>NC_136067.1:781171910-782515802 GCF_964261635.1 Lissotriton helveticus
GTAATGGCTGTCAATGCCTGGGAGGTTATACCTTCCAGTGCGGTGCTTATTCCAGCTGTTAATTCATGCCCTGAAGACAGACTTGGTCTTACTAGTGTCTTGGGGTCCTTTGCAATGGAATGGCTAGGAAGTTTGTCTGCACTTGATGGTCGCCATGAGACGGGACAGATGAGGCGACCTTCTTACCCCAGTTTTTGTTTGAAAATATTGGAGACTGTCTGTTTTTAGCATTACTTTGTGGGAGTGAGTGATCTGTCTTCCATAGCTGTGATTGTCTCCCTTTCATTTTTGTTTTTTTCAGTTGTTTTCTCAGCTTTTTTTTGCTTTCCTTGATAGGGGAGGATCAGACTGGTCCATTGTGCTAGGAGTGGGTTTTTGCGTATCAGTTGCCGGAACGTCGCTTCCCCTGCTTCCTCTGCTGTAGGTAGCTCTTTGTGTGCCTTGAGCTGCTTTCGGCATGTGAGCAGGCCTCTCCATCCTTTGTGGCAAATTATGATTGTCTCTGTCTGTTGACTTCAGGCCTGGCGGGACTCTTTCTTTCTTGCTCGCAGCCAGATGGTAGTTGTTTAAAGTCACCCTACCAACATTGGTGCTGGAAGTCGGCATGTCCCTACTTTCTTTAACTATCTCTAATATATCCGCTAAGACCTCAGGAAGAGATGCTCACTTTTCCATAAGGATTGAACAGGAACATTCCCCAGGGTTGGAAACAAGGTACTGAAAATCCTGATTTCAGATCTCTCACCCTGGTGCTTAAATTGACTAGGCGGGTGGCTATCTTTTGCAGGAGGTCTATTTGGACCTCCATCTTTGATGATTGCCACAGTAGTGCTCTGTTTCTGGAGCTGTTTGTGGAGTTCATTCATAGAAAATTTCTGTAAGTCTTAATTTATACTGTCATTAGAAATGAGGTGATCTGCTTTAGAGTCCCGGGGAGGCTCTAATAACCCCATCAGGTTTGGGGTTAACTCTAGGGTTCTTCCAGTCTTTTGTCCCAGTTTTTGAAGGAACAAGGCTGTGAGGTCCCCTACCACTGGAGACTCTGGGATCGGGTCATCAACAAGTGACACTAGGCTTGTGGCTGATAGGATGGGCTTAGCGCTCATCACGTTCTGGATGTCTTGATCATGGCATTTGGTCCAGTAAATTTGAGCCACTGTCACAGGGACGTAATCCTCTTTAGACAATGCTGTTTAATGTTTCCTGCCAATTGTGGAGTCTGGCGCATTTTCTTCGAGTGGGGGTGTAATGTGGCCAAAGGGGATCCATTCATTTTAACTGAATCAGCCATTTCCGTCTCACTGTGGCTTGCCGGTCTTGGAGGTGTTCCTCCTTGAGGGTATGTAAGCAGTCGGAGAACTTTCTGCTCATACTTTTGCTGCTGATCTCCTGTGAGATGCTCAGATCATAGCCAGAAAGTGATGCATCCTAGAGTTCATCCTTTTGCTAGCCCTGGGCGGTGCTGAGGTTGCCATTTTTTTTAAAGAATTGCCTAATCGACCCCCTTTGTGGGCAACTTGTGGGATTTCATTTGGGCTCTCTGATAGAGATGTACTCCTTGTGATCCTTTTTGTTGGCGATTGCCTGTTAGCGATTTCTTTAGGGGTTGTGTTTGGTCGATCCATCTTTTTAGGTCCCATCTTGCTAAAGAAAGCGCAGGATAGTGCTTTGGCTGTCTGGCCTGAACTGGTGTGGTGTAGTTAGTAGCTGAGAATGCGCTGAAACTAGAAAGATGCCAGGGGTGCGGGGGTGATCGTTCCCGCGAATCGTGTCCAAGGTTAATTTTGTGATGAGGTTTTCGTGAACACACAGAACCCGCGATAGTGCAGTTCCGACAATTCTCCTTCCCGGCCATCATGCTGGCGCAACTCCCATGAGCGATCGATTACCATAAACGCCTTGTGCATCATTGCCCATGCATGCTCGGCTCAATTGACGCTCTAACCTGGACCCTAATCGGGCCTCCCAACACGCCGCACCGGGTTGACCCGGCTCCAGATCCCCGAAGGAGCTAATTCGCATCATGAGCCACACGGCCCCCACGGCTCTATTCTGGCAATGGAGGCTCTCTAATGTTAGGCATAAATTCTATGTCCTGATGATGATCCGCATATCGTTTTAACGGATCGAAACACTGTCGACAACTTTATACACCTTATACATTTGTAAAATCCTACAAGTCCTTTAAGTGTAAAGGTGTAAGTTATGTTCTGTTGTACTTTGACATTGTGCAATTACCAGAACAACAACTCTAAGCTTTTGCCTAAAAGCTCTTTGTTTCCTGTTCTGTTCCTTTTTGTATATGTTGTACATGTGTTAAGTAGGACACAGGCTTATGCCCCGCCTTCTATATTGTTGTGTAAATACTCCTTTTTATCACTTATGAGTAAATATTCGACCTCTGTCCGACTGGGCATGTCAAATCAATATAGAAACGACTGAGTCTATATTTATTGGTTCTACTTCTCCTACTTGTAAGGGACCACTGTTGTCTAAAAGAGACCTCCCTGCATGTACTGCTGGCAATGATGCTGATGCCTGTGTGCTTCTCGAGCTGTCCACAACTCCATGGTGCTCCTCTCTGCACTCAACTCAGTGTCCAGGTGACTCTGCACTGCTGACACTTGGCTGAGGGGCTGGGAGTGGGGCTTGTGCGAGGACTGGAGATGGCCCTGGCCTGATTAAGGGCTCTGCTTGGCCTGCTGCTAGCTGGTGTGCTCCGGTGAGTGGGAGCTATCAGAGGCAGTCAAGCAAGTGGCGGCGCTCCTGAGGTGCCGCATACCGTGCCCGGTCTGACCGGGTCGCCTCTGCGGCACCTTGGGGCAACACTTTACGGCAGCCTGCTCTGGCTGCTGCACTTGCTGCTCTCTGCTCCCTGACCCTCTTCAGCCTCCTCCGTAACCCCCTTTGCTTGCCCCGAATGAAATGAGGGGTGGGCGGGGGGGCCCTCGTTTCTCTTACCATTTGTGGGCTTCCAGGCTCCTGGTTCCGAGTATTGCTCCGGTGCTGCTGCACGGCTGCATCTTTTGGAAAATGCTGGGTCAGCTACTGTTGTCTGCTGGTGCTGCTGCCGTCGGCGCCCCACCAGGTCTCAGGGTCGAGGGGGCCCAGTGACCAGGGCCCAGTGACCAGCCCCAGGTGAGGAGTGTTGGGTGCCAGGTAAGAGACACCTGGATCCCCCAGGACTCGCCCCGCACAGGTCTGCACTCTGCACTCTGCTCCCGCTGCTCCGTACTCTTTACTCTGTCCTGTCTCCACTGGAGATGAGGGATGCACAGCTGGTGAGGAACTAAGTAAGACCCTGAGCCCTACAACAAACAAAATGTTTGTCAGGTGCCATCTTGCAAGTTCTGACTCCATTTATGTGAACCTGCAAACATTGTGATTGCTCTACAGCTTCTACCGCTTCTGAGCCAGAACTGAGTGTGTTTTCAGTCCTGTGTTTGAGTGTGCCCCAGCTGCCATAACCGCTCCTTCACAATCTCCAGCCCTTCCTAAAGTCTTCATAATATCTGTTTCTCAGTCCAATCTTTTTTGCACACTTCTCTTACAAACTGGAAACCTGAGAGAGGAGGGGAGACGCTGCGCCTTGACTGTATCTTTTGCCGAGGCTGTTGGGGGCTACACCAGTGCACTACAGGACCCAGGAGACCCAGGGGTCAGCCGCGCACCACCCGCCCCTCCCATCTGCGAAGCGAGGGCTTGAAATACTTCTTGCGTCTCCCGCTCCGCTGATGATGAGGAAGTCATCATCAGGTGGGAAAGCTCCTACTAGCCCATTGGCTACTGGCTGCCCGTCCACTGAGAACACTTTCAGGCCATAAATGTGGCACTGTAGGCACCTATACCTCAGATCACACCTGGACTGGAGAGAGGACTGAAGAAGAACTGTCCCACTATTCCCTGGGCTAAGCAAAAGAGGCAGCACCAACTGCTCAACTACACCTACTGATCCTTGGGCTGGCAAAGAGATGTCTGTGCCTGTGGTGCCTGGCTTGTGGAAAATTTGCTTCAGAGCTCCAGACTTACAAGTTGAACTCCAAGAGCCAGTTGAATGACTTCCTGTTACAGCACTAGGACCGCAAAAGCTGAAGTAGCTGGTTCTGGCCAGTCAGTAGCCACAATCTCTTGACCACCACTGACCGCTGATGAACAGCTCGGATGACCAAGTCCTGATGCTCAAAAGTTGCACCAGAGTCTACTAGACCCCTGAGTGTCATCAGAGGGCAGTTTGTTCACCTTAAGGCCGACCCTAGCCTTTACCAAAAAGAACCACTGGTCTTGCTGTGGCTAGAGACCTGTAGTCTGGTGTAGGACAACTGGACAGTTGCTGAACCAAAGAGGATTTCAAGGGTCATAGATTCCTGAGGCCAAAGTCACCCCACCTGGACCGTGGACTGAGGAGTAGCCCCAGGAAGACCTCTGTTAAATGTACAGCATCCTCAGCATCTTTCAGAATCTTCCGCATCCTGTATCCCTTGCATCAGGACCACTCTATTAAAATCAAAGGCGGTTTGCATATAGAGCCTGGAACTGGACTAGACACTGCTTTAGTTCCAAAGTAACTATCCTACTACTCCTTGGTGGGCCCCTGACATTTCCTCTGTTGGAGTTGGTCACTCAAATCGGGGCAGAGTAGCCAAACACAACTCTTCAAAGGTTTTACAGAGTATCTAAACTTTGCGGTTACCAATGCTTATTCCCATTTTGGAGTGAAAAGCAGAGATTGACCTTCTATATAAAAATCTGTATCCTCGCAATGCTCTGGTGGATTTTTTTCATTTTGCTGTCTAAAAATTCATACAAATAAGATCTATTTTTACGAAAATGGTTTCATATTTTTAAGGGTTATGTGACTTTCCTATTTCATTGTTTTGGTTCTCCTAAATGCTTTACAGTTGTTCTTTTGTTTAGGCCTGACTGCTCAAAGCCACAGCTACCCAGGGTTGAGCTTAGGTTTAGCATATGAGCCTGACTTGACCCAAGTTGGTTTTGTGAGTGTATTCCACAGTGAGGTCGAACAATCACACCATATAATAAATCAATATTCCTCACACCATGCCCCACCTGTAACCTGTATTCCTGATGACAATATTACGTTCTCTTGAGAATGAGACAGCAAGAGCAGTTACTACAGCTGCATAAAGATCTTGTATCACAGAGGCTTCACTGGCTGCATTAAAAAAGTGCAGCACATTTAAAATGTATGCATCGCCCACAAGAAAGTTCAACATGAAATAACTCCTGTGTTGCTAAATTCTCCTCTGCTGTCTGCATTCAACCTCTGTTGAATCAAGCTGAATGGAGGTCACACACGGAATGGACCATCGTTTTTAGCTTGTGGTCCACAGCTGAGGAACAGACTGCTTTAGTCTTTAGGATTGGCTTCTGAAAAGAAATGAAACACTTTGATATTGCCATTAGATATCCTACTCACTTTAAGCCCCAAGCAAAAAAATGTCAACATCACAGTGTAAAGATAACTAGCAGTGTTAAATAAGAAGCATAACTGTACATAGAACTTTATTTTTTCTGAGAAATGGAAATTCACTACTTGTTCGAAAAAGTGTAAGAACTGAGGGCCACAATTCACAAAGGGACTTACGCGTACTACATTTACGAATATGGAGTTTCCAATCTCATGGCGAAGTCACTGCACTTATTTATTTATTTATTTTAACAACTTATAAAGCACACAAATACCCATAGATGTATCGGTGCTATGTACTGGAAGGGTAGCAGAGAGCTCGTGGGAAGCCTATTGTTTGAAGAGCTAAATTTTTTGTTGATTTCTAAATGATAGCAGCGTGGGACTAGCCTTAATCTGCAAGGGGGGAGAATTCCACAGTTTGGATGTGGCCACTATGAAGCTTCTGTCACCCCAGTTGGCTTTCTTGGTTCTAGGGTTGATCAGAAGATTGGCATCTGCTGGGTGAAGAGATCTGCTGGGCGTGTAATCCAGGAAACCTTTCTTCAAGCATTCCCATCCTGCATTGTGGATTGCCTTATAGGCAATACAGAGAGCCTTACATTTTGTTCTGCTTCTCATGGGCAGCCAATGGAGCTGTCGCACCACTTTGGAAATAGGCTTGAACTTGGGGCACCTGACAATATCCTAGCGGCTGCATTCTGTACCAACTGCAGCCTACCCAGAACCCTTTCTTGGGCATTAATTATAAGATAATTGCAGTAGTCAACCATAGACATGACTAGAGCACCGATTAACTTTCTCCCGGTGCTGGCTGGGACGAAAGGTAACAATTTATTTATCATTCTCAAAACATAAAAGGGTGATGAGACAACTGCATTAGCATGATGAATGAAGAATAATCTATCATCAAAAATGACCACAACGTTTCTGGCCTTCTTGACAGGGATAGGGGTTAATCCCAAAGCACCTGGCCACCAGGTCGGAGACCATCCTGGGGCAAAGTTTCCAAAGACCATTACTTATGTCTTGGCTGAGTTTAATTTAAGTCAGGGATTTGACATCCAGGAACTAATGGCCAACATGCTATCATGAAAGCTTGCCGAGACTGCATCTCCATCTTTATGCACGGTGAGCACCAGTTGCTTATCATCCGTATATGACGTGAGCCCCATCCTTAATGATTTGATTACTTGTGCTAAGTCAGTGACGTAAATGTTAAACAAGGTCGGACTTAGTGAAGATCCTTGTGGAATTCCACAAGGGAGTGGGAAAACTGGTGAGTTGAAATCACCCAGTCTAACTGACTGGGTGAGATTGGATAGAAGAGGACAGCAGGGCTTCAGCCTTGTGACCAATGCCTATGGCTGAAATACGATTGAATAGCGTAGCATGATCAATCGTGTCAAATGCTGCCGATAGATCCAGTAGCACCAGTACTGCGGCACCTGCTCTATCAAGCACAAACCTAATATCATCAGACGCTTTAGTGAGTGCGGTTTCGGTGCTATGACCGTTCCTGAAGCCAAACTGTGTGTCATCTAACAGCTTATTCGCCTCAATAAATTGAGCCAGCTGAGTATTCATAATCTTTTCAACGAGTTTAGCTGGAAAAGGGAGATGCGCAATTGGGCGATCCACTTGGGGTGGAATCTCTGCATGACACACTCTCTAAATCAGGCCTTGAGTTTACAAACCACTATGACAATCTCCCCAATGTATACATTAAAAGAAACCTTAAATAGAACAATTTGATGAAGTTGTCTTTACTTAGGGTTAATGTTTTAGCGTTAAGCATCAACTGTATCAAATCTTTGTTATTCCATTGGTCAGTGGCAATTTGGACATTTTCTGAAGCTGAATCCAACATGCAACAGAAATTAGAAAAATGTCAATTACTCATAGATTTGTCAAGCTCATTATTTCACTTACACATGGTGAGCACCGGCCCACATGTTTTGATAAACGTAATGCAGATGCATGCATTTCAGGGAATTTCACCACAATAGGAGATAATTACAATTTGTCTTGGTAGAGTAACCTCGTAGAACTAGATCAGGTGCTCATCTGTGCATTTTTGGACTGAAGTAGTCCCTGAGGGCTTTCTTCTGTTTATATAAATTTTGGAGTAGTCAAGATAAATATTGCATGCATTTCAGGAAATATCGGCTCAATAGGAGATAATTAAAATTTGTCTAGGTAGAGTAACCTCATAGAACTAGATCAGGTGTTCTGTGCATTTTTGGAGTGAATCAGTCCCTGGGGACTTTCTTCTGTTTATATAAATTGTTGAGTATTCAGGATAAATAATGCATAGTTGGTGGGCTTTCTACGTGTGGGTAATAGGGATTTATTAATAAGACTCCCTTACCCGACCGCAATCCACTCTTCTCTCTCTTTCTATTCTGGTGGAATGTGACGGGCACATTTCTTGTTAGACAAATGCACAACTAATGTATTTTCTCTCCAGTCCATTAAATCTATTTTTTAATTACTTAAGCGATAGAACTATATTTACCCTTTGGAAACAAAAGAAAATACATTAACATAAATTATTAAGAAACACTTTCGTAAATGCCTGCGATTGTGATTAAACGTTATCTTGGAAAGCATTTTAACCTTTTCCATGCGTCGGGGGGCCAGCGGCTGTCCGACGTCATGGTGGGCATGTGTGGAGGATGGCCGCCGGCCGTTCAAACTACGCACGCGTCATTTTTTTCCGCACCCCGGCGGAATGTCTGCCCCAGCGAAGCGGTTCATAAAAGAGGAAAGCTTACTTCTCTAGGGATTCACTACAACTCATTTTCAGGTCAAAGCCTACAAAATACAATTTTAGGAGATTTGGAAAGCTTGCCTGGGAATGCCTTCCGCCAGTTGCTTACTATTGGCTTTCTGGTTTGTAACTCACATTTGCTAGCGTTCCATTTGCTGGCTCACGGTGTTTTAGGCTGACCAGCTTGAGTTTGCCTCTTCTCTTGCCCAAAGCCAATTTCCTGTATTCTTGCACCAGGGCTTGATTTCTGAAAACGGGTCTCTAAATCTTGTTCTTTTCTTGTCACATTTGCTGTGCATTAAAGACAGAGGTCACATGTCAGGCTCTGTCTTCCAAGGAGCTTGGTGTTTACTTTTCTTTCTCTGACTTTGAAAGGGTTTATCTGATAAACATGCTGGCAACTTGGGATGTGCTTAAGGAAGGCTGTATGATTTTTTTTATTTTCCGGCATACAACAACATGTAAATGTCTGTAAATTAACTGTGCAGATATTTCAGAATATATCAGAATAAACAAAGTACAAATGAAGAAGCACGTTTTTGGGCAATTCTGAAGTGTGGTGAAAACAAATATTTTATTACAATCAAAACAAATGAATACACTATGTGATAACATTTCCACACATTATTGTTTGTGTGCTGTATATTTTTATCATTAAAATTGTATATCTGTGCAAATGTAATGGTCCTTTCAATTGAAGATGTGTTGTCTGAAATGACAGTATGCTACCACACCATGCATACTTCACTTTACCCCACTCTACTCTACTCTGCATTACTTCACACCACTGCAGTCTACTCTGCACCACTCCACACCACTCCACACTGTGCCATTACACTCTATTCTTCACCGTTCCACTCTACGCCACTTCACTCTATGCCTCTTTACACTACATCACTCTACCCTATGCCAATGCACTCCCCACCACAATACTCTACTATGCACCGCTGCATTCTTCACCACTACACTCTACAGCACTCCACTGTGCACCACTCCACTATATGCCACTCTAGTCTCCAACACTGTACTCTGCATCACCGCACTCTATGCCAATGCATTTCACTTTGCATCACTCCTTTCTATGTAAGTGCCTCTATGCCAATCCACTCTACACCACTCAAATGTACTCTGCACTTCATGCCACTGGACTCAACCATGCACCACTCTACTCTGAAACAATTGACTGCATCAACGCCCTCTGCACCACTCTGCTCTACACCATTGCACTCTATGTCACTTTACTCTACACCACTGCACTCTACACCAATGCACTCTATGCCACTCTACTTCATACATCATTGCTCTACTACACTCTACTCTGCAACACAGCACTCTCAACCTCTGAACTCTATGCCACTCTACTTTTCATCAAGTTACTCTGCCCCACTGTACTCTATGCCACTGCACTCTACCTTGTACCACTCCACTCTTCTCTGAAACAATTGACTGCACAACTGCACTCTGCACCACTGTAATCGGTGCCACTCCACTCAGCTCCACTCCACTGTACTCTGCACCACTGCACTCCACACTGCACCACTGAACTCTATGCAAATACACTCTACACCACTTTACTCAAAACCAATGCACTCTACTCCAATCTACTCTGCACCACTGCACTCTAGGTCACTATAATCTAGTCTGCAACACTTCACACCACTGCACTCTAAGCCATTGTAGTCTTTATCACTGCACTCTAGGCCACTCTATTCTAGTGTGCACCCCTATACCCTATTCCACTGCTCTCTACACCACTCTATTCTACACCACTCTATACCACTGTACTCACACCAATCCACTCTACCCACTATTATACACTATTGCATTCTATGACAGTCTACTCTACATCACTGAACTCTACACCACTGCACTCTTTTCCACTTCACTCTATGCCACTGTTGTCTACTTTGCACTACTCCACTCTACGCCACTCTATGCCAATGAACTCTATGCCACTACACTGTACGCCACTAAACTCTACTCTGCAGCTCTCCACTCTACTCTGTACCACTCCATTCTACGCCAGTGCATTCTACGCCAATGCATTCTACAATCCTTTACTATACATCACTGGACTCTACGACAGTCTACTCTGCAACATTGCATTCTCTACCACTAAACTCTACGCCACTCCTCTCTGCATCTGCTGCACTCTATGCCTCTACACTCTCCTCTTCACCATTCTACTCTGCACCACTGCACTGCACTCTATGCCAACAAACTGTATGCCACTACACTGGATGCCATTCTACTCTGCATCACTCCACTCTATGCCACTCCACTCTACACCACACTAATCTACGAAACTGCACTCTATGACACTGCACTCTGTACCACTGCACTCTACGGCACTGCACTGTACTCTGAAACAATCTACTCTATACCACTGCAATCTACTCCACTCTGCACCATATCACACAATTCCTCTCCAATCCACCCGGCGCCACTACACGCCACTCTATTCTATGCCACTGCACTCTACATCCCTGCACACAAGGCCAATTCACTCTACATAACTTCACTCAAAACCGCTACACTCTACGCCACTGCACTCTACACCTATCTATTCTGCAGTACTGCACTGTATGCCACTATACTCTACTCTGCAACACCCTACTCTGTGTCACTGCCTTCCACACCACTCTACTCAAAACCATTGCACTCTATGTCACTTTACTCTGCACCACTCTATGCCACTGTACCATTCATCAATCCACTCCATGCTACTCTACTCTACACCACTGCGCTCTACACACTGTACTCTGCAATACTGCACTCTCAGCCACTGAACTCTATGGCACTCAACTTTGCACCACTCCACTCTGCCCCAATGTACTCTGTGTCTCTGCACTCTCCATCAACTACTCCTCACCCCTGTGCTCTATGCTGCTATACTCTACCCTACAACACTCTACGCCACTGCACTGTATGTCACTATACTCTATTTTGCAATACTTTACGCCACTGCACTGCATCCCAATGCACTCTTTGCCACTGCATGCTACACCATTGCACGCTATGTCACTCTACACCATTGCACTCTATTTCACTGCCCTCTATCCCACTCTAGTCTACTCTGCAACACTGAACTCTAGACCACTGTCAGTGGCGTAGCTGAGGGGGGGGGCAGTCCGCCCTGGGCAGCACTCCTTTTGGGAGTGGCAGAGGTGAGAAAGTCCTGTCTATCAACTATCACCATCCCCCCACCCCGAGAACAAGTCGTCCTTCGGCCGCCACCCAAACACTCCCGAACAAGGGAACAAGTTGGCTGCCTGCGCCACCTCTAGTTCTTACCTGCACCAGGCGGCAAAGTTAGGGGTGGCAGTAGGTCTAGCTATGCCATTGGCTGCTGCTCTCTGCAAAGCTCTACTATGGCACTCTACTCTGCAAGACTCCACTCTAAGCCACTGCATGCTATGTCATTCTACACCATTGTACTCTATTTCACTGCACTCCATGCCAATCTATTCTTCTCTTCAATATTGTACTCTACGCCACTCCTATCTACACCACTTTATTCTGCACCACTCTATTCTGCAACACTCTACTCTACCCCATCCTACACTGTGCCATTATACTCTGTGCCACTGCACTTTATGTCACTGAACTATAAGCCACTGCACTCTACTCTGCACCACTCAACTCTATGCCACTCTACTGCACTCTATGCCAGTTCACTCTACGTCACTACACCCTGCCTTACTCCACACAACTCCAAAATACTATGCACCACTGAACTCCATGCCACTGCACTCTACACCGCTCTACTATACACCACTGCACTCTACACCCCTGTACTCTACAATTCTGCACTCTATCATGCAACACTCCTCCCTACCCAGAGCCACTCCACTCTACGCCACTTCACTCCACTCTGAAACAATGTACTCTATGCCACTGCACTCTACTCTTCACTACTCTACTCTATACCTCTGCACTCAACGCGACTCTACTCTACGTCACTGCACTCTTTGCCTATGCACTCTATGTCACTTTGTCCAAAATCAATACACTCTACGCTACTGCACTTTATGCCAGTCTACTCTGCACCACCGTACTTTATGCCACTTCACTCTAGGCCAATCAATTCTGCCGTACGAAACTCCACTCTATAACACTCCACTTTATGATACTCCACTCTATGATGCTCTACCCATTAAACTCTACTCCACTCTATAACACTACTCTATTCTACAATTCTCTACGCAACTAACTCCATGCAACTCCATGCACTTTCTTCCACTCTATTCTATGACACACTACTCCACTCTACTCTGCACCTCTCTATTCCGTGCCATTCCACTCTATAACACTCCACTCTATGCCATTCTACTCTACAACCCTCTACTCCACTCTATGCATCTCTACTCTACGACAATCTACTCCTTTTTATGCTACTCTGTTCTACAACACTCTACTCCACTCAACACCCTCTACACCACTCCACTCTCCTCTACACCACTCCATGACACTCTACGCCACTCCACTCTATGACACTACTCCACTCTACCTCACTTAACAGTACTTCACTCAACTCCACTCCACTCAACTTTACTCTACTCTACACCATTACATACCACTCCATGACACTCCACTTCACTCCAGTTCACATCACTCAACTCTATGCCACTCCAAGCCACTCCATGATACCTCACTCTACTCCACTTTATGACACTTCAACCCATGCCACTCTCCTTTACACCACTAACTTTTAGCCACGCTGAACATCAGCCACACTGATATAAAGCATGGCTAATACATGTTGGCAAAGCCAATAGCTCTTGCTTAGGCAAAACTTATTGGCTTTGCCAGTGCTTGTTTTGTTTTCTTGCTGACTTTTCTGTAATTGTTATTTTGGGGTTGGAAGAAAATCCTGTGCATGCACACATAGCTCTTCAGGCAGCCTTTGTTAACACAGTATGAAACCATTTACAATAAGGTAGTGTCTCATTTATACGAGGGGATGAGCTATAGATGAAGTAAAAATTAGGGTTGAGTAGTAGAGTGAAATCATGTAGGATTGATCGATCTGTCATAATATCATAGGCAAATTATGGAGGACCAAAATATTGACACGTTAAATATAGGTTTAGTATATTTGACTCATGTATATGCACCTTGATGTAGCTCTTCAAGGTACATATATGTGGAGTTCAAACAAGTAAATGCATACTTAAGTAATGTACTTCCCACCTTGATATTTTGGTCCTCGGCATTATACATAGGGTATTAAGGTAGGATAATATTTACTACTCCATAATTTATACACAACCTTCTGGGTCATCTCATATACATTGTGCACTTTTAGAAAACTTGGGGGCATATTTACAAGCGCCCTGTGCAAACCAGAGTATCACTCTGTGACGCTCCAGAGTGCACAATGCTGAGCAATACTTAGAAGGACACGCAGAGCCACTCAGCGTGGCTTTTCATGGCCTTGTCAATATGGCCCCCTTTCACACATTACTCTGCATGAAAGGAAAGTTCCATGGTTGTTGCTGTGAGTGTTCCCACACAACACCCATGAATTCTGATGCACTTCCAGATTTAGTAAACCTAGGAATGCGTCAGATTCTAATGCATCCCTAAGGGAGGTTTTAAAGTGGCGTAATGTGTAGAAATACCGTTATTTCTCCCTGCTTTTTTCTCTTTCTATGTGTGCTGCAGCACACATAGGAGGAAATGCCATTAATGATTGTTGTTCCTTCTGAACAAAAAACATTATCCCTGCAATGCAGGCCCCCTTGCACCAAAGCAGCCAATTGTGCACCAGCACAGAGGAAAGCAGAGGGAATCATCGTATTGCTGTAAATACGATGCATCCCTGCATTTTCTTATTGGTGCAGCTCGGCACAATGAGAGGGCTTGCAGCACTGACCGGCGTCAATTTATAGTAAGTATGCTCCTTGGTTTATTTGCATGCTTGTACCTCTGTTGACACACGGGGAGATGTCTTTCTGTGATTTGTATGCCTAATGACCAGTTGGAGCTCATACACTTTGATGTGTTGTGATGAGTCTTCACATTTTTCGTCAGTTGGTGCACTTGTCAAGTTGTGTGTAAGCATGCACATACACTGAAAGTAGATGTGTGTCTGTGTCATTACAGAAACCGCCACAAACATCTTAAGCATTTTGGGAGGCCTGTGCCAAACATATTTGAGGCCCCATGCTTGGAATAGCAATGAATGTATTATCCGTTTTTAGTTCATTCATGCCCTCAGCAACAATGATCTGACTATAGTTAACCCTCTTCGTTGACCTCCAAACTTTAAAGGGACCCTGTCCTTAAGGGCGCCTCCATTCAGTGCAAAGCTTCTGAAAATTCATGAGACATTGGAGACCTGGGAGCCCATTTTTCACAATGTTCCAAGCTCTCAACGAGTTCAGTCCAGTGTCTCGCTCAGTACCCCAGTAAAACTATCTAATGTTTTCAAAATGAAGTCTTTCCCTATCTTTTCCCATGAAGAGCTGGGGTACCGTGCTGTTTTCGGGGTCGCAGGTTGTACTTACAACGGCCAGGTTGCTCCTGGTCAAGAAACAACTCAGCTGCGGGAGCATCAAAGGTAGTTGATCCCAATGATATATCAGAAACAACAGCCTTCGCCGTCCGGTCCGCTACCTCGTCACCTATGGGCAATGTTGTGCTCGTCTGTCCTTTCTCTCGAGCTTCAGTAAAGGGCACAAAGCTTGGTAGCGACTCTCCTTCCTGGCTAGGAATTCCTTCACGGTTTTGCAAATCAAAAGGTAAAGGGAGTGGTAGGCGCTTCGGATGGGACGGATGAATCCAGTGTTTGCGCCCATGCACCTTCACCGCCGACCTGGTAGCCAGTATAATCTGGTAGGGCTCAGACCATTTTGGTTCCAAACTTGATTTCCGTTGATAGTTCCTCACCAGGACCCACTGGCCGGGTTCCAACCGATGACCTGGACCCTCTGGTAGCGGCCGCAATGTCTCGGATACCTGTTGATGAATAGAACGCAGATCTTTAGTCAATGCATATAAATAATCTGTCATCAAAGGATAGTCAATATCTCTAAAGGATCTGGGCCTAGGGACTCCCTATACATTGGCAGGCCTACCGTATATCACTTAATATGGAGATAAACCCGTTCATGTGTGTGGGGTGGTTCTCAAAGACAATAAAGCCAAGGGCAGGGCATTAGGCCATTTTAATCCTGTACTAGCACATATCTTGGCCATTTTCGACTTCAATATGCCATTGTATTTTTCGACTAAGCCTGCCGATCGAGGATGTTTGGCTGCATGGAACTTTTGTTTAATTTGTAATCCATCACAAACACTCCGGACCAAGGTAGCATTAAAGTGTGTGCCATTATCAGACCAGATAATTCGGGGCAAACAAAAGCGGGGAAAATATTCCTTAATCAGAGCCTTAGCAGTAGCCACTGCGGTGGCTTCCTTGGTGGGGTAGGCTTCGACCCATTTACTGAACGCGCAAACCACCACCAGTACATATTTTGATCCATTCACTCGTTCCATCTCTATATAATCAAACTGAAGCACTTCAAAGGGTAAGGATGGGGGAGCAAAGTTTCCACTCAGGACAGTTTCTCTACCCCCTGAATTATAACGTAAGCACACTGTGCAATATTTGACCACATGGGCAGCTGTTTTAGGAATGTTGGGGTTATTCCATACTGGATCCAATACTGCACAAATTCCTTTTGCTCCTATGTGTGCTGGACCATGGGCCATGGTCACCACTGCATATACCAATGCATTGGGGAGTAACCAACGTTGTTTCTCTGTTCGATCTACCCAACACTCATTTTTATCCAATTGTCCCCCTTCGTGTTCCCATTTCTGTATCTCATCTACCGTGGCTTCCTTCTGTAATTCTTTCACACTTTCAATGGTATTATCAAACACAGATGTTTCTGCGACCCACTGGGCTGAGGCACTAGGGAACATGGGAGTCATTTTAGTTTGTGCAGTTTCTTTCGCTACTGAATCAGCATATGCATTTCCCTTTCCTGTAGAATCAATGATTTTTTTATGAGCACTACATTTAATAATGGCAACCTTATCCGGTAAAGTCAGGGCATGCAGTAAACGATCAATCAAAGGGCCATGTTGAATCTTCTGACCATGTGTCGTAAAGAAACCCCTCTCCCTCCACAGCCTCCCAAAGCTATGGGCAACGCCAAAGTCGTATTGGCTGTCTGTGTAAACATTTACCTTTAAACCTTCGCTAATTTCACAGGCTCGTAGCAGTGCTATTAGTTCAGCTGCTTGGGCTGAGTGGTGTGAAATCCTAGCTGTTTCCACTACCGTCTCTAAGGTTGTAATGGCATATGCAGCTGTAGTTGTGGCATCTGGTAATTTAAAACAAGAACCATCCACATACAACTCTTCTTGGGGTTCTAGTAAGGGGATGTCAGAAAGGTCTACGCGACCTTTAGTTTCTTCTTCAGTTCTAAATATACAATCATGAACATCATTTGTTTCAGCATCGGAAGGGAGAGGCAATAATGTGGCTGGATTCAGTGTAGCACATCTTTTGATGGAAATATGTGGTGCGAACAAAGTTAACTCGTATCCTGTCAAACGAGCACTCGTAAGGTGCTGGGTCTTAGTTCTATTAAACAAAATGTCTACTGCATGTGGCACCAGTACTGTAAGTTCCGTATTTAAAACAATATCCTCTGATTGTTGGATGGCCACCGCTACTGCACATCTTTGATGGTCAAATACAACAAGGGTTTAGAGAGAAGTGAATAGTTAGGAATCCATTGGCGACAGTAAGAGGTTATACCAAGAAAAGCACGAACATCACGTTGAGTAGTAGGTACAGACATGTTAGTAATCACAGATATTCGTTCCGGTGTTAGACCTCTCCCCACTTTCGACAGTAAGTGGCCGAGGTAGGTCACTTCCTGTCGACAATACTGAAATTTAGAGAGGGAGACTTTATTTCCATTGATAGCCAAATGATGTAACACTTTACCGTTGCCTCCTTACAACCGTCCTCCGTGTCAGAAGCCACCAAAATATCATCCACATATTGGATGATTGTGCTGCCTGTAGGCAAAATTAATTCATCCAGTACTGCTTTTAGAGCTTGGCTATAAATGCTAGGACTTTCTGTATAGCCTTGTGGTGCGCGAGTAAAGCGGAAGCTTCGGCCTCCTAATGAGAATCCGAAGATATGTCTGCTATCAGGATGAATTGGAATACTAAAGAAGGCGTTCTTCAAATCTATTACAGAGAAATACTGAGCCGTTGGAGGAATCATTGTCAAAATGGTCGTTATGACTGGTACGACTGGGTACTGGGGAATGACAACTTTATTGACCGCTCGTAGGTCAATCACAAAACGATAGGCAGTTTTATAATCTGGGGCACCATCAATTGGAGTCCTTTTTAAAATCGGTAAGATAAGGCTATTACAGACATTAGCAGCCGTCTCTTCCACCACCCCTCTGTCAACCAGATCATGAATGATTTGTAACAAGGCCTGTTCACCTTCTGGTGAAATCTTATACTGAGGAATGCGTGGCAGCTGCGCATTTGGTTTCAAGGTGATTGACACAGGAGCTATTTTCAACAAACCAACATCAGTATCCCTAGTTGCCCACAGTGTCTGAGGAATGGTGGAGAATTCAGGAGGCAACGTCTCATTTTTAGCAAAGTATTGGGCCTCTTTTACAGATGGTTTCTGCATTGTCAAATAAACGCCATCAGGGGAGCAATAAATACGAGCATGCAACCTTTTTAGAATATCTAGCCCTAACAGGTTTTCGCCACAATTGGAAGTCAGAAGGAAGGGGGGGTGCATGGAAATAGGACCTATCGTAAAAGGCAGAGGTTTCGAAATGGGGCTCACTACCGGTATTCCAGAGAATCCCACAGATACGTTATTTTGGCCAGACAGAGCTGCCCCTGGGACCAGTGTACGAGCGACTGAACTACTCATCGCCCCAGTATCCACTAAGAACTTTCCCGATGTACCCAACAGTTTCCCTTGCACATAAGGTCCCTCTTGGTTAACTGGTACAGTAATATGGCCCCTGCTCTGTCCATGGCTGCCTCATGCATCATATTCGTCATCCTGATAAATCTCATTGTAATATTGTCTATTCTCTGGGTCATCGAAATAATTTTTCCGAGAACCTTCACGTTGTGACTCTTCTCGTCTCATACTATTCCGATCTGTATTCCCTCTGCCTCTTCCTCGTCTCTGACCAGGTCCACCACTCGTCAATAACAGAGGGCAATCTACTCTCCAATGACCATCCTCCTTACAATAAGAACACTGATTTATTCCAATATTTGGCGGGCCTCCCCGTCCTCGTCCTGTTACTTGTCCTCTCTGAAAGGAACCCCTTACTCCCCATCCCGAACCATTCCCTCTGCTAACTTGCTGCAATAGCACCCGAGTTTTTAAATCCTTAGCCTTCTTCTCTGATTTCTCTTTACTTTAATTTTCTCGATGTTCGTAATACTGGGCCATGCTGAGGATAACAGAGGGTGCAGCCGTAGTCCATGTGCTTTCTGCCGATTGGAGACGAGTCATAACCTCGGGAAGCAAATTTGTAATGAACCTATTTACAAATAATCGAACCCCACCCTCAGTGGAGAGGTCCTGCCCGCTAAAATCTATAAACACTTTCTCAAACCTAGTGAAGAAATCTGACACGCTCTCATCCTTTTTCTGCTTACAAGCTGTCAATTTATCCCAATCTACCTTCCGGGGAGGGAGAAGAGTCTGCATATAGGTAACAATTTTCTCGGGGACTGCTAATATTTCATCCCGGGGTTTCTCACCCGGCTTCCGTTCCTTATCCCAATCCTTCAACTGAGTCCAAGTTCCTCCCAATTCAGGAACGTGGTCTGTGTCATGTATCTGTCTCCAAATATCCACTGGAATTAGGAGACCAAAATATAGCTCAATGTCAGCTATAGTCATAATGGCCGAATTGGCAGCCTCTGTTAGTTCTTTATAATAAGCAGTAGGATTTTTACGGGGGTCAGGGAGCTGGGATTTTAACGTAAGGACCTCGCTTCGTTTCCAAGGAGTGTAAACCCATTGTTCCTGAAGTCTAGCGTCCACTCGTGCTCTCGTGATCGTGCCCCCATTATCCCTAATTTCCGGTAGCTCCGGAAAGAAAAGGGGGTGTACCTCTCTCATAGGATGCTGTGCCCCCCATTCAGCACTCTTTCGGTGCATCCTTTCCCTAAAATGCAGAAGGGTGTTTACATTTTGGTACACTTCCTCGATTTGGAGATGAAATTTATGAGCCCGGTCCCTGATATCACGCAGTATCTGAGGAGGTAATCCTTCCTCAAAACACTGTTCCCATAGGGAGATCAGTCGAATCGCCATGCTTTCTAGAGCCAGTTGTTGCGCAACAGGTTCAAAATCCTTCATAGTACTCCAAATATCCCCCAAAGTATAAATAGGGTTCCGCATCCATTGGGATGCCTGAAATATAATAGCTCTCCTTTCCTCCTGCCCCAACAACGACCGAGTGAAAGCTCGCTGATCACTCAAGTCAGACATCGGTCGCTTGGGCGTGGCCCCCGGGCCAACCAGATTCCGGAGCCCTAAAGTGGTCTGGGTCGGAGGAGAAAGGAATACGGGGTGCAGGGAAGAAGGAACAGCCGCGTCCGGCTGAAGGGATATTAGGGGTGAGGTAGTTGGTCGAAGAGAAGGAGGGGAAGTCGGAATATCAGGTCCCGATCTAGCGACGGGGGCCGTGGCGGTCACTCCCGACAAAGGTCGGACGGCCAAGACGGCACCCGCCTGATCAACTCGTACCACCGGTACAGCCGGATACAAGCCTTGCGGAGCATACGGGGGAGGTGGTCGGGCTTCCAGCAATTCCTCTAATTCATCCCCTGTCTCTGGTCTGGCCACATAACTTTTATCAGTTTCCAACCGGAACTGCCTATCCATTCGCTCAATATTCTTTTCCACCTTTTCCTTATCATATGCTATTGCTTTCTGTGTGACCGTTTGACCTGACTTCAGTTTTCCCAGCTTCTCTTCCCTGATTCGTCGTCTCTTTGCCTCTTTTAACCATAAATTCAAGGAATCAAACATAGACTGACGACTTTTCTTCATGAATAATTAGTTCTGTATATAATTAATCTTTTTCTCATCAAAAGACCCTGTGAGAGGCCATTGTAAATCCGAATTGTCCCTAGTATATTTGTTCCACAAAGTATTAAACAGGATTGGCTGTAAGCCATGCTTGGTGTACATATCGAAACTGGGGCTGCCCTCGGGAGGGGCAGGCTGTCTTTCTTCGAGCCTTGTTCCCTTTCAACAGCAGCACCCAAAACACAATTTACTAAAACACGACATCGTTCTTCTACTATTCACTCTTTCACATACAATCACGCACACACTGTTGGACACGTCCCTTCATAGCATTCACTCATGCGATCGTCTCAATAAAGTGATGCAAAGCAGTGCAAGGCAATTAGTTCAAATGCAAATGACGTCTTCAAATACGAACAGAGCCCTTCGACTTCTGTTCGGGGAATCGATTCAAAAGAATTCTAGACCAACAGATTCACAAAAGAGACAATCACTAGAATGCTCCGAGACCCTCACATCGGCGAACCACGTACTCTCTTATGGGCCATCCCATGGTTCTGTTCTGGTTGGGCCGGGTATCTGGACACGTCTCCAGACCCCTAGCTTACCCAGATACTCCCAGAGATTTCCCAGAGAGAGAATTCGGCCGAACGAGCAACACCGTACTCTGCTAAGGCATCCGAGTTGGTCTCAATTAATCACAAAACAAGTCCAAGGGATTTCTGCTCGTGCAGCCCCTATGCCACAACGACCGGTCCCTCGATTCCCTCGTGGTCCGGCTTCCCCGGCCACCTTCAAACAAAGACAGTTAACTGTATATCCAAAAGACCCCCTTAATGAGTCTTATCCAATTTCAATTTCAAAAATCACTCACCTGGTGCACTCAGGTCGATTGCGAATTCTCCACTGCCGACACCTAGACAGACCGACACAGTCTGTTCTTCTCTCGGGTTAAGCCCGTAGGACTCCGGCGTAGGGTCTTCAGCAGCTGGGAGGGAACTTGGGCTCGAGGGTGGAACAAACTTGTTTTTGTACCGCAAACGGGTGGTTCAAATCAGAATTCGTTTTCTGTCCACCCACTCGGCCAGAACTCCTCCCTGTCCCGTCACCCCTGTTTACAGGAGGGGACGACCCTATCGCGGAGTCCTGGTGGAGTCGCCAACTGAAGGATCCAAAATTTAAGGACAATGGACTATACTTACCAATAGCCCGCATACATATAATAATGTTAATAATTCAGTCGGCAATGGAGAAGGTTCAATCGTTTATTCATGAAATACAAGCCCTGGCAGGGGAGCCTCAGTCTACACGACCCTTGGAGGTGCGCAGAGGAGACTGACTACGCGTACAAGAAACAAAGCATATATACGTTTCATGTATTCAAGATGACACCCTACAAGGAAAGATATAGTTTGTCAGTAAGCCAAGAGAAATGCCCTTATAAGGCACAATTGATTGCTACTAGCCTGGGCCTAAGCTATTCCGGGGGCAGGTCAATGAGGTGTCTCCGTGTCTATCTGTAGCCTGGGGAGTACAGGAACGGCTCTGCTAGAATGTGCGCATCCCACAAGAAAGGCAGATGTGACCTTGAGCCTTCCTGAGCTACCAGCTAACAATCATGTTCGGCCTAGCCGCCATCATGGTTTCGAACAGCGAGGGTGATCACATGATTTCAAGGAAATAACATGGGCACACAAGGATACGAAACAAACCGACTTCGGTTATATCAATAGGAAACATTACAATTACGGTTTATACTGCATCTTAGTGCGTGATTATATAACTACGAGATTACATTGGATATATTAGGCCAATATTGTATGGTATCGAAAATTCAAACCCAACAGGGCCTTATTACGAGTTTGGCGGTCTGACCGCCGAAGGACTGTGTCCAAGATGGCCGCGCCTTTGGCCTTCTTATCGCCGTATACCGAGTTTCCCGAGGGGACGGTGGAGTGACTGCAATGGATTTGCACCGGTAGGCAATGTATTTAACTATATATCAATGCCTATGTGTACATTCCGTCAGGATATGTGTCAAATGCACACATATGCATGATATGTGTAAAAATACCACCTACCCATTGTCCGACCCCTATATGGGCAGTCCTGGTAATGGGTACATGGTACCAAAGCATTTACATGTATTTCACCAAAGATGGGGTCATATTTCATTGGGGGAAGATGCTCCTGAATAGAGGGGACCTGGAGAAAGGGATCCACGCCAAAATCTGCTGGGAAGAATGGTAATGGGGTGGGTATGCACCCAAAATCCTTAGTCTCCGCCGAACTTTAGGTAACAGTCTAGCCACCACAATCTGCTTGTTGGGAATCAACTCGTAATACAGATGGCAGTGCTGTCCCTCTGTGCATCCCAGTGGAAGCTGCCATCCCCCAAACACGACCACAGCGGTCAGCGGTGTGCCAGCAGTGCCAGAGGTTCAGCCACTCTCTTTGCCAAGGCTATCTGCACTACTGGTAATATGGCGGATGGCTCACCCCATTAGACCGCCAATGTAGTCCCCCACCTTGAGGGACTTACATACACGTTTATTTCTATTTTAAAGTTAGCCTTAAAGACTGAATATTTGCTTCAGAGTTCATTGGGAGGCAGTTTTTGTAGTTGGCCTGGGCCCATAACTTAGGCATTACGTAAGGGGCTAAAGTAAGAGCACGTCTCATTACTGCATTGCCACTAATGCCATGCACTAGTGTCCTAAAAGCCTTGTGGACATTGAGCCATGAGCAAGGGTGCTTACATTCTCTAGGCGACATTCTCTGGCTTGTTTGAGATAGTATCCTTTCATCCTTCCTATTCAAACTTCTAGATACGACTTACCCCTTATTTTTCTCCTCTCTACCAGGGTCTGGTCGACTCTTTTGCCATAGATGAGCTCTCATTTCTAGCACTTCTAGGACTTCTGTTACATGCCTTATTGATTCCTGAATTGTTACCTTGTAGGACTGCATGCTTAGTGTTCACCATTTCAAAGCTTTTCGTTCAGGAGATCCAGACATTCATTATTCCTCTAATGTATGCTCATACTCCCACTCGCCAGTCAAAGGTGCTGTTTGCAAGGAATGTTATTAGATAGCCATTCTGGATTTCCTTCACTAGGGGAGTATCATGCTCACTGTTCACCACATGAAAGGCATTCTTTAATAGGATGCTAGTAGTACTCAAGATTTATGTTTCTTATCTCCACATGGTCTTCATGTACTGCGTCTTGTATGAGGCTAATGGGGATCACTGTGCCATTTTTTTACTGAATAGCTTTCTACGCTCATTGAAGAATTCTCCCAGGCAGTGGGTCTTGTTGAAGGCCTGATGTTAAGTAGAGGTCACTCACAGTTGATGAGCTTTGCAGCTTAAAGAAGTCTTGAGAATGTGACTGTGATGAAGATTTTGGGTTTAGGAAGCATTTCTTGAATAAAGGGTTAAGGGAATAGGACCAAATAAATTAAACTGTTGATGTGGTAAAAATTGAAGGAGTGAGGATCATCTTCAATGCCCAATAAATAATTAATGAGAAATAGTACATAATCAATTAGAAATGGCTCTGATGTACACTGTAGATGAAGAAAAATGCCCAGAGTGGAGAATGTGCCTCTGGCGGATAAAGCGAGATCCACAGCTAACAGATCTGTTGGTATTTAATAAAGCTGCAAGTTTCTCGAAGTAATAAGGGCACAATCACAAGCAAAGACCAATCATGGCCCGCATCCTAAGATATGCTTAACAGAGATGGCAGCTAAGTTTTTTTAGAGATAACAATGTTCCAAGTGGGATCAAGCACTTACAGTTGTGGAAAAGATTGCATCACCTTTGTAGCGAAGGAAATCATTTTTTGGTTTGATCTGTGGAAAAGGAAAGAAAAGTCACAATTAGGTTTTTGCTGGCTATTGTCTTACAACTGTTGATTTATTTATATTGAGTTTTACTTCCACTCTTCTTGGCACTAAGAGGATATATAGAGAGGTTTTCCTGGGCTAGAAAGTGGTTGTTATTCCCTCTACTTTCTGGTCCCAAAGAAGGACGGAGGCTTTTGTCCTATCCTCGACCTCAGAACCTCAACTACTTCCTCAAAAAGGAGAAGTTCAAGATACTCATCTTAGCTCGGGTCCTGTCTGCCCTGGCCTGGGAGACTGAACGGTAGCACTGGACTTGCAGAATGCCTATTTTCATATCCCCACCCTGCCAGCCCAGCATTGTTACCTGCAGTTTATGGTGGGTCACGAGCACTCTCAGATTGCCGTGCTCCCTTTCGGCCTCACCAGTGCCCCTGGGGTGTTCACAAAGGCGATGGTGGTGGTCTCAGCCCATCTGTACAGATCAGGGGTTCTTGTCTTTCCCTATCTCGAGGACTAGTTATCGTCTCCCACCCCAAGACTATGGCAAACCTTCTGCATTCCCTGGGGTTCACTATAAACGTGCCTGATTCTCTTTCAGATGCTCCCTTTCATTGGAATGGTTCTGGAGATGGTGCAGTTTTGGACCTATCGTCCCGAATGGCAAGTCCAGGATATACAGGCTATGATACCGATGTTTCTGCCTCTAACATGGGTTTCGGTGAGAATGACTCTGAGACTGTTGAGCCTCATGGCCTTCTGCATCCTGCAGGTGGACCATGCAAGGTGGCACATGCGGGCTCTGCAGTGGGACCTAAAGTTCCAAAGGGCACGGCATCGAGGAAATCTCACTGACCTGGTTCAGAGGGCACTGTGAAAGGCTTGCATTGGTGGCTGACAAAACACGATTGGGTCACAGTCAGACCACTCTCCCTTCCCCACCCAGATCTCACAGTAGTGAAAGATGCGTCTCTTCTGGGATAGGGCAGCCATTTGGGGGAGGTGAAGATCAGAGGACTCTGTTCTCCAGTGGAAGCTAAGCTCCATATCAACCTATTCGAGCTTCACACAATCCGATTGGCACTGAAAGCCGTCTTACCATCCATCAAGGGAAGGCTGGTTCAGGTGTTCATGGACAACCCTACCTCCATGTGGTACTGCAAAAAACAGGGCAGTGTGGGGTCATGGACTCTCTGTCAAGAAGTCCTGCCTCTCTGTACTTGGCTGGAACAGGGCATTTCCCAGGTGGCTCAGCATCTGGGCAGTTTTCTGAATGCCAGAGCAGACAAACTCAGCCGAAGGTGCCTTGCGGATCACAAGTGGGGTCTCCATCTGAAGGTGGTACAAAGTCTCTTTTAGCAGTGGGGAGAGATCTGTTTGCCTCCAAAGAGAACATGCAATGTGAGCAGTTTTGGGCATTGGAGTTTCCAAGGGTGCTCTCGCTCAGTAATGCTTTTCGTCGTGAGTGGTGCTCAGGCCTACAGTACGCCTTTCTGCCCATAACACTCCTGCCCAGAGTGCTCAAGAAGATCAGGAGCGACCGGGCACAAGCAATTCTTGTGACTCTGGAATGGGCATGGAGAGTTTGGTATCTCAAACCTCTAGGTATGAGCATCGATCCTCCGATCAGGCTTCCATCGCAGGAGGATCTTCTGTTGTAGCAGCAGGGGAGGATACTCAACCCAAATCTGTCCATTCTCCGCCTCCTTGTGAGGAGATTGAGTGGCGACAGCAGACAGCTGTTGATCTTCCTACCGAAGTCTGCAAAGTTATTCTGGCTGCCAGCGTCCCTCCACGAAATTGGTATACGCCTGCCGATGGAACAGATTTTGTAAATATTATGCAGAACAGTCTATTGACCCCTTATCTGCCTCTCTGTCAGATGTTCTCCTGTTTATCCTTTCCTTGACTCAGCAGGACTCTGCTTTGGTCCCTCTGAAATGCTGCCTTTCAGCTATCTCAGCTTTTCTTCGGCTGCCAGATCAGCCTTCACTTTTTAAATCCCCTCTGGTGCAGAGGTTTTTGAAGGGGTTAACACACTTTTTTCCCCCTTCTCCTTTTCATATGCCACAGTATGACCTTAATTTGGTCCTTACTTTCTTGATGTGCGCACCATTTGAGCCGCTGCACAACTTTCCTCTACGAATGCTTATTATCAAAACAGTCTTTTTAGTGACTATTACCTCTGCTAGAAGTGTGAGTGAACTGCAGGCACTGCCATCACAGCCTCCTTACCTGACAGTTTTCCCAGACAAAGTGGTACTAAGAACTAGGGCATCTTTTCTGCCCAAGGTTGTAACTCCCTTTCATCTGGGACTGTCCATTACTCTACCCACTTTCTATGCACCTCCACACACTTGCAATGAGGAGGAGCGTCTCCACCGCCACGACTCAAAAAGAGCGTTATCCTTATACATTGATTGCACTAAAGAGTTCCGGGTGAATGACCAACTCTTTATAGGGTATGTTGGAGCAAAGAAAGGGTGTGCTGTTCAGAAGAGGATCATTTCCCATTGGGTTATCCTCTGTATAAAGATTTCTTACGCCTTAGCAAAGAAAGCAGCCTTCTGAAGGCCTTAGGGCCCATTCCACCTGGGCGAAGGCAGCCACTATAGCCTTCCGGGGTGGGGGTTTCAATTGCTGATATCTGCCAAGCGGCCGCGTGGTCATCTCTGCACACGTTTGCCAGACACTATTGCCTGGATTGTCAAGTTCGCAGAGAGGGCCTGTTTGGCTGCTCTGTTCTGCAGGATTTTCTGGTCTAAACCTTTCTGCAGTCCCACCTCCGGAGGAGGTATTGCTTGGATATCTATTGAAAGGTATGGAATCTATGGCTAGATGTCTCTATCAGGTGGACAAGTTACTTACCCTCGGTAATGCCTTATCTGGTAGAGATATGATCGAGCTGCAGATTTCTTATCGACCCACCCTAGCTAACTTTTTTAACACACTATGGTCAGTTGCTTCATGGCTCCGCGCTCCTGGCGTGGGAAGTCGTGAAAAGTTCTGACGTCACCGCGCCGGAGTGGTAGTTTTATTGATGACACGGACGTCATGACAACAATGAACGTGACGCTGTCAATGACACATGGAGTCGAAGGACGCCACTTACTGGCGCACAGGGGAACTGCTTGTAAAAAACTTTTGGATCCAGCCTGATGCCTGGAAGTTCCAAGGTAAGGAATCTGCTGTTAGATCATGTCTGTACCAGAAAAAGGTGTTACAGAAGGTAAGTAACTTGTCCTTTAGGAAGAGTTCAAACATAAGCCAATCAAGTTGCATTATCGAGAAATGTGGGATGAGAAAATATGTTGGAAGTTCACCTTCAGGCTTAACCTATTTAATGCAACATATTTAGTATTTTTTCCAAATGTCTCTAACTACACTTCATGTGATTCTGGTGTACTTCAAAAGCCTATGATTTTTGAGAGTCTGAAAAATAGAGCATCCTACTGTTTTGGTTCCCCAGAGGATAAACAATCAATCTTCATTTTGCCAAATTAAACAAACATTGGGATAACCAGTAGTAGCCTCAGTGCTGACCTATAGGAATTGCCAACTGATGGATTTAACCCAGATCTCTTGACCGGGGATGAATGTTTTCACTTGTTCTGCATTCCATCCAACAATTGTGTGTCTTTTGCTTTCCCACCCTAAGTGCGCCAGGGATGCCCAGACATGGGTCCCGAGCTCACTGTGCCACTGGATTCAAGCTATCCTGGCTGAAGAGGGGTGAAACCCCGAAACTGGTCCTAGGATCCTTGTCTACGGTCCAGGGGGAACCTGGCTTGGCAGTTCAAGCTGTACTGTTCCCATGAGGCACAGGGTTAAGACTAATTTGCATATGGTGAGGTCTAAACTGGGGTAGCATGGTGAGCAAAAGAATGATGGATATAACCTAGATCTCATAACTGGGGGTGAATGTTTGGATTTGTTCTGCATTCTGTCCATCAGTTGTCTGTCTTTTGCTTTCTTGCCCTAAGAGCGCCAGGTATGCCCAGGCTTGGGTCCCTGGCTCACTGTGACACTGGTTTCAAGATGCCATGGCTGATGAGGGGAGAAACCCAGAAACTGGTCCTAGGATGCTTGTTTCTGGTCCAGGGAGGACCTGGCTTGGCAGTTCGAGCTGGACTGTTCCCAGGAGGCACAGGGTCAAAACTGATTTGCATATGGACAGGTCTAAACTGGGGTGGCATTGTGAGCAAAAGAATGATGGATTTAACCCAGATCTCTTGACTGGAGGTGAATGTTTTGATGTGTTCTGCATTCCGTCCATCAATTGTGTGTCTTTTGCTTTCCAACTGCAAAAGCACATCAAGTTGCATCAGTTGTGATGCATGACCTTGAATGTGTGCTAACATTTGACATCTTGTTGTCATCTCCAAGATGGCTACTGTGTGTGCACATGTGTAGCAGCATATCCATTCCATGCATCATGGTGTGCTTGACAGCCATTTCAATTTACTGTTTCAACATGGCCTTTGGCCCCTGGTGGTGTGGTAAAGTAAACAAACATTGGAAAGGCCAATAGGCCTGATATGGGGCAGATTCTCCAAAGAGGATAGTGGCGTTGATGCACTATTCGTAAGCTATTACGCACAAATGCAGCGACCGGCATCTGGGGCTGTCTATTTGACCAGCGCATGTCAGATTGGACAGTTTGCTGCTTGTGGCCAACCTGACATGCGTAGTTCAGGCTTCATATAAACAATGAGATTCTATCAATGTGACGAGGTGTTGAAAATTTTTAAGTGTTTTTTGTTGATTCTGTGAGATACTAGGCTCTCTCTTAGGGTTGGAAAGACAAGAGCACTATGTGCTTTTTTAAAATACCCCTCACACACTAAAAAAATCCCTTAGTGTCATGCTTCATCATAGGGGTCTTCCCGTCCCTATAACGGGGCGGGGCGCGCTACGACCAAACGAACTACGCGGGAGCACTTAAGTTTTGACAAAGGCTATGTGTAGGTGTAGGGGTGTCAGTGAAGTGTAGGGACCTTACTAGTGAGTGCAGAAAATACAAAAATTACAAAAAATTACAAAAAATTAAAAATTCCCTGGCCTAGTAGAAAAATATATTTTATTAACTTCTCTAGCTGGGAACTTTAAGAAGGGGAATGTGAGGTAGAGCAATAGCTTGCTACCTAGTCGACATGTTTCGTAAGCAGTCCCCTACTGCTTACTCATCAGGACCATATAGTGATCCCTACTGATAATAGCTCAGTTCTACAATAATAAGCCTACTGTCCTACAAACAATGCAGCAAAAATAAGCTGACTGTTTGAGCTTCAGGGCATGAGCTGGCCCTAGTGAAGCATGGTCATTTTCAATGAATACCAAAAATATTGACCTATTGCGGTCTCTGTAAATAAAAAGGAAAAAAAGGAAAGAGAGAAGGGGAAAAAAACAACATAAATACGTGTTTTTCTTCAATCGAATGTTATTATAAATATTTTTTGTTGTTGTCATGAGACATAGTAGAGGCAAATCGCCTTGAGCTACTATAAACGATTGTTGTGCCTTGTTTGATAAAAGGCAGATGTTATTCACCTCTCATAACTGGTTGATTCCACCAGACCTATTCTGCAGAACCCTCATACTGAAGGTGTTCACATTTGTTTCATCACCCATACAATTGCGACTCAACACACTCAAACGACCAACCTGACAGGTAGAAAAATGAAAACCCTTTTTCGCGTTTTTAAAAAAAAATGATATCGACTATGGCCATCGTGATGGCGTTATACGTACTCTCTTTGTGAGTGTTCAATGCCCCATGAGCTTGCAGGCGAAGGGTGTTCAGCGCGGTCGAATCACCGGCATAAGAGCTTGTCCTTATTCCTACCCCGTGCTGCTCCGAAGACTGCCGGTTTCCTGCTCGTTGCACAGTTAAGAAACCATTCAGTTCCGCGTTGTCAGGCACGTGTGTTGACGCCCACGGGAAAGAAACTAGTGCGCTGACCTAAAATGGCTGCCGCTATCTGGCACAGTCTAGAGGGAAAAAGCGGAAGTCTTTCTACGCTTTTCACTATTTGCTACAATGGGATTTCTGGTATATACATAATATTCTGCAGTTGGTCTTATGTTTCCAAGACATTGATTTACCATGTATCATCCGTATATCCGAATCTGGTGATTAGGAATAGTCTCTGTTGTTTGCAGATATTATTGTTCTAATGCCGAATTTTCAGGGGGGCTATGTGATCTCTCTGGGTGATCAATTGAACAGTTATTATAATAGAATTGTCCAAGCTATGTAGACATCATAATTGGCCCCAGGGTATAAAAGTCCATGTTCGGGGTCTGACAGCGCGGGCACTCGACTGCATCATGGGGAAGAAGTGGTGTAGCTGGGCCAGGATTAAGTAGGCCGTGTGGAGAATGAAATATTGTACGTTTTTGAAGCAGGTTGATGGACACCTTTTAGGAGAACTCGAGTGCCTGGTCCCATTCCTTGTCTTGGACTACCCTCCTAAATTTGTCTTCCCATTTTTTGGTGCAGTGCTACAATGGGGGAAGGTGTCAGTTCGCGGATGGCCTTATAAAGCTAGGTAATATGATGGTGGCTGGCTGCCATTGCCAGGATGGTCAGCAGTAGTAGGTGAGTTGTCGACCCCCGCTCCCGGTGAGGTCCCAAAGGATGTGACATGTGTGATTGAGCTGTCTATGTGTGAGGAACTGACCCGGCGGGAGGTCATTTTCCTCTGCAAGTTGTTCGAAGGTTGGAACTGACCTTCGCCAAATAGGTTGCCCATCATGAGTATTGAGTGATCCTACTGTGGTAGTAAAACAACCCAAATCATGAGGAGACAAAGGAGGGTTTGATTTGGGGTGTATAGTGGAGTCCCCAGAGAGAGGCGGCATAACTTTGTCAAGCATGTCCTTGCCATCACTGCCTGTAATGGCCAGGGGAATGTAGGCAGAGCTTTCGGTAGCAGTAAGCTCCAGATCGTGGGGTCCATGTTCAGAGCAGGTTTCATCCAAGTGGCGTACCACAGTCCAGCAGGACAATCATTGGAGTTTTGCTGCAAGGAAATATGCCTTGAAGGTGGGGGCACCCAAACCCCTGGGTCTACCAGCATCTGAAGCTTGGTGAAGGCAACCTCTTGCACCCGGCTCCCAAGACAAACATGCAAAGGAGAGGATCCAGTTCCTTAAACCCTTCTATGCTAATGACAAGGTCAGCTCGTCATGCAGTTTACTGGACCTGTAAATGTAAATGTAAATGTATTTGAACTTGTAAAGCGCACTGCTACCCGTCCGTAGGTTTCCTGGCGCTGTATAACTCTCGGGAACCCGTCCTGGCTTTCCCTGTGGGATGGTCCCTGCTGGGAGTCCCCAAGGTGGAGCCAGGCATCCCCGGAATTGATGGGGCCGTTGTGGAGATTAGGCAAGCTAATGCCCAGAGTTGCCGACTGGAACCCCTGATTAGATTAAGCACCGAAGCGAGAATTATCGAGTCCGCTGACCCAAGTCCACGACCCTGCCGCGTCGCGAATTGAACCCTGGTCCCGGGCCTACTTCTGCTCCCGGGTCTGCCACCTCTAACCAGTGAGCCACACTACTGTGCTTATGACGAGCTGACCTTGTCATGAACAATAAGCTTTTAGGACTTTCAGCACCCAGCGGGAATTGCCTTAGCAGGCAAGCTGTTAAAGAAGGAGCAGGCGGAACCCCTGGGAGGTTCTTGAAGTAATATAACAGGTGAGGAAGGATAACCATTTTTGCTAGAGTGATCTTGCCTATGGGTGTTAACGGAAGTGACTGCCAGAAGTGTACCTGGGCAATAATTCCCGTAAGGGCCTTTCGTAGGCTTCAGTCGCATAGATCCTTGGGGTCATGTTAGAGATAGACACCCAGGTAACCGGTCTCCTGAGCTTGCCAGTTAAGGTGAGCGGTGCCAAGGTATATGTTCTGTGGTTGTTGATCCAGGCAGAGCAGGTACACAGCTTACTTTGTCCAATTGACTCTGAGTCCAGCTGTGGAGGCATAAACAGCACTGCGCTAATATCGCTTTTCAGCACAGTAACGCAGAACATATAAATGTTTATTTAAAAAAAAATTAGTGTGCGCTGAAGTTTGAATATGTAAACAAACTAGCCCCCATTTTGAGTGGTAGTGATGCACTTAACACTCACAAACACACTATTTTGAACTTCTAAAATGGCTTGTGGCTGACCTCGCCAATAGGACGCTTGGAATCAGATGAGCGTGGCGGTAATTGACTGCGTAGTGAGTGGTAAACTTCATTACGGACACACCCATAGGCTCATGTTGGTGAAAGTAACGTACAAAGGCCAATGGCTGTGTCCATTTGTGCTGGCGATTGTGTACATCACTTACATGCGCGCAGAGGCTGGAAAAAAAGCTCACTTGCCTATTAACACTGCTGCCATCAAGACCTCCTTCGGGAAACATCACTTACAACGAAACTTTTACAACACACTACCATTACAACGCGGTCATTACAACGCAAACCATTACAACGCATTGCGCTGGGGGGCGCTCTAGGATAGGGAATAGGTTAATTTACCTTCCAATAACCTTCCCTAGTGTCCACGGGGACTGGAGTTGGAATAGTAAATTAAACTATTCACTATCCAACACCCAAAAGCGCTATGCGTTGTAATGGTATGCGATGTAAAAACCGCGTCGTAAAGGCATGCGATGTAAAAGCATGCGTTGTAAAGTCATACAACCCCTCCACATTTGCTGCTGTTTGTCACCTCTGTGAGAAACTATGCCAGTTTGAGCAGGTGAGAGGTCCCCTGCCTTTTCAGCAGTTGGAGTTGCTGGCACAGGAAATCCTCTCCCTGTATGGTCAGCTCTTTGGCTCACTAGTAGAACAGGAACATGTCCGAAATGTTTATTGGAATCTGTCTAACTGTTTTTTTCCATTAACACAGGCTACAATGTCCCTTTCAGTTCCTGAGTGAACTGTAGTTGATGAAGTGAAGTATCTAATATTTGGTTTCTTACATAGGACAGTGATGTTGGGGAATTCTAAGCACTCAACAATGTTGAAAAACAACAACATTAGTATGTGCTGTGTGTTTAAAGCCCTAGATTCTACTTTGTGTGTATGTAGAAAAATATCTATGTATATGTTAGAACTACATGTGCTAAGTTGAGGACTCACATCGTGGAAATTAGAAAACACATATTATACTCTTTACAACTATACATAAAAATGTTTTTTGTACAAACTAAATTATGTTAGCTACTTGCATCGTCCCACAACTCACTCAGCCTAGGTCAGGGTTCTCCAAGCAGTTGTATGGGAACTACCAGTACCCCCCTGACCACTTCAGGGTAGCACACAGCCTTCAGGTCAGTTGTTAGATGGGCACAAGGTCATCTTTACATGTAAAAAGTATGGGAAGTCTGTGTTCATCATGATCATCAGGCTGGAGATAACAAGACCTGACAATGAGCAGTGCTCAGTCAGAATAATGGGTTAAGCTGGGGCTGAGTCACAGGGACAACAAACTGAAGCACTGAGGTATATTTGTCATAAACAAAGATCCTTGCCAGGTCAAATTTTGAGGTGTGCCTAAAAATATGCTCCTGAATGTTTTAAATGGACAACAATTGAAAGGGAGAGTTACCTAAATTCTTGAGCTAACACTTCATTTCATTTTACTCCCATTTCAAAGTGTGCCATGTCTGAATTGTAGGCCCCTCATTCACAGTGGGCACTATTCACTCTGCCATAAGTATTTATCTTAGCCTTCAGTAGTTAACAGTCTTTTACACTGACCAGAAGTAGGTCACATCACAGAATATTTAGGAGCCCCCGTGGGCTAGATGATGTCATAGGCCTGGACTGGTGAGTTTAGACCATGACATGGGAAAAGTGTTTTCACCAGGTCACTACAAAAGAGCGCATTAAGATATTGGTTTTGGGCAGCCTGTGAAAATACAGATGTTGTATGCTGACGTATGAGTCATGCTAGTGGTAGAATATACACAAATGAAAAGCCACAAAACCAATGCTTTTTCTTTCATTTCTTATGTCCATACTGGTCATTGCCCATTAGAAATGAGCCATTTGAAAGACCACCGCCAGGAAGGTGTGATCCCTGGGTGTCTACATGCGGTGCAGCGTCCATTGCTGCATGAAGGGGGGAGGATCTGCAACGCTGGACCTGAAAGTCAACCAAAAAGCCTAGCTCAGGCAATCTGCCCAACATGGGAAGCGCGTACACTGTACCCTGACCCCACTAGTGGCCCACATTCTTGGGGTTGCCTATCCGGAGTTTGATGGGCAGTTCAAGTCCCACAGCAGTAATAAAGGGGTAAGTTCACATGTTACACGACTAATTTTTTTTACAAGTCCAAAACATTAGGCATATGAGGGGAAGTTTGTAGAGCCCCACAAGATGGGTTTAGATGAAATATCCTTCATTTAAGGTGGATACTGGGTACTTTAGTAGGGAACACGCTATTTGGACAGCGAAAACTGTATTTTTAGGATATAATATAGATATATTTATTCGCTGTACAGGGATCCCAGTGAATAATTGCAGAAACGGGAGGGACGAGTTGACTGGTAATTGAGAACCTTTATCATCTGTATTGTGGCTGAAAGGTTGGATTTGATTTGGTTTAAGAGAGGTATGTATTGAGGTCTTCAACATGGATATTGAGTACGATTTCATGAGGTTCATCTGTTTCAAGACTGAAGGTTGTCATCTTTATTGTCTACAGGTACTGACCCCTCTATTTTATCGCCATTGGCACAGGGTTGTCATTTTTGGAATACACAGGTAACCATTATTTTGATCATGGGCCTGGCTCGGTTTGTTGATATCTATGACGCCCTACTAACAAATGATATGATCTTTTTAGATCTTTTTGAGACAATCTGACCAGAGCAATTGGGTTTCATGTTTTTGGAAGTCCTAGAGTGCATTGAAAATACTCAGGAGCCTGTTTTTGGAAAAATCTGGAAAGGTATTACATCTAATGACTTTTACACCTGGGTGTTCTATAATGAAACTGGTTTGACTGTGGTGGTGAGTTGAAATGACTGTATCATCAGGATATAAATGGTATTTATTAAAATCAGAGGGTGAATAAAATTATTCATAGATTATTTATGTTCTTGTATTCTCCTTTTTTCTTTTTGTATGTGTAATATAGATAATGCAATTCGAAGCTGGGAGGTATCTACATTCCTGAAGAAGGTGGTTGCAATAGACTTCAACCCACCGAAACACATCAATGCCTTTTTATGTATAGACACTAGAGCTCTATGATGTTCGAAAGTCAATGGAAAAACAATATATAAAGCATTTCGACTGTGACAGACAATCCAATTGTGACTGGTTTGTCTGTACAATGATATGAACTTTTTATACTGTTTTCGCCCACTTTTGTGTTAACAATTTGTCAAACCTTTCTGTGTGGTTTTTATGTGACCTTCCTTTGACACAGTATTGGTTTTTAATGCCACCAATCTTTACAAATAACAATTGACTGTGTGAATGAAATGTAATGATTTATTAAAGACCTTTTTTTTTTAGAAAATGTTTTAAATAATTGCAACAAATCATTTTTATAAATCAATGATCTTTAGTATTTTAGACTTGTGAATTTATGTTTTGATGATGCGGTATGGCTAATTTGTGTGGATGCAACTGAATTGATTGACTTTGCCAAAGAGGAAATTTGTTTTTTGACATGTGTCTATTTGGTACCCTACCTCTTTTGGTTTGAAGGAGCCCCTCTCTGTTTTAAGATAAAAAAAATGTACAGCCAGGATTTTTCCTATCACATTAAGCGTGACTACTTGAAGGTGCAAGTATTGTACAATGTGTATGATAATGTGCTTTGTCTATTAATTTTTTGGGAAAGTATCCTACCTGATTCCTGTTCACAGCCAAAGGACTGTTCTGCGCAGACACTTAGCTGCCTAAACTTCACATATACATCAGGTTATTTGATGTCACGAGGGTCAGTTGTACCACACAGGGCAATAGTCTTTATTTGTGTCAGGTGTGATGCTCTTTCACTGCTGTAGATGATGCAAAGGTAGACCTATTCAATATGATATAACATACTCAGCCTCAGCACTTATGATTAACCTTACTTATGATACAGTAGATGTATCAAATGTTACATTGATAAATTGGTATTCTACAGAAACAATAGTGAGCATGTGATCCAAAATGACTAGTGTAATTTGAAATGATGGCTACATTTTGGAATCAAAACATATCCAAATTGTGTTTAGCATCAAACATACTGTTCCATACTTGTTTAAAATTGACTGATTGGCATGATGTCTTACTCTTTCATAAATATGTTTGTAAGTAGGCCTGGGCGGTAAACTCCACTCCGTTCACTGAGTTTTTTTTTTACTCTGCACTGCGCAGAGCTCACAGAGTCCTGAAAAACCCATGGAGGAGAGGTTTTTCATCACTCACCAATGGTAAATTGGTGAAAAAGGAGAATCTGATGCTAGACTGCTTTCCAGAGAGATTTCTCAATGCGGGCAGTCGCGAATGAACGCTACCACTTGTGTTGAGAAATCTTCCTTTCATGCTGAGGAAGCTGCAGCTTGAGTATTTATTTATTTTTATTTAAGAAGTTTTATATAGCGCTGACCAGGCCAGAGGTTATCAGAGCGCTTTACAGCCGGAGGGAGAGAAATCAAATACAGGATATAGATTAAAACATTAGTGTTCCTAAGTGTTCAAAAGTTACAACTGTGCTGAGCGTCCGAGGTGCGCCATTGGGGTAGAGAGGTCTAGGGGTCCGAGGTGCGCCATTGAGGTAGAGAGGTCTAGAGGTAATCTCGATGCATGGACAAAGTCTTAGGCTGAAACTTTCTCTGAGCGGAGGTGACCAAGGCGGTGGGTTGGGGAGAGTGGATGAGGTAAGCAGTGGAGGAGCATTGCCAGGTGACTGCAGAGTGGAGGCTTGTGAGTTACGGATTTCAGATCGGGAAGGAACGGTTGAGGTAGAGGTCTTTTAGGAGACTTTTGAATTTTGCAAAGGAGGGGGTAGTTCTGATGTCAACAGGAATGGAGTTCCAGATTTTGGGTGCGTTTCCTGCGAAGGAGCGGGCTGCAGTTTTTTGTTTGCGCGTTTTCAGGGGGATGAGTAAGAGGGAGTTGGAACTCCTGAGGCTTATAGACTGGTCGGCTTTCTTAAGTTTAGAGGCTAGGTATTCCGGTTTCCCTGTGTGCAGGGTTTTGTGTGTGAGACAGGCAGTTCTGAAGCTGGCACACATTTCCACTTTGAGCCATTTTAGTTCTCTGAGTGCAGGAGATATGTGGTCATATTTTTTTACTCCGGTGACAATTCTGGCAGCTGCATTGAGAGTTGTTTTGAGTGGTGCTAAGTGGGAGAGAGCTGTGCCGGAGAGGACTGCGTTCCCATAGTCCAGTCTAGACAACACCAGTGATTGGGTGGCTTGTTTGAGGTCCATGCATGAAATGTGGGATTTTATTTTATTGAGAAGCTTCAGATTGAGGAAGGCACTCTTTGCGGAGTTCTTGATGTGGTTGGTCAGGGTTAGCTTGTGATCAAGGTTGATTCCAAGTGATTTTACCGAGTTTGCCAGGGTGAGATTACATTGAGAGCATCGATTGCTTTCAGCCATTCTACGATTTCTGGGTTTTCTTCCTTATTGGAAATTAGGAGGATTTCGGTTTTTCCCTGGTTGAGTTTAAGGTGGTTTGCTGATAGCCATTGTTGAACTTCTCTGAGAGTATTGTTGAGTCTTAGAATGTCATTAATGTGGAGGTTTCCAAGTAGATCTGGGTGTCATCTGCATATAGATGGAAGGGGATGTTGGCTTTTTTCAGAATGGTGGTGAGGGGTTCCATGTATATGTTGAACAATTGAGGGGAGAGAACGGATCCTTGGGGGAAACCTCTGTTAACGGGGAGAAGGTCAGACGTAAAGGATTTGATGTTTATCCTTTGGGAGCGATTTTAAAAGAAGGAGGAGAACCATTGAAGGACCACCTCATCTACACCTACACGGTCTTTGAAAGCCTTGATGAGAAGACTGTGATCCACCGTGTCAAAGGCTGCTGACAGGTCTAGGAGGATGAGTCGGCAGCAATGGTCCTAGTCAAGGGAATTGAGGATGTCATCCACGATTTTAAGGATTGCAGTTTCGGTGCTACAGCCTTTTCTAAGGCCCGATTGGTGTTGGTCTAGCAGATTAACACTGTCAATATGTTGGTTCAGTTGTCGGAGAACACATTTTTTGAGGATTTTGGCTAGGAAGGGAAGATTGGAGACAGGTCTGAAGTTGTTCAGGTCATTGGTGTCTAGGTCTGGCTTCTTCAGAAGTTCTTCGACTTGGCCGACTTTGAGGCAATCTGGTATGATGCCGGTTTTTAAGGAGCTGTTTATGATTTTGCACCAAAGTGGTGCAAGGGAGAGTTACAGCTTTTTGGCCATTTGGGAGGGTATAGGGTTGAGGATGTGGGATGAGGGCTTGGAAGAGGACATTAAATTGAGAATCTCAGCTTCAGGGATGGGGTTGAAGGATCTCCAGGTTTTTGTGGGCCACCAGTTAGAGGTAGTTTCGATTGCTGGGGTACAGTTTTTGTCGGCAGGATGGAGGTTGATGGCAAGTGATAGTTCAATTCTGATGATTTTGTTGTTAAAGAAGTTGGCGAAGGGTTTTCGGAAGTCCAGTCCAGATTTTCGAACACATTTGGTCCAGCAACCAGCTGCAGCAGGCAACAGGAGCGGAGCAAAGCAGGAAGAGCAGCGTACCGCGGCCGAAATCGCGGACGAAAAACGCCAGCTTGGGAGTCCGGGAATCAAGGCTGCATGGAAGGAGGGGGGTCGCGGAGCCCGGGTGAGTGCGTGTGGACACTGTGTGTGGCAACAGCGGTAGCAGGCAGAATCTGACGCCCGTAGACTTTACAGCAAATTGCTGCACCCCACCTGCTCTACCTAATGCAAATTTATTCATTTATTTATTTTTAAACAAAATTTGCTGTTAATCTCTTGAAGAAGTCCAGACAGCCCCCAGCACTGCCTCCTAAATTTGTCAGTTAAAATACCCTTGCACCATTGGTTTTGGAGAGGCAAAAAGCTGGGAAAACCGTGTGCTGTGGGGCTGCCGGTATAGGCTACGGTCAGAGGCTGCATTTCCACCGTATTGCGACCGCCACCTCTACCGCCAACAGCAAGCAGGCGTGGGGGCAACGGCAATCTAAAGCCACGAAACCTTAAGTTTAAAAGCAGGAGTAGCAGAGAGCAGTAGCGAGCCAATTACAGTCGCCATTCTCCACTTTTCACTTTCACGAGCAACGAGCAGCGGGCAGTCAGGCGAGAAGAAGGCGAGCAGGCCATCTCCCCCCACCTGAGTTTCAACCGCGACCGGCACCAGGAACCCGGTTTCCCGCACTTTACATTTTTATCTGGCAGCCGGTAAAAAAGCATCCAGGTCTCGGCTCCCGGCAAGTTGGAAGACACCGGGAGCTGGTGGAAGCCAGCAGGGGGGGGCGCGGCATCTCTGCAAAGCCGACGCACATGGAGACTGAGACGGAGCCGGAGTGAGCTCGGGTATTTGCTCTGACCGGGATTAGCTAGCAGCAGACTGCGAATTGCCACACTCACCGCCATAACTACACAAAGCTTCAGTGTTGGAGAACACGGCGGAGAACCTGGTAAGCAGCTATTTTACACCTGGGAAAGCATCGGGAGCATTGGGAGTATCGGGGAGTTGTTCCCGAGAGAGGAGCCATAGACATTGTTTGCTGGTGCCGAGCAGATGGATATTGTGGCTCTGGGCTCTGGGTTCTAGGCGTTGTTTGGTATACGTGGCATACGGGACACACGAGGCAGCACAGATGCACCCAGCCTAGAACGTGCTCCCTCGCACCCCTGCCCCTTACAGTCTGTCTACCCTCTACAAAACACTTAATAAGCAATTAAAAGGGTGCGCCCCAGTTTTCACTACCCCAGGCCCATCTTGGAGTGACTGTTTAGGGCTTTTCGACTCAGCTAACACCAAGTAAACACAACTACAATCAAGCAACCACAGCCAAGCAAACACAATCAAACGCTGCCGGCAATATAGAGAGTGTTAGGAGATCGTTTCCTCTCGTCTAAGCCTATACCTTTACTGGCTTGAACAGTCCCTCGAACAGCCCAACCAACATTAAGAGGATGAGATCAAGGAAAACAAGAAAACCCCCATCCATAACAAAACGGAAGAAACTTAAAAATTCAGAAATCACTGCGGAGCACACATCTGCTGACCCTGTGAGCCCACCGATCGCCAAGGTCACATTGAAGGCCCCCAAATCTCCACAAAACGGATGGCAATACTCCAATAATAAGGGAATGGCCCCCTCATGTGCTCCACCCTCGAAAGGCTCAAAAACCCTCACCCTTTTGGATTACTTTAAGATTTTTAACCCTATCTCTGCTGGCACCCAGGGGAATCCAGAATGGGGTGACTTGGCCCCGGGCTCGGCGGCCATCTTGGGAAACTTCCATACCCACACATTTCTGAAAAGTAGACACCCTTGGGGAGTCCAGTGAGGTATGGCTTGAGTGGGTCCTGCAACATTTTCCTATCCAGAATCCCCTGCAAACCTTAAATTTAGCTGAAAAAATCATTTTTTTCTCAAATTTCCATGCGGGAAAATTCTGGAATCTCCGAGGATCCACAAATTTCCTTCCACCCACCGTCCCCCCCAGTACCCCGATAAAAATGGTACCTCACTTGTGTGGGTAGGCAAAGTGGCTGAAACAGGATATGGCCCAAATCGTATTGTGGAGACTTCAAAATTACCTATAACAAAACTACCTAGTTTTGGGGGAGGGTGCCTAGTGTTTTGGCCCAGGGTTTGCCGCCATCTAGGGAAACCTACCAAATCCACACATTTCTGAAAACTAGACATCCTGGAGAGTCCAATGAGGTATGGCTTGCGTAGATTTACCTACCCAGAGTCCCCTGCAAACCTCAAATTTAGCTGAAAAAACACATTTTCCCCATATTTTTGCGTGGACTCACCGTGCTGGCACAAATGTCCTACCACCCAGCGTTACCCTTGTTCTCCCGAGTAAAATGATACCTCACTTGTGTCGGTTTCCAAAGCAGAATTGGCTAAAAACTTATTTTAAAAGAAATATAGTCCTTAGAATTCTCGGTGCTATACTCTAAATTCCTATGGTTCTGGCTCTTCCTAGCCACAGGCCTTTGGCACACCCACACAAGTGAGGTACCATTTTACTCAGGAAAAAAAGGGGAATGCTGGGTGGTAGGACAATTGTGCTGACACAGTGATCCCACACAAAATGTATGTAAATTTGAGGTTAGCAGGGGATTCTGGGTAGGAAACCGTTGAGGGACCCATGCAAGCCATACCTCGCTGGACTCCCCCAGGTGTCTAGTTTTCAGAAATGGTTGGGCTTGGTAAGTTTCTCTAGATAGCCGCCAAGCTCGTGGTCAAAAACTCATGGGACCCCCCTTGCAAAACCACGTTGTTGGTGATAGGTAATTTTGATGTTGCCTCAATAGGTTTTGGGCCCTTTCCTGTCGCGGGTAGTTGACCCACCCACGCATGTGAGGTATCATTTTTATCGGGAGACCTTGGGGAATGCTGGGTGGCAGGAAATTTGTGGATCACGTAGATTCCAGAAATTTCCCACACATAGATTTGAGAAAAAAGTGATTTATTTTAGCTAAAGTTGAGGTTTGCAGGGGATTCTGGATAGAAAAACGTTAGGGCACCCACGCAAGCCATACCTCTCTGGACTTCCCCGGGTGTCTAGTTTTCAGACATGTGTGGGTTTAGTAGGTTTCCCTATATGGCCGCCGAGCCAGGGGCCAAAAACTCATGGGACCCCCCCTTGAAAAACCAGGTTGTTTTGTGATAGGTAATTTTGATACCGCCTCAATAGGTTTTAGGCCCTTGCCTGTGTTGGGTACTTGACCCACCCACGCGAGTGAGGTATAATTTTTATCGGGAGACCTTGGGGAACGCTGGGTTGGAGGAAATTTGTCAATCCACATAGATTCCAGGGCTTTCCCACACCGAAATTTCTGAAAAAAGTGATTGTTTAAGCTAAATTTGAGGTTTGCAGGGGATTGTGGGTAGGAAAATGTTGGGGGACCCTTGCAAGCTATACATCGCTGGACTCCTCCGGGTATCTAGTTTCCAGAAATGTGTGTGTTTGGTAGATTTCCCTAGATGGTCGCCGAGTCCTGGGCCAAAAACTCATGGGTTTGTAATAGGTAATTTTGATGTCGCCTCAATAGGTTTTGGGCCCTTGCCTGTCACAGGCCCTTGACTCACCCATGCAAGTGAGGTACCATTTTTCTCGGAAGACTTTGCGAAATGCAGAGTGAGTGGAAATTTGTTGATCCATGAAGATTCAAGAACTTTTCACCACAAAAGTGTGAGGAAAATTTGTTTTTTCTGACAATTTGTTTGGTTTGCAAAGGATCCTGGGTAACAGCACCTGGTGAGAGGCAGTCAAGTCACCCCATCCTGTATTCCCCTGGGTGTCTAGTTTTCAAAAATGTATAGGTTTGCTAGGTTTTCCTAGGTGCCGGCAGAGCTAAGGTTAAAAAATTACAGCTAGGCACTTTGCCAAAAAAGGGTCATTTTTCACTGTGAAATTGTGGGGTGTCCACGTTGCATTTTGTGCCATTTCCTGTTGCGAGCACTAGGCCTACCCACAAAATTGAGGTACCATTTGTCTTGGAAGACTTTGGGGAAGGCTGGGTGGGTGGAAATTTGTGGATGCACGCAGATTCTAGAACTTTCCACCACAGAAATGTGAGGAAAATTTGTTTTTTTTGGGCAATTTGTCAGGTTTGCAAGGGATTGTGGATAACAGAACCTGGTGAGAGGCAGTAAAGTCACCCCATCCTAGATTCCCCTGGGTGTCTAGTTTTCAAAAATGCATAGGTTTGCTAGGTTTACTTAGGTGCCAGCAGAGCTAGGGTTCAAAAACTACAGCTAGGTACTTTGGCAAAAAAGGGTCATTTTTCGCTGTGAAATTGTGGTGTGTCCACTTTGCGATTTGCTCCATTTCCTGTCACGGGCTCTAGGCCTACCCACACAAGTGAGGTACCATTCTTTTTGGAAGACTTTGGGAAACACGGGGTGGGTGGAAATTTGTGGATACAGACAGATTCCAGAACTTTCCACCACAGAAATGTGAGGAAAATGTGTTTAAAAAAAAAATTAGGTTTGCAAGGGATTCTGGGTAACAGAACCTGGTGAGAGGCAGTCAATTCACCCCATCCTGGATTCCCCTGGGTGTCTAGTTTTAAAAAATGAATAGGTTTGCTAGGTTTCCCTAGGTGCCGGCAGAGCTAGGGTTAAAAAAACATACAGTTTTGCAAAAAAAGGGTAATTTTTCATTGTGAAAATGTGGTGTGTTCACGTTGCGTTGTGAGCCGTTTCCTTTTGTGGACACTAGGCCTACCCACACAAGGGAGGTACCATTTTTATCGGGAGACTTAGGGTAATTCAGATTTGTAAAGCAATTGTTATTACCTATTGACTTTTGATGCATTTCTGCCTTCCAAATGAAAGACAATGTGTAAAAAGAAGTAATTTTGAAAAATTATCGATAATTCTCATGCTAGTATGAGTAATCCCAATTTCGGAAACGTGCAAATATCTACTGTTTCAAAACTCTACCTTTAGTTCCCATTTCAGAAATACATAGGTGTCTTTCCATGTACACATTTTCCCAGATTAATTGCTATATACATGGTACATAATAAAAAACCATTGCAAGTCGCTGCTTATTTTTTTGCTCTGTGTTCGTCGGGTTCTTGGTGAACCTACAAGTCTTATATATCCCCACAACCAGGAAGGTCCAGCAAATGTAACGGTATATTGCTTTCAAAGAGGTGTCATAATTAGAAGAAGTTACATGTGAAAACGTTGACACAAAAGGCTGTTTTTTTCAACAAATTGTCAATTTTTCCTATATTTAACTGTTAGTTTCTATAAGGAAACCTTGAAGGATCTACACAAATGACCCCTTGCTGAATTCAGAATTTTGTCTACTTATCTAAAATGTATAGATCCATTATTGCTTTCATACCCATTTCTGCCATTAACTGGAAGGAGGTTAAAAGCACAGAAAATAGCAAAAATAGGCAATGTTCCCGAATATATCCAAAAATGTGTAAAAAAAATGTGGTTTTCTGACAAAAGTCTGCTTGTCCCTATATGTTGGGAAGATGGTGATTTAAGCACCACAACCCCTTTTTTGATACCATTTGAAGGGGAAAAAACAGAAGCTTTCATCTTTAGCCCTTTTTTCGCATTCCCCCCCCCCCCCAAAAAAATATTTTGCTGTATTTTGGCTAATTTCCTCCAGGGGGATCCACAAACCCTGGGTACCTTTAGAATCCCCATGATGTTGGAAAAAGGATGCAAATTCGGCGTGGATACCTTATGTTGTCAAAAAGTTACAGGGGCCTAAGCGCAAACTACCCCAAATAGCCAGAAAAAGGCTTAGCACGTGGGAGGAAGGCCTAGCAGCGAAGGCGTTAAGCATTGGTAGTTTCTCTACATGCTGGAACCACGTGTAAGAGAGGAAGAGACTCCCTTTGGAAACAAGTGGATTTACTCAACGCTACAAGAGGATTATCTGCTGCCAAGATAAGTACCTATACATTGACTCCTTGATGGAACATTTTAGTAGTGCCTTGCTACCTAGAGGACTTTCCCAGAGTATCAGTAAGGAAGAATCATCTTGATTTTCCTTTCTTTATTTTTATCTTTTGTGCCTTTTGTGTCTGGATATGTGTGGCAGTATTAACTGTAAGTGCATCACACATAGAGAATTGTTGCTTATGGTGGCATAGGGTGGGGACTTCATGAATGTTGTATTGTGTCTCACCTGCAGGAAACATGGGGCAATCATAGGAGTGAGGTCTACAACTCCAGAAGACATCCCCATTGAGTGTTTTCGCTGCTGCACCTTTATTGTTTCATTTGTCCCTTTTTTCCCTTTCCCCTACTGTGGTGTGACCTGTGGAGGGGGTATATACATATACTCGCAGGTGGTTCCATACAGGGGAAAAACGTTATTTGGCATCTTCCATCGTTCCCCCTGTATCCGGCTTAAGAGGTTAATGGTTAACAGTCCTCTGTTGTGACACATTCCCATTTCGAGTCTGGAAATGGGTAGCAATGTATTTCAGACAATTGCTGTAATACACCCTTTTCCATGGTAGAAAAGGAAATTGAACTACCACATAGTTGGCTGGGCTATAGGTAAATGGGGTTATGCACAAGAGAAAAAAATGAAAAACATGTGAGTTGGCGCAGGAGATTTCATTCCCTCTCTGCAGAGTACTTTGCCACTCAGAACAGCGTACAGAGGGAAATGAATCCCAAAATGGAAATCAATTGTGTTCCATAGATTCCACATTGGAACCTATGCCAGGCACTGCTATGTACATGGATTCCAAAATGGGGTGTGAGAATTCCAGAATGTATTAAAAATAGGCTCAGACCTAGATTTAAAAATCTAAGTGCAGTTTTACTACTTTCTAGGTGAATAGGCCCTCTCACCAATAATGATAAAATAAAAAACTTTATTGAGTTGTTGAAACTTTTCATAATGTTTTAAGTTAGTCGGAAACACACATATAGAAAGCTGGAGTCACTACACAGGTCTTTAGTTTATCATTGACATTTTTGGGGAAGAAAAACCTCATGCAATGGACAGTATGCAACAATTATCTGGTTCCATATACTGGAGGCAGATGGATACTGCAAAGTACGTCTTAGGAATATAATAAACACATGTATGGCAAATATAAGGCTTATCCTATGTAATTCAATGTCCACGCGTTCATCGTTACTACAGGGTTATAAGATCTCTAAACCTGAGACAGTTTTCAGATAACTTTAGTATCTGATAATAATGTACATTATTAAAACGTGTTTGAACAACTCCATAGGGGGAGGCCTAAGAACCATAGTGCACGCAGCAGAAAGAAGCAATAATCACCAGCTGATTCTGAGTCCCAGTGTCTATGGCCTATGCACGTCCTGCCAACCACCACCAGAGTGGGGCTTAAAGGAGCCCAACACATTGAAGCCATCAGGTGGAATTCAAATCCAAGTCTCCATGGCCTGCGTAAGTTGTGCCCACCACCATGTCAGTGGCACTACTAATAGCCCAGCTTAAGACCATACCGGGGCAGCAAAAGGAAGCACGGACTAGCTGGGGAACATGAAGTCACAGAGTCTCTGGCCTGTGCAAGTCCCACACACCACCAAAGCAGCTAAGCACTCCCGCAGCTCAGGACATATCCTGGAAATGCCAGGACAAAATCCAGCCCTAGGATGGTCCATCTGTAATCTGTCAAAGGTTGGAAGAGTTTAGGTGGAGCACCTCCTGCTGGCTGATAAGTCTGAAATGTGACTCAGGACAAAAATGTTTTAAGAGGGTTCACTGGGAGTCACAGTCTCAGGTTATATGTGCTGGGTGACCGTGTTAAAACATCCCCTCTCTCCTTGTTTCCCTTTTCCCACTGTATGTATTTAATTTGCCTTCTGTGTTTGTAGATATTTTTCTCTGATATTAATAGCCATTCCTCAAGTGCCACTACTCTACTCCCTTTGCTTACCTCTCATAAGATTAGTATCCAACACTGGGAAAGACCATTAAGAATAGTAGTCTTTCCTTGTTTAGATATTTTTATTGGCCACTGGCAAATACAAAAGTGAGATATCATCAACCGTAATAATAAAAAACCACACTTGAAAGTAGGTACCAAATGATTTAAACTGGATACTTTATTAGAATAGGTGGAGAAACTACTGGAGAATGTTTAATCAGAAACACAACACTGTGGCTCTAACAGGAAGAGAAAGTTTCTGATCACTTTAAAATATCTATAGGTAAATAATATATCAAGTGTAGTACTGCCAACACTGATGCCATCCCTAATGAAAGAACCCAAAAGGAAGCCCCAGTTCACAAAATCACTTGTAAGCAAACACATTTCCATTTAATCAAGACTTTGAATAATCGGGACAGGCAAAGTTCCATTGAGCTTCCCTACCAAAAGCGATTTGAGATACTGTCTGGTATCAAGAAAGATGCATTGTCACTGAGAACTAGCCCACAGCGTAAAGACCAGCAGTTGAGTATCAGGATCCCTTCTACAATTCTTTCAATGCTTTATTTCAATTGACACAGAACTGTCATGAATTTCTTGGAGAGGAATATAATAGAATTGAGTCAAAGAATAGAATTAAAGACAGTGGAGTAACTCCTAGCCACTCATGCTGTAGCAATCTCAAATACCCATTGATGATCAAGTACGTCATTCTTCTAGAACCCATATTCCCGATGAAAAGACTATGATTATGGTAATTGCAATAGTCACCTAAACACAGTCATGGCTCGCAATTCTGGCTCGGGTCGAGCGGTGGGTATCATGCGGAGGTTACCACAAGGGGGCTGGGGTAAAATAAAACTTACCTGACTGGTGACGCGCGCCACCTATGCTCCGGAGTCCCACGTTTTCCTGCTCCCTTCCATTCTTTAAGCCAATCACAACACTGCAATGGCAGCGTTGTGATTGGTGCGTAGTCCCGGTTAGTGCCCAGCTGGGCACCTGTAGGGAGGCCATTTTCTCTATGAAGGCTGCATGACTGCTTTGGTTGGCCCCAGGGCTGATCAAACAGTTAGGGTACTCAGAGTAGTGCAAGACACTCCTCCTGACTCCCTCAACCAGGCATATCCTTCTGCCCACCCCCAATCCGGCATACCCCTGCCTTCTGCTTTCTCGCAGCGCGAGAAGCAGAAAATAAAATGGTATTTGAAATACCATTTTATTTTCTGCTTCTCACACTGCGAGAAAGCAGTGGGCCGGTGCTCCTCCGCCCTAATGGAGCCTCTGCCTAAACAACTCTGATGTTATAATCAGTCAACTGATGGTTAGGGTAAAGAGTATGGAGAGTATGTATGGGACAATATATAACTTGCCTAAATCATATTTGGATTAAATCAATGGGTTGCCAATAGAGCAAAAGCTAGACTCAGATGTGTTAAGTAAAATGATACCCAAAGTCTGCATTAAGGAAAGTTGCTCTCAAACCATTAAGGTAATCAAGGCTCACAGTGAGGCCTACCACTTCCTGGTGTGAGAACCACAGTATATCAAATCAAGGACATGAATTGAGAAGCAATGCAACAAAGGAATTTTCTGTCGTGCTAGACCCTTAAATAAGGCAGCCCGTAAACTGGTCAGCAAACTTGTAAAATTGTTTAAAGAACAGTATGTCCACAAAATATTCATAGTCATATCAGTGCTTAATCTGAGCTACTGGTTGCAAGTGGGGCCCAGCTGCACTCATTTCTGGGGACCCACACTTATGTTTTCTCTGACAGACTTTGATCCGGAGCAACAGAGAGAAACACACAAAAGAGGAAAAGAAGGAGGAGGAGAAAGATGGAAAATAGTATCAAAATGATTATGCGGGGATGAAAAAGAACCTGTAGGAGTGAGAATAATAGGCAGGAAGTGTCAGCTGGTGTAATAAAGAAGCATCAAGTTGAATCAAGTAACTGAATTCAGCACCCCACCTTTCAGCAGCGCTGACCGCGGGTGTCTGAGTGAAACTATGGGCCAAGGCACATATTCCTTTACAAAATAAATACTGGTCATTATGACCCCCAACTAAGAGAGTGGAGATGGAGCATCATGGTTCAAAGACTCTTCCAGATTCATAGACTGTCTAAATGACTGTTCAGTATTTTCAGCGTGTTTCAGTTTGATTAGTTTGATTAGTGTATCTCTCTGGAAGCAATGGGAGTGGTTGTGTGAGATTTGCAAATCCCACCTGCTATTTTGCAATACAAGGGTATAAATACCACACCCAGGAAGGAAGTGAGAACGAATTTAAATATTCATCTGAAAACAGTTTGTAGTAAAAGTACATTTGCATATAACATTTTGCAGAGAACATACTAAGGGCGTGATTAGGAATACTCTAGGAACAATAATCCGTCACCCTGATGAAGTACCCATACTCCAAATTTCGAAATGTCTGCTGGCCGAGCAGACATTTCTAGTCATTGACAGGAACCTCCTTTGCGACCGTCAATGTGAAACATGAAGGTAGCCTGACAAACTTGTAACTCGTTTTTGTTACTTCAAAAACAAAAACAGAATCCTAAAGCTGGATTTTGTTTTTGATAGAAAAAAAAGGTCATGACCCCTACACCATAGGAGTTTTCTGCCATGGTGTGGGGTGATTTAAACATTTTTACTGTCCCAAACCACCATGTTTGTAACTGCAGTCATGGATGGAGAGTAAAAACTGTCCATTTGCCTGCCTACTTTAAATCAGGAGGGAGTTTGAATGGCCTGACCTCCGATGTCCCTTACTCTGTTCTGTTCGGCCGTCAGAAAAGTATGTAAGAGATGGATTAGCCTCCATTACTAAGATACTTAAAGTCCACCCAGTGGTAAATAAAGTGGCTTGACCTTCAGTTTGTCAGCTCTTCATTCCCATTGGCACAAGAGAAGTTAATATACTTCAACTTGTAAATTAGCAAGGACATTGGCCTAATGGTTTGATTTGACTCTTGCAGGAAACAGAGGGATATTATTGGGAGTGCTGAAAACTCAGCAGGCATTTTCTCGCACCCCCAAGTTATGGGTACAACTGTAGATGTGAACAAGAAAATAAGATAGCAAGCAACACAGACATTTGTGAGATCTTTCAATAACTAAGGCTGTAAGACTGAAGAAAGCTTTGTACTCAATAAATCAAGAATGAGAGGGGAAAATAGGGAGATATGTCTTGTAAGTACATTGTTTAAGAGTTGCTACTATAAGGGTGGCTGATAGCAAAGAGTGATAAAGTTAAGACTTTAGAAAGAGGAAGCACATAACACTATACCCTGCCTTCAACCTATAAACCTTCTAAACTGCAAAACCATCTAACAACGAGAGTTGGCATGAAACAAACATTTTATTTAAAAAAAATGTTTTACATGCAACAATCAATAAAGCAATTTCTTAACATGATACGTTGCAATAGCAATGTTCTTGGACAACATTGTTTTACATTATTTAGCTGATTCATTCCCAGAAGTCCCATAGGCTCATTTCATCCATTCATACCTCACACATTCAGAAAAAACTATATTGACCCAGAGAAAATCCAATAAAGGAGGGTCATACAAATTGTCTCACTCACACAAAATGGGCCTAAGCCAATGGACTATCCACTCTCCTGAACCTAAGAGTATTTTTGTGGGATTTCTCTTTATGCTTTCTAACAGAAAGAGGAAGCCAGCTGCAGCAAAGTCAATGCCAGCAAGTCAAATATGTCTCTCTCTTGTCCTCTTCAGCCCAAACATAGAGCATAGAGCATTTGTACAGAAAACATTCGCCCTGGTTGGTGCTGACGGAGGACCACTTTCATCACTCCTGCTGGGGAACCTTCCATCAGGTCAGTCAAACTGATCATATAATCCCTGAGAACATTTCAATACATAATCAGATCTGACGGGTACACCATGGCTTAAAGCACAGCTTTCCAAACTGTGTGGCGCGACACGTTACAGTGTCGCGCCCCATGCGTAGGTGTGTCGCGGGATGTGATGTGATGATGTCAGGGGCGGCCGGCCGATATAGGAGAAATCGCTCTGAGACCTTCCAGTGGAGTTTGTGCTACAGAAACTCGCACACACTCCGGCGTTGATCGAGGGCTTCCTGCCAGCTGGTGTCTGGCTTCTTTGAAGTTTTGCCGCCCAATGCCCAGGCGACCAGCGGGGAGTGGGGCCATCTCTGGGGGAGGTAGGAGGTGGGATCGAAACTCCTCCACCCCCCTCCTTTGGGAAAGGCTCGCTGCTCTGAGGCCTGGCATGAGCGTTTGGCGCTGCTGTTCTGCTTGGTTCGAGGCCCTGCGTGGGGGGTTTTCGGAGCCAGGGGGTCTTAGGACGGGTGCAGTCTAGTTAGGCTGGGGAGTGTTTCGTTCTAGGGCTGGGCTTCAGGAGTCCGGGGGATCGGGTTGCTATACTGGTGTCTTTCCTACTTCCCCGGGGTTGGTGAGGGCAGAGGCCCGGGTTATATAAAGGGGGCTGCTGGGGAGGGGGGAGGCAGGGGGGGGGGTCAGGGAGAGTAATGTAAGGGGACCGACGCCAAGGGGGCCAGGTCTAACATGGGTAAATAGCATAAACTCCCTGTGTCTAAAAATGGATGTGTCTGTGTTTAATGCAACTGGTGCGCGTGTAAACGCTCTGAGACCTTTATTTATTTATTTATTTATGCGTTTTTATATAGCGCGGACTTTACCCGAAGGTGACAGAGCACTTCACAATAGGAACAGAACTGATACATGAGAACATTACAAGAGAGCAAATTACAAAAGCAAACGTTACCAGGCAGTAGAGATGAGGCATGGGGGAAAGGAGGGGGTGCAGAACATGTGCCCTCTAGTCTTCGGCAGAGACAGGAGGTGACCCTGGAGAGAGGTCCGCCTGAGTGAGAGCTGTAGTGCACCAGGAATGGAAAGGCACACATTCTAAGAGCAGCTTCTGGGAAGAGGCCCTGCACTGAAGGGTGAGCTCTGGGGGCAGAGGTGTAATAGGAGAGGGGAGGGGGTGAAACACAGGAGGAGAAATACAACAAGAGGAAGAGAGCCGGGTGATTAAAGTGAGAGAAAACCACGAGAGAAAGCATAAGAATAGGGGAGAAGTGGTGGCTCTCACTGCAGTGAGGGCAGTGCCCACTGCGAGGAAAAGCAAACCCAGCTGAAGCCAGGATACTAGATCAAAAGTGTGGCCATAAGGAGCAGAGTTTTACGAGACAGAAATCCTCAAAAGAACATGCAACATTCTGGGATTTTAGACCACAGAGATTTAGTCTAGGAGCGAAACTACTGGTGACCTGGTGATCTGTAACTTTTGGTTTTAATTCCAGCTCTGGTGTGTGTGTGTGTGGGGCTGTGTGTGTGGGGTTGTGTGTGTGTGGAGTTGTGTGGGTGTGTGTGTGTGTGGGGGGGTGGGGTTGTGTGTGTGTGGGGGTGGGGTTGTGTGGGTGTGTGTGTGGGGGGTGTTGTGTGGGTGTGTGTGGGTGTCGGTGTCTGTGTGTGGGCGTTGTGTGTGTGGGGGGTTGTGTATGTGGGGTTGTGTGTGGGGTTGTGGGTGGTTCGGGCTAGCTCGCTGCGCTCGCTCGCGTTACCGTGTCCCTGAAAAAAAATTCACAAAAAGGTGTGTCACCAACATGAAAAGTTTGGAAAGCTGTGGCTTAAAGTTTAATTTAGAAAAAAGTAATGCCTTGACACGCTAGATACAGCAATGCACCTCCAAAAGTAGGCATACGTTTTAGCATGACAATGTTACTTTAATCTACATGATAGGTGTATGAAAATGAAGTAGGGGTAGCCTGGTAAAGACAGAGAAATTTAGATCAATAAAGCCATACACTTGATAAGGGAAATGAGACATTGATACTCAGTAAGTCATTATGATATTAGGAGGACGAGAAGATCCAGTTTTTAAAAAAGTAGCTGTAATCGTATTCTGCTGCAAATAGTTACTAGTCAACCTGCTGATGGCATGATTAGAATTAACCATAGAGCATGCCCACTTGCGATTCAGGAATTCAACTCAAAAGTTCTCCCCCGCGGTACCAATCATCAATGAGTCTAAAACAGGGCCATAGTAATACTGGATTACTCACAGCCACTATATGAGTTAGTCTGAAAATACAAGGAAATCAATGTCTCATACATTAAATCATCAAGTTAATATTCATTATGGTCATGATTAAAGGAATCTTACGCCACAGAGCCAGGCATATATGCAGTCACAAATAAATGAGAGTACGAATGGCTTTGAAATCCTGTCAGGAATATGGCAAATAATACAGTACTGAATGAAGTAGACTGACTGATGTTGGGCTCACATATAGATATCAAATCTAGTCATTTCTAAAGTAACAATGAGGTGGGGCCATGGACTTTGGGATAAGGGATGTTGAGGAAAGACCTGAAGGGTACATAGATAGCAAGCAACCAACTCCTCCTCTCTATTGAAAATTCCATATCCTATCTTGGAAAGTTGCTGTGTTAACATCTAAGAGCCTTTAGTGCATATTCCTAATCATTACATATGTATTTTTTCAGAAAACATGGAGCCTGGAACCAGGTTGTATTGAACATTAAGCTAATACTTCCTGAGGCGGAAGCCGGGAAGCTAGAAGGGAACTTTTAACATATTTACTTTATGCTGATTTTGTATTTGGTTATTTTTATTCTTGAATTTTAATAATAAGGAAACTCACATCGTTAGCGGGGACTCCAGGCTGAGTCCGCCTACCTCCCCAGTTCACTAGGCCCTCGCAGCCGATTAGGTGCTGCTAAGGGCGATTTCGACTTTGGCCGCCATCTTGGGGGTAGGACGCGGGTTGCGGTCTAGCAGCCTGGCCCTTCCCGACCTCTCCTGCTTGAAATGGTCACCCTCACTCGGCCGCACAGCGGGCGCGCCAAAGGCGCGCCCAAGGCGAACCCGTCTGCGTCCCGTCCGCTCCTGTACCGGGCCTAGGGCCATGCCCCTGGCAAAAAGCCTTCCATGAGCACTTTATGTTACTCCAGCACGAGCTTATTACATCTTCGTCCCTCAATTAGTTGCCAGTGTACTCAGTTCACCTTCCATAATACTCTGTATCCTCCCACTAAAGTATGCGCATACTGTACCTTTATAATAGACACCGATTTAAGTCTTAACACAAGTTCCAATTTCACTCTTCCATCGCACTCCATTAATAAAATAAATAACATCCAAGCGGCTCTCATTAATGCTAGGTCACTGAGAAAACACAAAAAAGAGATAGCAGAGTAAATTACCAGTAACAAACTAGATGTGTTATTTATTACGGAAACTTGGACTAACCCCTCATCAGAGCCTGATCTGATAGTGGCAGTCCCAGAGGGATATAACATATTGAGACAGGACATGGTCCTCAAGACAGGAGGCGGAATATGCTATAATATACCGCCAAGACCTGACAAGTTCTATAAGCCAAGTCCCAACCTCCACACGTGAGGCAATGCACTTTTCCATTGCCCTGGGTCCATCACAGCGTTTTAAGGGTATTCTATTATATCGCCCACCGGGCTGCAGAACACCATTTTTAGCTTCCATTTTCGATATAGTGGAATCCTTAGCCACAGATAACACCACTACTATCCTGGGTGACTTTAATTTCCCCCTTGAAAATGTGTCTGATAAAGATACAAATACCCTCTTATCAGACTTAGAATCGCTGGGTCTCACACAGCGGGTCTCTGAAAGCACCCATGAAGCAAGTCATACTTTGGACGGACTGTTTACTAATGCCGGAAACATCAAAATAAAAGAGGTATTACCTCTGGCCTGGTCAGATCATCATGCGGTCCTCTTTGAGATCTTATTGGACAGCCCACTTCCTGCTCAAAGTATGACACATGCTGATACCATGTTTAAATCATAGAAAAACATTGATAACCAACGACTTACCGATCTCTTAACTTCATCGAAACTTGCGAGTCTAGATGACCCTAATCTAGCCGCAGAAGCTTATACCCATTGGCTAACCAGCGCTATGAACAAAACAGTTCCTACTAAATCAATGTCAAAAATTCGAAGCACTCCGTCTGCCCCATGGTTTACCTGTGTCCTCAGAGAGCAAAGACGAAAATGTAGGAACAGGGAAAGACAGTGGCGAAAGACATATTCTTCAGAAGGAAATTTTTTATATAAAAATGAACTTGCGATATATAAATCCATGATCACCCAAGAAAAGAGTCTATATTATTCAGCCCAAATAGACCAAGCCAAAAACTCTAATAAACAACTTTTTCAAGTTGTAAACAAACTGTCAAAACAACCCTCACAAACCACTTTGTTATCCAAACAAGAATTCTGTAATAATTTAGCGAATTATTTTTATGGAAAAGTTAACAATATCTACACCAATTTCTCTTCACACCCCAATGAGTCTCACCCCTCTCTACATACTGACATTTCTGAGCCCTCATTTAGGTTCTTTCAAAAGGTCGAAACATCTCAAGTCAAAGACATTATGGCCTCTATTAAATCGGGCTCAGTTAAAGACCCATGTCCACCAGCAATCCTTCTCTCCGTTGCAAACATCATAGCTCCTTCCCTTACAGAAATATTTAATTCTATGTTCCTTACTGGTATCTACCCAACCATTTGGAAAAACACCCTGCTTAAACGTCTCTTAAAGAAACCATATTTGGATCCGGAGGACACCAAAAATTATAGACCCATTGCTAGCTTGCCCTTTGCAGCAAGGTGGTAGAAAAATTAATGAACATCCAAATTTCCCAGTATATTGAACAACACTCGTTACTGGATGATACCCAATTTGGTTTTCGCAAAAGCCACAGTACGGAAACAGCCCTGATCAAGGCAACAGTTGAAATAAGAACTATCCTTGACCAGGGTGGGACAGCTGTTCTTATCCTGCTGGATTTATCAGCGGCTTTTGATACGGTCGATCACAACATCCTGATCGACCGTGCCAACTCCATGGGCATCCAGGATAGAGCCAGAGATCTCCTGCTCTCTTTTCTCTCCAATCGCTCACAAACAGTCATGTTGGGAAAATACCACTTCGCCCAAATGACGTTACCATGTGGTGTCCCTCAAGGCTCATCCCTAAGTCCAACGCTTTTCAACATATATGTATCGGACTTAGCTAAGATCATCAAGTCAAATGGGATGAGCCTAACATCATATGCAGACGACACCCAGCTGGTCTTGGCAATAAAAAATAATGGAGAGAAGATAGCAGCCAATTTCCAACAAGGCATGCTTGCCATCAGATACTGGATGACAGACAATTGTCTTAAACTTAACTCCGATGAAACGGAGGTAATGATTTTTGGCAAACTCTATCCAATGTGGTCTAACTCCTGGTGGCCTTCTGATTTAGGTTCCCCTCCTAACCCAGTTATCAAGGTTAGAAATCTTGGAATTGTCTTAGATGAAAAGCTGACATTTGCTGCCCATGCAAATGCCATTGTTTCCGCTTCTTTTCACAAAATTAAAACAATTAAAAGAATTCTACCTTACTTACCCCCTTGTTCAGGTAGAACACTGGTCACCGCTTTTCTGATGTCCTCTTTGGATTATTGCAATGGACTCTTTATGAATGCTCAACAGAAAGGTATTTGTAAGTTGCAATCAGTGCAAAATGCGACTGCTAGAATGCTTTCAGCAACCCCAAAGTTTAAGCCTATTGCCCATGTAATAAAAAGTTTCCATTGGCTCGCTGTGAAAAACAGAATAAAGTTTAAGGCTTTGTGCATTGCTTATAAAGCATCCCACAACCAAGGTCCACGCTTTCTCCTAAATGCCTTAACCTTTCATATTCCCAACATACCGTTACAATCTGCAAATGCTCTCCTGATGTCTGTACCAAGAACCAAAACTGTTTTCTGGGGTGACAGGCGTTTTGTGGTATCCACAACAAAATTATGGAATTCATTGGACCTAGAGGTCCGATCCTGCCAATGATTGATGGTCTTTCGCACCAGTAACCCGCTGATGTCTGACCTATAAAGCTTTTAGCTCTGTGTTCTTAGCGCCGAAACGCCCTTGGGCATTTGCGCGCTTTATAAGTTTCATAAATAAATACATAAAGGCTTTATGAACATCTAAATACCTGCGGTCCCTTTCAGAGGGTTAAGCCTTCTTGTGGGTTTGAAATTTGCAACATACTGAGCTAGTTTTTTCTTCTGCCCAATGTCTAGCAATATTTTATGTTTACATTCAGGTACATGTTACTCAGTTGATAAGAAATATCATACCTTGGAGTTTTTAGAAAACATGTTGCTGGATTGGGAGACACTTTGAATCAATGTTTAGGTTTACTGGGTCAATTGAAGAAGAGAATGTAATTTGGAGTATCTCCACTATGCACTTACCATATGTTAAACTTCCCACTGCACTAGCATGGTAATTAGTGCTGATGATCATCAGGAATAGTATAAGAGCTATCACTGGGAGAACAAAATTCGATCATCATCTGAAATCTACGCCCAACTCAGGCAGATGCAGTAGCTTCATTGACCTGTAAGCAGTCTGATTGGTATTTCCTGAGAAATATGTTGGTGGATACTAGGGTAAACAGTGATCATAATCCCCTCATTGTATTCCTTGTTTTAAAGATTTTTCAACTACCTTACAAGGGGATATCTGAGAGGCATGAGCTCCTGAATTCAGGTAATAAGTACTTGCAGGAAATTACAGTAAAACAATGTGATTGTTAGAGATTGGCTACCTGAATTGTATTCAAGCCTTGTACCCGTGTCAGAGTCTGCTCACCAAGATAAACAGGAAACAACAACCTACATGCATTTATACTAGAAGGTGGTAGACAAACTTAATGTATTTTTTTCAAAACTATTCATATTATTTTAGGCCCCAGAACAGCCAGAGCTAGTATGGTGAAGCTCATGGATGGTAAAAAGGATATCTTTGACAGCATTACGAACACACCTAGAGAGATTACATTAAAACTTTGGAGTGAAGACCTGGTACAACCCCAATGGTTGGAGCCCCTAGAAACAGCCAAAGCAAAGAATGCGTTTGCCTTTTTGCATACTATTGTTCTTGGAGTTAAAAAAATACACGTTCTCCCTGAACTACACATCGCAGAAGACAAATTGTATGCACTTTTTTCAGTTCTACATTCTTACAGAGAGTATATGCAATCTAAATTCTGGTTCATCTTCTACATTGAAAGAGACACAGCAATAAGTATTTAAAAAATGGTCGAGGTCCTGCATTGGACAGGATCCAGACAGAAAGCTTTAAACTGGAACCCACAATTCGGGCTTCTTATCTGAGTGAATGTCTTATCTAATGCCAACATTCAAAGCGCCATAATTCCACCCATCTGGCTTAGTGCAAAAATTGTCTTTGTCTACAAAACGTAATGTAGGAACTACCTACTCAATCATAGGTCAATTAGCTTACAGAAAACACTTTAAAAATATTTGGCTGTTTATTATTAAATCGTATCAAAGAATGGGTCCCAACATGCCACCAAATTATCAACTGAAAAATAATGTCTAAACAGAATATTGTGGTCGAAATATTGTGACTACAAAACTATCATGAACAAAAATATCAAATGTATGTTTATTTCTTTTTTACTATTTTACTGGAATATTGAAGTTTAAAGCATAATTTACTTAAATATTGTTTTTCACCTTGGTGTTTTAATTTATTATATTCTCTTTTTAGTTTACTATATCGTCTTTTGTTATATATGTATTAATCATATTGTATGTATTTTTTATATAATAAATGGGACACTTGATCGCTATATAAAATCTCATCCCATATTTCCTCTTTACATCTGACTTGTGTCATCTCTAATCCTCTACAATAAAGACATCAAGTAGCTTCTAAACAGTTGAGTTCTGACATCACAAAGTCTCCTGCCAGTGTGAGGAGCTTAATTGCAGCTTGATCCTAAAAAAATGTTGCAATACTACTAACTACTTTTTGGTGTGTTGAATTTCACAGTACAGATTGTCTTTTTATTCTCATGGCTACAATGAGAGAGAAAGACATTAAGACCTAGATTTACTAAGCCTGTGCATTGTTGTTGTGCCACCCAAGTCGAAACAAGGCAACGCACGTGCTTAAATGACATTTACAAAGCCACACAAATTGATATTTGCAAGGCCTTGCTTCACTTCTCACCTGCAAAGTAACACAACACATTGCCTTGCACTGCCTTGCTATACCGTGCATTGGAGAAACATTACATGGGAAGAGCTGCGGCATGCCCTTATCCACCCATGTATTTTGCCACAAACCAGATTTACGAAAGTCAATAAACCAGAGTTTGTGCCAAAATGATGTGCCTACCTGACCTTGCAGTAACATGTAATTACTTAATAAGCCTTCTTGCCTTTAACGATGGACATAAAAAGGAGGCTACCGAATAGCAGACATAGGGATCCTGGAGCATTTGCAGGAAATATAAATCTGGTCCATATTGCCTAAAATTATATATGCGCATAACTGGGAGAATAAAAATGTTCCGATACAGTATGTAATATTTACAGAAAAAGAAAAAATGAAGAACATTTTGTTTCAACACTCCATCACATGGACACGGAGGCCTAGCATGCTGTGAATAGATACCAGAGGGATAACCCAACATACAAGGTAGAAGATTTAATCTGAACCGTAACAGTACAAATCAATGCTGAGAATTTGTTATCATACAGCTGATCCCTCAGGGAAGGCTGATATATTCAGACAAATTGAGACCGTAGTTTTATTATAATTATGTTTATATCTTTCTCTTTCCATTTTACATTAACATTGTTTTTAATTGATTTTTTTGGGATAGATACACATGCATATGGGGTCTAAAATTTTTTTTGGTTAACCTAGGGAGGTTAAAGTATGTCGGACACACAGGATCCATGGGATCTTATGAGCATTATCAAGGGAAAGACAATCCTTAATATTATCTTCTGTTAGGTAAAGAGAGTCACTTCTCCAGATTGAGTGCCACAGCAATATCGGAGCTAGGCGAACCTGGTCAGATATATATGGTACTTCCAACTCACAATAACAATTAAAAGTAGAGCAAGATATAGGGAGAGCTATTCATTTTTTCAGGAAAGTATCTACAAGCAACTGAAGTGTCTCCGAATTTGCATTCTGCATCACATATACAAAGAGGAATAGGCCTCTAAGCACTGTGTTTGTGCTGGTAGATAGTCATTCCTGCACAAAAGCAATCTTGCCCACAAAGCAAGCACCCTTGCACTGTGGCTCAGGGGGGCCTGTGTTGGCGCTAGGCAGCCACAAGTGTTCCAGTTCAGAGAAAGAGCTGAATAGTGCCATATCTTTCCTGGAACTCCTTTGTGACTAGCAGTATCCTTATAATGCAAATATATGTACTTTTACCAATGTTTGTTAGATTGGAGTTAGAATAGAAAATTGAACCCTCCCCAGTGTATGCACTTTCCTCTACGTTTGTGGGACTGGAAATAGAATTGTACATTTAACCCCTTTCCCCTACTAATGTGTTTACTTTATGCAGCATTTGTAAGACTGGATTTAGAATAGGTAATCTGCCTCGCCATGTATGACCTTCCCCCAACAGTTATATGATTGGAGTAAGGATTGTAACTCTGTCCCCCAGATGTATGCACTTCCTCAATGGTTGTTAAACTGGAGTTTGAGTAGCAAATCTGTCGCTCCCATATATGCACTTTTTACAGTGTTTCTTATATCTGGAGTTAGAATTGTAAATCTGATGTCCCCCAATGTATCCACTTCCCCCAATGTTCATTAAAATAGTAAATCTGACTAAGCCACAATGTATGCATTTTTCCCAATGTTTTTAGGAATCTGGCTAAAGTAGTTAATTTGAATAGAGGATTTTATTTGTTTATTTTTTAAGGTCAGTTACTATTTTTATATTTCAATCGGGATGTTTGTGAGATGTTTTGATGGTATTTCATGCAAAAAATATATATTTATAATATATTCCGTTTTTAATTATTGTATTGTGTTTTTTATTTTATATGTTTGTTATCTGATTCAGTATTCACGATTATTACTTTATGTATATTCATCTATGTTTCTATATATATATATATATATATATATATATATATATATATATATATATATATATATATATATATATATATATATATATATATTACCTACTGGCGGTCGCCAGTAGGTATATATAGTTAGGATTTTTTCTCTATGGGTTTTTTGAAAATTCTATGTCTAATAACTTTGGCGTTTGTGGACGGAATCGGCTGAAATTTTCAGGAAAATGGCACATTTTGTTTCTGAGCAGCCCTTGAAAATTTGGGGGGGGTTCGTCCAGTGGGGGCCGAGAAAAAAGGGGGGTCCCAAAACGTGTTTTTAACATTGAGTTTTCCATAGGGCGGTTGGCCTCACTTTTAGCCCGAACGGCTGAATGGATTTGCACGAAACTTGGCAAAATTGTAGGGACTGGTAGCCCGATGTGCCTTTTGTAGGTCTCAATATATGTGCTCCAGTGGATTTTGAGAAATTAACGTTTAAAAAAAGATATATATCTGTAACAGCGGACCGGTTAGCGCTCTGGTTCGCGGACTTTTCGCGCAACGGAGCTTTGTGAAGCGAAGCTGATTGGTTCTCCGGCGTCTGTCAACATTCCAAACAGTCCGTAGCGGCCGCCATCTTGTCTCTCGGTAGGATCGAGAGACAAGAGGAGGTCAAAACAAAGGGGGAAATAACTATAAGGGGGCATAGTAGATCCTCGCTGACCCCCTAGGTTTGATGTGGAGGTTTTAAAAGGGCCCCGCGGGGCAAAAAAAAACCAAAATAATAATAATCGAACGGCTGAATGGATTTGCACGAAACTTGGCAAAATATTAGGGACTGGTAGCCCGATGTGCCTTTGCTAGGTCTCAATATATGTGCTCCAGTGGATTTTGAGAAATTAACGTTGAAAAAAAGATATATATCTGTAACAGCGCTCCGCTTCGCGTACTTTTCGCGTTACGGAGCTTTGCGAAGCTGATTGGTTCTCCGGCGTCTGTCAACATTCCAAACAGTCCGTAGCGGCCGCCATCTTGTCCCTCGGTAGGATTGAGAGACAAGAGGAGGCCAAAGCGAAGGGGGAAATGACCATAAGGGGGCATAGTAGATCCTTCCTGACCTCTTAGGTTTGATGTACCATTTTGCCAAGTTTGGTGTAATTCCGTTCAGCCATTCAGGCTGTAGACGTATGTAAATGTCCTATGGAAAATTGCATGGGGAAAACACATTTGAAAGTGTTGAAATTTAGAACCAATTAAAATGTTACTTTGGTTTTGTATTTGTGTGTGATGAAAGTTAATTGGTTATGTATATATGTCAAATGAGAGGAAACCACAGCCATTTTGTGATACTACTGTCTGAGGTACATTTGTGAGGAATTTTTGGTGGTGAATTTCTGGTGTTTGATTTACACAGTACTAACACTTCTGCTACTTTTAAAAAGGTGAGTTGTTAATTTGTAAGGGGAACTATGTTGTACACTTGAAGATAATTTGAAAAATGTTTTCTGTTATTTATTTGCTGTCCTTCTGTTATACTAAATACTTGATGAAGTTAGTTTTATATTATGTATTACTAAAAACGATAAATGAAAGTGATTATTTTTTTCTGCAATTTACAGCAAGCAATTTCAAAATAAAATGGCTCACAATGAAGAGACCGTGGCAATTTCTTTTGAATTGTCCACTACATTGATTGAAATTGAGAGCACCAATAATGAAATATTGTCACAAGGAGGACATGACTTGTATGATTCCATTAGATTGATTGAAATGGACAGCACCAAGAATGAAATATTGTCACAAGGAGATGACTTGAATGATTCCACTACATTGATTGAAATTGAGAGCACCAATAATGAAATATTGTCACAAGGAGGAGATGGCTTGTATGATTCCATTAGATTGATTGAAATGGACAGCACCAATAATGAAATATTGTCACAAGGAGGAGATGACTTGAATGATTCCACTACATTGATTGAAATTGAGAGCACCAATAATGAAATATTGTCACGAGGAGATGACTTGAATGATTCCACTACATTGATTGAAATTGACAGCACCAATAATGAAATATTGTCAGAAGGAGGAGATGACTTGAATGATTTTTTTGATCAATCTCTTGATGGCGAATTTATCGAGTGTTTGGAGACCATAGAGTTACAAGAATCATCATTGCAGACTTTTAATGAGGAGATTCCAGATGAGATGATTGAAGAGGAAATTACTGATGAGGACATGTTAGTAGTTGTTTCAAATTTAGAAAATTCTGAAGAATAAATTTATATTTAGAAATCAAAAATTGTTTGAGACATTATTTATTTTTATTTTTAATTTATGAGGTTGTAGCGAAGTGATTGTAGTATAAAATGAGACTTATAGTATAGAGTGCAACATTTTTATGTTACATGGTAAGTTTACTCATATTTACTTCCCTTCTGCCACTATATTATCTCCAATGTGTATTTGACATGTCTTCTTCATCTCCGGCCTCCTTTCTCTCACTGTGTGTCTCCGATGCATCTTATCGCTGGTATTTTGTGTAATTACAGAAGAGAGTAAAATAAAATAGTTCGGAACGTGAAAAGGGGGCAAAGTAGAGTACTCCTCACCCCCTAGGCCTTTTTAGGCGGTCCCAAAAGGATCAGTTTCTGCTTTCCTGAGAGATTATGGTATGAGTTCCATATACCACAATAACTTGCATTACAACATGCAAGATATCTATCTCCTATTACCAACTTTTGGAGATATTCGCGCTAAGCGCGAATATCTCCAAAAAGTAACACCTGCCCTGAGCAGTTCTTAGCCATGTTATCCAATGGGAGGTGGATAACATGGCTAAGAGTATTAGCTCGGTAATGCATGAATATCGCTGAGTTTTTAGCGATATTCATGCATTGCGGCCGTTTATTATCGCATTTGCGATAAACCTTGATAATAGTAAGGTTTATCTTCGATAATTTCTGACGATGCTTAGTGGTAAAAAATTGGTTGGTAAGCATCGTTAGCGATAAATATCGCTTAACTTTGGTAATATGCCCCAACGTCTGTTAACGTTCGATTCGAAGGAAATGAGGAAGTGTTGAAAAACATTGTCTGCGCCATCTTGCCTTTTTTGAAATGCCACACTTTTGTCGTGCACGGCAGCCATTTTAGATGTCTTGACCAGACCCACTCTCTGCACGCTGTCGATTCGTAGCATGGCTCCTCACCCTCGTAAGCATCTCCCCCAGGCACTGGTCACCACCGCTCTCTGTCTTATGCATGGGCAATAAACCTTCCCCCATCTGCGCTGCTCTTCCCTGAGAATCACACTCTGTGCCCGCCCGACACCTCCCTTTCGCCCTATTCACTACCGCACCCTCTGACACTCCTCTTCCTCTGTGTCCGAATGTCCAGGCCGGTCCTAGGCTATCAGCTAGCCCTGCAGATGTAGTTTATGGCCCCAGCTGTAAAGAATCACCCCTCTTCAAAGGAGTTATAGTAGATCAAGGCCCACACCCGATGTGATCCGTCACAGAACACGCGTTCCTACTATCTGAAAACCATCCTGTATTGTGATTGGGGAGAGGACCGAGCCTGAAGCGGAAGATTCCAGGAATGACTCTTTGTACATCAAAGTTTTTACAATTATGTGTCACATTAAAAATATATAGCACTCCAACAAAGTAGTAGGAATATAAAACTTTAATAACATATAAATATATACAACAAAACAAAAACAGTAAAAACATTTAAACAACGAAGAGACCGTGGCAATTTCTTTTTAATTATCCAATAGATTTATTGAAATTGACAGCACCAATAATGAAATATTCTTGTCAGTAGCGGTCTGTTGTGCGAATAGTTCCAAGGCAGCAGAACGCGCTGAAATCTAGATGGCACGAAAGTGATGTCTAGCAAGTTGCCGCCCAGCAAATAACGGCGTGGGGCGCCGCGGGGGTGAGTGAGTCCAGTAGGCACCACAGCTATTCTTACCGGCATTGCAGAATTACTGCTGGGGACAATGCCTGTGCTGTAGCAGGGTCACAGCAGAAACAAAAAGGATTCTGTTGAAGATGTTGTTGGTTTTCAATTTGAAAACAGTTCTGGTGTCAACTGCTATGCTAATGTAGTGGTTAATGTTTTGTTTTCTCTAGAAAATGTAAAAGAGGGGGAGGCAGTCCAAAGTTCCGTTAAAAGGGCAAAGGAAAGGATCGGTGGTTTGAACTATCAGTCAAAAAGGGGAGGGGGTGCAATAATTTTTCCTACCGGGTCACACTGTGCTTTCACCGGAAGTGAGGTCTGCAGGATTGTAGTAATTCAAAGTGAGGCTGGCGCCAGCATGGGAGCGCCGACGTCCCGCGGATACAGTTTCGTCACTCCACGGGCGATCATGGCAGTCATTCCCCATCGGGGGTCGGAGACTCCCGCGGCTCCTCTAGAATCTTCAAGGTCGTGGAGGACTACGGTGGTGGAGTCAACCAGTGACCGGGCCATTTCTTTATGTTGGGCCCGCTCTTGCCAGGTCGACCGCCATTTTGAGAGTTCGGCAGCTACCGGCGATCGCGGGGTCACATGAGCGGACGGGCTCCACCCTGCCGGGCGAGACGTTGCAGCATGGCCACAGTGGAAGAACCGTTATCTAGGTCGTTCCGAAACTGTGCAGCACTGGAGTTGTTAGGATGCCACCGCCTGGAGCGCTGAGGGTGCAGCTGGGAAGCCTCCACCTGGGGAGGCGGGAGAGGCCTGTTCGCACCGTCTCTCCCTCCCAGTGCACCCCACGGCGTCTCGCTTGAGATTTGTTATGGCCGGACCAGGCGATGAGGACGAGGGGGGGTCGGAGGCATGTGCAAGACATCCCCCTCCAGTGTTGTCGCAGCCATTATAAAAGAAAGAAGTGTCCCGTCCGTCTTCGGGCCGGGCTTCCGGTGGATGTCGGCCGGACGCCCCTGGCTCTGGCCCCATGAACGGGTTTCTTGGTTTATCGGCTGCAGCCGGATCCCGTCGGCCTCGGCCCCCTGACCGTTGGTGGCCGGACCGGAAGAGCATGTGGCGGGACTACCTGAAACTCTCAAGGGCCACCGCGGCCGGACTGGGAGAGAGAGGGGAGGGTCGAGGAGACATTCCCCCCCCCTGCAACTGTTCAGCGTTGTAAAGGCAATCCCCTGGCCGGGTCCCGCTGGTCTCGGCCTCTCCTCCGGCTACACCCTACGTTAGGATCTCCTGGCCGAGGCGTGGCAGCAGAACCTGCCTTATATGGGCTGCTCCCGGCTGGGCGTAGCCGGAACCCTGCCCCACCTTGGAAGTTTCCAGAGTGGGGGTGGATGTTCTACTGACTTGCATTTTCCCTAGTCTATCGATTTTTTTGGCGTGGCAGGCGGTGGGACAGCGAGGGGTGATTTGGTTTCTCTTACTGTTTTTCTGGTCTCTCACCACTGGCATATTTTAACGTTTTCTTGTTTCTAGGACATTAATAGGTTTTATCATTACGTTATGTTATCGTTTCTTTGTTCGTTGTTTAATAAAAGTTCATGTTCATCAGTGGCCTACTGATTTTCGTTTTCCTATTTTTTTCTTTCCAGGTTGTTTCATGGTAAAGTTTCTGTTAACAGGATACAGTGATCACTTCGTTATTATTGCATATGTCCTTTTCACTAGGGGTGCTCTCTGGTCGGGCCAGATGACGTATCTCTAGTAAATGGTCCGGGTGAAAAAGGTGCATCAATCAGTGGGGAGTAGATAGGCATGACAGATTACAACGGGGGAGAACGGTCCGCATTACGTACCCTTTCACTACTTGCAAAGATTTTCCTACGTTTATTTGCAAACAGGGAATACCTCCAAAAAGAACTAATTCCCAAACAGTCAATGTTCGGACAATCAATCAATCAATGAGGAATCAAATAGGTACGACGTGTTAAAGGCTTGCGTTACCTACCCTTCACTATCTGCAAAGGGAGATAGAATATTCCTATTCTTCCTCGTTTGCAGGTAGAGAAGATCGTTAAGAGAATTAACTTCGAACAATTCAATGCTCGATTGAAACAATCAACAAGGGGTACTGTGAACACAAATGAACGCCGCTTATATACATACGCATTGCTATTTTCAACAGGTTGTTCCTAATGTTTCTATTTTAGCGAGGTCAAAAGAGATCCCATTAGTGGCCTACTGATTTTGCTCGATTCCTTTTGTTTTTTTACACGATTTTTCGCTATCTGCAAAGACTAAACAGAGTATTGCGACTCTGTGCTTGTTTGTAAATAGAGAATGAACCAAAGAGAACAATCAATCAAATGGAGAGAGAAGCAGGCACGACGGATTACAAAGGGGGAAAGGGCTGCATTAACTACCCTTCACTATCTGCAAAGAGAGAGTACTCCTAATAGAAATGAGGGGTGGGGGGCAGCAATCAAAGCAGATCAGTGTGCATAAACACGAAAAAAAAAATTCTTACCACGTACTTGACATTCGACAGCTTATGATATTTGCTATTAAAAAACCATTGAAATTCACTGAAAAAACCATAGGTTATAGACCATATATAGTTAGGAATTAGCATTTACAAAACCTTGAAAATTCACTGAAAAAACCATAGGTTATAGACCATATATAGTTAGGAATTAGCATTTAAAAAACCTTATTTTACTCACACAAAACCATTGAAATTCCATATATAGTTAGTTGCACTAACTATATATTGCGCACCCGCAATCCACTGCTGATGATGTCACATATTACATCATTCATGACATGGTCAGTGACATCACTGATGACATCACTGATGACATCTCAAATGACATCACTGATGACATCACTGATGACATCTCATTTGACATCAATGACCACATCACTGATGATATCATTCATGTGACAATACAATGCATCTCCTCACATTTTAATATAACCTCTGTTTCACCCAGTGTTAAAAACAGAGTATAATTTTTGAAACCATTGACACACCAATACTAGTTACTACATACGTACTCACTGATTCCTACGTCTACACACACATTCACTCATTCACCCATACAATCATTCATACATACAATCACTCATGTTTACAACACAATCATATGCACTCATACACCTATACAGACACTCACACTCTGCCACTCATCCATGGAGTTACTCACACACCTAGTCAGTCCTGTAAAGAATCAATCACACTTCCATTTTCTACTCTATACAGTTAAACATAGAGCACCTTACGTTTTCAACCATATACTAACACATACTTACTCTCTTATACAATCATTGATACAAGTACACATTGATCTGTACAGAGTCACACACCTCCCATCCAGCCACACACACACTCAGTCTCCCATGCAAATATTTGGGCAATCAATCAATAACCCATATAGTTACTCATATAGCTACTGATCAACACATGCAGCAGTTTACAGAACAACAGACATAATGATGCACAAATTAAGACAGTTTAGTCACTAACCCATGCACTCAGTGAGACACATTTAATCACTCACTCATACATTCAGTCATGCACCTACTAAATCCTTCGTCCAGACACTTATACATCCACTCATTCTTCAATATGTAAGACATATTTTAACTTTACAGAAACATAGTCACTGGATGTTGTCATCAGTGATGTCATCAGTGATGTCATTTGAGATGTCATCAGTGATGTCATCAGTGATGTCACTGACCATGTCATGAATGATGTAATATGTGACATCATCAGCAGTGGATTGCGGGTGCGCAATATATAGTTAGTGCAACTAACTATATATGGAATTTCAATGGTTTTGTGTGAGTAAAATAAGGTTTTTTAAATGCTGATTCCTAACTATATATGGTCTATAACCTATGGTTTTTTCAGTGAATATATATATATATATATATATATATAACACACCAGTCCTTCGAGAAAGAAGAAGAGAGACCACAAACGGGGAAACTTGGAGGCATTTATTGTCCGAGGTTCTCAACAAGGCAAATGCATTTCGGCTTCCAACAGCCTTCTTCAGTGCCAGAGGTGTTCGTAGTCAGCATTTCACGGATTCAAATATCCCCTTCTGACCTGTAGCTCGTCGCTTGCCCCGCCCTCAGGTGAGTATTCACGCGGCTCCATTTGATAAGCCTGCAAGTCCCATAGTGCATTATTCAAGCTCTGAAAAAAGTTCATTGCGAGGGGGGGGGTTTGACACCACATGTAATGGACCCTCAAGATATGTTCGTAGCCTCAGACAGTCCATGTTCCTTTGCATCCCCAAAACCACATCACCCCTAGTCCAACGGGATCCTTTACGACGGGGACTCGGTGGAAATCCGCCTTGCCCGACGTGCAGCTGATTAGCTGCAACACCGCCCCAATTATCTCCCAGGACCAGGGGGGACTACGGCAATTCCAGTACCCTGGAGAAAAAGCAAATCCGCCGCAACGGTGAGCCAGCAGTTCCGTAGTCAGCTTCACGATGTGGGGGTCTCAGAAGCGTGATGCTGGCAGCCACGCATAATATAACACAACACTCCTTCGAGAAAGAAGAAGAGAGACCACAAACGGGGAAACTTGGAGGCATTTATTGTCCGAGGTTCTCAACAAGGCAAATGCATTTCGGCTTCCAACAGCCTTCTTCAGTGCCAGAGGTGTTCGTAGTCAGCGCCCCCCACACTGGTGGGCGCATCCTGCATTCCTGACATTGAGGTGGGCAGGGCTCTCAGCACCACCCACCGCAATGCCAGGAAGGCATGCCGTGCACTTCCATGCTCAACGTGGCAGGCACTGCGCAATGGCTGTCATGTTGTGCACCCCCCAGAATCTCAGGCCCCCAATGGCAAACACTGCATGTCTTTCCGTGGCGGCAACAAAGGCACAAACCAGCACTAATGCTAATATGGATGGCTGTGTCTCCCAGACACCGCCACCATGTTAGCTGCTTTTCCGACCGGTCGACTCTGCGACAGGGCGGAAAACCGGCGGACGGTCTTTCCATCCACCGGGGTCCCACCCGCCATGGTAATATGGCGGGGGGAAAATGCAAGGCGGGTGGTGGTTTTTAGCGGGTGGATCGCCACTGCCAATACGGGCGCTGGCGATCCTCCCGCTAACCTAATGGACCACTTACTGTCCACCGACGATGAACCTAGGATACTGGCAGATTCACGTAGCGCAGGACTCCCACCCTCCTCATAATATAAAATGTGTGTCATAGCCAGACGGCGCAGCGGGCTAGCGCAGCGGGCGCGCCGAAGCCGCGCCAAAGCCGCGCCAAAGCCAAGCCCGTCTGCGCCCGTCCGTGCCTGGACCGAGCCCAGGGCCACCCCCCCTGCCTCACCAGGAGTACCAAGGTTGGTTTATTCCTCACACGACTTACATGCACTGAACAACACCTTCTACAACACACATGACCCACTGGTGTGTATCTACGCAGATCCTATTGGAGGTCCTTTTATGTGCACCTTGTGTAAAAACACCATACAAGACACACAGATACTTTCCAAACCAATACAGGCAGCACTAGTGAACGCGCGCTCACTACCTTGCCACAAGATTGATATACTGGAACTGCTTGTTAGTCATGCTATCGACCTCTTGTTTCTGACCGAAACTTGGGGAGAGGAAGCCTCAGGTCCAGATTTTAAAGCCGCCATGACAGAGGACTACTGTGTCTACAGACAAGACCGCAAGGCACCAAAAAAAGGCGGTGGCATCGCCATAATTTATCACAACTCTTTACGAGTTAAAGCTATTGATCTTAAACATGCGACATGCAAGGCCCTGGTATTTACCGTTTTGCTCAATACCAATCAATCATTCATGGGCACACTACTCTACCATCCCCCAGGTTCTCGTAACGCATTTTTGTCTCAACTTCATCAAATAAGTGAATTAGCTGCCGAACATAAATATTTCACTATATTGGGTGATTTTAACTTTCATTTAGAATCTCTGACGGACAAAGACACGGCCCAGCTCATTGTGGACCTATCTGCTGTAGAACTAGAACAACTGATAATGACTCCCACACATGAGGCAGGACACACGCTAGACGGTATTTTCTCCAACAACCCTTTCATTACCGTGAACAAAGTACTACCTCTTACTTGGTCTGACCATTCCGTTATATTTTTCGATATCAAAATCAAATCAAAGTCAGGTAAAAAAGCTTTACATGATTCTCTTTTAACCACCAGAGATTGGCGAAACTTAGATTACAACCATCTTGATCTGATTCTCACCGATGCGTTTGTACACACAGAGGGGGAAACGGACCCAAATATTGCGGCCGCCACTTACACCTCCATTCTGGAAAGGACGTTTCAAACTCTAGCTCCGCCCAGAACCTCCAAACGTAACAGAAAATTCCTTCGGCTCCATGGTTCACAGAACAACTTAGGTTACAACGTCAATATTGCCGTAACCTAGAGCGTAACTGGCGCAAACATTATAACACACCAGATAAAACAACCTACAAAGCTGCACTCCTTGATTATAAGCAGAAAATAGCCAGGGAAAAAAACATCTACTACACTACCCAAATAGACCAGGCGAAATGCAGCATGAAAAAGCTTTTTGATGTAGTGAACCACCTTGCAGAACCAGCTCACCCTCCTACTTAAACATCACAAAGCTTATGTAATAAATTAGCTGACTATTTCTCAGATAAGGTCACCTCTATATTTAAGGACTTCACTCCCAATCCTAACATTATGGTGCCTACGAACACTCAACCAGAGCTGAATTCAGCTACTTTCATGGAATTTACCCAGGTACATTCATACCGTATTCACAAACTTATCTTGTCTACCAAATCAGGCTCCCCTCTGGATCCTTGTCATCCCTCTGTACTTCATTCCATTCCAGAAACTATTGTTTCACCATTGACTCACATCTGTAACACCATGTTCTCGTCTGGCACATATCCTAATATCTGGAAAAATACTATAATAAAACCGTTACTCAAAAAGCCATCACTCGATCCACTTGAGTCCTCAAGTTACCGTCCCATTGCTTCATTGCCTTTTCCAGCTAAGATCTTTGAATCTGTCATGAATGAACAACTATCTGACTATATTCAAGCCAATGACCTACTAGATGACACCCAGTTCGGTTTCCGCCAAGGTCACGGGACAGAAACGGCTCTGATCAAGGCCGCTGATGAAATTAGAACTACAATGGACAATGATGGTCAGGCTATTTTGATACTGTTAGATCTATCAGCGGCTTTCGACACGGTCGACCACTCTACTCTGATCGGCCGTGTCGAGGCCATCGGTATCAAACACAAGGCCAAGGACCTCATAGCTTCCTTCCTGGCCGACCGCAAACAGGCAGTGAAGATGGGTCCATTCACCTCACCAACATTCAAACTCCCTTGCGGTGTCCCTCAGGGCTCCTCGCTAAGTCCGACCCTTTTTAACATTTATGTGTCGGACTTGGCGAGGGTAATAAAAGCGCATAACATCAACCTGACTACATACGGCGACGATACCCAGCTGGTATTATCTATTCACAAAAACGGATCGACGATAGCGGCAAACTTTAAGGACGGTATGCGAGCCATTAGCAGTTGGATGGCCTCCAACTGCTTAAAACTGAACTCTGCTAAGACCGAGGTAATGCTGTTCGGCAAGGTCCAGCCTGCCTGGTCCCCACTGTGGTGGCCGGAAGAGATGGGCACTCCACCTGAACCGGTTGGCAAAGTGAGGAACTTGGGAGTTACATTCGATGATAAACTCCTTTTTCATCACCATGTGAATTCTGTTGTTTCATCGTCATTTAACATCCTGCGAAACATTAAGAATCTTTTGCCATACCTCCCCACCACAACAGGCAAAACTCTTATTTCAACTTTGGTGTTTTCTCGCACCGATTACTGTAACGCCCTTTTCCTTAACGCGCAGGAAAAAGTCATTTCCAAATTACAAATGATCCAGAACGCTTCTGCCAGAGTTCTACTTGGCATTCCAAAATTTGCCTCTGTTACAAAACATTTGGCCCAACTACACTGGCTCCCGGTCAGAAGCCGTACTAAGTTTAAGTCCTTGTGTATTGTGTACAAGGCAACACACAATATGGGACCCAAATTTCTTAGAAACTCCTTAAAGCCCCTCCCAACTCGTAGAACGCTTCGTTCCAACACGACCCACATGCTTCAAACCCCCAGAACAAGGAAAGTAAACTGGGGAGACAGACGCTTCAGTGTTGCAACAGCAAGATTATGGAACTCCCTTCCTCTCATTATAAAATCTAGCCCCACATTGCTCACTTTCAGAAAGCAACTTAAGACATGGTTGTTTTCTCAATGAGCCCTCAGTCTTTAGACTCAGAACCTACTTGTCCTTAAGATACCGGTATTATACATAGCTCTTAGCGCCGAGACACCCACGGGTAATTGTAGCGCTTTAAAAGTCACATAAATAAATAAATAAATAAATAAATAATCTGGTTGTACACAGACACATTTTCAAAAGTCAGATGGGATCCAAATTGAAAGTCTCACCCAGTCAAGCAAAGGTTTATAATGGTGCATTTTAGTTTATTAATAGTGTGGTGGGGTGGTATTGTAATTGTTTAAATAATACATCTTCTTTATGAGGAGATAAGATTCAATCTCTGATGTCACTGATGGCATTTTGTTTGTCTCTCGAACCACTGGGAATACATAGCTCGATTTATAGTTTCCAAAATCACTGCAATACATATTGGTTGATCGTCAAGCAGGTTAAAATGAAATTGATGGCATTTACCCCAGTAGGATTTTCTGTGGAAAATTAACTTTCAATAATACTGCGATGGAACATGTGATTAACTTTGGTTGTTTTGGGGTTGGACAGAGCCACAATATGAAGGGCCCGATTCACAGAATGAACTTAAGACAAAATCCTAAACTTACTACAATTTGGTATTCACAGAATGCACTTACTACTTTTGGAATTCACAGAATGCACTTACTACTTTCGGGATTCACAGAATAAACGTACTACTTTCGGTATTCACAGATTGGATTTAAGACAACTAACTTTACGTCCGCCGCCGGGGAGTAATTTACGGCTCAAAATCGTAATTTACGGCACTGTGCCGTAATGTACGATTACGGGGCGTATACTACGATTACGGGGCGTATTTTATGATTACGGGGCGTAAATTACGCTTTTGGGCCGTTGGGCATGTTAGCTAAGGGGAAACACCTGGCCAAGGTCCACCCATCCCCCAACATGGATCAGCTGACACACAGCAGCCAATCCCAGCCCTGCAGCATGTATGAAAGCAGAGCAGACACAAACAATCCCTTTTCAGGATGTCACTGAACGTGTTTGTAGCACTACCCCTTGCCAGGCGGCAAAACGACTTGCGGAGGAGGAGAAGAGCAGAGAGGATCTACAGGCAGAGGGTCAACATATTTGGAATGTCCAGCCACGATTTAAGGGCCAGGTACCGTTTCCCACCTGAAGTCATCTTGGAATTGATATGTGAGTGGGAGCAGGAACTTGACTCTGTGACCTGCTGCTCACATGCAATACCAGCATACCTCAAAATCCTTCCTGCCCTCCACTTCTTTGCTACTGGGTCCTTCCAAACGGTCACCAGTGACCATGTGGGCATTTCCCAGGCGAGCCAGTCGCTGTGCCTGCATCAGGTACTGAGATGCATCACTGATAGAGCCCCAACTACATCAAAATGCCATATACTTTGGCCATGAGAAAAAAGGACAGCAAGAGATTTTTATCTCCGTGCACAATTCCCATGTGTGCTAGGTGCAATCGATTGCACCCATGTGGCCCTTCAGCCACCCCGCCACATTGCACACATCTTCTGCAACAGACACAGATGGTATTCCATCAATGTACAAGCTGTCTGTGATGCCAGTGGAAGGTTCATCAATGTGCATGCAGTGTTCCCAGGCAGTACACATGACAGCTTCATATTCCGCATGTCACCTCTTGCTCGGCGTATGGCTGCTGGAGAATTTGGTAACATGTGGCTACTGGGTAAGTACCAAGCACTGAAAATGAGTGATATGCGTCATTGAAATGTCTGAATGCCCCCCAATAGTAATGATTGTACAATAAGAAACATGGCCCAACAGACACTGCATGTATGAACGTATAGATCATGTCCTGTGAAAGTCAAAGAGTGAAATGTTAACAACTGCCCTTTCTTCCCTCCTCAGGTGACGCTGGTTATGCACTCTCTCCACATCTCCTCACCCCTTACAGGCGTGCTAACACTGTACCTCAGCGTAGGTACAATAGGGCACACATACGTACTCGAGCCATCATCGAGCACACTTTTGGACTGTTGAAGTCGCGATTCAGATGTCTCGACCGTACAGGGGGTGTGCTTCTGTACTCCCCAGTAGTCGTGTGCAAGATCATACTAGCCTGTTGTGTTTTGCACAACATTGCTCTAATGCATGGCTTACACATGCCTCTCGAACCTCGACTAGCTCTGAATGTGGGAGACCGGGCTATTGCACATGACCGACGTCAGGGCATGCAAGTCCGTGATCAGCTCGTTGCCACGTATTTTGCATGAGCAACCTGTAGTGTCACGGCCAACATGTGGTTTGCTGTCTGTTGTCAATGATGAAATGTGGACAGACACAACAGTGTCCATAAATGCCACCCTGAGACGACTTTGCAAACCACACTAACTGCATGCAAGTCACAGCTGCTGACAGAAGTCAAAAGGTGGATTGTGCCTCAGGTCATGTGCCCATGTCAGCAAGCAGCGTAGTGGACAGCCCTAAAACAAACTATTCACGCTGATCACAAACAATACATGTCCTGAGAGACATACCTGGACCTCATAAGGATGGGTCACCAAATCACAAAAGGTTGCATACTCAGGCCTATGCCCACTACAGATTTGACTCCCCCACAGATGATGGGCACAGAATGTGAGTGATGATGTCATGGGAGATTCATGCACCATGGGTCAGGTTCACAATAACAGTTGAATCTCTGCATATCAGCAGGGATGCCCCAGTAATTGTGCCTCACAGCAGACATCCCTTGCGCCATCATGGATGTGCCGCATTTACAAAGCTGTGCGCTGTGGGCCAAGTATAGACAGAAGCGTGAAGCATATGCTGTCATAAAGGTGAAGCACCACTGGAGTTGGGTCGCAAGTGCAATGCAGCTCCAGCAAGGCAAGCGGCGATCCGATGCCTAACATGCTGCATCAATTCTTAGGCCTCCTACAAGCAGGCGTAGGGTTGTGACGCAGCATGGCCATGAAAATGACTGAGTGTAAATTGGTAAATTTCACCCTGCCACTGTTCGGAGGTGTTTGTGTGCTGGTTGGCCCCCCCTGTGCAGGAATGCACAACTGCAGTGCAGGGCCTTACAATATGACACATTTCACAGATGCGTCATGTTGAAGATACCCCACAGCATGGAGGTGGCGTAGCGCTGCTGCGCCACCAAAGTTACGCTACTGTGGCGCAATAGTTGCATACACGGCTCGTATAGCTGCCCCCATATGTATCTGACATATCCACACCAATGTTACATAACACTTCATTCAACTCTGATACTGAGTACTCAATATGAACTACATGTCCCATAATGCAAAGTATGAGATTAGGAAAGTGGGATGGATGTTGTCAGCCCCCTACCCCCTTCACTGCATAAATGACTTGAAATGACCTGTTCCCCCTTTTCATACATATTCATGACACACACCTGCATTGTCATTTCACCTTCCCCTACATCAGATCAACAGGATGGCAGTGGATTTGTTTACAGAATGTGGATGGCCCAGGATTAATACAAAATGGCTGCAAAATACTTCCTGTGATGTATTTCCTGTCTCCCACTACCTGTATAACATTTCCTGTATGATATAATGTGTTCCGGGTCATTATCGTAATTTACGGCGCAAAATCGTAGTTTCCGGTGCCGCGACGTAATGCGCGTGCGCGTGAACTACGATCCGGAACCGGAAACTACGATTTTGTGCCGTAAATTACGAAAATAAACTAGAACACATATTTTCATACAGGCAAGCAAATACATGAAGTGGGAGACAGGAAATACATCACAGGAAGTAGTTGGCAGCCATTTTGTGGTCATTCTGAGTCATGCTCTATCACTGATCAGATCCTCAGGCATCCTGCTGCTCTCATCTCACCTAATTCCCTATAATGGCTGAGGAATATGAGGAGAGAGCCCCCCCTTTCACAGACAGGGAATTGGACATCTTGGTGGAGGGGGTGCTGGAGAAATTCCCTCAGCTATATGGGGACCCGGAGCAGCAGCTGAGCACTGCAGCCCAGGGCAGGCTATGGGCCAACATCGCCGAGCGCTGCAGTGCAGTGGGAGTGGCCAGCAGGAGGCCTAGGGCGTGCCGCAAGCGCTGGGAGGACCTGAAGCAGTGGGCCCGTACCAAGGCTACCGAGCTGGCTGGCCTGTCCTCCCAGCACCATGTACATCGTCTTCGCCTGTCACCACTGTACAGGAGGGTCCTGAGAGCAGATTGGCCGACCCTCCATGCTCAGCTGGAGGAGCACGAGCAGCATGGACCTAGTAAGTGCATCATATGCAATATGAGTCTGGGAGTATGATGTGAGTAAAACAGTGCTGTACCATTGTGTGTTCCATGCCTCCATTAGCCAATTGCATGTCCAAGCAGCAGTCACCAGGTTTCAAGAGGCACAGTGTGGCATATGTACTATACAGGCCAGGGTGCATTTTGGGAGTTGTAGTTTTCTCATGACAACTGGGTAAATGCGCCACACTCATGCATCCATATTGAATTCTGCTCTGCCAGCACCACTACAATTGAACCAAGTCAATCATAACAGATGTGTCAATTGGATGAGCGATGGTACAGAGACTGTCCAGTCTGCACATGGCAGGCCATAGGGGATTGGATGTTGTGATTAGCATTGCACCTGTAGCGTTGTGTTCCAATTGAGACAGATCATCATGTGCTTTGGAGTCATGACAGATTTTGAGATCCTTGCATCACTCACAAGTTTACATAGTTTGGCAAGGTGTGTCCACTGACAGACGTCTCACCCTCAGTGGCCTATATGGCATTTCACATGTACAGGTAGCTGTCACAACCGCCCACCACTGTTCAGCGGTGTACTGCACTACCTTGTAAGTCAAGTAAGGCACTATGTGGCACTGGATTGTTCGAAGATGTGTGGGGACATCAAAAGGCCAGACACACAATGCAGCTAGAGGAGTACTCCAGACCCCACGTGGATGTGTGACCCACATTTGTCTTGTCCCATACAATGCTACAAAGCAGATGACACTTGTCCAGACTTTCAATAGCTGCTAATCCATATCAATGGCCAATACCTATCATATCTGGACTCTTCATGTTCTCCTATGGTGGACTTGTAGTTGAACTGGCACATGCAGCAGTGACACGACACACAGATCACAACAATGCAAAGGTTGAGGTTTGGATAATGCAGTTGCGCAAGCCACAATAATACACATGAGATGTCCATGTGAAACTCAAATCAGTATATGACAGTGTGCATACATGTAATGTAAGTGCATGGACAGAATGGGGGTTGGGAGCACACTGCCTCACAGTCCCAGCACGGTTTGTCCCTTTGCATCCTGGTAAATGCTGTACACAGTTCAAACTTACTTAGGAATAATTTGGAGCCATAAACCAATTTTGCAGCTGACTTTGCTGTATGTCTCTAGACACATGTTCCTGGAATGAGCGCTTCATCAGTAGAGAGCAGCAGTTTCAGAGAGCAAAGTACATCATCTGCGTTTGCTGTGTGCCTGTGAGTGTTACTGTGATCTGAGAGGAACTTGGCAGCATTCCCTGCAAACACAGATGATTCAGGAGTAAGTTAGTACTGTAAACAGCATTTTCCCGGATGCAAAGGGGGCAAACTGTGCTGGGACTGTGAGGCAGTGTGCTCCCAACCACAATTGAGTCCATAAGGACTGATGGGCAGATCAACAAGGCACCTGCGCCCCTGTGCACCGCCATAGGGTCACTTTAGTGACGCAGCGGCGGAGCACACAAAGCGCCATGCAGCAGGATTATTACAACGTGACGCATACGGTGCAGGAGTGCATCCTAAAAGTGGCTGATTGTAACTACAAGATTTCACTCAGTTACTATTATGGCCAAACGGATTGAAATCTACGCACCCGCTTGAAGCAGGTGTAAGGATTGCCGCAGCATGTCAGCACTCCAGCAAAGCCCGGCTATTCCACTGGGGATGCATCACACATCTGCCACCCAAGCGCCACGCTGTGCCGCTTTGTACATGCGGGCCATCAGGGGTGACGCATGGGTGGGCTGATGCGATGCAGCTCATCAGACACACCTCTGCTGATTAGCGAGATGCGCCAGTAGTTGTAAATCAGCCCCTGATAACTATACAGTCTGATCAGAGGCAAACAAATTCGGACCTAGGCTATTCAATGTATGTGTAGCGTCATGCATGGAACAACCACCACATCAGGATTTTGCTTACACTTCTGCAGGCACGGCTGGTGAGACAGGAGATCCGCAGGAACAAGTCCGGAGAAGGAGACCATCAGTTCGGCGGCGGCGAAACCCTCTTTCCACCAGCGATGAAGAGGAGGAGGAAGAGGAGGAGGAGGGGCCCTCAACATCTGCAGGCCAGGGGGTTTCACCCAATCGGGATGAAGAAGAACATGACACTGGTACTATGTCCCGGGTGGAGGCTGTGGACATTGAAGGGTGGGTTGAAGAACCAGACACCTCCAACCATGATGTGGGGGATGGCCACTCAGCCACACATACCTCACCAGTGGGTCAGGAAGAGGTGTCCCCGGGGCAGGGCAATGTTCAACCTGGGCCTGCCATCAGCCCCTCCCTACCTCTAGCGTCTCCCATGCCATCGGGGGCTCCAGCTCAATCCCCTGATACCTGTCCCCCTCCTCGTAGCCGCCAAGCCGTACCCATCCGCTCCGGACCTGAGGCACCACATCCCTTCTGGGTCCCCCCCCCGTGCCGGTGCTGTTCCTCCCGTGGCTGTGCCAGGGGACTTGAGTTGGATGGTCGAGGGTGAATTGGACATGTCCGCTCGCATCTTGCTACAGGTGTGTCTGGAGATAAGCTTGATGCAAGCGCACATAGTCCGATCATTGGACAACCTCACCACCCATGTCCAGTCCATGAACACGGACATAGTAAGATCTATGGACAACCTCGGCACCCAAGTCCAGTCCCTGAACACAGCCATAACCTCTTTCATCTCCCAAGTGCCTTCCCATACCACCGTCAATGTGTCCCCCTGTCCGTTGCCCCACACTGTTTCCCCCCATACTCTTTGTGTGTCACGTTCCCGTGTGGTGCCTGTTCCTGCATCAGCCAGCCGTGTGGATGTGTCCGACCCAGAGGATCTAGACATTGTGGTCCTGGAGGATGACCAGAAAGACACTTGACTGTTGGACTGAGACATTGTTTCGGACGGAGATTTCTTTTTCCCCTTGTGAATAGACTGGTTCCCATGACGCTACCCGACGTATTATATTTGTTTTGCCCCACCCAAATCCAAGTTCCATTCTCCTTCTGCATTAAGATCATCATTTGTTTTGCTTTCTCCCTTCCAAACGGACAGTTTGTTTGTGTTCCTACATAAATAACTTGCAGAATTAGACTTTGTCTGACTAGTTTGACTTCATTTTGAATGTTTATCCCCAAATATAGACACATATTTAGTAAGTCACATTCTATGCACATGACAACGTGTTGCTATGATGTGTTACACTTGTACCTGTCACACACACACACACACACACACACACACATGCCTACATTGTCAGAAGGGACATGGTACACAACAGGATATTACTTTGGTAGATATTTATTGTCTAAATACTCCTAAGGAGCCCAAAACAAATTGGCCATGTCAATGGCGGTCATGTTTGCGTTTCCGCAATAGTGGGGGGGAGGAATGCGGTGAGGGGTGAGGTTGAGGTGGTCGCCTTCGTGTCTGTGGGTGTTGTCCAGGCTGATCAAGAGGTGCAGGTGCCAATGGTGTCTGCACATTAGGTGTCTGTGGCTGGAAAAGGGCTGGTTGTTCAGGTGGTTGAAGTGACTGTGCAGAGGTTGGTGGTGTTTGCGCAGGTAGTGGCGGTGGTGGGAGTGACTGTGCAGAGGTTGGTGGTGTTTGCGCAGGTAGTGGGGGTGGTGGGAGTGACTGTGCAGAGGTTTGTGGTTTTTTGGCAGGTAGTGGGAGTGTCTGTGCAGAGGTTTGTGGTTTTTTGGCAGGTAGTGGGAGTGTCTGTGCAGAGGTTTGTGGTGTTTTGGCAGGTAGTGGGGGTGTTGGGAGTGACTGTGCAGGGTGCAGGTGTGTTTGGGTACCTTGGCTGTGGTGCTGTGCAGTTGGTGTTACAGGTGTGGGGATGTGCTGTCCTACAGGCCGACATGATTGTTCCCCTCCCGGCGTTGGCCGTGAAGGTAGACTTTGGATCACTCTCACCATGCCCTCCATCATCTTCATGGCCAAGGCATGGTGTCTTGCACTCTCTTCCCTTTGGATGGAAATCAGGTCTCTCATAGTTCTAGACATTTCCTGCCAAGTGCTATTCATCCTATCCAAAGCATGGGCCATCCTGTCCACCACCTGAGGGAATTGGGCCATGTCCTGCAGGGACCCAGAAATGTCGGACAGGGTAGCCCCTATGGCCCGAATGTCCTGCCTCACATCTGCCTGCTGTTGGAAGAAGTCCTGCTCCCACTGGCCACCATCGCCACGTGCAGACCCCCTCTGCTGGTGTCTTCCAGGGATGAGATGAGCAGGTCCAACAACAGGGGGGGGGGCAGGTAGAAGTCTGAGGGCAGGAGTAGGGCGCCCAGGGGATACCAGGTCCACAACAGGGCTGGTACTTCCCACAGTTGTTGGAGAGAATGGCTGGGATAAACTGCGTAGGGAAGAGTGGGTAGGGGAACCACCATGTCGGTCACGGACGTGAGGGCTGTGAGTGAGTGATATCTGTGAGTGGATGTGTGGGAGCCGTGGATGGTTTGATGTATGCCGTGTTTTTGATGGTTTGAGAGGAGGCAGACGGGCGTGGCTTGTCAGAGGATGTGAGTCCAGGACATCAGTATTGTCATCCCCGGAGTCAATAGGAATGTACTCATCATCCTCTAAGTCAACGTCCTCTTGATCTTCATCATCCTCCTCTTGGGCATGAGTTGCAGCCGACATTGCTGCCTGTAGGATCAGAGGATTCTCCCCTTGGATTGCCCGTCGGCCACCACTGGTTGTCGGGCTGTCTGCCTCTCCCTCAGCATCACCTGAAAGTCAGAGGTTGCAACTGTATTAGTGATTGACCAGGTATTACATGTGCAGCAACACCAGGGTTGTATTTACTGCACTTTGCATCAGCAGATGAGGATCATGTGATCATGTTAGGGTACCACCACAAATGGCCGCTCACACCATAGCACTGAGGTGTTACACGGAGATCTACATGATACTAGCAAACTCACCAGCTCCAGCCCCAACTCTCTGTCCCTTTGCGTTCCCTCCTGGTGTATCCTGCTGCACCTGTCTCATCATAGTTGTTGTAGAAATAGCTGTAGAGGGTAGAAACAACATTCTCAACGATCTGCCTCACCAAATGACAGACCTGCATATGTGTCACTCCTGGTCTGTATTTCACTTTCTAATCAACAACTGTTGATTCCATGTAAAAGGGGATCTCGATCTCTGTAAAGGCTTTGAAACCTAAGCTGTTGACACTCCTCGTGCCCGATTTACCTGTGGGACAGGTGCGCGACGGTTTCACAGCTGCAGCCAGGATGTCATGCAAGCCCCGGGATGGTGTCCGCTGCAGTCGTCTCATCCTGTCAGCACCTGTGATGAGAAATACATGTCCATGTTTTAGTACAACAGATTGTGGCTATGAGATCAAATAAATTGTCTTTAGCCATTTGTGGATAATCAAGGACGATGTGCAGCATGTGTAGCTCATTGACTTAACATGTGGGCACCTGCTCACAAGCAGCATTTGCTAGCTTACAGCCATGCAGCACTGACATCAATAAGATGACACATCAACTGACGAACTTGTATGAGAAGGTTACTGATTTCACCCTTACCATTGTGACAGACTTTTTCCATGGGTGTAATGTTGTCTGTTGACAAATCAGAAAGGAGTACATGTGTGAGATTTGCAGTTGTCAGGGGCCTGATGTTGCCCATTTGTGCTTCCCTACCCATGAGGTCACACAGCTCATTTTTGAATGAGCGAACACAGATTACTAATGTCCATCCTTTGAGTGTTCTCTGTTCCCAAGCTCCATTTCCAACATCATGGTACTACTTACATGACAACAGATGGTGTCTTGTGCAGCAGACATCCAAACCTCATATTTCATACACTCACCTATACATTTGAATATGGTAGAAGGGAGGCAAGCTGAAGACAACATTTGGTTTAGATCACACATTGCAGATGAGGTGAGTAGCTTTGAATCTTCCCACCTGCACAGGATTATCCTGTTGCCCTTCAGCAAAAACATTTAGCAGGTGTAACTGCATGAAGATTCTCCTTAGCAGCCCCTACACCCATCTCACAGGTACACAACTGGCACCAGTGTGTGCCTCAGCCATACCAATTTCATGTTGATTTGACCATGTTAATGTTGCTAGGGATTTAGCATATCATTGAATTGCAAGCCTGTTGTGTTGTGGACGTTTCTTATGACACATTGTGCTATTGTATCTTCATTGTGCACACACTTGGCATACATTTTGTGTCAGCATCTCATTTGCCACCAGGGTCTGATCGGCCATGTGTTCAAATGCCCTATGTGAGCATATTGTGATGCAGGATAACAATGTTGTACAACACATACGGTGGAGGTGAAAGGCACAATTAATAAGCATTCAGCAAGCTTGACTTACCGTGGCCCTGAACCGGAGCAGTAGGTGGTCCCTGGACAGATGTCAAGTCCAACCTAGTAGCAGAAGTCAGTGGGCGTCTGGGGTTCTGGGAGGACAACATTGTACCTACAATGATAAGTTTGTTTAGCAACTTTACATTCTTGCTGCCACATGTGATGCATTCAATTTCTGGCACAGGACGGGCACAAGCAGTCATGGTCACCACCGTTGCAGAAGTGTGTCATACAATATGTAACGAGTGATCCCACATATAACTTAGATTGGGCCCACTACCTTGATGCTACCTACGTCACAATGACATGCCTACGAAACCATAGGTTAAGTCCACTATCGTGTTTTGTTGATGTCCGGAAATTATCCATCCAATGTACGCAGTACATGATGAGCTGTGTGGACTGTGCTGAATGAAGTATGTATGACAGATTAGCAGTTGGACAGTGTATGCATTGTCAATACTACAGAGACTGGTATCTCACTGTTTGGTCTTCATTTCCGTATCGGTGCAAATGCTATTTCTTGATAAGGTCTACATACACTATTACAATATGATGTGTACACCCTTTTGACTTGTTGTGGCCCTCGATTACAGGATTGCTTTTCCCGTTCTGGGTTTGTTGGTGTAATACATGTTGGGTACCACAATTACAAAGGTATGATGAGCCAAGACATTTTATGATTTGTCTTTTGCTGTTCACAAATGTCATATGTTAAAGGTGAATGTCCATTGACAACTCCAATTGTAATGCAGCAAATGTAGCATAAATGGTTGACTTACATAGCTGGCCACTATTTGTCCCTCTGTCGTCTTCTGACGATATCTACATTTTGACCATCTCCTGTCCACTTTGACTTACCAGTTTGTGTGGTTGACATGCCTTCCTCGGTACGTTGCCCATTCCTCCTATGCGATGCGGTGACCTCTGCTACTGCAGTTGTCTGTGATCTGGCTGGATGTGTCAATGGGTGAGAAGAGAGAAAAGTTGACAAATGGGAAAAGTGCTTGTGTAACGTTTTGGGCATTTGCCCATATCTTCTGTGTGATAACAGTACTGTGCGGAACTGCCGCAGACAGGGCAGGTAGGAACAGTGGTGTGTTGGGGATGGAATGGCATGGCAGAGTGGGAATTGGACAACAGGATATGTGTTGGACATATTTACATCAGAGGATACTCTCACCATCTACTTTGTGATTTAGGCTGGCACAGGTTGAAGTACTTTTTGGAGATTTTGTGGCAGGTTTACGACCCCCTAGAAAAATGATTTACACTGTTGTTGCATCACTTCTGTGACACGACAGTGGTTTACAACAGACAACACATTTAGGATTATTTGCAACGTGACGCTACTAGGGTGAAACGTCATGTTGTGAGACCCTGCGCAACGTCAGCTTGGAGGTAGGCAGGGTGTGCACTCCTTTGGGATATGCCGCGTCCAAGTGAGTCAGTGTAATCTACGTGATTTCACAGTATCACTTATCAGAGGCCGCTGCGACGCAACCTTACGCCTGCTTGAAGCAGACGTAAGGAGTGGCACAGCACGTTAGGTATGGGCAGTGCATGGACATTGTTGGAGTTGCAACGCTGTTGCGACACAACTTCAGCAAAGCCCCCCTAGACACCATCAGATTCAACACACATCTGTTTATCCCTGCACCACAGTGCACCACCATATGTACACGACACATAGTGTTTGCGCAAGGCTTGAATTGCATGTCACATTGGTACTGGCGCTTCCCTGCTAATGTTTGTCTTTAGCTAATTTATTTATTTAATGTAATTTTAAATTTCCATTTGTCATTGCACATTTTCTGTCATTATGTACAGTTATTGAATTAGCTGGGTTGTGTATGTATGGCATCAGTACTGTGCACATGTTTTTAATAGGGTGGTGGGTATTAGCCTTTTCGGAAGCAAAGGTTTCTGGGACTTGTGGTGCTACGTAGTGGGTGACACATGAGTCTCTGACTAACCATATATAATTATGCATTTTGGACAATTTCCATGATCACTATGACAGTGTAACACAGACAATCTCTTCATGCACTTTTGCTTTTCATTCCACTTACCTGGTACCACGTAGCGGACGTCACTAACAGGCATCCCATGGACCAAGTGGGGGTGTATAGTTGTTAGGATATCCTCCTCCAGTGGGGTGAGCTGGATGCGGGGTCCAGGGCATGCAGCAGGGAGGACTCTCCTCAGTTCTATCCTGGAGTACTTTTCCTTTACTCTCTGCTTTTCGTCCTGCCACTTTTTTTTAATGTCCTGTACACTTCGCCTCTCCACCCCCAGGGCTGAGACAGCAGTGGCTATCTGCTGCCATAGTTGTTGCTTCTGTGCACCACTGGTGCAATATGGTGGTAGCCCATATAGGCGCTTGTGGTGCCTTACTATGTATTCCACGAGCATGGTGGTCTCCTCTGCTGAGAAATTTCTCTTTCTGCGCATCTCCATGGTCTCTGGCACTGGAAGGGTTGTCGTAACAGTCTCTCTGTGGCCAAACCTGTTCCTTCACTGTGTGCTGCTTTTATGTGTGTTGTGGTACTGGCCAATTAGTGTTAATTGGCTTTAGCTGGAGTGTGGTGGGGGATGGTAGGCAGTGGCAGCATACACCATGGCAAAATGGAGCTGTTGGCTGGGATTGGCTGCTGTGTGTCAGCTGATCCATGTTGGGGGATGGGTGGACCTTGGCCAGGTGTTTCCCCTTAGCTAACATGCCCAACGGCCCAAAAGCGTAATTTACGCCCCGTAATCGTAAAATACGCCCCGTAATCGTAAAATACGCCTCGTAATCGTAAATTACGGCACAGTGCCATAAATTACGATTTTGAGCCGTAAATTACTCCCCGGCGGCGGACGTAAAGTTAGTTGTCTTAAATCCAATCTGTGAATACCGGAAGTAGTAAGTTTATTCTGTGAATCCCGAAAGTAGTAAGTGCATTCTGTGAATTCCAAAAGTAGTAAGTGCATTCTGTGAATACCAAATTGTAGTAAGTTTAGGATTTTGTCTTAAGTTCATTCTGTGAATCGGGCCCAAAGTGAGGCACCCAGATTAATAGGAATAATACTATCCCTGCACAAAGAAGAGAAGTTGGAGGTGGTTTGCAAGAAAATTGAGTGACAGAACTATCTCATCAGCCATATCCAAGTACAAGACTAAGGCCTTTAAGACATCCTATTATTGTGGCCAAATATGTGGGGCATACTTATGTTCACATTTTGCCTATCTCTAAAAACGGATTTTTGAAAACGTGGGCCCAACATTCCTATTCGTTTTGAGTTACAGTTAATTATGATTGAGGCAAATAAACGGTTCAAGCCCTGAATGTATTGGGTTCGACCATGGAGAAGTGACATTCTTGTTCCTTACAGAGCAGAATGTTATGTCTATTAAGAATACCAGCAGTTTAAAATGGCTGAAATATATATGTAATAAGTTATAGCTGTCTGTATTGGGCAACTTTTGGACCAACCATGTAAGTTGCATGGACTGAACAAATAACCCTAAGAACCTCAAGTTTAGATTGGCTAATAGGTCATTATCTTATATAAGGAGAATAAGCTTAGTTCTGAAATATATCTAGATTTCGTGGAACCGTATTATGCTAAAACGTTGGTTCTACGATTTCTTCTGGAGTTAGCTGACTTAAAGAAGTCCTCATCGTTGCAGTCTAGTTTATCTGGCTATAGTCCAGCATCTCCTTCTATAATAGAAACAGTGGGTCATCTGCATGACTCTGTCCACTGCAAAGGAAGCCTCTGGCTGAGTAATAATGTCACAAGGCTTTATGAGATAGCTTAAAGGTTATGTAACTCCGACACCTCCCTAGTCGAAATTCTTTTTTGCCACTAAATGCTTGTTATACAACTTGTACTGACACCTTAGATGTATTATTTGCGAATACACACAAGAAGAACTCTCCTAATAGTCAGAAGATCTCTCCAGTGTGATTTTATCATATTTCAGAAATGTAACCCCTTGCATCCTGGTTTTGGTTAACTACGTTTTGTTAAAACTAGTACACATGAAATGTTTATTACCATTGTTAGAGTGGAGAGCATCACGAATCCCAACTGGATTCACCTCTCGCAATTCATGGCTCCTGCTCACACTCAACAGTGGTAATAAACAGCACATTACCCTTCATGTATCTGCATATATAATATGTAGGCAATATGCTTACTGAGGAAGAGAGTAGTATAGCCTATGAAAATGTATTAAAGATGAAACCGCCGATTTGCATCGCAAAAGTAGTGCTGTTTAGGCATTTCCTTTCCAACACAAATCATGATTTGAATTGGAAAGTTGTCTAAGATAATGCAAAATAGCATTAAGCTCTTCTTTGCGCTACTCTGCATCAAGGAGGGTTGCCATGATTGGCACATGGGTGATACCATACACCTGACCATGGATTTTGATGCATACCCCTCATGGGTGCCGATTTACCAAAATGCCTGGGGTATCGGTTGTGATATCACATAACCTTTGACCTCAATGACATCATAGGAAGTGACATCATAGAGCCCCTGATTTTTTCCAGGAAGGCATGTCTCATGACCTGACATCACAACAATCGAGAATTTGCTTTGGATAGTATCACAAAGTAACGTAAAGTTGTGCTATGCACTGCTTTGAATTATTATCAAGGAAGGGGCTGTCCATGGAGGGTGCATGGATGGACTTTCCCATTGAACCACCCGTGGGTTTTGACACAGATCCCTATCTACAAACATTGGTGGACAGGAGTTTGTGCTAAAATCTTATGCCTCGTCGAGGAAGGTGCAATGAGGAGACATATTTTAATGTATTCTTGTTTTTCCAACTTTGTATGTGTGTCGCATTGTACAGCATTCATTCAAACTGGGAAAAGCCTTAAAGCATGGATTGAGTCCTGGAAGGGACCCCTTCCTGGACAAAACCTATGTTTAGAGAATGAACACACCTTGCACTCTTATTAGATATTTTCTCTCCTCCTTCGGTGTAACATTGCCTTGTGTCAAAGAATAGCAAATCAGGGAACTATTATGCCTCCTCGAGGCAAGGATAACAGTGATGCAACTTTTAAAATTCTCCACATTTTTCTGATTTTACATCTGTGCTGAGCTGTAAAGCAAACTTACGAAGTGGGAAAAGTTTTAAACCATAGTTTTTTGTAGTTGAAGGGTATCCTTCCAGTACAAAACCTATGCTTGACAGAACAAAAACACCCTTGCACTAGTTCAAGGGAAAATGCAGTGCCGACTGGCAGCCTATTGCGCAACAGTGGTGAGGGAGAAAAAAACAGCACCATATTTTTGTAGAAATGCAGAGATTTTCTCTCATTCTTTGACGTAAACAGCACAGCAACTTTGGTTGCTACATTGAGCCAAAACTTAGCAAATGTGCGCCAAAGATTATTTAACATGAAATAGCGGTAGCTTGATCCCTATTTGATCCACCTGATGCCCACTCAAGTGTGTTAAGAAAGCCAGGAGTTGGCAATATGACAACCTTACACTGTCTCACCATCCCCACATTTGCATTGTAGACTGGCCCCGTGGTGCCCTGCCCTACCAGTGGGGGCAGGAGCCACCTGACCCATAGACTCAGCCCCCGCACAGGGGATTGCCTGAGACAGATCTCCTGCAGTTGCTGGGAGGACTTTATATCGTGCTGGCATGCTCCTTGCTGTTCAGACCCTAAACCGTCCGACACCCTCTTAAGCGCCCAGTCAATATCATGTGCTGTGCCGCTTTCCACAAGGTGCTAAAGTAGCGTTGCCCGATTGTCGGTGGAGGAACACACACGTCTTGGTGCCATAATAACAAAGATAAGACAAAAGATTAGTTGACCCTCAAAAATGACCATTGCACCATAATGCCTCTTGAAACAGTTCCTGCCCAAAGCTGTCATAGAGTCCTATCCATGTCCCAGCTCATATGAATGAGCAAGATGATGCACATATATTAAACTGATAAGAACAGGTCAAGAGCTACTTGTTTTTAGGTGCCCAAAGACAAATGAATGAACACACCAATGGGTGCTGGCCGCCCAAACACTTGCCTCGCCTAGCACCCACCCAACTCAGGCACCCAGACCTGCGGGACCCGGATCATACGCCATGGCTGTTGCCCTGATCTCTTACCTTCTTACAGGGAAAACGCACTCCCTGCACTGCGTCAATCCATCCGGTCTGAAGTGCTAATGACTCCTGCCCGCTATGTTGTGCACTTGAATAAAAGCAGAAATCATTAGCAGATGCCCCTGCGCGATTGTCACCCATAACACGGTGCGATTGTTCACCAGATCGAGGCTTTCCTGTATACACCCCAAGTCCCTTAGGGTTCGCAGGTCCCACCAAAGGAGGCACACCTTGGTGCTCACCTCCTGGTTGATTATTTAATCCCTTTATAACGCTACTCATCCCATTGTAGGCCGTCAGAGAGCTTTTAGGGCACACACATATGATGTTGGTTATATATACAGGCCTTCAACTCCACACGTGCTCACCATAATGAAACAGGAAATGTTAAAAATGTTAAAAATGTTTGGTATAGTGCTCGATTGGCACCTTCTGCACGATGCGATCCCTGTGCCGCCAATTGGAGCTCCCTCAGTTCCGGGACGCTGAGAGAAGAGATCGGGAAGAGAACGACATTGAGACAGTAAGGGTTGGTGCCCATTCCTGGCATGTGACACGTGTCCCCAATGTTCATGAGTGCCGGACAAGGAGACGACTTGGATAAGCAGAGTGAAGGCCTTAGAAAATCACTGTAAACCGAGGAGGCGGTACAGGATGAGCGAACATCACAACAAACTGCAGAGGAAATCGCGGAAAGAGGAGCAACCGAGGTACAGAGCAACCGCCGACAGAATCTTTTTACCCACCAAGCTCCAGGAGAAGCGTGGCTACGCCAGGCGCGTGGGCATTTACTGAATGGATAAGGGGAGCAAAAAAGAGAGAGAAGGAAAGTAACAAGATGAAGGAATAATGGGGAATTGATTGTAGTAAGAACGAGTCCCTTGTTTCTCAGAGTTTGTTATTTTTTTCCCCTTTCTAAGTCATATTTTCTTTAGGGTTTTTTTATACACCACAATTACTATCTCTTCCCCATGATGTTACGTAAGAAACTAGCTATCAAGATATATTTTTTCACATAATAATCTCACCCTATGATAAGTAAGATAGTGAATCACATTAACTAACCCCACAAGGCGGGAGTTATAAAGTGTTAATAAATTCACTTACCTGAGGTATCCTTTCAGTGGAGGGTGTGGGTGATCCGGAGCTCCTAAGGACCTAAAAAATAATAATTAGAAGAAAGAAGTGTAGTTGATTCAAGTGGAATTATTATTCATGTGAACAAAGCAAATAAAATCTCTATACTTAAGTGAACAACTCTCTTAATTACGTCCTGCACTAAATGACACGTGGTGGAGAATGCAGGCATAAAGCCATTTGTAACAAAATGGTTGCTTTAATTCAACATCTTCTTCAAAGCCAACGAAAATTCAAATGGGCAATGGACTGCCAATTGTCTTAAGCTAAAGCTCTCAGAGAAATATTTGGAGATGCCTTAAAGACTCAAACTGAACATCTTACTAAATTAGCCCAGGAACAATTACAAGTGGCCACTGCACTGGCTAATTATAGAGGTCCCTTAACTGTGGGGCCTATGGTGACGCTACAAAATTGCAATCTAGAGAGGATCTTGATTTGTTCTTATTGAATTTTGAATGAACTGCTAAGGCTAGCTCATGCCTTTAGACAGCTGGCCATTTTATTTAGCACTACTCTTGACCAGAGATGCTCAAGCTGCCTATCAAATGGCAAACACTCAAGGGGAGTTCACTTATGAAGAAGTCAAAAAGACCCTTTTGAACAGAGCAGGATTAGATGAAGAAGCCTATGGGTTAAGGTTTAGACAAGAGAGAGGAAACCCGGGAGATACACCCAAAGCTCTCTATTTTAAGTTAATAACAGCTGCTGAAAAGTGGCTAAAGCCTCAGGAATATAGCAAAGAAGAAATAATGGATACAATCTGTCTTGAGCAGGTCTTAGACTCTTTACCTAGCAATACACAGAAATGGTTACAACAAAATTCTGGACTCACTATTGGCCAAGCAGTGGAAATGGCCACCACATTCTCATGAGTTCAAACTTGTTTTCACCTAATGGAAGCAGAGAAGGGAATAAAACGTTCAGCAAAACAAGGAGTATCGCTTGGTGAAAAGAAATCCTCTAAACCTATGAAAGACATAAAAAGAACCCCCTGTCTTTATCTGAATCTTTGGTAGCATTGGGACCTCAACATTTTGAGTGCAAGGAGCTAGGCCACATAGCCTGATTGTATAAGACCAACAAAACCACCAAGGAACCCATGGAATTCAACTATGCCCCAAGTTCTATTTATTATACACAATGACTGAGTCCATGCTTCTATGACAGTGTTCAAATTTATCAGAAATGTGTAACTGTCCTATTAAATTCTGGATGTAAACAGTGTGTAGTACAAAATAATCTGATACTTCCCTCTCAGATAATTCCCAACAAATTTGTCCATGTCAGATGTGTATATGAAGACGCAAAGACATCTCCGGTAGCTCGCCTAATCATAACCACAATGACCTGTCAGGATGTAGACGTGGAGGAAGGAGTTCTTCAAGACTTATCTGAAGATGTTTTTTAGGAACTGATAACTCACATTTTTTAGATTTATTCAGGAAAACTTTATGAAAACCAGAAGATGGGTAGTAGACAAAACCCTATTTCCTCAAGATGCCTTATTGACTCCAGAACCCTGGATGATAGATCGCAATTTTCACGTCATCCAATTGAATGACTTCCTTCTCCAACCCAGCAGGGACAAGGGCAACCAGAATCGTTCTGACATATATCCAAATTTTCAGATAATAAATGACCTGTTATACAGGTTAGCAGGACCTACCAGTCCACCCCAATTATTAGTCAACAAAGAGTTTTAGGATCAGATCATGTTTTATGCTCATACACACCCATTGGCAGGACATTCAGGGACAAAAAAAATCACGCAAGAAATTCTTCAAAATTTCTATTGGCCAGGTATGTTTGCACACTTAATAAAATACTGCCAGGAATGTGAAATTTGGAAACAAAATAATCCATATCGCCCACATAAGGTCCCATTACATCCTTTGCCTATTATAGTCACACCTTTCAAGCAAATTGGAATGGATCTTATTGGTCCACTCCCAAAATCATCCAAGGGTCATCAATATGCCCTTGTATTGGTAGGCTATGCTACCAGATATCCTGAGGCCTTTTCTATAGGTACTCCAGATACTAAAACTATAGTAGAACACTTAATAGAAGTCTTTTCTTGAGTAGGATTTCCAAAAGAAATAAATGCTGACCAGAGTTCTCCTTTTGTTTTAAGATTAATGTCACAAATATGCAAACAATTTGACATCCGATAAATCAAAACATCAGTACACCATCCACAAACAGATGGACTAGTAGAATGTTATAATGGTTCTCTTAAGCTTATATTGAAAAAAAAAAGTTATCTAGTGAAGTGAAAAATTGGGATTAGATGCTCCCTCCAGCCCTTTTTGTTTTGAGGGGTCATATTCAGAGTAGTTTAGAGTGCTCTCCTTTTGGGCAAAAACCCCATTCTCTTTTAGAAATCACTTAGAAGGCCTGGGAAAACGATACAGAACAAGAGGTAGGTACTCTGTTAGAATATACCCAACAACTGAAGACCCTTATTTGAAAATTACGGGAATTAGCCTTTAAGAAATTAGGAAAGTATTAGATGAGGCTAAAACAAACATATGAAAAGGGAAAGAAATGAAGAATATATCAGGCAGGTGATTGAGTCCTTGTATAATTACCTACATCTGGATCTAAAATTAAGTTTGAGTGGGACACTATAAAATACTTAAGAGAATAGGAAAGGTTCCATATAAATTAATTATGAGTCCACAGAAAGACCAGATCTTTCATATAAATCTCCTAAAGAAATGCTTAGGTCATCTTTTAAAATCTATTTTTGACATCAATCCAGGGAGAAACCCGACACCACCATATAACAACTCCTAGTAAAGGAGGATCTCTCTAATAAACAAATAGAGGAACTGAAAAGAATACTACAACCATTGTCCTCTATATTTTCAGATATACTCCTGTAAACTACCCTGACTGAGCATGCTATCCCTAATCAAGAGGGAAAAGTGATGCCAAAAACCCCATAGGATTCCAGCTGTGAGTAGACTAGACATCCATACAGAAGTACAGAAAATGCCAAAGATGGGAGTTATAGAACTCTCTCAGAGTAACGTGTCCTCCCCCATAGTCCTAGTCCCTAAACCTGATTGGAGTATAGGTTTTTGCAAAGATTTCAGGTCTGTTAACAATATCTCTAAATTCAAAGCCGACTCACTTCGTAGAAAAGATAAATTGGTTGAAAAATTAGGTGATGCTAAATATATAACTACTATCGACCTTACGAAAGGTTATGGGCAGACCCCATTAAAAGTGAAAGATAGAGAAAAACTAGCCTTCTCTACTCCTTTCGGGCTGTATCAATTCACAGTACTTCCCTTTGGACTGCATGGGGCTCTGCCAACTTACAGAGTCTTATGAATCAGATAACAAAATATCATCAAGAATACTCAGCAGCCTATCTAGATGATATTGTTATTTTTAGACTTACCTGAAAAGAATATTTATACCACCTAAGAAATGTACTGAATGAACTGACAAGAGCTGATCTACATATAAATGCAGAAAAGTCCAGAGCCGGCTATAATAAAGTAAAATACCTGCAATATATCTTCGGGAATGTGGTTGTTGAACCACAATCAGAGAAATGTAAAGCTATTACAGAGGTCCCTTTCCCCAAAACAGAAAGATAGGTCAGAGCCTTTCTAGGATTAGTTGGATATTACTGGAGATTTATACCTCAATATTCTACTCTCGCTTCCACTTTGACTAATCACTTAGAGAAACGTATCACAAATTCTGATTTCCAACAAACTCCCATGGAAGTAATAGAAGCTTTAAAAAAAATTTAAACAGGATAATACATCTAGTATTATATTAACACCCCTTTCATGGATCGTGTGATGCGCAGGCTGAGACCAATAATATGCATGACTGGTGGAATGTTCCTCATGGAACGGGTACTCTTGTCTCTTCGCAACTGACGGATTCGCCTGAGTGGACTGTGTCCCCGACTCCCGTCAATGAGCAACATTCCTCCTTTATTTCATACGGCTCCTTTAACTGGGAGTGCTTCTCGGATGACTCCGCCCCTGGACCCTTCATCATGGCCGGCGGACCTATGAAGCAGGAGAGGAACCCAGCATTGAGGGAAAACGGAAGAGAAGAATACGGAAGTAGTGGAGTATCGGAAAACGCGAAGGCTGAAGAAGTCCAAGACGAGATTGAACCTCAGCAGGAAAGATGTCCGCCGCTGATACCTGAGATGAGGGAAGCAGTAAGGAAGAATACGGAGGAGCTAGGAGGCCAACGACCCCACGCTTTGCCCCACCACATTCCTGGAGGAGCGTGGCTGACTCAGGTATGTGCAAGGCTTTCAGGGTGGGCCAGGAGGGGGGATGAAAGTCGGCATTAGCGGGCAAACACCATCAACCCCTGTGACCCCAACTGCCCTTCCTTCACCGTCACACAACCCTAGCCACTGAACCCTGTCACCTGGTGATCCCTCATTCCCTTTCCCTTGGGAAGAGAACACCCTAAAATCCCTACTCACCAAATACGCTCGTCTTTTTTACCGAGGCCAAGAAAACCTCTGGGGCCATCGAGAAGAGGACGGGAGGAAGACCCTGACTATAACGAAAACCGAAGACGGCTCCGAAGAATTAACTGGATGGTCTCCCGATTATTTACTTGAATTGTAGCAGACAAATAAAATTCCTGCTTAAACCACATCTATTTTGCTATCCCGCTCCTTTCAGGTGCTCACAAGTGGTGGAGAATGCGGGCAACTGCCCATTAGAAAAGGAATAATGGACGCCCTGATACAACATCTTGTGAAAGGACAGGAAAAATTAGAATGGGCAGTGGAGCGACAGATGACCGCAGCCCAAGCCGACCGGGAAGTATTTAAATGGTGGCATAAATGGAAGGGCTGTATAAGGTCATGGAGGATCAACTCCATATAACCTCACGATTACAGGAACCCAGGAGTAGCCCTCAGGGTCCACCCAGCATAGCCCTGCAGAAATACGTTGCTGGGGAGGACCCTGACACGTTCCTTTTCAACTTCAAAAGGGCAGCGAAAGCATGAGACTGGCCTGTGGAGAAATTGCCCTTTTTTCTAGCTCCCCTCTTTACTGGCCAAGCACAGGCTGCATACCAGGTGGTGAATCAACTGGAAACACCCCATACCTGGATGTAAAGACCATCATACTGGAACATTTGGGGATGGATGCCTAGGCAAATAGGGTGCATTTCCGCAATGAGAAGGGGGCACCAGGAGAAAACCCCAAGATGCTCTTTTTTAGGCTTAAAGCAGCCGCTGATAAATGACTGAGATCAGCTAAAAGCAGCAAGGAGGATATAATGGACCGTAGGTACCTAGAGAAGTATCTAGAGGCTCTCCCCTATAACACCCAAAGATGGCTGTGCCAGCATACACACCTCACCACTGAACAGGCCATCAAGATGGCCACTACTTTGTCCCATTCCCAACCTCGAGGACTTCCGTGGGAAGCGGAGAAACCGGGTCGTCCCAACCCAGAAAGACCTGAAAAGAAAAACATGAGCAGACCCACCCCAGAGCCCCTGAGACCATGGTCTTCTAGACCCGATGTTTCAATACACCGGTGTCCCCAGTGGTTTGAATTTAGCGACTGGGGCCACATTGCTCATCTTTGCCCCCCAAAAAACCCCTCAGATGAACCAATGGATGTCAGCTACATCCCTAGGTTGATTCTCTATACAGCTGAACTAGGGAACTGCTTTTATGTAAGTGTTCAGGTAAACGGGAAATGGGTCATGGCTTTGCTGGATTCTGGTTGCCGGCAATCTGTCATCCAAGGTGATTTAGTTACCCCAAAGCAGATCATTCCTGACGCCTTGGTGCACATACGCGGTGTTCATGGAGACGTTAGACCCTACCCTGTGGCAGATGCACTCCTGACACCTACGCATGGGTCCCCCTCTAGGGTTAGGGTGGGAGTATTGCGTACCCTTCCTGAAGACCTGATCCTAGGGACTGACAAGCCTGCTTTCTTAAGGATGAAACTAACCTCTGTACAAACTCAGGTGGGTGGTAGGGATGGTGGTGACCAGGGGAAAACCGTGTATGATTCTGTTAATCCAAGAACCATGGCTCTTGAGAGGAACTTCCAGTATACACAAACCACTGACCCCTCCCTACAGAATGCCTGGGGGGAAGCCCAAACCCACGGCACCAACAACCCAGTGACCTATCCACATTTCCTTGTTAAAAAGGGGCTGTTGTATAGAATGGGAGAGAGATTACCCTTCCTAATTGCTAGTGCCCTTAGTTTTCAGGGATGAGATTTTTTGCTCATTCCCATCTCACAGCCGGTCATTCTGGTGTAGAAAAAACTACTCAGAGCATCATAAGACACTTTTATTGGCCAGGGATCTATGGTAGCATAAATATACACCATCAAGAGTGTGAAATATGCCAAAAGAGAAATCTGTATCGACCTCTCCCTGTTCCATTGCAGCCTCTCCCGGTTATAGGAACCCCTTTTGAGTGGATAGGAATGGACATGATCGGTCCTTTACCCAAGACAAAAAGAGGACACCAATATGCCCTTGTGATAGTGGATCATACCACTCGCTATCCTGAGGCCTTTACTTTCAGGGCACCAAACACCAAAAACATAACCGAACAACTTTTCGAACTGCTCTCCAGAGTAGGCTTTCCCAGGGAGATCCTGACAGACCAGGGAACCCCTTTCATCTCACCTCTCATGAAGGAGGTCTGTCAGACCATGAACCTCAGCCATATAAAAATGTTGGTCTATCATACGCAGACCGACAAGCTCGTAGAGTGATACAACGGGACCCTCAAATTAACATTGAAAAAAATGCTCAGGAGTGAAGGCAAAGATTGGGACCAACTCCTTCCCCTCTCCTTATTTGTCATCCGTAGTCAAGTCCAGAGCAGTCTCGGGTGTTCCTCCTTTGAAATGTTGTATGGAAGACAACCAAGGTCCCTCTTGGAGATGACGAGGGATGTGTGGGAAAAGGAAGAAAAGAATGAGACTCGAGGTTTCTTAGAATACACCCAGGAACTCAAGTCTCGAATAGGTAAGCTGCAGGATCTAGCCTATTCCAACCTAGAAAAAATAAAGAGAGACAGAAATCTTTCTACGATAAAGGGAACAAGTGGAGACAGTTAGGGATTAAGGACTGGGTCCTGGTTCTACTGCCTTCCTCCTCTAGCAAGCTTAAAGTGGAATGGTTAGGGCCATACTAGTATCTAGGAAGACTAGATATAAGGTACAGATAAAACCCTCCAAAACATTATTTTTTTTACAGGAAAAAAGATAAGCCCCCGGTCTCTCCGAGCTCTTATAGACCGATATCCCTAATAAATTGCGATGTTATGTTATGTTATGTTATGTTAAATGGTTTTTTGTAGAGCGCACGGCTACTCAAAAAGAGTGTCCCGGCGCTTTTAATTGAAGAAGGCTGCAGTAAACTAACATAACACATTAAAAGAGAAAAAGACACCCAAGTAAAAAAAACAGCACACAAAGAAGGCCTACTGGACAAACAGCCAGGTCTTAAGGTCCTTTCTAAAGGCTAATAAGCCAGTGGATCCCCGGAGGGAAAGGGGCAAAGAATTCCATAATTGGGGCGCCAGTAATCCAAAGGAGCGACTTCCCAGACGTGCTCTCTTCACTCGTGGGACAGTAGCCAGAAATAAGGATTCTGACCTCAGAGAGCGAGCAGGTTGGTAGAAAGTCAGTCTCCTCTGGAGATACTTCGCTCCCGACGCATGGAGGGCCTTATATGTCAAAGTCAGAGCCTTGAAGGCGATCCGCTTATGGATTGGGAGCCAGTGCAAGGTCTGGAGCAAACCCGCAGCACTGGTACGCCTGTTCACTCCGTAGATCGCTCTTGCCGCAGCATTCTGTACAACCTGTAGCCGCTGTAACAGGTACTCTGGCAGGCCCAGGTATAAAATGTTCGAATAATCCATCCTGGAGCCTATCAGGGCCTGTACCGTCAGCTTCCGGTGCTCCACCGATAACAGGGGAAGAAACCTCCGAAGCATCCTGAGGAGGCCAAAACACATGCCCGACACCCCCAGAATCTGGGCTTTCATTGTCAGCCCCGTGTCCATCTTAACACCCAAGTTTTTAGCTATTTGGGATGCACACGTAGGGGGGAACATGTCGATAGGCCACCAGGCCTGCCAGTCTGGCTCCGTGTCGCACCCAAAGAAGAGTATCTCGGACTTGTCGGAATTGCACTTGAGGCTGTGCAGTTGGAACCATTGAAACACAGCCCCAAGGCAGTCCCGGATACTCTCCCCCTCAAAATCTCCTCCTCTCTTACACGAGAAGAGGAGCTGGGTATCGTCGGCATAAGATACGATCCGGGCCCCAAGCGACTCCGCCAATGCCGCCAAAGGGGTCATGAAGATATTAAAGAGGGTCGGGCTCAAAATAGAGCCCTGAGGGACCCCAACTCCCAGTGGAGGCATCACGGCGGAATCTGGTGAGGCCCAGACCGTTTGCCGGCGGCCAGCTAGAAAGGAAGAAAACCAGCTGAGCACCGTTCCCCGAAGTCCTATCTCATAGAGTCTTGTGAGAAGACCATCATGGGGAACGGTGTCAAAGGCCGCCGACAAATCCAACATCACCAGCATGGCTTTACCCCCTGAATCCAAGATCTCCTTGATTGTTTCGGAGACCTCGAGGAGCGCGGTCTCCGTGCTAAGATTAGGGCGAAAACCTGACTGGGTGGCATGCAGAATCTCGTTCGCCTCCAGAAAATTGGAAAGCACCGTCTGCACGTGCTTTTCAACAATTTTCGAAAGAGCCGGCAGCAGAGAGATAGGCCGATAGTTAACAGGGGCCTTAGGGTCCAGACCAGGCTTCTTGAGCAGCGGGATGACCATTGCCTGCTTCCAAGCCTGCGGGACCACTCCCTGGCTCAATGAAAGATTTAGCAGCGGATTGACCAAAGGATTGATCACATCAGCCAGTTTCGCCAGTATCTTAGCAGGGCAAGGATCCAGGGGCGAGCCAGATTTCAAGTTGCCCATGAGTGCTAAAGAGGCGGGCTCCGATATAGATGGAAAAGCGTCCAGTATCAGACCTGGCAAGGCCGGGGGCGGTCGGATGGCCTCAGTGGCAGTTCGCTCCGCGGATGTAGCCGATGGGAAAGAGGCCTGTATAAGTTGGATCTTGCTTGTGAAAAAACCGGCAAGATCCGCCGCCCAGGAGTCAGAGGGCCTCTCCTCAGCGATGTTTATCCGTGGAGATGTAAATTCCCTGACTATAGAGAAAATCTCCTTGCAGGAGTTGGAGGCAGCTTCTATCCTCCCTGCCAGGTAGGCTTTCTTACCTAGGCGAATCTCCCGGTGATACTCCTTAACCATGTTCTTAAAAGTCACCTTAGCCGCCTCATCATATTTAACCCGCCAAGCTCTTTCGGCTACCTTACACTGCTGCCGCTTAGCCGACAGTGCAACGGTAAACCAGGGGGCGGAGACTCGTTTAGGAGTACGACGAGGGGCTAGTTTCGGGGCAAGATCGTTAAGCCTGTCAGTCAGCCATACCTGCAGGGACTCCAAGTCCTTCGTCAGGTCTCCCGAGAGAGGGCAAGGATGATCCAGAGCAGCCTGAGCCAGCATCTCAGGGGTCACTCGGTGACATGCCCTATGGGTTTGACCATGCTGCAGTGGGGCGGCAACAGTCAGTTTAACTGTGCCACAGATGGAAAATTTAGCCAGCCGATGGTCTGACCATAGAACCGGGATAATCTCTAACCCCTCAAGAGGGGAGGTCGAGAAAACCTGGTCTAAAGTGTGCCCCTTGTCGTGCGTCGGCCCATGTAGATAGGGATGCAATCCCAATGGTGCCGTGGCCTCTATGATTTTAATAGCGGCCGCATCTAGCGGATCGTCCATCCGGAAGTTAAAATCCCCGGCCACAATGCAGTGTTCTGCTTTCAAGGCCAAACTCAGTAAAACGGAATCAAGATCTTCAAAAAACATTCCGTGAGGGCCAGGAGGTCTGTAGACCAATAGCCCCTTTACTGATTGCTGCGGGGCCAGAGAGATGGAAAAAGCAAGGGCCTCCGAGCCACGGATATCCTCCACTGGCAGGATAGTACAAGCCAGATCTTTCCTCACCACCAGTGCCACTCCGCCGCCCCTTCCCACCGCTCTGTCCTTCCTGAAGACATTGTAATCAGGCGGGACAGCCATGGCAACGTCCGGATTCGACGACTCTCCCCACCATGTCTCAGTAAGCATGAGGCACAGAGGTTTGGCCGTGTCCAGTAGCTCAAAGATATCTTGAGCGTGTCTGCATGCTGATCTGGTGTTAAGTAGCATGCAGGGATATCGCACACTGGCGCTGGAATTGCCAGGGGGCCCGGGCAGAGCACGTGAGGGGCGCCAACCGCAACCGGGGCAGATGGACTTACCGCGGTGACGCCCAGGGAAGACAGTACAGCAGCCACTGGAACCAGTGAGGAGAGCATGGAGCTCCCCCGCAGTATAGCGCAGCATGAGAGGTCCTGACCGACACATAATACAAGACCAAGCCTGACCCGCCGCCCCGAGCGCCACCGGGTCGCTGACGGGCGCAGACGGGCAGGACTCTGGCTTGACTCAGGCGCCGACCAGGCGCTACCGCTGCGCGTCACCGCTGCGCGGGTAAAGCGAGCGTTAAATAGGGCACACCTGTTGGTAGCAAAAAGCGCTAGAGCGCTCAGCAAATGGCACACTCGCCACAACCACCCCCAAGATGGCGGCCACGCGCAAAAACGCTAGCACTAGATGACAAATCCGCTCAAAATGCGGTGAGGGGCACAATTTAAGGTGCAGGTATGTGGGCGCTGTAAGCGCAGATAAAACAGGGCTCAATGTGAATTAAAACAAAGAAAATGAGAGAAAACGACAATTTTTAAAATGACCAGCCTGCAGCCTACTACAGCAGCATAGCGCGCGTGCGTGCTGTTCCCTTGTCCAAGGCCGAGCTACAATAAAGCTCACCTTAAATAGGGCACACCTGTTGGTAGCAAAAAGCGCTAGAGCGCTCAGCAAATGGCACACTCGCCACAACCACCCCCAAGATGGCGGCCACGCGCGAAAACGCTAGCACTAGATGACAAATCAGCTCAAAACGCGTTGAGGGGCACAATTTAAGGTGCAGGTATGTGGGCGCTGCAAGCGCAGATAAAACAGGGCTCAATGTGAATTAAAACAAAGAAAATGAGAGAAAACGACAATTTTTAAAATGACCAGCCTGCAGCCTACTACAGCAGCATAGCGCGCGTGCGTGCTGTTCCCTTGTCCAAGGCCGAGCTACAATAAAGCTCACCTTAAATAGGGCACACCTGTTGGTAGCAAAAAGCGCTAGAGCGCTCAGCAAATGGCACACTCGCCACAACCACCCCCAAGATGGCGGCCACGCGCGAAAACGCTAGCACTAGATGACAAATCCGCTCAAAACGCGGTGAGGGGCACAATTTAAGGTGCAGGTATGTGGGCGCTGCAAGCGCAGATAAAACAGGGCTCAATGTGAATTAAAACAAAGAAAATGAGAGAAAACGACAATTTTTAAAATGACCAGCCTGCAGCCTACTACAGCAGCATAGCGCGCGTGCGTGCTGTTCCCTTGTCGATGAGAAAATCTTTGCCAAAATTCTGGCAACAAGATTGGCACGGGTCATTACTCCTCTGCTCTCTATCTATCAAAATGGCTTTATCCCTGGCCGGGGCACGGTGAACATTGTTACATTGCTAGACCTTGCAAGGTACAACCTACTACTTTGGGTCTAGTATTGTTAGATGCCGAAAAGGCATTTGACCGTGTCTCATGGGATTTTTAAGGGCGGTATAACGTATTTCTAGATTTGGGCCTGGGTTTATTAAGGCTATTCAAACTATGTACAAATCTACCACTGCCAAGATATATATAATGGTTAAGGAGTCTAAACCGGTCTGTATTACGAGGGGGACTAGGCAGGGTTGCCCGTGCTCCCCGATATTGTTCGCCCTGTACATTAATCCCTTTATTATTATGCTGGAAAATAGCAATAATATCAAGCCTGTGTTCTGTGGCCTGCACCAGTTTCGGGTGCTGATTTATGCGGACGATATAGCGGTGGTGACCACTGATCCAGTGGTGACTATTCTTGAACTAGAGCGACTCGCCAATTTATTTGGTATTATGTCAGGGTATAAACTCAATCGGACTAAAACTCAGATACTTTGTACTAGCCAAGATATTCGTGGGGACCCAAGGGTAACTGATGAAGTTACATATTTGGAGGTTAAAATTAAGGTCTGTTTGAAGGAGCTGGTGGAGACCAACTGGGCCTCTATACTTGCCGGAATTAAGCAAGAGTTACAACGCTTGGAATGTTTGCATCTGTCACTGGTGGGGAGGTGCAACGTCTTAAAAATGAAGGTGCTTCCCAAAGTCTTGTATTTCTTCAGAGCAGTTCCTCTCGAGGTAACTAAGGTACAGATGCAAATCTTACATTCTATTTGTGCTAAATTCATCTAAGCTCAGGGCAAGTCCCGCATAGCATTTAAATTCATGACACTATCATGCAGTAGGGGGAGGTGGGCAGTACCTAATTTTACATTTTATAATTTTGCGTGTATTTTACAAAATATGCATATCCTGTTAACAGAGGAAGATGTGGGTAACAAGGCTGAAGCGCTGTCAATATATCAGATGCTGCTTGCACCAACTGCTAAGAATTGTTTATTCAGGATTTTGGAACCAAGCTATTATTAAGAAAAACAGGTTTAAAGTCCTGATAACCACATTTAAAGTTTGGAAGGCTGTCCGGAGCACTTTCCACATCAAGGGGATACGTTTTTATACACCTACAGATGCTGCTACCTAATTGTCAGCTATCTTCTGGGACCCGATAATGGACAGATGAAGGTCCAAGGGAATAAGGCAAATTGGTGACTTATTTGTGAATGGGGGCCTTTCTTCTTTTTCTTTTTTGACTGATAAATATGGATTGGAAAGAGCTGATTTTATTTTAAACATTTACAGATCAGGGACTTTCTTTATAGGAAACAGATGTTGAAGGAGGTAAAAACTAATGCTTTGGTTTAGGCTATAAGGGGTCAGGCTAAGATAGGTTTGCTATATAATTGTATGTTAGATACACAGCAAGATGATCTAACAACCCACATTTTTAAATGGAGCCACCGGCTGCGGTGTCAAGGTGTATTTATGGAGCCGGCTATAGGGATAACCAAAATAATTTTGGTTTCTGCCAAGCTAAGGACACAACATTATAAGACGATAGTCAGTTTGTAACATATCCCTGCAAAAAGTTCAAATGGGATGGCACTAATGATGGGAAATGTTTTCGTTGTTGGGCAGAGGAGGCGGATATTGTTCATATTTTCTCTGCATGTACAAACTTAGCTCAAATGTTACAACATATTGATAAGTTTTTGACTGAGATCACTGGGATTAGAATCGATATCACATCCGAACTAAGTATGGGCTGAAAATCCGCTACGCTCGCAAAATTTGCAAATTTTTGGCAATTTCATGATTCACGAATCGCGCGAATTTGCCCTAAAATTCTCAATTCGCAAGCTGACAGATTTTTTTGCTTCGTCGCACTTCAAAAATACAATCTCGCGCGCGCTGTGTTGACTTACCGTGATTTTGAGTTCGCCGTGTTGTTTTTCCTCCCGGTTTGCGTGCGCCATTTTGGATCTGGCGGCGTGATTGCGCGAGACTTTTCGACCGCGAGTACATCATAGCGGCCAGCCATCTTGCACTGCGAGAGTTTGAGATCGCGACTATGTCATAAGGGCCCGCGATCATGCATCGCGGGAGTAAACAATTGCGAACACCTAGATGCAACGCGCAGCTGACTTCTGGCGGGAGATTTGAACAGCTCGCTTTCCCGAACTTGCAAAAATTGCAATTCTGCACAAGAAATCTACCGCAGGCAGCATAAACCTTCTGAAAATAATGATTTGGATCAGAATAACTCCTCAGATTGACATTTGGCTGCCCTTTTTTGTGCAAGGAGTCCATTTTTGGGGTGGTGGGAGGAAGGAAGTGCCCCAGAGTCTCCAACTTCCTGTTCCTGTCCAGCAAGATCCTCCCAGTGCTTTGTCCATGTCCTTGTCACTTTTCATTTGGATCTGGAGCTGGAAGGATTACTCTTTGTGGCTGCTGCTGGATATTTGTATTAGAGGACTTTTTGTTTGGATCGCTTTGGATTACATTTGGATTTGAGATTTTACAAGTAAGTTGGTGTTGTTTGTTTGGGGCATTGCAGTTGCTGCAACTACAATTTTTAAACTTTTTCACAACTTTAAAAAAATATATATTGTGGATAGGCACAGTATCCAGTAGGCCCAGGGTTAGGCATGGGTGCATGATACAACTGTTTCTGTGAGTTTTGTTGAACTTAAATATCATTTATGTCATGGAATTGAATAGCTCACTGTTATATGTGGAATTCTTCTTTACATTTTGGGGTGCGTGCAAAGCCACACTAGCCATTAGGCCCAGGGGTAGTCACTCAGTGGTGCATGGTCCAAGACTTTCTGTGGGGTCTGTTGATAAACATCATTTAGGGCATGGATGGCATTCGATTGTGGTGATTTTTGTGTGTTTTTTTTATTTTTTGCGGTGTTGTTGGGGCCTGGCCATGTGGGTGGGGGCCATTTTGAGGCCTGATCCAGACAGGACCTGGCCATGTGGGTGGGGGTCAAGGGGCCATTTTGAAGCCAGGCAGTGTGCTTTTTGCCATAGGCCTGCACCCAGTCTGCCTTCCTTTTACCCATTATGCCCAGGGGTAGTCAGTGGTGCATGGACCAAGCCTTTATGTGGTGGTGACTTGAATGTAAACATCATTTAGGGCATGGATGGCATTGGATTGTGGTGATTTTTGTGTGTTTTTCGATTTTTTGGGGTGTTGTTGGGGCCTGGTCATGTGGGTGGGGGACATTTTGAGGCCTGGTCCAGGCAGGGCCTGGCCATGTGGGTGGGGGTCAAGGGGGCATTTTGAAGCCAGGCAGTGTGCTTTGTGCCACAGGCCTGCACCCAGTCTGCCTTCCTGTCACCCATTATGCCCAGGGGTAGTCAGTGGTGCATGGACCAAGTCTTTCTGTGGTGGTGTCTTGAATTTAAACATCATTTAGGGCATGGATGGCATTGTATTGTTGTGATTTTTGTGTGTTTTTCGATTTTATGGGGTGTTGTTGGGGTCTGGCCATGTGGGTGGGGGTCAAGGGGCCATTTTGAAGACAGGCAGTGTGTTTTGTGCCATAGGCATGCACCCAGTCTGCCTCCTTACATCCATTATGCCCTGGGGTACTCAGTGGTGCATGAAACAAGCATCTCTCTCTGTGTGGTCTCTCTTCTATTAATGTAAACATCCATTTTTGATTAGAAATAATTGCAGTTTTTATTTTTGGTCTTTCTGTTTTTGGGAGTGTTGTAATAATAATAAAAAATGCCTAGTTGAAATATTAATTGAAGCACAACATATGCAACATTTATTTAACTGATATTCCTCTGGCTTCCTTTGCTTTTAGGTGCACAAAGAAGAGAACCATGAATCATTGTTCATCATCAGTGCCAGGAAGAAGTCCTGCTATGGTGTGTGCAGCACAGCGTCACGTGACGTCACGTGTGGCCACAGACAACTCTGCAACTCGTGCAACTGCGGCCTGCTGTTCTGACATCTGAAGAAGATGGGCCCAAAGAAAGGTGGCCGTAGCTCCTCTACCAAGAAAGTTGCCAGTGCCACTGCCAGTCAGAAGGAGCAGAAGAAGCAAGTGGCGCCACTTACCAAGGAGACTGGTGTGCCCACAGACACTTTTTTGCGGGGGGAAAAAACTACGCCTGCAGCAGCGGTGTCGGCCAGGGACCAAGCTGGGAGCAGCACTTCAGCTTCATTGATCTGAGTGCCACCACGCCAAGTTAGGCCAAAGGCCATGAGTGCCGCAGAGGCAGCCACTTTAATTTCTCAATCACCATCGACCAGTGGCGTTGACTCATCGCAAGAAAGTAGCATCCAATCAACGCAGGGTGTAATTCATCTGACGAGTGTTCAACCGCAGCCGACAACCACAGGTGCAACAAGGAGAGGTGCAAGGAGAGGTGCAAGGAGAGGGGAAAGGAGAGGCGCAAGGAGAGGCGCAAGGAGAGGCGCAAGGAGTGGCGCAAGGAGTGGGGCAAGGAGAGGCGCATGGGGAGGCGCAAGTAGAGGTGCATGGAGAGGCACAACTGCCCACAATACTTGTTCCTCCGGAAGTATGGGCACATCAGGAAATTGTGATTCAAGCAGAGGTATCATCCGAGCAAGCCACTCCTCCTGATGAACCATTGTCTTCCAGATCCCCAGCAAGAAAAAGGTCAAGGAGGGCTAGTACAAGTTCTTAAAGCCCCCTTTCTTCTTATGATCTAGATCAAGATTGGAACCCACCATCTGAGAGGGAGGCATGCCATGAGCCCACAAAGGTAGCTAAACCTAAAAGGAAGGTTCCCACAAGGCTTCCACTTATGGGTGATGATGACGAACAAGAAGAAGAAGTGGTGTATTCTGCTGCTGATGAACAGTCTGACGATGATGACCCAGTCATCACAGTCGTCACTCCAGCCCCAGCGGGCATGCAGCAGACAGACATTTTTACCCTATCCCGAATTGCTGCTGAGTAAGCATGGGCGTAAAATCCGTTCCGCTTGCGGATTTTGCGGATTTTCGGCAAATTCGCAATCCGCGAACTCTCGCGAACTTGCCGAAAATTCGTAAAATCCGTGCGCAGTGCATTTTTTGCTTGGTCGCACTTGCCAACTAGAATACTATACAATTTCGCGGGAGTAAACACTTGCGAACACGTAGATGCGGCGGGCAGCGACAATCTCGCAATTGCGAGATTGCAAAATTTGCAATTTCGCATAAGAAATCCACCAGCAGGCAGCATAAACCTTGAAAATTATGATTTTTATCAGAATAACTCCTCAGGTTGACATTTGCCTGCACTTTTTCTTTGCAAGGAGTCCATTTTGGGGGTGGGGGGGGTGGGAGGAAGGAAGTGCCCCACAGTCTCCGATTTCCTATTCCTGTCCAGCAGGCTCCTCCCAGTGCTTTCTTCATGTGCTGGTCACTTTGATTTGGATCGTGACCTGGAAGGGTTACTTTTTGTGGATGCTGCTGGATATTTGGATTTTTGCAAAACTGAAAGCACTCACAAGGTGCAAAAGTTCAATCTTATCATTAGTAACCTTTCCCTGTAGTGCTTCCTGAGGGGCCCCTTCAGAGTTCATTTGCCTACTTGCAACTATTCTATGACCCTGCTCTGACCCTCACAGCAGGCTCAGAGAATAGCTACAAGTATACAACAAAGGTCCTGTTAAAAAAATTACACTGCAACAGAAAGCAATTACAGACAAAACTGAAAGCACTCAGCAGGTGCAAAAGTTCAATCTTATCATTAGTAACCATTCCCTGTAGTGCTTCCTGAGGGGCCCCTTCAGAGTTCAGTTGCCTACTTGCAACTATTCTATGAACCTGCTCTGACCCTCACAGCAGGCTCAGAGAATAGCTACAAGTAGGCCACAAAGGTCCTGTGAAAAAAAATTGCACTGCAACAGAAAGCAAATTACAGGTAAGGAAGCAGGTGCCAGCCAGACTGGAAGTTTAAATTCAGTGACACATTAATCAACCCCAAATTAATTCATGTCAGTTGAAGCAGGGCAGGTGTGCTTGCTTTTTTCACCCCCATAATCTACAGTGATAAACCAACCAGAGGGTGGCAGTGATGTACCAGAGGGTGGCATGGGTGTACCAGAGGGTGGCAGTGGTGAAACAGAGGGTGCTGTGAACCTGTGATGATGAACCAGACGTAGAAACAACATAGTCGCGGCCGTTGCGAGCCGACAAGTAAGTTCGCAATTGCGAACTGGTACACAACTCTCGCGAACTGGCAGAAACCCTTGCGAACACAAAAAAAAAAAATCCGCAAATTCGCGAGAGTTCGCGGATTTTGCGGATTGCGAATCCGTAAATATGCAAGTTTGCGGATTGCCAATTCGCCCATGCTTACTGCTGAGCGGGATGTGGGCAGCGTGGCACTGGTACCACCACCAAGACAGGTAACTACTACACCAACACGACCTACAGCTGCCAGATTTTCTCTTCAGAAGGGCCGGCAGGGACCTCCAACCAGCTTGACCTCCGTTACCTCAAGTAGTGGTGCTGTAACTGTAAGTGCACAACAGAGTCAAATTCGGCCACGCCCATCCTCCACTTCATCTGGCATTGAAAGTAGCACCTCCACCACCACCACCAGAAATCTCAACTCCCCAGTTTAGGACTTCTTAAGTATTAGCAAAAAGGCGGAAATCCTAGTTATTTGTTCAATTTGTAAAACTGTAGTTAGTCGGGGTAAGTTTGGTACCAACTATGGTACCGGAGGCCAGAGAGGTCATTTCCAAAAACACCACAATATCCAGTGGGAGGCGCACCTAAGTAAGATCTTGGGGATAAAAGTACAACAAATCCAAATGTATCCATTGATATTGCATCTGATGATGACGAGGGGCTGATCGTGCAGGGGGGAGGTGAAGACATTTTTTCTGGTACACACAGTACCCCTGGCAGCAGCACTGCAGTGGTAGCGCCCACACCCTCTACCCCAGCAACATCTATGAGGCACACTAAGAGTTTGGGAGAGACACCAATGCGAAAAAGTACATCGATGAGCCTAACTGGGTTGAAGAAGTCTGGATACTCCTCGTCACATATGAAAACGGTCCAGACCACCATTAAAAGCATGTTTTGGTCGGAGGCGCCATTTGAACGCAACCACCCAACGGCACGTCTTTATAATGCAATACTGGCTAAAATGTTAGCGCTGGACCTTCTCCCTTTTTCTTTCGTGTAAGGGGTGGGTTTTCTGGAACTTGTGGCAACAGTCTGCCCTAAATGGAAGGTTCCTAGCCGGTCCTATTTTGCCAGAGTTGCGGTTCCAGTACTATATCAAGATGTGCTGGAGGTGATTGGGGCAGCTTTGCAGAAGAGTGCTGTTCACACTATTCACCTGACAACAGACACGTGGACCAGTTGCCAAGCCCTTGATTACATGTGCATCACTGCACACTGGGTCTCTTTTGCAGGGGTTAGAGACAAGTTATATGCAGGTGTTGACAGTGACACGGTTTTTCAAGCTAGTCGGAAACATACAACAGTAGCCATGTTTGCCATGGAGAAATCTCATACTGCAGTAAACATTTTGGAGGAGTTTAACAGTAAGGTCTTTGAATGGCTGCATCCAAGAAAGCGCATGATTGGTTATGTTTCCACGGATAATGGCAGTAATATAGTTAGGGCCATGAATGATGGTGGCTATTTCAGAGTGCCGTGTTTGGCGCACAGTATTAACATTGTTGTTTAAGATTTCTTGAAAAAAGAAAACACAGTCAGCAAGTTACTGACCACCTGCCGAAGAATCTGCACACATATCAGCCATTCTTTTAAGGCCCGGAAGCAGCTTAGGATACTTCAACATGACCTTAGAGTGCCAGTCAGAGGACTCATCCAGGAGGTGGTAACACATTGGAACTCAACCTTCTACATGCTTGAGCGTCTGTCTGAGCACTGCTTGGTAGTCAATGAGTATGTCTTTGCACTGGGTTCTACTATGAAAGACATGAGGCTAGAGTAGGAGGAATGGGACCTAGTTAAGAGCCTGACAGACATGCTTCGTCCTTTTGAGGCCTTCACGCGTGAAGTCAGCAGGGAGGACTGTACTTTGGGCAAAGCTATCCCTTTGTTGCGCATGCTAGAGCACCAACTGATGGCGGTGTCTTCAACGTTCAAAGGTGATACTGACAAGCAAGACGCATATCAGTTGGCTGTGAGCTTAACCCACCTAGTTGACAATGAAAGGCTTAAAAAAATACATACAGAACAACATTACATTTGTGCCACTATTCTGGATCCACGGTACAAAAAGGCAGTGGCCAGCAAAGCATTCATTCCTTTTAATGAAGCAGATGTTTCAAAGTACAAACATTGGCTAGCTCTGTCAGCCACTCGATTCGAAAAAGAGCGGCAGGAAATTGAAGGAACCGGCAGAAGTACTACTGAATCCGCAGGGCATCAGGCGTCAAGGTCCACTTCTGTGGCCGAAGGCAGTCACTTTTCTTCACAGCCGTTACCGACACCAGCAACCGTATCATCATCCTCACCTGCACCAGGCCCAGCCATAATATTGTCGGAAGCCGATTGGATAACTCATCAAGGGTTTGCTCGTTCCAGTGTTGATGCAAAGGCTTCAGATGGTACGCAAAGTTCAGCACCCCTGGATGACCTTGAGAGGATGGTGCAGGCCTATCTGGATGACCCAACAGAGGTCTACATTGATCGCAACCCATTGCTGTATTGGTATGGGAAAAGGGGTCAATGGCCACTGATCACCAACCTGGCTCTAAATTATTTGTCTTGCCCACTCGCAAGTGTGTCTTCTGAACGTGTTTTCAGTGCTGCTGGTGCCATTGTAACTTCAAAAAGGACCCGCCTCTCGCCCAAAAATGTGGAGAGGTTAACAATGATCAAGATGAATCAGCACTTCATACCACCAGATTACAAAATACGTGAATACTCGCAGGAAGAAGAGGACACCGACTTAGGTGATGGAAGTTCTTCTCTGTTAGCGGACCTACTCCCGTCTCAATTCACAGAGTTTGAGGACGAGCTCTACTTCCCTGACACCTAGGCCTGAAACTGACTTCCTTTTTTGGTCGTCCTGACTCCTTATTCACTTCTACTCCTGTGTGTCTTTCTTTGTTTTGCAACTTTTACCACAATAAAACTCTAATCACAACAAATCCATCAGCAGCACTGTCTTCATCTTATTTCCTTATTAAAGGTGCCGCTGTCTGCAATCCTGAAGTTCACAACTCAGTCATGTTCCTCTATCCTCCTCCTCAAGACTCCCCCTATCCATTTCTCTCAAGGCAGATGGCTGGATTACGCAGAATGAAGAAACTGTTGCTTCGTAGAAGAGTCCCCTCAAAAGAAGTGGGACTGGAATTACTGACTATATGCTGATTGCTGACAGTTACTTCTGAAATTGACACAAGACGCTGCCCTGTGGGCATTCACTTTAAGAACAGGATGCGGACAAAAGGTGGAACAGGTAATAATGAGATGGCATGCAGTGGACAGCACTGGCTGTCTGGCTCTGCATAAAAGCAATTACTGTTTGTTAGTTGTGCATGAAATGAATCATCATGTGTCTTCTGTTATTATTTAATCTTTTACACACTAAATGTAACTCAAGTCTACTCTGTTTTTTTTACCTTGTTTAATTCAAATTCTACTTCTACTGCAGGGGCCACTACGTCACATTTTTTAATATGCAAAATGTCCTTGGACTCAATGTGTGTGTAGACTACGACTGCATGAACAACATTGACTTTGCCAATATACCATGATGATGATGAGTAGTCTTGATGATCAAAGTTACATAATATCATCTTTTTTCTTTACAGTCACTCACTGGGATGGATGGATCATCATGGTCGGTTTACGGAAGAACTATGGCCATTTCGTGAGTGGCAAACAGGTAAACCAGTCAACAACAACTACAGCAGAACTACATGTCTGTCTAGTCGTGGTATGGAGTGGTCAAGCCAGTGTAGTGTTGTTGTTATGCCAGAGTCCAGACAGCAGTTCATGTAAAATTGCGGCTATGTGGCTTGCTGCGTACAATTAGATATGCTTTGTCTGTCTGTGTCAAAGAGGTATGCTACATCAGGTTGCTTCACTCAGTGGTGCCTGCCTTGACCGTCTGCATGGCACTGGCCTGCTGTGTGCTAATTACTATCCTTGAAAAGGAGACTCAGAGTACGCACTTTAGAAATGATGCTTGTATGTAATACTGTCGCCTCTGAAACTGAAAGTGTTATTTTTGCACTACACATCGTACCTTATATTTTTTTCTCCGTAGTGTTTTAATATCACTTCCTGTTTTTCCATCAACAATAACAGGCCGGCTTTTACCCTGTGCGGTGGGAAAAAGATTGACTCAGGCTTACCATTAGTGATCAGCAATTCGGCATCCGCCAGGCAGGCAGTGGACAGTGTGTCTGGTCACCAAGATTGATCTACGGAGTGTCAGATGGAATGGAGGAGTACCGCAAATAAGAGGAATGGCTGGATGCATGCAACTTCCCAAATTGAACAGGACAACTACAACATACAGTTACAGTATACTCTTCACTTCTCCTTATCTTTTAAATAATGTTATTCTGGATCCACGGTACAAAAAGGCAGTGGCCAGCAAAGCATTCATTCCTTTTAATGAAGCAGATGTTTCAAAGTACAAACATTGGCTAGCTCTGTCAGCCACTCGATTCGAAAAAGAGCGGCAGGAAATTGAAGGAACCGGCAGAAGTACTACTGAATCCGCAGGGCATCAGGCGTCAAGGTCCACTTCTGTGGCTGAAGGCAGTCACTTTTCTTCACAGCCGTTACCGACACCAGCAACCGTATCATCATCCTCACCTGCACCAGGCCCAGCCATAGTATTGTCGGAAGCCGATTGGATAACTCATCAAGGGTTTGCTCGTTCCAGTGTTGATGCAAAGGCCTCAGATGGTACGCAAAGTTCAGCACCCCTGGATGACCTTGAGAGGATGGTGCAGGCCTATCTGGATGACCCAACAGAGGTATACATTGATCGCAACCCATTGCTGTATTGGTATGGGAAAAGGGGTCAATGTCCACTGATCACCAACCTGGCTCTAAATTATTTGTCTTGCTCACTCGCAAGTGTGTCTTCTGAACGTGTTTTCAGTGCTGCTGGTGCCATTGTAACTTCAAAAAGGACCCGCCTCTCGCCCAAAAATGTGGAGAGGTTAACAATGATCAAGATGAATCAGCACTTCATACCACCAGATTCCAAAATACGTGAATACACGCAGGAAGAAGAGGACACCGACTTAGGTGATGGAAGTTCTTCTCTGTTAGCTGACCTACTTCCGTCTCAATTCACAGAGTTTGAGGACAAGCTCTACTTCCCTGACACCTAGGCCTGAAACTGACTTCCTTTTTTTTCTCGTCCTGACTCCTTATTCACTTCTACTCCAGTGTGTCTTTCTTTGTTTTGCAACTTTTACCACAACAAAACTCTAATCACAACAAATCCATCAGCAGCACTGTCTTCGTCTTATTTCCTTATTGAAGGTGCCGCTGTCTGCAATCCTGAAGTTCAAAACTCAGTCATGCTCCTCTATCCTCCTCCTCCAGACTCCCCCTATCCATTTCCCTAAAGGCAGATGGCTGGATTACGCAGAATGAAGAAACTGTTGCTTCGTAGAAGAGTCCCTTCAAAAGAAGTGGGACTGAAATTACTGACTATATGCTGATTGCTGACAGTTACTTCTGAAATTGACACGGAGGCTGCCCTGTGGGCATTTACTTTAAGAACAGGATGCGGACAAAAGGTGGAACAGGTAATAATGAGATGGCATGCAGTGGACAGCACTGGCTGTCTGGCTCTGCATAAAAGCAATTACTGTTTTTTTGTTGTGCATGAAATGTATCATCATATGTCTTCTGTTATTATTTAATCTTTTACACACTAAATGTAACTCAAGTCTACTCTGTTGTTTTTTACCTTGTTTAATTCAAATTCTAGTTCTACTGCAGGGGCCACTACGTTGCATTTTTAATATGCAAAATGTCCTTGGACTCAATGTGTGTGTAGACTGCGACTGCATGAACAACATTGACTTTGCCAATATACCATGATGATGATGAGTAGTCTTGATGATCAAAGTTACATAATACCTTTTTTTCTTTACAGTCACTCACTGGGATGGATGGATCATAATCGTCGGTTTACGGAAGTACTATGGCCATTTCGTGAGTGGCAAACAGGTAAACCAGTCAACAACAACTACAGCAGAACTACATGTCTGTCTAGTCATGGTATGGAGTGGTCGAGCCAGTGTAGTGTTGTTGTTATGCCAGAGTCCAGACAGCAGTTCATGTAAAATTGCGGCTATGTGGCTTGCTGCATACAATTAGATATGCTTTTGTCTGTCTGTGTCAAAGAGGTATGCTACATCAGGTTGCTTCACTCAGTGGTGCCTGCCTTGACCGTCTGCATAGCCCTGGCCTGCTGTGTGCTAATTACTATCCTTGAAAAGGAGACTCAGAGTACGCACTTTAGAAATTATGCTTGTATGTAATACTGTCGCCTCTGAAACTGAAAGTGTTATTTTTGCACTACACATCGTACCTTATATTTTTTTCTCCGTAGTGTTTTAATATCACTTCCTGTTTTTCCATCAACAATTACAGGCCGGCTTTTACCCTGTGCGGTGGGAAAAAGATTAACTCAGGCTTACCATTAGTGATTAGCAATTCGGCATCCGCCAGGCAGGCAGTGGACAGTGTGTCTGGTCACCAAGATTGATCTACGGAGTGTCAGATGGAATGGAGGAGTACCGCAAATAAGACGAATGGCTGGATGCATGCAACTTCCCAAATTGAACAGGACAACTACAACATACAGTTACAGTATCCTCTTCACTTCTCCTTCTCTTTTAAATAATGTTATTCTGGATCCACGGTACAAAAAGGCAGTGGCCAGCAAAGCATTCATTCCTTTTAATGAAGCAGATGTTTCAAAGTACAAACATTGGCTAGCTCTGTCAGCCACTCGATTAAAAAAAGAGCGGCAGGAAATTGAAGGAACCAGCAGAAGTACTACTGAATCAGCAGGGCATCAGGCGTCAAGGTCCACTTCTGTGGCCGAAGGCAGTCACTTTTCCTCACAGCCGTTACCGACCCCAGCAATCGTATCATCATCCTCACCTGCACCAGGCCCAGCCATAATATTGTCGGAAGCCGATTGGATAACTCATCAAGGGTTTGCTCATTCCAGTGTTGATGCAAAGGCCTCAGATGGTACGCAAAGTTCAGCACCCCTGGATGACCTTGAGGGGATGGTGCAGGCCTATCTGGATGACCCAAGAGAGGTCTACATTGATCACAACCCATTGCTGTATTGGTATGGGAAAAGGGGTCAATGGCCACTGATCACCAACCTGGCTCTAAATTATTTGTCTTGCCCACTCGCATGTGTGTCTTCTGAACGTGTTTTCAGTGCTGCTGGTGCCATTGTAACTTCAAAAAGGACCCGCCTCTCGCCCAAAAATGTGGAGAGGTTAACAATGATCAAGATGAATCAGCACTTCATACCACCAGATTACAAAATACGTGAATACTTGCAGGAAGAAGAGGACACCGACTTAGGTGATGGAAGTTCTTCTCTGTTAGCGGACCTACTCCCGTCTCAATTCACAGAGTTTGAGGACGATCTCTACTTCCCTGACACCTAGGCCTGAAACTGACTTCCTTTTTTGGTCGTCCTGACTCCTTATTCATTTCTACTCCTGTGTGTCTTTCTTTGTTTTGCAACTTTTACCACAATAAAACTCTAATCACAACAAATCCATCAGCAGCACTGTCTTCGTCTTATTTCCTTATTAAAGGTGCCGCTGTCTGCAATCCTGAAGTTCACAACTCAGTCATGTTCCTCTATCCTCCTCCTCAAGACTCCCCCTATCCATTTCTCTCAAGGCAGATGGCTGGATTACGCAGAATGAAGAAACTGTTGCTTCGTAGAAGAGTCCCCTCAAAAGAAGTGGGACTGGAATTACTGACTATATGCTGATTGCTGACAGTTACTTCTGAAATTGACACAAGACGCTGCCCTGTGGGCATTCACTTTAAGAATAGGATGCGGACAAAAGGTGGAACAGGTAATAATGAGATGGAATGCAGTGGACAGCACTGGCTGTCTGGCTCTGCATAAAAGCAATTACTGTTTGTTAGTTGTGCATGAAATGAATCATCATGTGTCTTCTGTTATTATTTAATCTTTTACACACTAAATGTAACTCAAGTCTACTCTGTTTTTTTAACTTGTTTAATTCAAATTCTACTTCTACTGCAGTGGCCACTACGTCACATTTTTTAATATGCAAAATGTCCTTGGACTCAATGTGTGTGTAGACTACGACTGCATGAACAACATTGACTTTGCCAATATACCATGATGATGATGAGTAGTCTTGATGATCAAAGTTACATAATATCTTTTTTCTTTACAGTCACTCACTGGGATGGATGGATCATCATCGTCGGTTTACGGAAGAACTATGGCCATTTCGTGAGTGGCAAACAGGTAAACCAGTCAACAACAACTACAGCAGAACTACATGTCTGTCTAGTCGTGGTATGGAGTGGTCGAGCCAGTGTAGTGTTGTTGTTATGCCAGAGTCCAGACAGCAGTTCATGTAAAATTGTGGCTATGTGGCTTGCTGCGTACAATTAGATATGCTTTGTCTGTCTGTGTCAAAGAGGTATGCTACATCAGGTTGCTTCACTCAGTGGTGCCTGCCTTGACCGTCTGCATGGCCCTGGCCTGCTGTGTGCTAATTACTATCCTTGAAAAGGAGACTCAGAGTACGCACTTTAGAAATGATGCTTGTATGTAATACTGTCGCCTCTGAAACTGAAAGTGTTATTTTTGCACTACACATCGTACCTTATATTTTTTTCTCCGTAGTGTTTTAATATCACTTCCTGTTTTTCCATCAACAATAACAGGCCGGCTTTTACCCTGTGCGGTGGGAAAAAGATTGACTCAGGCTTACCATTAGTGATCAGCAATTCGGCATCCGCCAGGCAGGCAGTGGACAGTGTGTCTGGTCACCAAGATTGATCTACGGAGTGTCAGATGGAATGGAGGAGTACCGCAAATAAGAGGAATGGCTGGATGCATGCAACTTCCCAAATTGAACAGGACAACTACAACATACATAGGCTCTCCTGTTTTCAGTTTCAATTTTTGGTAAATTCTGGTGGGGTTTTTTCAGTGTTTTCAATATCTTAAAAAACAGTTGTTATCAGTGGTTACACATTTACGTGCCACTAAAAACAACAGAAAAAGTGTTTTTCCGGTGTTTATGGAACGTTTTGCTTTTATTATTGCTTGCTTTCTGCACTGAAAGAACATGGTATATAGACAGTGTACTTATAGTGTATATGAGGTCCAAATAGAATTTTGCAAATTTAATCTTATTGTAGTACACCATACAATACTGCTTCAGTGAGTCTTTGGGTCATGTGCCCTTGCTCTTTCCTTCCCATGTAATCCTCTGTGAAAAGGCCCTCTCAGCATTCATAGCCTCATGGGCTGAGAACCATCAGCTAAGGGACACAGTTGGGATGACTCTTTCTTTGATGCCACATAAAGCACGAAATGATAAATATTTGCGTTTTAGTTCCTGTGCATAAGAAAACAGTGCACCAGAATGGACTAAAAATTCAATAACATCCCTCATTTACTCTGAAGATGGTAAAGATGCTTTCAGCATACCATCTAACAAGTGGCAAGGATCTCCTACAGGGAATCACTTCAGCTCTTGTATCAATTTTGACAGGTCATCAAACAACTTTTTTATATACGTAGCTCAATCACTGCAAATACAAACAATATCATCACTCCAATCTTTGCTGAACTTGGAAAGAACCTTTTTTGCAGAGAATTACAAGTGACACTGAGTTCAATGCTTTCCAAAAGTCTGGTGTCATGTTTTCACCACTATCCCAGATGCTTGGTGATATATATACTTGTCACTATACCTTGCATTGAATGTTTAAAGCCTGAGGTGTTGGCAATTCACCAACTATCAATACTGACCCACTAGAAACTATGGTCTGATGTATTAAGGGTTTTAACCATTTCTCTGTGGGTAAATGTGATGACACATATTAGGGAAAATTTTTATGAAATTAGCCATTTTACCTATCAGTGAAAGAATCAAATGCAGCCAAAATATCAAATATGAGTTTGATATTTTGTGATTCTCTACAGTTTATAAAACAATTAAACTAGACCTAAAACATAAAACTAAACCCTGCATCTTTAGACCAAAGGGCACAAAACTGATAAAAATAAAAGAAAGAAGAAACAATATTTTAGCGGCATCCCTAAAGAACAAAACTCAAGCAGAATAATGTTAGCCAGTCTTCCTTACTGTTACCTTGTATAACAAAGTTACATTGTATTGACACCTTCAGGAAGAAAATAATGACTCTTTCACTCTCTTTTTCCTTTCTTTGAATCACATTTAGTTTGTGGTTGTGCAGGTGTTTTTTCAGTGTTTATATGTTTTCACCGGTGAGGGCTATTTAGCTTTCAGTGGGGTTTTATCAGTTATTATAGGTTTAAACCTAAAACCCCACAGCCTAAACATACAGTTACAGTATCCTCTTCACTTCTCCTTATCTTTTAAATAATGTTATTCTGGATCCACGGTACAAAAAGGCAGTGGCCAGCAAAGCATTCATTCCTTTTAATGAAGCAGATGTTTCAAAGTACAAACATTGGCTAGCTCTGTCAGCCACTCGATTCGAAAAAGAGCGGCAGGAAATTAAAGGAACCGGCAGAAGTACTACTGCATCAGCAGGGTATCAGGCGTCAAGGTCCACTTCTGTGGCCGAAGGCAGTCACTTTTCCTCACAGCCGTTTCCGACCCCAGCAACCGTATCATCATCCTCACCTGCACCAGGGCCAGCCATAATATCGTCGGAAGCCGATTGGATAACTCATCAAGGGTTTGCTCATTCCACTGTTGATGCAAAGGCCTCAGATGGTACGCAAAGTTCAGCACCCCTGGATGACCTTGAGGGGATAGTGCAGGCCTATCTGGATGACCCAAGAGAGGTCTACATTGATCGCAACCCATTGCTGTATTGGTATGGGAAAAGGGGTCAATGGCCACTGATCACCAACCTGGCTCTAAATTATTTGTCTTGCCCACTCGCAAGTGTGTCTTCTGAACGTGTTTTCAGTGCTGCTGATGCCATTGCAACTTCAAAAAGGACCGGCCTCTCGCCCAAAAATATGGAGAGGTTAACAATGATCAAGATGAATCAGCACTTCATACCACCAGATTACAAAATACGTGAATACTCGCAGGAAGAAGAGGACACCGACTTAGGTGATGGAAGTTCTTCTCTGTTAGCTGACCTACTCCCGTCTCAATTCACAGAGTTTGAGGACAAGCTCTACTTCCCTGACACCTAGGCCTGAAACTGACTTCCTTTTTTTGTCGTCCTGACTCCTTATTCACTTCTACTCCTGTGTGTCTTTCTTTGTTTTGCAACTTTTACCACAACAAAACTCTAATCACAACAAATCCATCAGCAGCACTGTCTTCATCTTACTTCCTTATTGAAGGTGCCGCTGTCTGCAATCCTGAAGTTCACAACTCAGTCATGCTCCTCTATCCTCCTCCTCCAGACTCCCCCTATCCATTTCCCTCAAGGCAGATGGCTGGATTACGCAGAATGAAGAAACTGTTGCTTCGTAGAAGAGTCCTCTCAAAAGAAGTGGGACTGGAATTACTGACTATATGCTGATTGCTGACAGTTACTTCTGAAATTGACACAAGAGGCTGCCCGGTGGGCATTCACTTTAAGAACAGGATGCGGACAAAAGGTGGAACAGGTAATAATGAGATGGCATGCAGTGGACAGCACTGGCTGTCTGGCTCTGCATAAAAGCAATTACTGTTTGTTAGTTGTGCATGAAATGAATCATCATGTGTCTTCTGTTATTATTTAATCTTTTACACACTAAATGTAACTCAAGTCTACTCTGTTTTTTTTTACCTTGTTTAATTCAAATTCTACTTCTACTGCAGGGGCCACTACGTCACATTTTTTAATATGCAAAATGTCCTTGGACTCAATGTGTGTGTAGACTACGACTGCATGAACAACATTGACTTTGCCAATATATAAAGATGATGATGAGTAGTCTTGATGATCAAAGTTACATAATATCTTTTTTCTTCCCAGTCACTCACTGGGATGGATGGATCATCATCATCGGTTTACGGAAGAACTATGGCCATTTCGTGAGTGGCAAAAAGGTAAACCAGTCAACAACAACTACAGCAGAACTACATGTCTGTCTAGTCGTGGTATGGAGTGGTCGAGCCAGTGTAGTGTTGTTGTTATGCCAGAGTCCAGACAGCAGTTCATGTAAAATTGCGGCTATGGGGCTTGCTGCATACAATTAGATATGCTTTGTCTGTCTGTGTCAAAGAGGTATGCTACATCAGGTTGCTTCACTCAGTGGTGCCTGCCTTGACCGTCTGCATGGCCCTGGCCTGCTGTGTGCTAATTACTATCCTTGAAAAGGAGACTCAAAGTACGCACTTTAGAAATTATGCTTGTATGTAATACTGTTGCCTCTGAAACTGAAAGTGTTATTTTTGCACTACACATCGTACCTTATATTTTTTTCAACGTAGTGTTTTAATATCACTTCCTGTTTTTCCATCAACAATTACAGGCCGGCTTTTACCCTGTGCGATGGGAAAAAGATTAACTCAGGCTTACCATTAGCGATCAGCCATTCGGCATCCGCCAGGCAGGCAGTGGACAGTGTGTCTGGTCACCAAGATTGATCTACGGAGTGTCAGATGGAATGGAGGAGTACCACAAATAAGAGGAATGGCTGGATGCATGCAACTTCCCAAATTGAACAGGACAACTACAACATACAGTTACAGTATCCTCTTCACTTCTCCTTATCTTTTAAATAATGTTATTCTGGATCCACGGTACAAAAAGGCAGTGGCCGGCAAAGCATTCCTTCCTTTTAATGAAACAGATGTTTCAAAGTACAAACATTGGCTAGCTCTGTCAGCCACTCGATTCGAAAAAGAGCGGCAGGAAATTGAAGGAACCGGCAGAAGTACTACTGAATCAGCAGGGCATCAGCCTGTTTTTCCATCATCAATTACAGGCCTGCTTTTACCCTGTGCGATGGGAAAAACGATTAACTCAGGCTTACCATTAGCGATCAGCAATTCGGCATCCGCCAGGCAGGCAGTGGACAGTGTGTCTGGTCACCAAGATTGATCTACGGAGTGTCAGATGGAATGGAGGAGTACCGCAAATAAGAGGAATGGTTGGATGCATGCAACTTCCCAAATTGAACAGGACAACTACAACATACAGTTACAGTATCCTCTTCACTTCTCCTTATCTTTTAAATAATGTTATTGTTGTGAACTTCTATGAGTGTGACTCTGTGCGTTTGTTTGCTCTCAGCTTCAAATCACCCCTCCAGCTATTAGATAAGTTTCTTTGCTATTTTTAAAACTAATTTAATGTACTAATAAGTGTTTATTCTCTCTGAAGGCAGACAGGCAAGTGAAATTGCGTAATTACTGTAGGCCTGTACTGTCACATTGTTTCTTCATAGTTATAAGTTTTAGTAAGTACTACTTTTAAGTAACCTAACCATCCATTTAGCAAACAACTTCATGCATGCAGTAGTGCATGCACTTTCTTTATGTCCCTTATAAGATTTATGGATATCTTCGTATCCAAAGATTTTTTTTTCTTCATTTGTTGTTTGTCTATGCTGTGTTTCTTTTTCCTCTCTCCACAAAACTTTCCCAAATAACCCCATTCCCATCCAATTTTCAAACCCTAACCCTCTTCCCCCGGACTGTGTAGTTTTAATTGAAGTGTGACTAAATGACAACAATAATTCCACACACTTGCTGGGGAGGATAAGGTGCAATCAACCCCCTCAAATGAATTTTAAGGCAGCTAGATGAATCCTAGGATATTGTAATTCTGCTTAAAAAAACACCAATGAGTATTTTCAAATCAATTCTGAATTTCATGCCCATCATCGATTGGATCCATTGTCAACTGCATCCTCCTACACGTGAAGAAAGGTTACGCTGCTGTGTCACTGTTCTTGTTGTAGCCATAATCATCCATGCAAATATTTTTTTCCCATACTAATCTTCAGCATCGCTTAGGCTACAAATATAATGTTCCTTCTAATACTCCTCTCAGGCCACTCAATGTCTCATTTGCCTTTTTTTTTCATATGCTGCTACTGCTAGTGTGGTACCACTCCTACTACCACTGCAACAATGGAATTTCTGTCCTGGATGGATTTCATGGGCAACCGTAATCGTCATTTGCCATGCAGCCAGCGCTGTCACTAGCTCTATTCTCAAACACGAATCACAGGTAAGATAAGCATGTTGGGGAGGTAGAATAATGGGCAAGGACTCGGAAGAGAGGAGAGACTGACAGTAGTACTAGTAAAGTACTAGTAGGGCAATTGAATTCATTAACTCTGTTAGTGGCACTTTTGTACATTTTTGGACGTTTTAGATAATTCATGCGGGTAAGTTTGAGGAAACCAAACATACAGTATCCCCCGCCCACCACCCCACAAAATAATATGAACGCGTACACTATGTTGAAGTATGTAAAATAAATAATTATATTTCCCCTAACAAAAATAAACTATTCAAAAGACCGACCCCCCCCTCCCTAACCCCAACCAATGTCCATAGGAATGTCCCTCAAAAAGTCCCTCTGAATCCCCAATGCCCAATTCCCCCCCCAACAGTCTTTAAAAAAGGGGCAAGGGACAGTCACTTCCGGCGGTGTCCTGTGGACAGGTGGTCCCACATCTCTTTACGGAGGTCCTGGAGCTGGCGCTTAAGCTTCTCATCTGCACGCTCCAGGTAGTCCACTCTCCGGCGGAGACGGCGCTGACGTGCCATCCAGGCTCTGGGGGGGGGCAGCTGCTGTTTTTTTTGCTGTTCCGCGGCGGTGTCGGGAGGCTGTCGGACCACGGCGCCGTACCACTGGAGGCTGCTGGCTGGTGGACTCAGGGGCACTTGAGGAGGATGCAGTTGTTGCCGCCTCGTCCTCCTGCTACCGAGCCACCAGCCGCCAATATATTTGGCACAAATGGCCTCCAGTTTCCAGGCCCTGGCCCGGACGGCCATCTCCTTCGGGCTGAGTTTTTGTGGAGCATCTATATGAAGAATGAAAGAAAAATACTGTAACCAATACTCTTTAACATTACCACCAAATAATTCAGCAGAAAGTTGTCTCACAGTAACACTAGCAACTTGCAAGCACAGTATAACATTTTGGCATGTATCTTTCCGCAGTCTTTGTAGGACATTAGTGGGAGTTTCAGGAATTCTACTAGCAGCACTATGGACTCACTACATAGTCAGAGAGTCAGTGAGTACACCAGTCTTTTTTTCTGATGTTCTGCGAAAAAAATTACTTGTACGTGAAGTTGTGGTAGCCGGCATAATGCCAGCTCAGTCAGCTTGCACCCAAGAAAAACAGACACAAGCCATGATGACGTAGACATGCATTACTTTAAGTAGTACATGTAGGTGGGGATAGGGAAGCTCTTACTTTTCTATAGGGGTGGCACTGGCCATACTCGGTTACATCAAGGGCTACTGCTCAATGTAATTTATATTTCGCACTGCCCCCCCGGGCCTTGACTACTACAAAAGGAAAATGAAGATTATTCATTTCTGATCATATATCCAGCCGATCACATGATCTTTGCTTATATGATGAATGACTTTAGGTGCTTTGTTTTGATAGATTGAGTGAACAACAGCGATAGGCCACCCATGATTGACACAGCAGAAAGAAAATTATTAACATAGGGGGTGAGTGTGGTACCCATAATTGCCGGAGGAAGGGACTTGACTTGATATAATGTGAACTATACAATACATACACAATATATGCTGTGCTTGCAAAGTAAACTACTGTACTGTTAGTCAAGGGAGTATTTCTGAACAATCACAACTTCTAGTATTTGGATTTCCTCTGCTTTGCTACTCGCGTCTGCTCTACATATACCTCTGCTATCTATGAGGAAGAAGATACCATCCAGGCTTCCAAAGTAAACGTCTATCATTGTTCTTAATGTCTCAACTGGACCAACTTTTTCTCAACAACCAACTAATACCCTTTTTATTTTATTTGGTAAACCACCGTCTTGACTTGCATTTGAGTTTCACCCAAATGATATATTGCAATGCACACCACACATGCATTTTCTGATTCACCCACACAGGCAGTCATCTTTTCTTCCTCCTTCAACCATCCTTGCTTCAAGCAGCCATGCATCTGATTCCTTACTATCAGCCACCTCTGCATGCATTCAAAAACACGCATCATTCTTTACAGTCATAAATGTTACGACTCGCTCGTCCTTCCTTACACCCTTCTTTCCCTTTAAGTTCATCACATCCCTCAAGTTCATCTGATCTGCCGGCTTCACGATAAAAGTTTCACAGCTGAGTTGAAGTGAAATAGAGGGGGACATTGCTTACTCAAGAACTACCGTCGCTAATGCTATTGCTAAGTCAAGGGTGACTGTCTTCTCCGTGATTGGCAAAAATGTAGTTCTAAATTAGTAACTGTTCTTAACAGTACAGTGTACTTGTACAAGTGTACTGTCTACTGTACAGTACATCATACACCCCTTTGCGAGCCTACTCTAAAATGTTAATAAGTAAGGAGTATACTGGCAGATGCATTAACGTAGCCTTTTGCTATTCCTAAATAGCGATTTTTAAGGAATCACTTTTTAGGAATAGCAAAAGCCTGTGCATGTAGGAATAGCTATTAAAATAGCGATTCCTAAACATTCCTTAATTGCTACTCGCAAATTGCTAGTCGCAATTAAGGAATGCTGTCCCATTCATTCCTATGGGCCCATAGGAATGTATTGGAGATTGCATGAGCAATTTGCGAGTACCAGTAGGTACTCGCAAATTGCTCATGCAATTTCAAGGGTGCAAGGGTGTCAAAATGACACCCTGTTGCACCCCTGAAATAGATCTATGCACATATGTTGCACACACACATGCCCTAAGGCTAAAAGTTTTAGCAAATTACCATGAAGCCCAACTTCATGGTAATTTGCTCCCCCTATTAGCGAATTCGCTATTTTTTTTATTTCATGCATTGCATTTAAGGAATCTCAATTTGGGATTCCTTAAATGCAATCGCAATTTAAGGAATCTCAATTTAGAGATTCCTTAAATTGCGATTTTTGCATTTGGGATGATGCATCCCAAAGGCAAAAATACCTGAGAATCTGCCCATTTGCTCCCGGTATTTACTTTGATGCATATGCCTGATAATAACTTACCACCGTCCGCCACTGCTGAGCCATCCCCCACAACAGCTCCTCCTGGTGGCACTTGTGGCGCCGCCGCATCAGCCCCTGGAGTGGACGCCTCCGCGCTGCTGTCCCCGGCACTGGTGGTGGTAGGTGCCGCATCCGATGTTGTGACGCCTAGAAAAAACATGTCATATTTTTAGATGCCATACACCACCCCCTATTTCGTCTCGTAATGGAAGAAAATGATAATACATAAACAATTTTTAATTATTGGGACTGCAAAATAGGGACGGTTTTGGGGAGGGTGTTAACTTTTTATATGCTGAGCCATAACATGCTACACTTTTTGGAACAACTGATGAGTGCTTGCTTTATAACGCGCACCATTTTTCTAATTACAGACAGAAGATTCCATTGCCCTTCTGCCAACATGAGCTTTTCAATTTTCACCACCTACTCCTCATCACCACCAGCACTTGAAGTTCAAACAAGGTGAGGGCTCCCGCACAGTTATTATAATAATTAGATGTGTTAAGTTGAAGTATATTCTAGGGAAGGGTGTTTAAACTTTAAGGTCATCTATCACCACTGCTCGCTGGGAATACTGCGCTATTAAAAATAAAGAAATTGTTTTTTATTTCTTATTTGAAAATAAAACTTTAAAACTAAAAACACTGTGTTATTTTTGTTCACGAGTGAGTGAGCGGAAGGGTTTGCAGTTGCACTACTGCACTTTGCAAGCATGAAATGAAATGAAATGCCGGCATTTGTAAAGCGCACAGCTACCTCCACCGGAGGTGTCCCGGCGCTGTCCGTATACCGCTTAGGAACCCTTCCTGGCTTTTTCTCTGTGAAATGTCCACTTCTGGGCATCCCCAAGGTGAAGCCAGGCATCCCAGCGCTGTTGGGGCCGTTGTGGAGATTAAGTAAACTATTGCCCAGAGTTGCAGAGTGGGACCCATGATTAGAATAGGCACCGAGGCAAGAATGATCAGGTCCGAGGAAATTGAGCCCAAGACCCGCCAAGTTCGGTATTGAACCCTGGTCCCGGACCAGACCTCTGCATCAGGGTCTGCCGCTCTAACCATTTGAGCCACACTTCTCCACAAATGCATGCTTCCGTGACTCTGATAGGTCAGGACTCGGTAGTCTTCTTCTGTTCTTCTGGGTCGTATAATCATTGGTCAGACACACTAGATAGTCGGTCAGGGGATTGGGGGTTCAACTTCTGTTCTGACTGAGGTATGTGGAAAGTCGAACTGCACCTATCATCAACAATGTCCTATTTCTCTTGTCCATACTTGTGTATGTGCAAAATAGTCCCTGAAACACTAGCGGTATGGTATGTGCTCCTATCAATTTAAAAAGCCAACTACTAGCTTATTCTTGGTGGACATTGACATTTTGTTGTTGGAAATTGTCAAAGCACTAACATTAAGAAGACTGGAATAGACAGCAAGGGCAACCCAGAGGACTGCACTCAGTGCCTAGAGCTATGGCTGGATCAGAGTTTAACACTGTTTCCCGACTGGGCAAGCTTAGCTACCTACACAGACCAACTCATAATAATAGTAAATAGTAGTAGCACAGAGAGTGATAGTAGAGGCAGGATAAGAATGTAGAAACAGTCTACAAGAAGATCAAAGACTATTTTGTAAAAAATAGAATTAGGAAACAGTTTCAAATCAATAGGTGCTGTAAAAGTTAGGGAAGTATAATTATTAATATTAACAACAGAACAACTTACTGGGGCCAGCAGAAGAGACCTCGAGGACCGATCCTGCCCACCTTGTTCCGCCGGCGTCTTTGTCGTCGTCTTGCCCCTGGGAGGTGCTGATGATCATGAAATAAACACAAACATGTATGATTGTTTTTTTGAAATATTTGATTTCTTTGACCACAATCTAAAATTATCTCGGGGAAACAAATTACCAACAATTGCACTACATGTATTGACCTATCTGATCTGGTCAACTAGGAGGATAGTACAGTATTGCTGGATTCGCAGACCGTCTACTTGGAAAGTTATGTAAATCACTAACTAAACCAACAACAAAAAGGTTCTACTACGACTGCCAGCACTCAGCAGCACGCGACGTGACAGACACAGTCAGTCATCATGATTGCAGACCACTAAAAAATGTCCTACTACTAAATAACAAGTCATAATATACTCAACCTATCAATCCAACACTATCTCTTAGTGGCAGCAGGAGTACAAAGGAAGGACTAGACTTGAGTCTCTAGTCCCTCTATCATTACGCAGTTCTGTAAAGTACGACACTCATACATAATCAGGCCAAATGAGCACAAAGTTGCAAACAAGTAAGCATAGTAGCAACGCCACTGAGCAGGCGAGCACCTGCAATCTCAGAAGCTATTTAAACATTAATTTACCTGCAATGTAATTGAATCGGCAGCATTCTTGCTCTTCGGGAAAAACATATATTAGCAATATAACACAGAGCAGAAGAAAACAAAATAGTTATTAAATAGCTACTCACCAAGCCCAGTGACCTCAACGCCTAGCAGGTCGAGCAGGTCCTGCTCCCGTTCAAGGATGTCCGACCACCGGTGTGTCGCCTGCTTGTAGGTGCGCCGGACCCCCGACTCCCTAAACATGGCCCGGCACACCTTAGCCCAGAGCTGGCGACGCTCCCGGAGGCCATACCCGTACCGGGTCTGCCGCCTGCTGCGATGGTCTTCGGGAGGTGGTGCTGCACATAAAAGATAAGTAAGGCCACCTCCACCGCAATGAAGATATCCCTGGCTGTGCTATCCTCCGACCTTAAGCGCCCACAAGGGAGCCGGGTACGGGGTGCGGGGCCCTTCCCCTTAAGGTTCTTCCCGGCTCCCTTTGCCATGGTCCTGGACAGCTGAAGAAAGAAAAATGAAAGAATAGGGAAAAAGTAAAGAAAAGAAAAGAGAGTTAAAAAAAAGTATTTTTAAAGTAACCGTAAGTAGAAAAAACCACAAAATATAGAAGTACAAAAATAAAGAGATAGTTAATGAGTAAAAAAAAGTAAAAAAAGTTCAAAGAAACAAAGGATTGCAGAGATTAAGGGAGGATTAAAAAAGCATGCCCAGAACCATAGCAATGAATGAAAAACAAGATGGCCGCGCCCATTGCGACCACGTGGGTAAGTTCATGGAATATTTCCCCCGCGAGCACGCAAAAACGCACGCGAACACGTAATTGCGCCCCACACGTAGGAAATGCCCAACACGAGCATGCAACTAGCGCCCGGAAACGGAAATACGCCACGCGAACACTGAAAACAAGATTGCCACACCCATGTATGACCTCATGGGTAACTTCGCGGTCGTTGCGCTGGAAAAAAATCTGCGAACACACAAAGCGCCCCGCAAACAAGCAAAAAAGAAATCCGCAAATTCGCACAAATTCGTGGATTTTGCGGACCATGGATTCGCCCATACTTAATCCGAACAAATGTTATTAGGGGTGGGAGATGTTTCATCCCTGGGGCAGGGGGTTCATACAGTTCGGTATTTAATTTTCATTGGCAAAGCAGTGGCAAGCTTATGCATTGCTTCTGTTTGGTTACAGAGAGACACACCCACGTTTGAGATGTAGAGGGCTAAATTCTACGTGGTTTACAATTTGGCGCATAATCTTTATTCTCTAAGTGGGGGAACGTAGACATGAATTAGGCTCAAAGATTTGGGGCCCCCTGATTGAGCATATGAGTTTGTAAAATCATAGGTAGATGCCTAGAATCCCCAGTTTTCTTTTTCTGTCCCTCCGTTTTTTTCCCCTTATGGGCAACGCTGCTTATTCACTGCAGGTTATTATTTGTACTGTATATAATCTGTTCCTTATGTGTCTAAAGCTTGGATGTGCATAGTATGATGACTCATGTTATGGATTGAAATATAAAAATAATGTAAAAAAAATGTAGTCCCCAATGTTGTTTAAAACTGATTTTGATTAAAAACACCTCATTAGAAAGGACTGGTAAAAAAGGTGGCACACTCCTAAGTGCCTGTCAGGGACCAGTCTGCTGTGTGAATTTCCCCAATCTTGCTAAGGTCATAGTTTTTGTGTTGGAAAAACACAAGGCTGACGCTTCGCTGCAGGTCTTTGCTCCATTGACAATACAGATCGGGCGGAGGAGTCACCGACGTTCACTGTAAAGATTGGGACAGCAGCATAGGAGGTGCAACCAGGATTCCCTCTTGTAGGAGCACAGCCTACATTCTGTGTTCCCCCTTGCGGGCCCATGCTGGATTAAAACCAGCGATACATAATGTGATGAGTCGCATAAAAAATATTTTGCTTCAGGCTTGTGATGTTAGGGCCTCACTTAGGTAGGGTTGGGCTTTTCCTGACGTGTGTGATTCATTCATTGGATCGTGATTAGAACTTGAATGGAGGGGTTTTGTGTCTTGAGCAAAAGATATTTCACACACTTGTTTCTTCTATCTTCAGTATGTTAATGGCTCTGCCCAGGCCGATTTGCCAGACCAAACCTGTCTCCTCGAAAATGGATCTCAGTTGGTACCTTAAGGAGTCGGCTGGAGCCCTCATGGTCCTTAGGTCTAACTTTATAAGCTCTCCCTGGCACGACAGTTCTGGCCTCGCGAGACCTAGCTTCAATCTCAGCCTTGGTTTTCCTAGCTGACCTCGGGATAAGGAGCACTGATTTGTATGCTTTGACTTGGGCTGAGTTTAAAAAGGCGCCCAACGACCCTGGCAAGGCCTGGCGGCCGTAGCTGTTAGCTGGAAGCAGTTTCGTTTTTAGAACATTCAGTATTGGTCCAGCAGAAGGACTTATCAGATGGTGGCTCAGTTGTTTTAGCAAATGTGTAACATTGTTGGCCATGATGGTCAGATGTTTCTGATGGATATTCGCCATGGCCCATCCTGAGAGCCAAAGCCCGAAATAGTTGTATGAAGCTAATGTGCCTATTTGCAGATCTCCCAATAGCCACTGTGCTTTGCATTTGAGATGGTAGCTCTCAAAGGTGATTACCTTGGTCTTCCCCTGGTTGACTGTCAGGTAGTTATCGTTGTTGAAGCGATTCAGGGCATTTTGGGTTCTTTGTAGGCCCACTTTAGCGTGGTCCATTATTGCTGTGTCATCAGCATATTGTATTACCAGCAGTCTCACACTTACTAGCCTAGGTGCTGGTAAATTGGCACCTTTCAGAGCGTCCCCCAGGTCCGCAGTGTACAAATTAAAAAGGATGGGTGCCAGCATGCAGCCCTGTTTAAGCCTGTTGTTTGTAGCTATTTTAGAAGACACTGTACACAAGCTTGATTTAACCCGCACCCAGGTATCTTCATATAGGGATCTGATTGCCTTTAGGATTTTAATGGATTTCCCCAGTTGTCTAACTTCCACCATACTTAGTTATCAAAAAGGAAACGGACACTAGTTACACCTTATGACCATTGGCATAAGGAATACAGGTCAGAGTAGCCTCAAAAAACTCTAAGTAATGGTTGGAAAAGGTGCGGTATATCTGATTCATCCGCCCCACATTAGAGTTGTGGCAGTTATCATAGGCTACTCCGAAGTAGTGAATTTGCCGGCCTCACCCGAGGCGCCTCTGGTCTAGGGTGCAGTGTCCAGAGAATTCAAAGTGAAATAAGGGGAGTGTAAAGAAAACTGTGCAAAAAAGGAAAAAATAGTTAAAAATGGCAAACAACCCAGAAGTTCTTTAATGAGGGTTAGTTTTTACCACGTTAAAAATGGTGATACGATTTTTAGACCGAGTTATTGGGTCCAATAGTATAATTAATAAGGTACGTCCAAACATCAAATAAATTGTACTTACACAATTTGTGTAGTGGTATTACACATATATGTACTCTTATTTTGGTTATATGATTCGGGTATTCTCCTCCAAAATCTGCAATGAGACGAGATAATGTACACAGATTGCACACACACACACACCTTTCTTATCTTCTTATAACGTATCATTAATTATGATCTAGTCTGGTTAAACGACATTTTCATTCTACCAAACCATCTTCGCTTTTCTTATATAAAGGCAATACACATGGAGAGTAGAAATGCTGGTATTGTTAGGGCTTAAAAGATACTGGTCTACGGCGCAGGTTTGGGTTTCATTTACCAATGTACAGAATTTAGTGGCTTGTAGGTCTCATATTACACAAAGCCATACACAACATTACAGGGATCAGGAGCCTGTAATACTCATAGTTTACATAAACGTTAGGACGCGCTAAGCTATTTGTAATATGTAGCATTATCAAGTATTCAAGTGCAGCTGAAAAGAAAGAAAGAAAATTGTTCCACAATCGCTCGTTCAGACTAAATACATCCGAGCGTTTTTTACAAGCGTGCTCCGGCGTTTGTTAGAGTGGGAGCTCGAGAGGTGCTGGAAAACGTATTAAGCTTTTCAACAATAAATAGGAATATACAACAATCGTTTATCGCCTACCTGAAACCAAGAGCACTCCTGCTTCACCAGGGTCTCGCTTGCAGTATCAAGCGCAGAGCCGCGTGTTTGGAGAATTCCTGCCTTGTGCTGGCTCTGCCCCCGGGGTGTGGCTCAGGTTGTGAGCCCTGATCTTTAAAGGGCCATTGGCAGCCGTAAAAACGTGACGTGTTTTTTCTTCTTTTTTTCTTTCATATTTTCAACAGCGTCTAGTTAACTTTATTTGTCCATCTCAGGCATTAAGACTGAGGGGAATGTACGTATGGGCTCAATTAGCGTTGTGAATATGAAATAGGGCAGATATGAGACAAGCACCAAAGATATACAAAGTTACGCATAGTCTTATTATGGTTCATAAGGGTACAAGGTTACACTCTTATGTTTCCATGAGAGTCAGTTGGCAAATCGGTGCCACGGGATGGCATCGTTCAACCCCTGGTTGCATGTTTTAAGGCGGTCCACCCACCTTTGTTCTTTTTCGAACAACCTGCGTTCACCGTTATTGTTTTTTTCGGCAAGCATTTCGAGTACTGTCCAATGGAGCTCTTCGCAGGAGTGGCCTGTCTCTACAAAGTGGGCACAGAGTTTGGTGGTGTTTTTCTTCAGCCTGATGTTACTTTTATGCTCACCAACTTCCACCATAGCCTTCTGCGATCAACTTTATTGAAAGCTGTGCTGTGGTCAATGAAGCAGCAGAAAAGTGTTTTTTTTTTCTTTACTGCCTGGGATGGTAGATAAGCCAGCGCCAAAATGTTGTCCAGGGTCGACCACTGTGACCTGAAGCCTGACTGATAAAAGGGAATTATGCCTTTTCTTGTGCCCACGACTCCAGATCCTCCAATAGGAGGCGAGCATAGACCTTAGCTTCGAGATCGAGAAGGGCCTGTAGTTTGATGGCTTTGAACAATTGCCTTTTTTAAAGATAGGGACAAGTATGGAGTCCCTCCAAGAATCTGGTGTCTTGGCTGTTGAGAGGATATGGTTGTAAAGAGGGGTTAGGATTGCTGCCCAAAAGTCAGGGGCAATTTTAAAAGTGGGTGCTGGTATCCCATTAGGCCCTGGAGCTCCATCGTTCCTCATAATCTTGAGGTTCTTGATGACCTGTGATGCTCCTCTACCCGGGCGCTCCGTTCGATGAGGATGATGTCAGGGGTGGCGTTCACTTCTTGAGACTTTATATTGTTTGGCAGGCTCTGCCCCTCCTCACAGGTAATTTCTTCTGAGCAATCTTTATTTGAAGGAGTGTGCGAATATAGTTGCTTCATGTGATTCAGCCAGTCATGCTCCGCTACTCCGTTTTCTCTTGTTACCCTTCGACTACTCAGCTGATTGATGTGCCTCCATAGCCCAGGGTGGTTCTTTTCCTTAAGCAGAGAGAAAACTTTATGCCATTCCCTCTCTGTGTGTTCTTTTTTGGGTTCCCACAATATCTTTCTTAGGGCAGACCTCAGTGTTGTGACCGATGGTCCCTCCGTTAATCTACTCCCTCTTTTTTTTTTTGCTTCTAAGGCCATGCGGAGTACTCATTTGCCTTTGAGTATGTCTTTCGTTAGGCGTTTGCTTCCTAATATTAATGGCGCTTTATACCTGAGCATTGGAGCGGAGGGTTTCCCAGCTTCAGTTGGAGGGCCTCTACGATATTCTCCCAATCCTTTATAGATGATAGGTGCATTGTTGGAGTGTCTTCCTGCTTCTGATCCAACCAGACTTGCATCTTCTTGCCTATGTTTTCTGACCATTTTATCCTCCGCAGGAATTTATGCTTTTCTCCCGCTCTCAACTCTCCAATGGCTTAAAAGATGGTGGCTGTCAGTACTTCCAACTGAATCACCGCTCTCAATGGCCTGTGGTCACTCTTTGTCCTATCCTCGACTTCAAAGTCTTTCAGTCTGGCTGGGATTGCTTCACTGACTATAATATAGTCAATTCTCAAGATATCCCGGAAGGTTGGTTGCGGCTGCCAGGATTTTGTTCGAACTTCTTTCAGTGCGTGAGTTGTAGATAGCTTCTGATTTTTGAGGAGATTGTAGAGGGGTTCTGGCCGGCCCTTACCAGAGGAAGGGATTTAGCTTTGTCGAGGTCCCTCAGATTGAAGTGCCCCGCTAAAATTACCTGATAAAATGTATGTTTGTTTAAGAGATCGTCTAGTATCCATAAAAGTCTTTCATTGTGGTCTATACTGGATTAATATAACAGTTTATTAGCAGAAGGTGGCGGGAATGAGAGTTAAGATTCAGACCTCTAATCTGCAAAGTTTGTATCCCAGGTGTGGTCAGTTTGATATCTGTGGCCACGAGGCTACTGGCATGCTTTATTAAAATTGAAAGACTGCCGGACGGTCAACCAAAGAGATTCCTTTGTACTACTGGTACATGGTGTTCGTAATGCCCTGCAAATGGAGTACTGATCAGGGTCCATGTCTCCTGGATGCACTGTACATCTCCATTTCCTAGAAACTGTTTCATATTTTCTTTTTCTGTAATTTTACTGATCACTACAATGTTCCATGAAATTACGGTTAATTGCTGGTTGGATGGAATTGCTCCCCTGGCCTCCGCCCTGCCTGGCCTGGTGCCTAAGCTGTTAGGAATAGTGCAGCCATCTTCTTGGAGTTCCTGTTTGGTCCAGAGCATGGGGGCTTGTATAAATGGCCCGATGGTTGTTTCAACAGGAAATCCTAATGCCCATCGGTTCCTTGGAGCCTGTCCAACTGCTGCTGTGGATATTTTGCGTGTGGTAAAATCTGGACATCTATGTTCCACTCAGTGAGTTGTGGTGATTCGTTTAAAAAGGCTTGTTGTAGTTCCCTTTGCTTAATACCCACCACTGTGGATTTGCCATGTGTATCACCCTGGATGCTCAAGAATCTCACCCATTCCAGGTCCCCTGATTGTTTCTGGTTCAGGGTGGTAATATTTTTGAAAAGGCGGAGAATATTGCTCCAATTCAGAATATCGTGCTGTCCCGTAATATGAAATCTAGGGGTGTGAATCACATCATGGACTTTGTTAGGGAATCTGAGGTGTGAACCACTTTTCCATTTTCTAATGCATGCACTACCGGGCTTAACACAGAGTTTGACCTTACTTGATGACTCAACGTACTCCCTGTTCGGGCCTTGATTCTCCATACTTAGCTGTACACTGTGCTTATCGGCTCCTTGATACTTGGCTGGGGTTGTGATGAACCATCCAGCGGTAGTGTTGTAATGGCTGTCAATGCCTGGGAGGTTATACCTTCCAGTGCGGTGCTTATTCCAGCTGTTAATTCATGCCCTGAAGACAGACTTGGTCTTACTAGTGTCTTGGGGTCCTTTGCAATGGAATGGCTAGGAAGTTTGTCTGCACTTGATGGTCGCCATGAGACGGGACAGATGAGGCGACCTTCTTACCCCAGTTTTTGTTTGAAAATATTGGAGACTGTCTGTTTTTAGCATTACTTTGTGGGAGTGAGTGATCTGTCTTCCATAGCTGTGATTGTCTCCCTTTCATTTTTGTTTTTTTCAGTTGTTTTCTCAGCTTTTTTTTGCTTTCCTTGATAGGGGAGGATCAGACTGGTCCATTGTGCTAGGAGTGGGTTTTTGCGTATCAGTTGCCGGAACGTCGCTTCCCCTGCTTCCTCTGCTGTAGGTAGCTCTTTGTGTGCCTTGAGCTGCTTTCGGCATGTGAGCAGGCCTCTCCATCCTTTGTGGCAAATTATGATTGTCTCTGTCTGTTGACTTCAGGCCTGGCGGGACTCTTTCTTTCTTGCTCGCAGCCAGATGGTAGTTGTTTAAAGTCACCCTACCAACATTGGTGCTGGAAGTCGGCATGTCCCTACTTTCTTTAACTATCTCTAATATATCCGCTAAGACCTCAGGAAGAGATGCTCACTTTTCCATAAGGATTGAACAGGAACATTCCCCAGGGTTGGAAACAAGGTACTGAAAATCCTGATTTCAGATCTCTCACCCTGGTGCTTAAATTGACTAGGCGGGTGGCTATCTTTTGCAGGAGGTCTATTTGGACCTCCATCTTTGATGATTGCCACAGTAGTGCTCTGTTTCTGGAGCTGTTTGTGGAGTTCATTCATAGAAAATTTCTGTAAGTCTTAATTTATACTGTCATTAGAAATGAGGTGATCTGCTTTAGAGTCCCGGGGAGGCTCTAATAACCCCATCAGGTTTGGGGTTAACTCTAGGGTTCTTCCAGTCTTTTGTCCCAGTTTTTGAAGGAACAAGGCTGTGAGGTCCCCTACCACTGGAGACTCTGGGATCGGGTCATCAACAAGTGACACTAGGCTTGTGGCTGATAGGATGGGCTTAGCGCTCATCACGTTCTGGATGTCTTGATCATGGCATTTGGTCCAGTAAATTTGAGCCACTGTCACAGGGACGTAATCCTCTTTAGACAATGCTGTTTAATGTTTCCTGCCAATTGTGGAGTCTGGCGCATTTTCTTCGAGTGGGGGTGTAATGTGGCCAAAGGGGATCCATTCATTTTAACTGAATCAGCCATTTCCGTCTCACTGTGGCTTGCCGGTCTTGGAGGTGTTCCTCCTTGAGGGTATGTAAGCAGTCGGAGAACTTTCTGCTCATACTTTTGCTGCTGATCTCCTGTGAGATGCTCAGATCATAGCCAGAAAGTGATGCATCCTAGAGTTCATCCTTTTGCTAGCCCTGGGCGGTGCTGAGGTTGCCATTTTTTTTAAAGAATTGCCTAATCGACCCCCTTTGTGGGCAACTTGTGGGATTTCATTTGGGCTCTCTGATAGAGATGTACTCCTTGTGATCCTTTTTGTTGGCGATTGCCTGTTAGCGATTTCTTTAGGGGTTGTGTTTGGTCGATCCATCTTTTTAGGTCCCATCTTGCTAAAGAAAGCGCAGGATAGTGCTTTGGCTGTCTGGCCTGAACTGGTGTGGTGTAGTTAGTAGCTGAGAATGCGCTGAAACTAGAAAGATGCCAGGGGTGCGGGGGTGATCGTTCCCGCGAATCGTGTCCAAGGTTAATTTTGTGATGAGGTTTTCGTGAACACACAGAACCCGCGATAGTGCAGTTCCGACAATTCTCCTTCCCGGCCATCATGCTGGCGCAACTCCCATGAGCGATCGATTACCATAAACGCCTTGTGCATCATTGCCCATGCATGCTCGGCTCAATTGACGCTCTAACCTGGACCCTAATCGGGCCTCCCAACACGCCGCACCGGGTTGACCCGGCTCCAGATCCCCGAAGGAGCTAATTCGCATCATGAGCCACACGGCCCCCACGGCTCTATTCTGGCAATGGAGGCTCTCTAATGTTAGGCATAAATTCTATGTCCTGATGATGATCCGCATATCGTTTTAACGGATCGAAACACTGTCGACAACTTTATACACCTTATACATTTGTAAAATCCTACAAGTCCTTTAAGTGTAAAGGTGTAAGTTATGTTCTGTTGTACTTTGACATTGTGCAATTACCAGAACAACAACTCTAAGCTTTTGCCTAAAAGCTCTTTGTTTCCTGTTCTGTTCCTTTTTGTATATGTTGTACATGTGTTAAGTAGGACACAGGCTTATGCCCCGCCTTCTATATTGTTGTGTAAATACTCCTTTTTATCACTTATGAGTAAATATTCGACCTCTGTCCGACTGGGCATGTCAAATCAATATAGAAACGACTGAGTCTATATTTATTGGTTCTACTTCTCCTACTTGTAAGGGACCACTGTTGTCTAAAAGAGACCTCCCTGCATGTACTGCTGGCAATGATGCTGATGCCTGTGTGCTTCTCGAGCTGTCCACAACTCCATGGTGCTCCTCTCTGCACTCAACTCAGTGTCCAGGTGACTCTGCACTGCTGACACTTGGCTGAGGGGCTGGGAGTGGGGCTTGTGCGAGGACTGGAGATGGCCCTGGCCTGATTAAGGGCTCTGCTTGGCCTGCTGCTAGCTGGTGTGCTCCGGTGAGTGGGAGCTATCAGAGGCAGTCAAGCAAGTGGCGGCGCTCCTGAGGTGCCGCATACCGTGCCCGGTCTGACCGGGTCGCCTCTGCGGCACCTTGGGGCAACACTTTACGGCAGCCTGCTCTGGCTGCTGCACTTGCTGCTCTCTGCTCCCTGACCCTCTTCAGCCTCCTCCGTAACCCCCTTTGCTTGCCCCGAATGAAATGAGGGGTGGGCGGGGGGGCCCTCGTTTCTCTTACCATTTGTGGGCTTCCAGGCTCCTGGTTCCGAGTATTGCTCCGGTGCTGCTGCACGGCTGCATCTTTTGGAAAATGCTGGGTCAGCTACTGTTGTCTGCTGGTGCTGCTGCCGTCGGCGCCCCACCAGGTCTCAGGGTCGAGGGGGCCCAGTGACCAGGGCCCAGTGACCAGCCCCAGGTGAGGAGTGTTGGGTGCCAGGTAAGAGACACCTGGATCCCCCAGGACTCGCCCCGCACAGGTCTGCACTCTGCACTCTGCTCCCGCTGCTCCGTACTCTTTACTCTGTCCTGTCTCCACTGGAGATGAGGGATGCACAGCTGGTGAGGAACTAAGTAAGACCCTGAGCCCTACAACAAACAAAATGTTTGTCAGGTGCCATCTTGCAAGTTCTGACTCCATTTATGTGAACCTGCAAACATTGTGATTGCTCTACAGCTTCTACCGCTTCTGAGCCAGAACTGAGTGTGTTTTCAGTCCTGTGTTTGAGTGTGCCCCAGCTGCCATAACCGCTCCTTCACAATCTCCAGCCCTTCCTAAAGTCTTCATAATATCTGTTTCTCAGTCCAATCTTTTTTGCACACTTCTCTTACAAACTGGAAACCTGAGAGAGGAGGGGAGACGCTGCGCCTTGACTGTATCTTTTGCCGAGGCTGTTGGGGGCTACACCAGTGCACTACAGGACCCAGGAGACCCAGGGGTCAGCCGCGCACCACCCGCCCCTCCCATCTGCGAAGCGAGGGCTTGAAATACTTCTTGCGTCTCCCGCTCCGCTGATGATGAGGAAGTCATCATCAGGTGGGAAAGCTCCTACTAGCCCATTGGCTACTGGCTGCCCGTCCACTGAGAACACTTTCAGGCCATAAATGTGGCACTGTAGGCACCTATACCTCAGATCACACCTGGACTGGAGAGAGGACTGAAGAAGAACTGTCCCACTATTCCCTGGGCTAAGCAAAAGAGGCAGCACCAACTGCTCAACTACACCTACTGATCCTTGGGCTGGCAAAGAGATGTCTGTGCCTGTGGTGCCTGGCTTGTGGAAAATTTGCTTCAGAGCTCCAGACTTACAAGTTGAACTCCAAGAGCCAGTTGAATGACTTCCTGTTACAGCACTAGGACCGCAAAAGCTGAAGTAGCTGGTTCTGGCCAGTCAGTAGCCACAATCTCTTGACCACCACTGACCGCTGATGAACAGCTCGGATGACCAAGTCCTGATGCTCAAAAGTTGCACCAGAGTCTACTAGACCCCTGAGTGTCATCAGAGGGCAGTTTGTTCACCTTAAGGCCGACCCTAGCCTTTACCAAAAAGAACCACTGGTCTTGCTGTGGCTAGAGACCTGTAGTCTGGTGTAGGACAACTGGACAGTTGCTGAACCAAAGAGGATTTCAAGGGTCATAGATTCCTGAGGCCAAAGTCACCCCACCTGGACCGTGGACTGAGGAGTAGCCCCAGGAAGACCTCTGTTAAATGTACAGCATCCTCAGCATCTTTCAGAATCTTCCGCATCCTGTATCCCTTGCATCAGGACCACTCTATTAAAATCAAAGGCGGTTTGCATATAGAGCCTGGAACTGGACTAGACACTGCTTTAGTTCCAAAGTAACTATCCTACTACTCCTTGGTGGGCCCCTGACATTTCCTCTGTTGGAGTTGGTCACTCAAATCGGGGCAGAGTAGCCAAACACAACTCTTCAAAGGTTTTACAGAGTATCTAAACTTTGCGGTTACCAATGCTTATTCCCATTTTGGAGTGAAAAGCAGAGATTGACCTTCTATATAAAAATCTGTATCCTCGCAATGCTCTGGTGGATTTTTTTCATTTTGCTGTCTAAAAATTCATACAAATAAGATCTATTTTTACGAAAATGGTTTCATATTTTTAAGGGTTATGTGACTTTCCTATTTCATTGTTTTGGTTCTCCTAAATGCTTTACAGTTGTTCTTTTGTTTAGGCCTGACTGCTCAAAGCCACAGCTACCCAGGGTTGAGCTTAGGTTTAGCATATGAGCCTGACTTGACCCAAGTTGGTTTTGTGAGTGTATTCCACAGTGAGGTCGAACAATCACACCATATAATAAATCAATATTCCTCACACCATGCCCCACCTGTAACCTGTATTCCTGATGACAATATTACGTTCTCTTGAGAATGAGACAGCAAGAGCAGTTACTACAGCTGCATAAAGATCTTGTATCACAGAGGCTTCACTGGCTGCATTAAAAAAGTGCAGCACATTTAAAATGTATGCATCGCCCACAAGAAAGTTCAACATGAAATAACTCCTGTGTTGCTAAATTCTCCTCTGCTGTCTGCATTCAACCTCTGTTGAATCAAGCTGAATGGAGGTCACACACGGAATGGACCATCGTTTTTAGCTTGTGGTCCACAGCTGAGGAACAGACTGCTTTAGTCTTTAGGATTGGCTTCTGAAAAGAAATGAAACACTTTGATATTGCCATTAGATATCCTACTCACTTTAAGCCCCAAGCAAAAAAATGTCAACATCACAGTGTAAAGATAACTAGCAGTGTTAAATAAGAAGCATAACTGTACATAGAACTTTATTTTTTCTGAGAAATGGAAATTCACTACTTGTTCGAAAAAGTGTAAGAACTGAGGGCCACAATTCACAAAGGGACTTACGCGTACTACATTTACGAATATGGAGTTTCCAATCTCATGGCGAAGTCACTGCACTTATTTATTTATTTATTTTAACAACTTATAAAGCACACAAATACCCATAGATGTATCGGTGCTATGTACTGGAAGGGTAGCAGAGAGCTCGTGGGAAGCCTATTGTTTGAAGAGCTAAATTTTTTGTTGATTTCTAAATGATAGCAGCGTGGGACTAGCCTTAATCTGCAAGGGGGGAGAATTCCACAGTTTGGATGTGGCCACTATGAAGCTTCTGTCACCCCAGTTGGCTTTCTTGGTTCTAGGGTTGATCAGAAGATTGGCATCTGCTGGGTGAAGAGATCTGCTGGGCGTGTAATCCAGGAAACCTTTCTTCAAGCATTCCCATCCTGCATTGTGGATTGCCTTATAGGCAATACAGAGAGCCTTACATTTTGTTCTGCTTCTCATGGGCAGCCAATGGAGCTGTCGCACCACTTTGGAAATAGGCTTGAACTTGGGGCACCTGACAATATCCTAGCGGCTGCATTCTGTACCAACTGCAGCCTACCCAGAACCCTTTCTTGGGCATTAATTATAAGATAATTGCAGTAGTCAACCATAGACATGACTAGAGCACCGATTAACTTTCTCCCGGTGCTGGCTGGGACGAAAGGTAACAATTTATTTATCATTCTCAAAACATAAAAGGGTGATGAGACAACTGCATTAGCATGATGAATGAAGAATAATCTATCATCAAAAATGACCACAACGTTTCTGGCCTTCTTGACAGGGATAGGGGTTAATCCCAAAGCACCTGGCCACCAGGTCGGAGACCATCCTGGGGCAAAGTTTCCAAAGACCATTACTTATGTCTTGGCTGAGTTTAATTTAAGTCAGGGATTTGACATCCAGGAACTAATGGCCAACATGCTATCATGAAAGCTTGCCGAGACTGCATCTCCATCTTTATGCACGGTGAGCACCAGTTGCTTATCATCCGTATATGACGTGAGCCCCATCCTTAATGATTTGATTACTTGTGCTAAGTCAGTGACGTAAATGTTAAACAAGGTCGGACTTAGTGAAGATCCTTGTGGAATTCCACAAGGGAGTGGGAAAACTGGTGAGTTGAAATCACCCAGTCTAACTGACTGGGTGAGATTGGATAGAAGAGGACAGCAGGGCTTCAGCCTTGTGACCAATGCCTATGGCTGAAATACGATTGAATAGCGTAGCATGATCAATCGTGTCAAATGCTGCCGATAGATCCAGTAGCACCAGTACTGCGGCACCTGCTCTATCAAGCACAAACCTAATATCATCAGACGCTTTAGTGAGTGCGGTTTCGGTGCTATGACCGTTCCTGAAGCCAAACTGTGTGTCATCTAACAGCTTATTCGCCTCAATAAATTGAGCCAGCTGAGTATTCATAATCTTTTCAACGAGTTTAGCTGGAAAAGGGAGATGCGCAATTGGGCGATCCACTTGGGGTGGAATCTCTGCATGACACACTCTCTAAATCAGGCCTTGAGTTTACAAACCACTATGACAATCTCCCCAATGTATACATTAAAAGAAACCTTAAATAGAACAATTTGATGAAGTTGTCTTTACTTAGGGTTAATGTTTTAGCGTTAAGCATCAACTGTATCAAATCTTTGTTATTCCATTGGTCAGTGGCAATTTGGACATTTTCTGAAGCTGAATCCAACATGCAACAGAAATTAGAAAAATGTCAATTACTCATAGATTTGTCAAGCTCATTATTTCACTTACACATGGTGAGCACCGGCCCACATGTTTTGATAAACGTAATGCAGATGCATGCATTTCAGGGAATTTCACCACAATAGGAGATAATTACAATTTGTCTTGGTAGAGTAACCTCGTAGAACTAGATCAGGTGCTCATCTGTGCATTTTTGGACTGAAGTAGTCCCTGAGGGCTTTCTTCTGTTTATATAAATTTTGGAGTAGTCAAGATAAATATTGCATGCATTTCAGGAAATATCGGCTCAATAGGAGATAATTAAAATTTGTCTAGGTAGAGTAACCTCATAGAACTAGATCAGGTGTTCTGTGCATTTTTGGAGTGAATCAGTCCCTGGGGACTTTCTTCTGTTTATATAAATTGTTGAGTATTCAGGATAAATAATGCATAGTTGGTGGGCTTTCTACGTGTGGGTAATAGGGATTTATTAATAAGACTCCCTTACCCGACCGCAATCCACTCTTCTCTCTCTTTCTATTCTGGTGGAATGTGACGGGCACATTTCTTGTTAGACAAATGCACAACTAATGTATTTTCTCTCCAGTCCATTAAATCTATTTTTTAATTACTTAAGCGATAGAACTATATTTACCCTTTGGAAACAAAAGAAAATACATTAACATAAATTATTAAGAAACACTTTCGTAAATGCCTGCGATTGTGATTAAACGTTATCTTGGAAAGCATTTTAACCTTTTCCATGCGTCGGGGGGCCAGCGGCTGTCCGACGTCATGGTGGGCATGTGTGGAGGATGGCCGCCGGCCGTTCAAACTACGCACGCGTCATTTTTTTCCGCACCCCGGCGGAATGTCTGCCCCAGCGAAGCGGTTCATAAAAGAGGAAAGCTTACTTCTCTAGGGATTCACTACAACTCATTTTCAGGTCAAAGCCTACAAAATACAATTTTAGGAGATTTGGAAAGCTTGCCTGGGAATGCCTTCCGCCAGTTGCTTACTATTGGCTTTCTGGTTTGTAACTCACATTTGCTAGCGTTCCATTTGCTGGCTCACGGTGTTTTAGGCTGACCAGCTTGAGTTTGCCTCTTCTCTTGCCCAAAGCCAATTTCCTGTATTCTTGCACCAGGGCTTGATTTCTGAAAACGGGTCTCTAAATCTTGTTCTTTTCTTGTCACATTTGCTGTGCATTAAAGACAGAGGTCACATGTCAGGCTCTGTCTTCCAAGGAGCTTGGTGTTTACTTTTCTTTCTCTGACTTTGAAAGGGTTTATCTGATAAACATGCTGGCAACTTGGGATGTGCTTAAGGAAGGCTGTATGATTTTTTTTATTTTCCGGCATACAACAACATGTAAATGTCTGTAAATTAACTGTGCAGATATTTCAGAATATATCAGAATAAACAAAGTACAAATGAAGAAGCACGTTTTTGGGCAATTCTGAAGTGTGGTGAAAACAAATATTTTATTACAATCAAAACAAATGAATACACTATGTGATAACATTTCCACACATTATTGTTTGTGTGCTGTATATTTTTATCATTAAAATTGTATATCTGTGCAAATGTAATGGTCCTTTCAATTGAAGATGTGTTGTCTGAAATGACAGTATGCTACCACACCATGCATACTTCACTTTACCCCACTCTACTCTACTCTGCATTACTTCACACCACTGCAGTCTACTCTGCACCACTCCACACCACTCCACACTGTGCCATTACACTCTATTCTTCACCGTTCCACTCTACGCCACTTCACTCTATGCCTCTTTACACTACATCACTCTACCCTATGCCAATGCACTCCCCACCACAATACTCTACTATGCACCGCTGCATTCTTCACCACTACACTCTACAGCACTCCACTGTGCACCACTCCACTATATGCCACTCTAGTCTCCAACACTGTACTCTGCATCACCGCACTCTATGCCAATGCATTTCACTTTGCATCACTCCTTTCTATGTAAGTGCCTCTATGCCAATCCACTCTACACCACTCAAATGTACTCTGCACTTCATGCCACTGGACTCAACCATGCACCACTCTACTCTGAAACAATTGACTGCATCAACGCCCTCTGCACCACTCTGCTCTACACCATTGCACTCTATGTCACTTTACTCTACACCACTGCACTCTACACCAATGCACTCTATGCCACTCTACTTCATACATCATTGCTCTACTACACTCTACTCTGCAACACAGCACTCTCAACCTCTGAACTCTATGCCACTCTACTTTTCATCAAGTTACTCTGCCCCACTGTACTCTATGCCACTGCACTCTACCTTGTACCACTCCACTCTTCTCTGAAACAATTGACTGCACAACTGCACTCTGCACCACTGTAATCGGTGCCACTCCACTCAGCTCCACTCCACTGTACTCTGCACCACTGCACTCCACACTGCACCACTGAACTCTATGCAAATACACTCTACACCACTTTACTCAAAACCAATGCACTCTACTCCAATCTACTCTGCACCACTGCACTCTAGGTCACTATAATCTAGTCTGCAACACTTCACACCACTGCACTCTAAGCCATTGTAGTCTTTATCACTGCACTCTAGGCCACTCTATTCTAGTGTGCACCCCTATACCCTATTCCACTGCTCTCTACACCACTCTATTCTACACCACTCTATACCACTGTACTCACACCAATCCACTCTACCCACTATTATACACTATTGCATTCTATGACAGTCTACTCTACATCACTGAACTCTACACCACTGCACTCTTTTCCACTTCACTCTATGCCACTGTTGTCTACTTTGCACTACTCCACTCTACGCCACTCTATGCCAATGAACTCTATGCCACTACACTGTACGCCACTAAACTCTACTCTGCAGCTCTCCACTCTACTCTGTACCACTCCATTCTACGCCAGTGCATTCTACGCCAATGCATTCTACAATCCTTTACTATACATCACTGGACTCTACGACAGTCTACTCTGCAACATTGCATTCTCTACCACTAAACTCTACGCCACTCCTCTCTGCATCTGCTGCACTCTATGCCTCTACACTCTCCTCTTCACCATTCTACTCTGCACCACTGCACTGCACTCTATGCCAACAAACTGTATGCCACTACACTGGATGCCATTCTACTCTGCATCACTCCACTCTATGCCACTCCACTCTACACCACACTAATCTACGAAACTGCACTCTATGACACTGCACTCTGTACCACTGCACTCTACGGCACTGCACTGTACTCTGAAACAATCTACTCTATACCACTGCAATCTACTCCACTCTGCACCATATCACACAATTCCTCTCCAATCCACCCGGCGCCACTACACGCCACTCTATTCTATGCCACTGCACTCTACATCCCTGCACACAAGGCCAATTCACTCTACATAACTTCACTCAAAACCGCTACACTCTACGCCACTGCACTCTACACCTATCTATTCTGCAGTACTGCACTGTATGCCACTATACTCTACTCTGCAACACCCTACTCTGTGTCACTGCCTTCCACACCACTCTACTCAAAACCATTGCACTCTATGTCACTTTACTCTGCACCACTCTATGCCACTGTACCATTCATCAATCCACTCCATGCTACTCTACTCTACACCACTGCGCTCTACACACTGTACTCTGCAATACTGCACTCTCAGCCACTGAACTCTATGGCACTCAACTTTGCACCACTCCACTCTGCCCCAATGTACTCTGTGTCTCTGCACTCTCCATCAACTACTCCTCACCCCTGTGCTCTATGCTGCTATACTCTACCCTACAACACTCTACGCCACTGCACTGTATGTCACTATACTCTATTTTGCAATACTTTACGCCACTGCACTGCATCCCAATGCACTCTTTGCCACTGCATGCTACACCATTGCACGCTATGTCACTCTACACCATTGCACTCTATTTCACTGCCCTCTATCCCACTCTAGTCTACTCTGCAACACTGAACTCTAGACCACTGTCAGTGGCGTAGCTGAGGGGGGGGGCAGTCCGCCCTGGGCAGCACTCCTTTTGGGAGTGGCAGAGGTGAGAAAGTCCTGTCTATCAACTATCACCATCCCCCCACCCCGAGAACAAGTCGTCCTTCGGCCGCCACCCAAACACTCCCGAACAAGGGAACAAGTTGGCTGCCTGCGCCACCTCTAGTTCTTACCTGCACCAGGCGGCAAAGTTAGGGGTGGCAGTAGGTCTAGCTATGCCATTGGCTGCTGCTCTCTGCAAAGCTCTACTATGGCACTCTACTCTGCAAGACTCCACTCTAAGCCACTGCATGCTATGTCATTCTACACCATTGTACTCTATTTCACTGCACTCCATGCCAATCTATTCTTCTCTTCAATATTGTACTCTACGCCACTCCTATCTACACCACTTTATTCTGCACCACTCTATTCTGCAACACTCTACTCTACCCCATCCTACACTGTGCCATTATACTCTGTGCCACTGCACTTTATGTCACTGAACTATAAGCCACTGCACTCTACTCTGCACCACTCAACTCTATGCCACTCTACTGCACTCTATGCCAGTTCACTCTACGTCACTACACCCTGCCTTACTCCACACAACTCCAAAATACTATGCACCACTGAACTCCATGCCACTGCACTCTACACCGCTCTACTATACACCACTGCACTCTACACCCCTGTACTCTACAATTCTGCACTCTATCATGCAACACTCCTCCCTACCCAGAGCCACTCCACTCTACGCCACTTCACTCCACTCTGAAACAATGTACTCTATGCCACTGCACTCTACTCTTCACTACTCTACTCTATACCTCTGCACTCAACGCGACTCTACTCTACGTCACTGCACTCTTTGCCTATGCACTCTATGTCACTTTGTCCAAAATCAATACACTCTACGCTACTGCACTTTATGCCAGTCTACTCTGCACCACCGTACTTTATGCCACTTCACTCTAGGCCAATCAATTCTGCCGTACGAAACTCCACTCTATAACACTCCACTTTATGATACTCCACTCTATGATGCTCTACCCATTAAACTCTACTCCACTCTATAACACTACTCTATTCTACAATTCTCTACGCAACTAACTCCATGCAACTCCATGCACTTTCTTCCACTCTATTCTATGACACACTACTCCACTCTACTCTGCACCTCTCTATTCCGTGCCATTCCACTCTATAACACTCCACTCTATGCCATTCTACTCTACAACCCTCTACTCCACTCTATGCATCTCTACTCTACGACAATCTACTCCTTTTTATGCTACTCTGTTCTACAACACTCTACTCCACTCAACACCCTCTACACCACTCCACTCTCCTCTACACCACTCCATGACACTCTACGCCACTCCACTCTATGACACTACTCCACTCTACCTCACTTAACAGTACTTCACTCAACTCCACTCCACTCAACTTTACTCTACTCTACACCATTACATACCACTCCATGACACTCCACTTCACTCCAGTTCACATCACTCAACTCTATGCCACTCCAAGCCACTCCATGATACCTCACTCTACTCCACTTTATGACACTTCAACCCATGCCACTCTCCTTTACACCACTAACTTTTAGCCACGCTGAACATCAGCCACACTGATATAAAGCATGGCTAATACATGTTGGCAAAGCCAATAGCTCTTGCTTAGGCAAAACTTATTGGCTTTGCCAGTGCTTGTTTTGTTTTCTTGCTGACTTTTCTGTAATTGTTATTTTGGGGTTGGAAGAAAATCCTGTGCATGCACACATAGCTCTTCAGGCAGCCTTTGTTAACACAGTATGAAACCATTTACAATAAGGTAGTGTCTCATTTATACGAGGGGATGAGCTATAGATGAAGTAAAAATTAGGGTTGAGTAGTAGAGTGAAATCATGTAGGATTGATCGATCTGTCATAATATCATAGGCAAATTATGGAGGACCAAAATATTGACACGTTAAATATAGGTTTAGTATATTTGACTCATGTATATGCACCTTGATGTAGCTCTTCAAGGTACATATATGTGGAGTTCAAACAAGTAAATGCATACTTAAGTAATGTACTTCCCACCTTGATATTTTGGTCCTCGGCATTATACATAGGGTATTAAGGTAGGATAATATTTACTACTCCATAATTTATACACAACCTTCTGGGTCATCTCATATACATTGTGCACTTTTAGAAAACTTGGGGGCATATTTACAAGCGCCCTGTGCAAACCAGAGTATCACTCTGTGACGCTCCAGAGTGCACAATGCTGAGCAATACTTAGAAGGACACGCAGAGCCACTCAGCGTGGCTTTTCATGGCCTTGTCAATATGGCCCCCTTTCACACATTACTCTGCATGAAAGGAAAGTTCCATGGTTGTTGCTGTGAGTGTTCCCACACAACACCCATGAATTCTGATGCACTTCCAGATTTAGTAAACCTAGGAATGCGTCAGATTCTAATGCATCCCTAAGGGAGGTTTTAAAGTGGCGTAATGTGTAGAAATACCGTTATTTCTCCCTGCTTTTTTCTCTTTCTATGTGTGCTGCAGCACACATAGGAGGAAATGCCATCAATGATTGTTGTTCCTTCTGAACAAAAAACATTATCCCTGCAATGCAGGCCCCCTTGCACCAAAGCAGCCAATTGTGCACCAGCACAGAGGAAAGCAGAGGGAATCATCGTATTGCTGTAAATACGATGCATCCCTGCATTTTCTTATTGGTGCAGCTCGGCACAATGAGAGGGCTTGCAGCACTGACCGGCGTCAATTTATAGTAAGTATGCTCCTTGGTTTATTTGCATGCTTGTACCTCTGTTGACACACGGGGAGATGTCTTTCTGTGATTTGTATGCCTAATGACCAGTTGGAGCTCATACACTTTGATGTGTTGTGATGAGTCTTCACATTTTTCGTCAGTTGGTGCACTTGTCAAGTTGTGTGTAAGCATGCACATACACTGAAAGTAGATGTGTGTCTGTGTCATTACAGAAACCGCCACAAACATCTTAAGCATTTTGGGAGGCCTGTGCCAAACATATTTGAGGCCCCATGCTTGGAATAGCAATGAATGTATTATCCGTTTTTAGTTCATTCATGCCCTCAGCAACAATGATCTGACTATAGTTAACCCTCTTCGTTGACCTCCAAACTTTAAAGGGACCCTGTCCTTAAGGGCGCCTCCATTCAGTGCAAAGCTTCTGAAAATTCATGAGACATTGGAGACCTGGGAGCCCATTTTTCACAATGTTCCAAGCTCTCAACGAGTTCAGTCCAGTGTCTCGCTCAGTACCCCAGTAAAACTATCTAATGTTTTCAAAATGAAGTCTTTCCCTATCTTTTCCCATGAAGAGCTGGGGTACCGTGCTGTTTTCGGGGTCGCAGGTTGTACTTACAACGGCCAGGTTGCTCCTGGTCAAGAAACAACTCAGCTGCGGGAGCATCAAAGGTAGTTGATCCCAATGATATATCAGAAACAACAGCCTTCGCCGTCCGGTCCGCTACCTCGTCACCTATGGGCAATGTTGTGCTCGTCTGTCCTTTCTCTCGAGCTTCAGTAAAGGGCACAAAGCTTGGTAGCGACTCTCCTTCCTGGCTAGGAATTCCTTCACGGTTTTGCAAATCAAAAGGTAAAGGGAGTGGTAGGCGCTTCGGATGGGACGGATGAATCCAGTGTTTGCGCCCATGCACCTTCACCGCCGACCTGGTAGCCAGTATAATCTGGTAGGGCTCAGACCATTTTGGTTCCAAACTTGATTTCCGTTGATAGTTCCTCACCAGGACCCACTGGCCGGGTTCCAACCGATGACCTGGACCCTCTGGTAGCGGCCGCAATGTCTCGGATACCTGTTGATGAATAGAACGCAGATCTTTAGTCAATGCATATAAATAATCTGTCATCAAAGGATAGTCAATATCTCTAAAGGATCTGGGCCTAGGGACTCCCTATACATTGGCAGGCCTACCGTATATCACTTAATATGGAGATAAACCCGTTCATGTGTGTGGGGTGGTTCTCAAAGACAATAAAGCCAAGGGCAGGGCATTAGGCCATTTTAATCCTGTACTAGCACATATCTTGGCCATTTTCGACTTCAATATGCCATTGTATTTTTCGACTAAGCCTGCCGATCGAGGATGTTTGGCTGCATGGAACTTTTGTTTAATTTGTAATCCATCACAAACACTCCGGACCAAGGTAGCATTAAAGTGTGTGCCATTATCAGACCAGATAATTCGGGGCAAACAAAAGCGGGGAAAATATTCCTTAATCAGAGCCTTAGCAGTAGCCACTGCGGTGGCTTCCTTGGTGGGGTAGGCTTCGACCCATTTACTGAACGCGCAAACCACCACCAGTACATATTTTGATCCATTCACTCGTTCCATCTCTATATAATCAAACTGAAGCACTTCAAAGGGTAAGGATGGGGGAGCAAAGTTTCCACTCAGGACAGTTTCTCTACCCCCTGAATTATAACGTAAGCACACTGTGCAATATTTGACCACATGGGCAGCTGTTTTAGGAATGTTGGGGTTATTCCATACTGGATCCAATACTGCACAAATTCCTTTTGCTCCTATGTGTGCTGGACCATGGGCCATGGTCACCACTGCATATACCAATGCATTGGGGAGTAACCAACGTTGTTTCTCTGTTCGATCTACCCAACACTCATTTTTATCCAATTGTCCCCCTTCGTGTTCCCATTTCTGTATCTCATCTACCGTGGCTTCCTTCTGTAATTCTTTCACACTTTCAATGGTATTATCAAACACAGATGTTTCTGCGACCCACTGGGCTGAGGCACTAGGGAACATGGGAGTCATTTTAGTTTGTGCAGTTTCTTTCGCTACTGAATCAGCATATGCATTTCCCTTTCCTGTAGAATCAATGATTTTTTTATGAGCACTACATTTAATAATGGCAACCTTATCCGGTAAAGTCAGGGCATGCAGTAAACGATCAATCAAAGGGCCATGTTGAATCTTCTGACCATGTGTCGTAAAGAAACCCCTCTCCCTCCACAGCCTCCCAAAGCTATGGGCAACGCCAAAGTCGTATTGGCTGTCTGTGTAAACATTTACCTTTAAACCTTCGCTAATTTCACAGGCTCGTAGCAGTGCTATTAGTTCAGCTGCTTGGGCTGAGTGGTGTGAAATCCTAGCTGTTTCCACTACCGTCTCTAAGGTTGTAATGGCATATGCAGCTGTAGTTGTGGCATCTGGTAATTTAAAACAAGAACCATCCACATACAACTCTTCTTGGGGTTCTAGTAAGGGGATGTCAGAAAGGTCTACGCGACCTTTAGTTTCTTCTTCAGTTCTAAATATACAATCATGAACATCATTTGTTTCAGCATCGGAAGGGAGAGGCAATAATGTGGCTGGATTCAGTGTAGCACATCTTTTGATGGAAATATGTGGTGCGAACAAAGTTAACTCGTATCCTGTCAAACGAGCACTCGTAAGGTGCTGGGTCTTAGTTCTATTAAACAAAATGTCTACTGCATGTGGCACCAGTACTGTAAGTTCCGTATTTAAAACAATATCCTCTGATTGTTGGATGGCCACCGCTACTGCACATCTTTGATGGTCAAATACAACAAGGGTTTAGAGAGAAGTGAATAGTTAGGAATCCATTGGCGACAGTAAGAGGTTATACCAAGAAAAGCACGAACATCACGTTGAGTAGTAGGTACAGACATGTTAGTAATCACAGATATTCGTTCCGGTGTTAGACCTCTCCCCACTTTCGACAGTAAGTGGCCGAGGTAGGTCACTTCCTGTCGACAATACTGAAATTTAGAGAGGGAGACTTTATTTCCATTGATAGCCAAATGATGTAACACTTTACCGTTGCCTCCTTACAACCGTCCTCCGTGTCAGAAGCCACCAAAATATCATCCACATATTGGATGATTGTGCTGCCTGTAGGCAAAATTAATTCATCCAGTACTGCTTTTAGAGCTTGGCTATAAATGCTAGGACTTTCTGTATAGCCTTGTGGTGCGCGAGTAAAGCGGAAGCTTCGGCCTCCTAATGAGAATCCGAAGATATGTCTGCTATCAGGATGAATTGGAATACTAAAGAAGGCGTTCTTCAAATCTATTACAGAGAAATACTGAGCCGTTGGAGGAATCATTGTCAAAATGGTCGTTATGACTGGTACGACTGGGTACTGGGGAATGACAACTTTATTGACCGCTCGTAGGTCAATCACAAAACGATAGGCAGTTTTATAATCTGGGGCACCATCAATTGGAGTCCTTTTTAAAATCGGTAAGATAAGGCTATTACAGACATTAGCAGCCGTCTCTTCCACCACCCCTCTGTCAACCAGATCATGAATGATTTGTAACAAGGCCTGTTCACCTTCTGGTGAAATCTTATACTGAGGAATGCGTGGCAGCTGCGCATTTGGTTTCAAGGTGATTGACACAGGAGCTATTTTCAACAAACCAACATCAGTATCCCTAGTTGCCCACAGTGTCTGAGGAATGGTGGAGAATTCAGGAGGCAACGTCTCATTTTTAGCAAAGTATTGGGCCTCTTTTACAGATGGTTTCTGCATTGTCAAATAAACGCCATCAGGGGAGCAATAAATACGAGCATGCAACCTTTTTAGAATATCTAGCCCTAACAGGTTTTCGCCACAATTGGAAGTCAGAAGGAAGGGGGGGTGCATGGAAATAGGACCTATCGTAAAAGGCAGAGGTTTCGAAATGGGGCTCACTACCGGTATTCCAGAGAATCCCACAGATACGTTATTTTGGCCAGACAGAGCTGCCCCTGGGACCAGTGTACGAGCGACTGAACTACTCATCGCCCCAGTATCCACTAAGAACTTTCCCGATGTACCCAACAGTTTCCCTTGCACATAAGGTCCCTCTTGGTTAACTGGTACAGTAATATGGCCCCTGCTCTGTCCATGGCTGCCTCATGCATCATATTCGTCATCCTGATAAATCTCATTGTAATATTGTCTATTCTCTGGGTCATCGAAATAATTTTTCCGAGAACCTTCACGTTGTGACTCTTCTCGTCTCATACTATTCCGATCTGTATTCCCTCTGCCTCTTCCTCGTCTCTGACCAGGTCCACCACTCGTCAATAACAGAGGGCAATCTACTCTCCAATGACCATCCTCCTTACAATAAGAACACTGATTTATTCCAATATTTGGCGGGCCTCCCCGTCCTCGTCCTGTTACTTGTCCTCTCTGAAAGGAACCCCTTACTCCCCATCCCGAACCATTCCCTCTGCTAACTTGCTGCAATAGCACCCGAGTTTTTAAATCCTTAGCCTTCTTCTCTGATTTCTCTTTACTTTAATTTTCTCGATGTTCGTAATACTGGGCCATGCTGAGGATAACAGAGGGTGCAGCCGTAGTCCATGTGCTTTCTGCCGATTGGAGACGAGTCATAACCTCGGGAAGCAAATTTGTAATGAACCTATTTACAAATAATCGAACCCCACCCTCAGTGGAGAGGTCCTGCCCGCTAAAATCTATAAACACTTTCTCAAACCTAGTGAAGAAATCTGACACGCTCTCATCCTTTTTCTGCTTACAAGCTGTCAATTTATCCCAATCTACCTTCCGGGGAGGGAGAAGAGTCTGCATATAGGTAACAATTTTCTCGGGGACTGCTAATATTTCATCCCGGGGTTTCTCACCCGGCTTCCGTTCCTTATCCCAATCCTTCAACTGAGTCCAAGTTCCTCCCAATTCAGGAACGTGGTCTGTGTCATGTATCTGTCTCCAAATATCCACTGGAATTAGGAGACCAAAATATAGCTCAATGTCAGCTATAGTCATAATGGCCGAATTGGCAGCCTCTGTTAGTTCTTTATAATAAGCAGTAGGATTTTTACGGGGGTCAGGGAGCTGGGATTTTAACGTAAGGACCTCGCTTCGTTTCCAAGGAGTGTAAACCCATTGTTCCTGAAGTCTAGCGTCCACTCGTGCTCTCGTGATCGTGCCCCCATTATCCCTAATTTCCGGTAGCTCCGGAAAGAAAAGGGGGTGTACCTCTCTCATAGGATGCTGTGCCCCCCATTCAGCACTCTTTCGGTGCATCCTTTCCCTAAAATGCAGAAGGGTGTTTACATTTTGGTACACTTCCTCGATTTGGAGATGAAATTTATGAGCCCGGTCCCTGATATCACGCAGTATCTGAGGAGGTAATCCTTCCTCAAAACACTGTTCCCATAGGGAGATCAGTCGAATCGCCATGCTTTCTAGAGCCAGTTGTTGCGCAACAGGTTCAAAATCCTTCATAGTACTCCAAATATCCCCCAAAGTATAAATAGGGTTCCGCATCCATTGGGATGCCTGAAATATAATAGCTCTCCTTTCCTCCTGCCCCAACAACGACCGAGTGAAAGCTCGCTGATCACTCAAGTCAGACATCGGTCGCTTGGGCGTGGCCCCCGGGCCAACCAGATTCCGGAGCCCTAAAGTGGTCTGGGTCGGAGGAGAAAGGAATACGGGGTGCAGGGAAGAAGGAACAGCCGCGTCCGGCTGAAGGGATATTAGGGGTGAGGTAGTTGGTCGAAGAGAAGGAGGGGAAGTCGGAATATCAGGTCCCGATCTAGCGACGGGGGCCGTGGCGGTCACTCCCGACAAAGGTCGGACGGCCAAGACGGCACCCGCCTGATCAACTCGTACCACCGGTACAGCCGGATACAAGCCTTGCGGAGCATACGGGGGAGGTGGTCGGGCTTCCAGCAATTCCTCTAATTCATCCCCTGTCTCTGGTCTGGCCACATAACTTTTATCAGTTTCCAACCGGAACTGCCTATCCATTCGCTCAATATTCTTTTCCACCTTTTCCTTATCATATGCTATTGCTTTCTGTGTGACCGTTTGACCTGACTTCAGTTTTCCCAGCTTCTCTTCCCTGATTCGTCGTCTCTTTGCCTCTTTTAACCATAAATTCAAGGAATCAAACATAGACTGACGACTTTTCTTCATGAATAATTAGTTCTGTATATAATTAATCTTTTTCTCATCAAAAGACCCTGTGAGAGGCCATTGTAAATCCGAATTGTCCCTAGTATATTTGTTCCACAAAGTATTAAACAGGATTGGCTGTAAGCCATGCTTGGTGTACATATCGAAACTGGGGCTGCCCTCGGGAGGGGCAGGCTGTCTTTCTTCGAGCCTTGTTCCCTTTCAACAGCAGCACCCAAAACACAATTTACTAAAACACGACATCGTTCTTCTACTATTCACTCTTTCACATACAATCACGCACACACTGTTGGACACGTCCCTTCATAGCATTCACTCATGCGATCGTCTCAATAAAGTGATGCAAAGCAGTGCAAGGCAATTAGTTCAAATGCAAATGACGTCTTCAAATACGAACAGAGCCCTTCGACTTCTGTTCGGGGAATCGATTCAAAAGAATTCTAGACCAACAGATTCACAAAAGAGACAATCACTAGAATGCTCCGAGACCCTCACATCGGCGAACCACGTACTCTCTTATGGGCCATCCCATGGTTCTGTTCTGGTTGGGCCGGGTATCTGGACACGTCTCCAGACCCCTAGCTTACCCAGATACTCCCAGAGATTTCCCAGAGAGAGAATTCGGCCGAACGAGCAACACCGTACTCTGCTAAGGCATCCGAGTTGGTCTCAATTAATCACAAAACAAGTCCAAGGGATTTCTGCTCGTGCAGCCCCTATGCCACAACGACCGGTCCCTCGATTCCCTCGTGGTCCGGCTTCCCCGGCCACCTTCAAACAAAGACAGTTAACTGTATATCCAAAAGACCCCCTTAATGAGTCTTATCCAATTTCAATTTCAAAAATCACTCACCTGGTGCACTCAGGTCGATTGCGAATTCTCCACTGCCGACACCTAGACAGACCGACACAGTCTGTTCTTCTCTCGGGTTAAGCCCGTAGGACTCCGGCGTAGGGTCTTCAGCAGCTGGGAGGGAACTTGGGCTCGAGGGTGGAACAAACTTGTTTTTGTACCGCAAACGGGTGGTTCAAATCAGAATTCGTTTTCTGTCCACCCACTCGGCCAGAACTCCTCCCTGTCCCGTCACCCCTGTTTACAGGAGGGGACGACCCTATCGCGGAGTCCTGGTGGAGTCGCCAACTGAAGGATCCAAAATTTAAGGACAATGGACTATACTTACCAATAGCCCGCATACATATAATAATGTTAATAATTCAGTCGGCAATGGAGAAGGTTCAATCGTTTATTCATGAAATACAAGCCCTGGCAGGGGAGCCTCAGTCTACACGACCCTTGGAGGTGCGCAGAGGAGACTGACTACGCGTACAAGAAACAAAGCATATATACGTTTCATGTATTCAAGATGACACCCTACAAGGAAAGATATAGTTTGTCAGTAAGCCAAGAGAAATGCCCTTATAAGGCACAATTGATTGCTACTAGCCTGGGCCTAAGCTATTCCGGGGGCAGGTCAATGAGGTGTCTCCGTGTCTATCTGTAGCCTGGGGAGTACAGGAACGGCTCTGCTAGAATGTGCGCATCCCACAAGAAAGGCAGATGTGACCTTGAGCCTTCCTGAGCTACCAGCTAACAATCATGTTCGGCCTAGCCGCCATCATGGTTTCGAACAGCGAGGGTGATCACATGATTTCAAGGAAATAACATGGGCACACAAGGATACGAAACAAACCGACTTCGGTTATATCAATAGGAAACATTACAATTACGGTTTATACTGCATCTTAGTGCGTGATTATATAACTACGAGATTACATTGGATATATTAGGCCAATATTGTATGGTATCGAAAATTCAAACCCAACAGGGCCTTATTACGAGTTTGGCGGTCTGACCGCCGAAGGACTGTGTCCAAGATGGCCGCGCCTTTGGCCTTCTTATCGCCGTATACCGAGTTTCCCGAGGGGACGGTGGAGTGACTGCAATGGATTTGCACCGGTAGGCAATGTATTTAACTATATATCAATGCCTATGTGTACATTCCGTCAGGATATGTGTCAAATGCACACATATGCATGATATGTGTAAAAATACCACCTACCCATTGTCCGACCCCTATATGGGCAGTCCTGGTAATGGGTACATGGTACCAAAGCATTTACATGTATTTCACCAAAGATGGGGTCATATTTCATTGGGGGAAGATGCTCCTGAATAGAGGGGACCTGGAGAAAGGGATCCACGCCAAAATCTGCTGGGAAGAATGGTAATGGGGTGGGTATGCACCCAAAATCCTTAGTCTCCGCCGAACTTTAGGTAACAGTCTAGCCACCACAATCTGCTTGTTGGGAATCAACTCGTAATACAGATGGCAGTGCTGTCCCTCTGTGCATCCCAGTGGAAGCTGCCATCCCCCAAACACGACCACAGCGGTCAGCGGTGTGCCAGCAGTGCCAGAGGTTCAGCCACTCTCTTTGCCAAGGCTATCTGCACTACTGGTAATATGGCGGATGGCTCACCCCATTAGACCGCCAATGTAGTCCCCCACCTTGAGGGACTTACATACACGTTTATTTCTATTTTAAAGTTAGCCTTAAAGACTGAATATTTGCTTCAGAGTTCATTGGGAGGCAGTTTTTGTAGTTGGCCTGGGCCCATAACTTAGGCATTACGTAAGGGGCTAAAGTAAGAGCACGTCTCATTACTGCATTGCCACTAATGCCATGCACTAGTGTCCTAAAAGCCTTGTGGACATTGAGCCATGAGCAAGGGTGCTTACATTCTCTAGGCGACATTCTCTGGCTTGTTTGAGATAGTATCCTTTCATCCTTCCTATTCAAACTTCTAGATACGACTTACCCCTTATTTTTCTCCTCTCTACCAGGGTCTGGTCGACTCTTTTGCCATAGATGAGCTCTCATTTCTAGCACTTCTAGGACTTCTGTTACATGCCTTATTGATTCCTGAATTGTTACCTTGTAGGACTGCATGCTTAGTGTTCACCATTTCAAAGCTTTTCGTTCAGGAGATCCAGACATTCATTATTCCTCTAATGTATGCTCATACTCCCACTCGCCAGTCAAAGGTGCTGTTTGCAAGGAATGTTATTAGATAGCCATTCTGGATTTCCTTCACTAGGGGAGTATCATGCTCACTGTTCACCACATGAAAGGCATTCTTTAATAGGATGCTAGTAGTACTCAAGATTTATGTTTCTTATCTCCACATGGTCTTCATGTACTGCGTCTTGTATGAGGCTAATGGGGATCACTGTGCCATTTTTTTACTGAATAGCTTTCTACGCTCATTGAAGAATTCTCCCAGGCAGTGGGTCTTGTTGAAGGCCTGATGTTAAGTAGAGGTCACTCACAGTTGATGAGCTTTGCAGCTTAAAGAAGTCTTGAGAATGTGACTGTGATGAAGATTTTGGGTTTAGGAAGCATTTCTTGAATAAAGGGTTAAGGGAATAGGACCAAATAAATTAAACTGTTGATGTGGTAAAAATTGAAGGAGTGAGGATCATCTTCAATGCCCAATAAATAATTAATGAGAAATAGTACATAATCAATTAGAAATGGCTCTGATGTACACTGTAGATGAAGAAAAATGCCCAGAGTGGAGAATGTGCCTCTGGCGGATAAAGCGAGATCCACAGCTAACAGATCTGTTGGTATTTAATAAAGCTGCAAGTTTCTCGAAGTAATAAGGGCACAATCACAAGCAAAGACCAATCATGGCCCGCATCCTAAGATATGCTTAACAGAGATGGCAGCTAAGTTTTTTTAGAGATAACAATGTTCCAAGTGGGATCAAGCACTTACAGTTGTGGAAAAGATTGCATCACCTTTGTAGCGAAGGAAATCATTTTTTGGTTTGATCTGTGGAAAAGGAAAGAAAAGTCACAATTAGGTTTTTGCTGGCTATTGTCTTACAACTGTTGATTTATTTATATTGAGTTTTACTTCCACTCTTCTTGGCACTAAGAGGATATATAGAGAGGTTTTCCTGGGCTAGAAAGTGGTTGTTATTCCCTCTACTTTCTGGTCCCAAAGAAGGACGGAGGCTTTTGTCCTATCCTCGACCTCAGAACCTCAACTACTTCCTCAAAAAGGAGAAGTTCAAGATACTCATCTTAGCTCGGGTCCTGTCTGCCCTGGCCTGGGAGACTGAACGGTAGCACTGGACTTGCAGAATGCCTATTTTCATATCCCCACCCTGCCAGCCCAGCATTGTTACCTGCAGTTTATGGTGGGTCACGAGCACTCTCAGATTGCCGTGCTCCCTTTCGGCCTCACCAGTGCCCCTGGGGTGTTCACAAAGGCGATGGTGGTGGTCTCAGCCCATCTGTACAGATCAGGGGTTCTTGTCTTTCCCTATCTCGAGGACTAGTTATCGTCTCCCACCCCAAGACTATGGCAAACCTTCTGCATTCCCTGGGGTTCACTATAAACGTGCCTGATTCTCTTTCAGATGCTCCCTTTCATTGGAATGGTTCTGGAGATGGTGCAGTTTTGGACCTATCGTCCCGAATGGCAAGTCCAGGATATACAGGCTATGATACCGATGTTTCTGCCTCTAACATGGGTTTCGGTGAGAATGACTCTGAGACTGTTGAGCCTCATGGCCTTCTGCATCCTGCAGGTGGACCATGCAAGGTGGCACATGCGGGCTCTGCAGTGGGACCTAAAGTTCCAAAGGGCACGGCATCGAGGAAATCTCACTGACCTGGTTCAGAGGGCACTGTGAAAGGCTTGCATTGGTGGCTGACAAAACACGATTGGGTCACAGTCAGACCACTCTCCCTTCCCCACCCAGATCTCACAGTAGTGAAAGATGCGTCTCTTCTGGGATAGGGCAGCCATTTGGGGGAGGTGAAGATCAGAGGACTCTGTTCTCCAGTGGAAGCTAAGCTCCATATCAACCTATTCGAGCTTCACACAATCCGATTGGCACTGAAAGCCGTCTTACCATCCATCAAGGGAAGGCTGGTTCAGGTGTTCATGGACAACCCTACCTCCATGTGGTACTGCAAAAAACAGGGCAGTGTGGGGTCATGGACTCTCTGTCAAGAAGTCCTGCCTCTCTGTACTTGGCTGGAACAGGGCATTTCCCAGGTGGCTCAGCATCTGGGCAGTTTTCTGAATGCCAGAGCAGACAAACTCAGCCGAAGGTGCCTTGCGGATCACAAGTGGGGTCTCCATCTGAAGGTGGTACAAAGTCTCTTTTAGCAGTGGGGAGAGATCTGTTTGCCTCCAAAGAGAACATGCAATGTGAGCAGTTTTGGGCATTGGAGTTTCCAAGGGTGCTCTCGCTCAGTAATGCTTTTCGTCGTGAGTGGTGCTCAGGCCTACAGTACGCCTTTCTGCCCATAACACTCCTGCCCAGAGTGCTCAAGAAGATCAGGAGCGACCGGGCACAAGCAATTCTTGTGACTCTGGAATGGGCATGGAGAGTTTGGTATCTCAAACCTCTAGGTATGAGCATCGATCCTCCGATCAGGCTTCCATCGCAGGAGGATCTTCTGTTGTAGCAGCAGGGGAGGATACTCAACCCAAATCTGTCCATTCTCCGCCTCCTTGTGAGGAGATTGAGTGGCGACAGCAGACAGCTGTTGATCTTCCTACCGAAGTCTGCAAAGTTATTCTGGCTGCCAGCGTCCCTCCACGAAATTGGTATACGCCTGCCGATGGAACAGATTTTGTAAATATTATGCAGAACAGTCTATTGACCCCTTATCTGCCTCTCTGTCAGATGTTCTCCTGTTTATCCTTTCCTTGACTCAGCAGGACTCTGCTTTGGTCCCTCTGAAATGCTGCCTTTCAGCTATCTCAGCTTTTCTTCGGCTGCCAGATCAGCCTTCACTTTTTAAATCCCCTCTGGTGCAGAGGTTTTTGAAGGGGTTAACACACTTTTTTCCCCCTTCTCCTTTTCATATGCCACAGTATGACCTTAATTTGGTCCTTACTTTCTTGATGTGCGCACCATTTGAGCCGCTGCACAACTTTCCTCTACGAATGCTTATTATCAAAACAGTCTTTTTAGTGACTATTACCTCTGCTAGAAGTGTGAGTGAACTGCAGGCACTGCCATCACAGCCTCCTTACCTGACAGTTTTCCCAGACAAAGTGGTACTAAGAACTAGGGCATCTTTTCTGCCCAAGGTTGTAACTCCCTTTCATCTGGGACTGTCCATTACTCTACCCACTTTCTATGCACCTCCACACACTTGCAATGAGGAGGAGCGTCTCCACCGCCACGACTCAAAAAGAGCGTTATCCTTATACATTGATTGCACTAAAGAGTTCCGGGTGAATGACCAACTCTTTATAGGGTATGTTGGAGCAAAGAAAGGGTGTGCTGTTCAGAAGAGGATCATTTCCCATTGGGTTATCCTCTGTATAAAGATTTCTTACGCCTTAGCAAAGAAAGCAGCCTTCTGAAGGCCTTAGGGCCCATTCCACCTGGGCGAAGGCAGCCACTATAGCCTTCCGGGGTGGGGGTTTCAATTGCTGATATCTGCCAAGCGGCCGCGTGGTCATCTCTGCACACGTTTGCCAGACACTATTGCCTGGATTGTCAAGTTCGCAGAGAGGGCCTGTTTGGCTGCTCTGTTCTGCAGGATTTTCTGGTCTAAACCTTTCTGCAGTCCCACCTCCGGAGGAGGTATTGCTTGGATATCTATTGAAAGGTATGGAATCTATGGCTAGATGTCTCTATCAGGTGGACAAGTTACTTACCCTCGGTAATGCCTTATCTGGTAGAGATATGATCGAGCTGCAGATTTCTTATCGACCCACCCTAGCTAACTTTTTTAACACACTATGGTCAGTTGCTTCATGGCTCCGCGCTCCTGGCGTGGGAAGTCGTGAAAAGTTCTGACGTCACCGCGCCGGAGTGGTAGTTTTATTGATGACACGGACGTCATGACAACAATGAACGTGACGCTGTCAATGACACATGGAGTCGAAGGACGCCACTTACTGGCGCACAGGGGAACTGCTTGTAAAAAACTTTTGGATCCAGCCTGATGCCTGGAAGTTCCAAGGTAAGGAATCTGCTGTTAGATCATGTCTGTACCAGAAAAAGGTGTTACAGAAGGTAAGTAACTTGTCCTTTAGGAAGAGTTCAAACATAAGCCAATCAAGTTGCATTATCGAGAAATGTGGGATGAGAAAATATGTTGGAAGTTCACCTTCAGGCTTAACCTATTTAATGCAACATATTTAGTATTTTTTCCAAATGTCTCTAACTACACTTCATGTGATTCTGGTGTACTTCAAAAGCCTATGATTTTTGAGAGTCTGAAAAATAGAGCATCCTACTGTTTTGGTTCCCCAGAGGATAAACAATCAATCTTCATTTTGCCAAATTAAACAAACATTGGGATAACCAGTAGTAGCCTCAGTGCTGACCTATAGGAATTGCCAACTGATGGATTTAACCCAGATCTCTTGACCGGGGATGAATGTTTTCACTTGTTCTGCATTCCATCCAACAATTGTGTGTCTTTTGCTTTCCCACCCTAAGTGCGCCAGGGATGCCCAGACATGGGTCCCGAGCTCACTGTGCCACTGGATTCAAGCTATCCTGGCTGAAGAGGGGTGAAACCCCGAAACTGGTCCTAGGATCCTTGTCTACGGTCCAGGGGGAACCTGGCTTGGCAGTTCAAGCTGTACTGTTCCCATGAGGCACAGGGTTAAGACTAATTTGCATATGGTGAGGTCTAAACTGGGGTAGCATGGTGAGCAAAAGAATGATGGATATAACCTAGATCTCATAACTGGGGGTGAATGTTTGGATTTGTTCTGCATTCTGTCCATCAGTTGTCTGTCTTTTGCTTTCTTGCCCTAAGAGCGCCAGGTATGCCCAGGCTTGGGTCCCTGGCTCACTGTGACACTGGTTTCAAGATGCCATGGCTGATGAGGGGAGAAACCCAGAAACTGGTCCTAGGATGCTTGTTTCTGGTCCAGGGAGGACCTGGCTTGGCAGTTCGAGCTGGACTGTTCCCAGGAGGCACAGGGTCAAAACTGATTTGCATATGGACAGGTCTAAACTGGGGTGGCATTGTGAGCAAAAGAATGATGGATTTAACCCAGATCTCTTGACTGGAGGTGAATGTTTTGATGTGTTCTGCATTCCGTCCATCAATTGTGTGTCTTTTGCTTTCCAACTGCAAAAGCACATCAAGTTGCATCAGTTGTGATGCATGACCTTGAATGTGTGCTAACATTTGACATCTTGTTGTCATCTCCAAGATGGCTACTGTGTGTGCACATGTGTAGCAGCATATCCATTCCATGCATCATGGTGTGCTTGACAGCCATTTCAATTTACTGTTTCAACATGGCCTTTGGCCCCTGGTGGTGTGGTAAAGTAAACAAACATTGGAAAGGCCAATAGGCCTGATATGGGGCAGATTCTCCAAAGAGGATAGTGGCGTTGATGCACTATTCGTAAGCTATTACGCACAAATGCAGCGACCGGCATCTGGGGCTGTCTATTTGACCAGCGCATGTCAGATTGGACAGTTTGCTGCTTGTGGCCAACCTGACATGCGTAGTTCAGGCTTCATATAAACAATGAGATTCTATCAATGTGACGAGGTGTTGAAAATTTTTAAGTGTTTTTTGTTGATTCTGTGAGATACTAGGCTCTCTCTTAGGGTTGGAAAGACAAGAGCACTATGTGCTTTTTTAAAATACCCCTCACACACTAAAAAAATCCCTTAGTGTCATGCTTCATCATAGGGGTCTTCCCGTCCCTATAACGGGGCGGGGCGCGCTACGACCAAACGAACTACGCGGGAGCACTTAAGTTTTGACAAAGGCTATGTGTAGGTGTAGGGGTGTCAGTGAAGTGTAGGGACCTTACTAGTGAGTGCAGAAAATACAAAAATTACAAAAAATTACAAAAAATTAAAAATTCCCTGGCCTAGTAGAAAAATATATTTTATTAACTTCTCTAGCTGGGAACTTTAAGAAGGGGAATGTGAGGTAGAGCAATAGCTTGCTACCTAGTCGACATGTTTCGTAAGCAGTCCCCTACTGCTTACTCATCAGGACCATATAGTGATCCCTACTGATAATAGCTCAGTTCTACAATAATAAGCCTACTGTCCTACAAACAATGCAGCAAAAATAAGCTGACTGTTTGAGCTTCAGGGCATGAGCTGGCCCTAGTGAAGCATGGTCATTTTCAATGAATACCAAAAATATTGACCTATTGCGGTCTCTGTAAATAAAAAGGAAAAAAAGGAAAGAGAGAAGGGGAAAAAAACAACATAAATACGTGTTTTTCTTCAATCGAATGTTATTATAAATATTTTTTGTTGTTGTCATGAGACATAGTAGAGGCAAATCGCCTTGAGCTACTATAAACGATTGTTGTGCCTTGTTTGATAAAAGGCAGATGTTATTCACCTCTCATAACTGGTTGATTCCACCAGACCTATTCTGCAGAACCCTCATACTGAAGGTGTTCACATTTGTTTCATCACCCATACAATTGCGACTCAACACACTCAAACGACCAACCTGACAGGTAGAAAAATGAAAACCCTTTTTCGCGTTTTTAAAAAAAAATGATATCGACTATGGCCATCGTGATGGCGTTATACGTACTCTCTTTGTGAGTGTTCAATGCCCCATGAGCTTGCAGGCGAAGGGTGTTCAGCGCGGTCGAATCACCGGCATAAGAGCTTGTCCTTATTCCTACCCCGTGCTGCTCCGAAGACTGCCGGTTTCCTGCTCGTTGCACAGTTAAGAAACCATTCAGTTCCGCGTTGTCAGGCACGTGTGTTGACGCCCACGGGAAAGAAACTAGTGCGCTGACCTAAAATGGCTGCCGCTATCTGGCACAGTCTAGAGGGAAAAAGCGGAAGTCTTTCTACGCTTTTCACTATTTGCTACAATGGGATTTCTGGTATATACATAATATTCTGCAGTTGGTCTTATGTTTCCAAGACATTGATTTACCATGTATCATCCGTATATCCGAATCTGGTGATTAGGAATAGTCTCTGTTGTTTGCAGATATTATTGTTCTAATGCCGAAGGAGAATTTCTCTGCCAAAAGAATCCAAAAATCCCATATATGTACACCCTACCCAAAATTCACAAAAACTTGCAGAACCCTCCGGGACGACCGATTGTCTCTGGAATCGGGTCTATCTTGGAACCAATCTCAAGATTTGCGGACGCTTTCCTTAGACCAATGGTTCAAAGAACTTCAACGTATCTTAGGGATACGAAAGATGTATTAAATCTACTCGAAGATGTCACCTTCGACCCCAACACTCAGCTACTGATTAGCTGCGACGTGGAGAGTCTCTATACCAGCTTGCCACACCACGCAACCTTGGAGATTATCGAAGATGTCCTATTTGAAGACTTTTGGGAATATCAGACACCGCGGAATGTGGTGATGGATTGTTGTTCGCTAGCATTGAAAGAAAATTTCTTCGAATACAAAGGCACCCTATACTTACAAAAACATGGTACCAGCATGGGGAGCACATTTGCTCCTAGTATAGCTGGACTCTATGTGCACCATCTAGAGGTGACCAAAATACTGAACCCCAACAACCCTTTCAGAAATAACATCAAGCTGTGGAAACGATACATCGATGATATCCTTATCATCTGGGATGGAGATGAAAGGAACTCAGAACAATTCTTGACTTGGTTGAATTTACAAGATGATTACTTGAAATTTACCAGTACCATCTCCAACAGCAATTTGGTCTTCTTAGATCTGAACATCTTTCCCAAAAATGGACGACTAATGACTACCACTCACTTTAAGAACACCTCGAAAAACTGTCTGTTGATGTATAACAGCTTCCACCCTAAACACCTACGGGATAACCTCCCATATGGCCAGTTTCTGCGCCTTCGCAGGAACTGTACTGAGATCGGAAACTTCAGACTCCAGTCTAAGGACTTGAAAAAGAAATTAGAAGCCAGGATGTACACAAACAAAATCATTGATCAGGCTTACAAACGAGCAAAAAACAACTGCCGGGAGAGCCTATTGGAAGAGAAAGCACCGAAAGAGGAAGAGAAAAGACCTATTTGTGTGACCACGTACAATACAAGTTCAAACCAAGTGACAAAAATCATCAATAAGAATTGGAAAATTTTGAACAGTGGTGGTCTGGAAATACCAAAACCTATCTTCTCACACAAAAAAGCACAAAGCATAAGAGATGTTTTGGTCCACACAAGACCGAAATCTAACAATGTCAATGGGCAAAAGAATCCGAATTTTGTACAGGGCCATCACCCTTGTGGAGGATGCAAAGTCTGCTGCCTAACTGGGAAGAGCAACAAACTGACCTTCAACAATGGAACTGTTTGGGAACAGAGAAATTTCAGTAATTGTAATAGTGCCAATGTCGTATACTTGATCACCTGTCCCTGCAAACTTGAGTATGTGGGAATGACGAGCAGGGCAGTAAAAATCAGAATAGGCGAACACAAGAGTACTATAAAATGCAAAAAATCAAGCACAAAACTCACCAACCATTTTTTGGAAAAGAATCATAGACCTGAAGAAATATCTTGGACTGTGATTGAACAGGTCGGCAACGAAAACTTCCTCTTGGAGAAAGAGCAGAGGTGGGTGTTTCGCATCCAATCCCACAAAATAGGTTTGAATTACGATATACCCTGGGGCCAATTATGATGTCTACATAGCTTGGACAATTCTATTATAATAACTGTTCAATTGATCACCCAGAGAGATCACATAGCCCCCCTGAAAATTCGGCATTAGAACAATAATATCTGCAAACAACAGAGACTATTCCTAATCACCAGATTCGGATGTACGGATGATACATGGTAAATCAATGTCTTGGAAACATAAGACCAACTGCAGAATATTATGTATATACCAGAAATCCCATTGTAGCAAATAGTGAAAAGCGTAGAAAGACTTCCGCTTTTTCCCTCTAGACTGTGCCAGATAGCGGCAGCCATTTTAGGTCAGTGCACTAGTTTCTTTCCCGTGGGCGTCAACGCACGTGCCTGACAACGCGGAACTGAATGGTTTCTTAACTGTGCAACGAGCAGGAAACCGGCAGTCTTCGGAGCAGCACGGGGGTAGGAATAAGGACAAGCTCTTATGCCGGTGATTCGACCGCGCTGAACACCCTTCGCCTGCAAGCTCATGGGGCATTGAACACTCACAAAGAGAGTACGTATAACGCCATCACGATGGCCATAGTCGATATCATTTTTTTTTTTTTAAACGCGAAAAAGGGTTTTCATTTTTCTACCTGTCAGGTTGGTCGTTTGAGTGTGTTGAGTCGCAATTGTATGGGTGATGAAACAAATGTGAACACCTTCAGTATGAGGGTTCTGCAGAATAGGTCTGGTGGAATCAACCAGTTATGAGAGGTGAATAACATCTGCCTTTTATCAAACAAGGCACAACAATCGTTTATAGTAGCTCAAGGCGATTCGCCTCTACTATGTCTCATGACAACAACAAAAAATATTTGTAATAACATTCGATTGAAGAAAAACACGTATTTATGTTGTTTTTTTCCCCTTCTCTCTTTCCTTTTTTTCCTTTTTATTTACAGAGACCGCAATAGGTCAATATTTTTGGTATTCATTGAAAATTACCATGCTTCACTAGGGCCAGCTCATGCCCTGAAGCTCAAACAGTCAGCTTATTTTTGCTGCATTGTTTGTAGGACAGTAGGCTTATTATTGTAGAACTGAGCTATTATCAGTAGGGATCACTATATGGTCCTGATGAGTAAGCAGTAGGGGACTGCTTATGAAACATGTCGACTAGGTAGCAAGCTATTGCTCTACCTCACATTCCCCTTCTTAATGTTCCCAGCTAGAGAAGTTAATAAAATATATTTTTCTACTAGGCCAGGGAATTTTTAATTTTTTGTAATTTTTGTATTTTCTGCACTCACTAGTAAGGTCCCTACACTTCACTGACACCCCTACACCTACACATAGCCTTTGTCACAACTTAAGTGCTCCCGCGTAGTTCGTTTGGTCGTAGCACGCCCCGCCCCGTTATAGGGACGGGAAGACCCCTATGATGAAGCATGACACTAAGGGATTTTTTTAGTGTGTGAGGGGTATTTTAAAAAGCACATAGTGCTCTTGTCTTTCCAACTCTAAGAGAGAGCCTAGTATCTCACAGAATCAACAAAAAACACTTAAAAATGTTCAACACCTCGTCACATTGATAGAATCTCATTGTTTATATGATACTGCTAGGAGGGTGATTCTATCAGTACCTCTATGCTTCCTCTTTTTGTTTTGTAGTTCAGGCTTCCCCAGTCATTGCTGAAAGGGGGACTGGGCAGCAGAAAGCACAGCTCCATCGGTGTCTGATGTAGTGCTGGGTTCACCTGTCCCAGACAATATTTACACTGCTCTTATGCTGTTTGCTATTAAAAACAACATGATAGCAGTGCTTTTATTGGCCGAGATGAGTGATGCCTAGTTTCACTTTCTGTATGCCCGTCATGCTCAGTCCTTCAGGGCTGCCAGGCAGCATGCGCGATATGACCCAGTGCAATTTTAAGAATTGGCCTGCCAAACACCAAAGTGAATCGCCGACTCCCTAACCGGTGTTTCTGTTTAAAATCTATTCTAGCTCATCACATAATTGTGAAAAAGTTTGCTTTTCCCCATTCTTGTACGAGTTACATCCCTTCGGCACTTTCGCTTACCTTTTCCTCTGGCTGTGTTGTGTTTTTAATCTTGCAGTTTAATCAGGTGTATATTTCTGCTCTTGGTCATTGTGATGGCCATCTCAGCTCTGTATGCACAAGCAAAATGTCAATCACCCGTATTCCCAGTCTGATTGGGCGATACGAACCCAGAACATATTTTCACATTTCCTCAGGTACTCGTCACAGTCGGTCCCCCACCAAGAGACATTCCTTGAGGAAGTGCCAATCGGTTTGCATTCAACAAAAACTGGGGAGACGCTCCTGACAGTACACACCCGCCCCGGCCTCTGTGCTCTCTCTCATGGCCAAACGATTTCGATTTCTGCTATGCTTGTTCTGCTGTGGTTCAGGAAATTGCTTTTATCCTGGAAACACCGACACACCTACTAAACATGGCTGCCTCATTCGAGTCTTGATAATCTGATAGCTACTCATGCTTTTCAGATAAGATCAAAGCAGGGTCAAAGAATAAAGGAAAACTGTAACCTTTTACTAGTGACGGAGCTTTATAATGCATGCCATGCCAGTCTGTAGAATCTGTTCCTAACATGTGAGGGAAGTGGACTATGGTTGAATTTGAGTATGCTGTTCATTATTGGTTGTGTCTTAAATGGACTTGATGAACATATTTCATCATTGCTAAGTTACGAATACTTTTTTAAAATAAGAGTACAAAAGTTTCAACTTAGGGACAGTAGCTATAGCATATGTTTAGACATTTTCCTAAGTGATCACATAGTCTGTCTTCCATTTTGTTAGTACTTCTCGTATGCATTACCGAAAAATCAACTCATGCTCATAGAAGACAAGATGCTGCTTGTTCTGCAGGGCTCACGTTGTAGTGTTACAGAAGGAGGTATGAGGTCTTGGAACAAGCAATCTTGGAATTATCTTGAAACCGGAGGGCTTGTTTCTTCATGGGCAGAGACTGTTTGTGATGTGATGGTGGAAAAACCTCTGGAGATTATGAGTGCATGTCTTAACTGGTCCTTATCACCAGGAATTGTTTCAGATCTTCTGGTTCAGTAAACTCTATATGATGACCATTCACAGTGATTTACAACGTGGAAGGCTCTAACAATCCAAATTGAATATTCATTTTCTGGAGGATGGATCTTATAGCTAGGAACTTATTCTTCTTGATCACTGTATACTATGAAAACTCTGAGGCAATAAAAATGTTAGCCTCTTTATGGATTAATGAATCATTGTGTTGTTTCGCTGCTGTGATCAACTGTCTGACCTGTTAGTGACATTAAAAGCAAACAATAATTGGTATGGGCATTACTTAGTTTCTACCAAGTCTAGAGAGGATTCAATATGTGGCCAGGAAAGAATTGCCTACGGACCAAGTGTTGCACTGAACCCTAGTGCGTGGTATTACTAACTGCATGCCGCTTTTCATTTTCCCCTCTCTTGGTATACGTGGGGCATGTAGCTGGTAGAGCGGGAATATGTTGTATCAGGCTTAAGGTGTGTGCAGGCCTCCTAGCCCCTACAATAGTAAATGGTAAAGCCCACCATGAGGGAGTAGTCGTTGCACCATAGGGGAGCAATCCTTTTAATCAGTTGTATGTGAGACCAGGCTTGTTGTGTCTCCATCTCCTACTCCCTATCCTCTGACAGTGTATCTTCATCATAACTGTTGGCATGAGAATATTCTTGTACCTGGTGGTGGTCTGCTGTGCTCAACTCTCTCCAAGCTTGGATTACTCCATCCTATCTGACTGTGGGGTAAGCAGCTCATGATGCAGATATGTGGTGCCTCACCATTTTCTGGAGTCACCAGCCACCACTTGGCCTGATTTGGATTTTCAGTGATGACATGTGTTTTCTGTTTGATTAAATGAGATGTTGTTACAAATTCCAATCCTCCAGTTAGAAATGGCTTTAACAAGGGCCACATGCTGGAAACGTGTTTTTGAACAGTACCCTACATATGAGCAGCAGTAAAAAATGTGGGCGCTAGAAATTGAGATACCTTTACACAACAAAAAAGGTGCCATTTGTTCCAAATGGGGTCTCTAGTTTGCAGTGGTTTGCACCCTGTCAAAGTAGGGACCCTCACTCTAGTCCAGTCAGGTGAGGGAGTCACACAGCTAAGATAACCCCTGCTCACCCCCTTTGGTAGCTTGACACAAACTGTCAGGCTTATCTTAGAGGCAATGTGTAAAGCAGTTGTACATACACACACAGTAACACAGTGAAAACACTACAAAAGGAGCTCACAACAGTTTAGAAAAATAGCCAATATTTATCTGAATAAAACAAGACCAAAATGACAAAAAGCTATAAAACACAATTAAAAAATATCACTTTTAAACATATGCAAGTTTATTCCATATGAATCAATGGATGCGCTCGTTTTAGCACCAAGCACCTTAGAGGCGACAAAAATCAAAGATGGTGCAAGGCAATGGGGAGGTGAGGTGCTGCCAAAGCCAAGTGATGTGCTAGTTGCTTACTACACAGGGGAGATGGTTCCTTACTGGCAGAGAAGGTTATGCACTGGATCCTTACTGCCAGGTAGGGGAGGTGATGCATCGGTTCCTCACTGTCAGGGGAAGTGATGCATGAGTTCCTTACTCGCAGGAGAGGTGATGTGCCGATTTCCGGACACACAGTCTCAGTTCCCTACTGTGGTGCAGTGTCAATGAAGAATCGGCACCCAGGGATGATGCGTAAAAAATCCAGAAGAGCTGCATCAACGCGATGCGAGGTCGACCTGGATAGCATGCCAGTTTATTTTATGTTATGTTATAAAGGATTTATACTGTGCACAAATACTCAAGAGTGTCCTGGCGCACGAAATAACAGTGACCTGGTGGAGCGAGGAATTTTAAAATGACTGCTTGAAGAGGAAGGCTTTAAGTTGCTTTTTAAAAAGTCTGAGGTCCTGAGTGTTCCGTAATTCCAGGAGCAGGGAGTTCCATGCCATAGCTGCTTTGATGGAAAGAGACTGGCCCCCCAGCTGCGTTCTGCGGAATCGTGGGATCGCCATCCATTGTTGGGTGGCTGAGCGCAACGATCTGTTAGAGACATGGAAAGCAAAACGCTTCCTGATGTACATTGGTCCAAGATCCTGCAGGGCTCTATGCGCCAGAGTAAGAGCTTTAAATTGCACTCTCTGAGACACATGAAGACAATGTAGATCGCGTAAATGCTGTTTTATGCTAGATCTTCCAGAGATGTTAAACACAAGTCTAGCCGCGGCATTCTGTATGGTCTGTATTTTATTTTTGCAAATATCCAGGAATACCCATATACAAAGCATTGGCATAATCGATGCGGGAGAGAATGAGAGCACGAACCACCATTTCCTTGGCCGGCCTCGGAAGCAAGGGGAAGAACCTTCTTAGAGACTTAAGGGTGCCGAAGCAAACTCCAGTGAGTTTCTTAATTTGCACCAAAAACCACAGGTCTTCTCCAAACCAGACCCCCAAGTTCTTTGCTGGAGCACCCTCTGAATTAGGTCGCGGAAAGTCTGGAGGCCATACAGTTTCTCTGAAGGCAGGTAGAAACTGACCATAAAGAGGATCTCGAACTTGTCCTCATTGCATTTCATCTGGGCATGGGCCAACCACTTATACACAGATGAGAGACAGTTCTGGGCAATTTCTGTCGACAGGTCGGAGTTTAGTAGATGAAAATAAAAATAGGCAAGCATCTGAATTCAGTAGAAATTAGCAATTGGTGGATCTCATATTCTGGTATGGATGCCTATCATATAACGCTTCACCTGTGTGCATCAAAGAACACAATTCCCAACTATTTTGTAATATATAACTTTTAAAAAATCTTTTTATTCGCATTTTAATAGTAAACACCAATATACCATATCATCATCATCATCAAAGCTTTATTTCGATACACAAGATATCATAAAAGCACATACAAAACATAAAAGCCACAATTCATTAATATTACATTTTACAAATTAGGGCACAATAAAAACATTCGTATTACAATAAATAATTTAAAAGGCATATTAAACATTAGCAGCTTTGTGAATATTAAAAATTATTCTAAAACTAGAGTCATCTCATAGCCTTTAATCTAATCAGCCAAGCCCAGCTCAGGAATTTGGCGACCCCACACACTAAGCTCGTGCTAGTATCAGCCTTGAGTATTCTGAGTGCGGAGGAATGATCCCTGGTTCCTAGCAATAAACACACTGGTTTAAGCCATTTCTTTCTGGGTTTTACATAGGCTGGGCATACAAAAAGGACGTGAGCGATAGTTTCAGTGACACCTTCACAGATTGGGCAATCAGGTGAGGTTTGGTACGGAGGCTTCCACTTACTAGTATACTCGTGGAGGGGGAGGTTTCCCAACCTAAACTGGATTAATAAAGATCTGTCTCGTGGTTTCTTGATGAAATCAAGGTAAGGCTCCAAACGAGGCTTAAGTTTGTGCTGTTTAAACGCTTCAGTCAACCTTCCTTGGGCTGGGTCCCTTAGATCTTGCTCATCAACCCAATTCAAATAAACTTGCTTAGTTTCGGCCTTAGATAAGTCCGCGCCGGAACCGGGCCAAGGGCCACCCCCCCTGGCCGATACTCTTGTCTTCCTCGATCCCCTCGTATCCAGTATTCCACTGACCAGCTAAAAAGACTCAATGTAGGTGTCTCTTCACATTATTGCCCTCCTTTGTCGTGTGTGTCACTATATATGCCTTCCAGCATTTCTTGTCCTATATGTTTATTTTCACTTCGTGATCCCCTCCCATCCACTCAGACCTCTTGTATAGAACCCAGGCCTCCTTACACAGTGGCCCTCATTAACGCTCGATCTCTACCAAGGCACAGTCTGGAAATTCGGGAATTAATTACTAATTTAAATCTAGATATTCTGTTTGTTACAGAAACTTGGGGAGATGCTGCTTCTGGACCAGATTTTTGCTCAGCCACCCCCGAGGGCTTTCTAGTATCCAAAATGGACAGACCCGTAGGCAGGGGTGGGGGACTTGCCATAGTCCATAAAGCCAAGTTTTGTTTAAAAACTGATTCTACTCCAACCTTGAGCAGTGAGACCCTTAAATTTTCCATCACACTTAACACCAACCAAGTTTTTAGGGCCTGTCTCCTTTATCGGCCACCAGGCACACGCACTCAGTTTCTCTCCAATCTTGCCGAAATTGTACAAATGTGCGTAGACTCATCGGACTATACAGTCCTGGGGGATTTTAATTTTCATCTTGAATCTCCCGTGGACAGAGACACCATCCAACTCATTGCAGATTTAGAAGCATTAGATTACACCAACTAGTTACAGTCCCAACACATCAAGCTGGCCACACTTTGGACGGACTATTCACTAATAATCCTGCCATCTCATTTACTAAGGTGCTACCTCAGACTTGGTCAGACCATTATGCGGTCATCTTTAGTATCAAAGCATACAGCCCGAATCCAGCACAATTGAAATCTAAAACCTCACAGAGTATTCGTGACTGGAGAAATTTGGACCTCCCCTTGCTTACCCAATTACTTACAACGCCCCACTTTGAGATTCCTGTTGATCCAGATCAATCATCTGCCAAATTTCATGAATGGCTTGTGAACGCACTCCATTTAGCGACTCCCTCTAAAGTCATCTTTCCAAACCGTTCTACCAAATCTGCGGGTTGGTTCTCTGAGGAACTTAGATTGCAGAGGCAGCACTGCAGGAATCTTGAGAGACATTGGCGAAGACATTATAATCTGCACGACAAACAAACTTATAAAGCTGCCATAGCCATTTACAAACGTGCCATAATCTCTCATAAAAGGGCGTACTACCTATCTCAAATAGAGTCTGCACAAAATTCATCCAGGAAACTGTTTCAAATAGTCAATCCGTTATCCACCCCTCCTTCTGTCCCTGTAGTTGAGCCATCCCAAGACCTTTGTAACTCCCTAGCTGACTATTTCTCCAGCAAAGTCACTAGCATCTATGCCACCTTTACTTCGTTAGTTCAATCCAAAGGCTCTGATTCTCAACCCATCTCAAATCTTGTCACTGGTCCTACTTTTTCTTTATTTCACTCTGTTCCTGCGGAAAGAATTAATAAATACATTGTCACCACTACCTCAGGTTCACCCCTGGACCTGTGCCCTCCATCGGTAGTTAATCAACTCAGTGAACTTATTACACTCCCTCTTACCAAGATTTGTAACTCTATGTTCCTCACAGGCGAGTATCCTAAGATCTGGAAGAAAACCATAATTAAACCTCTGTTGAAAAAACCTTCTCTGGACCCTTTAGAACCAGCTAGCTATAGACCCATAGCCGCTCTTCCCTTCCCAGCAAAAATCTGTGAAGCAATCATGAATTACCAACTGTCTGATTTCATTGAACAACATCACTTGCTGGATGATACCCAATTTGGTTTCAGAAGGAACCATGGAACGGAAACAGCGCTGATAAAGGCGGCTGCTGAGATCAGAGCTATTTTAGATCATAATGGGGCAGCTGCGCTCATTTTGCTCGATCTCTCCGCCGCCTTTGACACGGTCGATCACTCCATCTTGATCGACCGTGTCTCAGCATTGGGGGTTAACCATCGAGCTAGAGACCTAATAGCCTCCTTTTTGGCCAACCGTTCCCAAGCTGTGAAACTTGGTACTTTTTACTCGCCCACTTCCACATTACCCTGTGGAGTACCCCAGGGATCCTCGCTAAGTCCGACACTATTCAACATCTATGTGTCGGACTTGGCGAGGGTCATAAAAACTTATGGACTGAATCTGACCACCTATGCAGACGACACCCAATTGGTGTTGGCGGTCCATAAGAATGGTTTGGCAGTTGCCTCAAGATTTCAGGAGGCTTTACTAGCCATAGGTTCCTGGATGTTGGGGAACTGCCTTAAATTAAATTCGAATAAGACTGAGGTGATGACCTTTGGCAACCTGTCTCCGGTGTGGTCTGACATCTGGTGGCCCACTGAACTCGGCCCACCACCAGTACCGGTTGCCAAGGTCAGGAACCTGGGGGTCACGTTCGACACCAAACTAACTTTTATCCATCATGTCAATAAGGTGACCTCAGCTTCTTTTTTTATCCTCAGGAAAATCAAAAAACTACTTCCTTTTTTACCACCAGCTGCAGGAATGACAATGATTTCTACGCTAATATTTTCGAAATTGGACTATTGCAACGCCCTCCTGCTAAATGCCCAACAGCAGGTTGTGGATAAACTACAACTAGTCCAAAACGCAGCGGCCAGGGCACTTCTCTCCATCCCCAAATATCAATCTGTTGCAGCTGCCATACGTCAACTCCACTGGCTTAGAGTTAGAAGCCGCATAAAATTCAAGGCCCTCTGTATTGCATACAAGGCAATACATAACTCAGGCCCTCAATTTTTAATAAATGCTTTCAGGATTTACACCCCTAGCAGGACTCTCCGTTCGGCATCCAACTTTCTTCTGCCCCTCCCTCGCACCAGAACAGTTGCCTGGGGAGACAGATGCTTTCTGGTAGCTACGGCGAGATTATGGAACTCCCTTCCTCTCTGTATTAAAACTAGTCCAACCTTGTTAATTTTTCGAAAACAGCTGAAAACATGGCTTTTTTATCAATAATTTCATTTTTCCTTTCGGTTAATTGTCTAAATCCTCTGCGCCGAGACACCCTCGGGTATTTGTGCGCATTACAAATTGAATAAACATAAACATAAACAAACATAAACATAAACATAAGGAAACTCCGGGCTAAAAATAGGCAAGCATCTGAATTCAGTAGAAATTAGCAATTGGTGGATCTCATATTCTGGTATGGATGCCTATCATATAACGCTTCACCTGTGTGCATCAAAGAACACAATTCCCAACTATTTTGTAATATATAACTTTTAAAAAATCTATTTATTCGCATTTTAATAGTAAACACCAATATACCATATATAAACCTTCTACATGTAACTTCAGCATCTCAGTGGTATTTTATATAACTTTTTTTTCTCGAAAACATAAATCTAGCTTGAAGTAATTGCAATAACCTCAATAAAGTTGCACCCCATTATCTGAAATGATAATATTTAGGCCATGATCTAAAGAAACAGTGCAGGCTGTGCTCTGAAGACAAAGTTCAGAAAATGACATGAAGACTTAAATTGGGAGAGTCACTGGAAGGTGTAAGTAGAGGCTATCATCAGAAGATGTAAAATGCAGAGCATAATCGGAAGATGCAACATTCACGCTATAATCTGAAGGCATGAAGGGCAAGCCATGAACAGAAAGGGTAAAGCACAGGCTACGATGTGAAATGAAAAAGAAAAGGCCACTATTTGAAGATGTGAGGTCCAGACATTGATTTGAGGCCATTTTCTGAATTTCTAATGCGCATGTCATGATCTGAAGAAGTAAACTGCAGGCCATGACCTGCAGTGGAAAAACAGATACCACTACCTGAAGGGGTGAAGTGCACTCTGTGAAAATCAGCACTACATGTGTCTCTTTGGAGATGCTTCATCACTCGCCTTTCAGAGTCGTCTCATGGCCTTGTAGCATGGAGCCATACTTGTGAGCTATGGAGTGCTCCATTCAAATAAATCCTATTGTGGTAGGCAACGAGGACGATTGGTTCTGCTGGGCCTGGAGGTGGTGCAGGTGGTCGTCTGTATTATGTTGCTTTACTCCCAACAGAGATCTCCCATTCAGTAGAGAGCTCTGGGTCACTTGAAAATCGTAAAGGTGTAAGTATGTGGCTGGAGAGGAGTGCAGAGTGCTGGATCTGTGGGAAGGTGCGGCCAGCATAGGATGGAGGGAGTGAAGACTTGTTTTGGGTGACGTACCAGATCTTGAGTTTGTTATGAGGAGGGTCCTGCAATATGTTCTGGCCCCCGATGCTGACAATCTGCATGCTATTGCATTTGGGGGACTTCTTCCCTTAAGAGAGAACATATTTTGGCTCGAGGGCCCCCTAGACCGAGTGGCATGGTGGACCCCGGGGCTGTCCTGTAGCTCATACTAGAAGGCCTGGAGCACAAGAAAAGAGAGCTCTGATAGCCACGATACAACATGGCTGCTAGACATGTTTGTTGCTGAATTTACATAGTCCAAATGTTCGGTAGCCATTTGAAAACTGTTGTACAATTATGCAGCCCAGGAGTGCAGTACATGAATAGGGGAAAAGGAAACAGGATCCCTTAAGAAATGAGGCGCGTGTAAATATATAGTGAGCAGGGTCACATTTTGCGTAATACTAAACATGAAAGTATAACAGAGGAGTGCAGTGGGAGTGCGCAAATGTGGACCAGCAATGGAGAGATTCGGAGGTAGCTGGTTTGGGGGTCAGTAGGTTTACTCGGGGTCGAATGCTGTATATCGCTATGCAAACTACATTTTTGAGAAGTTACATCCGTGATACGCCGTGGGTTTATACCAATGATGATGAAATACTGCCAGCTGAGTCACATTCATTTCTATATTTTTGTGTGTTTTGGTGTGTGTGTGCTTGTGTGTTGTGTTGGGAATGAGGTCTTGCCCAACACCTGAAGCTTTCTGCAGGTGCAACCACCCTTCACTAGGGCAGAAAGAGACTAACAACCGAAGATGATCTCAACATGTCATATCTGCATTTAGATTTAATTTTCCAGCCACCAATCCCCATACTGCCATTGCAATAGGTGGAAAAAATATTTCATACCCACTTCTAAAGTCAACTTTAGAGGTGGTTACAAAAATCACAATACATTTTATAGGGTTTATATTTTTATCTCTGTGCTGTACAAATGATTTTGGCCTAAGCTTCCCCTGTGAAGACCAGATAAATTCCTTTACAGAAAAGACAAAGAATGCTGTGAGGCGTGCCAGCCTAATCCGGACCCTGAAGCGCGGCAGGGTCTTCTGTAATGCGCTGCTGGCCTGTGCAGAATTGTGTCCAAACAAACCTCCCTCAACAGAAGAAGCAGGAGCCCAGAGGAGACCGTTTGGAAAAGCTTTATTGTCCACACAACAACTCAAGTGGCGGCGAATGCATTTCGGCTTTCGCCTTCCTCAGCGCCCAACACCTGAAGTGGAAATCACGGTGCGTTTTTTCCTGCTGCCTTTGAATGTCCGGCAGGGGTCCGCTCCTCCCCCTTCCTGATTGTGTTCACCTGTTGCAGCTCGAATGTGTATCATCGGACTGCAACTCCCAGAATGCCCAAATGATAAGCAGCGCCCGTCGGGGATAGTAGGGGGAGAGCTGATGTTGAATTTCACTGCTGCGGAACCCAAAATTGCCACAGGACACGATGACACACTCTGTTGTCCAGTGGTCGTCAAGCCTCTCCTCGGGTCCCCCCGTACTGCCACAGCCCCCACGGTAGGAAGTCCAATGTTCAGGGGCTAATAGCGGGTAGCTGATTGCTACAAGAGAGGTGCAATACCTCAACTGCTCACGTCGTTCCAATGCGGGGGCGGGTACCAGATAAATTCCTTTACAGAAAAGACAAAGAATGCTGTGAGGCGTGCCAGCCTAATCCGGACCCTGAAGCGTGGCAGGGGCTTCTGTAATGCGCTGCTGGCCTGCGCAAAATTGTGTAAAAACAAGCCTCCCTCAACAGAAGAAGCAGGAGCCCAGAGGAGACCATTTGGAAAAGCTTTATTGTCCACACAACAACTCAAGTGGCGGCGAATGCATTTCAGCTTTCGCCTTCCTCAGCGCCCAACACCTGAAGTGGAAATCACTGTGCGTTATTTCCTGCTGCCTTTGAATGTCCGGCATGGGTCCGCTCCTCCCCCTTCCTGATTGTGTTCACCTGTTGCAGCTCGTATGTGTATCATCGGACTGCAACTCCCAGTATGCCCTAATGATAAGAGGCACCCGTCGGGGATAGTAGGGGGAGAGCTGATGTTGAATTTCACTGCTGCGGAACCCAAAATTGCCACGGGACATGATGACACACTCCGTTGTCCAGTGGTCGCAAAGCCTCTCCTCGGGTCCCCCCCGTACTGCCACAGCCCCCACGGTAGGAAGTTCAATGTTCAGGGGCTAATAGTGGGTAGCTGATTGCCACGAGTGAGGTGCAATACCTCAACTGCTCACGTCGTTCCAATGCGGTGGCGGGTACCGGATAAATTCCTTTACAGAAAAGACAAAGAATGCTGTGAGGCGTGCCAGCCTAATCCGGACCCTGAAGCGCGGCAGGGTCTTCTGTAATGCGCTGCTGGCCTGTGCAGAATTGTGTCCAAACAAACCTCCCTCAACAGAAGAAGCAGGAGCCCAGAGGAGACCGTTTGGAAAAGCTTTATTGTCCACACAACAACTCAAGTGGCGGCGAATGCATTTCGGCTTTCGCCTTCCTCAGCGCCCAACACCTGAAGTGGAAATCACGGTGCGTTTTTTCCTGCTGCCTTTGAATGTCCGGCAGGGGTCCGCTCCTCCCCCTTCCTGATTGTGTTCACCTGTTGCAGCTCGTATGTGTATCGTCGGACTGCAACTCCCAGAATGCCCAAATGATAAGCAGCGCCCGTCGGGGATAGTAGGGGGAGAGCTGATGTTGAATTTCACTGCTGCGGAACCCAAAATTGCCACAGGACACGATGACACACTCTGTTGTCCAGTGGTCGCCAAGGCTCTCCTCGGGTCCCCCCCGTAGGATATATGACGGTACAACGCGTACCATCACAACGCATACCTTTACAACGCGGCCGTGACAACGCAAGTCGTTACCACGACTTGCGTTGGGGGGGCGCGGATTTCGAATAGTTTAATTTACTATTCTAACACCAGTCCCCGTGGACCCTAGGGAAGGTGTTAGGATAGTAAATTAACTATTTTTAGACCTTGAGCGCCCTCCAGCGCAAGTCGTGGTAACGACTTGCGTTGTCACAGCCGCGGTGTAAAGGTACCGCGTTGTGAAAACATCGTTGTAAACGATGTTTATCCCCCCCTACTGCCACAGCCCCCACGGTAGGAAGTCCAATGTTCAGGGGCTAATAGCGGGTAGCTGATTGCCACAAGAGAGGTGCAATACCTCAACTGCTCACGTCGTTCCAATGCGGGGGCGGGTACCGGATAAATTCCTTTACAGAAAAGACAAAGAATGCCGTGAGGCGTGCCAGCCTAATCCGGACCCTGAAGCGCGGCAGGGGCTTCTGTAATGCGCTGCTGGCCTGCGCAAAATTGTGTAAAAACAAGCCTCCCTCAACAGAAGAAGCAGGAGCCCAGAGGAGACCATTTGGAAAAGCTTTATTGTCCACACAACAACTCAAGTGGCGGCGAATGCATTTCAGCTTTCGCCTTCCTCAGCGCCCAACACCTGAAGTGGAAATCACTGTGCGTTATTTCCTGCTGCCTTTGAATGTCCGGCATGGGTCCGCTCCTCCCCCTTCCTGATTGTGTTCACCTGTTGCAGCTCGTATGTGTATCAATGGACTGCAACTCCCAGAATGCCCAAATGATAAGCAGCACCCGTCGGGGATAGTAGGGGGAGAGCTGATGTTGAATTTCACTGCTGCGGAACCCAAAATTGCCACAGGACACGATGACACACTCCGTTGTCCAGTGGTCGCAAAGCCTCTACTCGGGTCCCCCCCGTACTGCCACAGCCCCCACGTTAGGAAGTCCAATGTTCAGGGGCTAATTGCTGGAAGCTGATTGCCCCGAGAGAGGTGCAATACCTCAACTGCTCACGTCGTTCCAATGCGGGGCAGGTACCGGATAAATTCCTTTACTGAAAAGACAAAGAATGCCGTGAGGCGTGCCAGCCTAATCCGGACCCTGAAGCGCGGCAGGGGCTTCTGTAATGCGCTGCTGGCCTGCGCAGAATTGTATCCAAACAAACCTCCCTCAACAGAAGTAGCAGGAGCCCAGAGGAGACCGTTTGGAAAAGCTTTATTGTCCACACAAGAACTCAAGTGGCGGAGAATGGATTTCGGCTTTCGCCTTCCTCATCGCCCAACACCTGAAGTGGAAATCACGGTGCGTTATTTCCTGCTGCCTTTGAATGTCCGGCATGGGTCCGCTCCTCCCCCTACCTGATTGTGTTCACCTGTTGCAGCTCGTATGTGTATCGTCGGACTGCAACTCCCAGAATGCCCAAATGATAAGCAGCACCCGTCGGGGAGAGTAGGGGGAGAGCTGATGTTGAATTTCACTGCTGCAGAACCCAAAATTGCCACAGGACACGATGACACACTCCGTTGTTCAGTGGTCGCAAAGCCTCTCCTCGGGTCCCCCCCGTACTGCCACAGCCCCCACAGTCGGAAGTCCAATGTTCAGGGGCTAATAGCGGGTAGCTGATTGCCACGAGAGAGGTGCAATACCTCAACTGCTATATATATGCATTGTTGTTACTTCAGTCTCCTGTAAATATTATGACATTTTGATCCTTTCTTTTTTCACACATGGGGTGCACACCATTTTTAAAGACATGATGAATTACTGTTTTTACAAAAATGTGATATTTATATGGTTTTAACAATGGATTTAGGCCATGACCGATTTTTATTGTTAATCATATTTATACATATTTATACAGATCTATTTATCATACACTTTGCACTTTTTGAAAGTATTGTTTGCACTTATTTGCACAGCTTGTTGCACATTAAGCAGAGGTGTTAGAAGAAAATACACACACAAAAATGTATGCACTTTTATAGCACAAGATCCTCCCTGCAGTTCTGCCTTTGCTTCAGAATGGATTCATTAATGTTGTATATTTATGTGTATAGAGATCTCTTCAAGGGCGAGGATTTATCCTGCAATGAAGTATTTTGAGCCCATTCAGATGTTTTAGATTTTTTTACATCTTTAAGATCGCATACAACTAATATGCATTTATGCTGTAATATATTGGTTGATATATGTGTCTCTCTTAAAAAAAAGGAGGGGTTTGTACAATTAGCGGGTTTTGTATTTTAAGAGCGGTTACTAGATGTAATACATTTATGTATTTATATAAATGCAATGCAGTATTTTTGTAATGAAAAATCAGCTCTAATTGACATTTTTGCAAAACCCACTTTGAATAGTATCTCCTCAGTGCCTATGGTCATGTGACCTGGAAGGAGTCCGTGTCAGGGGAGGCGTGCATTGGTGTTCACTGCATGAAAATGAAAAAAAAATGTAACTGCTCTGCATGTGACCAAGGGCTCACGAAGCCCGAAACGCGTTATGGCTGTTTACCTGTGCCAATAAATCATTCTGTGGCCAGATCCTGTGGTCCGTCTCCTGTTTTGGCTTCGCCGGTCCGAGGGATTTGGAGGTGGCCTACAGAGAGTTTCTGTGCATATATATATATATATATATATATATATACAACAAAAAACATTCGCTCTTACAGAAACGTCGAACAGGCCACACCAACTGCTTCCAACAAGATCTTTAATTCAATAAAAGCCAATACAGGCATTACGCGTTTCGAGTCCCCTGACTCTTCATCATATGCCACTGACTGCTGTTGCGGTGGGTTCGTTTAGTATTTAAATACGGAACTGTTAGACATGGAGAAGGGACATTCATCCAGTCTTTTAAAGGGCCAGTCATTTTTCCTTTCTTAATGTTCAATATAATTTTGCCAAATCTTCTTGGATGCAACGAGGAAATGTAAAATTACTAGTTCAGGTCAGTTCTCTTAACCCCCAAATGGCTTCCTATTCATGTTTTCCTGCGTTGTATTGTTTTTGGCACTCATCACAATATTTCAGGGACTGCATCTCCCATAATACTTCACGTCTGTCCTTTATTCCTTCGCTGGTTCCCCATGTCGATTTTGGTAACATTTCACACATTATTACTGTGCACGAGTGCAATCTTGCTTTAAGAGGGAAAGTTCCATACCTCGGGCACAGTATGCAACAGGGTGAAGTACTGGGTTTTTAAGAACCCAGTGGTGCCAGGGAACACGCCCTTAGACTTCGAGTTCTTCCTGTTTCAGACTACAGAAACACAGAGTCTTCTAGGTGAAGTCAAAGATCGAGTTTATTGGCTGCAGGCGTAACAGGTATCCTAGAAGTACAACACGGTGTATATTCTCAGGAGACTGCTCAAAATCACAAAGCCAGTCTTCTCTTTTTATACAAAATATTATGCTTCAGGCAAACATTCCTTATTTTACAGTTGACCATTCACATATTTTCACTACAAAGAGAAAGCAGAATCATGATGACAAGCTTATTTTCAGTTTGTCCAACCCAAAATAAATCACCCAGCAAGGCCCAACATATTCATCAGATATCGACGGACCCCTAATAAATTCGGGCACCTCCTCCTCATAAAGCAGGTCATAAAGTAAGGAACAGAGACAGGTGTGTGTAAGATTAGGAGTGGTTTGTGTGTGATGAAAGGTTTATGGCATGTTGTGCCTTGATACTATCTCGATCGGCCTTTGGGAGAGGAACTGACCGAACAGGTTTGGCCTTGGGCAGTGGAGTCAGCTTGCCCAGGTCGTGCAGGAGTCAGCAAAGGTGTACGTGTCCTTCAGACTCGTTTTTTGCTTTAGTCACCGGCCTATGTGAGGGCAATCACAAAATGGCTGTCGTTCACAAAATGGAACCCGAGGGTTCGGGTCGAAACCTCTGGTTTCAGGGTGAAGTCGTCACTCGAATACGGCGAAAATGCTTGTATATAGTATACTCGTCATTCTCGGTCTGCTGATACCAAAATCGTCATGATACGACGATGTTTATGACACAGGTCCAGAATTTTCAGTACCACAGACCCTCCTTTTGCCCTTACATAGGCAATCAACCTGTACTCACACTAATCTGAGTCCAGGTCTACATTCCTAAAATCATTGAGATGTTGCTGTAGCATCATCCTATTACTTAGCTCGTCCCTCGATACAGGTTTCCTTACACACGATGTAACACAGAGGCCACATATAGCAGGAGCACACTGTACGCACAGACAGAACAGGAAAAGAATGGCTAAGATCATCCCAATGACCATCAGAATCTTCCATTCCCAGGCGGATAACAGTTCCCAGAACCACCCCATCAACGACCAATCTCCTTTATCCACATGAATAGATTCAGAGATCTTCTGTAGTTTAGAGATGGCCTGGTACACTGTTGGAGCGTTATCTGGAATGAAAACACAGCAACTCGATTGGATCACTTTACATACCCCACCTCGGTCTGCAAGTATGACGTCTAACGCGACCCTATTCTGAAGAGTCATAAGGCGATCCGACTGGAGCTCAGCAGTCAAGTTACTAAGTGCACCGGCAGTTTCAACTACGGTGGATTCAACCACCCTCGTCAATTGCCTTATGTTCCTGCTGTTAGCCATGGGTCCCCAAAACGGCAGAAAACCCTTAGAGAAGTCTCCAAATTCTTGTCCTGCAGTGTCTTCTTTACTGAAGACACCTCTAACTATCCTTGTCTTATGGTAATCTGCCGCAGCTGTGTAGGTGGGAGGCAACAGGAACGAAACAAAACATGTGCCCGAAAAGTCAGGGGGCAACTATGTATAGGCTCTATCATGGCAGACGAAATAGGTACCCTTAGCTGCTAAGAAAGAAGGGGAAGTTGGGACGCAAAAACATATGTCTCAGTGCAGATGCTCTTCCCTAACTGAGCTCTGGGATTCTTGCCAGTACCTTGCAGACATAGGTGACCCTGATGGAGTACAATCCAAATCGGAGAGGATCTCTTAGCTCGCTGTTTTTCACTCAGAGTAACTCCATATCCGTTCACGTTCTATCCAATGTATGCTAGTGTCTCATCTCTCGGGATAGTCTCATAGGAAGTATCTTCCCTAATCATATCTACTATACCCTTAACTAGAGCACTATTCTTAGGATTATCTTTCACAGAACGTAGGGGGTAGATTTCATGTGCATAGATGAACATTGTTCTGTATGCCCACACAGAACCATTATGGCTGAAAGGCAGGGCCAGATAAGGGATACCTTTATCCGTTGTGTGAGGCATAAGACCACACACCCAACAGTTAGTCATGTTCATTACTAATTGGTGTTGGTGTAAAAGCTGAACGAAGGAGTTATTAATAAACTCTAATCTCCTGACGGACTCATGTTCAGGGAAAGGGTGGAAAGAGTGCGAGGAAACAGTAGGAGGAGGTATGGGCTGTATAGTGGATGCAAATGTCACTCGAAAAGAGAATAAAACATATCCCATCAAAAACATCATTACACTGAACAACATAAAAATGCATAATATCAAAAAACTTTTCTTGGTCATCATTCTACATATTTTAGCTTTGAAGTTAATTTCCTTGGCAGGTCTCTCCATCTCGAAAAACTCCATCCTCTCTAATTGCTGCTGGCGATGGTAGGGTGTTCTATGCTAAGGAATGCTTCTGTCAGTCCAGGGCAAATCCCTTAGACCAACCAGAACTGTCGACCTAACGTCTTCAGCTGCACCCCAAAGACTTCGGCAACTGCGACCCTACAGCTGAACCCGGATGGTGGTTCGAAAAACAAAAATAAAAAAGTTTCTAAGATTAGAGAGCTGTACTTTAAAAAAAATAGCAAAGAAAAGGAAAATTTTATTAGTCCATAGTTCTCGGCCTCAGGTTATAGCGCCTTTTTCCAGGTAATGTCTGGTCCTGGAACAGGAGTTCAGGCTCTGTAATGTCCAATCGGATTGACGGTGGCACAGCTTCCTGCAAAAGATTGTCACTTTCTCGTTCAGAAATTGTTCCTTTTACACGTGCATCGCTGAAAGGCAGAAAACGAGGCACAGTTTCAGTCTCTGAGTCAGCAACACCCTCCTGGACCCACCGGTCGTAGGGACCCTCTTGCAGTGTACGCCGTGGATCCAGTTTTTCTTTCCTTTCACTTGAACGGCTGATCTTGTTGAGAGAAGGACTAGGTGAGGGCCGGTCCAGCGAGGCTGATCATTCTTTGTCCGCTGGAAATTTTTCACCAGGACCCACGAACCAGGATTGATGGGGTGTCCTGGAGCTTCAGAGACCTGAGGCAGAGTATTGTGAACCTGTTGGTGTAAAACACGCAATTTAGCCGTCAATTCATACAAATAATCAAGCAGTACAGGGTGTTCGATCTCACTGAATTTTGTCGGCCTAGGCACTCCCCATATGTTGGCCGGACGGCCGAACACGATTTCATAGGGACTAAGTCCCACTCGCAAATGCACAGTCATTCTGGTTGATAGGAGTGCTAAAGGCAGAGCGTCAGGCCATTTAAGACCAGAGCTCGCTTGAATCTTGGCCAATTTCAGTTTTAGTGTGCCATTGTAGCACTCTACTAGTCCAGCTGATTGGGGGTGATTTGCAGCGTGGAATTTTTGTTGGATACCTAGCCCTTCACATACTTTCTTCATCACTCGTCCTACAAATTCACTCCCATTGTCACTCCAGACCATTCTCGGCATTTCAAACCTAGGGAAAAATTCTTTGACAAGGGCTTTAGCTGTGGATAAGGCAGTGTTGTCTTTCAGGGGGTATGCTTCTACCCATCTCGAAAAGGCACAAACAACAACGAGTACGTATTTCAAATTGTTGCACCTTTCCATGTGGATGAAATCTAGCTGCAAAGCCTCAAACGGATACGTTGGAGGCGCAAAATGACCAGCTGGAGTTGGGGTTCCCCTGCCAGGATTGTATTTCAGACACACCATACAATTCTTGACCACATTCTCTGCACACTTGGGAATTCCAGCATTTTGCCATACTGGAGCCAGCAACTTACAAATCCCTTTCACACTGATGTGAGCCATTCCATGGGCCATTGTAACCACTGCAAGCACGTACGCATCGGGTAACAACCATCGCTGATGCTCTGACAATTTAACCCAACAACCATTTGTATCCAATTTACCCGTACTCTCTCTCCACACACTCAATTCTTTCTCTGTAGCTTCAGTTTGAATAGACTTCACACTCTCTATTGTGTCCTCACACATTCCCACGTCACCAATCCATCTTGCAGGGCCTGCAACATACATTCGACTCATCACATCCCTTGCTGTTTCTTTTGCAATTTCATCAGCAAATGCATTGCCACGACCAACATCATCAGTAACCTTCTTGTGTGCACTGCATTTCACAATCGCAACTTGTAAGGGCAAAGTCAGTGACTCAAGAAGCTCATTCACCAACTGACCATGCTGTATCTTAGCTCCATGCGAAGTCAGGAACCCACGTTCTTTCCACAATCGCCCAAAACTATGGGCCACACCGAATGCATACTGGCTGTCAGTATATATGGTCACTTTCATTCCTTTTGATAAAACACACGCTCTTGTAAGTGCAATCAACTCTGCTGCTTGAGCTGAATTATGTGGGATACGTGCAGCTTCAACAATCGTATGCAAAGTCGCAACAGCATATGCCGCAGTCGTATCACCATTCGGAAGCTTAAAGCATGAACCATCCACCCATAAGGTACCATCACACTTCACAAGAGGAGTGTCTCTGAGGTCTATTCTCCCTTTCGTTTCTTCTTCTGTCCTGAGGAAACAATCATGCTGCTCAGAAGCATCTGTCTCTGCTACAATCGGCAACAACGTAGCTGGATTCAATGTGTTGCATCTTTTTATGTGCACATGACTCGCTAAAAGTGTCAACTCATAACCTGACAATCGAGCGCTAGTTAAGTGCTGTGTCTTGATCCTGTTTAACAAAATGTCCACTGCATGTGGGACCATTACAATCAACGTATTATTCATCACTAAACCAGCAGACTGGCGAATAGAAACTGCTGCTGTCGCTGTGGCTCTCAAGCAACTCGGCAACGCTCTAGCTACCGGATCTAAAGTCGATGAAAAATACGCGCATGGACGTTGCTTGTCCCCAAAAGACTGTGTCAACACTGACAATGCACAACCTTCCTTCTCATGGACATACAGTGTAAAAGGCTTACTGTTGTCGGGGGTACCCAACACAGGAGCCGAACACAATGCATCACGCAATTCGGAAAAGCTTTTCTGACAATCTTCAGACCATGGAAGGGGATTCGGTGTATCTTTACAAGTCAATGCTACCAAAGGTTTGGCCAACAAAGAAAAATTCGGTATCCATTGTCTGCAATATGATGTAATGCCCAAGAAAGCACGCACTTCTCTCTGTGTCCTTGGCACACTCAATTTCGCTATTGCCTGTATTCTATCTGGGGTCAGTTTCCTTCCCTCCTTCGACAAGAGATGACCTAAGTAGGTCACTTCTTGTCGACAATATTGCAATTTTGAAAGGGACACTTTGTGGTGTAACTCAGACAAATGACGCAACAATGACAATGTGGCTTCTTTGCAGATTTCCTCAGTATCTGCAGCAACAAGCAAATCATCAACGTACTGAATAAGTGTAGCACCATCAGGTAAAACAATCGCATCAAGCTGTGTTTTTAAAGCTTGACTATATATTGAAGCGTCGACCTCCTAAACTGAAGCCGAAAATATTCCTACTCTCTTCGGCAATCGGGATGCTGAAGAAGGCATTCTTCAAGTCAATCACCGAGAACCAAGTCACGGAAGCTGGAATCATAGTCAATAGTGCAGTGATATCAGGAACAACTGGAAATTGTGGCACAACGATTTTGTTCACTTCTCTAAGATCAAACACAAATCTGTAAACGGGTGGCTGAGAAGGGTCAGTATGCTTCAAAACAGGCTAAACAGGACTATTGCAAACGTTGCCTCTTGTCTCTTCAATTAAATCTTTTTCAATCAAATCATAAATAATCGCTAGCAACGCTTTTTCACCTTCACTAGAAATCTTGTATTGGGGAATGCGTGGCATTTTCACATTGGCTTTCAATGTCACAACATATGGCGGTATTTCCAAAAGACCCACATCATTAGGACCAGTAGCCCAAAGAATATCCGGAAGAAATGACAATTCCGTCGGAAGTTTGTCCTTCGATAAATACATTGGAAAGACTACTTTCCTACAGGGTCCAAGAGAAAGGGACATAGGACTAGAAATCGGGTTCCTAACCGGGGCGCCAGAAAAACCTACTGAAACATTCGTTTTGCCAGACAAAGGTGCGCCAGGGAGTTTAGAGTGCATAATGGAACTCTTTGTAGCACCAGTATCCAACAGAAAAGGCTCTGACACACCTGATGTAATCACCTCCACAAAAGGTCCACTCTGATCTACTGGAACTGAAACAACTCCCTCTCTTTGTCCGTGGCTGTCCTAGCAATCATTACCTTCCATATTCTCATCTTCCGCATAGTAGTCATCAGCATAGTACTGAGCCGTCCTACCAGACGCGTTATTCTGCTGATCAAAACTATTCATTGAGTTCTGTGGCGAAAAAGAACGCCCGTTCTGTAGGAAATTTCCACGTCCTCTACCTCTAGGCGCTTGTGGAGTACCTCGACCTCGTGCGCTAGAAACACCATTCATACGCTGTAATAAAACAGGGCAGCTACTTTTAAAATGGCCCTCCTCTTTACAATATGCACACTGATTAGGGCCTACAGGAAAACGTTGTTGAGGATATTCGGTCCTTTGCGTGTTTCTCTGAAACTGCTGAGGCTGCTGATAGTTGCTCTGACCACCACGAGGCGGGTACGCCTGCTGTAAAATAACCTTTGTTTTTAACTCTTTCGTTTTCTTGTCTGCTCTATCCTTCTCATCTTTATCCCTATTTTCGTAGTACTGGGCAGTAGCCAATATCTGTGCTAAAGAGGAAACGGCCCAAGAACTTTCTGAATCTTTTAATTTCTTACACAACTCAGGAAGCAAATTGTGCACAAACTTGTCAACGAACAACCGTTGACCACCTTCTGTACTCATATCTTGACCAATGTGGTCAATAAACGTCTCTTCAAACCTGGTGAAGAAATCAGGCACTGTCTCATCTTTCTTCTGCTTACATGCAGACAATTTGTCCCAATTCACTCGCATAGCAGGCATTAAAGTCTTCATGTAAGTAACGATCTTATCGGGGAGATCTGCTACCAACGGTCATTCGCAGCGCCAATATTAGCCCATGTGTCGCCTAACTCTTGCGCGTGATCTGTATGACGAATCAAACCCCATAAAGGCTGTGGAACAACATTCCCGAACAACATGCCTATGTCGGCTAAATTCATAATACATGAGCCTGCAGTCTGTGATAATTCCTTGTAATACCCTGCAGGATTTTTACGGGGGTCAGGTAAAGTCTGTTTCAGGGCCAATACTTCAGCTCGCTTCCAAGGAACATGTACCCAAACACGCTGAAAGTGTGCTGGAACAGCATCGATATTATTAGCAACATCAGCGTGAGTTGCTTCCTTCCATACCAGAGGGACCTCTCTCATGGGATATTGTCTCGCTTTCCTTTTAACGGAGGAATCATGCTCAAATAATGACCGGGAAACACCCTCACTCCTAAACGACAATAATGACGCAACTGCTTTTTCAACATCGGAACCCACAATTGTGCCTTTTACAAACTCGTACCGTACACGACACAGCTCAGGTGGATTGCATTCTAAATCATTTTCCTCCAATTACTCACAAAGAAAAACACACATTTTCTCGAAAACGTATCTCTGTTTCGGCTCTTCCCACTGATGGAAGACATCCATAACAGAATCTAGCTCATATCTCGTAGGGTCAGTAACCCATTTGTGTGCCAAATAATTCAATGTTTCCCGCTCTCTAGAGTCGGGCAGTTGACTACGCAGTTGTTTGCTCGTTGAAACAGGGGTCATACTTGTTGCCCCAAAAAGAGGATACAGAAGACTAGCAACAGTGTCAGTCATTCTCTGTCGAACAGAAGGAGAAGTTGACGAAAGAACAGGAGGAAAAACAGAGTGAGGCAAAGCAGATGCAGATGCAGACGCAGAGGCAGTATCAGGAGGAATACCAGAAGAGGTAGTCGATGCAGTAGGTAAAGTCGCAAGAAGTGCAGGTAGAGCAGGTAGCAAAGTCGGCCGCCCTTGAGGAGGCTGCGCCATAGGAGTAGCAGCCAACTGAAGAGGAGCTGGCGGCTGTGGAAGAACTTGAGGCACAACAATTGGGGGTTGCACAACTAAAGGTTGCGGAGGTGCAGTAGTACTCTGCGCATAGGGGGGTGGCGAACTTAATAAGTGAGACATTAAAGGATCTTTCTCAAGTTCTTTTGCTGCATCTTGCTGAAGAGGCGGCAAAACTGGGTAACATTTATCGATAACCATTTTACGTTGCCTGTGCAACTGCTCACTCGCTTGCTCTTCTTCGTTATCTTTATACTGCATAGCAGCTTGCATTATCGAGATACCCTTTTCTCCTTGCTAATTTAATTTCTTTCTGTTTGGCTTCCTTTCGCCATAGGCGGAAAGAGTCAAACATCGCCGGCCGGGCTTTCTTCCTAAAGAGTCTACTCTCTAGATTATCTAATATCTCTGTGTCAAAACTACCATATTGGGGCCATTTTAAAACACCATCTTTTCTGGTGTATCGGATCCATACTTCATTATATGTGATTGGGCCTACGCCATGTTTCACATAGAGCTCATAGGTTGGAGTTCCAATCGGAGGAACCGGAAACGAGTCCTCTAATCGGGAATCCCTATTACAACCAAGAAAAAACAAATTTCCAAGTCTGCTAAGACCAGGCATCTTCGCTCTCTAGTCTAGCTTCAAACTTCAAAGGATTATCGAATACGTTAGTCTCGTGAATACACGAGTCCCTCGGCTTTGGTACTTGCAAGTTCCAAATCAAAGATCCCAAGGGGATACCCAAACTAAGAACCAAACTAAGGACTGGGAGACGCTCCACTTATACTTAACTGAGGTATCGATGACGTCACCAGAAGACTCGTCTATCGTTTCGCTCTACAAATCATCAAAGGGTCCAAAACAGGGCGATAGTCAGGGCAGCAGTCCTTTGTAGCCGTCGGGAAGCGGGGAACCTCGCAGCAAAGACTTTCGGACCACGAACAACATGCAGGGGTCGATGAAGTGGTTGGCCTTCCTCCAGAATTTTCACACGAAGCTCCTCATGAACCTCTGGCTTGGACCGGTACCGCTGATATCGCCCCACGTTTGGCGCCAACTGAAGTACTGGGTTTTTAAGAACCCAGTGGTGCCAGGGAACACACCCTTAGACTTCGAGTCCTTCCTGTTTCAGACTACAGAAACACAGAGTCTTCTAGGTGAAGTCAAAGATCGAAGTTATTGGCTGCAGCCGTAACAGGTATCCTAGAAGTACAACACAGTGTATATTCTCAGGAGACTGCTCAAAATCACAAAGCCAGTCTTCTCTTTTTATACAAAATATTATGCTTCAGGCAAACATTCCTTATTTTACAGTTGACCATTCACATATTTTCACTACAAAGAGAAAGCAGAATCATGATGACAAGCTTATTTTCAGTTTGTCCAATCCAAAATAAATCACCCGGCAAGGCCCAACATTTTCATCAGATATCGACGGACCCCTAATAAATTCGGGCACCTCCTCCTCATAAAGCAGGTCATAAAGTAAGGAACAGAGACAGGTGTGTGTAAGATTAGGAGTGGTTTGTGTGTGATGAAAGGTTTATGGCATGTTGTGCCTTGATACTATCTCGATCGGCCACTGGGAGAGGAACTGACCGAACAGGTTTGGCCTTGGGCAGTGGAGTCAGCTTGCCCAGGTCGTGCAAGAGTCAGCAAAGGTGTACATGTCCTTCAGACTCATTTTTGGCTTTAGTCACTGGCCTATTTGAGGGCAATCACAAAATGGCTGTCGTTCACAAAATGGAACCCGAGGGTTCAGGACGAAACCTTTGGTTTCAGGGTGAAGTCATCACTCGAATATGGCGAAAATGCTTGTATATAGTATACTCGTCATTCTCGGTCTGCTGATACCAAAATTGTCATGATACGACGATGTTTATGACACGGGTCCAGAATTTTCAGTACCACAAGGGAAGTCCCACTACCACCGCGTTTTCCTGCAGTCTCCAGTCAGCTTGTTCGAAATGGTCACAAGCATGAAGTGCGTCGGAAGAATTCCTCCTGCAAATCCTAGCTGTAAGTAGAGTTCATTTGCTAAGTTCGGGCGGGCCTCTCAAGGGGCCCTTCCATCAAATCTTAGTTCATGTCCAATATCGCAGCCGGCGGGCACTCCTTTGAATAAGCTCCGAGCTTCCTTTACAAAGTTCTGACACGTAGGAATGCCTCTGCCTCACGGACTGTGGGCCCGTTTTCAGGTATGTCAGACACCTCTTTAAACACAACAAAAAAAGTTCGCTCTTACAGAAACGTCGAACAGGCCACACCAACTGCTTCCAACAAGATCTTTAATTCAATAAAAGCCAATACAGGCATTACGCGTTTCGAGTCCCATGACTCTTCATCATATGCCACTGACTGCTGTTGCGGTGGGTTCGTTTAGTATTTAAATACGGAACTGTTAGACATGGAGAAGGGACATTCATCCAGTCTTTTAAAGGGCCAGTCATTTTTCCTTTCTTAATGCTCAATATAATTTTGCCATATCTTCTTGGATGCAACGAGGAAATGTACAACTATTAGTTCAGGTCAGTTCTCTTAACCCCCAGATGGCTTCCTATTCATGTTTTCCCTCGTTGTATTGTTTTTGGCACTCATCACAATATTTCAGGGACTGCATCTCCCACAATACTTCACGTCTGTCCTTTATTCCTTCGCTGGTTCCCCATATCGATTTTGGTAAAACTTCACACAATATTACTGTGCACGAGTGCAATCCTGCTTTAAGAGGAAAAGTTCCATACCTCGGGCACAGTATGCAACAGGGAAGTCCCACTACCACGGCGTTTTCCTGCAGTCTCCAGTCAGCTTGTTCGAAATGGTCACAAGCATGAAGTGCGTCGGAAGAATTCCTCCTGCAAATCCTAGCTGTAATAGAGTTCATTTGCTAAGTTCGGGCGGGCCTCTCAAGGGGGCCCTTCCATCAAATCTTAGTTCATGTCCAATATCGCAGCCGGCTGCGATATTGGACATGAACTAAGATTTGATGGAAGGGCCCCCTTGTAATAATGTGTGAAGTTTTACCAAAATCAACATGGGGAACCAGCGAAGGAATAAAGGACAGACGTGAAGTATTGTGGGAGATGCAGTCCCTTCAATATTGTGTTGAGTGCCAAAAACAATACAACGAGGGAAAACATGAATAGGAAGCCATTTGGGGGTTAAGAGAACTGATCTGAACTAATAATTGTACATTTCCGCGTTGCATCCAAGAAGATTTGGAAAAATTATATTGAACATTAAGAAAGGAAAAATGACTGGCCCTTTAAAAGACTGGATGAATGTCCCTTCTCCATGTCTAACAGTTCCGTATTTAAATACTAAACGAACCCACCGCAACAGCAGTCAGTGGCATATGATGAAGAGTCATGGGACTCGAAACGCGTAATGCCTGTATTGGCTTTTATTGAATTAAAGATCTTGTTGGAAGCAGTTGGTGTGGCCTGTTCGACGTTTCTGTAAGAGCGAACGTTTTTTGTTGTGTTTAAAGAGGTGTCTGATATATATATATATATATATGAATTTTATCGAAAGAAAATTAGATTCTCTGCATGACGGGATATTATCATGCTTGTTACGTGCAATGGGAAAATGATTGTGAAGAAAGTGCAGTGCTGTTTCCAATGTGCATTTAAATTTTATGTTGTAAATGAAAAAAATCAGGTAATCTCACGTTACATATTGAGGCCATATAATCATTTACATTTTATAATTAAATCTATCCCGAGACAGGACATGACTCATGATACTAGTGAAAATGTGTTCACACAACTAATCAAAGATTCATGTAAAAATATACATGCTTCAATAATCAACTTAGGTTCAAAAGGGATTAAAATCTGGGGTACTGAAAAAGCCTCATAGATGTTTTTCAACCTTAAAGACCATCAGACATCAGAGTCAAATGCGCTGCTGTTTCTGAATGGGCAAAAGTATTTCTTATGGAATGTTCGACCCAGTGATGGGACAATACAGCTGAAACCTTTATTAAGTCTGATTGGCTGAAACTCAAAATCCAACCAGCAAGATGACCCTACTCAAAACTTCTAAAAGCTGATTTACAAACTGCATTTTGTAGAACGTAAAGATTACTACTCCGTACTACAAAACACTATTTCCAAACCGATGACTGAACACCTCTGCCTTGCCTTTCTTTTCTGTGCCAAGATTGACGCACACATAGGTATATGATTTTGTAGTAAATGCGGAAGAGACTAGGGGAGTGGCTGGAGAATGGGGATATTTTTTTAAGTTCAAAATATTTTTATTAAGTTGAAGTAATACAATAATGCAAACGACAGAGTAATAATAAGCATAAAAGAACTACACACAAAATATCAATGTAAAGAAGGACAAAAAGAAGAGAATTAAAATAAAATACAGTCAGCTATAGAATATATATGAGATAAAACATTAATGAATAATATATTAATTCACACAGGAAATTTAAATGGTCTACAATAATTCATAATATTAAATATAATTAAGAATAAAGTATGAAACAATAATATAAGGAAAGTCACAGAGGTTTAGATACTTCTTGCTGACGTGGATTTTGTGACAGAGAACGCTTGGCACTCATATCAATGAACGTTGTAACAGGTGACCACAAAGCCAGACGTTTTGTTGCCATGTGTAATGGGTACACAAATGACGTGTCCAGCCTATGATTTAACAAACAGCGTACCACCATGCCTGATAAGACAGTTTAGTAAAATCTTTCCAATTTTGGGTGATTTGTTGAAAGGCTACTGCCAATAGTAAATCAATGATACGAAAATTAGAGATACATCCTGTCCAAATAGGGGATAAACTACCTAAAAATATATGTGATAGGGATAGGGGGTGAGCAGAGTGAAAGATAGCATTAATTTGAGACCAGACCTTTTCCCAAAAATCCCTAACTAATGTACAATGGAAAAGCATATGACAGAGGTCAGCACGTGGTTCTGAGCATGACCAACAAGTATCAGGAAGATGGGAGTATCATGTGTTAAGAGCTAATGTAGAGATTAAGAGCCTATTACATATGAAAAAGAGGGTCTGTGTGGTATTTGCAGCTCTAGATGATTTGAGTTTAAGCCATATATTATCCCAAAGATCCACAGTCCAAGAAGATTCCAGATCTGTTTCCCAAAGTGTTTCTACTTTGGTTTTATCCCTTGATCCAGATGGGGCATGAAAAAATATCTATATGACAGATGCCTTGGAATTACTAACAATGAGAGATCTCAATTTATTATTATGAGGGGTGGTTGGGACAAAGGATGTAGAACGTGTTTAAGCATCTTGAACAGCTGTCAATAAACTAGAGTATTTAGAACTAAGATTAGAAAGCAAAGCAAATAAGGTACGAGCCTGTGTAAAGGGGATAGGTTGACCGTTATCATAAAATTGATGTACCCAAATCAGGCACTGTTTTCTCCAAGAATTCCAGAAAAGAGGTTTATTATTAATCATAATAAGTTTGTTATGCCATAAAGGGAGATTAAGAAAAGAGGTTAAGGGAGTGGTCGGGAGTAGTTTAGAGGTAAATCTAATTATAGGGGAGGTTACCGACTGTGGTTTACGTGTGAATAAGAGATATTCTTGAAAGGAAAAAGGTGAAAGAAAGGATTGCTCAAGAGTAGTCCAAAGAGGACAATCGGCAGATGGGTCAAAAAGCCATTTTGACGCTTGACGTAGTAAAAAGGATTTGTGGTAAATAGGAAAATCTGGAAAATGTATTCCTTCTTCCATTTTTGGACGAATTAATTTAGGAATGGACATGCGTGATTTTTTGTTACTCCATAAGAAGGAGGACAAGACTGAGTTAATCTTTTTAAAATATTTGGAGGGAATGGATACTGGGATGTTAGTAATGGTGTATAAAACTATAGGAGAGAGAGCATCATTTTTATGGTATCTAAGCGACCCCACCAAGACAGATATAAGGGATGCCATCTTGTCGCCAAGGACGAGAGCCTTTGTATACAGTCGTCCAAGCACCGAGTTAATGTTCCCGATATGGAAGAAATGAAATGTAAGCCCAGATATTTAATATATTGAGGCTTCCACGTGAAACCTGAAGTAACAAATTCAGCTTTGAAAGTATATTTGGTAAGGGGTAAAATTTCACATTTATCTTTATTGAGTTTGTAACCAGAGACTGAGGCAAACAAGTCAACCTCCTCTAAAAAAGTGGGAAGGGAAACCTGAGGTTGTGAAAAGAATAAAAGAACATCATCAGTGTAAGACGCCATTTTACCATTGGTATCTTTAAAAGTGAAACCATGAATGTTGCCATTTTGGCGAATCCGCAACAAAAAAGGTTCCAAAGCCAAATTAAAAGAAAAGGGGAAAGAGGGCAGCCCTGTCTGACACCTCTGCCAAGATGAAAGTATGAAGAAACTGCATTGTTAGCTGATATAGCCGCTCTTGGGTTTGAATATAAAAGAGATATAAAGGCAATAATCTTTGGGCCAAATCCAAACAATTTTAGTGTGTTGAAGAGGTATGACCACTCAACTTTATCAAAAGCCTTTTCCTCGTCCAAAGCTATCGCTGCCAGTGAGTGGTTAGTGTGTGAAGTTTTGGAGAATATATCAAAAAATAAACGAGTATTATCTGTGATGAGTCGGCCTTTAACAAAACCAGAATGCTCAGGTCCCAGCAAATCTGACATATAGGATTCTAAGCGCAAAGCCAAAGCCTTAGAGAAAAATTTATAGTCAATATTGACCAAGTAAATGGGGCGATCATTTTTACACTATTGGTGGTCTTTGCCTTCCTTAGGAATAATACAAATAAGGGCGTCTGAAAAGGAACCATGAGATTCACCAGATTGTAGAAAAGTAAGTATAAGAGTATGCAATTTAGGGATGAGTAAGTGTGAAAAATGAGTAAAAAATTCTACAGTGAAGCCATCCGGGCCCGGTGCTTTCTCTTTTTTAAGCGTTTGTAAGGCACCAAGGAGTTCCTTTTGCGACAGGTCCGTCTCTAAAAGGGAAATGTCTGGGTATATATTTGGAGCACACTGGATTTTAGAAAGGAAGTGGGATATGCTTTGGTCAGAGGCAAAAGTTTCAGAAGAGTAAAGAGATTTATAAAAAAGAAGGAATTCATTTAAACTGTCTTTATCTTTAAATTTCAATTGGTGAGTCTGATCAAAGATAGATTCTATATTAAGTTTATTTTGTTTAATCTTTAAGTAATTAGCCAGTAGTTTTCCTGCTTTATTCTGAACACCATAATACTTTGCGCTAGATTTTAGTAAATAGGTTGTATCTTGATTAAATTGGATTTAAGCTTTGATAAGATCAGATAAGCATTCCTTGGATTTGGAAGAGTAATATGAATGTTCCAATTGTTTGATTTTGAGCAGAAGGGCATTAGTGGTCTGTTGGGCTTTTTTGCGTTTTTTCAAGACAAAATTAATAATAAAGTCTCTAGCTGAGGTTTTGAAGGCGTCCCAAACCACATAAAAAGGTATGTCATCCGTTTGATTGAAAAGAAAGTATTCATTAAAAAAGGAGGTAAAAGACGGAGTAAACACGGAATCTAAAAGCAAATTATTATTAAAACGCCATTTGCGAGATGCCAAAGGTGGCTGTAAAACATCAAGACTAATTGTTACAGGAGCATGGTCTGATATTAGGATAGAACCAATATCTGCACCCACTTATGATTGAGTAAGATTGTGCGAGAGAAAAAAGTAATCCAATCTTGATTGAGTATGATGTACTGAAGAGTAAAAAGAGTATTCTCTGAGGGTGCTGTTGCAAAGTCTCCAGGCGTCTATCAATTTGTGCTTTCTAATCATTTGTGTGAATGATTGTGAGATCTATGAGGGAAAAAAGGCACTGAGGAGTTCCGATCAATGAATGGGTCAAAACTTTCATTGCAATCCCCTGTAAGAATCAAGGTATCATGAAAGTGTTGTGTAATGTGTTGGGAAAGGGAATTCCAAAAGGAAGGATCTCCAGCCGTAGGTGCATAAATATTCAATATAAAGAGTGGGACATTATCTATCAGAAGTTTTACAAAAACCCATCTACCTATTTGATCTGCACAGTGTGAGAGTGTCTTGATAGAAAGAGACTTTTTAAACAAAATAAAGACCCCATTACATTTGCCATCACCCGGGGAAAAAAGGACTTCACCCACCCAACTTCTTTTCAACTTTGCAGAGTCATCAGCTGAGAGATGAGACTCCTGCAGACAAGCAATATCTGTTTGTAGTTGAATTAGATGAGTCAAAATTCTCTGCCGCTTAATGGGTGAATGTAAACCTCTGACATTCCAAGATACAATTTTTAAAGGCATAAAAAGAAGGTAAAGTGATGCATTAAATAGCGAAATAAGCAAAGTGTTAAAAACATAAAAGTACTTCCATGAATTAACCAACTGTACACATAGTAAAGCGTTTGATATAATGAGAAGAGAAAGAAGGGAAATAAATAATAAGAAATATGTGATAGTTGAACATAGAGAGCGTGCAAGAAGAGAAAGAAAGAATGTAATATAAATAAAGTGAAGGTAAGTAAAATTAGAGCAGAAAAAGAATAGAAAAGAAAGGAAAGAGAAGGATGGCAGTATAAAAGCTAAGAAGAATAAATGAAAAGAGAAACTTACATAAATTGCAAACCATATGAGGGTGGGGGGATGGGAGGCCACACCGAACAATGAGGTGTCCGAGACTCACGAGGGGAGGCGGGAAAGGAAAACGGTTCTAACGGACTGTAGCAAAACATGAGGAGAGAAGGAAGATGCGAAGGGTGAACCTGTGAACCCGTGAAAGAAAAAAGAGGTTAAGCGTAAGGTAAAAACAGTAGAAAGAAGAACGGATGCCAGGTTGACATTAGCTATAAACTAAGCAACAATTGAGCTATACAATAATGATAAACTTAAAACAGCAACAACATGAAAATCATCCCAGGAGAGACCCCATGGGTATACTTGTGACTACACCATAAGGAGGATGAGACTCATGCAAGAAATAAAGGTAAAACAAAGTCAAAAGGAACTATTTCTGATGTGACGATGAAGAGGTATCCATTGAGTCAGTCGAAAAGGAATAAAGGAAGCTTTTAAGCTTTAGTGGATCCTCGTAGGTAGTAGTTTTGTTGTTAATAGTTACTTTGAATAGACATGGATGGAAGAGGCCATATCTCACTCCGATCGATCGTAATTGAGGCCTCATTGCCAATAACTCTTTACGGCGATCTGCTGTTGATTTAGCGTAATCCTGAGTGAAGAATAATGTTTTTCCCGACCAAGTGATTCTGTTCAAAGCTCTAGCAGTAGAAAGAATTTTCAATAGATCGGTATATTCAAGAAAATATTGTATCGCTCCTCTTGGTTTACTCTTTGAAGCCGCAGATGCCAAGTGTGACAATGATCCCAATCGGTGAGCTCTTTGAATCTTTAAGTTGGTGCTTTCCGGAAGTTTGAGAAGTTTGGGAATAAACGACTTGAAGAAAGCAATTGAGTCTGACCCTTCTGTCCCTTCCGGCAAACCATAAATACGGAGGTTATTACGTCTGTTTCTATTTTCTAAATTTTCTATTTGTTTGTGTAGGAGTAATGCCTGAGAGGATAAGGTCTCAATCTTAGAAGTAGAAGTATTCAAAGAGTCAACATTTTGTTCTAGAGTGATGATGCGACTTTCTACACATGACCATTTATGAGATAGTTCTTGGAGTGTAGAAGTGGTCTCTTGAAGTGTAGAGGTGGTTTCCTCAACAAATGGGTGTTAGGGCCTGATTTCCTCTAGCAATAAGTCCATGGTAACTGAAGAGACTTGCTTAGGAGGAGAGGGAGGATCCTTTTTCAATCTTTTGATTGAAGCTGTAGTAGTCGCTATTGATGTCATAGTTTTCGGTGAAGAATTAACTGGATCATCCATGTCTAAACACTGATAGTGCGAACTATTCGGAAGGAGAAATGTATATTTAGATTGAAGTTTCTCTTTGAATTGTTTTCTCATGGAAAAACTGAAAACTGCAGTGAAAAATCAATAGTAATACCACTGAGAGGGAGAAAAGTTAGAGAGTGTTCTTCACAATATAACGGAAAAATAAGCAAACTGGTAAAAAACTCCTACATTAGCATGGTTGTATGAAGATGTAAGTACAGAGGCGGTAAACCATCGTGAAAAGAATAATACCTGAACATGCTTCAAAATGAATCCTCAAGAAACAAAAAGAAATCATGCTAGGTCACACACTCATAGAACAATTGAAATTGCTAGGAAATAGAGCTCAAAACATTGAATTGAAATGACATTGCCTATACATTATACATATTGTGGATTAGATGACTCTTAATGTAGTAAGAGGTTAAGTTCACTTATGGAGCATTCTTATAGAAGATGCAATATAATATACCAGGTAAAGGAACAAGACGTAAGCAAATGAAAGCTCCCAGAAATAATTTGAGGAAGAGTTGCAGGAGCGCGACACAAGCGTTTTTTCATTCAGAAAAATAAATGTATGTAGAGAATCAGTCGGCACTCGTTAGAATTGCAATTCACTTATGCGCAAAATGGCGGTCATAAAGTGAAGAAAATAACGCCTCCAATGCGTTAAGCCAAAATAGTCAAAAGACAAGGTATACCACTGAGGAAGCAGGAAAAGCGCTCATGCGGCAATTGTACAAGACGATGTGATGAAGATTCCAGTCAAGGGAGCATCCTTGCAGTATATTAGTGCTCCATCCGTGACAGGACACAAAAGGCGGGTGCGGTCCCAGTAGCGCTCCGTCACAGGTCACCGATTTAGAAAAGAGGCTTCCAGCGTCGCAATCACGTAGGAGAGCCGGGCATCATGAAGGTGGGCACTTCCGACGCACACTCCTCCAATTTGCAGATTATGCCTAGGCGAATTACCGCCGTCAGGCCGAATTCATTTCCGGCGTGATCGGAGAGCTACGGGCAAGCCGCCATCTCCGACAGGCACTGACCACGCCCCCGAGAATGGGGATATTTTAATACTAAGTGGGAAGCACTTAGGGGAATTTGGATAGAATAACAGCATTGTTATTCACAAACTACACTTCTAAAATTACTGCAGCCCTAAACATGTCAAAACAGGCTCAAATGAAGCCCAGCCATGGAATAAGTCAAGCACCACCCCTGGTGTCTATCTAACTATCTATCTATCTATCTATCTATCTATCTATCTATCTATCTATCTATCTATCTATCTATCTATCTATCTATCTATCTATCTATCTATCTATCTATCTATCTATCTATCTGTCTGTCTGGCGATTTGAATATACTGAAAAAAATAAAGATTAGATGTAGAAATTAGATAAAAACTAACATTAACATTAAAGAAACACATGAAATTCACCAGTTATAGTTTACTGAGAACTATAACTTATGCCCCTGCCATACACTGCTTATGACCACACACATTACATCACTCATGACAATGTTCAATGATATCATTGATGATATCACTGATAATGTAATAGATATATGCAGCATATAGTTTCTGAATGTACATGTGTGGACCCACAGGATGGAAATAGTGTTAACCCTGGAAGTAAGTTAAATGCGAATGTTGAAAGATATATGGTGCACTATTTACAAACCACTAAAGTAATATTATTTATTACTCCATGTTAAACAAGATAAGAGCTTAGGGTACCTGATATTAGTTGTTTGAAAGTAGATTAACCCCAAAGTATTTTCCAAGAAAATATGTGAGTAAAGCCAAAGCTTATGTTCACAATATATTACAATCTAGTGGATATCTAGGCATGCCCGAATGATAAATAGCATAAATAGTTGTAATACATTGGTATAGATAAATTCTATGGATGTTTATAAGGTGTGAATGTTTATTTCCAGAACTTCGCTAAAGATTTTGAAGGATTGTAGATTGCTGAATAATGTAGAATGTAGAGGTGTCCCACTTAGAGATGATTTCTCTCACAGTGATATTGTAAGCATGGTTCTTTCTATGGTGACCATCTCAGGAATCTCCGTAGTGTATTTTATGAATCTATAGAGGGTTGTCCATAAGACCTGACAGAAGGTGTCTTTTGATGCCAAATTTGGGTAATGGGAAATCTTTAAGAGGGTAATCCCATTAACGTGAATAGAAAATTGTCCACAGGTGTAGTGTGTTAAGGTACTTCAAGTCCACAAACCATAAAGGATGGTGTCTTAATGATTGTATGATACCATCAGTGATGTCACCAATTATTTTATTTGAGCTATCATCATTGATGTAATTTAATATTCCATGAGTGATATAATATGTAACGTCAAAAGAAGTGCAAGGTAGAGGTGCTAGTTATACTTAGCTCAATTCTGTTCAGGTCTTGTGTCCAACCCTCAATGGTTTGCCAACTCCCCACTGTGTACAGCAGTTGGCGATGTGGCATTGTGGGGATTCACCGCAGAGCCTGGCCTCAGGTCAGGACCCTCGCTGCCTGTAGTCATTTCCCCTACTGGAAGCCAACACCGTGCTGTACATTGCCTTTGGCTGAGCACAGCGGGTGTTGACCTCGCGGATGGCAAACTCCCTGCTGCACATGTCCTATGGTCATACGCAGCAGGGTGTTGGCTTTAGGTCAACTCCCCACTGACGGCCACCCTCTACCATCCATAGACATAAGTGTTGTTATGAGTGATGTAATATGTGAGGTCATAGGCAGTGAATGATGGAGGCACACGTTATAGTCAATTCACTAAACTGTAACCGGCATATTTCAATTATGTTTGGATTTTTTAATATTCCCTTGTTTCCCAATCCAACACCTTACCATAAAATCACTCTAACTGTGGCTTTTTCAACAAATTTCTGTTTCTTTAACAACTTTATGCCAAAAATGACCTCCAATGTACCAGTACCAGCATTTTGCCACTGGTGTCCACGTGCCAAAAACATATTCGATATTCTACGGGTACCCTATATGCCATGAATTACCTATTGTATGCCTATACCAGTATTTTACCATTAATGCCCTTTAATTCAAGGATTATGCCCAGTGTGCCATTGCCAGTATTTTATAACAGGTGCCTGGTATGCTTGTAGGGGCCCCAAGTATGCCAGTACCATTATTTTTCCCTGAGTGTCTCTATAAGATAATAATTACCTTCAGTTTGCAAGAGCCAAAAATAAACTTGCTAAAATCACATCCCAATCCAAATCACACTCACTTTCTCTCATTCACACTCATTCCCTCACTAGCTCACTGATAGATACTGACACTCAACCTCATATAATCTCACTCACTACCTGTCACTGACGTTCACTGACTTTCACTTGCACACACATGATTGCAAGTACATACACACATGCTCACACATACACACGGTCTATCACATAAGCACGTACACAATACACATTTAAAACAATTTTTATTTACCACAGCTGACACAAAAGGTCCTGTTCCAGCTACGTGGGTTCCATTCTTATTACACTACTAGTCTATTATTCAATAATAATATAATAGAAAATAGGCAGAAAGTAAGAAACAGAGCGCTGCCCTTCTGTTCTTTGTGAAGCTAAGGAGTTAGGTCCTTACAGGGTACGGGGTAGGCTGGACCCTATTCTATCGAAACACACAAAAATATGCCTACACCCAACCAATTTTCTAACACTTATTTATAGCAAATAGGGAAAACACAAAATACTTTAGTTTGACCCGGTACTTTTATTACTACCTGTCTATTTTGAATTTTTATTTAAACTATTTTTTCAAATTTCGCAAAAAAGGAAAATAGTGCACATTCAATTCTTTTCAATTACAATACACGACTATATACAAACAAATATTTACATTTTCTACACACAATTATCATACATTCCACAAAAATACAATATATAAACAACGAAAATCGTAATTTTACAGTGAAATTAATCTGTATTCATGAAATAAGAAAAGACAAAGTCATAAGAAGGAGCACAGTCCTCAAACGAGGATAACTTTACAACCAGCCGAGGCCAGTTGAGACACTTAATGATGTAAATTGCTCCCTCAATTATGCCAACGGGTTTCTAGTCCAGGGAAACCAGTTCCCGGACTTTCATCAGGGCTTTGTCACTTCTTCTGTATAAAATGCATTAAAATAATAACGTTTTATTCACTATCTGAGCACCTCTCCTCAATTTCGTAGTGCACTGCAAGATATTAGCATTGTACCTGTTGACATCTGGTATCCTGGCCCTTCGTGATGTCAAAGACAGGCTCAGGTTTAACGTATTTCAGTCTTAGTTTAAGAAATAGTGGCTGATATTGTACCTCAAGGAATTTTGGGCCAGGTGTATCAAGATACCCTTTTGCGATTCTCAAATAGCAATTTTTAAGGAATCGCTATTTGAGAATTGCAAAATGGTATGTATGGAGAAATTCGCTATTTTTTTGCGATTTCTTAAAATTCCTTAATTGCGATTAGCAAATTGCTAATCGCAATTAAGGAATAATTTCCCATTCATTTCTATGGGCCAGGAGGCCCATAGGAAGGAATGGGAAAATATTCTCAATTTGCGATTCGCAATTTGCTAATCGCAAATTGAGAATAATTTCAAGGGTGCAAGGGTGTCTTAAGGACACCCTGCTGCACCCCCCTGAAATTGACATGTGTGCGCATATGGCATACATACATGCCCTAAGGACATGTATGAGCGTCACATGCCACCTTTACAAATTGCAAAAAGTGCATTTGTAAAAGAATTCGCAAATTACCACCAACTACAAGTTGGTGGTAATTTGCGATTTCTTAGTCTGAATTCACAAAACTTTCTTGTTTCTTACATACCATTTAAGGAATCGCTTTTGGCGATTCCTTAAATGGTAGCGCAAAAGTAAGGGATTGCAAATTTTGCGATTCCTTAATTTTGCGATGCGATTTCTTTCATACATCGCATTTACCGTTTTTTTGTCGCAAACACTGCTATTTTGCGATTCGCAGCGTTTGCGACAAAAAAAAGCTTGATACATCTGCCCCATAGTTCATTTCCTGAAATACATGAAGACGCTAGTTTATGTACACATGGGGGCCTGGGGGGCGGGAGAAATAATGCTCCTTACAAGGAACTGCAAAATTGTACTCTATTCATACCTCAGTATACAAGTCGATGTCTCGCTTGTGGCCGCTATTAGGCTTGGACTCCAATAATGCAGGCGAATTCTAACAAAAAGAAGGGGGAGGTTTTACACCTATTAGAACCATGTCACCACTTATTGAAAATGTATTGCGTATTTCCCACCACTGACTACGCACGTACCTTTCACAGTGCGTCGCGCCAAAGGTGCCTGATCTTATTTTGTCATTTGCCGGTCCCGGCAGCATCCGAATACCAACTGAGGCACTGCAACCCCAGGCAGCTATGAATTAAATCCATTGTCACTCCTTCTGCTCGATCCCTGATAATCTGGCTTTAAAGCCAATCATAGCACAGAAACTGCTTTTTTTGCCGCATGGATGACATCCGACTTATCATTGATAAGGGCGCTACTGTTGCTCTTATCCATTTAGATCTTTGGGCAGCATTCAGCACAATATCACAAGCCATTCTACTCAAGTGCCTTTTTGACACAGGCATATGTCATTCTGCTCTTCAATGGTTTAGTTCTATCCTCTCACACAGGACCTAAGTGGTAAGTCTCTCACCGGGTCGGATTTGATGCTTCAAATCTTTTGTGGGGTTTGTGCAGGGATCTCCCTGGTCCCATATTATTTAATGTTTATATGACACACATAGTATCTATTGTTAGATCTTTCAATTTTAATATTATCTCTTATGCCTATGACACTCAGCTGCTCCTCTCTTTTGGAAGATACAATAATTACTCAGACTAATTGTACTCACTGTATGTCTGTGTTTGTCCACCTGGTGAGAAAGATCAAGCTTGTCCTATTTGGTAGAGATACCACTTTCTGGACCACCTCCTGGTGGACCCCCAAATATGGTCCTCCCCATTAGGCCTTGCATGCTGCTATAAACCTGGGCATCATGGTGGCTGATCAGCTTTCTATGGCAAAGCAAGCCGCTGTGGTTTCTGTTCTTACTTTAATACTTTCAAAATGCTTCAAACACTTTTTAAATAGTTGTCCCTCAACACACATTCTGCTGCTTGGGTTAGAATTCCTTTAAAAACAAAAGACTAGAGATATTTGGCGAAACTGGAACAGTTGTGTTTAAGTAAATCATGCAGCGGGTAGAATGGTTACAGGCATGAGGTCTGGGTACTGTCACAATTTACGTTGGGTTTGCATTAGTCTTTTATACATTTTTAAATCTGGTCAGAAACGTATCCGGCATACCATATATGGTGAGGAATGTTGGTTGCTGCTTTAAGAATCATAAATGAATGGTCAAATGGTTACTACAGGTGGGTCTTCACCTTGCGTGGACATGATGTGGTCAGTGGTGAATGTGTCCAGATATCTGGCGTGGGGAAGCGCATGATCACTACATGGGCTGGGCCCTAATTGGCTATGTGCTCCTAACTCATGTGCCATCTGACGTTATGGTATTTTCTTAAGCGTACATACCCTTTTGGGCCATGTGTGCATTACTGGGGCAATCTCCCTGACCATTGTGATGTTGCTGCGCCTATTTGTGGCATTGATCAAGAGCTTCCTCCCCATATGTTTGCTTGCCAGCCACGGACTTTCTTCCACCTGTGAACCATCACTCAGGGATCTCTGGCCTAGGTAGGCGGGCCTGTCTGATTACATCTTTGCGTATTGAGGTAGATGTTGAGTTCGGGACGGGTGATTTTATTAATAGGGAAGACAGTTCATTTTTATAGATAAAAGCATTGATGTCCATATTAACAGCACAAACAGTGACCCAAGTCCTTTTTACCTATACAATGAACTACAGAAATGTCCTGTATGTTGGCATTTTGGCATGCCTCATCAAGAAACGAAAGGTTGCATCCAACGTGTAAGAGTAGGAGGCCGTTCCTTGTCCTACCTGGCTCCCAAAGTTTGGGTTAATCTTTCTCTCTCTTCTTGTTCCACTGAATCTCTCTCAGAATTTAGGGAGAAAGGTCAAACCTGGCTGTTCTAACTTAGGTTAGTTCCGAACCTCCAGACAATAGCTTTGTGTTCCACACCAGGTTACCTCAACGGGTTAGATGTAAATGTTACAAATACAAATAACCTAGCATAACATAACATGGAGTACGATGTCACCGAGTCCAGTGATAGCTACCACAACAGGCTGTCCAAATTGTGACCAGCCAATCAAGGGCTGGAGGGTAATTTGGGCCCCACCCACATGCTCCTGAGGATCAGGGTGTGCTCATCCTGCCCCCTTATATGTTTTCTAATTCATTTTAAGGATGCATCGACCATGTCCCTGAGTCTTGTAATGGTTGCACGTGTTCATGTTATGTTAAAGTATACACAAAGAGATGGTTGGAATTCTTGAATTACTCGCAGACAAGGGCTGATTAATTCAAGCATTCCATCACTTTTTGTATACTTTAGTGTGTTGCTGTAAGTGGGATGGGCATGCCAAGACATGGGTTCCATGCACACTGTGCCACTGGAACAAAGCTACACCTGGCAGATAAGTGCACACCCAGCCCTAGGTTGCTTATGTTGGGGTTCAGGTAGGTCCTGACCTGGCTTTTTGGGCTGGACTGTTCCCAGTAGAACAGGGTCAAGACTGTTTTGCATACTGCTGGGTCCAAACTTGAGGTTGCATTGCGTGCAAATTAATGATGGACTGGGATGCAGCTCCAAAGATTTAACAAATGGCTGAGTTTAATTCAAGCAATCAATCCATCACGTTTATGGATACATTATTGTTCATGTTGTGGCCAATCAATCAGGATTGTCTAGTCTCCTTTAAATGGGTCAATCGGAGCATATCTGGCCGCCAATAGTCCATGCATTGCTAATTACCTCCCATATTACATAATGACATGTTCAATTACATCATTGATAACATCTCTGCAATATCTGAATTACATAATTGACTATAACACTGTGCATGATGAGGGTGCAAGTTATAGTTACTTTAGGGCACAAGTTATGGTTATTTGAGATAACTATAACTGGTAATTTTGAATGGTTTTGTTAGTTTAAAATGGTATGATTTAACTGACATGTTCACCTAACTATAATGTCTCTTTAACTTATGTTTTTTTCAGTGACTAGTTAAGGTTTTTTTTAATGCAAAGTAATATATTATTATAATGCTTCACTATAAAGTCACTGTAGCCTTTGTTTTTTTCAATGAATAATGAATATATATAGTTACATGTATGTATATATATATATATATATATGCCCAAACAGTCGCTCCTTCCAACAGCGATGGCCCCATGGGAGGTGGCGCACACGCCGGCGGAGCTCGCCGGTAATCAATCCACACAAAATTCCTCCCAATAAGTGTTCTCTCGTTCACAAAAGTATCCACCAGGTTTCACTCATCCGAAGGTGTTTATTCAATTACAATATGTTTCGGCTTACACCGAAGCCTTGTTCACGTAACTGAATGTGCTCAACAAACAAACTAATAAAGCATTGGGCAAATGTAAAACATAGGCAAAGGACTGCAAAGACGTGCTTTTCGTCAGGCAGAATGGCAGACATTTTGTAGTATTCAATACACAAGTAAGCTCATAACTAATACAAAAGAGGACCACAGACGGGTCACCAAAGAGAATGGATACGACCATAGTAAAATATCGAAAATAAACATTTATGAAATATAAACATTCAAATTTCGGTAGTATCTTGGATGAAAATAATGTTAGAAATAACATGAATACCAGTCATGTGACTGCAGGTTTACTTTCATATAATAAATGCACATGGTGGTGTAAGCGAGAAATGACTCCTGTGGTTGCAATGTCAGTGTTTGCGCCATACATTAGGACATGTGTCCCGCTGCTCGTGTATCTCACGCCCGTGCACAGTTAGCTTTTCACGTCTGAAGTGACTGACAGCTTGTCACATTGATGGTTGCCATGTAAAATACGTCACAACTCAATCAAAAGGGTCATGTCGGCTTCCAACATGTTTGATAACCCTAAGCAAATGGCAAAATGCCAGAATGTGTAGGCAAGGTCAAGTGCCTACATATAATCACATGAAAAATGTTCGTGCCAATGTGCTGATAAATTAATTCAGATGGTTGAATGTCTGTGATGGTGCCATACAACGGGTCTGGTGTTCTGTCACAAACACGTCTCATGCACCTAAGAAGAGCAAATTATATCTGGAGCAGCAGTAGCTCGACAGATCGGCGGTTGTCACGTAAAATACATCTAAACTTGAATGTGAGGGTCATGTCAGCAACCAACAAAAATCAAGGCCCTGAGAAGGAATGGCAGATTATCAAATAATCAAAAGTGTGGGCCGGGAAAAGGTGCCTGTATGGAGTACACGTAAAAAACATTCGTGCACACACACTCTGTCATGTGGCCTGTCAGGTCAAAGTCCGCTGCAGGCCACAGAAAGTGCAGTCGCTGTACCGGTGAACATCTCACATGCCACTGTCAAGAAGTGATCGTGTTTGTATCATGCATATAGATGCTCGATAGGTGGGAGACATTAAAGTCGTACTTGCCAAAGATGCCCAACAATGAAGACATGCTCAGTGATAAGTTGACGAAAAGGGTAGGTAGACCGTGACAAGTGAGTGTTGTGATTGGGCACCTTCCTTTCCTCCTGCAAAAAGAAACATAATAAAACAACATCAGTTGCACTGTAATTTAAAAACAATCCTACAAAATAAACTTCTTCTTATACAATGAACTTCATGGTCGAAGAGAGAGGGAAGACAGGACAGAGAGTTGAAGAGAAGGATAACAGCTGCCACCTGGCAAAGATGTACACTCATGCTTATTCCTTGAGATGTACTGCAAGTTCCTCATCTTGATTGAGGCCCCCCGGGTCTTTAGATTGGAAATCTATAATGTACTTGGACTCTCTTTGTCTGAGTTTTAACACCCTGTTCCCCACCTGGGGCTCTTGGTGATTCACTCTACGACAACGAATCTGAGGAATGATGTGTTGGAAAAATGTTTGTCCCTAAAATGCTGGGCCACTAGATGTTTTTCATCATTATGCGTGATAGCCGGACAATGCTCAAGGACACGCTTCTTGGCTAGTAGGGTGGTACTCCCTAAATACCAAAGTTTACAGGGGCATTCAATCACGTATATCACGAAGGTAGAACTACATGTGAGAAACTGCTTTATCTCTTTTTTGATACCATTGTACAGCACCATGTTGGTAAAGGTGTTGTTTCTGCAAGCCTGGCAATGGCTGCAAGGAAAAAAATCCCTTGAGGCCATGCTCTGGTCCACTTGAATAGGTGGTCACGTTGCTTTGTACCAACATGTCCCTAATATTCCTACCTTTTCTATATGTCACACTAGGTCTATTCGGAATGGACTCCCCTATGGTGTTATCACACTGCAGGATATCCCTGTTTTTGGATAATATCCTGCGGATGTTCCTGGATTCTGCATTGTAGGTCATAATCAGGCGGGTGTTGCACTCGGGATCTTGTCAATGAGAGTCATGCATCTAGGAACATCATTGACTCTGTCTTTTGCTTTGCGAAGCACCCAATTAGGATAGCCTCTAATCCTATTGCGCACTAGTATCTCACTGCATTCTTGTTGGTATGCTGCTTCAGTATTGCAGTTTCTCTTCGCCCTCACCAGCTCCCTTCGGGGATACTCCCTTTGAGGGTCTCTGGATGGCTGCTGAGGGCATAAAGGATATTGTTGCCTGCAGTGTCTTTTCTAAAAAGTGTTGTATGCAATTGATTGTTTTTAATGTCTAATTTGACATCTAAGTATTCAGCCAACGTTTTGCTAATGTGACTGGTCAGCACAATGTTGCTGTTGTTGGCATTTAGGTCATCAATGAACTCTCTTGCTTCAGGTTCACTCCCTTTCCATATGACAAATAAATCGTCAATGTAACGCCTTCATGTGGTTACTTGTGTAAGGTGCCCTGCAAAGGCGGGGCTGGCAAAGATCTCCTGCTCCCAGTGCCCCATGAAGAGGTTTGCAAAACTAGGAGCAAAACACGAACCCATCGCAGTGCCAACCACCTGCCTGTACAGGACACCATCGAACAAAAAGATGTTGTTGGCAAGACAGAATTCCATCATACTCGACAACACCCTGCTGTGTTCCCTAAATCGTAAGGGACTAAATTTGAGAAAATAATCGCAAGCTTCTAAGCCTTGATGCTGGTCAATGATGGTGTATAACGACTGAACATCCAATGTTATGAGGAGGCAGTCCTCATCCGACTGTACTTCCTGGATTTTTGCATGGTCTTTGATGTAAATGGGCAAACTACTAACTCATTCACGGAGGTAGTGGTCTACATATTTGGAAACATGTTTGGACACACTACCCTTCGAAGACACTATAGGCCACCCTGGTGGATTGTTCTGATCTTTATGTAGCTTGGGCAGGAGATATAGGACTGGCAGAACTGGATGGTCATTTTTGAGATACCTGAATTCCTCCCACTCTACGATTCCCTTGTCCTTCCATGTGGTTAATCTCTCCCAGATATCTGTAATACTGTTGTTATGAATATCTGAGGTAATGGGTGTATATAATGTCTATACATGCAAAACGCCTTGCTGACACTGTTGTGAAGTGTATCAATTGAATCATGGGGAAGTGTAGGGAGAAATGGAAATTTTGTTTTGAAACCTGAGGCGGCACTGCTGTCAGTGATGAAATCTGTGTTGAATAACAACTGTGTGTTGCTGATAGACACTTCTGCCACTTCTGCTACCATTCCTGACACATTCTGCCTGAAAATCACTAATTAAACCCTCATTGCCTGCACCTTCTTGTTCTAAATGCACTAAATCAATAAGGGTGTCAACATCCCCAATGACAAAATCATCTGGATTTCTGGGACTGAGGGGTAAGATTTTCTTGGGCCCCCCAAGTCTTTTCAATTCATGCCACTTTTTCAACTTCAATTTATGGATACTTTTAAAGCGATCTATTCTAGATTCTGTATAATTTAAAGGCATTAAATGACGGAATGAGAGCCCCAAACATAAAGTTGTTTTCTCAATGTCACTCATCTTCCTCCCTGATATATTGATGACAGTTTTAGTTGCCATTTCAGGATCCATCACTGGCCTCTTCTGGAGCGTGTCCTGCTGTTTCCCAGGCCGCCGCTTGCTCTGCCTCTTTTGCCATCTCTGTTGTAATCTTTTTCTTCGATTTCTACATGTTCCCGTCCTCTGCCGCATCCTCGGCCTCTCTGTCCCCTTGTCCTCGTTGCCGGGGTTTCCTTCATCGTCCGTCTGCTCTGGGGCAGATGACGATATCCTCTAAAAAATTCACTGGCCCGATGTATTTTCCATACTGGCAGCCCCTTCTGTAGATATGTCTGATTCCGTTTCACTTGTAGTGGACAGAGTGGCTTGTTGGTTCTCGTTGTTGTCTTCCACGACTGTCAATGGCATTTCCTTGGAACTATACAGGTGGTCATATTTGTGACTAAATGTCAGAATTCTACCACACAATTCTACCAGTCATTGTCATCGCGATCCAATTTTCTTTCTTTCCGTGCCTTGATGTCTTCTTCATACTTTTTTAGGCGATTTTTCATGCCATTGATGAGCTTTTTCACTGTGTCAACCTCTGACTGTTTTTTAAGCTCTCCTGTGACATATTGCATTTGTTTTAAGAGCAGGTCTCTGTCAATCCATGCGTACTTGACTAGGATTACCAGCATTCTTCTGGAACTTAGGGCAGAGGTTTTTTTTTTTTTGGTTTCAAAAACATCTTTATTGAGAAGTTGCACGGTATATCAGTGTTATGTAAACTACAAATCCAATGTAGCAGCAATTAACATATAATTAACACCTTCCTGTATCAGCATTGTAAAGTATTAAATCCCCCCCGTAACTTTGGCCTTATTCAATAATCAGCATTAAAAGAAGTCCAGATAATAACAGTACAGTATCCTGACACATTGTACAGGTAGTGATGTATTCCAACCTGTATAAGGTCTTTGATGACATCTGGTACGGGGATGACCTAGCTATTCTTTGAAACAGCTATACATCAACAGTAACTCCTGCTATGCTAGTATGATATTTAGGGGTCCCAACCCAGCAACCTATCGATGTATGTCCGTAGCACCGCCTTTGCGCAGGACTTCCCCCACACTCTGCCCTCCATGCATTGACTGGGAGGGTACCACAGTTCCAATTACATCTCCCAATGTCTGATATGTGCTCTCTCGGTCTTCCCTATTGGTCACTTCTAGCGCAAGAAGGTAAGATGTGAGTGGGCCCCATATGTCTTTTGGGCGCGACGTAATGGGTAACAATTCCGCATAATGATGCATGTGGTCTTGCCAGGTGGTCATAGTGTGTACCCAATCTTTGAATTTAGGCGCACGGCCCCTTCCCCATCTGCACACCACTTTGCGTTTCGCAAGCAGCATACTTATTGCTCAGAATTTTTTGTGTACTGTATATCTTGAATGAGTCCCAATAGCGCTACAAGTGGGCATGGCATTATCTGGACCCCTATCATGGCCGAAATTCCTTCAAAAACCTGTGCCCAGTAATCAGCTATCCGGGGGGGCAACTCCAAGCTAAGTGTGAGAAGTCCGCACCCTCCCTCTCGCACTGCTCACATCTGTCATTATCCCTGAGGTGGAATCTGTGCAGCCTAATTGGGGTATGGTATAGGCGATGTAAGAATTTAAAATGTATAAGGTGTAGTCTGCTGTTGCTTGTGATTGCCTCAGTTTGCGTGCAATTAAATTCCCACTGGTCATCTGTTAGTGGGTCATTGAGATCTTTGTTCCATTACCGCCTGGCCCGAGGTATCCGAGGGGGTGGTGCTACCTGCGTGTGTTTGTACAAGCGGGATATTACATGATGGGGAGCTTCTTTTGGTAGTAGGTCATGTAGGGGTGCAAAGGTGTCAGGTTCTTCAGGGAATGCGGGAGTTGCGGCCTTCACACTTTGTCTGAGACGAGTGTATAAAAAAATGTCCATCATTGTAGGCATTCGTGCTTCGAAAAATTGCTCTTTGGAGCGGAATCGTCCCATGATATAGAGATCTCCCAAGTATGGTAGTGAAGGCCCTCCGGCATCTTACGGCATATCACTTCACAAGTAACCTTTAGCAGGGTGTTATGTAGCAGGGGCATCTTAGGAGAGTACATCATGTGGCTCCCTAATCTGCGAGCTATCTGTTGCCATGCTACAATAGTGCAGTCTACAGTAGATGGGTCACGTCCCCTCTCCTTCATCGTAGTAAATAGATAGTTTCTCGGGGGCGTCGGTGCCATGTAGCCATCTTCCACCGCTAAATGTGGCATAAAGGGTGGTGAATGGAACCAGTAAGTCGCAAAGTGGGCCTGCGCGCTGTAATAATAGAACTCAAAATTGGGGACATCGAACCCTCCTTGATGGTATGGGAGCATCAATGTAGTTAAGCTCAGTCTAGCTTGTTTTACCCCATATGAGCCTGGTGAGCCTAGTTTTTAGTGTCCTAAAAAGGAACCCTCCGGGGTTATATGGTATGTTGATAAAAAGATATAAAAGCTTTGGCAGTATGACCATCTTGATGAGCGAAATCCTTCCTGCCATGGATAGTGGGAGTCGCAGCCACATGGTTATATTGTCAGTTATTTTGTCCATGGCTGTGCCATAGTTCAATCTCATTAGCGTGTCCTTATTTCGTGTGATGTAAATGCCCAAGTACTTTAACTTGTTGGTTTCCCAAACTAGCGTGTAATCTAGTTGGTGTGGTGGGGTATTGTCAGGGAGGGGGAATATTGCAGATTTAGACCAATTGATTTGTAGCGCCAAATTTAGTTATTTCTCATAGCACTGGGTTGAGATTTTCGTGGGGCTTTTTGATGTACAGCGTCATATCGTCCGCGTATAGAGAGATGAGCAATTGTCTAGCCAGCTAGATAAAAGCCCTGTCATTATGGTGCTGTCGAAGTTTGGCGGCCAGGGGTTCAATGGCTAGGGCAAATAGTATTGGGGATAGTGGGCAGCCTTGTCGCGCACCCCTGGATATAGTGAAGGGAGAAGATTTAGCGCCATTTAACAGTACTGATGTTGTCGGCTGACTATACAGCAGCCGCACCCAGTTAAGGAAGGCGGGCGGAATCCCCATGTATTCCAGAGTGCCCAGCAGATAGTCCCACTTCAGTGAGTTGAACGCCTTCTTGGCGTCTAAAAAAACTGCGACTGCCGAACAGTTTGGAACTATACCTTGTAGGACCGCAGCCAGAGTTCTAAGGTTATGTGACGTGGCGCGGTTCGGGACAAATCCCGCCTGGTCAGGAAGTACCAGTCGATCCATCAGTAGGTTAAGCCGGATCACCAGGGCCTTTGCCAGTATTTTAGTGTCACAATTTAACAAAGAGAGAGGCCCGTATGAATCCCAATGAATTGGAGGTTTACCAGTTTTTACCATTGATGTTTCAAGGGCCTTGCGCATTGTTCTGGGTAGACAGCCTTCTTCCAATGCTACATAGAATACTTCCTTTAGAATGGGAGCTAGTAGTGTAGCATATGTTTTATAACATTTTATTAGTAGTCCGTCTGCCCCTGGGTCCTCCCTGACTTCATATGCATGATGGCATCGGTGATTTCGTCAAGCTCTAAATCTAGGCTCAAGAACTTCAGCTGGGTATCCCCCAGCCAGGCTAGTGCGGTATCCTCAAAATAGTGTGGCAGGTCTAGTGGGGTGCCCTTTTGGGAGGAGTAAAGGGTGTTATAGTAATCTTTAAACGTATTTACCTGATCAGGAAGGTTCCTGTGTCTGGTGCCCTGTGTATCCTGTATCTCCGCTATGTCATTTGAGAAACGGAGGCTTCTAGTTGCTTGTGCCAGGGCTTTCCCTGGACAATCTCCTTCTCCATAAACTCTCGCCATATGTGGTTTACCCCTGAATTTACTCTCTTTAGCTGCAAGAATCTCATACTCTGTTAACTTGTCCCACATGTGGCCCCTGGTTACATTATCGCCTGAACTGGACGCTAGGTCATTTTCCAATTGTTTAAGTTCCCCTTCCAATTTGTGGAGGTCGTTACGCGATTTCCTAAGAATACCTCTTCCCTTAGATATGCACCAGCCCCGCACGGTTACTTTAAACACTTCCCAGACGGTCGTGATACTAGACACTGACTTCACATTGCGTTAAAAAAATCTTGCATGTCCTGTTCCATTTCAGCCCTGAATGTCGTGTCTTGTAGGTGTTACAGGTTAAGGCGCCATCTATTGTACGGGGGTTGAGCTAGGGGGGCTCACATGTCAACCACAACAGGGGAATGGTCAGAATACGTGCAGGCTAGATGAGTAGCATGTGCCAGTGTGCCATTCCCAAGGATACCATTAGATAATCCAGTCGCGCCTATGAGGTGTGGACTGCTGAATAGTGCGTGCCTTCCTTCGTCGTAGGATGCATGTACCTCCAAGAGTCCAACAAATAGTTAGTATCCACTATGTCTTTTAGTGTTTTGTGCGTACTAGTAAAGTGTACTTGGGAAGTGTGGGATCTATCTAGCTGGGGCTGCAGTGTTGTGTTAAAGTCTCCCCCGCAGACAATGTAGGTAGTGTCTATCGCTTGGATCTTACTCCATAAAGTGAGAAGCGTTTGCGGGTCATCAACGTTGGGGCCGTAGTAATTGGCAAATGTTATGTCATAGGAGTGAAGCCTCCCCCAGACCAGGCAGTATCTGCCATTGGCGTCAATCTCCAACCCAGCTGGGACAAATGGAACCCCCTTCTTAATCAAAATGGCTGTTCCCCTAGAGTACCCTGAGTATGATGCAAAATAGCGATGTGAGGCCCATCACGAGGCAAACTGAGGTGTGTCCCCAGGGTTCAGGTGCGTTTCTTGAAGCAGAGCCACTGTGACATTGTGTCTATCCAAGTAATTCAGTATCTGTCTTTTTTTCCGGGGGTTGTTCAGGCCCCGTACATTCCATGATGTCAAACTAAAACTGTTGGTGTCATGTGTACTATCTGCCATACCTTATATCACTATATTCAATACATAACCATATGTTGTAAGTCATATTAGCCCAGACCAAAGTCAATATTCTAGTGACCAAACCACCTCCCACCTCCCACACAGGCTACCCCAACTCGCCGGGTATATAGTACCCTCCCCCAGAAACAATCCCATTATGCAACAAGTGTTCTCCTTCCTCTATGGAAGCTTGGGGGTTTGCCCTCGTAGGGTTATCACTAGTGGCACGCGGCCTGCCAACTATCCTCCTTACTTGCACCCACCCACTACTCCGCGGTTAGGGTGGGCAGCATTGGCGGGACGGAGGGAAGTAGCCGAGCAGGACATATTACACAATATTAATAATGTCAATACTTCACCATTAGGGGCCCAATCTGCAGATTCAGATATGCAGTAATATTCACTGGAGGATCGCCGCGAGTCCCAATTCTCAGTCCATGCTTGATCGAGGTGACGAGGATCTGGAGCGCTCGCATGCCCCCACTTCTCTAGTCGCAGCACGGCGGTGCTTTTTGAGGTAATCTTCGGCCTGCTGCGGGTTTTGGAAGTAGTGTTGCCTCCCCTGGTGAGTGATCTTCAATTCTGCCGGATACAACAGGGCGTAGGGATTTCCTGTGCCTGAAGTTTTTTCTTAACTGCAGCGAATTTCCATCTGGCATCTTGCACTGTTTGCGTGAAGTCTGGGAAGAATGCCAGGGTGGTGTTCTCATAGTGGACCTGCTTCTTGTCGCGGGCCAGGTGGAGGACCGCGTCTCTGTCACGGCAATTTAAAAACCGGGCTATCATCAGTCTTGGGGGTGCTCCCGGAGGTGGGCGAGCCACCAGGGATCTCTGTGCCTGCTCCACTGTGAGAAGCGGTGAGAACGAATCCCTCCTCAACAGATCCACCACTAACTTCTAGACAAAGTCCTCCATGCGGCCCGTATAGGTTGACTCTGCCAGGCCAAGGATGCGCAAGTTGTTTCGCCTGGAGCGGGCCTCCAAGTCTTCATTTTTGTCTGCAATAATCTTGAGAAACTTGCCCATTTGTGACAGCTGACCCCTGCTCGCTGTGGCTCCATCTTCCAGGTCTGACACCCTGGTTTCTGCTTCTTTGAAGCACTGTTCATGATGTTCCAGCTTAGTGACGACAGAGTCCATCCGCGAGTTTATCGTATCTATTTTAGCGTCAATAGATGTGAGGCTCTGCTTCATGCCTAACAGGAGCGCCTTCCAGTCCTCCTCTGGCGCCTCCGTAGTATCTGAATCCGTGTGGTCTGTCAAGTTAGACCTGGGTGTCTTACGCGCTTCGAATGGGATTTTGGTTTGTTTGCCTTCAGTGCGTCCCATGATGGATGCAGGTAAGTAGATCAAGGGCGCAAAGTACAGTGTAGGTAGGGCACAGTCCGTGAATGTACGTGTATTTGAGCTTTGCAGCAGTGTCCGTCTGGCTCAACAACGTAATAGCCTCTGCAGTGGGTCCTAGCTGCTTAGTGTGTGGGGCAATAAACCCTGCCTCTATATCTGTATGTCACCCAAACCCACCGGGGGAGTGCAGTTGCAGGTGGTCTATATGTAGCGAGGTCTGGGCATATACCCCCTAAGTCGTCACAATAAACGGGACCTAACGTATCCATGTGCTTCACGGAGGACGCAGGCCTCCAGACAGGCAGGCGGGGACAGGTGGATCCAAGCAATGGGCCACGGGGCCCGTCGCCGCACCACAAGGGACAGACAAGCCAGTCTTAACACACGGCGAGCGCCAGCAACCAATGTCGAATAGCAGACCGTATGGAGTCTGCACTGTTGCGCAGCCACGTTGCTGTTGGTGGGTGCCTCAACCACTTGCAGTCTGTGTTAGCGCTGGGGGCCCAGGTTATGCAATCCGCAGTTGGCGCTAAAGTACATTCACTGCTGCCCTAGGCCGCGCCCCTCAGGCAATTTAAAATGGCGGCTATGCCTCACAGCGCCAGCCGCTGAGCAAGGGTTCCTCCTCACATGTGCCCTGTATTAATGAAGTCAGCATGCCAGGGCTTGCGTTGAGCAGGGTGTGCCCATTCCAGGCCGATCCTCATCTCTCTGCCTGACAACGCTGCCGCACACAGTTGCCTGGCCCACACTCCAGGATACAGGGCGCTTCTGCAGCGCGGCGCTATTTTCAGGGCTCTGTGGGGGTGCCAACCACAACTTTTGCTGCCGCGCTGGCAGTCAACTGTCCCCCAGGGCTGGCGCTCACCTCGTGTGACGGTACACTTGTGTCACGGCAGGGCGCAGCGGCAGTCAGCTTTCCGGTCCTCCGGTGTCAGGGCCTATGCCGCAGCGGCCTTTCCTGGTCACAACGCCCGTCCCCTCGCACCAGTCCCAGCTTGCGGCGACCCGTTCCCAACTTCGAAGACGCCGCTTCAGCTGTGTTCAGGGCTAGCCTCTTAGAAGGGGCATCAGCAGAATCCACAAGTGTTCGGGCATCCCGTGGGGAAGTCGGATGACCTCAAAAGTGCAGCAGGATAGGGTAGAAGGATGATTCCCCGCTCGGAAGGGCTGGAGCCTTACTGCTGTGCGGCCATCTTGGTCGCGCACCACCTAGCGCCCCCCAACTTAGGGTAGAGTTTTCTGACCATTCAGCAAGCATGGCAGGATTGGGTGTTTCATATGTTGGTGTGGTAAAAATCCTCAGGCCCCCGGGAACCATTTCCTGATCATAATAATTTTGCAAAGAAATGGCTTCCCACCATTTTGAGATTTCACCCCTCTTTAATTTCTCCAATTTGTTGATTTTATCATTCACAGTGTGTGCACATTCAGCCTTAGTCTCTGTTGTTGCTAAGGGTTTATTTTTCGTGGTAAAAAGGATCGGGGCTGCCGCTCTTATTTCCTCCTCCTCCTCCATTCGTGATCTGGTCCATTGCTAGAATACCGTATGCCTGGTGCGTACTTCGTCACCCTTGTATAATTACAGGTTCATCCTGCGTAGTGTTTCACGGGCCCAAACACCAAAACTATGCGGGTCAATCGTTGCGCTCAGAAAGCGCCACCGAGAGGTGATATCCTCCCGTGAGAACCACAATGAATGTTAACACGTTAGACTGCTGCTAAAATACAGTCTAATGTGGGCACACAATGTGGGCCAAAATGTAGCTGAACACACAAACGCACTGAGGGAGGTAAAAACATAAACGGAGAGTGTAACAGTCTCTGTGCCATTACCCTGGGGAGCAGGCGGGGAACCCAACCATCGGCAGGTCACGCAGCCTCTCAACCCATCAGGACAGACACTCAGGACACACTCTTCGGTCTCACCTCTGAAACGTGTCATTTGACTTATCGTGTGTTCTTCAGTTCTCCAAAACTCTACGCCGGTCCGGTTGCAGTTTCAAGTAATATGCCCAAACAGTCGCTCCTTCCAACTGCGATGGCCCTGTGGGAGGTGGCCCAGTGAAACACTACGCAGGAGGAAGTTGTAATTATACAGGGGTGATGAAGTACGCACCAGGCATACGATTTTCTAGCAAGGGACCAGTGCACGAATGGAGGAGGAGGAAAGAAGAGCGGCAGTCCAGATCCTTTTTACCAGGAAAAAGAAACCCTTAGCAACAACAGAGACTAAGGCTGAATGTCCACAAACTGTAAATGATAAAATCAACAAATTGGAGAAATAAAAGAGGGGTGAAATCTCAAGATGGTGCGAAGCCATTTCTTTGCAAAATTATATCGACCAGGGAATGGTTCCCGGGGGCATGGGGATTTTTACCACACCAACATATGAAACACCCAATTTTCCATGCTTACTGAATGGTCAGAGAATTCTGCCCTAAGTTCCAGAAGAATGCTGGAAATCCTAGTCAACTACCCATGGATTGACAGAGACTTGCTCTTAAAACAAATACAAGATGTCACAGAAGAGCTTAAAAAACAGTCAGAGGTTGACACAGTGGAAAAGCTCATCAAAGCCATGAAAGATCGCCTTAAAAAGTATGAAGAAGACATCAAGGCACGGAAAGAAAGAAATTGGATCGCGATTACAATGACTATGAGAGTGGTAGAATTCTGACATTTAGTCGCAAATATGACCACCTGTATAATTCCAAGGAAATGCCATTGACAGTCGTGGAAGACAACGACGAGAACCAACAAGCCACTCTGTCCACTACAAGTGAAACGGAATCAGACATATCTACAGAAGGGGCTGCCAGTATGGAAAATTCATTGCGCCCAGTGAATTTTTTAGAGGATATCGTCATCTGCGCCGGAGCAGACGGACGATGAAGGAAACTCCGGCAACGAGGACAGAGAGGCCGAGGATGCGGCAGAGGACGGAAAAATGTAGAAATCGAAGAAAAAGATTACAACAGAGATGGCAAAAGAGGCAGAGCAAGGGGTGGCCTGGGAAAAAGCAGGACACGCTCCAGAAGAGGACAGTGATGGATCCTGAGATGGTAAATAAAACTGTCATCAATCTATCACGGAGGAAGGTGAGTGACATTGAGAAAACGACTTTATGTTTGGGGCTCGCATTCTGTCCTTCAATGCCTTTCGATTATACAGAATCTAGAACAGATCTCTTTAAATGTATCCGTAAATTGATGTCGAAAAAGTGGCATAAATTTAAAAGACTTAGGGGGTCCAAGAAAATCTTACCCTCAGTCCCAGGAATCCAGATGATTTTGTCCTTGGGGATGTTGACACCCTTATTGATATAGTGCATTTAGAACAAGAAGGTGCAGCAATGTGGGTTTCGTTAGTGATTTTCAGGCAGAATGTGTCAGGGATGGGGGTGTGTCTATAAGCAACACACAGTTGTTACGCAACACATATTTCATCACTGACAGCAGTGCCGCCTCAGGTTTCAAACCAAAATCAACATTTCTCCCTACACTTCGCCATGATTCAATTGATAAATTTTACAACAGTGTCAGCAAGGCTTTTTGCATTTATAGACAAGAGAAAAAAAACAGAGATCCAGTGAAAACAACCTTTCTTCCGTCCAGAGACAGGCACTTAAATCTTTGATGGAGGATAGCAACATTGTCATCCATCCAGCGGACAAGGGGGGAAATGTTGTTATCATGGACAGAGACAAATATGTTGCTTAAGAACACAGGCAACTCAAAGACCCCAAATTCCTATGCACCCATTACCTCAGATATGCATAACAACAGCATTACAGATATCTCAGAGAGATTAACCACATGGAAGGACAAGGGGATCTTAGAGTGGAAGGAATTCAGGTATCTCAAAAAATGACCATCCATATCTGCTGCCCAAGCTACATAAAGATCAGAATAATCCACCAGAGCGGCCTATAGTGTCTTCGAGGGGTAGTGTGTCTGAACATGTTTCCAAATATGTAGACCACTACCTCCTTGAATGGGTTAGTAGTTTGCCCAGTTACATTAAAGACATTAAGGACTTCCTTACGAAAATCCAGGAAGTACAGTGGGTTGAGGACTGCCTCCTCAAAACATTGGATGTTCAGTCATTATACACCATCATTGACCACCATGAAGGCTTAGAAGCTTGCGATTATTTTCTCAAATTTAGACCCTTACGATTTAGGGAACACAGCAGGATGTTGTTGAGTATGATGGAATTCTGTCTTGCCAACAACATCTTTTTGTTTGATGGTGTCCTGTACAGGCAGGTGGTTGCCACAGCGATGGGTTCGTGTTTTGCTCCCAGTTTTGTGAACCTCTTCATGGGGCACTGGGAGCAGGAGATCTTTGCCAGCCCCGCCTTTTCAGGGCACCTTACACAAGTAACTACATGGTGGCGTTACATTGACAATTTATTCGTCAGATGGAAAGGGAGTGAACCTGAAGCAAGAGAGTTCATTGATGACCTAAATGCCAACAACAGCAACATCGTGCTGACCAGTCACATTAGCAAAAATTCGGCTGAATACTTACATGTCAAATTAGACATTAAAAACAATCAATTGCATACAACAGTTTTTAGAAAAACCACTGCAGGCAACAGCTTCATTCATGCCCTCACCAGCCATATGGAGAGCCTCAAATGGAGTATCCCCTATGGGGAGCTGCTGAGGGCGAAGAGAAACTGTAATACTGAAGCAGCATACCAACAAGAGTGCAGTGAGGTGCTAGCCCGCTTTAGGATTAGAGGCCAATTGGGTGCTTCACAAAGCAAAAGACAAAGCCAATGATGTTCCTAGATCCATGACTCTCATTGACAAGATCCCGAGCATTGATGATGATTCTGAGTGCAACACCTGCCTGATTATGACTTACAATGCAGAATCTGGGAACATCCACAGGATATTATCCAAAAACTGGGATATCCTGAAGTGTGATAACATCATAGGGGAGTCCATTCCGCATAGACCTAGTGTGACATGCAGAAAAGGCAGGAATATTAGGGACATGTTGGTACAAAGCGACGTGACCACCTATTCAAGTGGACCAGAGCATGGCTTCAAGGGATTTTTTCCTTGCGGCCATGGCAAAGCTTGCAGAAACAGCACCTCTACCAACATGGTGCTGTACAATGGTATCAAAAAAGAGATAAAACATTTTCTCACATGTAGTTCTACCGACGTGATATACGTGATTGAATGCCCCTGTAAATTTTGGTACATAGGGAGTACTACCACCCCACTAGCCAAGAAGGGTGTCCTTGAGCATTGTCGCGCTATCACACATAATGATGAAAATTATCCAGTGGCCCGGAAGTTCAGGGACAAACATTTCTCCGACACATCATTTCTCAGATTCTTTGTCTTAGAGCAAATCACCAGGAGCCCCGGGGGGGGGGGGGGGTGTTGGGGAACAGAGTGGTAAAACTCAGACAAAGAGAGTCCAAGTACATTGTAGATTTCCAATCTAAAGACCCGGGGGGCCTCAATGAAGACGAGGAACTAGCAGTACATCTCAGGGAATAAGCATGAGTGTACATCTTTGCCAGGTGGCAGCTGTTATCCCTTCTCATCAATTGTCTGTTCTGTCTTCCCTCTCTCTCCGACCATGATGTTCAGTGCATAGGAAGTTTATTTTGTAGGATTGTTTTTACATTACAGTGCAACTGATGCTGTTTTATTATGTTTCTTTTCGCAGGAGGAAAGGAAGGTGACCAATCACAACACTCACTGGTCACGGGCTACCTACCCTTTTCGCCAACTAATCACTCAGCACGTCTTCATTGTTGGGAATCTTTGGCAAGTACGACTTTAAAGTCTCCCACCTCTCGAGCATCCGTGTGCATGACACAATCACGATCACTTCTTGACAGCGCCATGTAAGATGTTCACCGGGACAGCGACTGCACTTTCTGTGGCCTGCAGCGGACTTTGACCTGACAGGCCACATGACAGCGTGTGTGTGCTCAAATGTTTTTTATGTGTGCTCCATACAGGCACCTTTTCCCTGCCCACACTTTTGATTATTTGATAATCTGCCATTCGTTCTCAGGGCCTTGACTTTTGTTGGTTGTTGACATGACCCTCACATTCATGTTTAGACGTATTTTACGTGACAACCGCCGATCTGTCCAGCTGCTGCTGCTCCAGATATAATTTGCTCTTCTTAGGTGTGTGAGACATATTTGTGGCAGAAACCCTTACCCGTTGTATGGCACCATCAAAGACATTCAACTGTGTGAATTTATGTATCAGCGCATTGGCACAAACATTTAATACGTGATTATATGTAGGCACTTGACCTTGCCTACACATTCTGGCATTTTGCCATTTGCTTAGGGTTATCAAATATGTTGGAAGCCGACATGACCCTTATGATTGATTTACAACGTATTTTACATGGCTACCTTCAACGTGACAAGCTGTTTGTTACATCAGACACTAGACGCTAGCTGTGCACGGGCGTGAAATACACGAGCGGCGGCACACATGTCCTGATGTATGGGGCAAACACTGACATTGCAACCACAGGAGTCATTTCTCGCTTACACCATCATGTGCATTTATTATATGAAAGTAAACCTGCGGTCACATGACTGTTATTCGTGTTATTTCTAACATTATTTTCATCCGAGATACTACTGGAATTTGAATGTTTATATTTCATAAATGTTTATTTTCGATATTTTACTATGGTTGTATCAATTCTCTTTGGTGACCCATCTGTTTTACTCTTTTGTATTAGCTATGAGCTTACTTGTGTATTGAACACTACAAAATGTCTGCCATTGTGCCTGACGAAAAGCAGGTCTTTGCAGTCCTTTTCCTGTGTCTTACATTTGCCCAATGTTTTATTAGTTTGTTTCCTGAGCACATTCAGTTACGTGAATAAGACTTCCGTGTAAGCCGAAACATGTTGTAATTGAATCAATGCCCTTGAATGAGTGAAACCTGGTGGATACTTTTGTGACCGAGAGTGCACTTATTGGAAGGAATTTTGTGTATATATGTATATATATATATATATATATATATATATATATATATATATATATATATATATATAATACACACAATGTTCCTTTAATTGACTTTTTATTGGTGGCGTCAAAGCGAAGAATATGAAAACAAGATTATTGCATGTTACCACAGCGTGTAAATCTTTAAAATAGACTGCAATGTCCCTACATAGACAGTGACAAGGAAAACGAATTGCAAGACTACCTTATTTCTTTGAGAGAAAATGTGGTACAGTGCATTCTGGGAATTGAAGGAAGTGAAGACTACAATGGAGACCGGTAGTCCTCATAAGGCGAGCGTAACCACGCAGGAAATGCCATAACCCAGACCAAGTTACCTGTGAACAAGGCTGCCGAGTCAGCTGAAACGCGTCAGGTTGAAGACTTTACGAAGAACTCTTTGCATGCTGTCATTTTATCAGGATGAAGATTAAAACATTGTGTGTCCGACAATCCAGTGTGTGGTGCATTCCTTTGAAGTGATTGGAGGAAGTTGCGTTGGATATATATATATATATATATATATATATATATATATATCACACACATCATGGTTGCCCATATGGAGACGCCACTCGCTGAGGAGTTTAACTGCCTTTAATGGAGAACAAACAGCGTGGCAGTAATGCTACCCTTTCACAAATATCACAGTCCCAACGCGTTTCGAGCAGCTCACTGCTCTTGTTCACGGGAAGCAAACAGGTGAGTTAAAACCCGGAATACTTTTTAAATTGTTCACAAGTCCCGCCTCTGAGGTCACATACCCCGAAGCATGCTGGTCTTGGTAGTAAAGTCATTGATATCCCCAGTGGGTGCCGGCGTTTTTCTCAAGTTTTCTGTAATTTTAAATCCAAGTGGTTTGGAAGGGGAACCAAAGCGCCACCGCTGTCCTTTTATCGCGTTGCACCATGCGGCCTCCTCAGCTCCCAAGCTTGGTGAATACCAAACTCTCAATCTGCATGAGTACCAGCGGGGCGTCTCCGCGACCGGGCTGGCCGCTTCAAATCACACACATCATGGTTGCCCATATGGAGACGCCACTCGCTGAGGAGTTTAACTGCCTTTAATGGAGAACAAACAGCGTGGCAGTAATGCTACCCTTTCACAAATATCACAGTCCCAACGCGTTTCGAGCAGCTCACTGCTCTTGTTCACGGGAAGCAAACAGGTGAGTTAAAACCCGGAATACTTTTTAAATTGTTCACAAGTCCCGCCTCTGAGGTCACATACCCCGAAGCATGCTGGTCTTGGTAGTAAAGTCATTGATATCCCCAGTGGGTGCCGGCGTTTTTCTCAAGTTTTCTGTAATTTTAAATCCAAGTGGTTTGGAAGGGGAACCAAAGCGCCACCGCTGTCCTTTTATCGCGTTGCACCATGCGGCCTCCTCAGCTCCCAAGCTTGGTGAATACCAAACTCTCAATCTGCATGAGTACCAGCGGGGCGTCTCCGCGACCGGGCTGGCCGCTTCAAATCACACACATCATGGTTGCCCATATGGAGACGCCACTCGCTGAGGAGTTTAACTGCCTTTAATGGAGAACAAACAGCGTGGCAGTAATGCTACCCTTTCACAAATATCACAGTCCCAACGCGTTTCGAGCAGCTCACTGCTCTTGTTCACGGGAAGCAAACAGGTGAGTTAAAACCCGGAATACTTTTTAAATTGTTCACAAGTCCCGCCTCTGAGGTCACATACCCCGAAGCATGCTGGTCTTGGTAGTAAAGTCATTGATATCCCCAGTGGGTGCCGGCGTTTTTCTCAAGTTTTCTGTAATTTTAAATCCAAGTGGTTTGGAAGGGGAACCAAAGCGCCACCGCTGTCCTTTTATCGCGTTGCACCATGCGGCCTCCTCAGCTCCCAAGCTTGGTGAATACCGAACTCTCAATCTGCATGAGTACCAGCGGGGCGTCTCCGCGACCGGGCTGGCCGCTTCAAATCACACACATCATGGTTGCCCATATGGAGACGCCACTCGCTGAGGAGTTTAACTGCCTTTAATGGAGAACAAACAGCGTGGCAGTAATGCTACCCTTTCACAAATATCACAGTCCCAACGCGTTTCGAGCAGCTCACTGCTCTTGTTCACGGGAAGCAAACAGGTGAGTTAAAACCCGGAATACTTTTTAAATTGTTCACAAGTCCCGCCTCTGAGGTCACATACCCCGAAGCATGCTGGTCTTGGTAGTAAAGTCATTGATATCCCCAGTGGGTGCCGGCGTTTTTCTCAAGTTTTCTGTAATTTTAAATCCAAGTGGTTTGGAAGGGGAACCAAAGCGCCACCGCTGTCCTTTTATCGCGTTGCACCATGCGGCCTCCTCAGCTCCCAAGCTTGGTGAATACCAAACTCTCAATCTGCATGAGTACCAGCGGGGCGTCTCCGCGACCGGGCTGGCCGCTTCAAATCACACACATCATGGTTGCCCATATGGAGACGCCACTCGCTGAGGAGTTTAACTGCCTTTAATGGAGAACAAACAGCGTGGCAGTAATGCTACCCTTTCACAAATATCACAGTCCCAACGCGTTTCGAGCAGCTCACTGCTCTTGTTCACGGGAAGCAAACAGGTGAGTTAAAACCCGGAATACTTTTTAAATTGTTCACAAGTCCCGCCTCTGAGGTCACATACCCCGAAGCATGCTGGTCTTGGTAGTAAAGTCATTGATATCCCCAGTGGGTGCCGGCGTTTTTCTCAAGTTTTCTGTAATTTTAAATCCAAGTGGTTTGGAAGGGGAACCAAAGCGCCACCGCTGTCCTTTTATCGCGTTGCACCATGCGGCCTCCTCAGCTCCCAAGCTTGGTGAATACCGAACTCTCAATCTGCATGAGTACCAGCGGGGCGTCTCCGCGACCGGGCTGGCCGCTTCAAATCACACACATCATGGTTGCCCATATGGAGACGCCACTCGCTGAGGAGTTTAACTGCCTTTAATGGAGAACAAACAGCGTGGCAGTAATGCTACCCTTTCACAAATATCACAGTCCCAACGCGTTTCGAGCAGCTCACTGCTCTTGTTCACGGGAAGCAAACAGGTGAGTTAAAACCCGGAATACTTTTTAAATTGTTCACAAGTCCCGCCTCTGAGGTCACATACCCCGAAGCATGCTGGTCTTGGTAGTAAAGTCATTGATATCCCCAGTGGGTGCCGGCGTTTTTCTCAAGTTTTCTGTAATTTTAAATCCAAGTGGTTTGGAAGGGGAACCAAAGCGCCACCGCTGTCCTTTTATCGCGTTGCACCATGCGGCCTCCTCAGCTCCCAAGCTTGGTGAATACCAAACTCTCAATCTGCATGAGTACCAGCGGGGCGTCTCCGCGACCGGGCTGGCCGCTTCAAATCACACACATCATGGTTGCCCATATGGAGACGCCACTCGCTGAGGAGTTTAACTGCCTTTAATGGAGAACAAACAGCGTGGCAGTAATGCTACCCTTTCACAAATATCACAGTCCCAACGCGTTTCGAGCAGCTCACTTCTCTTGTTCACGGGAAGCAAACAGGTGAGTTAAAACCCGGAATACTTTTTAAATTGTTCACAAGTCCCGCCTCTGAGGTCACATACCCCGAAGCATGCTGGTCTTGGTAGTAAAGTCATTGATATCCCCAGTGGGTGCCGGCGTTTTTCTCAAGTTTTCTGTAATTTTAAATCCAAGTGGTTTGGAAGGGGAACCAAAGCGCCACCGCTGTCCTTTTATCGCGTTGCACCATGCGGCCTCCTCAGCTCCCAAGCTTGGTGAATACCAAACTCTCAATCTGCATGAGTACCAGCGGGGCGTCTCCGCGACCGGGCTGGCCGCTTCAAATCACACACATCATGGTTGCCCATATGGAGACGCCACTCGCTGAGGAGTTTAACTGCCTTTAATGGAGAACAAACAGCGTGGCAGTAATGCTACCCTTTCACAAATATCACAGTCCCAACGCGTTTCGAGCAGCTCACTGCTCTTGTTCACGGGAAGCAAACAGGTGAGTTAAAACCCGGAATACTTTTTAAATTGTTCACAAGTCCCGCCTCTGAGGTCACATACCCCGAAGCATGCTGGTCTTGGTAGTAAAGTCATTGATATCCCCAGTGGGTGCCGGCGTTTTTCTCAAGTTTTCTGTAATTTTAAATCCAAGTGGTTTGGAAGGGGAACCAAAGCGCCACCGCTGTCCTTTTATCGCGTTGCACCATGCGGCCTCCTCAGCTCCCAAGCTTGGTGAATACCAAACTCTCAATCTGCATGAGTACCAGCGGGGCGTCTCCGCGACCGGGCTGGCCGCTTCAAATCACACACATCATGGTTGCCCATATGGAGACGCCACTCGCTGAGGAGTTTAACTGCCTTTAATGGAGAACAAACAGCGTGGCAGTAATGCTACCCTTTCACAAATATCACAGTCCCAACGCGTTTCGAGCAGCTCACTGCTCTTGTTCACGGGAAGCAAACAGGTGAGTTAAAACCCGGAATACTTTTTAAATTGTTCACAAGTCCCGCCTCTGAGGTCACATACCCCGAAGCATGCTGGTCTTGGTAGTAAAGTCATTGATATCCCCAGTGGGTGCCGGCGTTTTTCTCAAGTTTTCTGTAATTTTAAATCCAAGTGGTTTGGAAGGGGAACCAAAGCGCCACCGCTGTCCTTTTATCGCGTTGCACCATGCGGCCTCCTCAGCTCCCAAGCTTGGTGAATACCAAACTCTCAATCTGCATGAGTACCAGCGGGGCGTCTCCGCGACCGGGCTGGCTGCTTCAAATCACACACATCATGGTTGCCCATATGGAGACGCCACTCGCTGAGGAGTTTAACTGCCTTTAATGGAGAACAAACAGCGTGGCAGTAATGCTACCCTTTCACAAATATCACAGTCCCAACGCGTTTCGAGCAGCTCACTGCTCTTGTTCACGGGAAGCAAACAGGTGAGTTAAAACCCGGAATACTTTTTAAATTGTTCACAAGTCCCGCCTCTGAGGTCACATACCCCGAAGCATGCTGGTCTTGGTAGTAAAGTCATTGATATCCCCAGTGGGTGCCGGCGTTTTTCTCAAGTTTTCTGTAATTTTAAATCCAAGTGGTTTGGAAGGGGAACCAAAGCGCCACCGCTGTCCTTTTATCGCGTTGCACCATGCGGCCTCCTCAGCTCCCAAGCTTGGTGAATACCAAACTCTCAATCTGCATGAGTACCAGCGGGGCGTCTCCGCGACCGGGCTGGCCGCTTCAAATCACACACATCATGGTTGCCCATATGGAGACGCCACTCGCTGAGGAGTTTAACTGCCTTTAATGGAGAACAAACAGCGTGGCAGTAATGCTACCCTTTCACAAATATCACAGTCCCAACGCGTTTCGAGCAGCTCACTGCTCTTGTTCACGGGAAGCAAACAGGTGAGTTAAAACCCGGAATACTTTTTAAATTGTTCACAAGTCCCGCCTCTGAGGTCACATACCCCGAAGCATGCTGGTCTTGGTAGTAAAGTCATTGATATCCCCAGTGGGTGCCGGCGTTTTTCTCAAGTTTTCTGTAATTTTAAATCCAAGTGGTTTGGAAGGGGAACCAAAGCGCCACCGCTGTCCTTTTATCGCGTTGCACCATGCGGCCTCCTCAGCTCCCAAGCTTGGTGAATACCAAACTCTCAATCTGCATGAGTACCAGCGGGGCGTCTCCGCGACCGGGCTGGCCGCTTCAAATCACACACATCATGGTTGCCCATATGGAGACGCCACTCGCTGAGGAGTTTAACTGCCTTTAATGGAGAACAAACAGCGTGGCAGTAATGCTACCCTTTCACAAATATCACAGTCCCAACGCGTTTCGAGCAGCTCACTGCTCTTGTTCACGGGAAGCAAACAGGTGAGTTAAAACCCGGAATACTTTTTAAATTGTTCACAAGTCCCGCCTCTGAGGTCACATACCCCGTAGCATGCTGGTCTTGGTAGTAAAGTCATTGATATCCCCAGTGGGTGCCGGCGTTTTTCTCAAGTTTTCTGTAATTTTAAATCCAAGTGGTTTGGAAGGGGAACCAAAGCGCCACCGCTGTCCTTTTATCGCGTTGCACCATGCGGCCTCCTCAGCTCCCAAGCTTGGTGAATACCAAACTCTCAATCTGCATGAGTACCAGCGGGGCGTCTCCGCGACCGGGCTGGCTGCTTCAAATCACACACATCATGGTTGCCCATATGGAGACGCCACTCGCTGAGGAGTTTAACTGCCTTTAATGGAGAACAAACAGCGTGGCAGTAATGCTACCCTTTCACAAATATCACAGTCCCAACGCGTTTCGAGCAGCTCACTGCTCTTGTTCACGGGAAGCAAACAGGTGAGTTAAAACCCGGAATACTTTTTAAATTGTTCACAAGTCCCGCCTCTGAGGTCACATACCCCGAAGCATGCTGGTCTTGGTAGTAAAGTCATTGATATCCCCAGTGGGTGCCGGCGTTTTTCTCAAGTTTTCTGTAATTTTAAATCCAAGTGGTTTGGAAGGGGAACCAAAGCGCCACCGCTGTCCTTTTATCGCGTTGCACCATGCGGCCTCCTCAGCTCCCAAGCTTGGTGAATACCAAACTCTCAATCTGCATGAGTACCAGCGGGGCGTCTCCGCGACCGGGCTGGCCGCTTCAAATCACACACATCATGGTTGCCCATATGGAGACGCCACTCGCTGAGGAGTTTAACTGCCTTTAATGGAGAACAAACAGCGTGGCAGTAATGCTACCCTTTCACAAATATCACAGTCCCAACGCGTTTCGAGCAGCTCACTGCTCTTGTTCACGGGAAGCAAACAGGTGAGTTAAAACCCGGAATACTTTTTAAATTGTTCACAAGTCCCGCCTCTGAGGTCACATACCCCGAAGCATGCTGGTCTTGGTAGTAAAGTCATTGATATCCCCAGTGGGTGCCGGCGTTTTTCTCAAGTTTTCTGTAATTTTAAATCCAAGTGGTTTGGAAGGGGAACCAAAGCGCCACCGCTGTCCTTTTATCGCGTTGCACCATGCGGCCTCCTCATCTCCCAAGCTTGGTGAATACCAAACTATCAATCTGCATGAGTACCAGCGGGGCGTCTCCGCGACGGAGCTGGCCGCTTCAAATCACACACATCATGGTTGCCCATATGGAGACGCCACTCGCTGAGGAGTTTAACTGCCTTTAATGGAGAACAAACAGCGTGGCAGTAATGCTACCCTTTCACAAATATCACAGTCCCAACGCGTTTCGAGCAGCTCACTTCTCTTGTTCACGGGAAGCAAACAGGTGAGTTAAAACCCGGAATACTTTTTAAATTGTTCACAAGTCCCGCCTCTGAGGTCACATACCCCGAAGCATGCTGGTCTTGGTAGTAAAGTCATTGATATCCCCAGTGGGTGCCGGCGTTTTTCTCAAGTTTTCTGTAATTTTAAATCCAAGTGGTTTGGAAGGGGAACCAAAGCGCCACCGCTGTCCTTTTATCGCGTTGCACCATGCGGCCTCCTCAGCTCCCAAGCTTGGTGAATACCAAACTCTCAATCTGCATGAGTACCAGCGGGGCGTCTCCGCGACCGGGCTGGCCGCTTCAAATCACACACATCATGGTTGCCCATATGGAGACGCCACTCGCTGAGGAGTTTAACTGCCTTTAATGGAGAACAAACAGCGTGGCAGTAATGCTACCCTTTCACAAATATCACAGTCCCAACGCGTTTCGAGCAGCTCACTGCTCTTGTTCACGGGAAGCAAACAGGTGAGTTAAAACCCGGAATACTTTTTAAATTGTTCACAAGTCCCGCCTCTGAGGTCACATACCCCGAAGCATGCTGGTCTTGGTAGTAAAGTCATTGATATCCCCAGTGGGTGCCGGCGTTTTTCTCAAGTTTTCTGTAATTTTAAATCCAAGTGGTTTGGAAGGGGAACCAAAGCGCCACCGCTGTCCTTTTATCGCGTTGCACCATGCGGCCTCCTCAGCTCCCAAGCTTGGTGAATACCAAACTCTCAATCTGCATGAGTACCAGCGGGGCGTCTCCGCGACCGGGCTGGCCGCTTCAAATCACACACATCATGGTTGCCCATATGGAGACGCCACTCGCTGAGGAGTTTAACTGCCTTTAATGGAGAACAAACAGCGTGGCAGTAATGCTACCCTTTCACAAATATCACAGTCCCAACGCGTTTCGAGCAGCTCACTGCTCTTGTTCACGGGAAGCAAACAGGTGAGTTAAAACCCGGAATACTTTTTAAATTGTTCACAAGTCCCGCCTCTGAGGTCACATACCCCGAAGCATGCTGGTCTTGGTAGTAAAGTCATTGATATCCCCAGTGGGTGCCGGCGTTTTTCTCAAGTTTTCTGTAATTTTAAATCCAAGTGGTTTGGAAGGGGAACCAAAGCGCCACCGCTGTCCTTTTATCGCGTTGCACCATGCGGCCTCCTCAGCTCCCAAGCTTGGTGAATACCAAACTCTCAATCTGCATGAGTACCAGCGGGGCGTCTCCGCGACCGGGCTGGCTGCTTCAAATCACACACATCATGGTTGCCCATATGGAGACGCCACTCGCTGAGGAGTTTAACTGCCTTTAATGGAGAACAAACAGCGTGGCAGTAATGCTACCCTTTCACAAATATCACAGTCCCAACGCGTTTCGAGCAGCTCACTGCTCTTGTTCACGGGAAGCAAACAGGTGAGTTAAAACCCGGAATACTTTTTAAATTGTTCACAAGTCCCGCCTCTGAGGTCACATACCCCGAAGCATGCTGGTCTTGGTAGTAAAGTCATTGATATCCCCAGTGGGTGCCGGCGTTTTTCTCAAGTTTTCTGTAATTTTAAATCCAAGTGGTTTGGAAGGGGAACCAAAGCGCCACCGCTGTCCTTTTATCGCGTTGCACCATGCGGCCTCCTCAGCTCCCAAGCTTGGTGAATACCAAACTCTCAATCTGCATGAGTACCAGCGGGGCGTCTCCGCGACCGGGCTGGCCGCTTCAAATCACACACATCATGGTTGCCCATATGGAGACGCCACTCGCTGAGGAGTTTAACTGCCTTTAATGGAGAACAAACAGCGTGGCAGTAATGCTACCCTTTCACAAATATCACAGTCCCAACGCGTTTCGAGCAGCTCACTGCTCTTGTTCACGGGAAGCAAACAGGTGAGTTAAAACCCGGAATACTTTTTAAATTGTTCACAAGTCCCGCCTCTGAGGTCACATACCCCGAAGCATGCTGGTCTTGGTAGTAAAGTCATTGATATCCCCAGTGGGTGCCGGCGTTTTTCTCAAGTTTTCTGTAATTTTAAATCCAAGTGGTTTGGAAGGGGAACCAAAGCGCCACCGCTGTCCTTTTATCGCGTTGCACCATGCGGCCTCCTCAGCTCCCAAGCTTGGTGAATACCAAACTCTCAATCTGCATGAGTACCAGCGGGGCGTCTCCGCGACCGGGCTGGCCGCTTCAAATCACACACATCATGGTTGCCCATATGGAGACGCCACTCGCTGAGGAGTTTAACTGCCTTTAATGGAGAACAAACAGCGTGGCAGTAATGCTACCCTTTCACAAATATCACAGTCCCAACGCGTTTCGAGCAGCTCACTGCTCTTGTTCACGGGAAGCAAACAGGTGAGTTAAAACCCGGAATACTTTTTAAATTGTTCACAAGTCCCGCCTCTGAGGTCACATACCCCGAAGCATGCTGGTCTTGGTAGTAAAGTCATTGATATCCCCAGTGGGTGCCGGCGTTTTTCTCAAGTTTTCTGTAATTTTAAATCCAAGTGGTTTGGAAGGGGAACCAAAGCGCCACCGCTGTCCTTTTATCGCGTTGCACCATGCGGCCTCCTCAGCTCCCAAGCTTGGTGAATACCAAACTCTCAATCTGCATGAGTACCAGCGGGGCGTCTCCGCGACCGGGCTGGCCGCTTCAAATCACACACATCATGGTTGCCCATATGGAGACGCCACTCGCTGAGGAGTTTAACTGCCTTTAATGGAGAACAAACAGCGTGGCAGTAATGCTACCCTTTCACAAATATCACAGTCCCAACGCGTTTCGAGCAGCTCACTGCTCTTGTTCACGGGAAGCAAACAGGTGAGTTAAAACCCGGAATACTTTTTAAATTGTTCACAAGTCCCGCCTCTGAGGTCACATACCCCGTAGCATGCTGGTCTTGGTAGTAAAGTCATTGATATCCCCAGTGGGTGCCGGCGTTTTTCTCAAGTTTTCTGTAATTTTAAATCCAAGTGGTTTGGAAGGGGAACCAAAGCGCCACCGCTGTCCTTTTATCGCGTTGCACCATGCGGCCTCCTCAGCTCCCAAGCTTGGTGAATACCAAACTCTCAATCTGCATGAGTACCAGCGGGGCGTCTCCGCGACCGGGCTGGCTGCTTCAAATCACACACATCATGGTTGCCCATATGGAGACGCCACTCGCTGAGGAGTTTAACTGCCTTTAATGGAGAACAAACAGCGTGGCAGTAATGCTACCCTTTCACAAATATCACAGTCCCAACGCGTTTCGAGCAGCTCACTGCTCTTGTTCACGGGAAGCAAACAGGTGAGTTAAAACCCGGAATACTTTTTAAATTGTTCACAAGTCCCGCCTCTGAGGTCACATACCCCGAAGCATGCTGGTCTTGGTAGTAAAGTCATTGATATCCCCAGTGGGTGCCGGCGTTTTTCTCAAGTTTTCTGTAATTTTAAATCCAAGTGGTTTGGAAGGGGAACCAAAGCGCCACCGCTGTCCTTTTATCGCGTTGCACCATGCGGCCTCCTCAGCTCCCAAGCTTGGTGAATACCAAACTCTCAATCTGCATGAGTACCAGCGGGGCGTCTCCGCGACCGGGCTGGCCGCTTCAAATCACACACATCATGGTTGCCCATATGGAGACGCCACTCGCTGAGGAGTTTAACTGCCTTTAATGGAGAACAAACAGCGTGGCAGTAATGCTACCCTTTCACAAATATCACAGTCCCAACGCGTTTCGAGCAGCTCACTGCTCTTGTTCACGGGAAGCAAACAGGTGAGTTAAAACCCGGAATACTTTTTAAATTGTTCACAAGTCCCGCCTCTGAGGTCACATACCCCGAAGCATGCTGGTCTTGGTAGTAAAGTCATTGATATCCCCAGTGGGTGCCGGCGTTTTTCTCAAGTTTTCTGTAATTTTAAATCCAAGTGGTTTGGAAGGGGAACCAAAGCGCCACCGCTGTCCTTTTATCGCGTTGCACCATGCGGCCTCCTCATCTCCCAAGCTTGGTGAATACCAAACTATCAATCTGCATGAGTACCAGCGGGGCGTCTCCGCGACGGAGCTGGCCGCTTCAAATCACACACATCATGGTTGCCCATATGGAGACGCCACTCGCTGAGGAGTTTAACTGCCTTTAATGGAGAACAAACAGCGTGGCAGTAATGCTACCCTTTCACAAATATCACAGTCCCAACGCGTTTCGAGCAGCTCACTTCTCTTGTTCACGGGAAGCAAACAGGTGAGTTAAAACCCGGAATACTTTTTAAATTGTTCACAAGTCCCGCCTCTGAGGTCACATACCCCGAAGCATGCTGGTCTTGGTAGTAAAGTCATTGATATCCCCAGTGGGTGCCGGCGTTTTTCTCAAGTTTTCTGTAATTTTAAATCCAAGTGGTTTGGAAGGGGAACCAAAGCGCCACCGCTGTCCTTTTATCGCGTTGCACCATGCGGCCTCCTCAGCTCCCAAGCTTGGTGAATACCAAACTCTCAATCTGCATGAGTACCAGCGGGGCGTCTCCGCGACCGGGCTGGCCGCTTCAAATCACACACATCATGGTTGCCCATATGGAGACGCCACTCGCTGAGGAGTTTAACTGCCTTTAATGGAGAACAAACAGCGTGGCAGTAATGCTACCCTTTCACAAATATCACAGTCCCAACGCGTTTCGAGCAGCTCACTGCTCTTGTTCACGGGAAGCAAACAGGTGAGTTAAAACCCGGAATACTTTTTAAATTGTTCACAAGTCCCGCCTCTGAGGTCACATACCCCGAAGCATGCTGGTCTTGGTAGTAAAGTCATTGATATCCCCAGTGGGTGCCGGCGTTTTTCTCAAGTTTTCTGTAATTTTAAATCCAAGTGGTTTGGAAGGGGAACCAAAGCGCCACCGCTGTCCTTTTATCGCGTTGCACCATGCGGCCTCCTCAGCTCCCAAGCTTGGTGAATACCGAACTCTCAATCTGCATGAGTACCAGCGGGGCGTCTCCGCGACCGGGCTGGCCGCTTCAAATCACACACATCATGGTTGCCCATATGGAGACGCCACTCGCTGAGGAGTTTAACTGCCTTTAATGGAGAACAAACAGCGTGGCAGTAATGCTACCCTTTCACAAATATCACAGTCCCAACGCGTTTCGAGCAGCTCACTGCTCTTGTTCACGGGAAGCAAACAGGTGAGTTAAAACCCGGAATACTTTTTAAATTGTTCACAAGTCCCGCCTCTGAGGTCACATACCCCGAAGCATGCTGGTCTTGGTAGTAAAGTCATTGATATCCCCAGTGGGTGCCGGCGTTTTTCTCAAGTTTTCTGTAATTTTAAATCCAAGTGGTTTGGAAGGGGAACCAAAGCGCCACCGCTGTCCTTTTATCGCGTTGCACCATGCGGCCTCCTCAGCTCCCAAGCTTGGTGAATACCGAACTCTCAATCTGCATGAGTACCAGCGGGGCGTCTCCGCGACCGGGCTGGCCGCTTCAAATCACACACATCATGGTTGCCCATATGGAGACGCCACTCGCTGAGGAGTTTAACTGCCTTTAATGGAGAACAAACAGCGTGGCAGTAATGCTACCCTTTCACAAATATCACAGTCCCAACGCGTTTCGAGCAGCTCACTGCTCTTGTTCACGGGAAGCAAACAGGTGAGTTAAAACCCGGAATACTTTTTAAATTGTTCACAAGTCCCGCCTCTGAGGTCACATACCCCGAAGCATGCTGGTCTTGGTAGTAAAGTCATTGATATCCCCAGTGGGTGCCGGCGTTTTTCTCAAGTTTTCTGTAATTTTAAATCCAAGTGGTTTGGAAGGGGAACCAAAGCGCCACCGCTGTCCTTTTATCGCGTTGCACCATGCGGCCTCCTCAGCTCCCAAGCTTGGTGAATACCAAACTCTCAATCTGCATGAGTACCAGCGGGGCGTCTCCGCGACCGGGCTGGCCGCTTCAAATCACACACATCATGGTTGCCCATATGGAGACGCCACTCGCTGAGGAGTTTAACTGCCTTTAATGGAGAACAAACAGCGTGGCAGTAATGCTACCCTTTCACAAATATCACAGTCCCAACGCGTTTCGAGCAGCTCACTGCTCTTGTTCACGGGAAGCAAACAGGTGAGTTAAAACCCGGAATACTTTTTAAATTGTTCACAAGTCCCGCCTCTGAGGTCACATACCCCGAAGCATGCTGGTCTTGGTAGTAAAGTCATTGATATCCCCAGTGGGTGCCGGCGTTTTTCTCAAGTTTTCTGTAATTTTAAATCCAAGTGGTTTGGAAGGGGAACCAAAGCGCCACCGCTGTCCTTTTATCGCGTTGCACCATGCGGCCTCCTCAGCTCCCAAGCTTGGTGAATACCAAACTCTCAATCTGCATGAGTACCAGCGGGGCGTCTCCGCGACCGGGCTGGCCGCTTCAAATCACACACATCATGGTTGCCCATATGGAGACGCCACTCGCTGAGGAGTTTAACTGCCTTTAATGGAGAACAAACAGCGTGGCAGTAATGCTACCCTTTCACAAATATCACAGTCCCAACGCGTTTCGAGCAGCTCACTGCTCTTGTTCACGGGAAGCAAACAGGTGAGTTAAAACCCGGAATACTTTTTAAATTGTTCACAAGTCCCGCCTCTGAGGTCACATACCCCGAAGCATGCTGGTCTTGGTAGTAAAGTCATTGATATCCCCAGTGGGTGCCGGCGTTTTTCTCAAGTTTTCTGTAATTTTAAATCCAAGTGGTTTGGAAGGGGAACCAAAGCGCCACCGCTGTCCTTTTATCGCGTTGCACCATGCGGCCTCCTCAGCTCCCAAGCTTGGTGAATACCAAACTCTCAATCTGCATGAGTACCAGCGGGGCGTCTCCGCGACCGGGCTGGCCGCTTCAAATCACACACATCATGGTTGCCCATATGGAGACGCCACTCGCTGAGGAGTTTAACTGCCTTTAATGGAGAACAAACAGCGTGGCAGTAATGCTACCCTTTCACAAATATCACAGTCCCAACGCGTTTCGAGCAGCTCACTGCTCTTGTTCACGGGAAGCAAACAGGTGAGTTAAAACCCGGAATACTTTTTAAATTGTTCACAAGTCCCGCCTCTGAGGTCACATACCCCGAAGCATGCTGGTCTTGGTAGTAAAGTCATTGATATCCCCAGTGGGTGCCGGCGTTTTTCTCAAGTTTTCTGTAATTTTAAATCCAAGTGGTTTGGAAGGGGAACCAAATATATATATATTCACTGAAAAAACCATAGGTTTCAGCCACGGTATAGTAAGGAATTAGCATTTAAAAAACCTTAGAAATTCACTGAAAAAACCCAAAGGTTTCAGCCACATTGTAGTTAGGAATTTGCATTTAAAAAACCCTAGAAATTCAGGGGAAAAAACATAGGTTTCACACATGTTATAGTTAGCTGGACATTTCACTCATACAAAACCATTGAAATTCCCCCGTTATAGTTAGTTCAGCTAACTATAACTCGCGCGCCCGCAATGCACTGCTGATGATGTCACATATTGCATCACTCATGACATGGTCAGTGACATCACTCATGACATCACTCATGACATCTCAAAGGACATCACTGATGACATCACTGATAACATTATCCAGTGAATGTGTGTCTTTCTGAAAAATAAATATTTTTTATATATGTATATCTAAAGGTCGATGGAAGAATAAATGGGTAAATAAGTGTCTAAATGGATGTGTTTTTTGTAAAATTGATTATATAACTGACTCATTAAGTGTATCTTAGTGAATACATGTATTAGCGAGTAATGTTTAAATATGTAAATATCTGTATCAGTGTCTCACTTTGTGTATAAGTGGCTGCATGGGTTGATGAGTAGCTACGTGAGTGTCTATATGGGTTATTAGTTGTTTTTTGAGTATCAGTATGAGTGTCTGTATGGTCTGGTGAGGGGTAATATTTAGCGCATAGATGCATGAATGACTAACTCACTCTTTGTATGTCTTTTGAAGACAGCATGTGTGCAGGACTGTATGGGTGGATGAGTGTGTGTATGGGTGTGTTAGTGAGTGAATGACTCTCTCAATAGTATCTTTATGAGTAACTACATATGTTTTAAACTAGTATATGTGAGTATTGATGTATATAAGTGAGTATATGTGAGAGTGAGAGATTGGAAGAGTTCCTGTATAAATATGTATGTGTTTCTATAAGTGATTGTTTAAGAGAGTAAGTATGTGTACGTTTCTGTAGAAGTAAGTGCAGTGGTGTGTGTATAGCTGTATTTGCAAGTATATGGATGTTTGATAGTTTATTTGCATGTGTGAGTATGTGTGTGAGTAACTATGGATGAGTGTCGGTGTGTAACAGGATGTATAGGTGTATGAGTACATATGATGAGTGAGTACATGTATGAGTGACTATATAAAACTGTTGGTGAATGAGTGGCTGTGTATGTAGATGTTGGAATTACTGAATAGGTTGTTGTAACTGGTATTGGTATCTCCATTTTTTGAAAATCGTAGTTTCTATTTTTGAATGTCTGTATCAAAGGTTATATTATGGTGAGAGGAGGTCTGCCACTCTTTTACAAGGATGATGTCATTAGTGATGTCATCAGTGATGTCATTTGAGATGTCATCAGTGATGTCAGGAGTGATGTCACTGACCATGTCATGAGTGATGTAATATGTGACGTCATCAGCAGTGCATTGCGGGCGCGCCAGATATAGTTAGCTGAACTAACTATGACGGGGGAATTTAAATGGTTTTGTATGAGTGAAATGTCCAGCTAGCTATAACATGTGTGAAACCTATGGTTTTTTCAGTGAATTTCTAAGGTTTTTTAAATGCTAATTCCTAACTATAACGTGGCTGAAACTTATGGTTTTTTCAGTGAATTTCTAAGGTTTTTTAAATGCTAATTCCTAACTATAAAGTGGCTGAAACCTATGGTTCTTTCAGTGAACTTCAAAGGTTTTGTAAATGATAATTTTTAAATGTATTAATTGTTATTTTTTTTATACTAATTTACTACATTGTTTTAAACTATTTATTTTTAGATATTTTATTTTTAAATTACATTACATATTTTTAATATAAATTGAAAAAAAATGTTTTTAAAAATATTGAAATTGTAACATATTTTTATTTTATTGTATATATTTTTCAATTTATATATATTTTATATAGCAGGCAACGATATCTTATGGAAGGAAATTGCAAGCTACTGGGAAGTACGGTTAAAATTACTTTTGAGGTTCAGTACTGGGCTGAAAGACGCAGCACTGAGGTCTCTCCTGATAACAGGTGAGTAAATCGGAATTCCTAGTTCGGCTGATTTTAGAGGAATATTTTAAAGTTCCAAAACTCCACACTTAGAAGAATTTCCAAGTGAAACCAGTCAATGTTAGCCTAATGAAGAAAATTAAAGTTACTGTAAGTACAGTTTGAATTACTTTTCAGGATCAGTAGTGGTCTGAAAAATGCAGCACTGAGGTCTCTCCTGATAACAGGTGAGTAAATAGGAATTTGTAGTTCGTCTGATTTTAGAGGATTTTTTTTAAAGTTCCAAAACTCCACACTTAGAAGAATTTCCAAGTGAAACCAGTCAATGTTAGCCTATGGAAGGAAATTCAAGTTACTGTAAGTATGGTTAGAATTACTTTTCAGGATCAGTAGTGGGCTGAAAGATGCAGCACTGAGGTCTCTCCTGATAACAGGTGAGTAAATCGGAATTCGTAGTTCAGCTGATGTTTGAGGAATATTTGTACGTTTCAAAAGTAGACACTTAGAAACTTTTCAGGTGAAAACCACACAATAGATTCCTATGGAGGAAATCCAAGTTACTCGTAAGTACGCTTAGATTTACTTTTCAGGGTCCGTACTGGGCTCAAAGATGCAGCACTGACGTTTCTTGCGATAACAGGTGAGTAAATCGGAATTCGTAGTTTGGCTGATTTTAGAGGAATATTTTGCTCAATATTAAAGGAAGGGGGCGGGGCCTGAGGTGACATGTGTGCAAACACGCCCTGTGGTCCGTTTTAAGTTGGGGAATTAATTCCTCTTCAATCCTGAGGTCCCCTGTGGGCCAACTAGCCCACCAGGTACCTCCAGTATGCACCAGGGAGCTGAGTTGCAGAGAGGTGTTCAGAGGCCACGCCCCCTTTTTACAACACTCTGCAACACATCTCCATGGTGCTGACTGGAGGTACCTGGCGCTTACTGGAGGTACCTGTTGGGCTAGTTGGCCCCTGGGTCCTTGTGGGACCCCCTGAGCAGGCCTAGGGGGTGTGGGTGGTTCTACCCTGCCCCTTTTTGTGTTTTTCGCGTTTCTTTTTCAGTTTTCTTGTGCCTTGGTTCTACCGAGGCACAAGATGGCTGCCAACACTTCCTGGTTTGGAGTGTTGACAGCCAATTAGCATAAAGATCGTGCTCGGGAGGTTACGCGTACCATACACGTAAAGTACTTTGTCTATAGATATATCTATAATCTGTGTGATCTGCAAACCAAACTCTAACTTTTTGCCAAATTTTGTGTAATTCCGTTCAGCAGTTCAGGCTGTAGCCGTGTCTGAAGGTCCCTATGGAAAATTGCATGGGGAGAACACGGTTTGGGACCCCCCTTTTTTCTTGGCCCATGCTTGACGAATCACCCCGAAACTTTTTGGATAGGAGCGGAGCGGAGCGCCCCATCTTCTTGGAGAATTTTGTGAAGATTCGTCAACCGGCGCCAAAGTTATTCCAAAATAGAATGTTGCGGATTTCCCATGGAAACTAGGTCCTAGCTAACTACCTACTGGCGACCGGCAGTAGCTAATATGCAAAAATATAGGTATGTACATGTTCAATAATTAATATATACACACACACATTACTTTAATTAAATTATGTTATTACTTTAATAATTGTTTATTATTTTAAAATATACTCATAATAATCTTAATTTAATTTTTTTTTAAATCCTTGTAAATAATTCAAAAGTAAATTTCAACAAAATGTGCTTACAGGTGTTGGTATGGATGGAATTCTTTTTACACTATTATTTCAAAATATTTATTATACTTTATATATTTAAATTGAATAATTATTCAATACACATTTTATTTGACGATATAAATTAATTTACATTTTTACTATGCATTAAAATATATTGTATGTATTTTTTAAAGAATAGTAAACTTTAATAATTTTCGCTATGCATGTGGAGATTTCCTCCACGGTAGCAAGAATGTTCACATATGTGAAAAGTTACTAGTTGTTACACCTGTTGTAAGAGACTCCAACCCCTAATTTGAGGTGGCGGAGATATGTAAATTTGTGCCTAGGTGTAACTCTATACTCGGAAACCGTGAACAGCAAAAAAGTGTAATGTAACACCTAGGTGTAGTAGTAAATATACAAATAGGCACAGATACATGTGTATATTTACCTTTGTGAATAGGCCCCCTACTGTGGAATATCACAGATGTTTGCAATGGTGAAAACTTGAGAAATATAACAAAGTTCCTGTCATTGTGTTGGGATATTCTACTGGACACTGTGCTCTTGTTTCGCCCACCCTCGATGTCGGTTAGGTTTCCAGGGCACTAAGCATATTTAATTCAAGCCAATATCTAAAGGATAAAGGGTCTCATTATGATGCTGGTCGGAAGATTGTCCGACCGGCATCGAGTCGGAAACAGGACCGCCTGACAAGGAGTCGGCGGTCCCGCTTCCCAAATTACATTGTGACCGCCATCGCGAAGGTCAGAAAGGGTATGTTTCCTACTGTGGCTTCTGCTGTGGGGTTCAGCACAAGCCACAATTGGAAAAATACCCTTTATAAACAGCCATGCACGTTGTGGCAGGCACCATGCAGTGCCTGCCACCTAATGCATGGATGTGTGCCCCAACCCTCATTGCAGAGACCGCCTATTTATTTTGACACCAGATTACATGAAGCCTTAGTTGTTAGGAGTATTAGATTCAGTGTAGGATATAGCTGATCACTTAACAAATTCACATTTAGCATATTGAATTATTCTTTTAGTCTGAGGACCAGTGTAATGCATCTATGTCAGTGGTTAGTAAGAGAGAGACAATATTTACTTTGTAAACTCCTGTTGTTTATTTTCTTGTTACTGGTGGGCTCTGATATCAGATTCATGTTTATTTTTTTTAAAATTAAGTACTCTCTTCTATTACAAGCAAATAGTGACATCAGCATGCTTTATTGTAATTGTTTCCAATTCTATTTCCAACTTTTCAGGGCTACCATCATTCCCAGCCCCGACCTTCCCCATGAGAGGAAGAACCTGTGTCTCACTAACTAGTGTGCCTTCCTTGTCCCAGTCATAACAAGTGAGCTTTTTGAGTCTCAAAGCAAACACAGGATGCTTGTTTCCGGTCCAGGGAAGACATGGCTTGGCAGTTCAGACTTGACTGTTCCCATGGGGCATAGGGTCAACACTGATTTGCATAGAGCTGGGTCTGAACTGGGTTGGCGAAGTGAGCTAAAGATCGATGATGGATTCAACCCAGATCTGTGGGAGTGAGTGCCTGAAAAGTTTCATAGCTCCATCCATCATCTCCTTGTGTTCACTTTGAGTCTCACCCATTGAATTCATCCTTACAAGAAAAAAACAATTGTGCCTCAACCGCATGACCCATATATTTGAGGCAGTAATGTTGAGTCTTCCTGTTTTTTCTTCTGTGTAATCACACAATAATTCACCCAAAGAAAAGATAAGTGATTATGTACGTACATATTAATTTTCTTTCTTAACGGTAATGCTCTTGTGAAATATGTAGACATGCCCCTGCTCTAGAGGCCACTGTCAAGTTTTGTAAAGTTGCTCGCGACCCCATTTATGTTGTTGACTGGGCATTCAACCTCTCTGGTCACATTGATTTGGAGGTAGCCACTGCCCTCGCCCTGTACGCAGTTCTTTTGATGCTGCTTTACTTTTTTCCTCATGTTTTGTTATGAAGCAAGACGTGAGTGCTTACTTACTTACTTTATTATACAGTTAATTAAAACTGTAACATACAAACGTCATATTAATACTTGATTAAATATAAGAATTAAAATATAAGGATTAATAAAAGATTATATATACTTTGTAAATCTGGAAATACAAATAAATATAAAGTTCAAAGAGCAACATTTCAAGTTAACTGAATATATCACAATTGGCCATTTGAACCAAAAAAAGGTATATAGTATAAAAGACAAATAGCAGAAAATGTCACAATACTTATTGCTAAAGGTTTAACTTTCATCGACGTTCATTTATGCAATAAAAATAGGGCTTGTCAGTTTCTTAACGCTGAGCATTATGTAATGCAGTTAAAATAATGCTAACAAACTTCCCAGCTCTTGCTAGAACTTGAGCTGAATTATTACAGAAGCACAAATCAGATGCTTCCCTGCAATGTCTCAGTAACTTGTCCCAAAAAACTGGGACCAGTAGGCGTCGGCGATCATTGGCAAGATGCGTGCAACAACATAACAGATGTAACCAGGACTCATGTGGATGATTAGCCTACATGTTAGCTGACCATCCCTCCGAGCCCACAGCGGGTTAAAGTCATGAATTGGAAGGGCTAACAGCCTCATATAAATGATTTTATTGCGAGTCTGTGATTGAAGAGAATAGTTAAAATATGGTTGAGATTTCCCCTTAGTATACGAGTCATTCAAAGATGCAATGAGTGGTTTTTTGGGGAGCTGAGCAACATCTCTCTCGAATGACACTAGAGTAATTTGGCTTTTTATCATTTTTTTCCACATTGACAGGGAAACAATTGCATTAGAAAAGTTGATGATTTCATTCTTCAATGTGGAGATGACCATAATGGATTGAGCTGGTGCACGTGTAAATGTAGAATTTAATTAAGTCTCCAAGACAATGAAGATCTGCACTTGCCAGGCCCAGCTCAAGTCTCAGCCTCACCCTCCTTGCATGCTGGGGAGCCGAAAATATTTTCTTATAGGCCATTATTTGATAATTCACTAAGAATGAATCCATTTTGCCAGGGAAAGCCAGGTGACCATAAGACACTGCTGGGAGCAGTTTGGCGCGTAGGACCCTTAAGATTAACTCGGCTGTGGGGCTGTGCAATTGCCGATTCAAGCGCCTCAGACTATGTATAACCCCTGCTCCCTTGGTGGGCAGAAGATGTTTGAGATGGGATACTTGATTTGCCTTTTTGTTAAACCAAACTCCTAAATAAATATAGCTAGTGCAGGTTGCTATATGCAGATCGCTTGTTCGGCAAGACAGATTTTTCTTTTTTTATGTTTCCCAAAAATCATGACTTTGGTTTTTGATTCATTAATCAGAAGATAGTTTTTTTTGTTCTATGTGTTAAGGGCAGTGAGCGCTCTTTGTAGACCTGTTTTTGTATGCTCCATGATAATAATATCATCAGCGTATTGCATAATCTGTAGTCGTATGCCACCCAATTTTGGGGCGACCAAAGTTGCACCTGATTATTCTTTAAGCAAATCAGCATTATAAAGATTAAATAGTAGTGGGGCTAATACGCAGCCTTGCTTTATACCATTTTTTGTTGTGATTTTTGCAGATACGGTTGTGGCACTTGTTTTAATCCTCACCCAGGTTTTCTGATGCAGAGATATCAGTGCAGAGAGAAGTGCATATGGTATCCCCCAGGAGTTTAGTTTGTTCCATAGTGTCCCTCGGTTGACTCTATTTGAACGCTGCGCTGCAGCAAGAAGTGAGTGACTGTGGTGTCTGAATCAAAATGGTCCCTGTTGCTTAGCAATAAGGGAACCCAGAAAATACTGATGGAATTTTTTTGAGCCTCATCTATTACAATGCTTGCTTCCCTCTGTTTTTTCCTTGTGGTGGTAGAAGCGCATCAGAGGGAAAGCAGGGTGCTAAACTGAAGCAAATACCGGAGTCTAGCACAGGTGAAGGAGGTTCTTCACCACTATCAGCAATAAAGGATGATCCAGGTGTGGACGTCGATGTATTCCAACCTAAGATCAACATAGCATTTGTAATTGCCTTTGCTGCCCAAGATGCCTTCTGGAAAGTACTCAGGTTTCTCCTTCTGCAAATGCTGATACAGACAGTTCGGATGATGAAAAATGAAGAGGGAGGTACATTTGAGGATCTGAACTTAAAGAAAGTACTATTCCAATTAAAGGACATTGTTTAATTTTTTGCAAGTATCTATCAATGTGAAGAGGAGGATTTTTTTATCTTAAAACAGGAGAAAAGAAAAAGATTCACTGTCCGTGCATAACACTGGCAAGGGGTTGTAGTGTAGATAATGGCCGAAAGTGGAGAAATCCAATTTTCCAAGATTCCTTGCAAAGTAATAGCCTCTTCAGAATTTTCGGGGAGAATTTCCTTTCGTGATGAAGACTGAATTTTTAATGGCTGGCCTAGCCTCATGTGGCACTATCATCTATGGGGATACTTCTTTTTCAGATCAAATAGACAAAAAGTTGAGATGGTGAACAGGGCATACTCAGCATCTATTGTTGCCATCAGAGCAGCCTCCTCTTAGGCTGAATATGCCATCCAGTCTCTTCTTCATGACTTCCAGGCATTGGTGGAAGAATTGCAGCAGGGTGAGGATGGAAATGTGAGGTTGTTGATCATGGAGCAACAAGTCAGATTTCTTTCTGACATAACTTTTGATTCCTTATCAACAGCTTCAGCAGTCTCTGGAATCATCACTTCAACTAGACGCCACATCTAGATGTGATCATGGAAGGTGGACAATTTAAAAAAAACTCTTGAGTCACCTGCTTCTTAATGGCTCAAATCGCTTTGACCCCCCAGCTTGGGGATCTTGTTAAAAAAATCAGTGGAAGATTTGAAACTCCTGACCCTGAATAAACCACCATTTAGAGGAAGGAGTTTTTATTTCAGGTGGGCTTTTAGTCAAGCTCCTACCTCCAGGGACATGAACCAGGCATTTTCAAATGAGGGGATGTGGCTGTGGCCCTCCCTTCAACGACAAGTCCTGGCAACAACCAGCAGTTGCTCTAGCCCCTCTAAGCCATTCCCAAAGCATGACTATTCAGATGAAGTAGGAGGAAGGTTCAAGAAATTCTATGCCATCTGGGAGATGGATTTTTCATATGCCTGTCAGTTGATGAGAGGAGGCTATAAGACAGAATTTTCCTCTCCTCCAGTGGATTGACTCCCACTCCTCACAATCCACAGAAATTGAAGGTCTCAGCAAAGGGAGTGTGGCTATTTTATGGAAAGGGGCTATCATTCCAGTTCCAGAGGAGGAAAAAAGTCAAGGATTTTATTCTCTGATGTTTTAGTACAAAAAGGTGCAGGAGAGTATTGTTCAGTCCTGGATCTAAAGACAGTCAATCAATATATTCAATACTAAAGAATCAAGATGGTGAGACTACAACATATTTTACTTCTGGTCTCCTCTGGCATGCTTTTGGCATCTATTGACCTCTTGGATGCTTACTTTCACATTCCTATACTTCCTCATTCTGAGAGATATCTAATATTTATTGTCTTAGGTCAACATTTTCAACTCTATGACCTAACCTATGGCCACGTTTCTACGCTGGCACCTTTGGTGGGCAACCTACATACTTTGGGTTTTGGTTTACCCCTATTTGGATGATTTGTTCATCTGTGCGCCCTCTTTACTTAAGGGCAAAGAAGACATCCAATTAGTGTGGTAGTGCCTGAAAGAGCATGGACTCATTCTCAATTACAGAAAGCCTCAGTTGATTTCATCACAGGAGCCCAAGTTCAGCGGTGCCTTATTCAATAGTAAGATAGGAAGAGTGTATCTTCTTCCTGTGTGGCAGCAGAACTTTGGGCGTCATCTAGGGCATCTATTTGTCTTTCAAGTTGCTTCAGCAAGAGAATGGAAGAAGGTGCAAGGAAACATGGCTGCTGTCCTATTTCTAGTCCCATGGGCTTATATGCATCTGCTCCATCTGGCTTATCACATTCTCTCCTGCTGGAATTGAACTCCCAGAACTACGTAATCTCAGTCCCAGTCCAAGGGGTAGTTTCTCAGAAACTGCAATGCAAGGGTGGTTCTCTCCATTGTACAAAGACAAAGTAGTATTGTTGGACGCCCCTTTAGTTGACAATAACAACGGACGCCTGCGGTCTGGGAAGGGGACTGTTAGACCTGTCAGCAAATGATGGTCTACCCCCAGTCTTTTTGTCTTTTCCCCTCCAGTTTTGAGGAGCTTGTGTAGTTGGCCTTATAACTCTGTTCTTTTTACCACTGCTAACTAGTGCTAAAGCACTTGTGCTCACTCTCTAAAAACATGGTAAAATTGGTTTACACCTGATTGGCATATTTAATTTACTTATAGGTCTCTAGTAAAGTGGTATACCATATACCAAGGGCTTGAAAATTAAATGATGTTAGTGGGCCTGCAGCACTTATTGTGCCACCCGCTTAAGCAGCCCACTAAAACATGTCCCAGGTTTGCCATTGCAGCCTGTATGCAGTTCTAAACTGCCAATTCGACCTGGCAAAATAAACCCCTTACCAGACTTAAAACTTAATTGTTATTACATATAAGTCATCTCTAAGGTAGACCATGTACTGGTAGTGAAAAACTCACAAATTTCTCTTTCACTACTATGAGGTCTACCCCACCATTGGATAACATTGGGTTACCTTATTATAATTAATATGTTTTAATTTGTCATTGGCAACAGGTAGAAGCGCCATGTTTGGGGTCTAAGTAGTTGTCATTTAAAATCCTCTTTAATTGAAAAGTCAGATTTATGTCACAATCCTGAAAATGCCACCTTTAGAAAGGTATTATTTTCTTGTCCTACCCATTTGGTGCCTACAGCCTGTTCCCTTGGCATTATGACTAGGTGTAGTTGGCAGTTGCCCTTTGTGTATTCTTCCCAGACAGCCACACAATAAAGGAACTGGGTGTTGGCAGGATGAGTCATCCAAGGCAGGGTGGGGAGCAGAACTGTGCAAGCCCTACTTTCCCGTTAAGAGCACTGTCTCAGTTCACACACAACTTCACTCTAGCCTATTATGACTACAGACAGATGAGGATCAGGGTGGGTAGGCAGGAAATTCCAGATACTTCTGTGAGGGAGTGGGGGGACTCCAGAAGTTTCTTCTACTTCAAAGTGGGCATAATGTATAAATATAGGGCTCTTAGACCCACTCTTTAGTTCACTTATCGACCTGCAGAAGGACTCTCAGAAGGCTGCCTGGATGCCTGTGGCCTGGTATGTACTTCCGAAGACTACCCTGCTGCTACAAGTGGACTCCTTTGCTACCTGAAACCTGCCTTGTGCCTCAAAGGACTGCCCTGCAGCTTCAGGCCTGCACTTCTGCTTTAACCTAGAATTACTCCAAAGGCTAGTTAGCTGGTTTCCTGATCAGAGCCTTAGGGGCAGAAAAAGCTCCAACCATCTTGAACCCTCCCCAGAACCCAGTAATTCATGACCTCCAAGTGATGCCCCCCCAGTATTGAACCCTTGGAAGTGGTGCTAAAGGTGCTCAGATAGCTAAATCCAAAACTTGGAACGTGGAAAATTTGCTGCCAAAAAGTGCCCTGAAAACTGGGAGGAGACCAGGACCTACTTGCTCACCATGTGACTCACGGTGAATCGCTTGTCAGCCTGACTTCACGGTAGCTCCCACTAAATTCTTCTCTGCAGCAGCAAATCCTGTTCAGCAACTCCTCCCTGGAGGGGTATCTGGCCTCCTGGAGCCCTCCTTTGATACAACCAGCAGCTAGGTCCTGCTGGAAACTTTCAACTGCCAAAAAAGAGACTAACTGCGACCTTGTCCAGCGGCTCTGTGACAATGAAGCCTCATCCTCGGACACCGCCGGCTGCCTTGCCCTGCTGAACTTTACCTTCTCAGACATTTTTCTTTAACAATTCATCTAAGTCTGAAGGTAAGCCGACACCGGACTAATACACTGTGTGTATCCGAGCCATGTTCCATCGGGTTCGCCCTTAACTTTCGACTTTGCCCCGGTCTCATGCAACTAGATACCTATGGTTGGCACCTTGATTTTTATAGGCACTATCTTTCACTTTAAACTTTAGAAATTCATAACTCCGGTTCTATTGATTGGATGTTTATCATTTTGGTGTCAAAAAAGTCATTAAAAGGTACACTAGTTTTCTAGATCAGTATGGTATTTTTCCTGTGTTGTGTTTTCGCTTTATTACTGTTTAACTTCTGCATAAATACTTTCCACATTGCGTCTAAGTTAAGCCTGATTGCTTTTGTGCCAAGCTACCAGAGGGTAAAGCGTAGGTTAATTTCTGTGATTCACCCGGACAAGGAGTGTGGCTGCTGTCCATCAACTAGCAACCACAAATTCTCAAAGGGAGCAACATTGGAAGATCAGGCAACCCAAGGCTTCCAACATGAATGGAATTCATGACCTCTTCAATCAGATCAGGACAGATAACCAGCTCACAACATCATTTATTAACCATTTGGGGTGCACCAAGGTCCCTCTGCTAGCCTTTCTAGTGAGGCAGATTGGGGTCTGGGCAGAGGAGCTCCAGTTGTCTCTGATAACAGTTTATCTTCCAGTGAGAGAGAATAGACATGCAGATCAACTTTGGCAGTTATTCCCCTCCTTGATATTGTTGTCTCTCTGTCCTTATATATTTCAAGATTGTTGACCAGTTCAGTGTCCTGTGGCTGGACCCAGTGGCGGCTCGCGAGGGACTGCTGCAGGGCATGGGGGTGGGGCCGGGTGGGGGGGTAGTGGACTCTGACATACAGCGGAACAGAGTAAACTAAGTAAATAAATAAATAAAACTATTTTCCTTACACGTGCTGCACCGCCAACTCTGTGATGCAGCGCGTGCAAGGTAAATAGTTTTCTTTATTTATTTACTTAGTTTACTCCGTTACGCCGTATGTCGGAGTCCACTACCCCTCCCACCCCGCCCCTCCCCTGCCCGCCCCGTAGCACTCCCTCGGCGAACCGCCACTGGCTGGACCTCTTCGCTTCCCCTCAGGATGCCCTTCTTCCGTACTTCTGCTCCTTACTTTCATGTCAGCAGGTGTGGAAGGTTGATGTGATGAGCTTCAGATGGCCCTCAGGTCCTGTGTTGTGTTTTCGCTTTATTACTGTTTAACTTCTGCATAAATACTTTCCACATTGCCTCTAAGTTAAGCCTGATTGCTTTTGTGCCAAGCTACCAGAGGGTAAAGCGTAGGTTAATTTCGTGATTTTCTGTGATTCACCCGGGCAAGGAGTGTGGCTGCTGTCCATCAACAAGCAACCACAAATTCTCAAAGGGAGCAACATTGGAAGATCAGGCAACCCAAGGCTTCCAACATCAATGGAATTCATGACCTCTTCAAATCAGATCAGGACAGATAACCAACTCACAACATCATTTATTAACCATTTGGGGTGCACCAAGGTCCCTCTGCTAGCCTTTCTAGTGAGGCAGATTGGGGTCTGGGCAGAGGAGCTCCAGTTGTCTCTGATAACAGTTTATCTTCCAGTGAGGGAGAATAGACATGCAGATCAACTTTGGCAGTTATTCCCCTCCTTGATATTGTTGTCTCTCTGTCCTTAGATATTTCAAGATTGTTGACCAGTTCAGTGTCCTGTGGCTGGACCCAGTGGCGGCTCGCCGAGGGAGTGCTGCAGGGCAGTGGGGTGGGGTCGGGTGGGGGGGGGTAGTGGACTCTGACATACAGCGGAACAGAGTAAACTAAGTAAATAAATAAATAAAACTATTTACCTTACACGTGCTGCACCGCCAACTCTGTGATGCAGCGCGTGCAAGGTAAATAGTTTTCTTTATTTATTTACTTAGTTTACTCCGTTCCGCCGTAGTTCGGAGTCCACTACCCCTCCCACCCCGCCCCTCCCCTGCCCGCCCCGAAGCACTCCCTCGGCGAACCGCCACTGGCTGGACCTCTTCGCTTCCCCTCAGGATGCCCTTCTTCCGTACTTCTGCTCCATACTTTCATGTCAGCAGGCGTGGAAGGTTGATGTGATGAGCTTCAGATGACCCTCAGGCCCCCTCTTTCCTTTTTCTCCCATTGTCTTCAGCAGCAGAGTCCTGCCCAAGATCAAGAGGGAGCAGGTAGTAATGAAGATTACCAGTAAGTAACCGAGACATCTTTGCAGGGGTGAAATTCCCATTGCTGTCTGCCTGCTTCTGCAACAGCTCCCACTTCATGCTGCACTGTCCCTCTCACACATGGGACAGTGACTTAGGGAAGGCAGTCAATTAACAGTCGGAACATACTACTTAATATGTACTCTGGACGGGGCCATTATCCAAGACCTGCACATATAATGAAGCCGCTGCCAGCCCTTCACTGACACAGCAATAACTGCAAAGCCCAGAGGTAGTCCTTCAAGGATAAATAAAATACAGCAAATTGTAGTCAGAACTCTCCCTTTTTCCTCGTGCTTAACACACCAAGCCTATATTCTTGCTTTGCATTCTAGGAGTTATAGTTCTGCTTTCACAGTAGAATTAACTGCAGTTCTCAGAATACAAACAAAATAATATTAGACGAATAGCTCACACCTTAATTAAGGAAACTTGTGATTTCTCTTGGGGAGGCAATGATATGGCAAAAAAACTCTAGTATTTTCTCATCCGAAATCCCCACAACGGTTGCCACGCTCTCAGGGGATGTGGCTTAACGCCCAGATCGGCCTACTTTGAAGATGGGAGGCTCAAACACCCTCTGGTTCTGGGCAAATCACTTAATCTTCCCGTACTCAACTTAGAACATGAATTTGGCTGTCTGTAATGCAACTGGTTCTAATGTAAAGCGCTCTGATACCGTCGGGTCGAGTTTGCGCTATATAAAACGAAATAAATAAATACTACAGGCTGTCGAGATGCCAGGCGGGAAACAGGTTCACCTGACTAGGGATGTCTATTAAACATTTGCTCATTTTCAATTAAACACTCCACGCGAGTCCTTCGAGGAGGGAGCGCATTGCTGGCTTTTTTTCCATCGTGTTTGAAGTAATCAACCACAAGGCCACTTTGTAGGCTTTTCATTTAGCAACAATACATTAACCTTCATGGTAGCTTTCAGCTCGGAGATGTTTGAAATAGTAGAGCATCCTCGCAACTACAAGGAGACAAAAGCCCGCCAGCAGCCTGGAGACTGCCGGGCAGCCGCAGTGGGAGCGCCATTGAGAGGGCTGTTTGTTCCCCAGCGCTGATGTGCTGCAGCTATTACTAGCATTATTATCGAGGTACAAAAGGGTTTCAAATTGCTCCCTAACATGCAAGGCCTGTTTCATGGTGCTTTGGAGCTATTATTACAGTGAGGGCAATGGCTGGCTATCGCGAGAGAGGAGAATGTCTAATAATTGGAGCACTTTAGTGTCCTCTTTCGCAAGTGCAATCTAAACATGTTATTAGGGCCTGGGGAGGCGATTATTCATGTTAAGAAAGTCCTCATCATAAGGTAGTTTATGATTGACTTTCATTTCTAAGCATAGAGGTTTTCCTAGTGCTGCACGAGTACTGTGTTCACTGAAATGCTACGAGCAGGGCTAGGTAAGGGTTATTGCCGCCCTAGGCCGAGTGACATTTAGGTGCCCTCCACCCCCCATCCTTGTCTCAGGTATGAAAGGGGGTGAGGGGTGGGGGTTTAAATGGGCATCACAGTAGCAACTAACCAGTTCCTCACAGCTATATCTCGCAATGCTTCCTGCAGTAACAGCAGCCCCGGTCGGTAGTGGGAGTACCTGCCTGGCGGTGACATGGGGAGGTGAAGGGGCAGGGTGGGGGGTAGTAAACCATGGATTACGGAGGTTTACAGGTAAGTAAACATATAAATAAATAAAACAAATTTCGTTGCATGCACTGCATCCCTAAAGTTCCATCAATAGCGCGCACTGTATCACTTGGCTCACTGGTACCTTTGAAGGAGCCAGGTTCCATGTTCTAGATCGGCTCTGGAACCTCAGGTCGTTGGTTCTTTTTATCAGCATGAAAGCGTAGGGGGAGAGAAATTGTTAGCAGATCAATCATTTCAGTTCAAATTTACTATACAGATAGATGGTCTTTCAGTATGCCTTTGTGCGATACAATACCATGTTAAAACACGATTCTTCAGCCAAGCTTTGGCGAGATTACCTTGATTCTCATGCTTGTTTCGATGAGAAAGTACAACAGATCTCCATTTTCAGCATCCACACTCAATGTATTCTCTTCTCCTTTTACCGTAACCCCTCTCCTCAGGGCTTTAAGTGGGATGAAAAAACTGGGGGGTCTCTCGAAGGGGTTTGACGAATGTAAATAAGGGTGTGGCTTAAGAACACGTAAGATCAAAAATCTGTGGTTAGCATAGTGTGCCGCAAGACTTGTATTTTGCGGTTCCTGTTATTGCATCCAGATATATGATACAACTAGTAACAGCATACCTACAATGAGTCAGGACTATTTGCTTTGTTAAGGGTTGTGGGTTGCATAAGACAAATAAGCATCAACTATGGCTTGTATAAAATATTGAAAAAGCTTTCACTTAATATTGCTGCACCTGAGTTTCAAAAAGAGAAGGGAAATCCAGAGAGAAAATGACTCTCTTTAAAGGATGTCCCCTCCCCGACAATGCTCACCTGGCATGATGTCATGCTGTAACTTCTCCACTTTTGAGAAGTGAGGAATGCACATCGATGTGCCTGCTGTCACTGTAGTCCGGACAGAAATGGACCGCCTGTGCCAGGGCACAAAACAGAGCCCGACAAAGATCCGTTTCGAGCCTCCCTTTAAAAAACTGCCTGTGCTCAGCACTGGTGAGACCCGGCCCATTTAAAGCCCTGCCTCTGCTGTTATCTATCACAGAGGAACCCCATACCTCTCAGTAACACATCCCATATACCCCTCTCAGTTACAAGTCTTTTTCACACAAACACTCCCATAAAACACCAAAAGTAACATGCCAGTGAATCCTGCAGTAACATGTCTCATTGCCCCCTGCATTAATGACTTCCCAGGACCTATCACAATATCACTTCCTTATACCTATTAAAGGAACGCCTCCTGCAATACCCGTTATAGTGATAGTTCTCACTCTTGGTCAATAACCTGACAGCAAGATCTCATTCAATATTTCTCAAAGCAACACATTCTCAAGAGAGAACTGTGTTAGGCATGGTCTAGGGCACTCTAGTAAATCTGCCTTTTCTGGTCATTCCAGATTTTTCACCTTTTTGTGGACTCTTTTTTTTGCTGTCTGTAGGATTCTGTGCACTTTACCACTGTTAAACTGCATTATTGTGCATTTTGATTCCCTTCTAAAATGTGCTGCACAATGCAATTCCCTATTTAGCCTATTTAATTTCCCTGTCAGTCCATTGTAAATGGTGTCTAAAGTGCTCCTTGGCATGGAAAATTAAATGCCATATGTGGGTTGTGGTGGGTATTTACACCACCCACTACTATGACAAAAATATATGCCTGCCTGGACAGGAGTACCACTGTGCTCTGGCTTATCTGCAGGTAAAAATGCATTTTCCATGTAGTAAAACTATATTTGCTATAAATTCATAGGTTACGCTGAAATTGTGCTTGTACGCTCACATGTCAGGATGTTAATATATAAAATAGGTCATGCTACATATATATACATATACATGTCAAAAGGTATTTTACTTTGTAGGCTTTAGTAGAGGTTTCCCTAATTAAAGTTAAATGGGATTAAAATCTTAATTCAAACATCACAGATCACACTCACCATACTCATTTATCTTCACTTAACTTTTCAGCCCCAACAAAGGCTTCATACATATATAATAACATTGACAATTACCTTATGAACCCAATTATAAGACCAGAGGCTGAAATCGAATCCCATTGCAACAGGTCTTCTCGATACAGTTATGAAATAAAATTGGACTAAAATCCATTCCACTTCTCACTCTGCTGGTTCCATACAGACTCTATTTCTCTTGTACAATAGATATTTTTTCACTTTCTCTCCATTATATCGATTCAAATTATCCATAGATAGTAAATGTTAGTCCTGCACAGTGGACAACAATGATTGTTAAAAAATGTTTTTGATTGTCTTCCTATCAGTAGATTCTGGTCACACGTATGGTCAAAATTATGGATATATGTCCGGCTTCAAGTCCATTCGATAAACTTCACATCTTCATGGGTGGTTCCTCTCCACTATGGAACAAATCTGTTTGATGGATAGGTTTCTCCATTTGTCAATAGCAACCACAATAAAGATGATCACATCTAGTAGGAAAAATGCTCATGAAATTACTTTTCTTAGATGGTGGAATATGCTTTATCATCAGCATAGACTGGGCACTGCCAATGCCAAATCTACACACTAATTAATCAAGTGCAATTTGTAATGGTTACTCTTTTCTTCCTTCCTATCTAGACGTCAAAATGTTCCTCCTAATGTAAACGTTTTATATGAATTCCTATAAACAATTTTCTAGGATCATCTTTCCTCCTTGAATACAAAACCTTACAAATGCTAATTTTAACCAATTTATTGTTCATAAGAGTTCTTCTTTTTACACTTACCATTGTCACTACAAGGTAGCAATTGTATTCTTAAGTGTTAATGTTTACATGCATTTTGTTCAGGATTTCTGACCTACTTATCGTGTGGTTCTTCTTGTACTATTACTTTTCTCAAAGCATTTTAAAATAAACCCTTATCTCTTCTTGGAAAATACTAGAAAACTGTTTCAAAGTTATTTTCTGCTTGTTTTTAAAATCTGTTTTAATTGTAAATTCATGGTTTTGATAGAAAGGTAACGTTATAAAAAATGTTCTAAAACCACTTCAGTCAGTCATCACACCCTCTAGGCTGGGATGTTGTGTTTCGATTTAGATACCCTACATAGGTTTCTCGAATCATGCCCTTATATAGGCACAACTCACATTGCCCTTATTTAGGCATCAGCCATGCTATCCAAATACATGCATGGTCACCTACATCCATCCATCCCACTTCACAACGAGTTCGTAGAAACTAGACCCTTAAGCCATTGGGACTTTCCCTGCTTGGATTATTGATTTCTCCAAGAACTCATTAATTATGCATGAACCGCTATACCCTAAGGGTACATTCATGACTTCTGCCTCTGCTCAACTTTACGCCAATGCTAGCATTCCTAAGCACCTTCCAGGTATAAATATACCTTAACTTACCATGGCAAACCACGGCTCGGCTCCACAGCTCGATACGGCTTGCCACGGCAAGTTCGGAAGGAATTCGAGTCCCCGCCTAACGCACTGACCAGACGTTGTCATCCTGCTCGCAGAGAATCCAGCATCCAGTGTCCTGACTCCCTTCACGGGGTGTTAGGGTTTGAGATCCGGAAAGAGATTCCCACCTCTCTCATTCTAAGGTTTGGAACAGACTAAAACCTAGAGGGACTCTTGGCATTTAGCAAAACTATAGCTTACCATACTATAGAAAACAGCACCTACTTCTTACCTCGTACTACACTTAGGTTAGGTACACTGGGGTAGAACTATTTAGAAACACCATTTAGCCTGTGTTATTTATGTTTGTTTATATGAATATATGTCATAGCTGAAAGACCATGCTATTGCAGTATTATTTCTGCTTACGCTGTATGTACTATATTTTGCATACTGTCTTGCGATTGTAACAGCTCATATCTCTTGCACAAGAAATAAGACTATTCAATAAATCATTTTATTGAAATGCCCGTCTATCTATTTCTGTGTAACTCTTAAGAAACTAAGCATGCACGATTGACTGAGTGCATGCTTAGTTTCTTAAGAGTTACACAGAGTGCAACTGAGAGAAATGATGACCACTATGGTCATAATTTCTTGCAGTATTAGAAATACATGAACCCCCTCTGAAGGGGTCAGAGACCTAGTTGGTGTGTATGGTTACTGCCAATTATGTCAGTGTGTACCAAAAATTAAGAAAGAAAAATTTCTTTCTATAGTCCCCTCACTCAGTATGCGGTCGGGTGAGGATTGATCAGGTAGTACCGAGCGGGTTTGCCGATAGGAACAACGTTTCCACGAGGCGATCCTGCCCTCGCCAGAGACCATGAAGTCTAACTGAGCACTTTCATATAAATACGAGTAGGATACAAATCGTATGTATGAAAAACGCATGTTTAAATATTTACAGCGTTTAGTATGATCACTATATTTTTTTCAAAAAAACCCTAATATTGGGATATTGGAGTGGAAAATACAGGGCTGGACCCTGTATGGTCCTGATGAAAAGCTTGGGGAGCTTGAAACATGTTGACCATAGAACACTGATCTAGCCCTAGTTTAAGGCCAGATAGCAGTGTCACCCCCTTTTTTAATATACCAGACTAGGAGCAAAATAAATTGTTGAGGCCCACTAGCACGGTATTTTTAAACACACACCCACTCCACCATCATTACACCTTGCACCACACATAGCCTTTCACGTAAAAAGTGCTCCTGCGTAGTCCGTTTTGTCGCAGCACGCCCCTCTTTCGTAGAGAAATTGGGAAGCCCCTATGATGAAGCATGTCACCGTGGGGAAACCCCGGTGAGTGAGGGGACTATAGAAAGAAATTTGTCTTTCTTAATTTTTGGTACACACTGACATAATTGGCAGTAACCATACACACCAACTAGGTCTCTGACCCCTTCAGAGGGGGTTCATGTATTTCTAATACTGTTTGGAGGCCGACCTAGTCTGGTTTAACCTCCTTCCCTCCCCCCTATGTTCTTTTCCATAATTTCTTGCATACATCTGCAACACCTAGAAATGTATTTGTGTATAACCAATGGGAACATTGTCCTACACCACCAAAGGGTAGCTCAGAAACGTTTGCAATTAAATTTCCATATTTTTCAGGGTTCAACATATCAAATCCAGAAACATTTTATTTAAAAAATGTGAACAAAACAGAAATCAAAAATATGTTAACCAATACAAAACAGATTTATTCTGCAGCCTTTATTACCCAACTGCCTAGACAGGGTTTCGACTTTTGGAAAGACACAATTTACACAAAATCTGTCTGGGGTACAACAGATTGGCAAGTGCAGGGGATAGAAGCTTTGTTTAGAGCCTGTATCATCCCACAGCAAATAATGTTTTTGAGTGTTTTTGATACTGTTGGGTTAGCCAAGATCAAAGACATGAACACTCCGTCTATACCGGCACCTGCAAGTATCAGCACTACACAGGGGGAGGTCGACGTACATACTATTTTACATCACAACAGATCAGATCCTGAATGGGAAAAATGGTTGCTCTCCCCCACAGACACAAACATCTGTCAAGAACGATTCCTGAACAAAATACAGGGTTTTACTTTCAATAGGCCAGACCCACGCTATGTTCATAGACAGCATCCAGGGGTAGTAACAACATACAGTGTAGGAAAATTATTCCTTGATTGGCTGCAGACATCTACACTCGAGGATGTGAAACAACACTTATCTTTACTTAAAAAAGGCGCAGACCTTATGGATTTCTTGCTAGGTCCAAGAAAAACGCGTAAAAAATGTTTCATATATGTCGGTATCTACGCTGCTTATAATGAGATATGGAACGTTATCCAATTAGACGCTGCAGAAAGAATACGAGAAATTGATCTTATTAGTTTAGAGAAATCTCTCGCTGTAGTCGACAATGGGTTAACGACTCTGTCATCCAGACATTATGGATCAAGATTTGGTCGTGCAGCGACAAGGCCAGTCTCAAGTACGTTCTATTTTGCTAATAGACTGGATGCTACAAAACGTGCGTGCAGGCTATGTGCCTTGGCGTTTTATCAACACAACGTCTCTGTTTTGAGAATTCGATCTCACTGATAAACAGATGGAACTGGCACAAAGGGGAGCAAAGTATACAGTGCTGAGCATTGAAAAACTGGAACATTGCCATTTACAGTAGCAGAAAAACCAGCTACTGAGTGGATCATTCATGGGAAAATAACTCTGCCTCTGTCTTTCCATTTTCAGTATTGCCTCAAATATACCAGGGGCAAATATGAAAGGTTGGGTAAAGAATACATCAAAACATCCTGGGATTTACCTTACACACACAGATGTTGGAGTGGGGGGGTGTGAAGTGTTTCTTAGCGGTACACACTGAAAATGCGCTACGCGGTTCTCTCCTATGTCAGCGTATTAATTTACCCGGAGCTTATAACGGTTCTCTGCAAATTTGTCCTGTCACATTCAAGGTTCACCAGATGCAGTGATTAATCCAATTTTTGAACAACTTTCAAATGGAAGTTACATTATGTTGAATAATCACAGCTGTTATGGCATGTTGCCAGGCCTCCCGTATCTAGTAACAGTTACTTCTAGGGTCACTTGATGTATGCAAGTCTTGTTCCCTCAAATAGACACAGTCAGGGAGTCGCCTTTATGGCCTTCACTGAACATTACTTCTAAACGAATTGATACTTTAAGCAGAATGAAAGCCATTCTTTTACAACAAACCGTGCCTTTAACCTCGGCCAAAGAAACCTATGATCTACAAATTGCAAGGACTTCGGCTGAGATTCAGGCTCTGTTAAGTACAAACTGCCCTACACATTTTACAGAAATGTTGGGACGTATCTTAAACTTTTCTGATACGAGTGGTGTTGTGCATGTATTTAAGAACGTATGTTCAGGACTGTTAACACCTTTTCAAGCAACCCTCTGAATCATTCCAAACTTTGTGCACTCGGTGTTTGGTGCTTTGCCGCTAATTCTAACACTCGTTGTAGGAATCTTTATTCCTACTGCTACGCTATGACAAGTCAATCCACCAGCGTCACTCCCAGCACCATGGAGAAAGCTCTCCTGGAAAGGAAGTGTCGTGAGCGCATAGTACAACCTTTGGGATTACCTCGTCTTCTAAAAACCACATGGCTTCTGTCATTCAGACCAATCTGGCAAGATTGCATCTAACGCTGTCTGCTTTGCGGTGAATAATACGTGCTAGACATCTGTCTAACGCTCCCATCAGTCATGCCAATGGATATTGATACTCTGCTGGACCCGATAATGGTTATTAATGGCCCATGCTCTGACCTGTCCCTATAGGCTACCAATCCTGATGACGGCATTCATTGAGATCTCTCAGACGCAAATTGCTACTGCTGAGGTACAAGAGGAAACAACGGGCATGCAGGTAACATCGGAAACGAACATTGCTGATGCTTCCAATGCTAAAGGCGATGCTTCGCATCCATGTGCAGTTAATCTTCTAAACGAAGTATTCCAACTATCACCTTCAACGGTAGATGATTTTTTGTCTACAGGAATGGAGGATTTCATGTTTTCTCCATCCCCATCCACTGACTTTTGATTCAGCACACTGTGTACTGGGAAGACTCTGAATTTGGCCTTTAAAACAAAAGAGAAGACTTGGAACTTTTCCTATGATTAATTTCTTTTTCCAAATTTGTATTTTTTCATGGCAAAGTAATCTGCTTATAGTAGAACTATTCATAGAGAAAAGAATTCTTTGAACAGTTCCAGAGACAAATTGTTATCTTGTCAAACAATTTCATTTATGTAACCTGACATGAAATGGTTTAGAACTTTTTCTTCTGTACTTCTTTTTTGTTTTTACATTTTTTTATTGAGCAGAGTCAAAGGAAACAGCCATTATTTACACATCACAAAACTTGAACTGTAAGCAAACCAAATCCATATTTAGCACATAATAAATACATATAGCAGAAAACACCATTATCAATTTAACAATCAGCAAAATAATCCCAGACCCTTGAGAATGTCTTAGTCGCACCCACCGGTTTGGCATAAGGTTCTTCAAAGCGCTTTGTTCGTTTCATTCTAATCAGCCATTTTTCAAACAAAGGTATTTCCGATGATCTCCAGCTTTGTAAAATCAATGAACGGGCAACCAACATAGCAATTGCAAGAAAACGTCCCTGAGTTTCGGAAAGTATAACCTCCCTAATACCTATCCCGAACAAAGCAGCTTTTGCTGAGGGTTTATAAATTTTCTTAATCGCCCTACTAAAATATACAAATATTTTTTCCCCAAAAACATTTAGCCTAGGGCAGGAAAAAAAATATGTCGCCATCCCCCTTCTGCTAAAGCACCACAGCGAAAACAGCTATTTATCACCTCTGGATATATTTTATTTAATGCTTCTGGAGTGTAATATACCATCCAGTTGGGCAAAAAATTCCATTCTTTTATAATTAGCAGCTCTCAAAGCCTTATTACCTAAAGATGAGATCTTTTGCCATTCTTGATAAGAAAAAACACATTGTGTATGAGCTTCGACTTTCTCCAGCATCTTTAGGGAGATTCATTTTGAAAGTTCAATAAACGGTACCAATTGCCCACTCCAGATAATCCCGAAATATATAGTGCAGAAGCAATTTTACCTGGGGGGATGTTAAATATAAAATTATATTTTTTTCAAAAAATTAATAATTTGAATGAATTAAAAAAAGAAGGTTTATTGGGACCCAGACTTCTAGCCTGTACTTCTTCCCAAGAAATCAACCTGCCCTGAATGCCCAGTTGATTCAAAACCTTTAAAGCAGAGTCATTCCATTTTTTCAATTGTGTAGTGTGAATATATATGCCTAAATCTCGACACGCCATTAATTTTAAAGAAAAGAACCCCGAGAGATCTTTTTGTTTAAAAATAATACGAAGTCTATTTGAAAAATCTATTAATGTTTTATATTGAGTTCTCTTTGGGAGTTTCGATGTCTTCAAAAAAGTAGGGAGTTGAGTTCTAGCCTCTTTAATCAGTCCGTTGATGAACAAATTATCAACCTGATAAGATTTAGACAATAAACATGCTAAAAAATCAAAAAGTGATGCATCATAATATAAACAAATATTTGGAAGTGCCAACCCACCCAGCTGAGTATCTAATTGCAGAATTGGCAACTTAACTCTAGCAGTCTTTTTATTCCACACGAATGACCTAATCATAGCATCGATCCCTTCAAAAAACACTAATGTTAACCTTTACCGGAATGTTAGTAAACAAAAATATCAGAAGGGGTAAAATAGACATCTTGATCAATGCCACTCGTCCTATCAAAGTCAAAGGAAGCTTAGACCATTTATCCAACAGTGGCTTCATAATTATACTTAACCAATTCCCCATAATGACCTGTGACGTAAATTCCCAAATACCGAATGGGATCATTTTTTCTTACCTGTTGTTTTAATTCTTCTGGGAGGCATGCTGGCCCAGAATTTAACATAAACATTTCAGTTTTGGAGGGATTAACTTTATAGCCCCCTATTTGTTCAAATTTCCTAAATTCTGCCAATGTAGATTTAACTTTTCTGGAACTAAATATAAAATAGAGTCATCAGCGAAAAGTTTCAATTTTGCCATTCCATCGATTGGGGCTCTAATTTTCCTATTATCTAGTAATCTAATAGCAAGAGGTTCGATAAAAAAGGTAAACAACAGGGGTGATAAGGGACAGCCTTGCCTGGTCCCACGATTTATCTCTATTAATCCTGCTTGGTCCCCATTGACTATTATCTGAGCCTGTGCCCCCTGGTAAATATTTTTAATCATAGTTATTACTGATGGTGGAAAACCAAACCTAGAAAGTGCATAAAATAACGAATCCCAATTAACTAAATTAAAGGCCTTTTCTGCGTTTACCATCATGATGCAAGCAGATGTCTTATTAATATTAAAAAAATCAAGGGCTTGAATCAAAAAGTGGGTATTGGTCGACATCATCCGTCCCGCAATAAACCTCGTCTGATCACCATGAATCACTTCCTTAGCTGCAGAAGTAAAACGCTGTGCCCAAATCTTCATGAAAATTTAATAATCAGTATTTAATAGACTGATGGGTCGATAAGAATTCAGATTATTGGAAGGTTGACCCTTTTTTACAAAACTAATTACTATCGCTTTCTTAAATTCCGAAGACACCGCCCCACCCATTTTAATATAATCAAATAACTTTTCCAAAAAAGGGGTCAACTCCTTCACAAAACATTTATAAAATTCACTCGGGATTCCATCCTCGCCACAAGCTTTTGCTCCCGTCAAAGAGTTAATAACTGCCGATATCTCGGCTTCTGTAATTTTCATCTGCAACTTCGTCACTAAATTCTGTGATATTTTAGGTACTTGAAGTGAAGCAAAATACTCCTGAATCATCTCAAAGTTAACCGAATATTTACTGTTATATATTTGTTGAAAATGATTGAAGAAGATTCGAGGAATATCAGCTCTATCAGTAACCACTATATTTGATTGGGGATCTAATATTTCTATGATATAAGCAGATTCTTGTCAAGCCCTAGTTGACCAGGCGAGCATCTTACCCACCATTTGACTTTCTTCATTGACCTTCTCAGAATATGTCTGAGAGCTATTTATTTCTTCTAAGATAAAACAATCTCTTAATGCCTTCCTAGCCTGTTCCAGCTGAGTCCGATTTAAGGTACCCACCGGATTGGCAGCATGGACTAACGACTGCTGGAGCTGTACTATTTTCACTGAACGTTCCCTGGTTTTCTAGATGGAGGCGGCAATCATCTGCCCACGGGCTGCAGCCTTGAAACTCCCTCCAGACAGAAAACATATCAGCAGTCCCTTTATTAATGGAAAAATAATCTTTTATCCAGCATCTAAATTCGTCAAGTCAAACTAGATCTTGCAGGAGAAGGCTGTCCAGCTGCCACTTGGACCTATGCTTTTTAAAGAAGCCCAATTCTATACATACTTGAACATAAGAGTGATCAGAAAAAGCATTAACACCAATATCTGCAACCTTAAGAACTAGTGAGCATGACAACAATAGGAAATCAATTCGAGATGCAGTTTGATGTTGACGTGAAGAACAAGTATATTGACGAACGGTTTGATTAAGAAAACGCCATGCATCAAATAGCTGGAGATCATCTACCAAAGCATCAAAAAGCTTCTTTGTTTTGGGTTTCAATAGTTTTTTCCCTCTATTTGAAGAACCAATTTTCAAATCCTGAATATAGTTAAAATCGCCCCCAAACACAATTTGCCCCGAAACCCCAATCAAAAGTTTATAAAGTGTACGTAATGCAAATTCGTCATCAGGTATAGGTCCATAATAAATAACAAAATTCAGAAGCTGACCATTTAATGACACCTGTACCCATATCCACCTCGCCTGGGGATCCCTTTGCTCCTGAAGAAACACCCAATCAAATTCACGAGAAAAATAAATCACCTCCCCCCCCCCCGCCTTGCAACACCCGCTGAAGAAAAAAAGCCTTGAAAACATTCTTCGAATATAACATTTTGGAGTATTAGATTTCAGATGAGTTTCCTGCAAAAAATATAATTTGAGGTTTTAAAGTAACTAGCCACCTAATCAACCCACCATATTTACGTCTATTCAATATTCCATTAACGTTGACGGATAGAATTTGGCATTTACTGTATAAACTCATTCTACCAAATAAAAAAGAGAGAAAAAATAAAAAACTCAACGTACTGCAATTCTATTCTAAATTGCTTCCTGCACCATTTAGCACCTTCCTTATAGCACCTGCTCATTTTTCCAACTGATCCCAACCACCCTAACCCTCCCTCAGCAAAAACCCTCCTCCCCTTAGGAAATGTGGCTATTCCCGCTATCCACATACTTCACCCCCCCAAAACACATTCTGGTGCCCTGATATTGCACCACAGAGTGATCTCCCCCCTCTAAAAAAAAAACGATTATTCAAGAAAAAGACTCTGCAAGTCCTTGAGTCTCCAAATCATAAATTCAAAAGAAAATTCTTAGGAAAAGCAAGAAACAACAGAGAGAACAACCAGCTAGTTATCTTCCAACAGAGATTGTGTTGAGCAGCTCCTGTGCTTCTTCTCGACGAGTAAATAAATCAAACTTTCCATGGACAAGAACTTTAAGTTTTTATTGTTGTGCAATCGAAGCTTGTGCCCCTTGAGCTTTAAACAAAGTATAATAACGTAACAAACTTTTTCCGTATTTTAGCTGTCAATGCCGACAGATCAGAAAATATTCTGCATTTTACTCCATTTTGAGTTTCAAACTGTCTCGCCTGAATTACAGTAGTCAGAACTTTTTCCTTCATGGGATAATCCGCGAAGTTGACGAGTATCGTGCGGGGGAACTTTTCGTTTGGAGGAAGATGAGCAGGGACCCAATGAGCCCTAGTTAGTGTTAAGTCCCCACAAAAATCAGGTATCACAGCCTTTTTTTATAAATGTTTCAACCCACTTGAGAGTGTCACCCCCTTCAAGCCGTTCCGGAACGGAAACTATCAGAAGATTAGAGCGGCGGGAAAAATTCCCGAGTTCCTCAATCTTGTTCTCCATGATTGTTTTTCACTGGAAACTGAATCCACTTGTTGAAGAACACCAATCATTTAATTCTCTAGGGAGGAGATCCTTGACTCAGTCTCATGGAGACGACCCGGAAGACTGGCAACTGCTTCCTCTATCTTTCCCAAACGTCGATAACATTTCTAACCTCTGTCTTTTCTTCATATCTCTGATTCCTCAAGAATCATATTTAACATAGTTTTAATATCCATCTGGCATGAGACAGCCTGCTCATCCTGGAATAAAAAGACAGGCTCTTTGGTTCCTTGTTGATGCCCACTATTATCTAGATCGGTCCCGGCATCTAGTAAAATAGAACTACTTTCCGGCAAGGTTTGAGACCCTGGGAGAGCTGAGAGCATTAGTTGTTCTACCGGGGCCTGCTGATCTTGCTTATCTGGCTGACCCTGAGCCTGGGCCGCGGTGGTGCCATTTGATTGCTTTCGAAGGACATTTGAGCTGGTATAGAGAAGAGAGGGCAGAGACTGAGGGAGCGGGTTCGCAATAGCCATTGACACAGTCGCGGTATTAAATAGGAACGGAGTCAAGGGGCCAGGGGCTGGTACCTGCACCTGTGGTGGATGTCCCCCTAGAGAAGGCAGCCCTGAAGATGAAGAGGAGAGTGCCCCCAAAGAGGGTACTGATTCAACAGAAGAGGCTCCTGTTGTTACATTTCCTGTGCTCCCCAATATCCTGCACGAGAACGTCACTTCTCGGTTTACCAGTCAAAGTAATGAGGGGTACCGTCTTCTTCACAAAAAGAGGGAAATCTGTAGCATTTTTGTGCTCCTGGATTGGCCGAACATCACAGATCCCTGGCTGAATAGTCAAATGTTGATCCTTAGGAACAACTTCTACAGGCGCCACCGATTTTATCTCTTTTAAAGGGGAATCCTCAATTCCTGAACTTTGAGAGCAGAAGGAGCACTCAGCATGATGCAATTTATTACTTCCCTTGGACTGATTCAGTTTAGCTTTCGCTAAACGCGCTTTATTTTTTACAGCAATCACGGCGTCCGCTTTCGCTGCTGAAGCCACCAGCTTAAGCTGTTTCCTCATCATGTTGCTTATTGGATTGAGTTCTGTAGTCCAATTTCTAATTTCTTCATGCAGAGGATTCTGATCCTATTTTCCCACCCTCCTCCTCCTACTGCTTCCGTAGACACTTTTTTAAAATTAGCTCCTTTTTATAGCCTCCCAACCCCGTCCAATATATCTCCAAAAGTTTATAATTTTCCTTTATAAGTCTTTTAACCAGAAGTCCCAAATATGCGCCACATCAGTCTTTAACAATTTAGCACCATCAGCACAAGTCTCAAGCCAATTTCGAGCCAAACTCAGACAAAGGATTATTTCAAGTTATTAACTATAATTAGTCACTTTCCCAGATCTCACCTCCTGATTACATTTTATACAGCCAGCGATTTGCCAGCAGATTCCCCCGTCGTATTCACATGAATATACATACTTTTATTGCTGAATTTGTGTTGTAGTGCTGGTGAGTTATTTTTTATGCTGTTTTATGCTGTTGTATTTTTTTTAGCTGTTCTTTACTTTATTTTACTGAATATGGACTAGCTGAAGAAAAACCTACCTTGTGACTGCTGGGCTTTGTTATCTTGAAACAGGAGTTCCTGGGTGATTTTACAGTATGGCAAAGAGAAAGTGCTGCTATAGGAAGTTGGGAAACTGTGAGAAATTAGTTGGGATAGAGGTGTAGAATTTCTCCAATCACTGGCTAGTGTATAGGATAAATCTGATACCTATTGCATCACCTTCTTAGAACATTCCTGGATATGAGAAGACTCCATCTGAAGAAATTGGCCCTGCTGGAGGAAGACTCCTTACTCTCAAATCTTCGTGGAACAAGAAGATTAATACAAGGTCTCAAGGCTCAAGGCTTGCTTCCAGGGACTTGAACTGCTCTCAAAGGGTCATTTCGTTGACCTTCTGTTTTCCTGTTTCTGGGACACAAAAAGTGGAAGCACTTGTGATCCCAAGAGGGCCAAGCACGCTACTGAGAACTGGATCCCGCAGGAATACTGGCTGGAGAAAGACTTGATGGCCAGAAGCCTGCCCTGAAAAGCTGAAACCAGAAAGACTCACAAAAGGGAACTTACTCAGAACTTTGACCTCCAAAAGACAGTATTTATTTAGCTGAATTGTTGCACTGTGTTCTGACTGTTTTGCTGTGCTATGTGTTGTTGTTTTGCTTTGTGTTAGTTCAATTATTCTGTATTTCAAAATGTAAATGCCTGACATATATTTACTCTTCTAAAATGTACAGATAAAATCTAATCCTAACTAAAACCTGTTTCTGCCTTCCATTGGTTGTCTCCAATAATTGATTGTTCATTCCAATACAGTATTGATGAGAGATGGGAATTCAAATAGAGAGATCTCTGGTCAACAGATCCTAATATTAAATTGCATTGCTCTAACTGAATTATTGGTTTGCATGATTCCAATCTGACTGAATTTCTTCAGGAGATTTTGTCTAGCTGTGACAATTCTGTATTTATATACCATATATATGAATCTGATTACACATTTATAGGCCCGTTACCGAATTCCTGGAGCTCATTGGATGACTGGATTAGATCCCCTACTTTCGACCCCTCTCAGCAAGGTTGGAAAGTATAGAGAATTGACAGCAGCAAGGCGGTTATGTACGGTCTATGTTTTTTTGTGCTTGGATATGCACAATAGAACACAACTAACACAAAGCAAAACAACAACACATAGCACAGCAAAACAACAGTCCGAACAACACAATAGCCAAAATATAACACAATTACACAGTGCAACAATTCAGCTAAAAACAATACAACAGCATACAAAATAACTCACCAGCACTACAACACAAATTCAGCAATAAAAATATGTATATTCTTGTACATTCTTCTATATTACCATATCTGCTTTTAGAATATGGTGATAAAAGGTGTTTGCACCAAGCACTCCAACAAGGATATGTAATAGCACTAGTCAAAAATGGCCTGTGATCTGTTCAAAGTCAAAGTCAAAGTCAAAAGATTTATATAGCGCACTACATACCCGGAGGGTCTCAAGGCGCTTGAAGAGGGTGGGGAATTACTTGTCGAATATCCAGGTTTTAAGTTGCTTTCTGAACGCTAGGTGGTTTTGAGTGAGACGAAGGTGAGTGGGGAGTGAGTTCCAGGTTTTAGCTGCGAGGTAGGAGAAGGATCTACCTCCCATGGTGGTTTTGTTGATGCGAGGTACGGTAGCAAGGGCTTGGTTGGAGGATCGTAGCTGGCGGGAGGGGGTGTAGAAGGAAAGTCGTGTGTTGAGGCATTCGGGTCCAAGTTCGTAGAGTGCTTTGTGTGCATGGGTTAGGAGGCGGAAAGTGATCCTCTTATTGACAGGAAGCCAGTGAAGGTCTTTCAGGTGCCTGGAGATGTGGTCTTTACGCGGGATGTCTAGTATGAGTCTGGCTGATGCGTTCTGGATGCGTTGGAGTTTTTTCTGGAGTTTAGCGTTGATACCGGCGTAAAGGGTGTTTCCGTAGTCCAGGCGGCTTGTAACCAGTGCATGGGTGACCGTTTTTCTGGTTTCGGTGGGGATCCAGCGAAATGTTTTTTTGAGCATGCGAAGAATGTTGAAGCAAGATGATGAGACGGCGTTGACTTGTCTGTTCATGGAGAGTGAGGAGTCGAGGATGACGCCCAGGTTCCGTGCGTGGTCCGTCGGGGTGGGTGCTTTTCCAAGGGCCTCTGGCCACCACGAGTCATCCCAGGAGGAGGGGGTGGTACCTAAGATAAGGACTTCTGTTTTGTCTGAGTTTAGTTTCAGACGGCTATGCTTCATCCACTCGGCCACTTCTTTCATTCCTTTATGTAGGTTGGTTTTGGCGGTGTTAGGGTCTTTGGTGAGTGAGAGGATCAGTTGAGTGTCGTCCGCGTAGGAAATGATGTTGAGGTTATGTTGGCGTGCGATGGCCGCGAGGGGGCTCATGTATACGTTGAAGAGGGTGGGGCTGAGTGAGGATCCTTGTGGTATGCCGCAGATGACTTCAGTGGCCTCTGACTTGAATGGTGGGAGGCGGACTCTCTGGGTTCTTCCGGAGAGGAACGAGGTGATCCATTCCAGTGCTTTTCCTTGGATTCCGATGTTTCTGAGGTGCTGTAGAAGGGTGCTATGGCAGACTGTGTCGAAGGCTGCGGAGAGGTCAAGGAGGATGAGGGCGACAGTGTCTCCGTTGTCCAGTAGAGTTCGAATGTCGTCTGTTGCTGCGATGAGGGCGGTCTCCGTGCTGTGTTTGGTTCGGAAGCCGGACTGTGAGGAGTCGAGGGATTTGTTGGTTTCGAGGAAGGCGGCGAGCTGGTTGTTGACAGCTTTCTCGATGACTTTGGCCGGGAATGGAAGGAGCGAGATGGGGCGGTAGTTTTTGAGTTCGGTGGGGTCCGCTGTGGGTTTTTTCAGAAGGGCGCTAAGTTCTGCGTGTTTCCAGCTTTCCGGGAAGGTGGCGGAGTTGAGGGAGCAGTTGATGACGTCTCGGAGGTGCGGTGCTATGATGGAGTCAGCTTTGTTGAAGATGTGGTGAGGGCAAGGGTCTGTGGGTGATCCTGAGTGGATGGAGTTCATCAGGCGGATGGTGTCCTCAGTGGAGATTGGGTTCCAGCTGTTAAGGATGTTCAATGGGGGGGAAGGTCCTGCAGAAGGTTGGGTGGGTTGGTCTCCGGGTCGGTTGTCGAAGCTGTTGTGGATGTCTGCGATTTTGTTGTGGAAGAACGAAGCTAGGGAGTCGCAGAGGGCTTGAGAGGGGGTAATGTCGTTGGAGTTGGCTGAGGGGTTGGTAAATTCTTTGACGATGTTGAATAATTCCTTGCTGTTGTGGGCGTTGTTATCTAGTCGGTCTTTGAATGCGGCTTTCTTGGCAGACCGGATTAGTTGGTGGTGTATGCGGGTGGCGTTTTTGAATGCGTCTCTGGTGCTGGTGTTTGGGTCTTTTTTCCAGGCCTTCTCGAGGGTGCGACAGAGTTTCTTCGATTTCTTAAGATCATCGTTGAACCAGGAGGCATTTTTGCTGCCTAGTTTGATTTGACGTTTTTTCAGCGGTGCTAGGATGTCGGCGCTGTTGGATAGCCATTGGGTGAGGTTAGTGGCTGCTTGGTCGGGGTTTGAGGAGTGGGCAGGGGGGTTTTGAAGAAGCGATGAGGAGATCTGGTCGGTGGTGATTTTGTTCCAGTTTCTTCGCAGAGAGGGTTGAGGATGGTTGTGAGTTGTGGTCTTATTGTAGATAAAGTGTACGCAGCTGTGGTCCATCCAATGGAGGGCTGTGGTGTGACTGAAGGAGACATGTTTGCTGGAGGTAAAGATGGGGTCGAGTGTGTGACCTGCGATGTGGGTGGGCGTAGTGACAAGTTGTTTGAGTCCGAGGTTGGTGAGATTGTCCAGAAGGGAGGTGGAGTTGCTGTCGTTGCTCTTTTCCAGGTGAAAGTTGAGGTCTCCCAGTAGAATGTATTCCTCGGAGGGGAGGGCGTGTGGGGTGATAAAGTCAGTGATGTAGTCGCTGAATTGTGCACGGGGTCCTGGTGGCCTGTAGAGGAGGGTGCCTCTGAGAGTGGTCTTGGGGTCGGTGTGGATCTGGAAGTGAAGGTGTTCGGTGTTGGCAAGGTTGACGTCTGAGCTGGTTGAGATGCGGATGGAGTACTTATGGACGATAGCGATACCTCCTCCTGTTTGGTCGGTGCGGTCCTTACGAATGATCTTGTATCCTTCCGGGATGGCAATGGTGATGTCTGGGGCTGAGGAGGCGTTCATCCATGTTTCAGTTAGGAAGGCGACGTCGGGAGAAATGGTGTCTAGTAAGTTCCAGAGGTCGATGGCGTGTCTGTGGACTGAACGGGTGTTGAGCAGTATGCATTTTAGGTGGTTGGAGTCAGATGTATGTTTTGTGTTCGTGGATGAGGAGGTTTTCTTTGTACCGTTGAACTTGCAGGAGTAGCATGTGAAGGGTCCATGGGTGTGTCCAGGAGCGGCTTGGGCGCAGTTGGGGAGTCGGCCGGGGTTAAGGGCTAGGAGGGTGGAGGCGTCGTATGTGATGTGGGGGGGATGGGTGGTGCAGGGGCCAGGGGGAACGGCACTGGGCGCGGTCCAGGCGCGGACGGGCGTAGACGGGCTTACCTTTGGCGCACCGTCGGCGCGACTGGGGCGCGACCGCTGCGCGTGAACGCTGCACGATTGTCCAGCTGTCATAAATGGAGGATGGAGGGGGGCGGAGCGTGGGTGGGGCGGCTGGGAGGCGGGAGCGTGGGGGGAGGGACGGGCTGAAGGCACAACCAAATCGCGATCGGTTAAAATACACAACACACAGGCTAACACGCCGATATTGGGCACAAGGAAGACAATAATAGTAATGGAAATGTTAACATTAAATTAAATACTCCCGTGGGCACTGCTGAGCACAAAGTTAGACACTCTGTAAATCCTCCAATTTCTGGGGAAAACTTCTAACATGGAGTATATTTGTCCTGCTGAATTTCCTCCATAAAAGTATTGCTTTGGTGGAGAAAATTCAAACATAGGATTTAGCATTTTGCACAAATACAGATGTAGCAACATTGTAGCATGATTTCCTGGCAAAGGGCGCTGTGAACCATGAAAACTGCTATGCCTCATAACATCCCCTTGGTCTGAGATATGCATGTTTCAGTGCTCGTACATTGGAGATATTTCAATAGTTCCTGTGCTTAGGTTCTAAATCTGAGTTCTTCCATTTGGCCTGAAGTCCATTACTTAATTCTTCACTAATGTTCAGGTTCTTTTAGTTTCTTTTTTTCTACGATAAAGATGGCATATTTCCAGATCAGAATGAAGAGGCAGTAGGAGCTACAAGTGGCTTTTGCATGGCAGATGTAATTATGATTTCACCTTTTCTGGGATCCAAGAGTTTGCCTCAAGTGCCTTCTTCTATTTTTTCTATCTCCAATGGCAGTTAAAATCTTTCACATTCATGATACCTCTGGTTGACCATTTAACTACTGACTGGGTAGGCCTATACAGTTTGTGGGGAGGGTGATCTGAGGTGAGCTTTCCATCCTACATCCTTTAAGACTTTCCATCTTCAAGCCCTGTAATCATAACTGATATGTCTTGGTTAGATGATGTCCCTCTTGTAGCTTGGCTCTTTTTTCCTACCATTCTCCATGGTTTCTTCATTTAAGAATAGCACTGACTTTACTGTGTTATCAGGTTGTTGCTTTCAGGATATTACTCTTTTTTTGTGGGAATTTACAATAGATAGAGGCATTGTTTTATTGCTTCTTTAGGGTTTTGAGATGGCTCAGCCCCAGGTTCATTTTGAAATTTCCTTCTCAGAATCTGCTCTTGAAATTAAGACTCTCCAGCGCACTGCCTTAGAGACCTATGTTTTTGAGTAATGCTTTGCTTACTGCTTGTTACATCCGGATTGGTTATGACAGGGATGAATAATAGAGATGAAAAGGCACATTTGGAATTACTTACCAATAATCATTCTTTCCCTTGTCCTAGTCCTATATGTTGTGCAGCCTCAGAGTTGTGATCTTTCATGTCAGTTTTTCTTTTTGCTTGTATTTTTACAGGTTGAGCCGCTAGAGGATAACACTCTTTTACCTCCCATTGGCATAAAAAGAGTTTTAAAAAAAGTGTAAGTTTAGAAAGCAGCAGAATGTTTAGAAACCAAAATTAAGGGTCTATATAAAGAGAGTATAGCCCTGAAGAAGTAACTGCCCACAACCATTTAGCGTGATGAAACACGCGTTGACTAAGGATTTCAAGATTAAACTAAAGTGACTGCTTCAGGCGAGGAAAAAACGTGTTTTTGTTACTGTTAATGATATATATAACATACACTGTTGGCATGTGCAAGGGATTGCTGCTTTAGTTTATCAGTGGTTATCCACACGTGGGTAGGAGTGTGGCTCTCCCTACCCTTATGCACCGCAATCCTAATTTTTCACTAGCAAACACCCACTGCGTATTTCCCAGGAGCCGTCCGAAAAGTTCCATAGAAGACAGGAAAACTCTGTAGAAGTCTCTGACCACACCCTTAAAATAGAAATATATTTATCTCGACAATTATTTTGCAAAGTAAGTAAAACCTATATTTAAACTAAAACTTATTTGTAATTAAAATTAAAATTGTAAAATAGCAAATAATTAACAAAACACTCTCCAACTTTAATCTCTGCATGTACTTGCTAAAATAAAATACTACAACTTGTGCTAACCTGCTGAAAAAGAACACCAATAACAAACCATAAAAAAGTGAGTTTATAGAAATTATTATAAAATACAACTTCACCTTAAAACCGATAATAATAAAATCGAACAATCTCAACCTCTACAAACTACCAACAAATAAACATTTCAAATGAAACTGACACTCTTTATTTTTTCCAACAGAAAAAAGCACCTGCATTACATTACAATGCACCAAATGGAAAAGCGGCAAAAATGTGTAAAACATCTAACAGGAACATAATCCAGGTATAAATAATAAAAGTAGTTGCATAATTTTATATATAACTAACAAAAATTTACATTTGTATTACACTACCTTCAGACACAATGAGAGAAAGTGCAAGATACATAACATATCAGAAAGGAAAGTATTACTAAGTCACATGGAATACACCTACAACCAAGAAAGTATGTCAATTAAAAATGTGAATTTGAAATGTACCAGATGTTATTCTAATGCATGCAATGGGACAGCCACTACATAATGTGATGGTGTAATTAATGTAAGGGAGCACAACCACACCACAATTGTGACAGAAATAGAAGTAAGGGAGGTAATTGCAAAATATAAGAGGCAAGCACTAGCTCCCAGGAGCCCACAACGAAAATCCTAAAAGTTAGGACCTGATTAAAAGTCTGGTGGTCCGTGGCATGGCGGTGGTAGTCTGCCAACTGCCCTATTACAATGAGGGCGGTTGGACTGCCATTGCACCTCCGCAACCACCAGGGATCAGAGATCCCTGGCATCAGCACAGTGGTCTGAGGGCTGCAATATGCTTTTGGTGCCCTGAGGCACCGCCAGACATATTTCAACTTTCCTCACCACCGGCGGTCTCATGGAGGTTCTTCCTCCATGAAACTGCTGGTAGAGACAAAATAGCCCCCTCCTGCCCCTGTGCACAGTGGTGCATCCAGGGGGGCACATGTTGTGTTACTACCATTTCAATTAAAGCATATGTGGTCACCAAATTGCACTAAGTATACAATATGCTGCTGTCAATTTGCATTTGAAATACAAAGAAAATGATAGCACTAGCATATGTCCTTGTCATAGGGGTAGCTAAGCTCTACAATTTACTAATAGAAAGCCCTTTCTAGTTTCTACCAATAAAATGAACACAAACCAAGACCCCTAATGGATTATTTTGAAGATACTTGGGTTGGCAGACTACATCACTTTGGACATTAAACCAAATTCCAAATATCATGTGGAATATCCATGACAACGCCTTGGATCCGGCCCATTACATTTTCAAAAGAATATATAAATTACACTGGTTCATCATATAGCAAGTAACATAGCACAATATAACATAACATATCAATACTTTACTAAACAGTGTATGAAAACACAAACCCTAATAGCCTTTAAAAGGGACTTAACAGCAGCACATTACCATGATCTGGATCCCAGAAAGTAGACTAAAAATTAGTCACACAGACTGCAAAATAAAAGGTAGCGGTAACAAAAATGGCTGCTAATGGAAACTAAAAAAAAGATTATCTCTCCATAGAAATGAATGAGAAAATAAGTAAAAAATGTTGAATAAATGGATTAAGAAATTGACAAAGTCAGTAAACATGTAAAACAATGGTGTAAACAATGTTATGACATTGTAAACCATAAATTAAACAATAGTATAAAAATGCTAATTTATTATGTATACTGGAAAACATGGAAACATTATGTTACAAATATGATATATATAATAAACATTTTAAGAAAAGGTAAAACCTTTTACACAATAGGAAAAAAAAACTGAAAAATTTTCAAAGTACATTAGCATTTACATATGACTTACATTGTTTATTTAATAATAACAATGTATTAAACATTGTATTATTTATGAATATATCATTTTTAAACTAGAAATATATGTTTACGAACACAAAAATATAAATTGAACTTAATGTATATAAATACATTTCTGTTTGTGAGATAATATGTAAATAATAATGCTATTTATTACAAATATACAACTACTTTTTAAATTATCTTTCCAAACACCAACAATGCTAATTGAATCGCATAAACTACTCCTGCTGCATAGATGTGGAATTTGAAAAAGTATTTCACACTAAAATGGTTACAATAAATAATCACACTACAATGTAAACCATTTTAAAGAAAGTGTTGGACATTAAAGTGTTAACATTTACTATTCCCACTCCAAACTAAACCAATTTGGGGACGGTGTTGGACACTTAAGAGGTGACATTTAGAATTCCTGCTCCAATCTAAACCAATTTGGGGTAGGTGCTGGACACTAAAGGGGTGACATTTACTATTCCCACTACAATCTAAACAAATTTGGGGAAGGTGTTGGGCACTAAAGGGGTGACATTTACTATTTCCCCTACAATCTAAAACATTTTATGTAAGGTGCTGGACACTAAGGGGCACATTAGGATCGCGGGCGGAAAATCACCCCGACCGCCATGGAGGCGGAAAACAACCGCCTGCCAGGACAGCGGATAAACCGGTGGTCAAATTGGGATAAACCGCCACTAAAGACCGACCGCGGCGGTAGCGGTTGAAATAAAACCGCCCGACGGGTGTGGTGATGCCAAAACTCCGACCGCGGCGGCTGGAAAGGAAGCGGAAAATACAAAAACGTCCACAGGTAAAGCGGAGACACCGCACGGGAAATTAGGATATCCCTGAGTGTCCCGCGGTCGGAACTGCTGTTTCAGACCGCCGCGGTCACACACAGGAGTGAATGGGAGAGATAGCGAAGAGCTGCAGCATAGCCACCGCAGCGGGAATGAACATGAAAAAAATGGCGGACGATTCCAAAACACCGCAGTGATGACAAACATTGAACAAATCAATGTAGCTATGCCCCCCCCCCCCTGAAAGAAATACAAATAGCAATAAACATTGCTAAAAAACATATATAAGGACAGGGCAACTCCCACAACACACCTGACATCCAAATACCACTTGGCCACACCCACACAGCAGAGTACAAAACCACCAGCTTCACTGACCACAATCCTTTGCAATACTCCATTAGAGAAGGTCATACACCACATCTCACAGGAGAGGCCAAAGAGCACAGCACACACACACACACACAAACACCACCACCATCACCACCACCATCACACCAGCACCAACAATCCCCCAGCACACCTCAGACCTCACACACCAACATCACACCCACCATCAGTGGAGAAGTGTGGCTCACTGGTTAGAGGAGGCAGACCCGGACGCTGAGATCAGACCTGGGACCAGGGTTCAATTCCCCACGTGGCAGGGTCTTGAGCCCAAAATGTCCATGGACTCGGTAATTCTCGCTTCGGTGCCTACTCAAATCACAGGTTCACACTCTGCAACTCTGGGCATTAGCTTGCTTAATCTCCACTACGGCCCCCCGTGGCGGGATGCCTGGCTTTCACCTTGGGGATACCCAGTAGGGGCTATCTCACAGGGAAAAACCAGGACGGGTTCCCAATGCAAAGCGCTTTGAGACCTGACGGTGATATTGCGCTATATAAAAACCTATCCATCCATCCACCCACCCACCAGCACCCACAAACACTCCAACCACAACACACCATGACCTCACCTAAAATGCCCAAATTCACTGAGAGTGAGCTGACAGTCATGGTCAACAAGATAGTGAGAGCAGAGCCACAATTGTTTGGTAGCCTGGTACAACAGACACCATTAGCCAGAAGGAACCAAATGTGGGAAAGGATAGTCCAAAGGGTGAATGCAGTAGGGACCACCCCAAGATCCAGGAAGGAGATCATGAAGCAGTGGCATGATCTCAAGAGGGTTGTCAAGGAGAGGAGGAGTAAGAACTGGACGCTGGCCAACGTGACTGGCAGTGGCCCTCCCATCCCACCGAAAACATTCACACCATGGGAGGAGAAGGTGCTTGCCATACTGCTTCCTGAGAGTCTCACAGGAGTAGCCGGGGGAGCGGAGGCTGGTAAGTACAAACAAATGCCAAACAACACACTGAGAATTACTCCCTTGCACAACCCAAACCCCATCACACTGTCCACCCTTACCCAACAGGTAGGTAGCCATCTTGTAATGGAGGAGTGTGTGGGAGGATTGTATCACTACTCCCAGCATGCCCCCTGCCCCACAGCCCAGCAGCATGGAGGCCTCCCCCACCCAGGAGCATGTGGTAGCCATTGCACTGTTCACCCTCACCTAACAGGTAGGTAGCCATCTTGTAATGGAGGATTGTGTGTGGGTGGGAGGATGGTATCACCACTCCCAGCATGCCCCCTGCCCCACAGCCCAGCAGCATGGAGGCCTCCCCCACCCAGGAGCATGTGGCAGCCATTGCACTGTTCACCCTCACCTAACAGGTAGGTAGCCATCTTGTAATGGAGGAGTGTGTGGGAGGATTGTATCACTACTCCCAGCATGCCCCCTGCCCCACAGCCCAGCAGCATGGAGGCCTCCCCCACCCAGGAGCATGTGACAGCCATTGCACTGTTCACCCTCACCTAACAGGTAGGTAGCCATCTTGTAATGGAGAAGTGTGTGTGGGTGGGAGGATTGTATCACCACTCCCAGCATGCCCCCTGCCCCACAGCCCAGCAGCATGGAGGCCTCTCCCACCCAGGAGCATGTGGCAGCCATTGCACTGTTCACCCTCACCTAACAGGTAGGTAGCCATCTTGTAATGGAGGAGTGTGTGTAGGTGGGAGGATTGTATCACTACTCCCAGCATGCCCCCTGCCCTACAGAACAGCAGAATGGAGGCCTCCCCCACCCAGGAGCATGTGGCAGCCATTGCACTGTTCACCCTCACCTAACAGGTAGGTAGCCATCTTGTAATGGAGGAGTGTGTGTGGGTGGGAGGATTGTATCACTACTCCCAGCATGCCTCCTGCCCCACAGCCCAGAAGCATGAAGGCCTCCCCCACCCAGGAGCATGTGGCATCATTGCACTGGTCACCCTCACCTAACAGGTAGGTAGCTATCTTAATTCTTCCTGATATGTGTGTGTGGGAGACCTGCATCCCGAAACGCAGAAACAATTGCATGCAATGCATTGACATCCAACATGTATGAGTAAACGATGTTCCTCTGCACTATGAAATTACACACAGTGTTGGCATGAATTGTACTACTGCTGACTTCATATTTGTGTAGTGTACAGACAGTCGATTACACGCAGCTGAGACAATACTTGCACAGTGCCCAACACTGACCATTCCCCATCTACTCCACAGGTGATGAAGAACTCACTGCTGAGGACCACACCAACGACCAGCAGAGCCAGTATCCACCTCCAGCACATGGACTCTCAGATGCAGAGACCCAGGACAGTCTGGACCATGAGCTCCAGCCCGGCCCATCTGGTGTGCCACAGACCCAGAGGTCCCAGGCCCCCAACCTCATCACCACCACCACGTCTGCTGCTACAACAGCGCAGCAGACCCCTGCTGTCATGGCCTCTGCCTCCACCGCAGCCACCACCATCACTACCGCCACTGCCACTACTACTAGTACCACCAGTAACACCTGCAGCACCCTCCCTGTCCCAGGGGATGACCAGCCCACAGCAACAACTGAGGAGGGCAGGGAGAGAGTGCATGGACCCACAGTGGTGAGGCACGAGGTCCGTGGCAGCAGAGCAGGTGGGAGGGCCAGGGTCACTACCAGACCTCGGGAGGAGTGGACACCATCCCTGGACCACTTCACCAGAGTAGTGGAGGCATACCAATCGATCCAGGGACAAAGTGGCCGGTCGGATGAACTTTTAAGGGAGCTCATCCTGCTGATGAGGTCCATCGACAACCGCCTTGGACAGATGGTGGACCTCATGGGCCAGCAAGTGGCGTTGCAGAGGGACAGGCCTGTGTCCCAACCACCACCTCCGTCCCCTCCTGTTGTGCCACAGGATGACAGTGCACCATCCTCCCCTGCGCCAACAGAGAGGGACGAGTCCCCTCACGCCGCTGGCCATTCAGCAGGACCCCCACTGCCAAAAAGATCTAGGGGCGTCCAAAGAAGAGCCTGGGAGTCTCCGGAGGCAAAGCACCTGTCACACGCCAGTCACGGAGCCAGCCGCGATGACAACCCTCTTCCCTACTGCATTGACTGTTTGGACTGTCTTTACCCACATTTCCTTGGCAATGGCACTTGTCTGTTGGACTGGGACACCACATCCATCTGGACTCTACTCTTGCATCTCATTGAACAGGACTGTCAACTCACTGCTCATTCCCCACTGTCATGTAAATATTCCTGCACAAATCACATGTACACTGTCAAAATAAAATACCTGATGCTCCAGTTTATGTGCTGTATCGTTTTTAGTGCTATATTTACAATGTTGACAATGTTTATGATGTGTCCAAATGATGTACAGTATGTAGTGCAGGATTCGTCTGTAGCACCTAATGAGACACAACAGAACAACAGTCACTGGTCACATTGTGGCATCACAGGCAAAACACTACACAAAACATACCCAAGACACTACAGGCATACTAGACAATGGGCTGCAGGTGTGAACAAATAGGGTCCTGCATACTTTCACATATGGAATGTCAATGTCACTTTAACCACACACAGGTGACCGAACGTGTGCCTGTCTGTTACATCCGCGCATAGCCCTTCACAACAACAGCAACCACACCAGACAATTTACACCTTGAACCTCGTCACCCACCTTCAAGTGAAGTAGCGTTCAATGAGCTGCTGCCGCAGGTCTACTCCTTCATCCTCTCCACTATCCTCATCACTGGACGCAGGTCCTACAGCAGGTGCAGGTCTTGGTTTCTCATCATCGTCCATGAGCAGGGGGATCCCCTTGTGGATGGCCAGGTTGTGCAGCATACAGCATGCCACAACGATCTTGCACACATTCCCAGGCGAGTATGACAGTGCACCTCCTGTCCTGTCAAGGCAGCGGAATCTTGACTTCAGCAGCCCAAAAGTCTGCTCAATCACACGTCGGGTCCTGCCATGGGCCTCATTGTAGCGGTGGTCAGCGGGGCTCTGAGGCTTCCTCAGTGGGCTCAACAGCCATGGCCTACTGGGATATGCAGAGTCACCTGTAAATGACAAACACACATTGCAATGTTGCACGGCCAGAATGCATCAGGTAACACACAGCACGCAAATCTGTAGGCATACTCACCCACAATCCAAGCACGCTCGGGATGCAGATGTTCCATCATTCGGGGCACAATGCTGTTCCTCATGATGTACGAGTCATGTGCAGAGCCTGGAAATCTTTGCACACACATGTGAAATAGTCATGTCCGCAAGGCACACCACCTGAACATTGATTGAATGGAAATGTTTTCTGTTCCTATATATGTGCTCTGTTGCCTGTGGAGCCACCAGACCTACATGCATGCAATCGATGGCACCCACAACATGTGGGATGCGCCCAAGGGGATAGGAGTCACCCTTCACACCGGCCAATTCTGCTCCCCTTGGAAAATGGATGTAGCGATTCCTATATATCATCATGGCTGCAAGAACATCCCTCAGCACCTGGCTGAACATGGGCTACGACATCCCTCCAGTGCTAGCCACGGCCTCCTGGAAGGAACCAGTTGCGAAAAAGTGAAGGGCTGCCATCACCTTGTATGTGGGAGTGAAAGCAGTTGGATAGTGACGTCGAGGCTGCAGGTGGGGCTCCAGAAGATCACACAGGACTTTCAGTGTTGGTCTATCCAGGCGGAATTTGCGAATGATTGCCTCATTCTCCATGTCCTCCAGCACTGTCAGGTGACGTAGTAGATTTGGCCTTCTCCTAGTTGCGAGGTGACATAGAAAAGGTCAGGGTCAGCCATCATGAGATGTCCACAGAACATGGCAACAACTATCTAATGTGAAAACGAACACTGCCTGAGAGCTGTATTGCACATCAGCTTACATGTGTGTCCTCAGGATACACACAGTGGGCACACATCTCCACTAACCATACCCAAGTGCCACCGACACATTGGTCAATGTGAATGCACACAAGCAGAACAACACATGTCACATGTGCCCGCCAGTTGCTGGTACATACGCAAATGTGTTTGCACAAACATGACATTTCCATTACCATCTGCTGTGCCTGTCACAGCTCAATTCATTATGTGAAGCCTGCATACATCAGTCCACTCATACATCACAGCAGCATGAAAAATGTCTGTTGTGTGCACAAGCTGATGTGAAGGCACCAGTCTGGGACCATACCATACAGTGACACAAGTCAAGGTCAGCAATGACACACATCACATTGATCACATGTACATCATTGTTACCATCTCGAGTGTGTCAAGCATCATCAATCAACAAATGCTCAAATAACATTGCAGGGACCACATGCCAAAGTGTGGGATTGACATGGAAGAAGGGCATTGTGTGTACAAGGCTGTGCCCTGCACCATGTTGCTGCTGGGTACTGATACAGTGTCCACGATGGACAGAGCATTTTTAAGTAATGGAAATCGCGGTACCTACAGCCTGGCCCCGGCGGTGTGACCCCAGCACCACTATCTACCCAGCCTAGGAAGCCATTGGCACATGGACATGTGTATATGGCAGTGGGTATGCTCCGCCGCATGAGTCGCGGTACCTACCGCCTGGCCCCGGTGGTGTGACCCCAGCACCAACATCTACCCAGCCTAGGTAGCCATTGGCACATGGACATGTGTATATGGCGGTGGGTATGCTCTGCCGCATGAGTCGCGGTACCTACCGCCTGGCCCCGGCGGTGTGACACCCCAGCACCACAATCTACCCAGCCTAGCTAGCCATTGGCACATGGACATGTGTATATGGCGGTGGGTATGCTCCGCTGCATGAGTCGCGGTACCTACCGCCTGGCCCCAGCGGTGTGACCCCAGCACCATTATCTACCCAGCCTAGGTAGCCATTGGCACATAGACATGTGTATATGGCGGTGGGTATGCTCCGCCGCATGAGTCGCGGTACCTACCGCCTGGCTCCGGCGGTGTGACCCCAGCACCACCATCTACCCAGCCTAGGTAGCCATTGGCACATGGATATGTGTATATGGCGGTGGGTATGCTCCGCCGCATGAGTCACGGTACCTACCGCCTGGCCCCGGCGGTGCATCACCTCCATGGGGCATTGCATACAGTCAATGGCAGCGATGATCGCAGTGGCATTATGCAGATTTGAAAATCGCGGTAGGTGTGCTCCGCTACCACGGAGCCGGTCATTGGATGCATTTGAATGATGCACCATCGCGGTAGTGCACCCCGGGCACCCGCGGTGCGTCACCCCTGTGGAGCATTGCATACAGCCAATGGCAGCGATGATCAGGGTGGCATGATGCAGATTTGAAAATCGCGGAAGGTGTGCTCCGCTACCGCGGAGGCGGTCATTGGATGCTTTTGGATGATGCACCATCACGGTAGCGCACCCCGGGGACCCGCGGTGCGTCACCATCGTGGAGCATTGCATACAGCCAATGGCAGCGATGATCGCGGTGGCATGATGCAGATTTGAAAATCGCGGAAGGTGTGCCCTGCTACTGAGGAGGCGGTCATTGGATGCATTTGAATAAGGCAGACCCGGACAACCAATTGTAGCAGCTTTTAAGCTTCCAAACGACCCCAGGGGGCTATAAATCTGTGGGAGTGAGCCTCACATTTCCACTGCTCACAGAGCCTGCTGCCTGGGACCATCTCCTGCTGCTGCCTCAAGAGCCTGCTGCCTGGGACCCTCTCCTGCTGCTGCCTCAAGAGCCTGCTGCCTGGGACCCTCTCCTGCTGCTGCCTCAAGACCCTGCTGCCTGGGACCATCTCCTGCTGCTGCCTCAAGAGCCTGCTGCCTGGGACCATCTCCTGCTTCTGCCTCAAGAGCCTGCTGCCTGGGACCATCTCCTGCTGCTGCCTCAAGAGCCTGCTGCCTGAGACCATCTCCTGCTGCTGCCTCAAGAGCCTGCTGCCTGGGACCCTCTCCTGCTGCTGCCTCAAGAGTCTGCTGCCTGGGACCATCTCCTGCTGCTGCCTCAAGAGCCTGCTGCCTCACTTCTCACTACCACCACAGGTCTGCCATATCCACAGGGATGTCAAGGACAGATAAGATCCATGCCAGTCCATTCACGAGCGAGGAGCTGGATGTCCTTGTGGAAGAGGTGCTGGCACAGTACCCACGGCTGTTTGGTGGTCCCAATGTTGTGGTAAGTCACCATGAAGGGAGCTGTAGGGCAGGGTGGTGTCAGACGTGTAGTTGTGATGCTGCAGTATATGCCTGGGGATGTGGGGTGATGACAAACACTACCAGACAAGCTGTCTCCAGGTCGAGGGAGTGTGTGTGTTGCAATGTGACTCGTTCCTAGGCCTATACTCCTATGTGTGAGTGGGGTGTGTTACATTGTCAGGCATACAGACCCAACAGTTGTTAGCCATTTAGATGCCAGGACAGTGAATGTTTGTGAGGACATTTCAGGGTGCCCCTGTAGTCAGAGTCAGTGTGACCCACAGAGTAGGTTCAGTGGCTGCACAGCCAAACGTTGAACATCAGCCGACTTACCTGCTACAGTTGCTTCACACTGAATAGTAGATATGCCCCATCAGTGCCCTGTACAATCTCTGACTTACACACTGCTGTTGATGCATTTGTGTTGAGGCAACATGTATTTGTGTGAATATCATGGAGAATAGGAACCACAATGTGTGCATGCATTCACTAATATTTATGCCATGCAGAGTGCCCTTGTGAGGGTACCCCCAGTCCTGGAGGGAGGGAGGTTACGGTGAGTCCTGAGTCAGTGTCTGGCTGTTGTACTGATAAATGCTGACATCTGACATTGTGTAACTGTTCATTTGCCCTTCTTTACTCTCATACCTGCAGCTCAAGGTACACCAACGTAAGGCCTTGTGGAGGGCCATAGCAGCAAAGGTGGAAGCCCTGGGGGTATCAAACAGACGACACACACACTGTCACAAGAGGTGGGACGACATCAGCCGGCTGGCTAAGCAAGTGGCAGAGATGACCTTGGGGATGCTACCACGCACAGGGCGTTTAGCACGGCGCACCATGACTCCGCTGATGGGACGCATACTGGCAGTGACAAATCCAGACCTGGATGCACGTCTGAAGGGGCATCAGCAGCAAGACAGAGATGGTGAGTATCTGGGGAGGGAGAGTTTGTTTGGGAGTGAATGCATGTGTACAGGGCCTGTGGCAGCGGTGACACATGTGATGTGCGTGTGTTGCCATGCTTTGATATGTGATGTGAGTGGCGACTGTGATGTGTGCCTGTATGAGGCATTGGGCCACCATGGCCTTACTGTGCTGCTCCTGCCTGCAGTTCTGAATCCTTGACTGATTTATTGTGGCCACATGGTCACTCTTCATTGGAATGGTGTGGGGAGTCCATATTGTGGTGAACTGCAGTGTCCACTTAATGAGTGTGACACCATGTCTGTCTACTTTGCATGCACCATGATGGTTGAGGCCCACACATCCGACGACAATGTGAACCCTGATTGGCACATGGTGCTTGCTATGGCCTAGTTTGCATTGTGGCATGTGTAGTCAAAACAGGTGTGTGTGGTCCCCTGGTTCCCTGTAGGGCTGTCAGTGGTGATGAGTGTTGTGGCCACATCATGTCCATGGGGCAGGTCAATGTGGGGTATAGGCACTCCATCTACGGGCAGGGTGTAGTGCTGTGTGGCATCGACATTCCTCACTCCTGGCAGTTTGTCTGCATGACAGGCACTGTTGTGGTCTATATAGTGTGTAGCTGCACAGTGATTGTAGGGTGTGGTGGTTACCATGTAGCTCTACACCTCTACTATGCTGCATTGATCTGAAATCGTGTGACCAGATGATGACACTTACACAACCCTGTTTCTCTCACTAATGCAGAATCGCAAGACACCACGGCGGAACATGATCCAGAAACAAGTGGTGGCGAGACCAGCACGACAGCGGCAGCGGAGCCAAGAGACTGAGCCAAGTGACACTGAGCACACCAGTGCATCTGAGGGTGACAGGAGTATGCAGGAGGAATCCGTGGCTGAGACACAGAGTGCCACTTCATCTGATGCCAGCGGGGATGCATCCATGTTAGCAGGCACAGGGGATGGGGAGTCTGCTGCAGCATCTGACACCTAGCGGCCAGTGCCCAGCCTCCCATCCACCTCCTCTGGTGCTGGCCGTATCCGTGTTACTAAGAGGGGATGAGTGACATTCACACATGGCACCGCTGCCCCTGCACCTGTCCCCCCTGCTGCCCACAGTGCAGAGTGCATAGAGCTCCTGCGCCAACTTTGCGTGGGCCAGACCACCCTGCTCAATGCCTTCAGTGCCCACGAGAACAAATTAGGCCAGGTGATTGCATTCATGGAGGGCATACACTCTGACGTGCATGGGCTACACCGTACAGTCCAGGCATTGTCAGCCACAGTCACGTCAGCCCTCCAACGGGCACATGCTCCCATTGCAGCTCAGGTGCCTGTGACGACCAGCCATTCAGTGGCCACATCAGATGACAGTGACCACTTTGCACCTACGTCACCTAAACGATACAACACTAGGAGCACACGTCAGACCCAAACCAAACAATCCCGTCCACAGACTCCATCCCCAAAGAAGAGCAGGGCCCCCCCCAATATGCACAGACAAGGGAAAGTCAGAGAAGGGCAAGGCCAGAAGATCATTGTACAGACGTCAGGCTCACATGCTGCAGAGGCATCACCAGAGATTGACTCTCCTATGCCCACAGAGGATGTGTGGCATGTCATGGGTACACCTGGGGAGAGCACAGGGACACAACCACCCACCACATCAACCCCAAAACAAAGTACATCGAGGCAGGTGGAGGAGAGCCATGTTGTGACCAGCCCAGTCATTGAGGCAGAGGAGAGCCCTGTTGTGTCCAGGCCAGTGATTCAGGAAAAGGATGGCAGTGTTGTGACCAGCCCAGTGATTAAGGCAAAGGAGGGCAGTGTTGTGTCCAGGCCAGTGATTCAGGAAAAGGAGGGCAGTGTTGTGACCAGCCCAGTGATTAAGGCAAAGGAGGGCAGTGTTGTGTCCAGGCCAGTGATTCAGGAAAAGGAGGGCATTGTTGTGACCAGGCCAGTGATTCAGGAAAAGGAGGGCAGTGTTGTGACCAGGCCAGTGATTAAGGCAAAGGAGGGCAGTGTTGTGTCCAGGCCAGTGATTAAGGCAAAGGAGGGCAGTGTTGTGTCCAGGCCAGTGATTAAGCCAAAGGAGGGCAGTGTTGTGTCCAGGCCAGTGATTAAGGCAAAGGAGGGCAGTGTTGTGACCAGCCCTGGCAAGAAGGGACAGGAGGGCACTGTGAACAGCACCCCTGGGGGAAGTGGGAAGGTGAGCACTGTAGGGGGTACACCTTCCAGAGAGGGTAAGGTGGTCCAGAGGCGTAGCCAGCCCAAGCGTTCAGCAGGATCAAGCACATCACCAGAGGGAGTGCCAGTGTCTGCCCCTGATGTGGGACAGTTGGTGTGTGTGCCTGTTGTGTCACCACCACTTCCCATCAACCCCAAGACAGGGAAGCCATTCCATGTTCCCAAAAAGTGGAAGGGCACTCCTCCAACCTCTCCCACCCACACTGTGTCAGAGGTGTGCATGACTCCACCTCCACGTGCCACTATGCCACCTGGTCCACACAGCCCTCCACCTTGCAGGCCCTCTGTTATTACCGCATCACATGGGCCTCTGTCACCCCAGTCAAGTGGGCCTGCTGTCCACAAAACACAGCCAGGTCCCAGTCCGCATGATAGCCAGGAGTGAGTTGTCAACACACTCATGCGCCTGTGCCCCACACAAGTGTGCTAGTCAAGACCATTGTTTGTGACCTGGGTGTGTTGCTAGGCCCTGTTGGTGTGCTGTGCTGTACTCTCCCCTGTGCAGCCTCTCATGTACTTGCTGTCTCACCTGCCATGGGCTCTGGCCCTGTTGGTCTGCTGTGCTGTACTCTCCCCTGTGCAGCCTCTCATGTACTTGCTGTCTCACCTGCCATGGACTCTGGCCCTGTTGGTCTGCTGTACTGTGCTCTCCCCTGCCATGGACTCTGGCCCTGTTGGTCTGCTGTGCTGTACTCTCCCCTGCCAAGGACACTGGGCCTGTTGGTCAGCTGTGCTGTACTCTCCCCTGCCATGGACTCTGGCCCTGTTGGTCTGCTGTGCTGTACTCTCCCCTGCCATGGACACTGTGCCTGTTGGTCTGCTGTGCTGTACTCTCCCCTGCCATGGACTCTGGCCCTGTTGGTCTGATGTGCTGTACTCTCCCCTGTGCAGCCTCTCATGTACTTGCTGTCTCACCTGCCATGGACTCTGGCCCTGTTGGTCTGCTGTGCTGTACTCTCCCCTGTGCAGCCTCTCATGTACTTGCTGTCTCACCTGCCATGGACTCTGGCCCTGTTGGTCTGCTGTGCTGTACTCTCCCCTGCCATGGACACTGGGCCTGTTGGTCTGCTGTGCTGTACTCTCCCCTGCCATGGACTGTGGCCCTGTTTGTCTACTGTGCTGTACTCTCCCCTGTGCAGCCCCTCATGTACTTGCTGTCTCATCTGCCATGGACTCTGACCCTGTTGGTCTGCTGTGCTGTACTCTCCCCTGTGCAGCCTTTCATGTACTTGCTGTCTCACCTGCCATGGACTCTGGCCCTGTTGGTCTGCTGTGCTGTGCTCTCCCCTGCCATGGACTCTGGCCCTGTTGGTCTGCTGTGCTGTACTCTCCCTTGCCATGGACACTGGGCCTGTTGGTCAGCTGTGCTGTACTCTCCCCTGCCATGGACACTGGGCCTGTTGGTCTGCTGTGCTGTACTCTCCCCTGCCATGGACTCTGGCGCTGTTGGTCTGCTGTGCTGTACTCTCCCCTGTGCAGCCTCTCATGTACTTGCTGTCTCACCTCGGTAATGGACAGTGGCCTCCCTGTTTGTATTTAAACTGTGCATTGTATCTTGCTTTTGGTCATCATTATGTGCCTTGCTGTTGACTACTATTGTTGTACTGCTACATCTTAGCAATATGTGAATAAATACAGTTACTCCTGGTGTGTGTTTTGTCGGTGTCGTTGCTGAATTAAGTACTTTTGGTGTTGGCATTTGATTGGCTGTGCACCATGGTCTATGTCTCACATCAACATTGCCAAGCTCTTAGCAGGCCTCATATTTTTACACAGGGGTGACAGGGTCTTCTGTCCAAACTGTACCTGATGATGGTGTAATCTGTGATGGCTATTGTACCTGTGGTATTTGTGCTGTGCATGTTTGTGGGGTGTGTGATGTGGTTGTGTTATTCATGTCTGTGTGCAGCTTTTGTGCTTGTTATACACACACTGCTTGTTGTGCATGCAGTGCTGTATGTATGTGGCACTTCCATTGCCTGATGTGCATTCCCTGTTGTCATGTGGTGTTTGTTGATTGGTGTTTAGTGTGCCTCTGTGTTTGCTTTGATATGGCAGAGTAGGTTGTGCGCCTTGAGACCCCCCCGGGTGAGTAGCGCGCTATACAAGTGTCATGATTGATTGATTGATTGATATGTGTCTTGGTGTGTGTGTTTTGTCCCTGAATGCTCATGTTCTGTGCTCATGTTGTGTGAGGGTTCCCTTTGCCTTTCCCCAGTTTGGCTGACAGGGTATGTATGTTTGTGTTGGAGTTCAGTATGTGTTCCTGTGGTGTTTGTGTGTTGTTGTTGTGCATACATTTTTGGTGGCAACCCTGTGTGTGTGTTGTGCTTGTGGCTACACTCAGGGTGTGTGTTTGTGTGTGTGTGTGTGTATGTGCTGGCTAGGATTGTATGCCTTCTGTGTGTGTGGCACTGATGATTTTTGATCCTTGTCAACCACTGCTGCAGTGTCTGTCTACCTGGTTGTGTGTTGTGTGGTGCAGTGAGTGTGTATTGTGCTTGTTGTTGCAGTGCTTGTTGGTGTGCATGGGAGTGCACGGGATGTGCACCTGGCCTGTGACTTGGTGGGGTGTGTTGCAGTGTGATTTGGGGTGGGGTATCCCTGTGGTGTTTGTGCCCTGCCCATGCCTTGGAGTGGCCCTGTCTTCTGCATATTGCGCATGTGTGGTCCGCGGCGGTGACGTGACAGTGAACGGGACGTTGCTGCTGGTCGACGGAGGATTTGTGTGCGGAAGATGAGGGGTGCCATGTTGTCAGGTGGGTGATGTGTGTGTGTCCTTGTGGATATGTTGTGACCCCCGCAGGGTGTCTGTGTGGTGCTTGGACCCTGACCATGCCTGTGTGTTGTGTTTGTATGGTCATGTAGTTGCTTACCTGCGGCGGCGTCCGCGGCGGCCCATCTGGTGGTAGTATTGGAAGAGGAACATCACGGATGCATATGGTGGGCTTGGTTCATGGCGTTCAGTTCTTGGTATCGTCTGTCACGCTCCGCGGTCCAGTTTCCGCCAGCTGAGGCTAGGCGGGGTCTCCACTGCGGTGCGTCGACTTGTTTTGGCCATCCTAATATGTGGAGCGGGCGGACGGCGGTGTGTCTGGATTGGCTGTCACCGCCGCGGTGCTGGGCGCACCTTGTTGACGGTGTGCGGCGCTCCGCGGCGGACGGGAAATGACCTGTGTTAACCTATCGTAATATGGCAGATGTGACTTCCGCAGCTTGCGGCCGGAACAAAGCTGTTTTTACGCCCCGCAGTCACCACGGTGGTGCCACCGCTCGACATCCTAATGGACCCCTAAAAGCCTAATTTCGAGTTTTTGGCAGAGAGGTGGCACAGCGGTGCAAACTGCGAAGCCACCAGTTGGCCAAAGGTCACGCCGCCCACCTGCCAGAGTATGACTTTTGAGTACTCTGAGAGGTGGGCGACGTAGAGTTGCTCTGGCATGGCCTCTTTTAAAGGCAGCAGTACCATTAAAAAAAAGTCACCGCAAAGGGACCGCACTACAACATTCCTGCATGTGCATTAACCTATGTGCATGCACACAGAGGGGCACATGTTATGCTATGTGTAGCCACATCTTGATTTTAGAACACAATGACCTCATAAAAGATCTCAACACAGCAAAAGTGAAGAAGCAAATAACCCGGGTCACACATGAACTTTTTATTTCTCAGGACCTTGCAAGGATTACAGCAGACAGATGTAAAAAATGTCTAGATCTTTTCTCAGCGCTATTAATGATCGATATTGCCTACTTCACTGTTACATTTCAAAGATACCCTTTAAGGATCACACAACTACATTCGATGTTCCTGTAAAATTAAAATCTTTTCTTCATTAATGTAGAATTTGTCTCCTATTCTCTACTCTACAGATTGTTAGCTCATATGTTGCTTTTATATCTCCCTCCTTTGATTAATATTTCCTGTCCTTTACAGCATCTCTCCATACCATGATGCACTTCCCTGAAGTTATGACCGTATGGAGTTCCTCCATGTTCATCTTGTCGATTGTGGTTTCCCCGCACCGCATGCTCACATGGATATTCTTCCCCTAGGTTTGCATCAATTTTATGACATGTACTCTCTTTTTCTTCTTCTTTGTTATCTGTTTAATCTCCCTTTCTTCTTTCTTGCCTTCTACTATCTTTACACTATCTCTCCTTTTCCTCCTTACATTTTGTATTTTTCTGAAGTTTTTTCTTTCTCTTCAAGTTATGTATTTTGTGTTCTAATCTACTGTTTGACCATTGTAAGCACTGTTTTATTCGACTAATCCTGTATAGTCATCATTTAGAGTAATATCCTGGAATGTTAGGGGTTTAAATAACCCAATTAAAAGACAAAGAGTTCTGTTGGACTTATCTAATTTGAATACAGACATTGCTCTTCTTCAGGAAAGGGGTTTAACTGATAGAGAAGCCTGAAAATTCAAAACAAATTGGGTTGGTCATGTAGTTTTCTCTTCTGCAGTACAGAAGAAAAATTGTACTATAATTCTTCCTTATAAGAAACTCAGTGTTACCACCATTTCCCACTGCTCAGATACAGAGGGAGGATGGATTGCAGTTGATTAATTAATTGATGGAATTCCACTCTCAGGGCCTGATTACGAGTTGGCTTTTTTTGGTGGTCGCACTGCAATGCCTCTAAAACTGGGTACTGCAATGGGAATACCAAATACAGCCCCAGCACGCACATGTTGTGCCCCCCTGCATACATCTCCATGCACATGGGCAACAGGGGGCACTGTAGAGCCAATTTGTTACATGACTTCCAGCCTTTTCATTGAGTAAAGACCTCCATGACACAGCTGGCAGTCCTTAAACACTTATTACGCATGACGGTGCTGCAGCGTCAGCACCATCAAATTGCTGAGCCCCTGACTGCTGTGCTACTGCCGGGGAATGGTGGTTCCCTAGTGGTTACGGCAGTGCAATGGTGGTCCGACTGCCAAAGTTGTAATTGGGCAGTCGGACAGCAGGTGAGGCAGTGGCTGGACCACCACCGCCACACCCTTGTGAGTCTGGCAGTCGTCAGACCACAAGTCACGTAATTAGGCCCTCAATCTTTAATGTGTATGGTCCCCCAGTAGTAAATAATTACTTTTGGTCTGATCTTACTACACAACTCTTAAATATTACTGCTGAATATTGTATCATGGGAGGTTATTGCAATTAAATGGCTGATCTAATTTTAGATAGACTTTCCAAAGTCACATTTATTTCTTTCAAAATGCACACAGCCTTTTGTTCAACCATAAAGCAAAAACATTTGATTGCCTCATGGGGTATCGCTAACCCAACTACAAGAGAATATACATTCTTTTCCCCAGCTCATGGCGCGCAACCCAGAATTTATTATATTTTTACCTCAGAATCGTTAGCGCAAAATCTGATAAATGCTAAAATTGGTTCTAATTTGATTTCTGATCAAGCTCCCACTTTTGCTGACTTTGATTAATTACTAATTCAACATCACCCAAAATGATGGAGATTTAATAATTTCCTTCTTTTAGATCCCGCATTCAATACACAATGTACCAATTTCATTATTGAATTCTTTATATTTAGTACTTCTCAAAATATTCCATTGCATACATTAAGGGGCTCTTTTAAAGTTTCAGCAAGAGGCTTCATCATTCATTATGTACTTAATAAAAAGAAACAAGCTGAAAGCAACATAAATCCCTACTGACAAACAAGAATGTAAAAAGATTGACTGTTAGGAACTTACATAACCAAATACTTATTAAAGATCAAGACATCCCGAAATAATTCTCTACCTTCTATAAATCTTTATATACCCTGGAGGCACCCCCCTCCAATTCGCATATATCTACTTACTTGAACTCCATTCCTAAACACACTATTCAGGACCTGGACTTCTATTGCTTGGAATTGGTTATTACTTTTCAGGACATTACAATGGAAGTCTCGCTTCTCTGCACTTTTATTTTTATGACTTCTCAAACGTTATCATTCTTTTGCTCTCTCTCAAGCTGCATCTGGTACTTTTCAAGAAGACCATAATTTGTTTAATTCCCAAAGAAAACAGAGTTTCACAACAATGTAAAAATTACCACCACATATCTCCTGTTATTGTAAATTATAAAATGTTTGGCAAAATTCTAGCCCTAAGGGGCCCATTATGATAGGGGATAATCTGCATCCTCCAGGCCGACGGAAGCCACCACCGGCCTGGAGGATGCGGATTATCCGCTGTGGACTGAGAAAAGACCCCCCCGCCAGATTAGAATGGCTGGGGCATCTTTTTTCAGTCCGCCGCTTTTCCGCCGCGGTCGCCTTCCGACCGTGGCGGAAAAGCTCTTACATGGCTGGCAGTGTCTATCAGACACCACCAGCCATATTAGGATGGCTGTGCTCCTATGCCTTTCTACGGCAGCATTTCCGCCGTGGACAGGCATACGGTGTTTACTTTGGGGGCCCGTTGCGGGCCCCCAGGGGTGAAGGGGTGGTGGGGGGTGCACATGAGTGGTACCTATGGTACCCCCATGCCTTTGCGTGCACGAAGTGGCAGGCACCACGCGGTGCCTGCAGCTTCGTGCATGCAAAGGTAAACATGCCTTTTTTAACATTGCGGCGTGTGCTGCTTCAAGCAGCACCCGCCGCAATGTTAAATATACAGGATGTGACTGCCAGGGGGGCGGTTACATCCTAATTAGCACGGAGGGACCGCCGCTGCCCTTGCGGACGGTCCCTCCTCCTCTGGAGTGGCATACGGACGCAGGTCCGTCCGCCATCCTAATAGGCCCCTAAGTTTGGACCCTTTTCTCCTCCCTGTCATTAGCACAGCAAAGTTTTGTTTTCATAAAAGGTTGTTTTTCTTCTGACAACATGAAATGTCTTTTTAATGTTCTTGCAAGAGCTTCCGAACTTTCTCATGAATTAGCGATCTTCGCCTAAGACACAAAAACATCTTTTGTTCGAGTTAGTTGACAGTTTATGTTTCAAACTTTACAGTGGTTTGCCTTTGGTCCGAAAATTGTAAACCTAATAGCTGTATTTTAGTCCAATCCCAAAGCAGCTATTCAATGCTATGATGTCTGAGTAATTTTCCTTACAAAGAGAAGCACGTCAGGGCTGTCCTTGTCACCTTTTTTATTCATAATAGCACTGGAACTATTTTTACTATGAATCAAGCAAAACAAACATATATCTATTTTCTCATATAAAGGTACCCACCTCAAATGAGTGTATGTGGATGACAATCTCCTTTATCTTTCTAACCCTCCTAAGTCTATCCCTGCCTTTCAATCTGAAGTGGAGAGAGGATGTAGCCTTACGGCTAGAGCAGTCGACTTCAACGCTGGGGAACTCAGTCTCAGCAAAGACGGTCAACATCCCATGATTCTGGGCAAATCACTTAATCTCCCTATCTCCCTGTGCCTAACAAAAAAAAATAATGTGTCCTTGTATAATGAAACTGTTGCTCATGTAAAGCGCTCTGATACCTGATATCTTCAGGTCTAGTTTGTGCAATGTAAAACTCTTAAAGAAAAAAACAAGTGCATTAATAATTGCAATTTTAATTGTAATTTATATCCTGAGATACTAGCAAATTGCTAGTATCTCAGGATATAAATTAAATTTAGATAAATCTGAAATCCTATATCTTAACAAATTTTGTCTCTGAGAATATTTTCAGGATCTGGGATTTACGTAGACTCCAACAAAGATTCAATATTTGGGTTTGTGGATTACAAATTCTATTAAAACAACTCACATTCAATTTTGAAGAAGCAATACAAAAACTAGAAAATTATTGTACTAAATGGAACCCTTTATTTTTATTGTGGCGGGGAAAATTACATTCAATTAAAATGATGCTCTCTCCTCACATGATGTACCTTATTTCCAAAATCCCTGTTCATATTTCATTGAAAACCTTCACAACATTGATTAGATTCTTTCATGTTTCTTATGGAATAATAAACATGCTTGCATTCCCTTGTCACTGTTAAAACTTACCAAACATCATGGTGGGGTAAATGTTCCCAGTTTTTCTAAATTCTATGAAGTTTGTGTCTCAAACAATCCTCCCATTGGCTTCAGAATAATTGTCAGTTGCTTAAACTTTTATGGTTTTTCTTTGAATCCTCATTTGTTTCCCCCTTCTCTTTTATGGAATTTTTATTATTCTCATCTAAGATGAGTTTTCTATCTCATCTCTCTATTGCATACACATATACACTTCTAAAGCCTCTGTTTTTTCCAAAGTCCTTTTCGTGCACAAATGTTATACATTTCCCTCTTTGGTACAATAAATATCTTAAAATAAATAATAGAAACTTCTTTTGGAAAACTTGGAAGGATAAAACTTTATGAACTAATTAATTCTTAATGAAAATCCCTTTCGGTTTTCTATAGCCCAGTCACTTTTTCAGTTACCCCAATCATGTCTTCATAAATACACACAGTTAATTCAACACATTCAAGAATTTAAATCATTGCTACAAGATAATAACATCATTTCAGTATGAACACATATTACTTACTTTATTAACACGTAATTCAAAACCTGCTTTTATTTACACACACCTTGTCTCACTCTCCACAATTAGAACCAAGTTTGTTTTAGAACTACAATGAGAAAATGATTTGCATGCACAGTGGTCCACTCAATGCTGGAATAAGATTTGGTCTAAATTACATACTGCTTCCAAAGCAGCAAATGTTACACAACGTTCTTTATACACAACAGGCTACTTGTTACTCCTATCCTATTCTAGCAAGTGAAAGTAACTGCCCATAACATGTGTTGGACCTGCAAAGCACCTCATTGTGATCTGTTGTATATATTATTTCTTTGCCCTCTTATTCTTGCTTTTTGGCTTTGAGTTTGAGGTCAACTTACTAAGATTTTTTTTAAATCAACATTCCATATACCATACATTATATGTTCTTAGGAAGCTTATACCCAGTTTGGTCTCATCTAACACGCCCATGTCCTCTACTAGACACGTAAATAGCTATAGCCTTTCAGCAAATAACTTTTAATTGGAAAAACAACATATGTTTCATATAAAGCTTGGTGGTATGCTGTTTGCTTTAATCATCGATTGGACAGAGCCTAAGTATGTTCAATTTCCTTAGCTCTTAAGAGAGAATGAATATGGTCACCTTTAACATTGTTTCTCGATAATTCAAGTTATCCCAATAACTCAGTTGCTTCTAGGTTTATGCTGTTTTAAGATTTGGAATGGTTACCTAGAGTGCCCACTTTGTCCTGTTTTAAAAGCTTCTATTTCAGTATTGTATCCAATCTTATATTGTTCTTCTCTTTCCTGTCTCTCCTTTCTTTCTGTTGCATTACTTGTAATGTTTTGGTGAAACTTTATCTCACTTATTTTACATCTTGCTTATTTCTTATTGCTCAATCAGATGCAACCTGTGCCATTATTGGATTATCATTCACATGTGCAATAGCACTCTGTTACCTTGTTACTATTTATGACTACATTTCAATAAAACATACTTGAAAAAAAATGCTTAACAGTAAATTAAAAATAAAATGTTAACTTTTTTTAAATCTCCACCCCTTATCCCCTAAAACACAATATCCCACTTAAAAAAAATGTATATACTCATTATTTTTACACATTAATACAACTAAAAATACAACAATTAATACAAAATAAAAAAGTCATAATTATTAAATAATCTTACTAAACAAATACAAAAATAAACATTAAAATCAAACACACTACAATAAAATACATACAAAATGACACATAGAAACCACATTCTATATATGATATTTTCAAAATTCATACTTTTTACCACCATATAAAAACAACACTCAAAACTATATTCTTACCTAGATATCGCTATATTCTTGATACAATATTCTTGTATCATAATATTTTTTATTCAATATTTTGTCTAAACAACCTTTCATAAAGCATGTTAGTTACACATGTATGCCTATTTCTCTAGTTTCAATCCAGAAGAACGTATGGCTCACCAGATCACCTATTTCCAGCATCCATCATTATCATGGAATTGTTTCTTAATCCAGATGTTGCTTTGGTACTGAAGGATGGTATTGGTATCTTCCTGATACAAAGTCGCTGAGTAACATCACTATTGAAGAAATGCCTGTTGGTCACTGTGAGGCAATGTTGTAGTCTGATCTACTTATAGAGAGCAACAGTCACCCAGAAGAGCTTTCTGGTGATAGTGGTGGACTAGTTAGGAAGACCAGACTGAAAAGCGATCAGACAGAAATTTTAAAGGGAAAGATTTTGATTCACTTGAGGTAAAAGTGGTCATTTTATCAAGGCATCTTAAAGAGGCGGAAGATAATTTTAAAGTTTGGTACCAAGGAAGGAAAAAGAACTGCCACCAATCTGAGATCCACTACCCACATGAGGAAAATTAGCAGGTACAGCATTACGAGAAACAGAAACACATTTAGAAGTATATAATTTTCACGAGATGAACTGAGGTGCAACTAGGGATTTTTCTGAATAATTAGAAATTAGTGAAATCTACAGTTATAGTACTTGCATGCTTACTGCTTGTAAGGACAAGCGGTATAATTGTTTTGCACAGTATGGAAGATTGCATTGATATAAGCTTGTTTGAGGCAAAGTTAGTTTTAATATCGTTAGTTTTAATATGGCAGAAATTAACAGTAAAAAGGGCCCAGCAGTCAATAAAACAGGCCCACAAACAGCTAAAAACCAACCCACACTCTCACCTTTCAGACCAGCCCATTGAGCACTGCTTGACTGCCAAACAGGCCATTCGGACTCTAGACACATTAAGTTCTGCCCTCCAGTTGTGGCATGGGTGGTATTTAAATGTGATTGGTAATATTCACATGAAGTATTGCTTTAACAAGTTAATATTCGTCTTTGAAAAAGGTGGCTACTTTTCACTGTAGATGTCACATAGACCTGAGGTAGTGTCATTTTCACCCCTATTTCGTTATTTGGATAATGTCTTCAATTATGGCATTTTGTTACTGCGAATTTTTGGCCTGCTCAATTTTGTTACAACAAGTTATTGGCCTGCTCATGGGCGATGTGCTGTTCTTCATTATAGTGCTTGAATTGGGTTTTGCTGCCCCTTGCTGTATTTTCTAGTGATGTCTATTATGTCTGTGGCTACTGATTATACATATTCATAGAGCACATTGTATGGTTTAAGAAATGACCTAATCTGAAAAGTGCATGATTTGTAAAACATATAAGTGGAGAGATCCAAGGTTTTATGGGTGCCAATTACAGACATTCTCAGCCAAAAGCCTTAATTGCCAAATACCAAGGACCCCTAACCTTCAACACACTCCATGCCCCTTTCTTCCTCCACCCTCCACTTTTTATCATTTTATCTCACGTTTGTATATACTTTTTCAGCCCCACTTTCTCCTTCGGTCACCGTTTTCCTGTCTTTCTCTTCCTTATTCTTTCTCCCATTTCTGCCTGTCACTCTATTTCTCTGGGTCAAAGTCTGACAATGAAAAATAGAACTTGATGCCCACCACCTGCATTCATCTGCCCCAACTGAGCAGTAGGTCTGAGTGAGGTATGGTTTACTAATTAGGATTTTTTGAGTACTGTCCTGGATTCGATTTGTGGAAGACAGCTGCATCAGTAGTCTGTTTGCACTGGCGGATAAAGGCGACAATGACGACTGAGGACCCAAAGGGGTCCCCCTACCCTTACCTCGGGCCGGGGCACCCGGAGAGGCTACTTACCTGTTTTGTCCTTTTTCTTTAACCCAGGTGCCGGTCAGTGACAGGGGAGTGGAGAAGGCGGAGCAAGACAGGAGGAGTAAATGGAGTTATTTACTGTATGTATTTGACTAACGTGACCTTTTCCCTTCACAGGTAAAAGATCAATGGGGTAGCTCATACACTTGTTGCCAAGTTTGTTACCAATGACTGACCAATAAATAGGGTGTTGTGGAAGGTGACGATTGATGTAGTCACCTGTCACCTGTAGTCTACTTGCTTCCTGGCCTTTGCTTCAGTTAAATTGTATTTCAGGAGGGCTTTCCAGCCTGCCATGTATTTCCTATTAACATTCGAAATACACAAATTTATCATGCGAATGTCTTAAACTGTTATTCTGTGTATCGCCATTCGATACAATGTGTGGGTTAGGGCATACACAAGAATATGCTTTCTGTTTTCACACTGTCCTGTGATAGCTGATTTGGAGGTTACCTTTTGCCTTGCTTCTGTACAATGCCTGCTCTTCTAGAATGTTTCAGACTCTAGAACTGACCTATGGCTATCCCATCTTACGCATGTATCAGTTCCCTTGTTTTCTGCAAAAGGAGAATGACAGAAATAAAGGGAAGGATGCTTTTATGCGCAAACTTGGAGCATAATCTATGTTATGTTATGTTATTTTAATTTGTATCGCGTGCAGAAACTATTAAGTGTCCCGGCATAGAGCAAAGAGACGTGACCAATAGGAAATTAGGAGAAGAGAAAGGTTTTCAGATTCTTCTTGAAGATGCACTGATCCTGAATATTCCGAAGTGTGAGAGGAATAGCGTGCCAGTCAGCCGCCACTGTTCTTGCCAAGGAGCTGCCTCCAAGCCTCTGACGTTGGAAGCGGGGGACCAGAGCCAGGCGCTAGGACAGAGAGCGCAAATGACAAGCTGGGGTGTAAAAGGCAAAGAGTTTCTTTAAGTAGGTGGGGCCAAGCCCATGCAGACCACAATGGGCCATGACCAGGGATTTAAATTTAACCCATTCAACCACCGGAAGCCATTGTAAAGAGCGCAAGTGAGGGTTCATACTAGTCCTGGCCGGAATCCCCAAAAGGAGCCTGGCTGCCGCATTCTGGACCACCTGAAGTTTCCTTAGTAGGTAGGCCGGAATGCCCACATATAGGGCATTGGCATAGTCCAATCGTGACAAGATAAGGACGCAGATGACAGACTCCTTCGCCTTCATAGGTAGAAGTGGAAGAAATTATCTCAAATATTTCAAGAGCCCAAAACTGATCCCTGCAAGTTTTTTGATCTGTGTGGCAAAGGAAAGATTTTCCTTGAACCACACCCCTAGGTTCTTAGCCGGCTTCCCTGCAGAGATGGGACTGGGGAATTCAGAAGGCCAAAGAGTATCTCTAAAGTTCGAAGTGAAGTCCCCGAAGAGAAAAATATCAGAATGAAAAATGGAGGACAGGCAGTGTTGGGCCGAGGAAACCGAGTCCACATTCTTATCCCAAGTTAAAAGAAGCTGAGTGTCATCAGCGTAGGCCATAACCTTAGCCCCAAGATGCTCTGCTAGGTACACCAGAAGTGTAACATAGATATTGAAAAGCAGGGGGCTAAGAGAGGACGTGCGGTCATTTTACCCACACCCTCCTCTTCAGGGCCCACCGTTTTGGCAATACCCCCAATTTCCATACCCTGTACCACTGTATGCACCCCAGTATCCACCTCAATTTGCCCCCCATGGCATCAACCAGCAGCCTTTTTTAGACAGAAGCAGGGGCAGAGGACGCGGGCGCAAGCGAGGAAACGGGCCAGACAAGAGGGTACAATTGGAGGACACTCAAGGTCAAGGGATGGACACCAGGAGCAAGACAGCATGAAAGTAAGCTTAGTAGTGAATCTTTCTTCACGCCAACTTACTGCAGGCGAAGACGAAGTGCTCCAGAAGGGACTCGGGTTCGTCCCTACACCTAAGATTGACCACTTCCAACAGAGCTGTGAAATCCAGAAATGTTTCCGTAAGATCAGGTTAAGAGCTTTCTTTGATTGGAGACCACAAGAGATTCCAACTGACTCAGGTCTCCATAACCCTTCGAACTTCACCCCACATAGTGCGATGGTCCCCAATGAAATCCTCACGTATGAGCAGGCTGTGCTCAAAGACATTGGGTCTATGAGACCGAGCAAGAAACACCACAACCTCTCTAATTCTGAAAGACAGATGCTAGATTCCTTAGCCAACGATCAGACCATCACTATTAAACAGGCAGACAAGGGTGGGGATACAGTCCTAATGGATACCACTGACAATGACACTGAATGTCTTAGACAACTAGGGGATAGGCGATACTATACCCCCATCCCATCCAACCCCACTGAGCGCCTGAAAACTGCTATCACTGGGCTTGTTGAGTCTGCTGAATGTCAGGAGTGGATCTCTAAAAAGGAGGCAGATTTTCTATCCAAAAAAGAACCCAAGGTCCAATATTTCTACATCCTCCCTAAAATACATAAGGGACCACCCCCGTACCAGGACGCCCGATTGTATCAGGCATTGACTCTGTCCTAGAGCCTTTATCACAGTTTTGTGACCACTTTCTACAGCCGCTGGTAAAACGAATACCTTCCTATGTCCAGGACACCACTGATGTCCTACGCCTGCTGGATAATCTACAGGGGGATATCCAGGTCGATTTTCTCATCACCCTAGACGTGGAGGCCCTCTATACCAACATCCCTCAGAGAGCCTCACTAGGGGTGATAGAGAGAATGCTCAGTGCTGAAGACTGGAGATCTCCTACGCCACCTTCCTTCATTATGGAATGTCCTACCCTTGCCCTTACGGAGAACTACTTCGAGTTTAAAGGGCAGCATTACCATCAGACCCAGGGGACTTCCATGGGCAGCACTTTTTCCCCTTCGGTAGCCTGCCTCTACATGGCAGACTTCGAAGAAAGACACATCAATGGGCCAGCGAACCCCTACCATCTTAACATCAAACTATGGAGGAGGTTCATTGATGATATCCTGGTACTTTGGACAGGCACTGAAGATCTACACAAAGAGTTCTTCAGTTGGCTAAACACGCTGAACGAATACCTCCACTTCACCATAACGGCGTCTGCATCCAAAATTGCCTTCTTGGATCTCACTGTCAGACTGGAGGGGGGTAAAATCGATACCACCATGTATCGCAAACCAACAGACCGCAACAGTTTGCTCCATTTTACCAGCCACCACCCTAAGGCCCTGAGACTGAACTTGCCTTTCGGACAATTCCTGCGGGTCAGGCGCAACTGTTCCAACCTGCCAGATTACAAAACTGAGTCCTCCCTACTATCCAGAAACCTAAGGGATAGAGGGTACCCCACCAGAGAGATATCTAGGGCACGCAAACGTGCACAAAACAACCATAGGGGTGCCCTCCTTGAATACAATACCCGGACGACAGAGGAGGCAGATTTCCTTACTTGTGTCACCACCTTTTCGCCTGCCTCAAACGAAATCAAAAAGATAATCAAACGACACTGGCAAATTCTGAACACAGGCGACCTTAATCTTACCACACCCAGATTTGCCTTTAAAAGGTCAAGGAATATTAAGGATATTCTGGTGCACACTAGACCAAAGAAGGCTGAGCCACCTAAACAAACCACTGTGTGGCAACTACCGCCTGTACGGTGACACTACCTGTGCGGCTCCTGCAGTGTGTGCCCCTTCACCAGCACATACAAAACTATCCTCCTGACGGACACCTTCCGCTGGGAATTACGCGGTCACACAAACTGCAACACTCCCAACTGCATCTACTTATTGAGATGCCCATGCGGTCTCCAATACGTGGGCATGACCTCCCGCCCCGTGAAAATCCGAATCTCTGAACATAGAAGCAACTTCCGTTGTAAGAAAACAAACACTAAGATGTGCAGACACTACTTAGAACAGAACCACACGGCTGACTCGTTGTCCTGGCTAGTTCTTGAAACCTCCCCAGACAGATCCAAGCACAATCTTTTCCTGAAGGAACAGAGGTGGATACACCGATTATCCACAGATAGCCGGGGATTGAATGAGGATATTCCATGGAGCGCTCTGTGAACACATCTCTGCATATACATCCCTTATCTGCCTAGCGACCTATGCCTAGTTCAATGTACTTCCTCTGGTTTGCCCCAATATTTGAGACTATGGTTAATTCCTGTGACAATATCTGTCTAACAACACTGAACAAATGCCAGATTAAGAGACCAGACAGAATATGGCTAATTCGCTTACCACTGCACAACGTTGCCACATAGCGATACAACCCAGGCTATTTTTACTTACTTTTTATACACTACCCTCCACTCCATCATGGCCGCCCGAACAACCACCTTAAGCACATGACCTACCGGGGAGTTCTACTTCCTGATTGGGATTCTTAGACCACACCTGGTTTGCCACTTAATGAGGAGAAACACGACCGGCTCTCCACTATCCGGACCCGGTGAGATGGGTAGGCATTACTGGCCCTGACACAAGCAGTAGAAAGTAAGTGTACCATCTATACAACGCCAACACTGGGGCTCTAACTGCTGGAAAAACATGTATCTAGGTTTACTACTTACCTTAATACCAGCCCACCCTTATCCTTCCCTCCTCAGCCTCAACCCCTATGGCTTCTCCCTTGATGTCAGACCCACCGGGTACTGTTGACACCCCATAACTCTAACCTTTAGGTGAGTAACAGTATTTCCGATCCCCTGGGTCTGCGATTAAGTTTTAATGGATACTGCTGCTACCAGTTTTTTAACTTGTTTTTAACCACATACTAGTCACTATCTCCACTAGTATGTCACTTTTTCACAGTGTGTTCACGGTCACTACAGGGTCACATGTTGTTACTTACCTGTGGTAATGTTCTCCTTTGTCTCCTCTCTTTAGGCAAGAGCAGGGTCAAACAGGTAGTACAACTTATGTGCTGTATTTAACACTGATACTAATCATTAGGTCATGTTTTGTAGATTGTAGTTTTTTTCTAGGTCCTGAAGAATCGCAGTCAATGTACTAGAAGCGAGAAACATGTTGACCACACCATTTGCACTTTAGCCCCGGTCCAATCTGGGAAACCAAAGTTCCCATGAACACCTGCTGCCCTTGATTTTAATTGTGGTAGAGGACCACCAGAATAAAATTGTTTTCCGGTACCTTGTACCACATTTTATCCTCACCCGCACTATCTACTCAGTCCTGGACCCTCACCTCCATAGGCAGTTGCATAAAAGATCTCCGATAAAGAGCCCCTCTTTGAGGTGAGCCCGTTGGGCATTGCACCGCCTGCCCGACAAGGAGCATTGCCTATGATGAAGCATGACACTCGCAAGGGTGTGTGAGACCATTATATCCAAAAAATTGGATACCCAGGGGTGGTCCTCCATTGAGCACTAGCCCTTATACCTTAGTGACCTTCTCCTTCTTTCTTTCTCCCCCTAGGAACAGCCCAGTCATCTCTCTTGTTGTCTGGCTAAGAGAGGACCCCTGTGGAACCTCTGTGGTCGCTACCTGAGCAGAGGAAGAAGATGGAGGAAGCTATATCTGTTGAACCCACCTTCTAAGAAGGATCTGTGCCAACCACACACTGTGCCTGACACCCCAGTCTCTGTTAGCCTCGATAGGAGGAGGGAGTGAGGGACAGTGTCTAACGCCGCCAACAGGTCAAGCAGAACCAATGCTGCTTTCCCGCCGGCATCCAAACACTCCCTAATTGATTCCACAACCTCCACCGGGGTGAACTCGGTGCTGTGGGAAACTCTACACCCTGACTGGTCTGGATGTAACAAGCCCTCTCTCTCTCAACAAACTCCGTACGTTTTCTATTCACCACCTTCTCGCATACCTTAGCCAAGCCAGGTAGCAGTGAGATGGGCCGGTAGTTGGCTAGGATGAGGGAATTGTGGGACGGCTTTTTTAAGAGGGGCAAAATCTTAGCCTGCTTCCAGGCCTCTGGCACAAAGGCATCCATAAGAGATAAATTGATAATACCGTTGACCTCATTGCTAATGGTCTGGGCAACTGCTGCTAGCATTCTGGCCGGGCATGGATCCTTAGGGGAGCCCGACATCAGGCCCTTAATAATTTTAAGGGACTCAGAGAGGTCCACAGGCCTGAAGGTGTGCAGAGAATGCTCTGGGTCAGCTGGTAATGATACTAACATTGTCCTGGTGTCCATATTGCAGGGGGAAAAGGCCACCTAGATAGCAGGAATTTTGTCCCCAAAAAAATTAGAAAGGCTCTCACACCAAATATCCATGGATTTGGACTCCCTAGACAGAGCAGCAGGGATGTAAAGCTCTGTACGATGGAAAAGATTTCTTTAGCGTTGTTTTTTGCTAATTCAATGCGAGTGGCCTCTTTGCCTGGTTTATTGCCTCATAATAGATCTTTTGTTGACGGCAAAGCCTCTGCTTGGCCCTCAAACAATATTTACTACGGCGCCAAGCCCGCTCCAGAATTTTACACTCATGTTTGAGCATTTTAAGCTCTGAGGTGAACTAGGGCTTTGATGGAGAATCCCTGGAAAGTCTAGTACAAAATGGCGAAGCAAGTGAATCCACAGCACTGCAAACCCAGTTAGTGAAATCCGAAAGTTGCCCCTAGAGATTTCCCACAAGGGAGGGCCTAGAGACCTCCAGGGCTTGGCTCAGAGCTATAGGGTTGATTTTGCCAAAGGCTGGTTTAACATAGGTGCGTACTATACGTTCACAATTAGTGACTTTCCAAATAAAGAGGCCTATTAGGATGGTGGACGGAAACGTGTCCCATCCGCCATGGTTGCGGCAAAAACACTCCCGACCGCACCGCGGATAATCCGCGGTAGCGATTAGGATAATTCTGTCAAGAAACACCGACCGCGGCGGACGGATCACATCAAAAATTTTCTGCGGCGGACAGATCACACCAAAGACCGCCGTAAGCGGACGGTACCAAAGAAACACCCTCCGCCGCGGACGAACATGACCGCGGAAACAGGCCCAACCGCCGCATTACCTGCGGAGGTTCCGGCCGCACGATTAGGATAACGCCGCCATTCCAAAGGATCTCACCACCTCCCTCGACCGCAGCGGAAACAATGCTACGACAAACGGAGCATGACTGCGGAAGGACCAAACAAACAACATCCCTGCCGTCAAACCAATTCCAAAATGGCTGACGGAAGTAAATAGAAAACACACTAAACAGGACACACACCCACCTGAAACACCCACCCCCAACAACTACACGCCCCAATGACACCCCCTCCCAAGCCCCGAAAAATGCACCCAAGTCACCACACCCACAGAACACCTGACTGGCAACAACCATTGGGAAATGCAAAAACAACAATTGATGGACAGAATGCAGAACAATGTCATACATACGTCTGGCAGTTCGGGCTGGACTGTTCCCATGAGGCACAGGGTCAAGGCTGATTTGCATAATGGCCATGTCTGACCTGGGGTGGTGTGGAGTGCAAAAAAACGATGGATTTAGGCCCAGATCTCTGTACTTGGGTGAATGTATGACATTGTTCTGCATTCTGTCCATCAATTGTTGTTTTTGCAACAACCATTGGGACACAACCACCACACAGAGTATAAAAAGAATCCCTCCCATTACCACAATCCTTTGCATCACAGCATAGCAGCAAGAAAGAGGCAGAATACCACAAACAGCATACACACACAAATACACATACAACCTGCACACAAACACACCCACCACACAAACCCCCACAACACCATCCCTACACACCACACACCTGCACACCCCACCCCACCACACACACACACCTTGCACATCACACACCATGGCACCCAAGAAAACCCCCAAGTTCACAGACAGTGAGTTGAAGGTCATGGTGGATGAAATCATCCGTGTCGAACCACATCTGTTCAGTACCCTAGTCCAGCAGACCACCTTGGCAACCAAAAAAAACATGTGGGACAGGATAGTGACCAGAGTCAATGCGTCAGGGACCATGCCACCCACCAAACTCGAGATCCAGAGGTGGTGGCACGACCTCAAGACAAGGGTGAAAGGCATCAGGGCCAAGAACCACCTGCGGGCACACCACACTGGCGGCGGCACTCCCCCGGAGCCTATACCATTTGCTGAATGGGAGGAGAAGGTGCTGGGCATACTGCACCCTGAGAGCCTGGAAGGAATCGAAGAGAGACTAGAGGCTGGTAAGTACAAACCAACGACCACTATCACACTGCCATGGTCTGCCTTGTACAACTGCCAAGACACATCCCCCATGCACCAATCCATGCATGTGGGCCACATAGTCACCCAAATGTGAAGTCCTGGGCTCAAATGCACCCACCATGACCAAACACAAATGTTGCCTCCTATGTTACCAGCCTTGTATGTTGTCAAAGCAGCCAGCACCACAACTCCCAACAGGCCCCCATGTCGACAGGGAGGGTGGTGGTGGGTGGGGTGTGTGAGAGACCAGCACTACAACTCCGAACAGGCCCCCATGTCTACAGAGAGGGTGTTGGTGGGTGGGGGGTGTGAGAGAGGTGAGTGGGGGGGTGAGAGAGGTGGGTGGGGTGTGTGAGAGACCAGCACTACACCTCCCAACAGGCGCATTAAACAGATGAGAACATGGATAATAAGTTAAAATGGATTACAAAAGAAAGTAAGCAGCGCCAAAGGTGGCAGATTTCGCAGTGCACTTGGTTTGGGGCGCAGACACGCCCCTTTTCCTTGTCGTATGTGAGAGACCACCACTACAACTCCCAACAGGCCCCCATGTCGACAGGGAGGGTGGTGGTGGGTGGGGGGGTGAAAGACCAGCACACACATATCCAAGTATTGTCTCCCCACCTCCACGCCACCATATTGCCCTGTACTGTCAACCACAACAACATGATGACAAGAACAACCATGTCCTGATACCAGAGTGATTTGTAATGTGACAACCAAAAGCCTGTCATGTCCACAGCATTGATTCTGAAATTCTTGTCCCTCAGGTGATTGCAACTTGATAGGCGAAAGCAGCAACCGCCAGCAACAGGCGCCCCCTCACAGCCAGGACTCTCTGATGAGGATCCCATTGACACCTCGGGTGCAGAGGACGATGCTGGCCCCAGCACACTCCCAGTGCCATCAGGCTCCCAGGACATTCCGGCCTCCACCACCTTGGCCAGTGTCACAAGACCAACACCTGCCATTGTGAGCTGTGCAGCTACCACCACCACCACCACCATCACTCCTGCCTGTGCCACCCTGCCTGACCCATCAGCCGATGATGGGCCATCGACATCTCAGGCTAGCAGGGAGAGTGGACGGAGAGGACACAGGTGAGGCCACAGCTCGCAAACAGGAGTGCAGGTGCTAGGTGAGGTGGGGAACGAGACCCACCCCATCCTGGGATGGAGACCCTGGAAGCCATCGCCAGAGTCCATGCCTCCTATGAGCGGTCGCAAGCACAGGCAGATCGGGCCCACCAAGACTCGCTACAGAGATGCCAGCTGTTGCGGTCCATTGACACTCGGATTGGCCAAATTGTTGACCTCATGGGGCAGCAAAATGCTCTTTGGAGGGAGTGGTTATCCCACGCCACACTACCTCCCCCTCACCCAAGTGCCCAGCGGGACAGGTCACCAACACCACCGCCACCATCACCTGAGGCCACTGACAGGGAGGCTGTCCCTGACCAACCTGCCCCCACAGCTGTCTCCGCTCCGGCTCCAAGACGGAGGGGCCGTCCAAGGCTGGATCCAGCTGAGAGCAGTGGCAATGCACCATACACCCGCTCGAAGAGGGGCCGCCACTTACTTCACCCTTCCTTGTGCCTACCATTCACCCTGCAAACTATCTTGTCCCACAATGCCAAGCCTTGGCACACATCTGTTGGACTAGGTGTACATCACACAATGTGGTGTCCCCATGGAGTTTTCATCTGCCATGACCTTCAACTCTCACTTCCCCCCAACACCTACTTGTAAATATGCACTAACATCAATCCACAACCTGTTAATAAACACCATGTAAACACTCAATGCTGTGTGACCTCCATGTTTTGATCACATGTTTGTCTTATAAGTTGTCATTACCAGGTGCAGGGATCAATGTTCTTGAGAATCATGCCTCTTTGGGAGTGACCTAGGGATAATGAGAGAACAACAAGCACTGGTCAGGAAAGTGATTCACACCCATCATAACACACTGTGCTGCAACATCCCACAAACCACACTCATCACCAAATAAGTGGATCACAGGACACACATCAGGGAGCTTTGCATGTACACCATCTCCCACACCCATTTGCGAACAGAACATACCAGAACAGGCAGCATCCACATACCACATCCACACATCACCAGCAAACATACATCGCGCATTCACCAGCAGCACGAGAGGTAGTTACTCACATTTATGGAAAGTAGCGATCAATGAGCTGACGCCTCTGGTCCACACCTTCTTCCTCCCCACTATCCTCATCAGTGGACATGGGTGGGATGGGAGGCGGAGCAACCTGTTGGTCTGCAGGGTCCATGATCAGTTCAATATTATTGCGCAAGGCCATGTTGTGGAGCATGCAGCAGGCAATCACGATTTGGCATACTTTGCCTGGTGAGTATGGCAGGGCCCCTCCGGTTTTATCCAGGCAGCGAAACCTAGACTTCAGCAGTCCAAAAGTACGTTCCACCACTCGACGTGTCCTCCCATGGGCCTCGTTATAACGCATTTCACCAGGGGTAGTAGGATTCCGTATGGGGCTCAGCAACCACGGCCGTTTTGGGTAAGCAGAGTCGCCTAGGTGGGGGATAACAGACACATACATCATTACCAGGATTGGTGGGAACACCATGGCACACATACAACACAATAGTCCTCACAGCACACTCACCTACAAGCCACGCACGTTCTGGACGCAGATTAGCCATCAGTTGGGGGACAATGCTGCTCCGCAGGATGTGGGAGTCATGTGCGGATCTGGGGAATCTGGCACACACATAGGAGATGATGTTGTCAGCCAGGCAAACCACTTGCACGTTGATCGAATGTAGTGCTTCCGATTGCGATATACAGGTTCACATGCCTGGGGTGGAATTAGACCAATATGTGGGCCATCAATGGAACCCACTACGTGTGGTATCCGGGCCAGGGCATAGAAGTCACCTTTCACTGCAGCCAGCTCTACCGCACGTGGGAAATGGATGGAATCATCCTTGTAATGCATCATGGCATTCAGAACATCTCGCAGCACCATGCTGAACATGGATTGTGACATCCCCCCAGCATGACCAACTGTGTACTGGAAAGTGCCTGTTGCGAAGAAGTGAAGTGCCGCCATCACCTTTGCTGTGGGTGTAATAGCTCCTGGATATGTCCTGCGTGGCTGCAGATGAGGTGCCAATTGTGCTACAAGCTCCTGCAATCTACGACGGTCAAGGCGGAATTTGCGGATCACCTCCTCGTTAACCATGTCCTCCAGCACAGTGTATGGTCGATGCACATTTGGAGCCCTCCTGTGTGGGAGTAGATGGGAGCAGATGTCAATTGACCAACACCGCATAGCTGTGCCACAATATCACATCTTGACCAACACAATACATATAATGCATCTTTCAGACACTGACTCAATGTGTGACGTGACCAATATATAAGGCACTACAGCTAACTACACACACAATGTTCACCCACAAACAACATCCTGTGTGCAAACATGTCCAATTTAACGTGCACACATGTTGAAAAAACTGCCAACAACACATGATTGAGGGCCCAAGTAAGGACAAGCGTCTCTTCTCAGACACACATGGACGTGCACACACAAGACGAACATGGAACACACCCTCCTTGTCTTCATGCACCCATGACCCCACCTACAATGCAGGGCATCCTCACATGACATGCATGGGCATACAACAGGCGACACACATACGCATACACAGAATGCATGTATACCCAACATCATTGCTACTTGCAGACACAAACCACACACTCACAACAGCTTCTGAAGGTGGGTGCACAGGCTTGATGTACTGTGTAGATGTGTACAAATAGAAACGTGTGACCTCAAAACCAAGACGTCAACACATAGCCATGCACATCTGATGCAACTGGGGTGCACATCACTGGCCTTTGTTAACCACTGGCAAGGTCAATAGTATGACCACACATGCAACAAATGGACATGAATGACACACGTGGACACGGGCCATTTACTTGACATCATGATTCTTGATGCACTCCGGACATGTCCTGACACACATGTACAACTATGAACATTACATGTGTGCGGAGACATGCAGTGTGTGTACACATGCCATCCGGGTACGCCTTCCCCCAACACAGAAGATGATCCTTCATACTGCAATTGTGCATGACATATGCTGCATGGTCAAGGACCATCACGGTCACACCCCGCCAAACGCATGTGCGCACTACCGTGACGGTGCATCTTTTGAAAAACATCACTCACTGGCATCGCAATGGCGGAGCACGCATTCCACGTGGGCGGTGCAGGCTAACACATACATTTGAATATGCAAGTGGAAATGGCAGTTGGTACCCCCCCTTACAGTCACATTGCAGCACCCACCGCAGACTGCTGGGGGCTGCCCGGTCACCCACTGCCGGTTGCTGGCCGGTCACCCACCGCCGGGTGCTGCCCAGTCACCCACCCCGGCCCAGGCTGGTCACCCACCGCCGGGTGCTGCACGGTCACCCACCGCCGGGTGCTGCCCGGTCACCCACTGCCAGGTGCTGGCTGTGGGTGAGCGCCCTGTGCATTGAGGTCACCCTGGCATGGATGGCCCAGGCCGGTCACCTACCACCAGGTGCTGCCCAGTCACCCACCGCCGGTTGCTGGCCGGTCACCCACCGCCAGGTGCTGCCCGGTCACCCACCGCCGGTTGCTGGCTGGTCACCCACCGCCGGGTGCTGTCCGGTCACCCACCGCCGGCCCAGGCCGGTCACCCACTGCCGGGTGCTGTCCGGTCACCCACCGCTGGTTGATGGCTGGTCAACCACCGCCGGATGCTGCCAGGTCACCCACCGCCGGTGGTGGGTGGGGTGTGTGAGAGACCAGCACTACAACTCTGAACAGGCCCCCATGTCTACAGGGAGGGTGTTGGTGGGTGGGGGGGGGGTGAGAGAGGTGGGTGGGGGGGTGAGAGAGGTGGGTGGGGTGTGTGAGAGACCAGCACTACACCTCCCAACAGGCCCCCAAGTCTACAGGGAGGGTGGTGGGGGTGAGAGAGGTAGGTAGGGGGTGTGAGAGAGGTGGGTGGGGTATGTGAGAGACCACCACTACAACTCCCAACAGGCCCCCATGTCGACAGGGAGGGTGGTGGTGGGTGGGGGGGTAAAAGACCAGCACTACAACTCCCAACAGGCCCCCATGTCTACAGGGAGGGTGTTGGTGGGTGGGGGGTGTGAGATACCAGCACTACACCTCCCAACAGACCCCTATGTCTACAGGAAGGTGGGGTGTGTGAGAGAGGTGGGTGGGGGTGTGTGAGAGAGGTGGTTGGGGGGTGTGAGAGACCAGCACTACAACTCCCAATGGGCCCCCATGTCTCATCCCAGAGCAAGATGGAGTCCACCCACCATTTGCTGACCAGTGCATCTCCTCCTTCAAACTTACAGGTACATAGACATCTTCACAGGGGCACCATCCAATAGCAGGACCAAACCACACATATCCAAGTATTGTCTCCCCACCTCCACACCACCATATTGCCCTGTACTATCAACCACAAGAACATGATGACAAGAACAACCATGTCCTGATACCAGAGTGATTTGTAATGTGACAACCAAAAGCCTGTCATGTCCACAGCATTGATTCTGAAATTCTTGTCCCTCAGGTGATTGCAACTTGACAGGCGAAAGCAGCAACCGCCAGCAACAGTCGCCCCCCTCACAGCCAGGACTCTCTGATGAGGATCCCATTGACACCTCGGGTGCAGAGGACGATGCTGGCCCCAGCACACTCCCAGTGCCATCAGGCTCCCAGGACATTCCGGCCTCCACCACCTTGGCCAGTGTCACAAGACCAACACCTGCCATTGTGAGCTGTGCAGCAACCACCACCACCACCACCATCACTCCTGCCTGTGCCACCCTGCCTGACCCATCAGCCGATGATGGGCCATCGACATCTCAGGCTAGCAGGGAGAGTGGACGGAGAGGACACAGGTGAGGCCACAGCTCGCAAACAGGAGTGCAGGTGCTAGGCGAGGTGGGGTACGAGACCCACCCCATCCTGGGATGGAGACCCTGGATGCCATCGCCAGAGTCCATGCCTCCTATGAGCGGTCGCAAGCACAGGCAGATCGGGCCCACCAAGACTCGCTACAGAGATGCCAGCTGTTGCGGTCCATTGACACTCGGATTGGCCAAATTGTTGACCTCATGGGGCAGCAAAATGCTCTTTGGAGGGAGTGGTTATCCCACGCCACACTACCTCCCCCTCACCCAAGTGCCCAGCGGGACAGATCACCAACACCACCGCCACCATCACCTGAGGCCACTGACAGGGAGGCTGTCCCTGACCAACCTGCCCCCACAGCTGTCTCCGCTCCGGCTCCAAGACGGAGGGGCCGTCCAAGGCTGGATCCAGCTGAGAGCAGTGGCAATGCACCATACACCCGCTCGAAGAGGGGCCGCCACTTACTTCACCCTTCCTTGTGCCTGCCATTCACCCTGCAAACTATCTTGTCCCACAATGCCAAGCCTTGGCACACATGTGTTGGACTAGGTGTACATCACACAATGTGGTGTCCCCATGGAGTTTTCATCTGCCATGACCTTCAACTCTCACTTCCCCCCAACACCTACTTGTAAATATGCACTAACATCAATCCACAACCTGTTAATAAACACCATGTAAACACTCAATGCTGTGTGACCTCCATGTTTTGATCACATGTTTGTCTTATAAGTTGTCATTACCAGGTGCAGGGATCAATGTTCTTGAGAATCATGCCTCTGTGGGAGTGACCTAGGGATAATGAGAGAACAACAAGCACTGGTCAGGAAAGTGATTCACACCCATCACAACACACTGTACTGGAACATCCCACAAACCACACTCATCACCAAATAAGTGGATCACAGGACACACATCAGGGAGCTTTGCATGTACACCATCTCCCACACCCATTTGCGAACAGAACATACCAGAACAGGCAGCATCCACATACCACATCCACACATCACCAACAAACATACATCGCGCATTGACCAGCAGCACAAGAGGTAGTTACTCACATTTATGGAAAGTAGCGATCAATGAGCTGACGCCTCTGGTCCACACCTTCTTCCTCCCCACTATCCTCATCAGTGGACATGGGTGGGATGGGAGGCGGAGCAACCTGTTGGTCTGCAGGGTCCATGATCAGTTCAATATTATTGCGCAAGGCCAGGTTGTGGAGCATGCAGCAGGCAATCACGATTTGACATACTTTGCCTGGTGAGTATGGCAGGGCCCCTCCGGTTTTATCCAGGCAGCAAAACCTAGACTTCAGCAGTCCAAAAGTACGTTCCACCACTCGACGTGTCCTCCCATGGGCCTCGTTATAACGCATTTCACCAGGGGTAGTAGGACTCCGTATGGGGCTCAGCAACCACGGCCGGTTTGGGTAAGCAGAGTCGCCTAGGTGGGGGGATAACAGACACATACATCATTACCAGGATTGGTGGGAACACCATGGCACACATACAACACAATAGTCCTCACAGCACACTCCCCTACAAGCCACGCACGTTCTGGACGCAGATTAGCCATCAGTTGGGGGACAATGCTGCTCCGCAGGATGTGGGAGTCATGTGCGGATCTGGGAAATCTGGCACACACACGGGAGATGATGTTGTCAGCCAGGCAAACCACTTGCACGTTGATCGAATGTAGTGCTTCCGATTGCGATATACAGGTTCACATGCCTGGGGTGGAATTAGACCAATATGTGGGCCATCAATGGAACCCACTACGTGTGGTATCCGGGCCAGGGCATAGAAGTCACCTTTCACTGCAGCCAGCTCTGCCGCACGTGGGAAATGGATGGAATCATCCTTGTAATGCATCATGGCATTCAGAACATCTCGCAGCACCATGCTGAACATGGATTGTGACATCCCCCCAGCATGACCAACTGTGTACTGGAAAGTGCCTGTTGCGAAGAAGTGAAGTGCCGCCATCACCTTTGCTGTGGGTGTAATAGCTCCTGGATATGTCCTGCGTGGCTGCAGATGAGGTGCCAATTGTGCTACAAGCTCCTGCAATCTGCGACGGTCAAGGCGGAATTTGCAGATCACCTCCTCGTTAACCATGTCCTCCAGCACAGTGTATGGTCGATGCACATTTGGAGCCCTCCTGTGTGGGAGTAGATGGGAGCAGATGTCAATTGACCAACACCGCATAGCTGTGCCACAATATCACATCTTGACCAACACAATACATATAATGCATCTTTCAGACACTGACTCAATGTGTGACGTGACCAATATATAAGGCACTACAGCTAACTACACACACAATGTTCACCCACAAACAACATCCTGTGTGCAAACATGTCCAATTTAACGTGCACACATGTTGAAAAAACTGCCAACAACACATGATTGAGGGCCCAAGTAAGGACAAGCGTCTCTTCTCAGACACACATGGACGTGCACACACAAGACGAACATGGAACACACCCTCCTTGTCTTCATGCACCCATGACCCCACCTACAATGCAGGGCATCCTCACATGACATGCATGGGCATACAACAGGCGACACACATACGCATACACAGAATGCATGTATACCGACATCATTGCTACTTGCACACACAAACCACACACTCACAACAGCTTCTGAATGTGGGTGCACAGGCTTGATGTACTGTGTAGATGTGTACAAATAGAAACGTGTGACCTCAAAACTAAGACGTCAACACATAGCCATGCACATCTGATGCAACTGGGGTGCACATCACTGGCCTTTGTTAACCACTGGCAAGGTCAATAGTATGACCACACATGCAACAAATGGACATGAATGACACACGTGGACACGGGCCATTTACTTGACATCATGATTCTTGGTGCACTCCGGACATGTCCTGACACACATGTACAACTATGAACATTACATGTGTGCGGAGACATGCAGTGTGTGTACACACGCCATCCGGGTACGCCTTCCCCCAACACAGAAGATGATCCTTCATACTGCAATTGTGCATGACATATGCTGCATGGTCAAGGACCATCACGGTCACACCCCGCCAAACGCATTTGCACACTACCGTGACGGTGCATCTTTTGAAAAACATCACTCACTGGCATCGCAATGGCGGAGCACGCATTTCACGTGGGCGGTGCAGGCTAACACATACATTTGAATATGCAAGTGGAAATGGCAGTTGGTACCCCCCCTTACAGTCACATTGCAGCACCCACCGCAGACTGCTGGGTGCTGCCCGGTCACCCACCGCCGGTTGCTGGCAGGTCACCCACTGCTGGGTGCTGCCTGGTCACCCACCGCCAGCCCAGGCCGGTCACCCACCGCCAGGTGCTGCCCAGTCACCCACCCCCGGCCCAGGCTGGTCACCCACCGCCGGGTGCTGCACGGTCACCTACCGCCGGCCCAGGCCGGTCACCCACCACCGGGTGCAGCCTGGTCACCCACCGCCGGCCCAGGCCGGTAACTCACCACCAGGTGCTGCCCAGTCACCCACCGCCGGTTGCTGGCCGGTCGCCCACCGCCAGGTGCTGCCCGGTCACCCACCGCCGGTTGCTGGCTGTTCACCCACCGCCGGGTGCTGTCCGGTCACCCATCGCCGGCCCAGGCCGGTCACCCACTGCCGGGTGCTGCCCGGTCACCCACCGCCGGTTGATGGCTGGTCACCCACCGCCGGATGCTGCCAGGTCACCCACCGCCGGCCCAGGCCGGTCACCCACCGGCGGGTGCAGCCTGGTCACCCACCGCCGGCCCAGGCCGGTAACCCACCGCCGGGGGCTGCCCGGTCACCCACTGCCGGTTGCTGGCCGGTCACCCACCGCCGGGTGCTGCCCGGTCACCCACCGCCAGTTGATGGCCAGTCACCCACCACCGGGTGTAGCCCGGTCACGCACTGCCGGTTGCTGGCTGGTCACCCACCGCCGGGTACTGCCGGGTCACGCACCACCAGCCCAGGCCGGTCACCCACCGCCGGATGCTGCCCGGTCACCCACCGCCAGTTGCTGGCCGGTCACCCACTGCCGGGTGCTGCCCGGTCACCCACCGCTGGTTGATAGCCGGTCACCCACCACCGGGTGCTGCTCGGTCACCCACCGCCATGTGCTGCCCGGTCACCCACCACTGGGTGCTGGCGGTGGGTGACCGGGCAGCACCCGGCGGTGGCTGACCATGCAGCACCCGGCAGTGGCTGACCGGCCTGGGCCATCCATGCCAGAGTGACCTCAATGCACAGGGCACTCAACCACCGCCAGCACCCGGCGGTGGGTGACCGGGCAGCAACCGGCGGTCTGCGGTGGGTGCTGTAATGTGACTGTAAGGGGGGGTACCAACTGTCATTTTCAATTGCATATTCAAATGTATGGGTTAGCCTGCCCTGCCCCTGCGGAATGCGTGCTCCGCCATAGCGACGCCAGTGAGTCAATAATTTCAAATGATGCACCATCACAGTAGCGCGCACATGCGGTTGCCGGTGTGTGACCGTGACGGTCCGTGCACATGTAGCCAATGGGAACAGGTAACGCGGGCCGCGTAAGCGCATTCAAAAATAGAGAAAGCCATGCACCGCCACACCAGGGCCAGTAATTGGTCCATTTTGAATGAGGCATCCCAGGAAAACCAACTGCTGCAGATGTGTGCCACTGATGTGAGCTCAGGGCCCTATAAATGTGTGAATTTCAGCAGCACACATTCACTGCTTCCAGCCACTGCTGCCTGCACCCATCACCTCGACCTGCTGCTGCTGCTGCTGAGCTATCCAACAACTGCTGCCTGCACCCATCACCTCGATCTGCTGCTGCTGAGGTATCCAACAACTGCTGCTGGAGTGCCACAGTCCCGGACCTTGCCATGTCAAGATTGCGAGAGATCCTGTCTCGTCCCTTCACCAAGCGGAGCTGGATGTCCTTGTGAACGGTGTGATCCACCACAATGAACGGCTCTACGGTGCCATCGGACAGGTGGTAAGTGCAGAGGGGGACATGTTGGTGTGCATGAGGTGGTCACTGACTCCTGGCTTATGCTAGCTTGGCGGTGTGCTGTGGGACCTTCACATATGTTGTACTGTGCATGGCTGCTGAAAGATACGTGTTTCTATTATGTTTGTGAATGTCCAACTGTCCACTGACCTTCCCCTCTTGTCTCCCATCATGGTAGGTCAATCTTCACCTTCGCAAGGCCGTGTGGAGGACCATAGAACGTGATGTACGGGCAGTGGGGGTGTGCAATAGATGACACACACACTGCCACAAGCGCTGGGACGACATCTCCAGGCTCAGCAAGAATGTGGCGGAGATGACACTGGGCCTGATTCCCAGATCAACTCGGCTTGCACGACGTACCAAGACCCCTCTAATGCACCGTATCATAGCTGTGACGCATCCTGACCTGTCCGCACGGCTGAGAGGGGATCAACAGCAAACTAGCGGTAAGCACACTGAATGGGTTTGTGACTTGTGAGTGCATGCATGTTTTGCTGCTCAGGCACAGTAGTGACATCTGTCATGTATATGTTGTGCTGCAATTGCATGTTGGTGCCATTAGCGGAGTGAGCGTTGGCATCCATGTCCGCCAGGTGGACATACCAGTTGCATTGTAGTGCAGGGTCCCAGGACATGCCGTTGAGGTCTGTGGTCCCATGGCATCACATGTGTGGTGGTCTGCATGCACTTGCCCTGTTTGTTTGATGCACATGTTTCACAGCCACCCACGGTTCTTTGACATGAGGATGTCTGTTAGGGGTGGTTTGTGTGCAGGATGGGTGTTACATGTTAATCGACTGTGATTTTGTAACCTTCAGTACGTGAGTATGGCACTTAGGTAAACCTCTTTTCTCTCTCTTTCAGATTTGGCAGAGGGCATGAACAACAGACGACTGAGATGAGTGGTGCCAATGCTTCCGGATCCGAGATCACACACATGCAGACTGAGACTGAAGAGAGCAGCCCCGGAGACGGGGACAGTACTGTCCCTGAGGAGTCACATGTGGATACACCATCGTCCTCATCTTCAGACAGTGTTGGTGAGTCAGCACTGTTGGTAGACACAGGGAGTGGGCAATCAACACCTTCAGTCGGTACACAGCACACAGGGCCCACACTGCCACCAACTGCAACAAGTACTGCTCGTGCTCGCCAGAGTAGGGGGAGCAGAGTTGCCTTCGGTGCAGGCACCGCTCCCCCTGTGACACAAAGTGCACTTTGTGCTGAGGCTGTTGATCTGCTCCGACAGCTGTGTGTAGGGCAGACCAACATGATCAATGCATTCCAAGACCACGATAGGAAGTTGGGGCAGGTGGTAGCATTCATGGAGGGGATGCATGGCGATGTTGCTGGTCTCCACAGAACAGTTCAGTCATTAGCAAACACAGTGTCTGCAGCCATTGTACAGTTGCATGGACAAGGTTCTACTTCATTTTCCCCATCCACACCACTTGATGTTTCGGCAGAGAGTGACATTTCAGAGCAGACCTCATTTTCGGGTTATTGCACTAGAAGCAGCCACAGGGAGCAAGGCAGGGCACGGAGGGCACAGACACCATCACCTAGGACAAGGAAATCTATAACCAAACACGACATCAGCTACCCTAGAGTTGACACACAGGATCCTCAAGGGGTGTTGGGGGACAGGGATTCACATGTAACACAAGCATCCCCCTCAAAAGGTACTCCCTCCCAAGGCCAGGGACACTCCCAAGGACAAGGACACTACAAAGGAAAGGGCAGCTCCCAAGGCCAGGGACACTCCCAAGGACAAGGACACTACAAAGGAAAGGGCAGCTCCCAAGGCCAGGGACACTCCCAAGGAAAAGGACACTACAAAGGAAAGGGCACCCCCCAAGGCCAGGGACACTCCCAAGGACAAGGCCACTACAAAGGAAAGGGTACCTCCCAAGGCCAGGGACACTCCCAAGGACACTACAAAGGAAAAGGCACCTCCCAAGGCCAGGGACACTCACAAGGACAAGGACACTACAAAGGAAAGGGCAGCTCCCAAAGCCAGGGACACTCACAAGGACAAGGTCGCTTCAAAGGACGGGTACACTACAATGGACAGGGCCACTACAAAGGACAAGCCTACTCCCAGGGACAGGACACCGCCCAGGGATACATCACCCCTGGCTGCCCTGAGGCTGATGTTGTTGAAGGAACGTAAAACACATGTGTCAGCGGTGGAGTCCCCCCATACCTCTACTCCCATCCACACCCCGCCGAAGCAGAGGAAGGAGTACACTGTTGTTGCATCCCCCATTACACATGATGCAGAGGGCAGAAGGCCTTGCCACAGCAAATGTCAAGCAGGGTCCAGCATGTCCCCAGAGAGCAGACCGCCACCAGCACATGCACAACCTTTGATGGGTGATTGTTCTGATGAGGCCAATCCACTTACCTGTCCAGTCATGTCCTGTGTGCCCCTACATATCCCAAAGAAATGGAGACGCACACCAGTGACACCTGACCACCCCAATGTCGCTACAGTACAGCTGTCCCCAGCTCCCAGAGCCACCCTGCCTCCTGGCCCATACAGCCCTGTGTCTCATCATTTCAGTGGTCCTAGTGGGTCAGCTGCAGTTCACTCTCATGTGTCAGATAGTGGCACTGTGTCTGTTGTTCGCTGTCATGCCTCATGTAGTAGCACTGTGTCAGTTGTGCCCTCTCCTGTTTCAGGTACTGGCACTGTGTGTGTCCGCCACACTCATGTCTCAGATGCTGGCATGGTATTTGTTGGTCACTGTACAGGGATATGTCCTGAGAGTGTGTCTGGGTCTATGGCTCATGTGTCAGTCACTAGAGCTGTGGCTGTGTCTCACACTCCTGTTTCTGGTGCTGGCAGTGTGTCTGGGTCTATGGTTCATGTGTCAGTCACTACATCTGTGGCTGTGTCTCACACTCCTGTTTCTGGTGCTGGCAGTGTGTCTGGGTCTATGGCTCATGTGTCAGTCACTAGAGCTGTGGCTGTGTCTCACACTCCTGTTTCTGGTGCTGGCAGTGTCTCTGGGTCTATGGCTCATGTGTCAGTCACTAGAGCTGTGGCTGTGTCTCACACTCCTGTTTCTTGTGCTGGCAGTGTGTCTGGGTCTCTGGCTCATGTGTCAGTCACTAGAGCTGTGGCTGTGTCTCACACTCCTGTTTCTAGTGCTGGCAGTGTTTCTGGGTCTATAGCTCATGTGTCAGTCACTAGAGCTGTGGCTGTGTCTCACACTCCTGTTTCTGGTGCTGGCAGTGTGTCCGAGGCGACTAGGTCAAGCAGTCCACCAGATTCTGTGCTGTGAGGTGTAGCTCCCATCACTCACATGTCATTTGACTTGGTGTCTAGATTGTCCATTGTAACCAGCCTTGCATTATTAATGTCCTTGGTACGGTGCGCTTGACCCACGTACTTGTGTTGCCTCTGATGTACGTGCTCTGTGCCATGGACTGTTGATCCACTCAGCCCCTCTCATGTGCTGCCTCAGATGTACCTTTGCCTTGCCATGGACTGTTGATGCACTTAGCCCCTCTCATGTGCTGCCTCAGATGTACCTTTGCCTTGCCATGGACTGTTGATGCACTTAGCCCCTCTCATGTGCTGCCTCAGATGTACCTTTGCCTTGCCATGGACTGTTGATGCACTTAGCCCCTCTCATGTGCTGCCTCAGATGTACCTTTGCCTTGCCATGGACTGTTGATGCACTTAGCCCCTCTCATGTGCTGCCTCAGATGTACCTGCTCTGTGCCTTGCCATGGACTGTTGATGCTCTTAGCCCCTCTCATGTTCTGCCTCAGATGTACCTGCTCTGTGCCTTGCCATGGACTGTTGATGCACTTAGCCCCTCTCATGTGCTGCCTCACTCAGATGTACCTGCTCTGTGCCTTGCCATGGACTGTTGATGCTCGTTCCCCCTCTCATGCGCTGCCTCAGATGTACCTGTGCCTTGCCATGGACTGTTGATGCACTTAGCCCCTCTCATGTGCTGCCTCAGATGTACCTGCTCTGTTATGAACGCTGCCCTGTTGCTGTTCTGATACTGCATTGTGCACTCTCATGTGCTGCCTCAGATGTACCTGCTCTGTTATGAACGCTGCCCTGTTGCTGTTCTGATACTGCATTGTGCCCTCTCGTGTGCTGCCTCTGATGTACCTGCTCTGTTATGGACACTGCCCTGTTGCTGTTCTGATACTGCATTGTGCCCTCTCATGTGCTGCCTCTGATGTAGCTGCTCTGTTATGAACGCTGCCCTGTTGCTGTTCTGATACTGCATTGTGCACTCTCATGTGCTGCCTCAGATGTATCTGCTCTGTTATGAACGCTGCCCTGTTGCTGTTCTGATACTGCATTGTGCCCTCTCATGTGCTGCCTCTGATGTACCTGCTCTTTTATGGACACTGCCCTGTTGCTGTTCTGATACTGCATTGTGCCCTCTCATGTGCTACCTCTGATGTACCTGCTCTGTTCTATCCAGTGCCCATGCTCTTGGCTACTCTAGGATTACACCCCTATTATGTGCAATAAAGCAAGTAAATCATGTGTAGTGGTTTGTCGCTGTCATTCCTGGTTGTCTCCTTGCATTATTGATATATTGGTGATCTCGTAAATGCTGTTTCCCCAACATGACCCTCCCCCTCCCCACGTCACGGCCCCGGAGGGTACTCCCCTTCCGACAGCAATTCGTGTGTTGGCGTACCTGCGTCGTCGTCGGCGACGGTCCATGACTTGCTGGTGGTGGAGCACGAAGAGTATCGGAAATGCGTGTAGCGCTGGGTCCATGACGGCAATCTGCTTGTGGTGGGTATCTCGCCAATGTGTTGTCTGTACGCTGTGGTGAATCCGCCGTGTTCAGGCAGGTTGTTTTTCCGGAGCAATTTGCTGTGTGTTTTCCGCCATCGTGATTTAGAGGACGTCATTCCGTACGGCGGTGTCTCTGGATTGGTTCCGTCCGCCGCGGGGTTGGGTGTAGTTCCGCGGCGGTGCGTGCTCTTCCGCGGCGTACGGACATTTGAATGTGTTTCCCATCCTAATATGGCAGGCGGACTGAGCGCGGCTGGCGGACTGTAAAAAGGCATTTTCCGCCTACTCCAGGCCGGCGGTCGTCCTTCCGTCCGCCATCGTAATCGACCCCAAAGTATGTTATGAAGTTGTCGGACCAGGAAACTGGGCATGGTTCCTCCACTGCAATGGGAATGTTGGGGCATGTAGGATCCAATATATGGCCAGCCTTATGAGAAGGCAGGTTGACCCACTGGGAAAGTTGAGCCAGATCCAAGCACGCCAGACAATCAAGTGAGTCCTTATTGTCAACCTGGTCGAAATAAATGTTAAGGTCTCCTAGCACCATATAGTGAGTGAACTTCAAGGCTCTGGCGATGACAGCATCATCCCATGTTTCCAGAAAGGAGCCTACCATACCAGGGGGCCTATAAATCAAGGAGCCTCCCATAGTAAAGTGGGCTCAGAAGTGAATGCTGAAGTCAAGGGATTTGCAGTTACCCCATGAATTAGCATTGCCCATACGGAGGTCCTACCTCTCCTTGTAGATAATGGCCACTCCGCTCCCTCACCTCTAGGCGATCACCTCTGGATAACTTGTAGCCCTCAGGTGTGGCTATAGTAACAATGGGGTCAGACACAGAGTCAAGCCAGGTCTCTGTGATAAACAGTAGGTCAACAGGACGGTCGACAAGTCAAAAACGTCGACATGATGTTTCCTGAGAGACCGAACATTAATGAATGCAGCGGAAATGGATGAACCACAGTGAGTCGTGGCGTTAAGAGGGGTTGGAGAAACAGAGCCCGCCCCCAACTTGAGGCCACATGTTGGACATGTGGAATGGTAGGAGGCCGCCACATCCAAGGAACCTTGCTGAGAGCAAGACTGACGGCAAAGAGCCCACAGCTGATCCCTGGTATACCGCAGGTCACCCCCGCCCCTGAAAATGGACGGGCAGCGTGGCTGGCGCTGGCCGCTTCTGAAACACGGACGGGCGCAGACGGGCTTGCCTTAGGCATGGCCGCTGCGTGCATCCGCTGCACGTCAGCTCCATCCCCTGATTAAATACGGAAGGGGAAAAGCACATTAGAGCAACTAGAACATCAACCCCCGTAATGGCCGCTATGAAATAGCCAGGTGGGAGAGCGAATGAACCTAGCCGGCCCACCCTCCACTCAAACAGCCCAGAAGTGCTGCGGTGGAACGGGGCGGAGCGGAACTCACAAAAAACGGGTAAGCCCCCAAGTTAAAAAGAAAAAGCAGGCAACTTTTAAAACAAGCGGCAGGTCCACTGATAAGACGAGCAAAGCTCGTAAAAACTGTGAAAAACAGATTCAAACAGTAAAATGCCATAAAAAGTCCCCTAATCGCAGCCGTTACCTTATCAAGCTCTAAGCATCAGAGCCATCCCCTGATTAAATGCGGAAGGGGAGGAGCGCCGGTTAGAGCAACTAGAACGTCAACCCCCATAATGGCCGCAATGAAATGGCCAGACGGGAGCTGCGGTGGAACGGGGCGGAGTGGAACACACAGAAAACAGGTAAGCTCCCAAGATAAAAAGAAAAAGCAGGCAACTTTAAAAACAAGTGGCAGGTCCGCTGTTAAGACGAGCAAAGCTCGTAAAAACTGTGCAAAAGAGATTCAAAGTGCAAATACCATAAAAAGTCCCCTAATTGCAGCCGTTACCTTCTCAAGCTCTAAGCGTCAGCGCCATCCCCTGACTAAATCCGGAAGGGGAGGAGTGGAGATAAAAACTCAAAACATTTTGGAAAAGGGTTTAATAACATACTTTCAATGCTTAATTTGTAACTCAGAAAGCTGTGTAGTCTTGAATCCAAAACATTCATCTTTAATCCACTACCAGACACTCCGTCCCCTGTTATCTGTACCTTGCAGGTTCCTGCTTTCTCCCTTTTTGATGTTTGTTGCTTCTTTATCTTCTACTTTCCCTGTGTGTTTTTCCCTCTCTTGCCTTCGGTAAATGTCTGATGTAGAAAAATAAGTACCAGCCCCCAAAAATGAGTGCCAGTGGGTCCCACAGAGGCAGATGCACAGTGGCACAGAGGTGGAACAGAGTCCCAACAACAGCTCCTTACGCCCTTAGAGGGTACCTAAATAACCTTTCTGAAGTTCCGAATGTGAATGAGTATTTTGATTTTTCCCATGTCACACTTGCGGTGCATTCAAAGACAGAGGTAAAATGTCAGTCTAATCTGCTGACAAATTGTTACATATTCTTTTATAATGAAGACTAGGGTTTACTTTCGTACCCTTACTGCATAGAGTGAGGATTTTGTAAAGTGAACTTGGTGAAAACCTTGCTGGTGTGAAAAGAAAGGTTTTAGGTTGTTGTTTTCTTCTACACAAAACAAAATCTAAGTATTTATAAAGGAACTGTACAAATATTTCAAAAATAATAAACATGAAAGCACAAATGAAAGGTTTTTTCTAATTCTAAAGAGCGATGGAAACAAATATTTTAATAGGGTCAAAACAAATCAATAGACCACTCAATGATGTGTAAATGACAAATATTTGCTGAAACCCAATTTCCACACATTATTGTTTGTGCACTATATCGATTTATCTGCAAAATCGTATGTCTGTGCAAATTTAGTGATCATTTCAATGGAAAATGTGCTGCCCGTAAATTACTGGGGCTTCCACACCATGCTTTAGTAATATATTTGCGACGGAGCACTCCTAAATGCAGCACCAGCTCCACACTACACCCTTACCATTCTCCTGCTGAATGTGGCTCATTTGCGACACTTGTTCTTTGCTTGAAGCTTGGATTTCTCAGAATCCCTATGAGTTCAGTAATGTAACATTGATTGCAGCAACATCAGATCGAAAATTATTCCATCATCACTGCCTACTAAGGCCACAAGAGCTTTTACTGCACTGGGAGCTTGCTGTTAAATTCGTCCAGTTTACTCAGCTGCAGGAGTCAGACTCTGTCCAAGCAGCAGCATCTACTGAAGCACCTGCGAAGGGCTCATTGCGCGCATAGTGAAAGGCCGAGCAGTGCGCATGTTCACTTTTGTAAATACAAAGTGCGCTATTTGGCCTTGGCTGTCTGACACAATCACAGGACAAAGAAGAAGTTATGTCCATGCTGCTAGGTGGATTCTGAAGACAAGACAGTCACAGTCATCACTGGGTTCAGCCTTAAGGTATGAGGTCAGACAATGGTGGTTATTAACAGAGTATTGCTTACTTAGGACAGAGTGCTGAAACTGGGAAAATTAATGATTTGAGGAACGTTTGCTTAATTTTTTGCTAAAATAAATGCACAGGTAACTTTAAACAAATTCTTGGGGTTGCAAATCACACATTTTTCTTATTGAAACCGGATATACAAATAGTTATCCTTCGGAGACTCATGGAAACTGGCCAGCATCTCGGAAACCAAGGTGTTGGTCTCCAAAATGAGATATTGAGGAACTGTTATATACAGTACTGCAGTTGAGGTATCCAAGTTAAGGGTCTGTCTTGACTCTAAAAGCCCATCTTGGCTCCAAGAGTCAAGGCACAAGCTGAGCCATGGGAACAATTGGCATGGATCTGCTGCAACAAATATGTACAAATATGGTACTGTGTCTTCAAAAAAAAAATATATATATATTTCTTTGACAAGTGTTTCACCTTAGTAAATTAGATCATAGTACTATATTGAGAGGCGTTTATTAAAAGTAAAAGTTTATAAACATGAACTTAGAAACATTCATGCCTCCACCTTCCACTCCGACCACAATGCTGTTGTGTAGTTCCTACATATTAATAGGATCTGCGCATTTGTTGGACAACATAAACTAAGAGCTTGGCACCAGGTCTGATTCCGGACACCCCCGCAGGATACGTTGGCCTAGAGATCAGCTATCTCACAGTGCATCGTAAGCCCCCATAACCTTATTAGGAGAGCAAATGGTTTCCAACAACCACTGAACATGACAACCCTGACCCCTCAGGGATCATGGAAACAGTACAGGGCCTTTAGCTCAATCACTCGTGCTCACTTATTCTCAGAGAGGTATACAGAGAATTCATAGTGGGACATTTCAATATAATTATTGAACCAATGCTATTCTTATATAAAATATGTGTGCTGCAATGATTAACAGGCAGAAGTAGGTAAAAGTGATTGCGAGCACCAAAAGCATAAATAGTAGATACAGGTCTACCATGGAGTTAAAACAGGTGTACATATGCAGGCATATAAAACAAGGCAGTAATCAAGCATACTCCTTCTATGCAAACCCTACTCTGAATGTACCTAGAGTGTGTGTAGGTGTAGAACCAAGAATCCCCCCATTACCTTATGGGAAAGAATGAAGGATAATGTCTTGGTTACAAACTGGATACTTCTTACGAAATGTCAGACTGCTACATGGTAAAGTCTCAGCATGAAAGGACCCTTGGTGTCAGATGAAGTGCATGCTCTACCAATCTATTAGGATGCTCATCTTTTATAATAGAAAGCAGCCTTGCGATGGGCATAGAGATTAGTGATGTTATGGATAAGTAGATAGCCCTGTAGCCCCGTAGATGAAGATAGAGATAACATTTGTACATAGTGTGAAAAGAGACTGTGTACATCACGTTCAGGGCATTGTGATAATGTTGTGCGAAGCTAGATGTGTAAGGAAGTTTAAAGAGAAACTAATCCAACATTGTTGCACACATAAATATGTGCTAAAGTTCACGGCTGAAATGTTATTGTGAGGACAATGTAAGGAATGAGCGGCTTCGCTACATGTGCCTAATCTGTGAATATAACAATACCATTAGTAAGCTAAGAGACAAATCAGTTGTCAAGTGAACCCTGCATTAGACTATATTCTTATTTTACAAGGAGCATCGTTGTAGTTCATTAAGTCAAAAACAATTGAGATTTATGTACAGCACACATTTTGGTCAAATGGCCAAGATGGTATTGATCCTACGTTTTCTGGTATAAGAATGTGCAATTCAGCCCATAAATCAGTATCCATGTCTCTCTCCTGACATTAAGGTATAATGCTTAGTCTTTCATTCTTGGTGCATGAGGTTAGAGAGAAGGCAGAAGGCAGAAGTTAAAAGAAAAATCCGCTCATTTTGGACTTGAGGGCTCAACAGGCTCTCAAGCTGAATCTGAGCCTAGCGTTAGGCTTGAGCCTTCAGTGTTTCACCCACTGGTATATGTTTCACAGGGTATTCTGTGCCTAAAATAGGCTTAGATACTGCTGCCCGTGTGATTCCTCTTTTGTATGTGACAATATTTTAGCTTCCACTGTTGATGACCATCTTGTAGCTGTGATGCGCGAGGGGAACTTACACTGCTGTCAAATGCTACACAGTGTGTGTGTACACAGGTGTGGGCTTCTGCTACAGATGGTGTCCATATTCTCTGCATGCAAGGGAAGCTTGTATTGCTTATGACCAGATCTATGTTTTCTATGGGTGTGAGGGGAAACATGTACTCCTACCTAATGCTGTACCTGTTTTGTGTATGAAAATTTCGCAATGTGTGTGAGTCAAGCTTGCACTCATACACCCCAGTGCTGTGCCTTACACTTGTACAAAATATGAAATGCTGCTTGCTCATTATTATATCTAAGAGAGGCATTAAATGCTGCTGTGCAGTGCCACACTTGTTCCATGTCTTTGAAGGGTGCTTCCAGTAGCCATTCAATACCACATTTGTCCTAAGTCTTTGAAGTAAGCTTCCACTGACTAACCTGGAGCTTCTTCCATGTCTTTAAAGGAAGCTTGCTCTGGGTAAGAGTTCAACATTTGTTCCAAGTCTTTGAAGGAAGCTTGCACTGGCTGGCACTGCAGTACTAAACTTTTCCAGGTATTTAAAGGAAACTTGTGCTGGTACTACAGTATCACACTTTTTCCATGTCTTTCAGGGAAGATTGTGATGCTCTTGACCAGTGCTGTATGTCATATGTGTGTGAGCCAAAGACCCCCTGCGCTCTTGGTCTGTGTGCTCTATCTATTTTTGTGTATCTTAGGACGGACCAAAAGCCAGCTTTAGCTGTCTCTCCAGCCTCTTGTTTTAAAAAAAAAATAATATACGAGTTTGCAGAGAGAAATTGGGTTTTAGGTAAGCCAACTTCAGTTAATCACCAGACAGAGGGCCTTATTATGATGTTGGGTGGACGTGACCGTAGCGGAATCAGGACAGACCGACCTGTGGTCGGTGGTCCCGACCGCAGTATTAGAATGCGACAGTACATGGTGCTGTTGCATACTACCATTTCCCTATGGGAGCTTCTTCTGTGCCCATAAACCTGCTGTAGCACAAGCTCCAATAGAGAAATGGGAGAATCTCGTCATCCCCGCAGCAAGTGGCATGTACCTCAAGGTGCCTGCCATGCGATACATGGATTAATGGATGGTGCCCCCTTTGGCCCCCAAACCGAGGCCGCAGGGTGAAGGGACCCTTCTAAGAGCCTTCAAAGTCGCAGAAACACTGTCCATAGGGATTAGGGGCATGCCTCTGACTGGCTGGCGGGCTCCTTGAGCCTATCGGAATCCAGCCGGAATGACTAGCTGGTTTCTGTTTCAACTGCCTGAATCGTAATGCGGCGGTCGAAAGCGAAACCTGCAGTCGGAGGCTCTCTGAGTCTCATTGTAATGAGGCCCAGAGTGTCATTCACATATAAGGTCAGCCCTTTAGAACAGCATACATACCACTGGGCAGTGGATCAGCCCTCTTCAGCCATTGGCTTTGTTGATAATGTTTGGTTCTGCCTATTACATAACTGCTGGTCTTTAGGAGGTCTGGTAGTCTAAGTAACAGTATTTTGCCTGCTTATTATGTGTTTCTCTGCATTCAGAGAAGTCCAACCTAATGAGATATTTCTTTTAGTTCATAGTCGAGTAGTTCACCTGCAAATGCAGACTAGTGCTAATTTATTAATGATAGTACTGCCACAGCTACTGGGCCACTACGTTCTTATGCAGAGCGCCAAGCATCACTGACACAAGCTTCAAAACCATGCCACCATCTTAAAATGGTATTTTGCATACTCTCATTCTTTACTGCTCCACAATGGCAGACCAGTGTGAAACATTACATTTTAGCTTTTTTATTGAACCACATTCCATCCACATTTAGTTAGCTAATTTTTCTTTTTTATTTCTTTCTTTATTTTATCTTATGCTTGCACTACAAAGAAAACAACTTTGTTTTTAGAGGACAAGTGAAACTTTTTGTTGATGCCAAAACTCTTCCCCAGCAAAAGTCCATTTAGATCAGGCTAACATAGTGTGCAGTGCTGGTCCAAGTGTGGCTTATTGAAGATTAGATAACCTCATTGAACATTCAGGTTTTAGTGCAGCTTACATCAAGAGCTTTGTAGTACATTAGCGAACCAATGCACTAGATAAATAGCCTGTGTCTCCTATGCCACCATCTGTCCAAACTTAGGGGTCGATTACGATGGTGGACGGAAGGCCGACCGCTGTCCTGGAGTAGGCGGAAAATGCCTTTTTACAGTCCGCCAGCCACGGCCAGTCCGTCCGCCATATTAGGACGGGAAGCACTGTCAAATGTCCGTATGCCGCGGGAGAGCACGCACCGCCGCGGAAATACACCTGACCCCGCGGCGGACGTAATCAATCCAGAGACACCGCCGTACGGAATGACGTCTCCGACCGTCCTCTAAATCACGATGGCGGAAAAGACACATCAAATCGCAGCGGAAAAACGACCTGCCTGAACACGGAGGATTCACCACAGCGGAGAGGCAAAACATTGCAGAGATACCCACCACAGGCAGATCGCCGTCATGGACCCAGCGCTACACGCATTTCCTATACTCTTCGTGCTTCACTACCAGCAAGTCATGGACCGTCGCCGCCGACGACGCAGGTACGCAAATACACCAATTGCTGTCGGAAGGGGAGTACCTTCCGGGGCGGTGACGTGGGGAGTGGGAGGGGCATGTTGGGGAAACAGCATTTACGATAGCACCAATATATCAACAATGCAAGGAGACAACCAGGAATGACAAAGACAAACCACTACACACGATTAACTTGCTTTATTGCACATAATAGGGGTTCAATCCTAGAGTAGCCAGGAGCATGGGGCACTGGATAGAACAGAGCAGGTACATCTGAGGCAGCACATGAGAGGGGCGAAGTGCATCAACAGTCCATGGCAAGGCACAGGTACATCAGAGGCAGCACATGAGAGGGGCTAAGTGAATCAACAGTCCATGGCAAGGCACAGGTACATCAGAGGCAGCACATGAGAGGGGCTAAGTGCATCAACAGCCCATGTCAAGGCACAGGTACATCTGAGGCAGCACATGAGAGGGCACAATGCAGTATCATAACAGCAACAGGGCAGTGTTCATAACGGAGCAGGTACATCAGAGGCAGCACATGAGAGGGGCTAAGTGCATCAACAGTCCATGGCACAGAACAGAGCAGGTACATCAGAGGCAGCACATGAGAGGGGCTAAGTGCATCAACAGTCCATGGCACAGAACAGAGCAGGTACATCAGAGGCAGCACATGAGAGGGGCTAAGTGCATCAACAGTCCATGGCACAGAGCAGGTACATCTGAGGCAGCACATGAGAGGGGTTAAGTGAATCAACAGTCCATGGCAAGGCACAGGTACATCAGAGGCAGCACATGGGAGGGGCTAAGTGCATCAACAGTCCCTGGCAAGGCACAGGTACATCTGAGGCAGCACATGAGAGGACACAATGCAGTATCATAACAGCAACAGGGCAGTGTTCATAACAGAGCAGGTACATCAGAGGCAGCACATGAGAGGGCACAATGCAGTATCATAACAGCAACAGGGCAGTGTTCATAACAGAACAAGTACATCTGAGGCACCACAAGTATGTGGGTCAAGCGCCCCGTCCCATGGACATTAATAATGCAAGGGTGGTTACAATTACATGTGAGTGATGGGAGCTACACCTCACAGCACAGAATCTGGTGGACTGCTTGACCTAGTCGCCTCGGACACACTGCCAGCACCAGAAACAGGAGTGTGAGACACAGCCACAGCTCTAGTGACTGACACATGAGCCATATACCCAGACACACTGCCAGCACCAGATACAGGCGTGTGAGACACAGCCACAGCTCTAGTGACTAACACATGAGCCATAGACCCAGATACAGGAGTGTGAGACACAGCCACAGCTCTAGTGACTGACACATGAGCCATGGACCCAGATACAGGAGTGTGAGACACAGCCACAGCTCTAGTGACTGACACATGAGCCATAGATCCAGACACACTGGCAGGACCGGATACAGGATTGTGAGACACAGCCACAGCTCTAGTGACTGACACTTGAGCCATAGACCCAGACACACTGGCAGGACCTTTAAGTTAAATTAAGCATTTATTGTGTAGTTAATAAAAACCATTACAAAGTTAAAATACATCATTTAAAATTGATCAGTTTACATGCTTGATTGAAAATTAAAATCAGTATCAAGTTCATGTATAGTTTGAAGTTATTTCTTGGCTCTGTACATTAAATGTTCTTTTATGCTCAAACTTCTTAATAAATTTGACTGTTCTACAGATCAATTGTGGGTCCGCTGTACACAGGACATATGTTATAGCAGAGCGGCAAGTACGTATTCCGTGCTAATTTAACTTGGCCTTTAACCAGCTCTGACGTTCCTGGTCCAAAGCCGGGCAGATGCAAATCAGATGCATAAAGTCTTGTTTTCTGGCACCACATAGGTAGCACTCCTTGGTGCCTGAGGTCCTCCAGTCCGGTCGTTCAGCGTTGGTTGGAAGGCTGCCCATCCTTATACTAAGATATTTTAATTTGATGTATAATGGAATGGCAAGTCCTAAATAGGCCACTGGTTTCGGCTTGTTGTATGATTGAAGTATCATCCAGGCATGTGAGCGGTGGCTGAGGGTTGACTTATCATTAATCATAGAGTGACTGTTTGCCGCTTTTTTAGCTACCAACTTGAAAGATGATACAGGTAGCATGGTGTGCCACTGGGATGTTAGTTCGGTGGTTTCTAGGGAAGTTTTTAAAAACTTAGTGTATAGAGAATCGGGGCTGTTTTGCATTGCTTCCCACATTGCAGAGTTAATTTCCCTGTGCATCCAGATGTCATACCAAAACTTGACGGTCTCATATTTTTTTTGCAGTTCTTGAGACTGCAGACCGAACTCAAGCCGAACCTGTGCCGGTGAAGCATTACAGGGTAAATTAAAGATTCGCTTGTAGATACTTGTTTGAATTTTGTCTAGAAGCTTGGCGCTTCTGCCGTGATGTAACACACTGCCATAAGATATTGTTGGAAGCAGCTTGGCCTTAATCACTGTCAATAGGGGACTGAGTAGCGGACCTTTTAATTGCTTCGATAAACTGTTTAAAGCATACAACAATGCTGTTCCCTTCTTTTCAATGTCCTTAAAATGCATAGAGAAGTTAAGGCGCCTGTCCAGTTGTATTCCCAAATATTTATAGCTATCAACCACTTCCAATTTTTTATTATCTAATATAAAGAGTGGCAATGCTTTACGGCGGCGAGTTATTACCATGATCTTTGTTTTCTTGGTATTTATTTCAAGAAGGTTCTGTTTTGTGTATACCGCTAGTTCGTGCAGAAGGCGTTGCAGGCCTACTTTGGTCTGGCTGAGAAGGAAAACATCATCGGCGTAGGAAAGATGTGTTAACCGTAAGATTCCTAGCCGGGGTGGGTGGGCATTAATCCCATCTAGCCTTGTGGTCAGGTCGGCCATAAATAGATTGAAAAGATGCGGGGCCAAGACGCAGTCTTGCTTTAATCCATCATAAGTGGTGATCTTCAGCGGCGTTCGATACCGTCAGCCATGCTCTGCTCCTGGAAAGAATGAGTGACTTTGGTATCAAAGGCCTGGCCTTCAGGTGGTTGCAATCCTTCCTGTTGGGAAGGACCCAAAGAATACAACTTGGGGAAGAAACATCTGTAGTGGGGACGTTAGAATGTGGGGTACCTCAGGGCTCGGCCCTGTGCCCACTTCTATTTAACCTATACCTGCAACCTCTGATTGCTTCCCTGGCGCGCATGGGCTGCACAGTATTTAACTACGCGGACGACACGCAGCTGTTGCTGAGTGTCGATAACACAATTGCCGCACAACTTCACACCCAGAACATCTTGAGGTACACGGTCCAATGGATGACAGAAAATCTTCTAAAAATTAACCCTGATAAGACCGAGGTATTAGTAATTCCATCTGCCACCTCACCATGGTGTGACCTCTACTGGCCAGCAGAGTTAGGCCCGGCCCCAAAACCAAGCCTGAATGTAAAGAGCCTGGGGATTAAACTAGATTGCGACCTATCAATGGTCAATCAGATTTCTTCCGTGGTGAGTAGCTGTACCAACATTATCCGACAGCTACGGAAGCTAGTACCTGTCATCTCCCAATCCATGCTACGTTCTATTGTCGCAGCCACCGTGATCTCGAGGATAGACTACGGAAATGCCCTTTACCTTGGCCTGCCAAAAACCCTGACTAATAGGTTACAGGTCATTATGAACGACGCTGCTCGTCTCATTTTTAGACTGCCAAAACGATCCAAAGCATCTCCCCTGCTACAGAGCCTTCATTGGCTCCCTATTAAAGAGCGAGTGGAATTTAAAAATCTGTGCATAGCCCATAAAGCAATTTATGGTTTGGCGCCTGCATACATCAAAGACCGCATGGTGGTGTACAGTCCAATGAGAACTCTTAGATCTTCAGACTCTCAACTATTGGTCTGCCCCCGGTACAAACTTGTTACCAAGGGAGGAAGAGCCTTCTCTGTGCTAGTTCCTCAGCTATGGAACACACTACCTGAGTCGCTGCGCAGGGAAGAGAACCTCCTACGCTTTAGGAAGGGTTTAAAAACACTATTGTTTAGGAGGTCTATGAATGCTATTTAGACTAGTGGATGCCTTTTTCTGTATTGCCAAGTTGTTGTTTGTATCATCGATTTCCGAGCGCCTAGAGACCTGTAGGTGATTGGGCGCGTTATAAATCAAAAATAACAATAACAATAACAATCTTCCTGGTTAACCGGCGCCCATTATCGATCTTGACCTGCATCCAAGTATCCGTATACAGAGCCATTATAGGATTCAGTATTGTGTCTGGCAGACCCTGCTGCTTTAGCTTTGACCAGAGTAGCTGTCTGCTAACACGGTCAAAAGCCGCCTTAAAGTCGACAAAGCAGGAATAGAGTGCTTGGTGGCTTTGCATGCTTTTTTCGGCGATCATACTTATCGCCATTGCATTGGCCATGGTGCCTGTACCACGACGAAATCCCGTCTGATTGGCTGGAATTTTATTTTTTACTTCGGACCATTTTATGAGATCAATTAGCACCAATGACGCATAATATTTTGCTTCCGCGTCTATAAGTGCTATCAGGCGGTAGTTGGCTGGATTTTTACGGTCTCCCCCTTTATAGATCGGATTTATAATCGCCCCTCACCAGCTTTCCGGGAGCCGACTTGTGTTGTTTATTGTTTTGAACAAGCTGTTTAACTTACAGGCCCAAAACTGAGGATCCTCCTTATAGATAGCCTGAGGGACTCCATTCGGTCCTGGAGCACTGTCTTGCTTGCTTTTCTTTATTATTCTTAATATTTCTTGTTCCACATGTAAGCCAGATGTGTGATCAGTGCCTTGCTGTTCATTACTTGAGTTATTTGGGTGTTCAGGATCGAAACTCTCCTGATTCTCTATATTAGGTGTGCAGTGTACTTTGTTTTCTGTTACGAGTGGCGGCATCACTCTGTTTATCGAAAAAGAATGAATTATATGTTGGACCCAAGCCTTTGATGTAACACAGGTTATGTTTATTACTTGCGCTGGTCTGCTTAATGAATTTACCTGTGCCCAAAATGCTCTGGAGTCAGATTTTTTTATGTTGTATAGCACTTTGGTCCAGAAATCATTAGTTCGATCTTTTTTTTCTGTCCAAATTTGTTTCTTATATTGTTTCCTTATTAGTCGGACTATTTGCCAGGCGTGAGAATTTGAACTATGGCCTTGCGCTGCTCTCATTGATTTCCTCAATCGTCTTCTTATTACAAGTGTGGTCTTGTTGAAATGACCGTATTTCTTTTGATTAGCCTTCTCACTCAGGTTGGTGCTAGTCTTAGGTAATTTCTTTACAAAGGCAGACCATTTTTCTATAGACAATTCGTTTTCCTCGCTCATGGTTTGCAATAGATGCTTTGCCTCCTGTGCTATTTGTGGAAGTGTGGTACTCGTCCACCTTAAACGTTTGAGATTAATTGTTGATATTTCCCCCACAATTGATGGGGCCTCTAAATGTTGGCGCAGTGTCAGATTGATCTCAATATGCTGCATTGAGTGGTCGCTATCTGCAGTACCTATAATTTTAAAGCTTTTTATCAATCCCAACAGGGGGAGCGACACTATAGTGTAGTCCAAGATTGTACTTGTACTAGGGCCTATGTAGGTACTTGAAGGGGGTTTATCCTGTTTAATTCTTGCATTTAAAACTCTTAACCCTTGATTCTCGAGGTCCCACACCAGCTGCCTGCCGGCTTTATCGATCTTCTTAGCTGGGGGAATCTCCTGTTCTTCAACTCCCCAGAGTTCGTTGGCCGTAATAATATACTCCTCATCTTCTGGTAACTGTATTAGGTTTGTGTTGAAGTCACCTGTAAGGATTATCTCCCATGCGGGCTGATCAAGACGAATCCCAGATATAATATTGTTGATATGTTGGAATAGGACTTTTTTTGCTTTCATTTTTGGGTGAGCGTAAACATTTATTAAAATAATAGTACTGATGCTGGTGTGTGTTGTTCTCTCGAATTTAATAATTTGCATCTCTTCTGTGGTGGCAGCCAACTGCGAGGCCTTGATGTTTAATGCAGTTGTTATATGGACGGCCAGACCCCCCTTAGCTCGACCATAGCGCTGTGTGCGGGTAGCGTTGATTCTGTTAGCCATGTTTCTTGTAGGGCTATGATGTCGTAGGACCCCCAGATTTGCATTTTACTATTGTCATTTAGTATTTCTCTAGCACCAGCAATGTTCCAGGAAAGAACTTTTACGATATTTCGTTCTGTTTTGCCCGCACAACTATGGATTCAGTGGTCGTTTAGACTGTGTTTTTGTCTGTTCAGCTGTTCAATTTTTGCGGTTTCCACACCCCTGGCACCTTGCAGTACCGAGTATGTTGTTCGACTTGTCCTAATATGATCATCTCTTTTTGTCCGCTTTCTTAACAGGGGAGAAGGATAACCTAAGGTTTCCTTTTCCTTGAGCGAAATCCCCCAATCTTCAAATTTTGTAATTTCATTGAGTATGTCCTTGACGATTTCCGGATTCCTCCAAGTTGTGAGGGTACCTTCCTTGTTTGTGTTATCGCCAAGGTTAATAAATTCAATTGCTATTAGGTCAGTAGATGTTATGTGGGTGAGACTCCGAATTACCGATATCAGATGTAAGATGTTTCCTCGGTTTAGATAGTCTTGACCGCCTTGTGTTTCGTAATTGGGTATAAAGAGTAACTTTCCCATTACTGTAGAGTTTGTAATGTTTGGCTTCTCCAGAATGAGCTGTGAGTTGTCAACTGACCCAATTCTCGTTGATTTGTTGCTTCCATTAGCCTTTGCACTGTCTTTTGTATGTCTTCTCTGCTGGTTTCGATCATCATTGTTCACAGTCTGCCCAGCATTAATTTTTACTTTCAATCCTACTCTTTTTTGACCGTGTAATTCAGTGTTAAATGTGTAGTCATTAGCAGTAGCAAGATCAGACCTTACCTCTTTTTTCAGTCCTATGCTTCGTTGTTCAACATAGTGCTCTGTAAATATCTTTACTTGTATCCGATCCTGCTTGGTCTTATCTGCTTTTGCTGTAACTTGTCTTATGTTTTTATTGTACTTGTTAGGAGTAACATCAACATTCATGGTTATATCCAGGATTAGAGTTACTTTCTGTTTGTTATCCATAACTTTCGTCACTACCCTTTGGCCATCGTGCCTATTTAGTTCGTGCCTGCTGCACTTCTGTGTCCTTATGTCGGTATTGATCCCTTGCTCAATGGGCCAAGGTTTTTGTCGTAGCTTGTTCCCATTATTTTTCCATTCAGCCGTTTGTTTCCTTTCTATTATATTCAATTGTGAAGGATCACCATCAGTACTTTCCAGAATCCAATCTGAGTTACTTGATGTTATAGATGAGGTCGCTGAATCGTCCTTGTTTGAGTTCTCCGTACCTAAGCTTGTTGCATGGAGGGTCTCCTCTGTGTGCGTTGTTGTTTTTTGCCTTTTAATTTGGGCTAACTCATTGGCGCTTGCTTCAGTGGCTATGAACTGTTGCCCTTCTTCTTTTAAGCTGTGCTTCAGAGGTCTTCCTTGATGTTTTGATGTTATTGGTGACTGATGTGTCCCCTCTTTAACGTCTACTTTGGGTTTTGATCGCTTGTTTGGACCATTGAAAATTGGGAAGTTGGTCACAGGCTGCTTAATTGCTGGTATGGTGCTTAGTCGATGATTTCTATTTTTCCTCGCACATTTTTTCTGTCGTTTAGTGAGCGGTTGTTTATTGTATGAATTTTTCTCGCCGCCCTGTTCGAACTGTTCATATTCCAAGGGTTCGTAGCTGTTGCCCTTTATTTGGTTTGAGTGAGCCAATGGGTCATTGTATTCTGTTTTAACTTCTTTGCTCTTATCACGTATAACTATTTCTTCTTTGTCCTCGTCTTTGTGGTTGGCAAAGGTAATGAGGTCTCTTTCATTTAGTGTACTATTGAGGCCATGGTTTGCATGTTTGCATACCTGAAGAATGTCTTTGAGAATCAAGGGCAAATCCTTTAATTTATCTAGTATAGGACTACATGTGCATTTTGGGGGCTGTACACATAGCCCTTGTAGGGTATCATACTTATTTGCCATGACACCCAATTTTTCATTTATACTGGAAATATGTTCTGAAATTGTGCTCATCAAATGTATTTGAATATCGAGTTTGTCAGATTGCATATTCAAAGTTTTGATTGAGGTTTCCAGTATATTGCCTAATGCACTATGCAGAGTGATTATGGATTCCAGATTTTCATTAAGGCCGGACATTCCTACTTGCTAGCTTTTATCTGCTTTTTTGATATTTGTGTAGGATTTTCATTTTGAATCTTCATCGAGGAACACGGAATTTCGACGATCAAACGTTGTATTTGTTCAGAGGACTAATATTTCCGACAGTTTTTGTGAGTGTTTGATTATTTGGTATTGGCACACTTGAGATTTCTATAATTAGAGGTTCCTGACGATGGTCAGCATCAGAGCCGTTGGACAAATCTATGTGACCGTGAATTTCCACTTTACCATTCGACCCACTAGATATCTCAATTAGATTATTGTTTGATGATTTCTGATTTATTAAGTTTGTTGAGTTACTTGGGTGCTGTGCTTTTAAACTTCCTTTATGCGCCTCTTTTGCGAATTCTCCCGTCTTGTTAAGTGGTGTCTTTTGCTTAGCGTCAGGTACTCCTGTTTTTTGTCCCGTTTTTCATCGCTGGGCAGTTTATCTTGTCCCCCTTCGGGGAATATTTTAGACTCCAGCCTGGAGTGCCACCTCTCACTCCCGTTACTAGGTTTTAGCTTGATTTGATTTAAACATGACTGCATTCTTGGAGTCGAGTGGTTGGCTGGCTGTTCCTTATAGGCAATGTCTGCGATACTGATATTATGACCACCCTCGTCGTCGACTATGTCCAGTATTAATGGCCTTATGGTTCTTTGTTGGCTTTTTGGTGTACTCTTTTCCAAAGATTTTTCACTGAGGGTATCCGTTGTCCTATTGTTGATACTTAAACGCCCTGAATAGTTCTTTTGTTCTTGAGCCTGTTCAAAACTTTTGTTTTCCATATGTACTTGGGCTTGCGTTTGAATCTTGTGTTTCCTTGCGCTAATTGCGCGCATTCGATTTGTTCGTCTATTTCTATTCCCTTTGATGAAGTAGTGTTTAATCCAGACAAGGGCATTAGTGGCACTGCTAATTGTGCAGGTGCTTTACTCGGCGTCAGGGGTTTTTGAAGACCATTTGATAATATTGGCATTTTGTAGATTGCTGTTACAGGATCTGGCAAGATGTGTCCCTGGACAGTGACCAACAAATACCATGCCAGCATCTGAGACATGAGAATGTGGGACACATACAGTGGCAGTACCTGAAACAGGAGAGGGCACAACTGACACAGTGCTACTACATGAGGCATGACAGCGAACAACAGACACAGTGCCACTATCTGACACATGGGAGTGAACTGCAGCTGACCCACTAGGACCACTGAAATGATGAGCCACAGGGCTGTATGGGCCAGGAGGCAGGGTGGCTCTGGGAGCTGGGGACAGCTGTACTGGAGCGACATTGGGGTGGTCAGGTGTCAATGGTGTGTGTCTACATTTCTTAGGGATATGTAAGGGCACCCTGGACATGACTGGACTGGTAAGTGGTGAGGGCTCATCTGAAACATCACCCATCAAAGGTGGATCATGTGCTGGTGGGGGTCTGCTCTCTGGGGACGTGCTGGACCCTGCTTGACATTTGCTGTGGCCCTGCCTTCTGCCCTCTGCATCATGGGTAATGGGGGATGCCACAACAGTGTACTTCTTCCTCTGCTTCAGCGGGCTGTGGATGGGAGTAGAGGTATGGGGGGACTCCACCGCTGACACATGTGTTTTACGTTCCTTCACCAACACCAGCCTCAGGGGACGCAGGGGTGATGTATGCCTGGCCTTGGTGGAGCTCGTGTCCATGGGAGAACCCTTGGCCCTGGGAGGTGTCCTGTCTATGGAATGGGCCTTATCCGTGGGCGGTGCTCTGTCCCTGGGAGTTGGCTTGTCCTTTGTAGTATCCCTGTCCATTGTAGTGTCCCTGTCCTTTGAAGTGTCCTTGTCCTTGGGAGTGTCCCTGGCCTTGGGAGGTGCCCTGTCCTTCGAAGTGTCCTTGTCCTTGGGAGTGTCCCTGGCCTTGGGAGGTGCCCTGTCCTTTGAAGTGTCCTTGTCCTTGGGAGTGTCCCTGCCCTTGGAAGGTGCCCTTTCCTTTGTAGTGTCCTTGTCCTTGGGAGTGTCCCTGCCCTTGGGAGGTGCCCTGTCCTTTGTAGTGTCCTTGTCCTTGGGAGTGTCCCTGGCCTTGGGAGGTGCCCTTTCCTTTGTAGTGTCCTTGTCCTTGGGAGTGTCCCTGCCCTTGGGAGGTGCCCTTTCCTTTGTAGTGTTCTTGTCCTTGGCAGTGTCCCTGTCCTTGGGAGGTGCCCTGTCATTTGTAATGTCCTTGTCCTTGGGAGTGTCCCTGACCATGGGAGGTGCCCTTTCCTTTGTAGTATCCTTGTCCTTGGGAGTGTCCCTGCCCTTGGGAGGTGCCCTTTCCTTTGTAGTGTCCTTGTCCTTGGGAGTGTCCCTGGCCTTGGGAGTACCTTTTGAGGGGGATGCCTGTGTTACATGTCAATCCCTGTCCCCCAACACCCTTGAGGATCCTGTGTGTCAACTCCAGGGCAGCTGATGTTGTGTTCTGTGAAAGATATCCTTGTCCTAGGGGATGGTGTCTGTGCCCTCCATGCTCTGCCTTGCTGCCTGTGGCTGCTTCTAGTGCAATGCCCAGAAAATGACGCCTGGTGTGGATGGGGGAACTGAAGTAGAACCTTGTCCATGCGACTGTTGAATGGCTGCAGACACTGTGTTGGATAATGACTGTATTGTTCTGTGGAGACCTGCAACTGTAGTGTAGTTCCTATTATCCCAATAGGCTCTGCGCATTGGAATAATATCTTCAATAGTATAGACCTAGGGCAGAGGTTAACTAGGTCTTCTACTGACGATATTAGACTTAAAGTTTTGTGTTTGCCAGCTAGCTCAGAGTTCACTAGAAACTTTCTCGAATAGGCAAGGAGGATTTTAACCTCCCTGGATAGACAAGAAGGGATTTAGTTTCTGACAACCATAGAATATGACAACTTTGCCCTCCCCTAATCAAGAGTGTATCTCTAGAGTCGTGTGAAAACAAAAGACAACTTATTTTACTCAGTCAGTTCAGTGCATTCTTAGTTTCACCAGATTGTAGAGAAAAGGAAGAGACGGGCGTGTTCAATATAGAATGGTGTTTATTGATCAGTCTCTTTTCTCATACAAGAGAAATGAATCGCTATTATTGCAATACTTATAGTTAAGTAAAGTGCATACAGTAAAGACAGAATTATAAAATAATACTGTAAAAGCATTGATATGGTTTCTGAGCCATATGATACTTTAAAATGGATAAAAATAGATACATACATATATACATTTGACTAATCGTACTCAACTGGTGCTTCTAACCACGCCTACCCCAGTGTACCTGACCTAAGCCTAATACGTGGGCGGGAGTAGATAAGTAGCAGTTTAAGTTAAGTTTGTTTTGCCAAGGGACTGACTCGAGAATTCTCTGCAAGGGATTATTCAGTTCTGTACCTGAGATGTAGAATGGTGGAGGGCTGGTATCTCTTATCCCAGGTCTTGATATTCCAGCTGCCTGCGAGGGCTGCTTGGAAGCGCCGGAGCTGGATTTCTCAGCAGGAGAAAGGCAGCGTCTCGTTCTCAGCGCGTCAGGAAGGAGGGGCAGCGCCTGTGGGCTTCGCTCTCTGCTGGGCTTCTCAGCACGTCTCGCTGCTCCAATCTCGTCACCACCGCATGTGTTTGCTTAAGGCAATGTCGGTAATATTTATACCTGAAAGGTGCCGAGATTGACGTAAGGATGGACATATATACGTCAATAAGGATGTCATATGAACTGGTTCGTTCGCACATTCTTTACTGAAGTTCTCGGTGAAATCAAAACAATGGCTTTGGGAATTTCCCAGGTCGCTGTAGGTTTGATTTGTTTTGAGAACTCCGTATGCCTTATCAGGGGCTGGAGGAATATCGCTTGTCTAATTAGATGGCATGCGTTATGACCTAATCAGATAACGCGCTTCTGTGCCGTGGTGTGGCTTAATCAGATAACGGTTTTTGCACCGTTGGATGGCTGCTAGTTAATTATTAACCAAACCAGGGTCAGGAATAGGGGGAAACCATACAGTACCTATAGGAATACATCACACAACATCGCCATGCATCCCCTCCATGAATGCTACCACCTGCCCCAACTTCCTATCGTGGTCTTGGAATGCATTGATCATGTTGGTCTGCCCTACACACAACTATCGCAGCAGATCAACCGCCTCAGCACAAAGGGCACTTTGTGTCACAGGGGCAGGGGCAGCGGTGCCTGCACCGAAGGCCACTCTGCTCCCCCTACTCTGGTGAGCACGAGCAGTACTTGTTGCAGTTGGTGGCAGTGTGGGCCCTGTGTGCTGTGTACCGACTGAAGGTGTTGATTGCCCACTCCCTGTGTCTACCAACAGTGCTGACTCACAACCACTGTCTGAAGATGAGGACGATGGTGTCTCCACATGTGAGTCCTCAGGGACAGTTCTGTCCCCCTCTCCGGGGCTGCTCTCTTGAGTCTCAGTCGGCGTGTGTGTGATCTCGGATCCGGATGCATTGCCACCACTCATCTCCATCGTCTGTGGGTCAGTGCCCTCGGCCAAAGCTGAAAGAGAGAGAAAAGAGGTTAACCTAAGTGCCACACTCACGTACTGAAGGTTACAAAATCACAACTTCCTTTACTGTTGACCAACATGTAGCACCCATCCTGCACACGAACCACCCCTACCAGACATCCTCATGTCAAAGAACCGGGGGTGCCTGTGAAACTTGTACATCAAACAAACAGGGCAAGCGCATGCACACCACCACACTTGTGATGCCATGGGACCACAGACCTCAACGGCATGTCCTGGGCCCCTGCACTACAATGCAACTGGTATGTCTACCTGGCTGACATGGATGCTAATGCTCACTCCGCTAATGGCACCAACATGCAATTGCTGCACAACATACACACCACGGATGTCACTACTGTGTCTGAGCAGCAATGTATGCATGCACTCACAAGTCACAAACACATTCAGTCTGCTTACCGCTAGTTTGCTGCTGATCCCCTCTCAGCCGGGCGGACAGGTCAGGATGTGTCACAGCTATGATGTGGTGCATTAGAGGGGTCATGGTGCGTCGTGCAAGCCGAGTTGATCTTGGAATCAGCCCCAGTGTCATCTCCGCCACATTCTTGCTGAGCCTGGAGATGTCGTCCCAGCGCTTGTGGCAGTGTGTGTGTCGTCTATTGCACACCCCCACTGCCCATACATCACGTGCTATGGTCCTCCACACGGCCTTGCGAAGGTGCAGCTTGACCTACCATGATGGGAGACAAGAGGGGAAGGTCAGTGGACAGTTGGACATTCACAAACAAAGTAGCAACACGTATCTTTCAGCAACCATGCACAGTACAACACATGTGAAGGTCCCACAGCACACTGCCAAGATAGCAGAAACCAGGAGTCAGTGAACACCTCATGCACACCAACATGTCCCCAACTGCACTTACCACCTGTCCGGGGGCACCGTAGAGCTGTTCATAGTGGCGGAGCACACCGTCCACAAGGACATCCAGCTCCGCTGCGGTGAAGGGACGAGACCGGATCTCTCGCACTCTCTGCATGGCAAGGTCCAGGACTGTGGCACACCAGCAGCAGTTGTTGGATAGCTCAGCATCAGCAGGCCAAGGTGATGGGTGCAGGCAGCAGTTGTTGGATAGCTCAGCAGCAGCAGGTCGAGGTGATGGGTGCAGGCAGCAGTTGTTGGATAGCTCAGCAGCAGCAGGTCGAGGTGATGGGTGCAGGTAGCAGTTGTTGGATAGCTCAGCAGCAGCAGGTCGAGGTGATGGGTGCAGGCAGCAGTTGTTGGATAGCTCAGCAGCAGCAGGTCGAGGTGATGGGCGCAGGCAGCAGTGGCTGGAAGCAGTGAATGTGTGAAATTCACACATTTATAGGGCCCTGAGCTGATATCAGTGGCACACGTCTGCAGCAATTGGTTTTCCCAGGATGCCTCATTCAAAATGAGCCAATGACTGGCCCTGGTGTGGCGGTACACGGCTTCCGCTATTTTTTAAATCGCTTATGCGACCCGCGTTACTTGTTTCCATTGGCTACATGTGCAAGGACCGTCCCAGTCACACACCGGCAACCGCATGTGCGCGCTACCGCGATGGTGCACAATTTGAAATTAATCACTCACTGGCATCGCAATGGCGGAGCACGCATTCCGCGGGGGCGGGGCAGGCTAACACATACATTTGAATGTGCACGTGGAAATGGCAGTTGGTACCCCCCTTACAGTCACATTGTAGCACCCACCGAAGACCGCCGGCCCTGGCCGGTCACCCACCGCTGGGTGCTGGCGGTGGGGGACCGCCCTGTGTATTGATGTCACCCTGGCATGGATGGCCCTGGCTGGTCACCCACCGCCGGCCCTGGCCAGTCACCCACTGCCGGGTGCTGGCGGTGGGTGACCGCCCTGTGTATTGATGTCACCCTGACATGGATGGCCCTGGCCGGTCACCCACTGCTGGGTGCTGGCCGGTCATTCACCGCCGGGTGCTGGCAGTGGGTGACCGCCCTGTGTATTGATGTTACCCTGGCATGGATGGCCCTGGTCGGTCACCCACCGCTGGGTGCTGGCCGGTCACCCACCACCGGGTGCTGACGATGGGTGACTGCCCTGTGTATTGATGTCACCCTTGCATGGATGGCCCTGGCCGGTCACCCACCGCCGGGTGCTGGCGGTGGGTAACCGCCCTGTGTATTGATGTCACCCTGCCATGGATGGCCCTGGCCGGTCACCCACCGCCAGGTGCTGGCCGGTCACCCACCACCAGGTGCTGGCGGTGGGTGACCGCCCTGTGTATTGATGTCACCCTGGCATGGATGGCCCTGGCCGGTCACCCACTGCCGGCCCTGGTCAGTCACCCACCGCTGGGTGCTGGTGGTGGGTGACCGCCCTGTGTATTGATGTCACCCTGGCATGGATGGCCCTGGCCGGTCACCCACTGCCAGGTGCTGGCGGGGGGTGACCGGCCAGGGCCGGTGGTGGGTGACCATGGTGGGAGTTGTAGTGCTGGTCTCTCACCCCCCCCCCCCACCCACCACCACCCTCCCTGTAGACATGGGGCCTGTTGGGAGTTGTAGTGCTGGTCTCCCACCCCCCCCCCACCCACCACCACCCTCCCTGTAGACATGGGGGCCCGTTGGGAGTTGTAGTGATGGTCTCTCAACCCCCCCACCCACCACCACCCTCCCTGTAGACATGGGGGCCTGTTGGGAGGTGTAGTGCTGGTCTCTCACCCCCCCCACCACCACCCTCCCTGTAGACATGGGGACCTGTTGGGAGTTGTAGTGCTGGTCTCTCACCCCCCACCCACCACCAACCTCCCTGTAGACATGGGGGCCTGTTGGGAGTTGTAGTGCTGGTCTTTCACCCCCCCACACACCACCACCCTTCCTGTAGACATGGGGGCCTGTTGGGAGTTGTAGTGCTGGTCTCTCACCCCCCCACCCACCACCAACCTCCCTGTAGACATGGGGGCCTGTTGGGAGTTGTAGTGCTGGTCTCTCACCCCCCACCCACCACAAACCTCCCTGTAGACATGGGGGCCTGTTGGGAGTTGTAGTGCTGGTCTCTCAACCCCCCCCACCCACCACCACCCTCCCTGTAGACATGGGGGCCTGTTGGGAGTTGTAGTGCTGGTCTCTCACCCCCCCCACCCACCACCACCATCCCTTTCAGACATTGGGACCTTTTGGGAGTTGTAGTGCTGGTCTCTCACCCCTACCCCCACCCACCACCACCCTCCCTGTAGACATCGGGGCCTGTTGGTGACTTATAGTGCTGGTCTCTCACCCCCCCACCCACCACCAACCTCCCTGTAGACATGGGGGCCTGTTGGGAGTTGTAGTGCTGGTCTCTCACCCTCCTCCCCACCCACCAGCACCCTCCCTGTAGACATGGGGGCCAGTTGGGAGTTGTGGTGTTGGCTGCTTTGACAACATGCAAGCCTGTGAACGTAGGAGGCAACATTTGTGGTTGTTCATGGTGGGTGCATTTGAGGCCAGGACTTCACATTTGGGTGACTGTGTGGTCCACATGCATGGATTGGAGCCTGGGAGATGTGTGTTGGCAGTTGTGCAAGGCCGACCATGACAGTCTGATAGTGGTCATTGGTTTGTACTTACCAGCCTCAAGTCCCTCTTCTATTCCTTCCAGGCTCTCAGGGTGCAGTATGCCCAGCACCTTCTCCTCCCATTCGGCAAATGGTATTGGCTCCGGGGGAGTGCCACCGCCAGTGTGTTGTGCCCGCAGGTGGTTCTTGGCCCTGATGCCTTTCACCCTTGTCTTGAGGTCGTGCCACCGCCTCTGGATCCCATGTTTGGTGGCACGGTCCCTGAAGTATTCACTCTGGTCACTATCCTGTCCCACATGTTGGTTTTGGTTGCCAAGGTGGTCTGCTGGACAAGGGTACCGAACAGATGTGGTTCGACACGGATGATTTCATCCACCATGACCTTCAAATCACTGTCTGTGAACTTGGGGTTTTTCTTGGCTGCCATGGTGTGTGATGTTGTAGTGACCGGATAATTTGTTCTATTTTCTGAGTGGTGGTGACTGTGGTCTACTACCATCTTAGTATAGTGGATAGATCCCTATTCTTAGCCTATTCTTAGAGTTTGCCTATTGACTTTGACATAATTTTGTGCCCCTTTCATCGTTTATGGGCCTGAAGGCCTATATTAGGAGGTAGATTCTTTATTTATGACTTAATATTACCTATTGGTAGGGCTTGCCTATGTACTTTGACAGAGCTGTGCAACTCTTTCACCTTTTTCGGGCCTACAAGGCCCAAACGAGAGAGACTCCATTTTACTTTCTGCCTCGACTGCCCGAGGCCCTTGTAGGTCAAGAGTAATATTTTAGTTATGAGCTGTTGTTCGCTGGAGAAGAACCGGTCAGAGCTGGCCCTTATCGGAGGAACGTAAACGGAGCTCGGGCTTAAGACGCAACAACAGGTGGCCACTGTGGGAGCGTCGAGAGCCCGGGGCCTGGTACAGGAGTCTGGTGGGCGGCAGGTTACTGTCTGGAAATTTCCACGAATGAAGAGCTCTCTATATTATTGAAATGCAGAAAGAGAGAGAGGGCAGATGATCCTTTGGAGAGACCGAAGCTACATCATGAGTTGGTCGGTTAGAGCAGTTGGAGTTAGTTTGTCGCCAGAATCGGAATAATCAGAGTGAAGAAGTTAGTTGAACGGATGGTTCTCAGAGTAATGGAAACTATATCATTAGATTGAAGTTTGGAGGTGAAGACAGTTCGCGGGAGAGAAGAAGTCAGTGCAGATTGACCGGTGCAGAGCTGAGAGACAGAGACGAAGACCAGAGAAGGGTTCCAGTGCTTTGGAGGGGTGACGGCGGTGAAGGAGCATAGCGGTGCAGACTTGTATCCGTGGGTGCAGAGCAGAGTCTGAGATGAGCCGAGGCACAGATGAGAGAGGGACCCAAACGACAGCCAGAACCGGACTACGTAATTATAAGGTGAAGTCTGTCCTGCTATTATAGTGCACAAATATATTAACTCTTTTCTTTACTTTTCAGGCTATGCTTAGGTTGCTAGGTGTTAATATGACTTTATAATGCAATGTTTATTTTTATTGTTTAATAAAGGGACCCCAGTTCTTAATAAATGCATCTGAGTATTGTTTCCATGACAGAGCTAACCTTTCTTTTTAGCCAGGTACTTTCGTATGGAAGGATGGGTTATTCCCTTCCTACAGGTAACTGATGACGGAGAGCGATGTAAGTTTCATGTCAGGGAATAATTCTTGAATGTAATAATTTGGCAGTTCTTGTGTGAGAGGATCGGATCTCCTATCCATTACATGAGGGATAATAATTCATATGAGATAGAAGATATTTCCAGTAGATATCAGGTACTTAGGAAATTCCCAATAGAGAGCAGGAGGTATTAATCGGATAGGGGGGACACTATAAAGAGAGATCGCTCAGGATAGGGCGCTATATACTGGAGCTGCTCCCCAAGGAGCGAGGGGGTAGAGTAATCCGGGCCGGATCGTCGTGGGGCTACAAGAGGGGGCACTATAAAGAGAGATCGCTCAGGATAGGGCGTTATATGCTGGAGCTGCTCTCCGACACGAGTGAGAGTAGATTAGCCCGAGCCAGATTGTTGTGGGGCTATAAGATGAGATCATAGGATATATCATGTTGCTGATTTCTATAGTTAGTTCTTGCCAATCCTCTAGATTTTAGTGGTATTTTGGCTGTGTAAGCTTGTATATTGCGAGTTCCCTATTCCCAGGTAAGTACCCAGGTACTGTTGTAAATAGGGTCTGGGAAGGGATGAAGTTACGTGATGACTGGGTTCGTGGTGTTTGAATGAGCTGATAACTTGGTCAGGAAATCCGGTCATTACATTTGGCGTCACGAACAGCTTTCGTAGGCCTTGTAGCGTGTTTTCTTGTTATTTTGTTTGTCTGCGCTCGGCGTGTGCGGAAGCTCTTTTTGTATATTTTTTGTTTATATGTGTATATATTTCTACTTTTGATACAATGTTTTTGAGAAGGTCGAAATCTACTTTTCGATTGCCTGTAGAGATTCTGGGGTGGGAATCGACGCCTTATGAGGCGCTAGCTCATGAATGGGGTGATTGTAATGGTTTGAGTGAAAACTGGATTTCTTGTTTGGAATCGGCGGATCCTGCTCAGGTGGTTGCTTGCTTACGGAAAGCGCCAATTGTGAAGGGCGAAGAACTTCATATATTAGGACGGAGAGGTTGGATTTTGTTGTATGCGTACAGGCTTGTACATGAGAAATTTGTGAAATGGCAGCGTCAATGCAAGGAATCTGAAGACCAGTTTGTTGAAGTGCAAAATGCTTATACACTTTTGAGATGTCAAAATAAATTGCTTGCCGACAAATTGGATACATACCAGACTATTGCGGAAAGGGCTGCAGTTCGTATTGCTAGATACAAATACAAAAATCGACGTGGTCGAGTCAGTAAAAGGAAAGTGCGTTTGGCTGTGTCGAAAGCAGGGCTCGATTGGAACCCTGATGAGTGGGATGGTAATATCTGGGACTCAAATGAATCTGGCTCCTCGGCTGAGGAAACTGGGAATCGACAACATTCTTGTGCTGGACGTGACTGTAAATCGAGTGCTTCTTGTAAATCTGACGATCGGTGTACATCTAATAATCGGTGTGAAAGTGCGCGGAGGTTTCTGCACATCCTGTCTTTCGGAGGAAATTACAGCAGGCTCCTGGTATTCCCAATGGGATCCCTTTGGATAGTTTGGAAGATATTACGCAACAGGAAGTTAGTGACATTTTGGAACGATTTCGACAGAGGCCTGGTGAGGCCTTACTTACTTGGATGGTGTGTCTTTTTGAATTGGGTGCTGCTGGCATCATGTTGGACATGGGAGACTCGCTGAAGTTTTGTTCTTTGAGTTCCGATTTTACTATACAAGATCATTTTCGGAATTATGCTAATGCTGGTCAGGCTAGTTTACTTCAGTTGGCAACGGAAGGTTGTAATCATAAGTACCCTACTGAATCTGATTGGCCCTTGAATGACAAGCCATGGTATACCTTGAGGGATGCTTAGCAGAGACTGAAAGAGGAAGGGATGAAAACTGAGATTTTTCTGAATACATCTGACAGATTTTTGGATGGTTTGTTGACCTCTTCGGTGCGAAATAGGATTATTCGTTCCGCCCCCGTTCCTTATAAGCAAGTCATGATGACGTTGTTGATTAATCAAACTGGTGCTCCTTTGTCTGATGTGCTTGAGGCTGTGCGTCAACTTGGTGAATTGGGTGAATGGCTTAAACCGGAAAGGCAATCTAGACCTGGAGGGTCGTACTGGTCGTTATCAGTTTATTAGACGTGACATGTATCTCGCCTTATTGGCTGATGGTGTGAAAAAAGAGGACATTGATGGTGAGCCGAATAGCAAATTGTGGGCTTTGTTCCGCAAACGTGGTTTGGATAGAAAGGAAGGTGCTAGGCGGGTGAGTAAACAAGATCGTACTCATGATCATTCTAGTGATAGTGAAAATGACGGATACAGAAACAGTTATGACAGGAATGACAGAGGTCGGAATGAGAGAGATGTGTCTCCCCGTCGTGCACGAGAGAGAGTGAGAGAGGGGGAGAGAGAGAGGGGGAGAGATGAGCGTTTTGAGAGCAGACACAGGGAGGAGAGGGATAAATCTCCTGAATTTAGAATGAAAGCTAGACGACACAGGTTTTCTGAGCGAAACTCACAATATTTTGTGGATGACAAAAATCCATTTCGTGAGGGAAACAAGCATGAGCAAGAGGTGACATTACCTGATAAATTTGAGAGTCTTTACCCTGATTTGTCTTGGGCGTCAGAACCTAATAAAAATGACTAGGAAATAGGTCAAGCTCCGGTACGCAATTGGGCTCACAAAGATAATAGACCCTATGTAGATATCGAAATTTTTTGGAGACATCGTAACATACAGAGGCCCCGAGCATTAGTTGATACAGGAGCGGAGGCCACTTTGATTTATGGGAAACCAAAGAGATTTAAAGGACAATTTTTCACAATTACTGGCCTAGGTGGTAAAGAAACTCCTGCAATACAAACTGATGTGGAGATGAAAATAGGTAGAATTCCCCAAAAAGAATATTCTGTACTGGTAGTACCTCTTTGTGAATACATAATTGGAATTGATATCTTGAAAGGCATGACATTATATTTAGATGATGGATGTTATCGATTTGGAGCTAGGAACTATATATCATCAAAGTCTGTGAGAGTTGGACATTTGAAAATTCCCCCTGTGAGAATTCCTCAAGCTACTAAAGTAGTTTCTCAGAAACAGTATCGCATTCCAGGCAGGCATGAAGAGATTAGTGCCACAATTCAGGATTTAGTGGACGCAGGAGTTATAGTGCCAGTTACTTCTGCCTGGAATAATCCCATATGTCCGGTGCGCAAGAGTGATAATTCTTGGCGCATGACAGTTGATTACCGCGAATTGAACAAACATACACCCTCTTTGACTGTTGCAGTACTTGACATTAATCCAGACAAATTGCAAGGCCCAGCACAAAATGTAAAATGTTTAGGTATTAATTGGCGTGAAGGGAATCGAGAAGTAATTCCGCAAGTAAAACAGAAAATTGCAGAATTTGCAGTCCCGAAAAATAGAAAGGAAGCACAGAGATTTATTGGTTTATTTGGCTTTTGGCGTCAGCATATCCCACATTTGAGTCAGATATTGGCCCCTTTGTACAAAGTTACCCGTAAAAAGAATGTGTTTGAATGGAATAAATTGCAGCAAGATGCGTTTGATTTGGCGAAAGAAGCAATTCAGCATTGTTAGAACCTGGGGTAGCCTGGCCTAGGGCAAGACATATATTTCAGAGGCACAGTGTTAAGGTTGCGGACCACCCAAGAGTAAATCCACGCAATAGCACACCAAAAACAACACTACACCAAAATATAGGAAAATAAGCACTGCTTTATAAAAATAATATTCTCTTTGGTTTAACTCTCAATATTCACACAGGAAAAATTTACACTTAGTTCAGGAGAAATGTTAGTACTGTTTGTCTGTGGAAAAAGAAGTATAACTCAATACATGTAACCTGTAATATTCTTAATATCTCACAATTACTAAATTGACATTTTATGCAGATTCCCTTTTTGGAGAAGAAAGCACAATACCTATTAGTCAAGAAATTACTATAGTCTCCACTAAAGTGCTAGCTTAAGTCATCTACTTACATTGCTAAAGGTTCTAGCATTCAATTAGGCATAGTTTTTAAACAGGACCTATATTCTACAAATGGTCTCAACAATTACAATAACTCTTCTAATCTGCTATGCAAGTTCAATGAATTCCTGTAGTTCAGTACGTTTAACAGGCACTATAACCATATCAGGCAGGTAACCTTTATGCCTTCTTAGGCCAGTTAACTATGTAAAGTATTTGTCTTTCGCTCCTCAGAGCTTGTATTCCACTCAAGGGGGGGGCAACTGTCATGCACTGTTAAGCCCTTGATTGTAGGCTCTCCTCCTCTTTCTCTTACTTATGGATAGTGTAGGGAGGAAGCCGAACGCGTAGGAGGCCTGACCAGCTCTCCCACGCTACCCCTCACTCCTCCCTGCTTACTTGATAAGGGGGGCCGGCAGGCGGATCCTCCGCTCACCCCCTGTACCTTGTGACTGCTTCTCTCCACACGCTCGGCCTCTCCGCCTCCTGTGGAAACGGAAACGGAGCGCTAAACACAGCGCATCAGCCGCTTGTCAGGCTGCTCCTCACCCACACGGATCTGTCCCTCGGCGCGCAGATCGGCCTCAATCACTCGCCGAAGCCGCCTCCTCACAGCGCACCTCAGCAGTAGGCGTCAACGTCGATTTCCTCCACACGCGAGGCTTCCGCGCATGCGCGAGGGTGTAGTGTCCCCGCACTGGGCCTGCTCGGTCCTAGGCCCCTCCTGGGAGACTGTATTGCGCAGATTGGGCATGCGCGAAGGCGCCTTTGATTAGCGTCTCGCCCGGGCTTCCCTGCCAGACCCTGACTTTCCTCGGATAACCGGGACGCTCCTCAGTAACGCGGCAGAAGCGCGGAAGGTGCCCCTGGGGTCCCGCTCTCAAGGGAAAGCCCTACCAGGCTTCCCAGGCTCAGTGGATCCCGGGGGGGGGCACTATCCCAGTGAAGCTGGCACCCTTAACCAGGGCTTCTCCGGACACAATCCTTCCTCAACACCCAGAAAGGTAGGAATAGCGCTGGTTCGCTTCTACACCCAGTTCCCACTTCGCCAAGTCCTTTTCCTAGTTCAATCTGGATGGAGACTGGGGTTTAGGGATGAGGGATATCCTTTCTGAGTCTCGTTCACTGGGCAGAGGACTGTGATTCACAACGCCACAGTCTCCTTCTCCTGTTCCCACCCCACTAACATCAAGCTAGGGAATAGTCAGGCGCCCAGGGTCTCCCTGAACTTCCCACAGTGGGGCCAAGACAAGTAACCAACAGGGGATTAGAGGGTTGGACCAATAAGGTAGCTTCCCAGTCCAGGAGGTCAACCCTAAGTCTAACCTCTTCCCACCCTCAGCTACCACCTGTCCTCCAGCTGACTTCCACAGGTAGACAAAATGGCTGCCCCGCATTCCGCCTTTTATAGGCTGCCCTTCAATGGTCCAGCATGGACCAGAAGGTTCTGGAATGCCCTATGTTAAGCTATGGCCAAGTTCTGGGTGCGACAGTTGGGGCAGTTGGAAGCCACCATTTTGTGTGGTTCCAACTTTCCTGTCAGAACAGGCCTCTGGGCCTGAGGTAAAAGACTATGGGGGGAAAAAGAACACCTATCCCCTTGACCAACACCTAAAAAAGTAGTAGACACAAAAAATATTAAGGATATGAGGGGCAAAAAGGGGACAAAATAAATAATAATGAGGAGGGACTGCGCAAAAAATCCAGACAGGTCTAACACGCGTCCCCCCCAGCTGAAAGTGGGGAGAACTACCCAACCCCTTGGGAGTCCTCTTCACTAAGGCGGAAATACCTGGAGAGACCGTCTGCATTGGCGTGGTCCACTCCAGGCCGATGTTCCACCCGGAAGTCCATTCCCTGTAGGGAGATGGACCACCTCAACAGCTTGGGATTTTCCCCCTACATTTGCATCAGCCAACGAAGGGGGCGGTGGTCAGTCTGAACCAGGAAGTGCGAGCCAAAGAGGTATGGCCGCAGCTTCTTCAGAGCCCACACCACCGCAAAAGCTTCCCTCACAATTGCACTCCACTTCTGTTCCCGGGGAAGCAGTCTCCTGGATAAGAAGACTACAGGCTGATCCAGGCCCTCTTCATTTAGTTGCGATAACACTGCCCCAATGCCATGTTCGGATGCATCTGTTTGAACAATGAACTCCTTGGAGAAATCGGGAGCCTTCAGGACCGGTGCTTCACACATTGCCTGCTTCAACTTTTCAAAGGCTCGCTGACAAGCCTTTGTCCAAACTACCCGTCGAGGTTGTTTCCTAGAGGTGAGCTCTGTGAGGGGTGCTACAATAGTGCCATACCCCTTCACAAAGCGACGGTAGTAACCTGTGAGGCCCAGGAAAGCTCGGACCTCAGTCTGTGTCTTGGGGGGTTCCCAGGCCATGATTGCCTCAATCTTCGCCTGCAGGGGCTGCACTGACCCCCTACCCACCAAGTGTCCAAGGTACACAACCGACCCCTGCCCAATCTGGCATTTGCTGGCTTTGATGGTCAATCCAGCTTGTTTCAGCGCCTGGAGAACTGCTTGCAAATGTTGCAAGTGGTCCTCCCAACTGCTACTGAAGACAGCAATGTCATCCAGGTAAGCAGCCGAGAAACCCTCCATTCCAGAGAGGACCTGGTTCACCAGTCGCTGAAATGTGGCAGGGGCGTTCTTGAGCCCAAAGGGCATTACACAGAACTGGAAGTGTCCCTCAGGCGTGGAGAAGGCTGACCTTTCCCTTGCTCCATCTGTCAAGGAGATCTGCCAGTACCCTGAAGTGAGGTCAAAGGTACTTAGGTATTGGGCAGCTCCTAGCCGGTCAATTAACTCATCTGCCCTGGGGATTGGATGAGCATCAGTCTTGGTAACTGAGTTCAGTCCTCGGTAATCCACACAGAACCTCAGTTCTGGTGTGGTGCCCGGTGGGGCGGCTTTTGGGACTAGCACCACCGGACTGGACCAAGGGCTGCTAGACGGTTCTATCACTCCTAGCTCCAACATCTTGGCAACTTCGCCATGGATGCTAGCCTTCACCTTGTCCGACAGCCTGTAGGTCTTAGATTTCACTGGGGGGCTGTCTCCTGTGTCCACATCATGGGTACACAGGTGGGTTCTTCCCGGGACAAGGGAAAACAGCGAAGAGTACTGCCCCAATACCTGACGGCAATCCTCTCGTTGCTCAGGAGTGAGAGACGGGGAGAGAATCACTCCCTCCACTGACCCATCCTTCTCTTGACATGAAAAGAGGTCTGGGAGAGGCTCGCTTTCTGCTTCCTCAGCACCATCAGTCACCAACATCAGGATGACCTCTGGCCTCTCATGGTGGGGTTTGAGGCGATTGGCATGCAGCACCCGTAAGGGCTGCCGCGGGGTCTTGAGATCCACCAAGTAAGTGGCCTTACCCTTCTTCTCCAACACCTCAAATGGGCCTGTCCAACGATCCTGAAGGGCACTTAGCTCTCCAGGTTCCATCACCCAAACTTTCTGGCCAGGCTCCAACTGCACCGGGTGAGCATTTTGGTCGTACCATTCCTTCATGACTGCCTGACTGGCCTCTAAGTTGTCAGCAGCCTGCTTTCACAACTTGGCCATCTGGCTTCTGAAGGCCAACATGTAGCTCACCACATCCTGGGGAGGCTTTCTGGGGGACTTCTCCCATCCATCCTTCACCAGGCTGAGAGGCCCACGCACAGGGTGCCCGTACAACAACTCAAAAGGGCTGAAGCCCACTCCCTTCTGTGGCACCTCTCTGTAAGAGAACAGCAAGCAAGGTAGGAGGACATCCCACTTCCTCCGTAAGCTCTCCGGCAGACTTCTTATCATGCCCTTCAGGGTCTTATTAAACCTCTCAACCAGTCCATTGGACTGGGGGTGATAAGGAGTGGTGAACCGGTAGGTCACCCCACACTCCTTCCACATGGTCCGCATGTAAGCGGACAGGAAGTTAGTCCCCCTGTCAGACACAACCTCCTTCGGAAATCCTACACGAGTAAAGATTCCCATCAGGGCCCTAGCTACCACAGGTGCAGTAACAGTCCTCAGAGGGATGGCCTCTGGGTACCGTGTGGCATGATCCACCAGAACCAGGATGAACCTGTGACCAGCTGTTGTTGGTGGATCCAATGGCCCTACAATGTCGATGCCCACCCTTTCAAAGGGGGTGCTAACGACAGGAAGTGGTTCCAGGGGAGCCTTTAGCTTCACCCCTGTCTTCCCACTGGCCTGGCAGGATACACATGTCCTACAGTATGTGTTGGACGCCGCTTTCATCTGAGGCCAGTAAAAGTGGAGGACAAGCCGTGCAAAGGTCTTGTCCTGGCCTAAGTGTCCTGCCAGTGGTATCGCATGAGCCAATTCCAGCAGAAAGGCTCGGTATTGCTGCGGGACCACCAAGGCCCTTGATGAGCCAGGTAGAGGTACCTTGGGTTCACTGTAGAGGAGGCCATCCTCCCAGTAAATATGGTGGTGTCCCGTAGCATCACCTGCTGCCTGGGCTTCAGCCTGACGCCTCAGTCCCTCAAGGGTAGGGCACTCCCTCTGCCCCTTACAGAATTCCTCTCTGGTAGGACCTCCCTCCACATGCCATTCAGCAGGGATGGGTAAGTCCTCCAGAGATTCTACTCCCCCCTCCATGGACTCCTGGCCTACCACTGCAGGTGGCCGATCTGTCACATGGGGTGTGGAAGCCGAAGCAGGCTGTCCCTGTCTCCGTTTCTGACCCTTTTTGGCAGCGGGTTGGGCCATTGTTCCAGGCTCCAACCCAGGCGAACTCCCTCTCCGGGCAGTCGCAGACCGTGTGCTTACACAGGCCCAGTCAGGTGTACCCAGCATCGCAGAATGCGTCCGGTATTCCACCTCTCTCCAAGTGTTGTGCTCCATGTCATTCCCCAACAGACAATCAACTGGCACGGCAGGGCTTACGGCAACTCGAAGTGAACCTGCAACCCCTTCCCACTCAAAGGGAACCTCAGCCACTGGATAGTGGCCCATTCTGCCGTCAGCCATCGCGGCGGGGTGGAGTACATTAGGAACAACCTGCTCTGGAGACACCAGTTGACTTCTCACCATAGTCATGCTGGCTCCTGTATCTCTCAGAGCCTCCCCTCTTTGGCCATTGATGGTAACCCATTGCCCATACTTTGTAGTATTTGGGGGCACCTGGATCTTTGGTACCATCTCCCGCTCTCCCAGGGACACTAAGGTGACACCCGCCCACTCACCCCCCTTATCTAAGGGCAACTCCTCCCCGAGCGCTACACTAGCTACTCCCGGTGACTTTCCTCCGGTGGGAGGGGGTGGTCTCTTTGGGCATCTGACATCTCCCTTATAATGTCCAACACCACCGCATTCAAAACAGTGGGGAACCCTTGGCTGCTGGCTTTGGCCAGGATTAGGGTTTCTGGGCGGGTTTGCCCTAGGGGTGAAACCTGCTCCCTTACCTTGGAAAGTATTTTGGGGACCTTTGGAGAACTCCTTCTTTTTATCCCCTCCCTCTTTCTTCTGGGGGGCGCCCTGTCCGGCTTTTTGAGAATCCCCTCCAGTCCCCTTTGAGGACACCCGGGTACTTGCCCAAGTGTCCGCCTCCTCTGCAAGCTTCCGGGGATCGGTCAGCTTGCTGTCCACCAGGTGTTGGCGCAACTCGGGAAAACATTTCTCGAGGAGGTGTTCTTTCAAAAATAGATTGTACAGCCCCTCATAGTCTTTTACCTCGCTGCCCTTGACCCAACCCTCCAAAGCTTTCTTGGCGTAGTCTAAAAAGTCTACCCAATTCTGGGTACTCATTTTGTGACTTCCCCTGAATTTCTGTCTGTACCTTTCAGGGGTAAGTCTAAACTTTTTCACCAGTGCCACCTTCATGGCAGGGTAGTGGGTTTGCTCATCCTGCTCCAGAGCCAACAAGGTGTCTCTGCCAGCAGGTGGCATGTATTTATACAGCCCACCTCCCCAGTGAGTTTCTAGGATCCCGTGAGCCCTTAAAGAAACCTCGTAGGCGGCCAACCATTTGGCAATGTCATCACCTGGGGTGTAGCTAGCAATGACATCTTTGGGTAAATAGGGTCTGGATTCCCTGGTGTTCACTTTATTTTCGCTGCCACCATTATCAGGATTGGGAGACCTTCTTAGGACGGCTTGTAGGTCCATCTCCTTGATGGTTCGCTCATGAGCTAACCTCCTTTCCTCCCTTTCCATATCCATCCTAGCTAATTCCAGCTTCATTCTCCTCTCCTCCCTCCTATCTTCTAGCTCGGCTTCAGTTAAACCCCGGTCTGAGACGCTGCTGCTTGCCCTTGAAGGTATCCTGGGACCTGTCAGCAGATTCCCACCTCCCACTTGGTTTAACAATGCAGCCTCAGTAACAGTGTCCCCGTCACCCTCTTCAGTTTCTGGTTCCTCCCTTAAATGAGCTTCCACCCATGCCCTTATGCTTGTCAGCAACTCTCCTTTCTTGGCACCTTTATTAAAAAATACCCCTTGATGCTGACACCAATCTCTGAGTTGGGCCACAGTATTGGCTTCCAGCTCTTTAAAATTCAACTCCATCTTTGCCATGGACTAAAATCACTCACAGGAGAAAACCAAGAAGTGACCTGAGGTTAACCTCCACCCACCACCAGAAATAAATTTAGAAAAAACAAAATTTAAATTAGGAGGGCCGCAAGGAGAAAACTCCTGGTGTAGGTTAGTGTATTGCGTTGAATTACTAGTGAGTAGCTGCAACCAAGTCAGTAATCCCACCGCTAGGCACCAAATGTTAGAACCTGGGGTAGCCTGGCCTAGGGCAAGACATATATTTCAGAGGCACAGTGTTAAGGTTGCGGACCACCCAAGAGTAAATCCACGCAATAGCACACCAAAAACAACACTACACCAAAATATAGGAAAATAAGCACTGCTTTATAAAAATAATATTCTCTTTGGTTTAACTCTCAATATTCACACAGGAAAAATTTACACTTAGTTCAGGAGAAATGTTAGTACTGTTTGTCTGTGGAAAAAGAAGTATAACTCAATACATGTAACCTGTAATATTCTTAATATCTCACAATTACTAAATTGACATTTTATGCAGATTCCCTTTTTGGAGAAGAAAGCACAATACCTATTAGTCAGGAAATTACTATAGTCTCCACTAAAGTGCTAGCTTAAGTCATCTACTTACATTGCTAAAGGTTCTAGCATTCAATTAGGCATAGTTTTTAAACAGGACCTATATTCTACAAATGGTCTCAACAATTACAATAACTCTTCTAATCTGCTATGCAAGTTCAATGAATTCCTGTAGTTCAGTACGTTTAACAGGCACTATAACCATATCAGGCAGGTAACCTTTATGCCTTCTTAGGCCAGTTAACTATGTAAAGTATTTGTCTTTCGCTCCTCAGAGCTTGTATTCCACTCAAGGGGGGGGCAACTGTCATGCACTGTTAAGCCCTTGATTCTAGGCTCTCCTCCTCTTTCTCTTACTTATGGATAGTGTAGGGAGGAAGCCGAACGCGTAGGAGGCCTGACCAGCTCTCCCACGCTACCCCTCACTCCTCCCTGCTTACTTGATAAGGGGGGCCGGCAGGCGGATCCTCCGCTCACCCCCTGTACCTTGTGACTGCTTCTCTCCACACGCTCGGCCTCTCCGCCTCCTGTGGAAACGGAAACGGAGCGCTAAACACAGCGCATCAGCCGCTTGTCAGGCTGCTCCTCACCCACACGGATCTGTCCCTCGGCGCGCAGATCGGCCTCAATCACTCGCCGAAGCCGCCTCCTCACAGCGCACCTCAGCAGTAGGCGTCGACGTCGATTTCCTCCACACGTGAGGCTTCCGCGCATGCGCGAGGGTGTAGTGTCCCCGCACTGGGCCTGCTCGGTCCTAGGCCCCTCCTGGGAGACTGTATTGCGCAGATTGGGCATGCGCGAAGGCGCCTTTGATTAGCGTCTCGCCCGGGCTTCCCTGCCAGACCCTGACTTTCCTCGGATAACCGGGACGCTCCTCAGTAACGCGGCAGAAGCGCGGAAGGCGCCCCTGGGGTCCCGCTCTCAAGGGAAAGCCCTACCAGGCTTCCCAGGCTCAGTGGATCCCGGGGGGGGGCACTATCCCAGTGAAGCTGGCACCCTTAACCAGGGCTTCTCCGGACACAATCCTTCCTCAACACCCAGAAAGGTAGGAATAGCGCTGGTTCGCTTCTACACCCAGTTCCCACTTCGCCAAGTCCTTTTCCTAGTTCAATCTGGATGGAGACTGGGGTTTAGGGATGAGGGATATCCTTTCTGAGTCTCGTTCACTGGGCAGAGGACTGTGATTCACAACGCCACAGTCTCCTTCTCCTGTTCCCACCCCACTAACATCAAGCTAGGGAATAGTCAGGCGCCCAGGGTCTCCCTGAACTTCCCACAGCGGGGCCAAGACAAGTAACCAACAGGGGATTAGTGGGTTGGACCAATAAGGTAGCTTCCCAGTCCAGGAGGTCAACCCTAAGTCTAACCTCTTCCCACCCTCAGCTACCACCTGTCCTCCAGCTGACTTCCACAGGTAGACAAAATGGCTGCCCCGCATTCCGCCTTTTATAGGCTGCCCTTCAATGGTCCAGCATGGACCAGAAGGTTCTGGAATGCCCTATGTTAAGCTATGGCCAAGTTCTGGGTGCGACAGTTGGGGCAGTTGGAAGCCACCATTTTGTGTGGTTCCAACTTTCCTGTCAGAACAGGCCTCTGGGCCTGAGGTAAAAGACTATGGGGGGAAAAAGAACACCTATCCCCTTGACCAACACCTAAAAAAGTAGTAGACACAAAAAATATTAAGGATATGAGGGGCAAAAAGGGGACAAAATAAATAATAATGAGGAGGGACTGCACAAAAAAATCCAGACAGGTCTAACAAGCATGCTTTGGATTTGTGGCCTGTACGTGATGGTGATGTGGATTTGAATGTGTCTGTGCAAGGCCCGTATGCGAATTGGAGCTTGTGGCAAAAACAAGGTAAGACAAAAGTACCATTAGGTTTCTGGACTAAAAAGTTACCCGATGCTGGTGAGCATTATACCCCATTTGAAAAACAGTTACATTGCATGCTATTGGGCTCTGGTGGATACCGAGCAATTGACTTTGGGATATGATGTGATTTTGAGACCTGAAATTCCGATTATGCAATGGGTTTTGAGTTCACCAAAAACTCACAGAATTGGACATGCTCAAGAAGCGAGTGTGATTAAATGGAAATGGTATATACAAGACAGAGCACGTGTAGGACCGAAGGGTGTTGCGATGTTACATGAGCAAGTGGCGCTGGCGCCGTTAGGAGAAGCAGAAAGTGATTACTCCGTACCTATAGTACAGGAATCCCCTGTTAAGTGGGGTAAGCCGTTTGATGATTTGTCTGTGGAGGACAGAAAACATGTATGGTTTACGGATGGTTCAGCGAGGTACATAGGAGAGAAGAGGCATTGGAAGGCAGTATCCTACAATCCGATCACACAAAAACTGCTAAGTACCACAGGTGAAGGGACAAGTAGTCAGTTCACTGAGCTATATGCTGTCTATCAAGTTTTGAAACAAGAATTGCCTGGTATATGTCACATTTGTATTGATTCTTGGTCCACTGCTAATGGTTAAGCGGTTTGGTTACCGACGTGGCATTCCCATGACTGGAGACTTCACTCAAAAGAGCTTTGGGGTAAGCACTTATGGCAAGAGATTTGGGAACTACTTCCTCAGAGTAATGTGACAGTTTTTCATGTTGATGCTCATAGACACGTAGATTCCCTTGACAAACTTTTTCAACAAATTGCAGATGAGAAATCTAAAATTTCTGAGGCAATGGTGGACAAACAAGATTTTAATTTGGCGGGATTGGCGAAATGGGCCCACCAGAAGTCAGGACGTTTTGGAGAAAGAATCACTAGCAGGTGGGCTGCTGATAGAGGAATGTATATGCCTCTCAATTTGATTAAAGATACCATACTTCATTGTCCCATATGTCAGAAATCTAGACAACGAGAAGTGCCCCAAATTGTAAGAGGTCAATTACATCGAGGAAAATCCCCTGCACAGATTTGGCAAATGGATTTATATAGGTCCTCTTCCCATGAGTAAAAATTGTCAATATGTTTGTACAGTTGTAGATACTTTCAGTGGTCTTTTAGTAGCATTTCCCTGTAAAAGAGCTACCCAGATAAACACTATTAAAACATTAGAGTTAATCATGTTGTACTATGGTGTTCCACTTCAAATACAGTCTGACAACGCCTCTCATTTTAAAGGTAAATTAGTGCAAGAATTCTGTGTGGAAAACAACATTGAATGGGTGTTCCATATACCTTATTACCCATAGGCCGCAGGCCTTGTGGAGAGAATGAATGGCTTGTTGAAAGACCAATTACGTAAGCTATCAGATGGAACTTTTAAGAATTGGAGAGATCATTTGTTTGATGCATTGTTAATTCTGAATAATCGCCCTTATCTGAATTCTAATTCCCCATTAATGAGTTTATTTCCTCCAGCTATTGATGCTAAACCAAATATTATTGAGAGTACAGTGATGTATTGGGAGATTTCCCCTGGAGCTCTAGCTCCATGTAGAGCAACCCCAGGTTCTGCAGGCCTGGACCTGCATTCCATGAACACCATTACTTTAAAGAAAGGAGACATTACTATTGTGGATACCGGAATTGGTGTTCAAATACCTGTTGGAAGTTTTGGATTAATTGCCCCGAGATCTGGCTTAGCCTTAAAAGGTGTCCAGGTGCTCGGAAGTGTCATTGACAGTGATTATCAAGGAGAGATTAAAGTGATCCTGTTAAACAGTGGTGACTCTGGTTTATTGATGCACAAAACAGACCGAGTTGCTCAATTGATAATTATGCCTGTTTTAAGTGGTGAGATTCAAAAAGGTACTGCACCAACTCTGTTAACTGTTCGTGGAAAAAAGGGTTTTGGCTCCACTGATAATCCCGGAGCGAGAGTGTGGGTTCAGTCGCCTACAAATCTCCCTGAACAGGCTGAAATTATTGCAACAGGTCAGAACAATACTGTCCTGGTAATGAGGCCAGGACAAGATAGCTGGGATGTAGTTCCAGCTGATAAATGTTATTTGCGAGAATGAATAATACCTGTATCTGATTCCGTTCTCCTAGACCATCGCATGGATTGCTGTTGCCGGAGGTGTCGTTGCTGGACTCCTTTTGGTTTGCTGCGCCGGGAGACGGGAGGACCCCCAGGACCAGACTAATTCCTTGGACTGAAGACGCCATTCTTCTGCATTGTGGGATTCCTCATCGAACTTTTGGATTATATTAGCGAACAAATTAACTGATTTAAACCACTTCTGTTTGACCCCCATGCATTCAGTGACTGATAATCTAGCGACCTGCTTGGTTGCTGTCCCAGCTTCTATGGAAACACTTACCCATATTTTTAACTTAACTGATGCTCATCCTAATGTAATTTTCAGTGACTTTGCGGCCTATGATTACTGTACTTTATGTACGGTTCTGATTGATTCACAGCCCCCTTTAAATTCTCAAATCACAACTTACAATATCACTCAAGGTGATCTTTGCTTTTTCATGACCTGTGATCCCAGAATCATAGGCAAGTGCGTTCAATTAAGATTGAATAATGTTACTTCATTTTCAGCCCATGAAAGGACTTTGTGCTTTATTAGAACATCTAAATCATGTATTTCTGTTAAAAATAATATGACTTGTAGGCGTCTTGTAGTCACAGCTAGTCATTATCGCACTGTATTATTACCCCCTGGATGGTTATTTCCATGTGGCAATACATCTTGGCCCTATATTCCTGCAAATATTACTGGAGGTCCTTGTGCTATTACCAGATTGAGTTTATTAATATTTTCCTTGCATCCTAATGTGATTTCCCGAACCACACGTGATGCCTCATCTTTAAGAGCAAATTGTGATTCCTCATTACATTTATTCTCTGCATCTGAATATCTTAGTTTAGCTTTTTCTATTGTAGGTGTTTCTGCATTGAAATGAAATGAAAAAAAATATTTAATAAAGCGCACTGCGACCAATCGGCTTCCTGGCGCTGGGGACCTGATCAGAGCTCACAAGGGGAAACCAGGAGAACTAAGAAGGGAATGCCTGAGAAAAAAGGAAAGTTTTAAGGGCCTTACGGAAGTGAGTGTAAATGGGAATGGAGCGAATAGAAAGTGGGAGGCTATTCCAGAACTGGGGGGCAAGGACCGAGAACCGAGTGCCTCCCGTTCTGGATTTGCGAAAGCGGGGGATGTGTAAGAGAGAGAGGGAGGAGGAACGAAGGGTGCGACTGGGGGCGTGAGAGGAGATGAGAGAAGTGAGGAAGGAGGGAGCAGAGCGAGAATGAGCCCGAAAGGCTAAGCAAGCCAGTTTAAAGAAGGATCTAAAACGAATAGGAAGCCAGTGAAGGGATTTGAGAGCGGAGGTGATATGGGAGGATTTGGGAAGGGACAAAATGAGGCGAGCAGCCTGATTTTGGATGGCCTGGAGCCGGCGAATTTCGTAGGCGGGTATGCCCACGTACAGGCCATTCCCATAGTCAAGGCGGGAGATGACTAAAGCCATGACTATGGTTTTGAGTGCGTCAATGGAGAAAAATCGCAAGATTTTCCGGATGAGGCGGAGGGATAAAAAACAAGAAGACACGACGGAACTGATCTGACTATGCATGGATAAGTCATGACTGACTTTAATGCCGAGGGTGCGAACAGAGGAGGCAGGTGAGGGGGGGAGGCCAAAAGAAAGGGGCCAATGTGCAGGGGACCAAGGGTTAGAGGGACCACCAGTGAGGACAAGTTCCGTTTTGTCAGGGTTGAGCTTAAGATGGTTAGCACTCATCCACTCGGAAATGAAGGTTAAGGTGGAACGAAATTTAGAAAGAGAGTCCGGGGAAGAAAGATCGAAAATGAGCTGGAGGTCATCGGCGTAATTGTACACAGAGACCCCCAGCTCAAGAAGGGAAGAAATGAGGGGATGGATATAAAGATTGAAGAGAAGGGGGGAAAGGGAGGAACCTTGGGGCACACCACAGGTGACCGGGCGGGGAGGGGCAGAGAAACCAGAAAGGTGAACAGCCTGGGACCTATCCCGAAGAAAGGACGCGAGCCAAGATAGGGCCGCGCCCTGAATGCCCGCTGCGCCGACACGGTCGAGAAGAATGGAGTGGTCAACCGTGTCAAACGCAGCGGACAAATTGAGAAGGACCAAGGCTTGAGGAAGGTTAGAGTCAGCTTTCCCCTTGAGTTCGTCCAAAACCGCGAGGACCACTGCCTCCGTGGAGTGGCCCGGGCGGAAGCCCGCCTGGTGGGACGCCAAAAGGCCGTTCTCCTCGATATACGAGGAGAGGCAGGTGGTAACATGGGCCTCAACGATCTTGCTGAGGTAGGGAAGAAGGGAAATAGGTCGGAAGTTGGAGGGGAGAGAAGGATCCAAACCAGTTTTTTTTAGAATGGGAGGAACGATTGCGGATTTAAAAGATAAGGGAACAGAACTGAGAGCCAAAGAAGAATTGAGTAGGGCTAGAGGGGGAGCAGGACAGTTAGTGAAGAGAGTTTTGAGAATGCGTGCCGGTGCACAGTCCGCGGGAGAGCCCGACTTGACTTTGAGTAGATATTTAAAGAATAAGTCAGGGGAAATAGGGGGGAAAAAGCAAAGGAGGACAAGGGAGGGGTGAGGGGAAGGGTGGGGCTGGGTTGAGGCACAGTGGGAATGTTAGCTTTAATCTTCACAATCTTGTCAATGAAAAAGTCATTGAGTGACAAACAGAGGCACTGAGAGGGAACCAAACTGAGGGAGGAACGATCGGAAGTGGCAAGATTGTGAACCAAAGAGAAGATTTCACGGGATTTGTTAGCGGAGAGAGCTACTCTCTCCGTGAAATAGGAGGTTTTGGCCGCTAAAATTGTTTTTTTGTATTCGATGAGAAGTTGTTTGTATTTGGCACGCAGAGAGGGGCAGTACTTCCGTCTTCAGAGACGTTCCGACCGTCTAAGGTCGAATTTTAGCGCTTTGAGCTCTGGAGAGAACCATTTGTGCGAATCATAGGGGCGAACCGCTTTGATCTTTCTGAGCGGGGCCACTAGGTCACACGAAGAAGATAGCCATGTGCTGATGGCATTGGCCTGAGATTCGAGGGGGAGATCAGTGAGGTCAGGGGCAGATGAAGCCAAAGAACATGAAAGAGAGTCAAAGTCAGTGTGATTCCAGTTGCGGGCTGAGATATTTTTAGGAAGGGAGGGCTTGTCGACCACACCCAGGTGAATAGAAAAGGAAATAATGAAGTGATCCGACCAGATGCAGGGAGATATAGAAGGAGGTGAAACAAGAGGACAGGAGGACCAGATTTGATCTAGGATGTGGCCTTGAACATGGGTGGGAACTGTAACATAGGATGTGAGATTCAAACATTGGAGAGTGGCAGAAAAGTCTTTAGAGGGAAGATCTTCCCTAGGATCACCCAGCCAGAAGTTAAAGTCACCGAGCAGTAGGACTGAGGAGTTATTGACCACCAAGGTGGCCAAAAGGTCCTGAAGGGAAGCTACAAAAGAAGGCATAGGTTGAGGGGGACGGTAGACAAGGACAACAGTAAGAGGAACAGGAAGGTTGAGGGAGCGGGCCACCAGGTAGTCCACATTAGGTATAGGGGGATGAGAAAGAAGTTGGAATTTGAGAGTCGACCGAATGATCATTGCCACTCCTCCCCCAGCCTTGCCAGCCGGGCGGTCAGCTCGGAGGGCATAGTAGGTATCGGGGAGGATGGCTAGAAGATCTGGGAGAGAGTCAGCAGTAAACCAGGTTTCAGTCAGAAAAAGAAAATCAGGGGAATCAGTAACCAAAAGATTGAAGAGTGCTGTCTGGTGTTTAACAGCGGAACGAGTATTAAGTAAATAAGCAGAGGCAGCAGTAGGAGCAGGGGGAGGGCGGGAGACAAGGGAAGGTTTAACAGAAAGAGAGGTGGGGCTGTGAGAGGCCCATGTCGGGTGTGACGGGGAGAGGTGAGAATGCCAAGTGTGTTGAGATGATGCAATAAAAAGGGTGAGGGTGAGGATGTGGCGGAGAGAGCAGCGAACTGAGCGGGAGTGTAAACCAGTGAAGGAGCAGAGTGTGTGGCCCCTGGTCCCGGCCCGTCGCGGACGGGCGCAGACGGGCTTAACTTAGGCGCAACTTCGGCGCGCCTTCATCGCGCCCGCTGCGCCCGTCCGCTGCGCTGCCGCAAAGAGGAGCCATAATATAGGGACACATGAGGGGAGGAAACAGGGGGCGTGGCAGGAGGGGAGGAGCCAACGAGCAGCTGCAGCGAGCCCAGACCCGCCCAAGATGGTGGAGCCGCCCGTCCCACTCCGAGCGACCGGCAAGGAGGGGGCGATCAGCGGAGGCGGTCTGGGTAGCGTGCAGGAGAGGGGGCAGCCAGGGAGGATCTGGGCGCTCAGTTCGAAGCGCTTGAAGGCAGTGCAGGTAAGTAAAGATTTAAAGTCAAGTGAACAGCACTGTAAAAGATCGTTGCTCCCGGAGAAGCCTCGGGAGATCTGGAAGCAGGTTTAGGCGAGCGAGCAGGTGAGTGCCTAAAGTACTTGCCAGGGGGGGAGGAGCCAAAGAGCAGCTGCAGCGAGCCCAGACCCGCCCAAGATGGTGGAGCCACCCGTCCCACTCCGAGCAACCGGCAAGGAGGGGGCGATCAGCGGAGGCGGTCTGGGTAGCGTGCAGGAGAGGGGGCAGCCAGGGAGGATCTGAGCGCTGAGTCCGAAGCGCTTGAAGGCAGTGCAGGTAAGTAAAGATTAAAAGTCAAGTGAACAGCACTGTAAAAGATCGTTGCTCCCGGAGAAGCCTCGGGAGATCTGGAAGCAGGTTTAGGCGAGCGAGCAGGTGAGTGCCTAAAGTACTTGCCCGGGGGGGCATTGTCTGTATATAATGCTAAATCAATCGGAAAAATCGCTTGCTGGATGGTTAAGTCTATTAACCATACTTCTGCTGTCTTATCTGACCTTCTATTAGATGCTCAAAGTGAGCGCAGAGCCATTTTACAAAATAGAGCTGCAATAGATTATCTTTTACTCAAACATGCTTATGGCTGTTCAGATTTTGAAGGCCTTTGTTGTTTTAATTTATCAGATCATTCCAGATCCATTCAATTCCATATTGATAAACTTTGTGATTTGACTGAAGAAGTTAGGCAACATATAGATCAAGGGTGGTTTGATTGGCTATTCAATTGGTTACACTCCCTACGACAAGTGTTGGGAGGTGTCCTGATTGCTATTTGCATTTTAGTTGCATTGTGTTGTTGTATTCAATGTGTCCCTTCCTTTGTCCAGATTTTTAGACCACAAGCTATGTCTAGATCTGTTAGTTTTGTTTCTTATTATTCTTCATCAGATGTTCGTTCTGCTTGAATTGTATTTTGGCTTTAGTCTAAGTTGTTAGTAGACTACAGTCAAGGGTGAAATGTAGTGACCGGATAATTTGTTCTATTTTCTGAGTGGTGGTGACTGTGGTCTACTACCATCTTAGTATAGTGGATAGATCCCTATTCTTAGCCTATTCTTAGAGTTTGCCTATTGACTTTGACATCATTTTGTGCCCCTTTCATCGTTTATGGGCCTGAAGGCCTATATTAGGCGGTAGATTCTTTATTTATGACGTAATATTACCTATTGGTAGGGCTTGCCTATGTACTTTGACAGAGCTGTGCGTCTCTTTCATCTTTTTCATGCCTACAAGGCCCAAACGAGAGAGACTCCATTTTCCTTTCTGCCTCGGCTGCCCGAGGCGCTTGTAGGTCAAGAGTAATATTTTAGTTATAAGCTGTTGTTCACTGGAGAAGCACTGGTCAGAGCTGGCCCTTATCGGAGGAATGTAAACGGAGCTCGGGCTTAAGACGCAACTACAGGTGGCCACTGTGGGAGCGTCGAGAGCCCGGGGCCTGGAACATGAGTCTGGTGGGCGGCAGGCAAATTTCCACGAACGAAGAGCTCTCTTTATTATCGAAATGCCGAAAGAGAGAGAGGGCAGATGATCCTTTGGAGATACCGAAGCTACATCATGAGTTGGTCGGTTAGAGCAGTTGGAGTTAGATGGTCGCCAGAATCGGAATAATCAGAGTGAAGAAGTTAGTTGAACGGATGGTTCTCAGAGTAGTGGAAACTATATCATTAGATTGAAGTTTGGAGGTGAAGACAGTTCTTGGGAGAGAAGAAGTCAGTGCAGATTGACCGGTGCAGAGCTGAGAGACAGAGACAAAGACCAGAGAAGGGTTCCAGTGCTTTGCAGGGGTGACGGCGGTGAAGGAGCATAGCGGTGCAGACGTGTATCCGTGGGTGCAGAGCAGAGTCTGAGATGAGCCGAGGCACAGAAGAGAGAGGGACCCAAACGACAGCCAGAACCGGACTACGTAATTATAAGGTGAAGTTTGTCCTGCTAGAATAGTGCACAAATATATTAACTCTTTTCTTTACTTTTCAGGCTATGCTTAGGTTGCTAGGTGTTAATATGACTGTATAATGCAATGTTTATTTTTATTGTTTACTAAAGGGACCCCAGTTCTTAATAAATGCATCTGAGTATTGTTTCCATGACAGAGCTAACCTTTCTTTTTAGCCAGCTACTGTCGAATGGAAGGATAGGTTATTCCTTTCCTACAGGTAACTGATGACGGAGAGCGATGTAAGTTTCATGTCAGGGAATAATTCTTGAATGTAATAATTTGGCAGTTCTTGTGTGAGAGGATTGGATCTCCTATCCATTACATGAGGGATAATAATAATTCATATGAGATAGAAGATATTTCCAGTAGATATCAGGTACTTAGGAAATTCCCAATAGAGAGCAGGAGGTATTAATAGGATAGTGGGGACACTATAAAGAGAGATCGCTCAGGATAGGGCGCTATATACTGGAACTGCTCCCCGATGAGCAAAGGGGTAGAGTAGTCCGGGCCGGATCGCCGTGGGACTACAAGTGGGGACACTATAAAGAGAGATCGCTCAGGATAGGGCGTTATATGCTGGAGCTGCTCTCCGACACGAGTGAGAGTAGATTAGCCCGAGCCAGATTGTTGTGGGGCTATAAGGTGAGATCATAGGATATATCATGGAATTCCGTAGTTGTTGCTGATTTCTATAGTTAGTTCTTGGCAATCCTCTAGATTTTAGTGGTATTTTGGCTGTGTTAGCTTGTATATTGCGAGTTCCCCATTCCCAGGTAAGTACCCAGGTACTGTTGTAAAATGGGTCTGGAAAGGGTTGAAGTTACGTGATGACTGGGTTTGTGGTGTTTGGGTGAGCTGATAACTTGGTCAGGAAATCCGGTCATTACAGATGTGCAAGGTGTTGGTGTGGTGGGATGGGGTGTGCAGGTGTGTGGTATGTAGGGATGGTGTTGTGGGGGTTTGTGTGGTGGGTGTGTTGGTGTGCAGGTTGTATGTGTGTTTGTGTGTGTCTGCTGTTTGTGCTATCCTGCCTCTTTCTTGCAGCTATGCTGTGATGCAAAGGATTGTGGTAATGGGAGGGATTAATTTTATACTCTGTGTGGTTGTTGTGTCCCAATGGTTTTTGCCAGTCAGGTGTTCCGTGGGTGTGGTGACTTGGGTGCTTTTGTTTGTGCTTGGGGGGGGGTGTCATTGGGGTGTGTAGTTGTTGGGGGTGGGTGTTTCAGGTGAGTGTGTGTCCTGTTTAGTGTGTATTCTATTTACTTCCGTCCGCCATTTTAGAATCGGTTTGACGGCAGGGATGATGTTCGTTTGGTCCTTCCGCAGTCATGCTCCGTTTGTCGAAGCATTGTTTCCGCGGCTGTCGAGGGAGGTGGTGAGTTCTGTTGGGATGGCGGGGTTATCCTAATCGTGCGGCCAGACCCTCCGCAGGTATAGCGGCGGTTGGGCCTGTTTCCGCGGTCAATTCGTCTGCGGCAGAGGGTGTTTCTGTGGTACCGTCCGCTTACGGCGGTCTTTGGTGTGATCCGTCCACCGCGGACAGTGTTTAATGTGATCCGTCCGCCGCGGTCGGTGTTTGTTGACAGAAATATTCTAATCCCAACCGCGGATTATCCGCGGTCCAGTCGGGAGTATTTTTGCTGCGACCATGGCGGACGGAACATGTTTCCGTCCGCCATCCTAATAGGCCTCTTAATGAGTGGTGTGCCTGTGTGTGAGGGGTGTGCTTGAATGAATGCAGTATACTCACCACATTGTATGAGTTCATTGTGAGGAATGTGCCTGTGTGATGTAAGATTAACATTGTTTATTGTGAGTTTAGGGTAAGTGTTCTAGAGGTTAAAAATTGTGGCTGTGTGAGTGCAGAGTGATGCAATACTCAGTCTACAGGTTGAAAGCTGTGCCTGTTTATGTGCAAAGTGAGGAGCATGCCTATGTGAGTGCAATGTGAGGGATGAACCTATGGGAGGACAGCAGTGTGAGTGTTGGGGCCCTGCATGGTATGGCTTAGTGTAGATGCACAAGGGCCAAACCGATTGGTTTTGCTTTTTAGGGTTATGGCTTTGAATTGCAGAAACACAGTGCAGGAAGTTATTATTATTATTATTAACGAATTTTGTACCGCGCACGGTTACCCAGGGGCATCCCAGCGCCTATAGAGACCTAGAGCGAAGCTGCTAAAACAGAGCAGAAAGAGCTACACCTATTTTGGGAATAGGTAAGTTTTCAGAAGTTTCCGGAACCTAAGAAGATTTGATTCAGAACGTAGTGGGAATGGGAGGGAGTTCCAGGTGCGCGCTGTATGGATGGAAAAACTCCTGCCACCTGAACGGGCTCTCCTAATTCTCTTTATCTGAAGGAGGTGTTTGTTGTCAGAGCGTAGAGCTCTTGTGGGCTTGTAGGGCCGAATCATGTCCTTCAGAATGGCTGGTCCTTTCCCCTGTATGCTCTTATGGGCAATGCAGAGAGCCTTGAAGGTCACTCTCTCTCTGACGGGGAGCCAATGGAGTGCTTTTAACGCAGGCCTGGCTGACTGCCTGGCCGGAACGTTCCGCAGCAGCCTTGCTGCCGCGTTCTGTACTTGTTGCAGGATCTTGAACGTTGACTCCGGGGCTCCGAGAAAGAGTGCATTACTGTAGTCCAGGCGTGAGATGATTAGACCTTGGACTAACAGCTTCCGGGAGAGTTCTGGTAACAGGGGAAGAACCTTACGGGCCGACCGGAGCATTCCATAACACACGCCAGCGGTCTTCTTGGCGTGTGTCCTAAAGGACAAATCCGGCTCCAGCCAGACCCCCAGGCTCTTAATCTCCTTCTTTGGGTCAGGCGGGGTGCCCATGCAATTGGGCCAGCTGCTCGGCGAGAGGGCAAAACTTGACTGGCCCAAGATCATCAGCTCAGTTTTTGAGCCGTTCAATTTGAGCGATGACCTGGACATCCAGTCAAACACCTCTCTCAAGCATGAATGGAGCGTCTCGGGCTGTTTCTCCAGCTGTGTCAGACCCACCACTAGCTGGGTGTCGTCCGCATAGCTTATGGTCTTAAAGCCAAACGGAGACACCACACCCTCCAGGGGTGCCATATACACGTTAAATAACGTGGGGCTCAGGGATGAGCCCTGGGGCACCCCGCAATGAAGTGGGAGGGGAGGGGATTTTGCGTTTCCTTCCCAAACCTCGAAGGTACGCCCCTCCAGGAAAGAGGGCAACCATTCCAGGGCCACTCCTGTGACACCCGACTCAGCTAGACGTTGTATCAGCACTCCATGATTGACGGTATCGAAGGCCGCACTAAGGTCCAGGAGGATCACTGCCACTGACCCCCCTGCGTCCAAAGTGCTTCTGGCCTCCTCTACCACTGCTAGCAGAGCCGTGTCAGTTCCATGACCCGGTCGGAATCCCGTCTGGGAGTCCCTCAACCGGCCATTTTCCTCGAGAAAGTTGGATAGCTGACGGTTTACCAACCTCTCGGCAACCTTACTAACCCCTGGTAGCAAGGAAATGGGCCTGAAATTGGCCAGGTTCTGCGGGTCCAAGCCAGGCTTCTTCAGAAGCGCTTTAACAACCGCACTTTTCCAGTCCGGCGGCACAGTCCCATGAGCGAAGGAGAGATTGACCAGATCGGTCAGGGGCTCTCCTATCGACAAGGCGGCCTGCTTTACGTACCGCATTGGGACTGGGTCCCGAGGTGAGCCACTTTTCAAGCTCCCGAGGACCTTCAGTACTTCGCCTGGGGTTACCGGGCCAAATGACGTTAATAGTTTTTCCGGGATGCTCAAGTCCTCCAAAAAGACCAAGGTCCCCATCACCGGGGGGAGAGAACTAACAATGATATCAATTTTATCTTTAAAGTAAGTGGCCAATTCCAGACATTTTTCCTGTGGTCTGTCATGGACAAAAATGGGATCAGGCGGTTTAAGAAGCTCCTTCATCACTAGAAAGGCTTCCCTGGATGAGGACGCAGCGTGCTTCACTCTCTCCCAGTAAAAGGAGGCCTTTGCAGCGCGTATTGCAAGTTTGTATGTCATTAATTCCATCCGATATTTTTCCCTGCTATCTGTCTCCAAATTCCTCCTCCATAATCTCTCCGCCCGTTTACAATTCTTTCTCAAGGTTCTAAGCTCTAGGGTATACCATGGGGCGGACCCCACTCTCTTATCCCTGATAAGCATCTTCTTGAGTGGAAGCACATGGTCCACTGCGTTGGTCAGCCAGTTCCTCACCGTAGCATCTGCAGTCACCGGATCCCGACCCTTCTCAGGCTGGGTGCCCTCCAACCGGGCACTCCAGGCCTCTACAGGGAGCCTTGACCATGCCCTGTCTATTCTGAATTTCCTGAGTGGGAGAGTGTCATCACACTTTACCTCCCAATTAGCCATGATCAACGAGTGGTCGGACCAAGGAAGAGCGAGGGGGGGCATAGCTGATATACCCGCCATATTCGCGAAGAAGGGGTCCAAAAGATGACCTTTAACATGTGTGGCCCCAGTGTTTATCAATTTCATCTGCAGGGCGCTCAACTCGCTCATCAAATTAGTTGCCAGTGGGTCAGTTGCTTCATCAAAATGGCAGTTGAGATCTCCCAACAGAATGAAATTGGACGAGGCCGAGGCCAGGAGCGTGGTAGTTTCCATTAGTGAAGATGAAAAATCACCCACACTCCCAGGTGGCCGGTAGACTAGGAGGCCTGTCAGCGTGCAGGTAGGGGAGAATTGAAGGGAGAATTGGCAGCTCTCACAGTCTTTAACCCCTGCCTCCCGTGCCTTACAGCCCAGTGACTCCCTATAAATAATGGCCAGACCCCCCCCCCTCCCTACGCCTCTGTCAAGATGGTAAATCAAATATCCCGGTGCCAACGCTGTAACCACGTCCGGGCCCGAGGTGTCAGATAGCCAAGTCTCAGTAAGAAGCAAGGCATCAACCTTGTGGTCCAGGAGTAGGGAGTTAATCTCCGTAGCATGGCAGGGGAGAGACCTGCAATTCAGCAGTGCGAGACGACGCAGGGTGGTGGGGGTAGTTTCTCCTAATTCTGGTTGACAAACTCTACATCCCCTAAAGCGCTTTCCCCCTTTGGCAATATAGCTGCATGTGTCATACGTCGGTATTCTATAAGATAAAAGCTCATCCTTCGTGTACCTGATCCTAATAGCTTGTTGGGGACTCGCATCGGGCATAGTAACCTGCCCTGGGCCCGTCTGGGCCCGGACGGGCACAGACGGGCTTGACTCTGGCGAAACTCCGGCGCGAATCCGGTGCGTCCGCTGCGCGGAGCCATAAGGGACTGTTTTTATAGGGCGACTAGACCGCTCGGCGAATGTGCCCCCACCTAAGATGGCCGCCAAAACCGGATCAAGCCCGGGACCTGATCGAAATACAGCACCCAGGGATCGGGGACCGAGGGAAATGCCTTAATGAATTCTCAGCCCAAACGAGCGTTCAGTAAAAAAATTCTAAAAGATATTTTTAAAATTCCGTATCTTAAGTCCTAAAATGTAGTGCAAATGCAGGGGGGGGATCGGACACAAAGGAAAAATCAAGACAGTTTTTTCAAGCTAAAACAACGACTGAGCGCTCAACTAGCAGCCTCTCAGTGAATCTCTATCTCCTGGTCTGGTCGCTAGGCCCTCCTTTTATAGGGCGACTAGACCGCTCGGCGAATGTGCCCCCACCTAAGATGGCCGCCAAAACCGGATCGAGCCCGGGACCTGATCGAAATACAGCACCCAGGGATCGGGGACCGAGGGAAATGCCTTAATGAATTCTCAGCCCAAACGAGGGTAGGAGCGTTCAGTAAAAAGATTCTAAAAGATATTTTTAAAATTCCGTATCTTAAGTCCTAAAATGTAGTGCAAATGCAGGGGGGGATCGGACACAAAGGAAAAATCAAGACAGTTTTTTCAAGCTAAAACAACGACTGAGCGCTCAACTAGCAGCCTCTCAGTGAATCTCTATCTCCTGGTCTGGTCGCTAGGCCCTCCTTTTATAGGGCGACTAGACCGCTCGGCGAATGTGCCCCCACCTAAGATGGCCGCCAAAACCGGATCGAGCCTGGGACCTGATCGAAATACAGCACCCAGGGATCGGGGACCGAGGGAAATGCCTTAATGAATTCTCAGCCCAAACGAGGGTAGGAGCGTTCAGTAAAAAAATTCTAAAAGATATTTTTAAAATTCCGTATCTTAAGTCCTAAAATGTAGTGCAAATGCAGGGGGGGGATCGGACACAAAGGAAAAATCAAGACAGTTTTTTCAAGCTAAAACAACGACTGAGCGCTCAACTAGCAGCCTCTCAGTGAATCTCTATCTCCTGGTCTGGTCGCTAGGCCCTCCTTTTATAGGGCGACTAGACCGCTCGGCGAATGTGCCCCCACCTAAGATGGCCGCCAAAACCGGATCGAGCCCGGGACCTGATCGAAATACAGCACCCAGGGATCGGGGACCGAGGGAAATGCCTTAATGAATTCTCAGCCCAAACGAGGGTAGGAGCGTTCAGTAAAAAGATTCTAAAAGATATTTTTAAAATTCTGTATCTTAAGTCCTAAAATGTAGTGCAAATGCAGGGGGGGGATCGGACACAAAGGAAAAATCAAGACAGTTTTTTTCAAGCTAAAACAACGACTGAGCGCTCAACTAGCAGCCTCTCAGTGAATCTCTATCAGTGGAAGTGGAAATACAATAGTGTGTTTATGAGAATGGAACAGAATTTTGATACATCGAATGAAGACTCTGTCGAAGGAGGTTGAGGAGTTTTGAGGACAGCTGAGACTGAATTTCACCCTGAGGGGGCCCAGTTACTTTACTTGCACAGGAGCCCATTGCAACTTAGCTATGCCACTGCAACCACCGGCTGAAATTAAGCACTGCGTACTTTCCTCTTTAAGGTCTGCATATTTATGAAGACTTTGGCCAAGATTTACCAAAATTTGTCCATAGCAGCATTGCAAAGAAATCTGCAGTATTGCATTGTACCAACAGAAATAAAAAATAATAATAATGCAGTTCCATATTTTAGATCTACTGCATGCTGCTTTTGGAAGCCTATAACCATGCTAGTGCTAAAAATCCCTTGCTTGTCTGACGCTAAACACGATTTAACATTGCATTATGTCATGAAGGCAAGAGTGTGGAGTCTTGTATTGTTACGTAAACTACGACTCTGGCATAGTTCTACAGGATTTGCTTTCCCACTCACAGGTGACACAGGTGAACGTATTTCAATGAACCAGTGCTACATGTGAACAGCAGATTATTAAAGCCCCTCAGAACCCAATACATAGTTGAAGTGAAGTCATTGCTTTTTGGTTACTAACATCCCAGGAAAGGGATCGGGTACCATGGTAAAAAGAAACCTATTTGGCTTCTTCACAGTATTACACACACAGACTAAGAAGAAAAGACACTTTTAACTAAAAGTATTTATAACAACAAGGCAAATTTATTTTTAGTACATTTAGAATAATCACATAAGATATGGTAAAAACAGCAAGAAGGCATGTTGTAAACAACCAGAATGAAATAAACATTTCAAACATGGTTAAAATGTCATCTAAATGCATAACATCGTAAAACCTACTTCTGTGAGCTACCCTAGGAGAACATGTAGTAGTTTAACCTGTAGTTTAGAGTTTCTCAGAGAGAATTGGTGCACTGCATACCTAGTTTAAAGCTCAGGCAGTGGTAGCAGCCTCCCTAGGGTACCCAGCTTTTATCAGCGTCAAGCAAGAAGCATTGCCTTATCTGAGTGCCAGCAATAATCAAGATCATCTGAGATGGTATTTTGCAGGATAATCTGACGGACGAAGGACCTCTCTACCCAAGGAGTCGAGTGGTGGTTCTTAAATACTAAATATTATCGGGCATTACAAAACCTTCGACATGAATTCAGGAATATTATACAAATATTACGGACATTAGGGAAAGCGTCCTGAAGTATCTTTAAGACAATGGGATATGAGGAGACATCAATTCTGATTAAAGCTCTTTGAAGAATCATCTAAGAATGTTCCCAGATGCCCCAGACATATTGATAAGGAAATACTTGCTCCAGACTGGGTGTCGTATCAGGTGTTATATCTAGGTTATTATCAGAATGACTTAACACTCTCTCAGTTTTACAAATAATAAGTGTGGACAACATTCATGTTATTATTGTTCATAATAGATAGCACAGTGGGTTGGCAGAGTCTGGAGAAGTGTTGTCTGAGATAGAGTGGGGGTCCTGAACAAAATGGAGTCAGAGCTTTATTCTGTGCAATTTGTTTGTTCCACCATATGGCAGCTATAGAACCTATTGACTGTTTAGGCATGGTGACTGGGTTCCCTAGGTGTGGACGGATAATCGTGTTGTATGGCCAGATGTAGAAAGATCGCAAGCCCTCTGACTTGGAGTTTGCAACCACAACAAATCTTTTCTAATGTACCAATCCCATTTCAGGAGAAGGTAATCTTTTAATAACTCTGACAATAGGACTGGCAAGTCAGTATTTAGAAGGGTTGTGTTATGGGTGTCTCTTCTAACGGCCAAATTGGTCTGTGATGCATCGATGTTTTGCAACCATCATCCTGGATGGTAATCCATTTGATAAAGGAGACCACTGCCAACTCTTAAACAACCTTTTAAAAAAAAGATAAACTTTTCTTTTTTTAAACACCATTTTTTTAAAGAAAAACAATACATTTAAAAAAACTGTTTACTTTATTTAAAGGTGATGAAATATATTATGGTAATGTATTGTTTAAGCAAATCTTTCTGAACAGGTTTTGTTACTTGTTCACAGGTAACACAGATACTAGGAGAAGGCATAAATATTCAGTGATTTATTAATCTTTTTCAAACACATTTTTATACAAGGTCTGAAACTTTAAATGGTGGCGTTTCACAGTCCTGAACAGTACATTAGTTTTCAGTCGAGTGACAGCAGCCAATTTTCAGTGAAAAAACAACAGCTGACACGTGTTTGTCACAACCGTGACTTTTTCAAGGCTGTATAAATAATAATAAGAAACATACATATAAGATTAACATTTCCTAATAATATGTAATTTAAGTACCCAACTTACACCAGACTTATTGAAAAATGCTTGAAGTTGAGGACTTTGAAAAAAGAAAGTTTGTGTGGTAAGTATACATAAGGTAATGTTGAAAGTAAGCGGAAGGTTTCGACAAGTTAATAACAACCAGGATACCCATTGAGAATAAGAAATAGTGTGAATGGCATGCAGATATAGTGACTCAAATATTTAGCTGAGAGATACCGATCAAAAGTATGAGAGGAGAAAGGAAAAGAATGCCGGCGGTGAAGAAGATAATGTCTGTGCGAAGTCTTAAATATGTATTATTGATTATGGGGCTAACCTTTATCGCATTCATAAAGGTGAATCAGGTAATGTGTAGAATATGAATCAGAATGCTAAAAAACGGTCATCGGGAGTGCCTCTAGATGTCAGATAGTTACTGCTATAAATTAATGGAAAATGAAAGTAGTAGGTACATTTATAATGGGAAGTTACTTGAAGAGAGCACAAACATTATGATGCTTCCTCATTGTAATAAGCATATTTTAAACTGGCTGAAAAATTGTGGGTTTTAGCTTTAGGAGATTTTAAGGATATCAGTCTGAAATACAGAGTAGTCTGAGCATGTTAAAGCTTGCTTTTTAAGCCAGAGAAAAAAAAACTGCGAATAGTGATAAAACGCTATGTTGCACTAAAAGGGGTTTCGTTAAGCGAAATAATGGTCCACTGTGAGAGGACCCAATCATATCATGTTTACATGAATAGTAAACTTACGTCAAGATTTCAGAAAAAAATCGTGTTTCAATGATAGTTGCACTACAAGAAAGGTATATCGTCAAATTTGGACCATGGTAAATCCCTGTAAAGATAAGTAAACAATATCCTTATTTTAAAAATTATTTTTTATTGAGAGTTCATAGGTTTACAAACAGACAATAATATCATATATAAATACATGTTCCAGAATATTGAGGAAAAAAGAGATTGGCTTAAGTACAAAGTGCAAAGTGCTAAATATTATCAAATATAAATGCATGTTCCAAAAAATATAAATACTCGATTCAAAGTGTTCAGCAGTACAATCATAATATTCCTATGAAACAGAAAAAGATTATATTAAGTTAAAGTGCAAAGTGCTAAATCCGGCTAGATGCGCACATATATATTCTATCCTTTTATACAAAATACCACAAAAGTACAGTAAAGATCACATTAAGTTAAAGTGCAGAGTGCTAAATCAGGATAAGTACACACATATTAGTTCTATCCTTTTATACCAAATACAACATCCTATCCTATATCTCAAACAAACTCCAATATTTCTCATACTCTCTTATTGCTCCTGATCTTATTGCATATTTTTTTTCCAATTCTTGTATTTTACACAATTTTGCTCTCCATACATTGAAGGTAGGTACCTTCTCTATTCTCCAGAGTTGTAGGAATAATGATCTTGCTATTAATTCTGCAATAAACAGGCATTCCCCGTACGCAGAGATAGCAGGTGAGCAACCCAAAACTGCAATAGACTCATCGATTGAAATAAGGAGATCTATTGTAAATCTGAGATATTTCTCGATTTCCTCCTACAGACTCTGAATTCTTGGGCACTCCCAAATAATATGCGTCCAGGTACCTTTCTCTGCACAACGGAAACATTTATCTTCTATTTGCATGGTATATCTTATAAAGAAAAGAGGGTGTTCTATACATCAACCATTTCGAATAATATTGCATGCGTTTAAAATTCGCCCCTCTGAATATAACTGCATTAAACATATTAATCCTATTCCAGGTTGATTAAAAAATCTGTATATCTTCCCTTTTCTTCCATCTGTCCCTAACTTTTTCATATAGTGAGAGTGATTTATTCTCATCGAAAATTTTAATCCAGTTGCTAATCTACTGTTGTATTGGGCAGTTGAGAGCGTCACTGATACTACTTTTGTAAGACAAATTTTCCATATCTAATTTTTCCCATATAGGTTTTAATCTACTAAATGACCACTTTAAAATTATTTTAGAATGTTGAAGCCCCCTTTTCAATCTCTGCCCAAGTTTTCCAACAGTTCCCCCTGATGAAATCCTGGATCTGAACATACCCATTTTCTTCCCACAACCTTAGGATATTGTTCTCTAAAATACCTCTTTCCCCTGTATATATATTCAAAAGCCTAGTTAAATTATTAATTCTTAAAATGTCGTAGTATGCTAGAAGCTGTTTTTTTTATTTAAGTGCTCATTGAAGGATCGTATAACGTACTTTCTTAGGGTACTTAGTAACTCTTGTATAATCAGTGATATTATATTCTCTTAGGATCTTTTTCATACAAAAATGATGTGCCTCTTGAGGATCTAAAAAAAGAAATCTAAAACTGTGATGTGCAAATGTCGCATAATAGTAATTTCTAATATTCGGAAGGGATAATCCTCCTTCTGCAACAGGGTAATTTAAAGTGTTGAGTGCCAATCTTGATACCTTATTTTCCCACAGAAAAGAGGAGAACATACTGTCTATTTCTTTTAAAAAAGAGGTCTGCATTACACACTGAGCTGCGCTAAAAAGGAAATTAAATAGTGGAAGAAAAGACATTCGAATTAGGGCAACTCGGCCTATTATTGATAGCGGGAGCTGGTTCCATCGTGCTAGCTGAGATTTCACCTTCTTCAGCAATGGAATATAATTCAAGGAAAAAAGGTCTTCTACTCTCTCCCTTACATAAATCCCTAAATATCTCTTTGGGAGAGTATCGTATGCCTGTCTAAATTCTGGTAATAAAGAATTAGTACCACAATTGCATAATATGATTTCTGTTTTGGTCTTATTGATTTTATAGCCTCCTATCTTTTGGAAGTCTGCAAAAAACCTCATAACTTCCGCCTGGGTGTCTGTTTTTGAATCCAGAAAAGGAACAATGTCGTCAGAGTAAAGCTTTATATTCGTCACCATGTGGGCTTTTTTTCCCCCTGATTACGATTGCTAATGGCTCTAAAAATAGTGCAAATAAAATCGGGGAGAGAGGACAGCCTTGTCTGGTGCCTCTATTTATTTGAAATGTCCCTATATTAACAGAGTTGATTAAAATTTGCGCCTGGGAATTCATATAAAGTTGTTTTAAGTAGAATATAAACTCATTTGGGAAGCCGGACTTTTCTAAAATCGTAAACAGACAATTCCAAGAGACTAGGTCAAATGCGTTTTCGACATCTAAAAACCAGACCTGTGCCTCGACCTTATTCACATAAAAAAATCTAATTCCTCTAATAAAAAAATTGTACTAGTATAAAGCTGTCTCCTCGCTACAATACCGCACTGATCTGTCCCGATAAGTGTTCTCACCATTTTATTTAATCTATTGGCGAGGAGTTTAGTAAAAATGTTATAGTCAGTATTTAAAAGGCTTATTGGCCTATAGGAGTTCACATTTTCACTATCTCTGTCTTTTATTAAAACACTGACCACTACTACAGTTCGAAAAAATACCGGCGGGTCACCCCCTTGTTGTAAATAATTTGCAAGTCTTAAAAGTTCAGGACAAAGTATTGTAGAAAATGGTTTTAAAATTCTGCGGGAATGCCATCCTCCCCGGTAGCTTTACACTTTGGCAGGGAGCTGATAACCACATCTAGTTCTTCCTTTGTGAATTTGACTAGTAACATTTCTTTAAAATTATTTCCCAGAACTGGATAATTGTTTCTAAGGAGACCTGGTGAGATGTCTGGTAGATGTCTTTATAGTGTTTAAAAAAAAACCTTGCCTATTAGTGACCACGGCCCGATGTAGGTAAAACGCATTTACCGATTTTAAAATACCGAATCATACCGAATCGGTATTTTCAAATCGGTAAATGAAATGTAGGTAACAAAAATCGGCTAATTACCGAATCGGTAACAATCGGTATCGTGGTTCGATACTTACCGAATTGATATTTGCCGAATCGGTAAGTACCGAATCGGCGATTACCGACTCGGCAAATACCGAATCGGTAATTGCAATACACCCCCATGGGCCAAAAGGCCCATAGGAATGCATTGCAAATACCGATTCGGTATTTATCGATTCGGTAGTAGCCGATTCGGCAAATACCGAATCGGTAAATACCGAATCGGCAAACACGGAATCGGCGAGAAAGAAAAAGTGAAACTGATGACAACAGCCAATGAGGTGGAAGCACCCTACCCCACCCTAGCAGGGAGTGGCTACCCAGGCAGGTGCAACTCATTAGAACTTTCTGGAGAGGCAGCCTGAGCTGAGCATTCAGAGTGAGCAGCAGTGGTAGCACTATCCTGAACTGTGTGGAAATGGCAAGCAGCTCTGAGAGCCAGAAGGCTGAGCGCAAGCGCAAGGCCAAGTTCAGCAACAAGGAGCTGCAAGTGTTGGTGGAGGAGGTGGTGAGGGTACACAGGCAGCTGTTTGGGAGGCTGTCCCTCACACTCCCAGAGAGCACCAAGAGGAACCTGTGGATTGCAATCGGTGGGAGGGTGAACGCAGTTGGTGTCACCCCCAGGAGCCTGGACGACCTCAAGAAGAGGTTTTACGACATTCACAGTCTCACCAAGAGGAAACTGGCCGAGCTGCACAAGCAGGCAGGACTAACAGGTGGAGGCAGGAACCCCGCGCCACCCCTCACTGACCTTGAGGAACTTGTGTCCACGACAATTGAGAAAGAGAGTGTGGTGGGAGTTGGCGACCTGGACAGCTCATCCAGATCCACAGCAAAAGGTAAGAAGCATGCGCAGCATGACACACCCTCCCAGACACCTCCCCTTTAGCCCCAATGCACAGCCAAACCCCAGCCCAGTACTGCTACCAACATACATGAGCAATGCATCATGGTAACTGTAGTCAGCTAATGTAGTAACAAATGCCAGTGCACATTCAAATGAAATGCACCTAGAAAATGAATCAGAGTATTAAAAATGGGATGTGCAATGCTTTTATTGTAGTGACAGTAAGACATTTGCACTCAGTTCACAAATGCTTCTTTATACCTAGGGGCACCATCAGGCAGTGGAGCAACAGCTACACAAGCTCCAGCTCCAGCGGCATCAGACAGTGCGGTGGCAGGGCAAAGCAGCATTCTACCATCACAGGAGGAGGAGAACAGCAGTGCCGGGGGCAATGAGGATGACACAGGACATACCCTCTCATTTCCGCACTCCCCCCTACTGTCACTAACGCCCCCAGTGCAGTTCTCACCCGAAAATTCCCCAACACAGACCCACCCAGCACCTGCCACATCTCCTGCCAGGAGGATCACCGTTGCACCATTGAACATCATGGAGGGAGCAGCGGCTCAGGCTCCAGCACCCACCCCTGCAACATCCGTGGCACACCAGCCCACACAGCAGGCCAGCAGCAATCGGCGCAGGCCACGCACATCCAGCCCTGCTTTACCAGCATGGGAGGGCAGTGTATTCCAAGGGCTGGAGGGGAGTATGATCCGGATCGAAAGGATGCAGGCCAAGTTGATCCTGGCTTGCCATCGCCAATTGCGGGAGCACAACCTGCACATGGGGGAGATGAGAAAGGGGTTTAAGAGTCTCGTTGAGAGCAACAAGGAAATAGCTACTGGACTGGGGCGCATGACTACTGCCATTACCCAGCTATGCAATAAGATGGAGGAGCACGAGCACTGTAGGCGCAGGGATGCCCGCATGCAAATCGGTCACTCAACCACCTTGCTGCAGCAACCGCCCAGCTATGCCGCCGAGGGGCTAACATGGAGGACTGCCTCACCAAGAACACTGCTGAGATGACCAGGGGCATGTCCCGCATCACCACTGCCATGGAGACACTAATCATATCAAACACGGTGGTGAATCCTGCCCTGGACGTGGGCGAGGCTGGGGACAGCAGCAGCCGCAGCAGCCCGGCCAGCGCTGTATCTGAGCCGCGCCGGAGCAGCAGGCGCTCCGCTGAGGCAGCCGGACACACAGAAGGGGGTGAGCCACATCCAAGTGGGTCAGCTAAGCGCAGCAAGAAGTAAGACTGCCAGGGTGGGTGAGGCAAACCGGACAATTTACAATCCCCACCTATTCTGTTATAGTTAAATTTGTAGCACATCAGTGCAGTAACGTTGTGCCAACATTAGTAAATTTTAATATGTTCCACATACATTGACGTGTCTGTGCATCTGTACTCACTCAGAAATAGTTGTCTGTTATCTCCTCACGTCTGTACCTCCCGTCACTTGGTGTAGACACTCCAGCAGGTTGTGTTAGTGGCACAGCTATGTCATCGTCAGGGTCCTCGTAGTCAGACAACTCTACCTCTGTGCCCTTCTTGACCGCAAGGTTGTGCAACATTGCAGATACAGCAATTATCTTGCAGCAGGTGATGGGGGTATATTGTCTAGCACCTCCGGTCTTGTGCAGGCATCTGAACCTGCTTTTCCAGATGCCGAAGGTCGGTTCAACTACATTCCTTGTGCTTTTGTGCGCACGGTTATACCTCCTTTCGCTGGGTGTTGAGGGGTTGAGGTAAGGGGTGAGAATGAATGAGCAGAGGGCATATGCACTGTCGCCTAGAAGAGAATGGGGTAACATTACTCACATGCATACATGTACTTCACACTGCTATTTAGGTTATGGGGGTCTGACACTGTGTCTTACCTAGGAGGTATCCTTCACCGAATTCCCCTGCCGTCAGCCGTGCATAAATGCCACTATTTTGAAAGATATAGGAGTCATGGGTACTCCCTGGAAATTTTGCTACCACGTCAGTGATGACACACTTGGCATTACAAATCACCTGCACATTTATGTTGTGCGTTGACTTCCGATTACGGTATATGTATTCCGTGTCAGCAGGGGGACAAATCGGAATGTGTGTGCCATCTATGCAGCCAATGATGTGGGGGAATCCTGCCATCTGGTAGAAGTCTGCTTTTGTCTGTACCAGTTCTGCATGGGTTGCAGGGAAGGAAATGTATTGGTCCATCCTTTCAATCATGGCGTCTAGGAACTTGTGGAAGAAAGCTGCCAGACGCAAGCAGGTGTTGGCTGCATAGCACCTGCACGAGCACTGGGATTGCGTGTGTTCTTGGGGTGGGGTGCTGCAACAGGGGTTAGAGGTCCCTAATGAGCTGTAAGATGGTCTCTGGGTCCAGCCTGTACCTCTGTAGGATCTCTGCATCTGTCTGCATGGACAGGGTGAGACGCTCTCTATACACCTGCTCCCCTCTCTGCCATTCCCTCTGTCCATCCTGCTGTAGCCGTAGCCGTCTTGCTATGACATAAAAAGCTGCCATGGTGCAAGCAGAAATGCATTTTGGGTCCTTTTTTATAGGTTGCACCTGGTTACCACCTGATTCAAATATATGGTAAATACCGATTCTTAAATACCGAATTTGACTCAAAATCGGTATTTCAGAGCTTTCCTACATCTCACTCTTCAGTAGAATCGGTATTCTACCAAATCGGTAATTTTACCGATTCGATAACATTACCGATTCGGAATTTTTGCCGATTCTGTTTTTTCCGATACGGTATAGTACAGATTCGGTGATTTTTCCGATTCCCTAATTTTTTAACGATTCGGTTTGGTTACCTATTCGGTTTAATTTCCGATTCGATATACTACCGACACGGTAACTTTTCCGATTCGGAATTTTTACAGAATCGGGCGTTTTTAGGACTCCTACATCCCGAAACCTCGATACCGGTCGGTAACGGCCAAAAATACCGATTTTCGGCCGTTACCGACCGACCTACATCGGGCCCATAGTCTTTACACAAGTTTTAGTTGCTTCGTTCTGAATACATTCGACTCTATTTTGAACCTGCTTCTCATTTGCTTGCCAGGCTATCAATCTTCCTGTATACTCACTATCTTCATAGCCTGTCTGAAGATATATCCTACTTGCCATGTCCCCTAACTCATAATAAAATTCCCTCATTCTCATTTTGGCCTTCAGTACTTCTTGTCTAGTATCTGGGCTCCTATTACTAAAATACTCGCAAGAGCCAGCCTATTTTCTATCGCCATTCTCTCCTCCTTTTTTTGTTTAAATTTGTTTATTAAGATTTTCACATTTCCTGGTACTGATTGTTGTTGCATCATTGACATACCGGAATCCCGTCTGCTGAGGGGCAGTTAAGGACGTACGCCCAACTGACGGACCAGTACGACCTCCCACCGGGGCAATTCCTTACACACAGGCAAATATTAGATAGTGGTCGACGCTACTGGGATCTCCGGGAGGGGGAACCCCCGATGCACCCTGTCTTACACACAATCCTTCGTATGGGTACAGGTAGACACCTAATCACTTGGCACTACAAAGGCATTCGAGAGCTGGTTAACGCCTCCCTAGACACTTTATGTCACACATGGGAGGATGAGATAGGTCGCGCGTTGCATGATAAAAAATGGGAGATAGCGCTGGAATACCCAAAAAAGGTGTCTAGGAACGCTCATTTCAAAAACATACAGTATAATATCCTACACCAAGCATATCTAACTCCACACCGGCAACACTGAATTTATCCCGACACACAATTTGCTTGCCCCCGCTGTCAAGCCCAGGAGGCGGATTTCAAACACATGTTCTGGGACTGCCCGGTACTCCAGCAGTACTAGGACAAGGTACAACAGACACTTCAAGTGATGACCGATCTCTCGAACACATCCACATAGGAGGCTTGTGCCTTGGGAGTCTATCGTCAAATGAAAACCAATAATTTGCAATGGCGTTTCGTGTCCCTGGCCCTGCTTCTCGCAAAGAGGGGAATAGCCAAGCATTGGCGAGGCTCATCCTCCAGATTGGCCTGGTATGTTGTAATATGTCATGCGGTGTCCTGTTGGACATGTATCCCAGGAGTGTGAGTTGGTGTTTCCCCCTCGACTTTACCCATGTAAGTCACCAAAGGATTCAGGAATGTATTCCTTGACTGGTGATTTAGTTTAAAAACAAATCAAAAAGGGGAAAACAAACCTGTGAACTGTGAGGGAAGATCAGGTGTTTTTGTATCTCTTTTGAGGTGACTATGCCTCTTAATGTAGCCTTGAAAGCATCCCATATTACGTTAATTGGGGCAGAATCCTTATTTATATTAAAAAAGAAACTAATCTCCTCTATTCTGCACACCATTGTTTTTCTGCTAAATTAAGTTTGTTAAAATACCACCTCCTTGATGCTTCTTCAACTATCTTCCCTAAAAGTATTTCTATCTGAATCGGCATGATCTGAGAAGGCATTTAGTAAATGTTCATATTTACTAACTTCAAGGTTATGAGAAGATAGAAAAAAGTCTAGCCTTGATGCGGAGTCATATTTTGCCAAATAACAGGAGTACCCACGTTTAACCGGGTTGTTAAAATGCCAATTATCTAGGATATCTAAATCTATTTTACAGCTAGACAAAGCGATGGAAACTTGAGGTTTATTTTGTCTTCGCTCTATTTTTGTTGAATCAACAGCGGGGTCTTGTAAAAAATTAAAATCGCCTCCCTATATAATCTGACCAGGTATACCTGATAGTGCTTCCTTTAGTTGTAAAATAGGGAGCGGATCGTCTATCACTGGTGCATAAATTGTAGCAAGTATAAGATTTGTCTGGTTTATTTTACCGTGCAGAAATGTCCATCTACCACCCCAATCTGAATGTGATGAAATTGGACATTCTTACCTAAAAAGATGCTCACACCCCTCGGTGGTGTCCCCGATACAGATGAACAATAAAAACCCACCCAACTTTAAAAAATGTTAGCATCTCTTAAGGCTCGGAAATGTGTCTCTTCCATGAAGATCGAATCCGGGTGGTGGCCTTTCAGCCAACTTTTTATAGCATAGGTTTTTCGTCTATTATTTAAACCATTAGCATTCAGAGACAGAATTGTCAACTTATTCCTACTCATGATATGTCTGTTAAAGGCAGGAAAATATGAGTTGCTTAATCCACAAACCACTGCACATACCAGCTAAGGTGCAGCTTGTGGTACATGTGCAAAATGCGTTTCTAAAGTGCAACTTGTGCTTAGTGTGCAAAATGCGCATATGAGCAGTGGCTTAGATTATTGAAGTTTTTCTTCCTAATAGGAAAGGAGCGGACTGTGTTACCCACTACAATACAAGCCATTCCGATTGTGCAAATCGCGCAGATATTAGACCAATATACTACAGAACAGAATATGTAAATTGTGCAAAGTATACATTAAAGTGCAATGTACAATGTGCAATATATAGTAGACAACACAGCCACATCATGTTAAACAACATCCTTCAATAGCAGCTGACACATTGCGTAGGTAGTTTGTGAAATGCAATACTGCAACTTACGCCTAGGCATATCAAAGTATTAAAGTGATGTGTGCGTATTCTCCTCTTCTTAAACTTATTCTGATAAAAAAGAAAAAAAAAGAATTCATCTATAGACTCTCTTTTTCTAACTGCTTTACCCCCATCACCAACCCCCACCCTCTCCAGAAGAAGGGAAAACCCAGCTAGCCCCACTATCCTTCCCTCCTTCTCCCTCTTTTTACTGGATACCATCTTGTTGCATCCTATTGCAACTCCTGATTCACCTCCTGGCCGCCCCTAAAAAACTTTAAATATTTCTCATGACACTACTCAAAAACATCTCATTATTATACAAAACCGACTTATGACCACAAAGTCTCCTTTTCTTTATGTAGCATTAAGACCTTCCAAAACGTTTTGAGCTTCTGATATGTCCGTGAAAATAAAGAATTTTCCTTTGGCTAGGACTTTTAATTTAGATTGTTGCACAATCATTGCCTGTGCTCCTTTAGCCTTAAAAAAGTCAAACATTTTAATAAAATCCTTCCGTCTATGGGCTGAAGCTGCTGACATATCAGAAAAGATTTTAAAGTTTTTGATTTCATCTGTAGTAAATGATCTCCTTGATATTGCTGCATTTAAGATTTGCTCCTTGATTCTGTAGTCTGAGAAATGTATTAAATTGTGCGTGGGTACTTGGCATTCAAAGGTTTATGTGCAGGCACCCTATGGTCTCTGGTGATTGTGAGATCTCCTTGTAGTTCTGGTATTGCCTTTTTCAACAGAGACTCGGTCCATTTGACCATTTCCGCATTCTCCAGGCCCTCTGATATTCCCACAAGGCGTAGATTGGACCTCCTATTATAGTTCTCAAGTCTTGCAGCTTTGATTCCATCTGGCACTTATTCAACCTTGTGAGCGAGATTGAGCTCTCTAAGCACATGTCTATGCCCCGTGAATTAATTATGGATTTGGTAAAATCATTGGGCTGTACATTTTTGTAGATGTCCCTAAAATGGGCAAAGTGACAAACTGACTTGGAGTCTACATAGACGCAAGGAGACAAGGAACTGACCTGTAGTTTTTGTAACAGCACTCTTAACAAAGTCTCCGTATTGTATTTTCTGGCAACTGAAGTGTGATTTGACTGCCGTATTTATGCGGGTTACAAAATCTACAACCCAGAAATGATACCATTTGAAAACTGACTAAACGGACTAAACACCCATCGAGTTATAGTGTTAGAGGATCACAGTCATTGTATAGCCCATTGGCGGCGGCCGTCTGAGGCGATTCAAAGATAATAATAGTACAAAAAAAAGTTGGGTATAGATAAAACGCTCAGTTAGTCATCAGACAGAGGGGCATATTCTCAAGGACTTAACGCCGAGTTATCGGCACTTTATTGCAGTCAAAGTGGCAATAAATGTATCGCCCCATTCACAAGCTGGTGCAAACAGCCCATATCACCAGTTTACTTGCGATAGCAGCGGCCAAAAACATCGCTACAGATGACACTGGCAACTATCGCTAATGAGATGCAGAGTAGGTGTTCCCCTGCAAAAAGCTGCGAAAACACCACTCCACAACACTCTCAAAAACCAGCCAGATCGGCGATAAGATCCCAAAACAGGCGATAAGGCGCATTAGCAGCAGAAATGTAACCCCTTTTACCCCCGGACAAAAATATTTCACATCAATTTTACGAAATCATGAACATAACAATTCGACTGATGTCGCACAATCACAACACTTAACATGCATGTGTGGCCGGAAAACGTAGAATGACTCATTCATCTTTGAATAACCAAACAAAACATTTATTCACATAAACTCAAAACCACTAATTTGAAGAGTCATGGTGGGTCTTCTCAGGACAATCTGTAGGTCACAGCCTGCAAGACAAAATTCTAGGTAAGGTGTGTCATGCGCTCATTAAAGGACAGAGAGAGATAGCGACAGAGAGAAAGAGATAGAGGGAGAGAGAGATAAGGAGAGGGAGAGAGAAAGAGGAAAAGAGGGTGAGAGAAAGAGAGGGAGAGAGAGAGGAAGAAAAAGAGAGAGAGAGAGGGCGAGAGAAAGAGAGTGAGAAAGAGGGAGAGAGAGAAAGAGAGAGAGGGAAAGAGAAAGAGAGGGAGAGAGAGAAAGAGAGGGAGAGATAGAGACAGTGAAAAGAAGAGAGGGAGAGGGAGTGCCAACACTGTGGACCCAGGTCTCACTGCTCACCTGCTGCCACCGGTGTTTCTCCAACCACATGCCGGTATGCACTGCAGTTCACTAGGTCCCTAATCTGAAACAGAGTCCAGATTTATAAATGGCAGAGTACATACAATTGCACAAGCCATCATCGCTTGCCTGCGCACACAGGCTGCTGTCCCCCAACCCCTCCCGCTGTCCAGCAGTGACTGCCCGCCTCTGCGCATGCAGGCCTCACTGCTCACCTTCTGCCACTGGCGAGTCCCCAAGAGGGCCCACCACGTGCCTGTGCAAGCCCCAAGCCCGGAGCCCACAAACATGGCACCCTCCACAACATGCAGCCCCCCTCCGCGGGCCACCAGGTCACACACTTGATTCTGGGTCTTGATTTCGCTGTGGCAGAAATCATATCAGTGCACACGGCATCATCGCAGGCTGCACACCCGCTCAGCCCTTTAGGTGCCACTAACTCTGACCCGCAAGGCAATGCCACATGCCGGTAGACCAACACTGCCCGCTGGCTCAGGCCTACACTGTGGTCTAGCAGGGCTCACACAAATCCTTACCAGTCGGGAGCGGCAGGACGGGGCATCATCGCAGGTTGCACACCCGCTCAGCACTTAAGGTGTCCCTACCTCAGTGCACCGAAAGTCTCTGTCCTGTGGCGGTATGCCTGTGCCGGCTGCAGTGTATCTGGTACCACCAAGTCTGTGCACCGCAAGTCATGGACCCTTTATGATTGAGTCTCGTGGTGTGGGCGCCATCATGTCACCTCCGGCACTGGGGAATGTGATGTGGCAGGGTCCTAGGCCCCCATGAATAAATAATAAGCTCACTGATACACCCAGATAGGGAGTGGAAATGGCGTCCAGCACGTACGCCCGACCCTTTATATTGGCAGGGGCACATGTCCTGTGACGCCTGTGCTGGATGGGTGTGGTGTGGGTGTAAACCAGCCATGAGGGAGTGGCCGAAGCATGCTGACAACTAGACCTGTGATCAGCAGATCACTACAGGGAAGACCTGGGTCATATAGCGTTGTCGTCCCCCCCTGTAAGCGTAAGCGGAGTGGGCTGGCCTGGAGTATGCCAGTCCAGCGTAAGGGTGTGAACAATGACCCTGGGGCTCTGGACGTGGTTCTGTCCTGGGCTGGACAAGGAAATAACTAATGCGTATGTCCCTGTTGTCGTGCCAGCGCCTCCCAGATCGCAATCTGTAACGTGTCACCCTGTGACCCAAGTCCCACAACATGAGCAACATGGATGTAAGGGGGAATCACTGACCCTACATTCATCCATACTTCCACACTTGAAAGATCATAGACATGACACATCAGTGTGAATATGAATGTTTAAAACACATTCAGTGGAGTGTTGTAGCTGGAGGAGTACAGGGCCATGCAAACCCCACTTTACATTATTGGCCCGTGGAGGGCCAGCCAGAGCCCTTCAGGGAATGACAAGTTCAACAGAAGGGGAAGAGCTCAGTCCGCAGGCTGAATGCTGTGTCATTGGTGACCAAACAGAATATGGCAGTTCATGTCGAGGTCCAAGGTGAGTGTTGCAGAGTGTATCGGGGGACAGTGGAAGGTGATGGGCAGAGGGCAGAACCAAGCAGAAACAGTTCATATGGCAGAGATGAATGCTACAGTGTTCTTATTACTAGTAAGACAGATTCATCCACATCTTCATCCTCTGCTGTTTCATGTGTCTCACATGTGGGCGGTGGTGTTCTGTCTCCAGCACTGTGTGGCAGTGATACCTCAGGAGCCCGAGGTGGAATGTCTGCCGCACAGTGTGGGACTGACACTTCAGGGGGCGGAGATGTGGATGTAGTTCTAGCAGCAGCATTCATCAGCACCAGGTCTTGTGGCAGCAATGCCATGAGGAGGCTCCTTAGGGCATTGAGGAACCAAGCTACCTCTCGCTGGTGTGCCGCTCTTTCTGCCTGTGTCTGCTCCATTGTCTCCGTTATGCTTCGCAAGTGTCCCAACTCCCGGGTGACATCGCTAGAGCCACTCTGACTAGACAGTTCTTGTCTCTGAGCCAAGACTCCAGCAATGTCCGCCATGGTTTGTTGTTTTATGTCTTGCCCAAAGTACATAAAAATGAAAGCTCACCTCCTGGACGTCCGATAGTGTCCGGTTGCGAATCATTAATGGAACCAATTGCCAAATTTGTCGATTTCTTTCTGAAGTCGTTCTAGCCAAATGTCAAATCATATATAAGAGACACAACGGATTTCATCAATAAACTTTCAGACATAGAATTCGACGAAAACAATTATTGGGTAGTGACTACGGACATAACATTCTTATATACACAAATACCGTAGGACGCAGGTTTACAAGTACTGAAAACTGTCCTAGAGACAAGAGAGAGACCGCAAAAGGTATCGACTGAATTTATTCTCAGACTAGCAGAATTTGCATTGAAACGAAATTATTTCAACTTCGACGGCGACTTTTACTTCCAAATTGGCGGGGTCGCCATGGGTTGCCCATTTGCTCCGGAGATGGCAGTATTGTTTATGGCAAGTTTCGAAGAAACATTTATCTACCAGAATAACCCATATGAGCGATGGATAAAAAACTGGAGTCGTTATATAGACGACATATTCTTGGTTTGGACGGGAACAGAAGAGGAATTGTTGAAATTCCATGAATGGCTAAATAACAGAACACATGAAATTAAATTCAGCAGCATCAGCCATTCGAAAAGAAGGATGCCATTCCTGGACGTAGAAATATACCTTTCAGAGGGGGGCCTTGCCACAACTCTTTTCAAAAACTCAACAGACCGCAACAAGTCACTACATTTTACCAGCAACCACCCTCGCAGTTTGAAAGAAAACCTCCCGTACGGACAATACCTTCGTATTCTTCGTAATTGTCAATACAAGGAAGAATATATGAAACATGCAAACAAACTTACTGAGAATTTACTACAACGCGGATACCCGAAAAAACTACTGAAAAGATCTATGAAAAGGGCGTAGTGGACACCACGAGAGTGCCTACTGGAACAAAGAACCAAACAGGAACCAGACAGAATTGTGCTAGTCTCAACATACTGCCCCAATTCCAACATGCTAAAGAAAGTGATTAGTAGCAATTGGCATCTGGTCAAAAATTTGAATAAAGCATTGAATAAGCCTCCTTTGTTCGCATTTAAAAAGGATTCTAGTATAGCGAACAGATTGGTTCGGGCGACACTTCCCCAGACAGAACAACCCTCCTTAAGAACTATGGGCCCGATTCACAGAATGAACTTAAGACTCAATCCTAAACTTACTACTATTTTGGTATTCACAGAATGCATTTACTACTTTGGGCATTCACAGAATGAACTTACTACTTTTGGTATTCACAGAAGTTAGGATTTTGTCTTAAATTCGTTTTAAGACAAACTTAAGACAAAATCCTAACTTCTGTGAATACCAAAAGTAGTAAATTTATTCTGTGAATGTCAAAAGTAATAAGTGCATTCTGTGAATACCAAAATAGTAGTAAGTTTAGGATTGAGTCTTAAATTCATTCTGTGAGTCGGGCCCTATGATTGGCCTAGCTCCAATACAAGGGCACCATAAATGTGGTGTATGTATTTGTTGTGCAACCACTGAGGAAGGCTCTATTTTCAGATATAATGACACTGTATGGAAACACGAGGCATTTACAAACTGCAAATCCCGGTTTAATATTTATGGAATAAAATGCCCGTGTAATTTACTGTACATTGGTAAAACAAACCAAGAAGTCAATCACTGGCATCTGAACAATCATTTGGAGACTGATCTGCGATGGCCAGTGATTTCAAAAGTGGAGCAAGACATGAGAGGAGGCGATTTGGAAGCTAAACTATCTAAACGAGAGGCAATGATGATTGTTAAATTAAATTCAGCCATACATGGTCTGAACGAACCAACAGAAATCTATAAATTAAACTGAACATTAAAGAATTATGAGTCAGAAATAGCCATGTATTTTGTATACAGTGAGAGACTTTTTGAAGACCTTGAAAGCCTTCCCTTGGTGACAATCTAACCAATGAAGTAGTGCCACAACAACAAACGAGGTCAACAATACGAAACAACAAAAATAAATTCAACTCCCATAGCAATCTTCAGACATCACACAATGGGACCCCAGCAACACCATTGCCCATTTAAAAATGGCGCGCACGCTAATAAAACAACTGTTAAAACCGAATAAAACACCACGAAACCTAATGCCTACAACCAAGGCTATCAAAAAGTCAACAACATGCTTTTCTGATTGATCCGTGCAAGAATGGATTTGTTTTAACCAACAATCTTTGGTATAAGCAATGACGAGTGCACACTCGAAGATGGCGGCAATATCAACATAATCGTTCGTCAGGAACTACAATCCCCAGAATTCCCTCTACCAGGAAATGGATCGCGTTCCTAAAAGTGTTTTCGCGAACTCCACAAACAGGAATGTACCCTCGGTATGGTTGGCCGTGAATAGACTGCGCCAACGAAAGGACGCACAATTATGGTCAGTTTCGCTTGCTACTGTGCTGCACCACAAAAAGAAAATCGCTACCGCCCGATGGGAACGTGATCTAACAGGTCTCTTTTTCCCACAGGCGTACTCCTTGCAACAAACATCCCTGTATATAGAGCCGGCTACCACCAATAAAGTAAGCCTCTCTGTTCAAATTTTAAATTCAGTCACAAAATGTGATGTAATGGCAGACGCTTTTAACAACATGGTCGTGCCCCAATTCATGTTGTTTCAAGGCTGGGATCCTATATGTATGACTGCTGACAAATGAGTAAGTGCAGTTTTCATACTTATACTGTTTGCCTCTAATTGTTTTTTAGAGTGCAGTGGCTCATACACATCGATATATCTTTTATTGTTGTACAGATTGTTCAGCGTCGCGGTTGACATTATTAGAAAGACACGAGCTTCTGGGTTGAAAGGTACGGAAAAGGAGCAGGATGTTGGGCTAGCTAGTAATTTGTTTGTGTGTAAGGAAATAGAACACTAAACAAAGGTTTCCCCTTCTTCTTACACTGCATGGTCCTGATGAGAACTCCATAATAAAACGAGAGTTCGAAACGCGTGGACCCTTTGTATTTTGAGCCATAAGAATACTGGAATGTTCCTTTCAATTATTGTGATTTTGATAAATCATATGGTCTATGGCATTATGTGAATATTGTATTAAAAAGTGTAAATAATAGTGGTGTGTGTATGTATGCAAGAGATAGTATGACTAACAGCTGAAGCTACTGTGAGTATGTTTATGAATGGATAGAGGGTATTGTTTTAGAAATGGACTAATGTTTTTGGATGTTTTGTATATTGCTTTTGAAATATGAAATTGGTGAAAAAATAACCAAAATGATGAAAAAAATTCAAATGAAAATAAAATAGATTTATTCACACAACAAATTGTGATCACACATATTGTTCTAATCGTATGTGTAGTTGAATCAGTAAAAGAAATAAGGAATACAGCATTGGCGTTTTTTGTGTGTAATATAAGGCAGTGGCTTGGCCATGCTGTTGGGAGCCCATACCCAGTGGTGGTTTTTTTGTTATGGTTTGTTGGAGGGCATGGAGTGGACTGTGAGTGGTCCCTGATGGGACTTAGACACCCACGTATGGCATCTAGTTTGGATACCAAGAGGTCGAACCCCACCCACACCTGTTCAGCCAGCCACTCCTGGCACCCCAACACACAACCTTGGAAGGCCATGTGGTCTTTGTGGGGGTTCTGGGAGGCAACCGTGGTGGTGGGTGCTACCTGCTGTGTGGTCTGTGCAGGAGGTGGGGTCTCCTCATAGCAGCTGGCTGCCCTGCTCCTGGAGGTGTGGTGCGTAGGCTGTCCACGAGCTGTTGTAGGGCATCGGGACGAAGATGTGGTGGTCCTCTTTGTCATCAGAGAAGAGAGGTTCAGGAGGGATTGGATTTCCCTCTGCAATGTGAAGGGGAGATGCAGTTTAACATTATGTTTACATGTATGTTGACGCATTGTACATGTTTACATTTAGACTTGCATGACAGTGTACATTGTGATGACTGTTTGAGAGGAGCTGCATGTTTGATGCAGGACAGTGGACATTTCGACACCATCACAGATGTGTGTTTCTACTTGTACATCATCATCTCACATTTCCCTATAATGCCAAATGTGATTGGCCAGTTTCTACACACAAGTGTCACCAGTTGTGTTCTGTTGTGGACGTGTTGCGGTTTGTACCACATTGTTATCAATGTTGATGTGCTCTGCCTGTCATGTGTGTGTGTGCAGCATTTTGGGGGAGTCGCCCCTGCAGTTTGTATTTTGCTGCCCCTTCTCCCTTTTATGCGGTGTATGACTGTGCTTATGTTGTACAGAGATGTTGCATACTTGGGTACATTGGTCTCTTGGTGGGAGTTGGGGGTCTGGGGCATTGTTTGTCCGCAGATGTGCTCTACTTACTTGTGCATGTGTGCCATTGTGCCCATCTTTCTAATCCCCCCAGTCCCTGGTTGTTACTCACCCTGGTGCTGTTGTGTCTGATCACGTTGAGCAGTGTCCGATCCCCAACTCCTGCCACTGTCTCCCCACTGATGACTGTTGAAACCATTTCCTCCATCTCGTTCCGCTCCTCCTGTGGCGCTGGACTCCCACCTCCAGTCTGCATTGCTGCCTTCCGGTTGTTGGCGAGTTTCTGCTTGGTTTTGTGCTTCACATCATTCCAGCGCCTCTTGACCTCTTCCATTAACCTCTTCAGCACGCCGCCTGCATTCACCTTGTCCACAATGGACTGCCATATTCCATTTTTTGTTGCCAATTACATGGTGGAGGTGACAAACAGTAGTTGATGGTGTTCTACCACCTTCATTATCAGGATCCTGTTTTCCTGCTGACTGAATTGCTTCTTCCTACTCTTCTTGTCCTTGCCCTTCCCTGACCCCGAGGTCCCAGGCTGGTCCTCCGGGGGGCTTGTGGGGTTTTGGTTGTCCTCTGTACTTGCTCCGGCTACCTCCATTGTGCTTCGCTGTTGTTTGTATGTTTTTTTCTACTCTTATAGTGATTTTTCCCGCCTGACGTGTATGAATTGCAGACCTGGGGAAGATTATCGCTTTATTTTTTATCACGGTTGGGCCCATTGCAACTTTTTTCACGTTGGGGTTTACTTTTTCACGTTATCGTGAGACTATCGCATGGTACCACTGTTTTGAGAATACAATGTTAACACAGCTTTATTTTCCCACGATAGACAGCGATGTGAAGAGTTGCGTTAAGCTTATTTTGCAATAACTATCACACGTTCTTGAGAATATCCGCCTACGGGTCTTAATATGATGTCGGGCGGACTTGAACGTTGCGGAATAAGGACTGACCGACTTACTGTCGGCGGTCCTGACCGCAGCATTACAATGCGACCACACATGGTGCTGTCACATACTTCCATTTCTCTATGGGAGCTTGTGCTGTGGCCATAAATCTGCCGTAGCACAAGCTCCCATACAGAAATGGGAGAATCTATTGATCCCTGCAACGTGTGGCAGGCACCTCAAGATGCTGCCCCCCCTTAGCCCCAACTGGAGGCCGCAGGGTGAAGGGGGCCTTGCTAGGGCCCTGCAAAGTCACAGAAACTCTGTCCATAGGGATTATGCTCATGCCTCCAACACGGGCGGGCTCCTTGAGCCTCTCAGAATCAAGCCCGAATGACTAACCGGTTTCACTTTTGACTGCCTGAATCGTAATGGGGCGGTCGAAAGTGAAACCCGCGATGAGACTAGGAAAACCACTACTTTGTAATGCATAGCACCAAACACTCAAAGGAACCAAACAGGCAAACAGGAGGGTGTTATTATCAATTCACAAGAAATCACCAGGAATTGTGCTTCATTTATACATAGATAATGATATTTTACTTAAGTTTCTTGATAGTTATTAATTAAGAGTAGAAACAAAGTATATTGTTGTTTGCAGATAAAAAAGAATGTAAACATACAGAGTAGTGTTACAGAATATTTTTGTATACCAGTGAACCTATGAGTACTGGTGTTCTGTTCAAAACAGATCATCAAGTATTATGCATAATTTCTAAAGATATAGTAACTAAATGATATGTTATTTGGGTTTCTTCAAAGTCAATAATTAGAGTTGGAAACAGTGTATGATTGTCTGCAGGTGAAAAGAATGTAGAGATACAGAGAGGCATTACAGTGTGTTAATACATAATGGTGAAACCATAGAAACAGAAGACACAGCTATTGGTAAGAATCAGAGAATCATTTGTAATTCTGATAGGAATATGTGTAGCTCTTTGTCAATGTTCAAGCCCCTTTCTACTGCTCGTAACTTCAACATCCATTGAGTTTCCGATCTTCTAAGAGCCAATACTCTATCTCCCCCTCTGGGGTTGCACAGTATATGTGTAATACCATGGAATCTGATGCTAGTGATAAACATGGAAGGGTGAAATGTGTTAAAATGTACGGCAAAGGGATATTCTGAGCTGTTGTTATTAATTGTCCTAATGTGTTCCTGGATTCGTTCTTTTAAAGGTTGCAAGGTACTGCCTATGTAGATAAGTCCACAGATGACACCTAATGCAGTAAACAACAAACCTTGTGTTACAGTTAATGAATTGTCGTATGTAGTATTTGTTGGGTGTGTTGTACTGAACATCTGTAAGTTTGTTAAGTGCAAAAGGGCAGACATTGCATTGTTTACATTTATAGAAGCCTTGTGGTCTGTTTGGTAATCAAGAGAGGTTTGTCTTTTGGCAGTTTATAGCTAGGACAAAATATCTTCCTCAAAGTTATACTCCTCTATGTACAATCATAGATTTGTTTGGAATGTGTTTTACTACTGATTCGTCCTATTTCAGTAAGTGCCAGTGTTTAAGTAGCATTTTGTATATGGCATGGATTGCGTACTGTATTCTGTGATAAATGTCAGTTTCCTGTCCTTGTCTTTTTTAGAAGTGCTGTTTTTGTCCTTCAGTAATGATTGTCGAGGTGTTGTGAGTATTTTCTTTTTAGATTGATTCAGAACTTCTTGTGAGTAACCTGCACACATGCAGCGTTCTTCCAATTTTTAAAGTTCAGTAAGAATAACAGAATCTTCACTACAATTTCTCCTAATCCTTGTCATCTCACCCCGTAGGATGGCATTTATCTGATGAAATATATGGTGGTCCATGGACCCTAACAGGACACCATCATTGTGATGGCCACCAATCAGAGTAAATTGCAATCTGTGACCTACCTCCGCAATATTCATGAGGTAGTTCTGATTATAATCCACCCCAAATCGGAATATTACAAATGGATCTATATATAGTCTCAAAAATAACCATTTTTTTCTGACTGTATATAGTACATTTGGCAGATATTTCTGAAAAAAGGTTCTTGGGGTGGTAGGTTGGAGCATTCCTGGAAAATTACACTGTAGCATCGAATGTAATGTAAAGGGTTGTGAGAAAGTGATTTATTAGTTGGAGTGGACTGTTGCACCACAAGTAATAAAGTCACTATATTGTTAGGTCCAGTCAAAGGTTTCAGTAATTTGAGCCTGAGCTCAAACCTGGTAGCTGTGGCACAAAACACACAGGCCTAAGAGAGACCATTTAGGAGTACCAAAGCATTTATAAAGTTCAAACACAACTCTATAAAAATACCACTCTAATTTATAAAACTTTTATTATTATTATTAAGAAGTTTTATATAGCGCAGGCCAGACCCGAGGGTATCGGAGCACTTTACAACATATTTAAAGCAGAAGTCACATAAAAAAGACATAGGTAAACGTAAATGTTCGAAAGACCCAGTGTGCTGTGCGTCATTGAGGTAGGGTAGTCCTGAGATAGCCTCGGTGAGTCCACAGTGACTTGGGCTAAAAAAAAGTTCCGGGAGGAGGGAACGAGTGGGTCGGGGAGCGGGGATGCAGTAGGTAGTGGTGCAACATTATCAAGGGGCTGTAAAGTGCAGGAAGAGGTAGGTTGAGGTGGAACATTGTCAGGTGGATGCGGAGTGCAGGCTTGTGCGTTTCGGAGACGGTTCTCGGTTTGGGAAGAGGTCTTTTAGGAGAATTTTATAAAGGAAGGGATAGAAAATTCAAAAGGCTCCTCAAGGACCTCTACCTCAAGCATGCCTTCCCGAATCTTTAAAATTCAAACGACATCAAAATGACAAAAATGCAATAAGGACATTCATAGATATTCATTATTTAAAGATTTAAGATAAAATAGCACCAAGATGTGCAAATTGCAAATGTGATCCATGGTCATGACAGACCTGGTCCTAGAAGCGATTTAAGAATGACCGAGTAGGGGCGTAGGTTGGATACACCAAGTAGATTTGCCCCGCTAGTGCCTGGAAGAAAGAAAGTATAAAAAAGTTTCTAAGTCCCAACCTGAAAAGGGACTTTGTCATTCTTCTGAAAAAAGACTCTTCTCTGCACTGGTCAAACCTGAAATTCAAATCGATGCCATGGACATGCTGATTGGATACTTTTTGTAGTGTATCCCCTTGAAGCTCTGCAGCAATTTTGTTTTAAAAGCTCCCAAACATCTTTTGATACTAAAACAACAGGAGTGTACTTCCAATGTCCCCAGTACCACAGTGGGAGCACTTAAGGACTCGCAGGTTGTTGGGCAGAGGGCAAAAATAAAATCCTATCCAGGTGCACTGGCCATTGGTCCTCTTCAGCTTTGTTATGTTCCAGGAGCCACCCAGGGGATTCGCTTTATGATTCTTGGAGATCTTTCTATCCTTGGATTTCAAGTGGAAGGGGTTCCAAGTTCCTCAGAACTTTCTCACAGGTCACAAATGCCAGGAGAAACAGGTTCAGTCTGCCTGGTATACTTTTGCAAAACAAGTAGTGTTCTGAGGAAGGCTGGTTGAGTGTAGGGCTCACCAGTCTGTGGAGGGACATAAAACACTTATAGTCCCTCTCTGATCAATGAGGTAAATGTTCCCAGGCCATGCCCTACCTAAATTCTCAGTAGTTCTTGTTTGCTTTCCTGCAAATAGGTGCAAAATGCAGTGCGACAGGGCAAAATACTAGATGTTGAATGTCTTCAGTCACATTAACCATGAGCTGTGAAGACTAGGGGTGTCAGTGGGGTGTTTACTATGATAATCCAAGGGTCATCCATCATCTAACAGTAAATCCAGTTTAAAGCATGCACAGAACTCACAACAAACCCAGAGACAGGAGTCTGGTAGGATAAAAGCAAGGTCCTACGGCATCCAGACAAGGACATTGGGTTGGCAATGTGCTTGCTTCCTTTGAAGGGTGCAACACTTTTACATATGCTTCAAACCGACTGGTCATACAGGATCGGACACTGTGGTGACAGAAGAACACCCACAGACCTTACCCTGCATATTCTATTGAGCTCAGATGTCAGGTTAACAGACGAGGTAAGCCGATAACCTTCCGGAGCAATCCAGTAGGGGCGATTACTAGTTTCTCTACTCCCTCCTGCGCAGAATAGCAGAGAGTATATACTCCTACCGCTAGGCCACCCAAAGGGGAAAAGGAAAAATGGGACAAAAAATTAAAAGAAGGAGGATACTTCTCCTCACAGAGCTCTTTGATGTGCAAGCCTCTTCACTGGGTTCTGTGGTGGTGAGAGACAAGAACAAGAAAGGACGATTAAGCAGGTGAGCATGCGAGCATTTACAAAATCAACATTCATGCATTCTCTCCATTCCTGTATCTACTCACATTTGCTCTTTGAAGAAACACATCGCAGAGCAATTTCAACAACGTGTCCACAGCAGGAGGACCACCCCAGTATCTGGACAGGTGATATAAGTTAAAGCAGAGATCTTCTAATAATGCACCAAGCTATAACGAAACACAAACATTGAATAGTCACGAAATTATGTTCTGAGGCCAAGTGCATACTGTTGTTTATTCACAGCAACAGCTGCCTTGCACCACATACCTCTAGGAAAGTCTTGATGCAGGCTTAGAAATTAATACCCGCTGGAAAAGGGGTCATCCTTCTTCAGAATTCACTGTGACTTTCTTTCACACACGAGGAAGAGCAGAAAGAGAAAAATAATGGTACAGTTTACAGCTTCTGAGGCTGTACAAACAATGCTCCCTGAAGATCACGGGAACACCAAACAGTAAAGGACCCCTTCTGTGGAGGTTCCGCCTGGCCGCAGTAATCACGCCAACTGTCACCCTCACATGGTGACTCACTGTTTTCCACACAATGTCAGCTGTACAAACAATGCGGAGACGCTTTGCGTCAAAGAGTAATTCAGCTGAACAGTTGCAAGGAAATGTGCGCGGCTTGGATGCACATTTCAATTGACGCACGATAATGGGCCTGGCAACCCTTCGACTCTTTCTTTTGAAGGGGAATAAACATCCAGTGAGAGAAAAGTGCAAACACGACTGCATGGGAAATCGACAAGCCCCAGTTTGAGTAAGGGGATTGGCTTTAGTAGTTCAAGCTCCTCCCTTTTGCTGTACAAGTGTTTCTCCCAGAATGATGGCTTGTGGGATGTGTGGTCCAGTTTTGTTCGGCTCAAGAAATTCAGATTGGTGCACGTCGAAGACTTTTAGTTCTGATTACACGCAACTGGTTTTAATTGTAAGAAGATTGGTGCAGCAAGGAAATTTAAAATCTTGGAGACTAGCCTGTCCAACAAATATAGATCAATTGAATTGTAGATATAATTGCCATCTTGCACCACTAGCTCGCAGGCTCCGTGCGAGTTCAGTTTATCACAACTAAGGGACGTATTACTTGTGGTCCGTCCAGTCTGAGGAGCCAGATTCATGGAGAACTGATTTCATCATATTACCAACTGTGATAAAATAATTGGGAGATACCAAGAATTTCTGCCTGAAGAAGGTGGTAGGAACAACAAGTAACCACCGAAACACGTCGCACTGCTACAAGAAAAAACACTAAATCTAATCAGTCTTGGTCAAAAGAAATAATTGTACATAATGATGTTTTGATCATGGAATGTTCATTGGATTAGTGCCTTAAATGATATTCTCCTGTATTGAATGTATGTGTATTAATTGGTGTATATGAATTCTCACATTTGTAGTCACTTTATGGTGCTACATTTGATTTGCTTTTTAATGCATTTTTTATCTTTTTACTGAAACTAGTTTGAATAAAATATTTATATATAAGCTTTGAATATTTTGTGATACTCTCTGGTGATAGAAGTGTGCTTGACTAGTATGTGGTATGAGGTAGAAACAGTGTGCATTTAAACAACCCAAAGGGAAACTGTTATTTTGACTTATTGTCCATAACATTCATACAATCATTCATTTGGGTATTTGCGAATGAGACGAGAATCAGGGATGAGTGAAGCGTCCCTCCCTCATCAGAACCATTACATCAGAGAAGTAATTTCTGCTCATTCGGGTCAGCCTATTGAGGAATATCCTTCCTCTTTTCACAAATCTTCCCAGGCTGAGCACAGACTAAGAGAAGTAGGAGAGTTAATGCAAATTAGTCTCCAGGAACATAAGACAGGGCAAAGGTAACTTTCTAGAATATACTTTTCCTTAATATTGATTTAAAAAATTCAGCTTCACTATTGAATTGGATTTGTAGTAACTATTAAAAATAGTGGTTCAATACTTTTCTAGCTGGTCCCATTCCTGAGTTACAATATTAGTATTTTAATCTGTTGTCTGATTTTCTACATAGGACAGCTAAGCCTGCCACAATGAAAATAGCGTTTAGGTATTGTCACTGTAGGGACATGGCAATACTCAATTTCTACATGCCCCACTTTTAAATGCATTGCACCCTACCTTGTGGGCTGCAGGGCTTACAGAGCAGTGACTTACTATGATCATCGAATAACTTTATTTCACATTTAAGAAAAATGCATAAAAAGTACATAAAAGAGAAAAACTTTTCAATAAATTAAAATGAAAGATCATATACCTGTAGTCAGTCAGAATATCTTTATTCGACTTATTACAAGTCATACAAAGAAACAAAACAATAAAACCATGGAAAGGGATACACACATACATGGCCCTACAATTACCTTAAAAATCAACAATACGAATACATATTTATAAATACTATATACAAGATTAAATAGAAAATACATTTTACAATTCATATCAAAAGAAAAACATAACAACTTTAAAAAAGTTTTTAAGGCGAAATTTGGCCCCCCGTTTTTACCCTCGCAGCGGCCACTAAGAAGTTAGCAATACAGAACGTTGTGCGGGGATTTGTCAGGAGCTGTAAGTAGAGCAGCGCCGGGCGCACCTGTGTAAAACCCACTTCTTTCAGGATGGGGAACAAATATTTTTTCCTCTGCTCATGGTACAAGCTACAAAACATGACAAAATGCATTGTATCCTGCACAGAAAAATGGTCACAACTGCATGGGGGGGCTAGGTCTGGCTTCTGCCAGGACTTAAAAGAACCTAAATAAAAATGTAACAGGTTAAACCTGAATTTAGTTAATAAAAACCTGTGATAAGGGACTGTAACAAAACTGAGGTAAGGTGCGAGGGAGGGTACACTCACCAAAAGGTTGTGTGCCCTGACTGCAGGCTTCTGCAGTTCAACTTCCTCGCGGCGCGCTTCCTTCATCTCCCTGAATGACTTTTTTATATGGCCTATGTCCAGAGCCCTGATTTTATCTGGACTTGAGAAGAGTTCTGGGCGACCCAGTTCAGTAAATGATTTAGTTAAATAGGCCAGCCAAGGAATACTACTATGTTTATCAAGAGATAAGACATCCTTCAATATTATGTGGTTCAAAGGAAGATCTTCATTCAACCACATTTTCAACCACAGGGTCAGGGGTGCTAAACTCAGTAAATCTGACAGGTAGGGTAAACCCACCTCTTTATGTATGGAATAAGTCGGGGTTGACTGGGGAATGGAGAGAAGAGATCTTATAAATCTATTTTCTGCCCTTTGAATGGGGTCAAGATTTACATACCCCCACAAAGGGGATCCATATAGTGCAATAGCCACAGGCTTGCACTTATAAATTTTTAAAAGGGCTTCCATGGGCCTTGCTCCGAGTTTACCAGCAAAACCCAAAAGCGCTGCGGCAGATCTAGTGACCGCCAGCCTCTTTGCTCTTATCTGTGGCCCCCATGTTCCATTCTGGTCAAACAGTACACCCAAATAGGGAAATGTGGTTACCTTAACCACCGGGACCCCTCTACAAAAAAATAATTTATGTCTTTTTTTGGAACGCTCACGCCCCATTACCATCGTGTGTGATTTGGATACATTAACCTTAAGGTCCAAATTATCCATAAAGGAGCCAAAGGCGTCCAAGAGGCGCTGCAAACCTACACCGGTGCGGGCGATCAACACGGCGTCATCCGCGTACAGGAGTGCCGGGATATGGACATCTCCTGCACGTGGAACGTCCGCATCCTGTTCTCGTAGGTGTGCCCCCAGGCCATTAATATAGATGGTAAAAAGCGTGTTACAATATTAGTATTTTAATCTGTTGTCTGATTTTCTACATAGGACAGCTAAGCCTGCCACAATGAAAATAGCGTTTAGGTATTGTCACTGTGGGGACATGGCAATACTCAATTTCTACATGCCCCACTTTTAAATGCATTGCACCCTACCTTGTGGGCTGCACGGCTTACAGAGCAGTGACTTACTATGATCATCGAATAACTTTATTTCACATTTAAGAAAAATGCATAAAAAGTACATAAAAGAGAAAAACTTTTCAATAAATTAAAATGAAAGATCATATACCTGTAGTCTTTTTCTTAAAAGTCTAAAACAATCATCATATAAAAATAATTTATGTTACAATGCACTGAGCTAGCTATTTCTAATGTTATTAAAGATGGCCTTAATTTGATCACATATTAACTAATCTATGCGTTTTTAGGGCTGCACATAAAAACAAGGCCATAACAAAGCATACATATGTCGAGGCTACTGTTGCATAATAGTAAATGCTGTCATATGACTACACAAACTGAATTTCTTTAAAAACGGAATAATACATCTTTTTCTCTCCTTTACATAAAATTTGCAAAAAAACAAAAATGTGCAACCGATTGTTTTGAGGTAGTATCACAAGGGCAACGTTCCAATTGATTCACGGAAAATAGATTTGCAGGTAAGCCAGCATTATTGTCACATAATTAAGGCAAAATCTTGTCAGGATATAACGATGGCTGTTATTTCCGACAAAAGTAAAACATGAGGATGGGCCATGCAACAAATTGCCACTTTGTTGCAATTACTGTGGTGACTTATATTTTTTACAAAGGAGGTTTTTGCATGTCAGAATCTTTATTTTAATAGATTACGCTGTAGGTTCAAACTGCAGCAGTCAGGCTACAATGGGATGCCTGAAGCCCTGTTTTCTTGTTACATTAGGGGATTGCAGACTAAGGGCTGTAGTCCATAGATGACATTCAATCAATTAGGCTTTTGTAGAGCGCACTACTCACCCGTTAGGGTCTCAAGGCGCTGGGGGCGGGGGGTGTGAGCAGATCCGTTGGGTCATTCAAAGAGCCAGGTCTTGAGGACCCTCCTGAATTGGTGCAGTTTCAGGCTACGCCGGAGGTGTAGGGGGATGTCGTTCCAGGTCTTGGCTGTGAGATAGGAGAAATACATTCCACCTGCTCTGGTCTTGTAGAAGTGTGGGATGGTGGCTAGGGAGAGGTCGGCTGAGCAGAGGTTTCTCTTGGGGGCTTGGAAGGAGAGGCGGTTGTTGAAGTATTGGGGTCTGATGTTGTGAAGGCCTTTGTAGGCGTGCATGAGCAGCTTGAAAGTTATTCTCCAATCGATGGGGAGCCAGTGGATGTTGCTGAGGTGTTGGGTGAAATGGTTGTGCCATGGGATGTTGAGGATCAGTCTGGCTGAGGCGTTCTAGATGATATGGAGTTTGCGGAGGAGTTTTCTGTTGATTCCGGTACAGAGGGCACTGCCGTAGTCCACTCCGCTGGTGACAAAGGCGTGGGTGACCGTTTTCCTGGAGTTGGGGGATCCATTTAACTGTCTTACATAGTATGCAGAGGGTGTTGAAGCATGTGGCAGAGACTGTGTTGATCTGGTGATTCATAGTAAGCGAGGAGTCCAGTATGATGTTGAAGTTGCATGCATGGTCAGTAAGGGTGGGTGGGTTTCCGAGAGCAGGGGGCCACCAGGGGTTGTCCCATGCAGAGGGGGTGGAGCCGAGGATGAGGACCTCTGTTTTCTATGAGTTGAGTTTCAGGTAGCTGTGCTACATCCAGGTTTCAACAGCTCTTACCCCTTCTTGGAAATTGTGCCTGGTGATATCAGGTTCCTTGGTTAGGGACAGGATGAGCTGGGTGTCATCAGCGTAGGAGACGATGTTGAGCCCATGATTTCTGACGATGTTGGCGAGGGGGCCATGTAGATGTTGAAGACGGTGGTGCTGAGGGAGGATCCTTGAGGTACTCCGCTACTGATCACTGTTGGTTCTGAAAGCAAGGGTGAGAGTCTTATTCTCTATTCTCTACGTTCTGTCTGTAAGGAATGAGCATAACCAGTCTAGGGCCTTTCCTCGGATGCTAGTGTCATGGACTCTAGTGGCTAGTGTGTGGTGGGAGACGGTGTTGAAGGCTGCTGATAGTTTCAGGAGAATGAGGGATGCCATTTGGCCTTGGTTGAGGAGGGCACTGATGTCATCTGTGGCGGCGAGGAGGGCGGCCTCTGTGCTGTGGTTGCTGCAGAATGATGTTGTTGGCTTCGATGAAGTGGGTTAGCTGGGTGTTGACGGCCTTTTCGATGTCCATGGCTGCGAAAGGAAGCAGCGAGATGGGCCTGAAGTTCTTGAGGTCCGTTGGGTCTGCCGAGGGTTTATTCAGGAGGGTGTTGACTTCTGCGCGCTTCCAGTTGTTGAGGAATGTGGCGGTCTCGAGGGAGCAGTTAAGGGTTCGATGTAGCTCGTGTGCGATGGCTGTGGCTGCCCTGCGGAAGATGTGTGGGGTCAGGGGGCAGAAGGTGCTCCTGAGTGGATGCTCTTCAAGGTCTTTAGTGTGTCTTCTGTTGTGAGTGGGGTCCAGGTAGGTAGGGTCTGTTGGGTGTCGTCATTGGGGGAGCGCGTAGGGCAGTGCAGAGGTCTTGGTCATCGAAGTTGTCGTAGAGCGGCTTGATCTTGAGGTGAAAGAAGAAGCTGAGTCTGTCACAGAGGTCTTGGGAGTGAGGGATGTCCGTTGTTTTCCTGTTGGGTTTGTCAAATTCCTGTATGATGTCGAAGAGTTCCTTGGAATTGTGGGTGTTGGAGAGGATTCTGTTTTGGAGGAAGTTCTTCTTTGTGGATTTGATGAGTTGGTGGTGTGCCGTGGTAGATGTTTTGTAGGCGGAGCATGTTTCCGGAGTTTTGCCGTTTCTCCACGTCTTTTCCTGTCCTCGGCAGGAGTGCTTGGATTCTTGGGGTGTCGTGGTTTACCAGTTTGCTTTCTTGTTGTGTCATCTTGTGGAGTTCTGGAGGGGGAACAGTTGGCGATCCATTGGTAGAGGTTGCTTTCTGCGGTGTTGGTGTCTGTCGTAGTTGGGGGTCAAGTGCAGGTGAGGGCGGAGGTGAGGTGTTCTTCGGAGACTTTGTTCCAGATTCTGCGTGGTAGGAGGCGTGCATGCTTATGTGCGGATGGTTTACAAAAGGATAAGTGGATGTAGGGGTGGTCAGTCCAGAGTAGGTTCGTGGTGTGGCTGAAGAGGATGCTGTTGCATCATGCTAAGACGGGGTTGAGTGTGTGTCCTGCAGTGTGGGTGGGGGCGTAGACAAGTTGCTTCAGACCTATGTTGGTAAGGTTATCTAGGAGGGCAATGGTGTTGGGGTCATTGTGGTTGTCCAGGGGAAAGTTCAGGTCTCCGAGTAGTATGTAGTCTCTGGAGGAGAGGGCGTGGGGTGTGATGAGGTCAACGATGATGTTGGTGAAAGGAGCGCTGGGCCAGGTGGTCTGTAGATAAGTGTTCTGCAGAGCGTCGGGGTTGGTCTGGATCTGGAGGTGGATGTGTTCCATGGGTGGTGAGGCTTTGTCAGAGTCAGTGGTTGTCAATTGGAGGGAGATTTTGTGGATGATGGAAAAGCCTTCTCCTGGGCGGTTGGGGCGGTCTTTTCTCAGGATCTTGAATCCGTCGGGGATGGCAGTTGCGATGTTGGGAGTGGAGCTGGAGTTGGTCCAGGTCTCTGTGAGGAAGGCAATGTAGGGTGTGTTAGTGTTGAGGAGGTCACAGATTTCTACGGTGTGTCTGTGTAGGAAGCATACATTGAGGAGGATGCAGTTCAGCGGCATGTGTGTGCTGGCATCCAGTGGGCTGGGGGCTGCTGCTGGGCTCTCAAGGTGGCTGAAGGTGCGGAGGCAGTGACGGCAGGAGAACGGACCTCAGGTGTTGCTTGGCGTTGATAGCTGGCAGTTGTTGCTGTATCCAGGGTTGAGAGTATGGATGGTGCTAGGGTCGTAATGGCAGGGGGCAGAGGACCAGGCATCCTGGCGCTGGTCGCAGTCGGGTGCAGATGGCTTCGGCGCAGATGCACAACGGCCACCAATAAGTAGGAGTCGCGGGAAGGCGATCAGCTGGGAGGTGGGAGTATGAGCAACATACTGGGGGGAGGGGCCGCAGAGGCAGTGATGGAGCGAGATTTTGAAATAATTTTATTTCAACTTGTGAAGTCACACTTCCATAATGAAAAATAATTTTACTAACGTTTGGTGCTGTGTTTGTATTAATTCAACCTAGATTAAAGTTACATTACACGCGGGATATTAACATGTGTGCTCATAAACGTGCATTATTGTTGCATCTTTTTGTTCGTGCAAATTAATAAATTAATACTGTCTAATTTGTCATGTTATAACTAATTGCGGCTGTTTTAAAAGTAGCATGTGCTTGTTTTGCTTTCCCTGTGTATGTGGTGTCATTCTATCTCCTATAGGTGCATAAAGAATTTCGATGGATTAATGAAGACTGGTAGATATAAATGCTGCTTTATTTGTTCGCTTTAGCTAGGTAATTTAGACTAATGGGTTAATTTTTAGCAATGGTGGGTGGCAACAGAACAAATAATATTTCCTACATTAATTATTCTTTTGTGTTTGTTTCTACATTAGTGGACGATAAATTGACTGCTTTGGGCCTAGTTTACTCGAGTTTACAAATAACTTCTGCACGGAGCAAGAAAAAGTCCATTCTGAGGAAAAGTTTCCATCACTGTATCAACGTTTGGTGAATGTTATGTGGCTCTGACAATTTCCTTGTCGGACAAGGCCAAGGCCAGGAACTGGCAGGAGAAACATTTGATAGCTTTGCATTCGAGGAAGCAAAATGACATGATGACAATTTTATGCAAGAAAATGTTGCAACCTGAGGAAGCGTCGTTGTTCGAATGTTAGAGACAATGGACTCTAAGAAAGTGACGGAATTGATATTTTGAAAAAATGAGGTGACACGTCGCCTGTCACTTCTAATCCAATGAGACTCCGAGTTTGCAGAAAAGAATTTCTTTTACTAAGATTAGCTTAGCGTAGAAAGGTATAAAAACCCATTCCCCGTGGAAGGGTTATGCTTACTGCTGCCTATGCTGACCTTTGGATGAGGGTGTTGTGCATGACGGACTTTACTTGGAGCACGTAAGAGCCCTCAAAGACTTTTCTATATTTCCATTTATTTAGCTTAGTTAGGGACTTAGGTTTTAAAAATGCTAATCTGATATATTCATTTGCAAATAATAATTTACATGTTTCATAAAACTGTATTGAATCAAATGCAATAATTCTAATAAAATGAATAAATAAAATCTTCAATTATAATTTCCAAACAAATAAGCTAATAAAATCTTACTTTGGAAGACAAGCAGGTCTTGTTATTTCATGCGTTTAGGTTACCGTTAGCTAGATTTATCGCCATAAGTGGCTTTATAATAATAGGGTTTGTTAAGTATGATAATTTCAATTACTGCAGTTGTATATAAATGTATATAATTTGTGAATAGGTTTATTTAGCCACATGATTCAGTTGGTTAAAATATGTCATGTATGATTAATGGGCCTTAGCTTTGATCTATAATTCATTGGGTATACTACGGAGTTGGGTAGCGTAGTTTATGACATATTTCCTATAGGCCGCTGGATCAATTACCTTGGTAGCAGAGGATGGTTGCTATGGTAACCAACATATAATATGGTAGTTACATAGGATAGATATCTAACATATGTTGAGTCCGTTTTCGTGCTATATGTAAGGTTTTTTCCAGCAGCGTGAAAATTCCTTGTTGTACCGGTACAAAATAGTGTGATGAGAAGGTAGTCACACAGCACATTTGATCTGTTTCAGAGTAGTGGTATCGCCGTGTATCACAAGTGTTGTCGCCGTGCAACACAAGTTAGGGTTAGGAGTGAGTGTTGTATAGTGAGGATTATCTAAGAAATTTGAGCAGCATGAGTATAGGGACAATGAGCCTGTTGTAAAACTCACTGTGATAAAAGTAATAGTATATATTCGAACTTGGGTGAAGGGTAAGATAACGCCGCTTATTTTACTAACGGTGCATGATATCTATAAACAGGTGAGAGTCCTGTACGGATTTCATGTGTGTTTGATTAGGGAGACTTTCCGTTTGGAAGTGTGTAATTGTTTTGTAATAGTGTTCAAGTTAAACTTTGAATTGTCACTTGAATGTGCATTCTGAGTGAAACGAGTTCATTATTACTTGTTTGAAGGGTAGAGTAAAAGGATTACTTTATCGGCAGATGTATATTCTGTGAGAATAGCGTTGTCTATTCCACGCATAGAATTCTTGTATGATCGAAAGTCTATCACTTTATTAGAGAAACAGACAGATGAGTCTTTCTTGTGGTTGTTGAATTAATTTTCAATTGAAAAAGGCGTTTTTAAAATGGCGCTGTGAAAAGTTTTTGTGAAGGAGTGGTGAGCGCTGAGAGTGAGACACGAGAAACCGCAGCAGCTGTGTACGTCACACGGTTCGCGCAGTGATTGGATAGAATACGTCACAGGCTGTATTCTGATTGGCTCTCGTAACTCTGATGTGCTATATGCTGATTGGTTCTTTAAAAAAGAACAATTTCTATTCGTTGAGCAAAGTAGTGACGTAACTCAACTCTGATTGGCTTGTTGGTGTGTTTCGCGCACGGATTGGCTAGTGTTACGGAACATCCAGGAAATATTTTTTAGATCATTTCCACTAATTGGATTTGATTTGAAATATGAGTTATTATTTTAAACATGTTGAGAAAAAGCCTACAATGTTTCAGAAGTTAAATTTTTTTTATTTCACCTGACAAGAAAATAAAAACGCGAGGTGGTAAATTACTTCATAAATACAAAACACCTGCAGCGTATATGGAAGGTGAATATGGTTATCATACTGTTTTGTGGTTTGATGTCTGGAAGCATTATACAAAGGATGACGGTGTTTTGTCTTGGCCAGAAGATGGTTCATTTAATATAAAAATTTTAAGAAATTTGAGAGAAAAAATGAACGCTCTTGTACCAAAACCAAGACCTACTCAATTTGAAGCTTTAGTTGAATGGGAGGATGAAATGTTTCAACTACAAAGAGAAGCGAGTGGTATTAAAAGACCTCAGAAAATACCAAGCTATAGACGAGAGACACATGAAGATAGAATGCGTATGTGGAGACAGGGAGACATGTGTGATGGGCTCTACTTAATTAGAGAAATGGTTTTAGGATCTCCTGGTGAAAAAAGATCTGAAAAGAAAAATAACGTAGTCACAGAAAGTGAATCTGAAGATGCAGTTTTAGAAGAAATTTCTACTTCTAATAAAAGAAATGAACCTTTGAGACCTCCTCGATCATGGTCTACTCCGATGATTTCTACTGAAACCACACCAAGTGCACCTCCAATTAATGAATCTTCCAAATTGTACCCAAATCATTCTGAATCATTTGAAACTCCAGAAAGATTAGAAACATGAACTAATGCTGATGTTTATATTGGAGGTAAATATTTTTCGATAATTCCAAAAGAAAGGGAAGCTCCTAAAAATGTAATAAGAGAAATTAGAGATGAGGAAGTTGTAAATACTTCAGAATATTTACGATCAAAGGAAGAATTAATTCGACAAATAACTAAAGGCATGGAAGCTGTGACTCTTCCAGTAACGATTGGTCCTGTTCAGCCTGTTTTTGATCAGAAAGAAAATAACAAGACAAGTTTAACAATTCCTTTAAATGCAGAAGTTCAAAAAGTTGCTGAAAAATTTTATTCAGATTTATCTGAAATTAATCATGAGAAAACAAAAATGCCTGATTTAACTTTTAATGAAGGTTCTTTTACCAAATCTCCGATGGGTGCAGAATCTGATGCTGAAACTTCTGAAAGAAGAGGGTTAAGTCCAAAACTTGATGTTGCAAAATTAAAAGCAAATTTGGAGGAATTAATAATTGGCACAATTGGTTCTGACAGTTTAAAATGTTATCGTGATGATGAACTACTGTTCATCTGCAAGAGTATTCAGTGGAAAACAAAAAATAAATATGATCAGTTGGAAGAACTGGCAGCAGAACTGGAAATTGATTTAAGCAGACAAAAGAATTTTGGAAAGCATTACAGATTAGATTTTATAGAAAAAGACATTGAGAACTTGAACTCAATGGGAAGGATAATGCACATAAAGGATTTAATTGTTTACATCAAAAAACTAGGTGAATTGAGCAAATGGAGAGTGAAGTGGACTAGAAAGAAGGAGGATGAAAAATTAGAGAAATTATCCAAACAGTTTCCAATGAGAGAAATTGCTGGTGGAGGTTATGTTCATGTCCCTCGGTCGAGACAGGATATTTTACTTTTCACTAATGATTTCCCAAGACTGAGAGAGAAGCCTGTTGAATGGTATCGACAGGTAGACAGGTTTATCAAAGTCTCAAACGTTCTATGGATTGATCTGGATGGATTTCTTTGATATCGTTGTTCCATCAGATCTCTGGACAGAATGTAAAATTGCTATAGGTTGGCCAAAAGAGGAACCGGAGCGAATTAAAGAAACAGGTGCTCCAGCTCCAATAGTGAGGGACTTTTATGGAAAAGTGATTTATTGGTTAAAACAAAAAATTGCCCCCAAAGAAGTTGACTGGGTTAAAATAGACCGAACGAATCAGGAACCAAAAGAGTCAGTTCATTCGTTTTATGAAAGGTTACTGTTGGTTTTTAAACAATACAGTGGCTATGAAAAATTAGATGAAAAGGATATGAGCCATTTTATCTACAGATTTGTTTATGGTCTTAGACCAGAAGTTGGAGAAATGATCAGGAATAGTATTGTCGGATGGCAATCGCTTTCAGTTGATGATATCCTGAGAAAAGCAAAATACTGTAGTGATGAACTAGAGGTCAAACAAAAGAAGTTGAAAGAGAAGGCGATGTGGGCACAAGTGAAAGTAGCTGAGCAACAAATTGCCAGTCTTGAAAATAAAAATGCAAATTTTATTCAAAATCAGAATCAAAATCAAGGACAAGGAAAATTTAAATTTAATTATAATAAAAGGTATAATGCTAAAGTTGAAGATTTGAAACAGAAATTGCCTTGTTTTAATTGCGGCGAAATTGGACACTGGAAAAGTGAGTGTAAAAACCCACCCAGGAATTTTAAAAATCCATTGTTAAACCCACAGATGCAGAACGATGTTGATCTGCAGCAACGGTTACGGTTGCAGCGTAAACTGAATGACCTGAGTCTTCAGCGACAGCTACAAAATCAATTGATTCAGCAGCAGAATCAAATTCCTCAACCTCCCTTTCCTAATTCTGGGGGAAGTCAAAAATATAATCCAGGTGTGGGATTTGAAGGAGATGATCAGGTAATAAGGCCTCAAAGACAAATTTTGCAAAATGCTTCAGGACAGTTTTTGTTAACAGAAAATCAAGGAAGTGATTCTGATGACTACTTCTGACGGTGCCCGAGAGAGGGGGAAGAGTGTGTGATTGGAGCCACTCTTGAGGTTGACCAGTCTGGTCCATTTGTAAATGGGAAAGGTAATGATGTAGACATCACTTTTCTAGTGGACACTGGTGCTACCTGTTCGACTGTCAGATCAGTAGAAATTGAAAACCTACCTCTCTCTGGGGAAACCATCCAAGTAGTCGGAGTAAGTAATCAACAAATTAAAACTGACTTAACAGATCCAGTGCAAGTTGAGATTGGAAATTTTAAAGATAAGCATAGATTTGTGGTTTGTAATAGTAGTTCAGTGAATTTGCTAGGAAGAGATATATTGTGCAAGATGAATTGTAGAATATATTGTTCTCCTGAGGGCGTCGAATTACAAAGAATGGAGGAAGATGGTTTATATAGAATGACAATGATGTTAGTGGAAACAGAAGAAACTAAATTGTTTCCTGCATTTGAAAAAGAAAATTTACCTGAAGAACTAAAAGATACAGTTAAAGCTGAGATTTGGGATTTGACTGGAAATGAGATGGGTCTGATGAAACATATCGATCCAGTCAAAGTTTCAGTGAAGCAGGGAATAGAATTTCCAAACATTCCTCAGTACAAAATGAAAGCAGAAACCATAGAGGGTGTTATTCCAGTGATTGAAAAATTCATTAAACAAGGTGTTTTAAAAGAAATTGAGAGCATCCCTTGTAATTCACCGATTATGGGAATTAAAAAATCAAATGGAACATATAGAATTGTTCAGGATTTGAGAAAGATTAATCAAATTGTCATTCCATGCTGTCCAGTTGTTCCAAACCCACAGTCATTTTATACCAGATTCCACATGATGCTGAGTGGTATACTGTCATTGATCTTTGCAATGCATTCTTTACTGTTCCATTGCATCCAGAGAGTCAGGAAATTTTTGCTTTCAGGTTCCAAAATAGGACCCTCGCATGGTGTAGAATTCCTCAAGGGTATACAGAGAGTCCTTCTATTTTTAATGAGTTGTTGAAGAGATCTTTAGAAGATCTAAATCTACCTGGCAGATCGACATTAGTGCAATACATTGACGATCTATTAATTGCAGCAAAAACAAGAGAAAATTGTGTGACAGACACAATTGTACTTTTAAATCATTTAGCAGATGAGGGACATAAAGTGTCTCCTGCAAAATTACAGTTTTGTAAACAAGAAGTGAAATATCTTGGTCATAGAATTGCAAAAGGAATAAGACAGGTGACAATTGAAAGAATTAAAATGATTCAAGCAATGCAACCTCCAAAAACACAAAGACAGGTCAGAATGTTTCTAGGAATGGTTGGTTACTGTCGACAATGGATAAGTGGTTTTTTAGTAATTGCGAAACCTCTACAGAAATTGACTAAGTCAGATGTGAAAGATCCAATTGTTCCTAATGAATCTGAGTTAGAAGCTTTTGAAAATTTAAAGAGAAGTTTGTGTGAAGCTCCAGCTCTAGGTATGCCAAATTATGAAAAAGATTTTGAACTGTATTGCAGTGAAAGAGAAGGATGTGCATTGTCTGTATTAATTCAAAGGCATGGGAATCTGAGAAAACCCATTGCATACTTCTCAGCAGTTCTTGATCCTGTTGCAAAAGCCTTACCTGGTTGTTTAAAAGCTGTTGCAGCAACTAGTGTTAGTCTGGAGCAGAGTGAAGGGATCATAATGGGGTTTCCTGTAAAAGTATATGTTCCCCATTCAGTTGAAATACTCCTAACAAGGAGTAAAACACAACATCTGACCAGTAATAGGTTGACAAAATACGAGAAAATCATTCTAGGAGCAGATAATGTTTCTATTGCAAGATGTGTGAATTTGAATCCTTGTACATTATTACCTGATTCTGAAATTATTGATGAAAATGATGTGGAGCATGAATGCTTGGATGTTATGGAATACTGTACTAAGCCAAGGCAAGATATTGAAGATGAACCTTTGCCTGAATCAGATTTTGTCTATTTTGTAGATGGCTCTTGTTTAAGATCAGAGGGAGGTGTTTTAAAAGCAGCATATTCAGTCTGTACAGTTGCAGATGTTGAAGAAGCATCATGTCTTGAAGGAATTCGTTCAGCACAAGTGGCTGAATTGATTGCTTTAATTCGTGCTTGTGAAATATCAAAAGATTTGAGAGTTACTATAATAACTGACAGCCAGTATGGGTACGGAGTTGTGCATGATTATGGACAGCTCTGGTCTCAGAGAGGTTATTTAACTTCAGCAGGATCTCCAATTAAAAATGCAGTATTTATTAAAAGACTAATTAATGGCATACAGTTACCAAAACAAATTGCTGTCGTGAAGTGCGCTGCTCACAAAAAAGGTGAGGATTATATCACCAAAGGCAATGCTTATGCAGATGAAACGGCGAAGTATTGCGCAAGAAATGGTCGTGCATTTAATCTGGAAAAGAGTAAAGAACGTGATTCGAATTCATTAATGCTAACAACAGTGGTTGAAACATGGCAAGAAATCAGGGATTTGCAAAATGAAGCTGATGATGAGGAGAAAGACACATGGTTAAAGGCAGAATGTAGACCACGAGATGAGGATGGAGTTTGGACTTACGAAGATGGCAGAGTAGTTTTACCTAATTGTATGATTGCTGATATGGCCAGATTGTATCATGGCCCTGGTCATATTGGAAGAGATTCTATGATCAGACTTTTTAAAGAGACATGGTTTAATACCAAATTCAGAACAATTGCAGAGTCTCTTTGTCAGAGGTGTTTAACTTGCCAACAAATGAACCCAAACAGGAAATCAGTTGTAGGTACAGGAATCATAGGTCGGGAGGGTGGCCCTTTCACCAGATTACAAATGGATTTTATTGAAATGCCCTTACATAATTGTTTAAAATATGTTTTAGTGATTGTATGTTTGTTCTCAAGATGGGTAGAGGCATTTCCAACACGTCATTGTGATTCGATTACGGTGGCAAAATTGCTTCTTCGAGAAATTATCCCAAGATATGGTTTCCCTGTCACTATTGAGAGTGATGGAGGGGGACATTTTGATAATAAACTTTTGAAATTGATCTGTGAAGCTTTGCATATTGAGCAGAAAATACACTGTGCATACAGACCAGAGGCATCTGGAGTAGTTGAGCAAATTAATGGAACGATTGAAAACAGGATTGGAAAAATGTGTCTAGATACAGGTATAAAGTGGACAGATGCTCTTCCACTTGTTTTAATGTCTTTGAGAAGTATACCTGATAAAAAGACTGGTCTGAGTCCTCATGAAATTCTTATGGGCAGAGTCATGAGACAAGCTTTTGTACCAGTGGGAAAATTGTTGAGCATTAATGACAGTGCTATTTTGGCATATTGCAAAAGACTGTCTGACGTAGTGACTTCTGTGTCTAATCAGGTGGGAACTGAAGTACAATCAAATGACAAAGTGCAGACTCATGATCTGAGACCTGGAGATTGGGTCAGAACAAAAGTACATCGAAGAAGAAATTGTCTAGTTCCAAGGTGGCAGAAACCTAGACAGATAATTCTGGTAACAACGAATGCAGTAAAGTGTAGAGGATTGAAAAGGTGGATACATCCCAGTCACACTATTCCAATTCCTACTCCTGAAAACTCTGATGAAGAGAGTGATTCTACAGATGATTCAGATTCTGAAGTAGAAGGTGAAAGAATTCCAGATTCTGAAGATCTACAAAGAGGTCGACATCTGGAAAATTTGCAAGTGAATGGAGACTTTAGTAGAAAAGATTTGGAAATCATTGAAATAGACTCTGAAAGTGATGAAGACCTGCTAAAAAGAAAATCAGCAGAAGAGTCTGTCAGAAAAGTAAATGGAATAGAGACTACTGAAATTTTTGAAGACAGAGAAGCTGAATCAATAGAAATTTCTGACCAGGAGAGTATCGAAAAGCAGAAAACAAACTCTGGAAGAAGGAACAGGGTACCAGAAACTGGGAAGCTGAAGGTAATTGAAGAAGAGAATGAGGATGAATTGCCAAGTACCAGTGATGGAAAACTGAGTATAGTTCCTAACAGAGTGAGACTGCCGATTAGAAAAGTTCCTGAGTCGAGAATAGAAATTTCTGACAGCAATTCCGAAGAAAGTGATGTTGATGGTCAAGAAGGAAGAGTGAGAAAAAGATCTTGGAAAACTGAAACAAACATAGCCGAACCGAAAAGAAAGATCTTGAGAAAAGGAGAATCATGGCCAAGTGAAAATGGAGGATTGAGAGTCAGGTTAATTAAAAAGTCAAAGGAGCAGGTGAACGAAATCACTAGTCAAAAAGACCCTGAAAAGAAAATTGAAAAAGGGAGGAAAATAGAAGTAGTGAGTAGAAAAACAAAAAGAATTTTGAGACCTAATCAGAAATATAAATCTCCTGAGTGGACATATCTGATTATTCCTCCTGTTATCGAAATAAACAGCAGTAGTCAGGAGGAGGTTGAGGAAATTAGTGACAACGTTTGAAGTACTAATCTGGTAAAAATGTATTGGTTTTTGTTTTTGGCAAAAGGCTGAAGATATTGTGTTAGGTGACACAAGGTCGAAGAAAATTTGTTTAGATGGAAATTAACTTGTGACATAAGGTCGAAGAAAAGTTGTTACAGGATAAAAAAAATAAAAAGATTTTAAAAAAAGGGGGTATATATATTTTAGTCTGAAATTTAGATAAATTTAAATTTTTAAAATTTTGTTTTCTTTTTAATTACCTCTTTGAGATAAGATTTTCTTTTCAAAGATGCCTTATGTTATGGAACGGAGTACTTCAAAATGTTCCATTTTCAAGAAATGCTGTAAGATGACTCTGGTGTGTGTGCTCATGTTAATTCTGCTTTGGTTGGTTTTAGCTGTTGTCATTCCTTTTGAAATTAGTAAGGATTTGTATAAAGTTAACATGACAAGCAAAGCTTTAGTTAGTAAAAACAAACATAGTGCAACAGATATAGCTAACAAAGTAATTGATCATAAACCTGAAATTCATCAAGATAAATCTGTTAGTGATTTTTCAAGCAATACATTCTCAAGGCTTCTAGGAGAATATGTTAAAGTAATGGGCGTTAAAGATTGCTACATCTGTGTAAAATTACCTGCTTCTGTTTCTGAGGGAGTGACATACAATATGCTTCCTCTCACATATGGGATAACTTGTAGTGTGTTAGCTAGCTTATTTTATCAGACTGGTCGCTTAGAATATTACTATTCCAATTTTGATGAGATTTTTGCGAATTTAAAAATTGAGAGTGCTTTGAATAAACATAAAAAAGCTAAACAGATGAGGGAATTCTTTTTAGTTACTAATGAACTCACCTATGAGTATACTTACAAGAATAATTTAACCTGCAAATTAAGAGCTGAAGAAAAGTCTTTCCTGAATCTTGTCGAAGAAAGAAGAGCAATCTATAAGAGAAATGAAATAGTCAAACAGACTAAATCTAAATTCTGGCAAAAAGAGGATGAGAAGCTTAATGGCAAGACTTTTGATAATGTTACAATTCACATAGACAAACCAATTAGTGGTAAGCTTTGCATTAGAAGGGATAATACACTTTTTGATAATTATTTTGTAGGTGCTAGCAATTGTGAGGACACTTATCAAATCATGGGAGGTTGGGGATTCAAAGGTGGCAAAGATCCAATTTTCCCTGGGATTTATTTTATTTGTGGTGACAAAGCTTATTATAATCTTCCAGACCATTGGTACGGGACATGTTTTGTTGGGCTTGTTTTTCCAAAGGTGTTTCATGTTGACAGAAATGCAGAAGGAGTGTTCAAAATTAATAATCATGTAAATAGGTATAAAAGAGAAAGTTTCACAGAAATTTTGGGAGATATTTTTAAAGCAGTAATACCTATAGTAGGTATAACCTTGAATGCGGGAAGGATCAGAAAATTATCCACAATTGTTGACAGATTGTCAACTGACACAGCAGATGGTTTCCAATTAGTGAATGTTGAGGTCATTGCAATTAGATCTATGGTGATGCAAAATCGCCTTGCTTTAGACATACTCCTGGCAAAAGAGGGAGGAGTCTGTGGTATTTTACATGTTCAGCACTGCTGTACTTACATCCCTGATGAAAGTAAGAATATTGAGATGTATATCAAAAACATCACAGAAATGCACTCAGAAATAGTTCCATTAGAAGAGGATAATTTTTCAGAGCGACTTTCAAAAAGATTTCAAGCTATTAAAACTTGGTTTCAAGAAATTGGTGGTTCAGTTCTTGGCAAGATTTTAACACCTTTGTTTGTAATAATATTTATAGTAGTTTTGACAAAAATCAGTTGCATGTTACACAAGAGAAAGAAACACATGAAGGAAAAGAAACGAATTTATAAGATCAAAAAGGAACAGGAGAAGGAAATTGAGTTACAAGAATTACGTAGAGCTCAATATGACAGTTGCAAAGATTTTGCAGAGACAAATTTTTAGAAATACTAATACAAATGAATTCGAAACATTTTCGATTAATTAAATGTTTCTAAATTTAGGGTGTGGTGTGGTGATTTGTTAATCACCAGATGAGGGAGTTGATGGAGCGAGATTTTGAAATAATTTTATTTCAACTTGTGAAGTCACACTTCCATAATGAAAAATAATTTTACTAACGTTTGGTGCTGTGTTTGTATTAATTCAACCTAGATTAAAGTTACATTACACGCGGGATATTAACATGTGTGCTCATAAACGTGCATTATTGTTGCATCTTTTTGTTCGTGCAAATTAATAAATTAATACTGTCTATTTTGTCATGTTATAACTAATTGCGGCTGTTTTAAAAGTAGCATGTGCTTGTTTTGCTTTCCCTGTGTATGTGGTGTCATTCTATTCTCTATAGGTGCATACAGAATTTCGATGGATTAATGAAGACTGGTAGATATAAATGCTGCTTTATTTGTTCGCTTTAGCTAGGTAATTTAGACTAATGGGTTAATTTTTAGCAATGGTGGGTGGCAACAGAACAAATAATATTTCCTACATTAATTATTCTTTTGTGTTTGTTTATACATTAGTGGACGATAAATTGACTGCTTTGGGCCTAGTTTACTCGAGTTTACAAATAACTTCTGCACGGAGCAAGAAAAAGTCCATTCTGAGGAAAAGTTTCCATCACTGTATCAACGTTTGGTGAATGTTATGTGGCTCTGACAATTTCCTTGTCGGACAAGGCCAAGGCCAGCAACTGGCAGGAGAAACATTTGATAACTTTGCATCCGAGGAAGCAAAATGACATGATGACAATTTTATGCAAGAAAATGTTGCAACCTGAGGAAGCGTTGTTGTTCGAATGTTAGAGACAATGGACTCTAAGAAAGTGACGGAACTGATATTTTGAAAAAATGAGGTGACACGTCGCCTGTCACTTCTAATCCAATGAGACTCCGAGTTTGCAGAAAAGAATTTCTTTTACTAAGATTAGCTTAGCGTAGAAAGGTATAAAAACCCATTCCCCGTGGAAGGGTTATGCTTACTGCTGCCTATGCTGACCTTTGGATGAGGGTGTCGTGCATGACGGACTTTACTTGGAGCACGTGAGAGCCCTCAAAGACTTTTCTATATTTCCATTTATTTAGCTTAGTTAGGGACTTAGGTTTTAAAAATGCTAATCTGATATATTCATTTGCAAATAATAATTTACATGTTTCATAAAACTGTCTTGAATCAAATGCAATAATTCTAATAAAATGAATAAATAAAATCTTCAATTATAATTTCCAAAGGAATAAGCTAATAAAATCTTACTTTGGAAGACAAGCTGGTCTTGTTATTTCATGAGTTTAGGTTACCGTTAGCTAGATTTATCGCCATAAGTGGCTTTATAATAATAGGGTTTGTTAAGTATGATAATTTCAATTACTGCAGTTGTATATAAATGTATATAATTTGTGAATAGGTTGATTTAGCCACATGATTCAGTTGGTTAAAATATGTCATGTATGAATAATGGGCCTTAGGTTTGATCTATATTTCATTGGGTATACTACGGAGTTGGGTAGCGTAGTTTATGACATATTTCCTATAGGCCGCTGGATCAGCAGCAGCGGCAGGGAGAGCTGGATGAGGGAGTGAGACAAGGACAAGAGGCCAATAGAGGCAAAAAGAGAAAAGAGTCAAGTGGCAAAAGAGAAAAAGTCGCAAAAAAGGCAAGAGGGAAAGAGTGGCAAGAGAGAAAAAGTGGCAGAAGAAGCAAAAGAGGCAACAAAGGTAAAAGGGGTAAAAAGAAAGAAAGCAAGCAGCACGAGAGAAAGAAAAGAGGCAAAAGAAAACAGGTGGCATAGAATGGAGTATAATAGCAGAAGAGCAGGGTGCTCTACCACTAGACCACCAAGGATGAGGTGCAGGCAGGAGCCTGTGGGTGGAGGAGGGCCTCGAACACCTTCCTGAGGTGCTCGGGCAGGCGCTTAAGGGCAGACCCTTAACAGAGAAGCTGCGCGGGGGAAAGCAGTGACTCTGACCAGGAGGTCAGAAGTCTTGCTCTCCATTTACTTTTTTCAGTGTGCAGAGTCTAAAAACCAGCAATAGAGTTCAGTAAAATGGGAGTAACCATGCACAGTGTGTATTTTCTCAGAAGGGACTTTGTAAATCAAAGAGAAACGTTGTAAGAGTGCTAAAGCAACTACTTTCACACTGATCAGCCAACACAAGGATAGATAAGAGACCCCCCAATAATGTGTGGTTTTAAGAGTCGAATGCCTATGGCATCAAGAGCATCAGCACTGTACTAGTGCACCCAACTGTGAAAAGCAATACCAGCAAGACAACCCATATGAATGTCTACTTAACCCATTGCTATCTTGAGAATACATCAATAGTTGAGCGTCTCTTCCACAAAGTCACAAAGCTTAGATATGGTGCCTCCTAAAGGCTGCAAGATCAGCAGTGAAATATTGGTAGAACTTACTGCAAAAAGCAAAGTAAATGGAATACCAGCAAAACATAGCTCATGTCTGTGCCTGCGTACTCATTAGCCATATTGATCAGACATCCACAGTAAGATACATCTTCTGCAAAGTCACAACACTGGATTATTCATCCTGCCCTACGACTACAGGAGCAGCAGTGAAATACTATTGGAACTTACTATAAAATGGAATGTAAACAGAATACCAGCAAGATACATCTTCTGCATGCCTATGAAGCACACAATCACCTTATGTAGATGTTGTAAATAAATGCCACGTAGTCCATGTAGTTTCTTGATGCTCCTTTATTCGTATTAGTTGGTAAGTCAAGTATATAAAGGAGGAACCCCACCAGGAGCGGCCTCCTGCCACTCCGCCCTCATTCAACTGCCAGACAGCCACCCCGAACATTCCAACAGGCTCTTGCATCACACATTCTATGCTGAGCAGCAGGGACAAGTATAACAGTAGACCTCTGCAGTCAATTGCTTCTTCAGCAACAATTCTGGATATTTCTCCCAGACAATAGCCAAAAGGCAGCAGTGCCGCAGAGGGGTGACTTACTATAAAAAACAAAGTAAATGGAATACTTACAAGACTCAACTTGTATACATGTTTATGAAACCTATAGACAACTTATTTAGACCTTTCTAGCCAAGTGACTCCTCTGTGTGCCACGTCACAACCCTGGAGTATGACTTCCAGCCAATAGATGCAGGTTCAGCAAATCCATACTGGTAGGATTTACAATAAGAATCCAGGTATGGTTTACCGGCAAGACACACTCGTATGTCAATTAAACGCACATCATTCTTGTGTGAACCTTTTCCGTCGAGTGCCTCTTCTGCATGCTATGCAGCATCACCTGACTATGGCTAGCAACATCAGCTCGAAAAGCAGCAGTGCTGTACTGGTGGAATGTACGATCAAAAGGAATGTAAATAAAATGTCAGTGAAGCAGCTACTACATGTCTAATAAATGGACAGCCCCATGCTGTATACCTCATCAAACAAGTGCCTCTTCTGGACTATAGCTACCAGCAATGGTTGGAAGAGTAGCAATGCTGTACTGATGGAACTTACAATAAAAAGCGAAGTAAATGGATTACCAGCAAGACAACTGATACATGTCTATGAAATGTACAGCCCCTAGTGCAGACCTCTTCATTCCAGTGCTTTATTCTGCACGTTAAGCAACAACCCTTCACTATGGCTAGCCGCAAAGTTTGTAAGATCAGCAGTGCTGTACTGGTGAAACATGTTAAATAGCAAAGTAAATGAAATACCAGCAAGACAATTGATACATGTCTATGAGACACATAGGGCCATATTTATGACCCGGTTTGCATTGCACCATGCAACACGGTGCGGAAGCTACGCAAACCTTAAGTCATATTTTTAAAACCACGCAAAGCCCCTTTGTGTGGCTCTGAGTGGCTCCAAACATATAGAGTAATGTACTTCAGCGCAAATTGCTGCGTTGCATTACTTTGTCCTGGATAGGCATTCCATGGGCATTGCGTGGTTCTTCCCATGCAACTCCCATGGTGTTTGACACATTTCCAGGTTTACAAAACCTTTTAAACCTGAGAATATGCCAAAACGATACGCCTTCCCAGGCAAGGAGTAACAAGGAGAAATATGTTTATTTCTCCTTATTTTTTCCTTTGTCTGTGTGTGCTACATTCTACAGCACACGTAGAAAGAGAAAAAAAGTCTGTCAGGATTGTTTTTGTGCACGAAGGTGCGCCTTTCCTGCACAAAAACAATCCTGCCTTCAAGACAGGCACCCTTGCACTATGGTGCAAGGATGCCAAGGCTGCCAAAACTGCGCAAGTGGAAAGGACAGGAATTCGCCATATTGGATAAATATGGCACATTCCCACCTGTTTCCTGTGACGCAGGGCAACGCAACAAGGTGACATGCTGCGTTGCCCTGCACCACTAAATTCGTAAATATGGCCAACAGTCTCTAGTCACTTCAGTTGAGCGTCTCTTCTGCATGCTAACCAACAACCCTGGACTATGGCTACCAGGATTGGCTGCAGGAGCATGAGTGAATAGGTTAAACCTATTGTAACAAAAGAAAGAAAAATAAGTAAATGGAATACCAGCAAGACAATGTCTGTGTAAGACACAGATGTAGTAGGTGGAAATTACTCCTAAATATAATTAAACCATGACTGGTGGAGGCGTTGCCTGCCGACTTGTTTCACCTGTGCCCCAGTAACAATGGTCAAAGTTAACAGAAGTAACTATGGGAACACACCTAAGGGATGTAGAAAGGAGAGCGTTCCAACACCCCCGCCTCCACACTCACCGTATGAGAATGCCCGAACTAGCCGATACATCACAATAAAACAACATTAGCTCTTTGTATTTGCAATAAGTCAGTTGCTTAGCACAATTGCTCCGATGATGGAGTTCTGATGGATGGTGCATCTCGGGACCGCCGAGCTGCCATGCCCAGAAGGAGATGAGACGAGGCCCAGTCAGTCTGCAACTGTGTGGAATACAGTATCTCGCGCATACAGTGAAACCATGGAAACGTGGCATTTAGCCAGTTTTAGTTACTGGGCATAATAAATCACTTTTCAAAAGATTCTCCCTGAACAGTTGTGAGCGGGAACATACTGAAAAGAGATATCTGGCAGAGCGGCACCATACGGCGGAGCAGTGTCTTCTCCCAGTAGACGTCTGAGGAACATTAGCGACTCCGACGTTACAGCGGAACAGGCTCGCTCGAGGCCACCGTGAGGCTCCCGCCCTACGTCGCTCGTTGTTGCAGTTGCCAGTACGTCTCGGGCAAGGCGCTGAGAGGTGCCACTGTGTCGCAATAGAGGCAGGCTCGCCACAGCTTTACAGAAACTGAATTTCTTTTAAAATAAAACGCAACAGGTCAAGTTTAAAAAATATATATATTGTTCCTCTATTTAACCTGGCCATTTGAATTCGTCACTTGTTGCTATATATCAATATGGGAGAACAAACAGAATCGTGTTGCCAAACCTACAGCCAAGATCCATTGCTCTGGGAGGATAGTTACATGAGGCCAGAGTGCACATCATAGCAGTCTGGAATTTCTGCGTGAGGCTGCTGGCTGAGAAGCTGTTTAGACATGGCGCAGCCATGGCCCTGTTGCTCCACTATAGTAGTGGCCTTCTGCAATGTGAAGCTCGCTTGAAAAAAAAAATTCCCAAGATTTTTTTTTATTTCAGCCCAGCCCTTATGGCAAAAAACAAGGGATAACCTCTATTCTGATTTTTATATCATCCTTATATAATTATAAGGATGATATAAAATAAAAGAATGGAAAAAAATAAATACTAAGTCTAAGTGAATGATTTAATGTTTTTGTTGCATCCTATGTAAATTGTGAACAAACTTAAATGCTTAGATGTAAATACATATAGGTCAGAATAGAGGTTATCCCTTATTTTTTGCTGTTGGTTTGCCACTCCCTCCTCTAGACCTGAAAATACCGCCAGGAGTACCCTTGTTACCCATGTTAACCCAGCCCTTATGGACATGGCTCATCAAGCACGCCGCAAAATAGACTCCAGCCGCCTATTTTGTCTTGCTGCATATGTTAGTAGTAATCTGATATAAATTCCCACAAGAGGAGCAACACTTTAGTGACTAGACAGGGGCGTAATGTAGGCTCTTGCATAGCAGGAGGGCCTATTTAGTCAAAGTACTGTGAATATCTGTGAGATGTGGGAGCCTCAGGGGCCCTTCGCTCCATTTTGATGGGGACCTCATGATTTCTCGTTACACCAATTTGAATTTAATAGATGTGTAGTCAGGCAATCCGATCCCTTGCTATGGATATCTGGCAATGAGGAGCTGTGTGACCTTTGGCATGTGTTTTTTGTAAAATGTATTTATTATTATTTTTAACATAGCAAAACATTAATATGCCATTTAAAATGTACTTTAACATATACATATATTACCAAGAGTATATGTTAAACCTGTCAGCCTTAGGGTGGTCTTCCCCCAAAACGTTTGCCTTCACAGTCCTTTTTCTGAACATGTTTTTGTTGGCATTTAAGACTCTGCGCACTTTATCAATTTACTTATAAGTCCCTAGTAAAAGGGTATTACATGTACCCAGGGTCTGTAAATTGATTGCTACTAGTGGGCCACCAGCACTTATTGTGGCACCCACTTAGGTCGCCTTTTTAAACATGTCTCAGGTCTGCCAGTGCAGCCAGTGGGTGCAGTTTTAAACTGCCATTTTGGCCTGGCAATATAAAACTCTTGCCAAGGCCCAACCCTCACTTTTTAATACATATATGTCACCCTTAGGGCAGGCCGTATACAGCCCAGAGTGGAGGGTGCAGTGTATTTAAAAAGTTGGACATGTACTTTTAACTTATACATGTCCTGGTAATGAAAAACTCCTAACTTCGTCTTACACTACTGTGAGGCCTTCCTCTCCCAAGGGTTAGCATTTTGATCCCTTATTACATTTATTAAGTGACACATTTTAATTGGGAGCAGAAATTTGGATTTTAAGTCACAATTCTGAAAATGACACTTTTAGAACGTTGGAATTCTCTTGTCCAAACTATTTGGTGCCTGCAGACTGTATTTTGGGTCACATGACTAAATTAAGCTTACAACTGGTCTTTGTGTATTGATCCCAGACAGTAAGATAAAGGGGAACGGGTGATAGCAGAGGGGGGGGGGGGGCGGGGGGAGGAGGTTTATCACCTACTACACTTGCACACCACAAAGAATTTGCCTGAGCACTCTCATAAAGAGTGTGACACTAATCTTTTGTGACGCCAGACAAGCTGGGGCTGGTGAAGGGAGGCAGGGAATTCCTTTGGGGCTGCAAACCTCCAGAACCTTTCACAACTTCAAAGCTAGCACCAGGTATAAATATTGGACCCCTCAAACCCAAATCTTCAGTACACCTCCGGACCTGTGGAGGAATTAGAAGGACTCCTGTGCTACTCTGCCAAAAGGACTGCTACTATGACTGGACCTGAATGAATGAATGAATACTTTTATTTATATTGCACATTTACTTAAAACCATTTGCAATACGTCTTACATACAGTTTAAAAAGAAATTGAAGTAACAATTATAAAAGAAAGACATTTGCATGCAACACTATCAAAGCATTATAAAAAAAGTAAATATAGACATTGGTAAGACGGCAAGAAACTACCAGTTCAACATTTTTGCAAAGTTTCTTGTAAGATCTAAAATTTTAATAGCTAAAATAACATCTTCACCAACTGGTTAGTGAAGGCACATTACTTATTAAGCCAAATTGTCTTTCATCTTGCCTGACCCCTCTTCTTCCATAAGCCTAATTCAAAGCTAGGCCGTGTATTTCCCAAACCTGGCCAAGTCCGACGGAAGAGTACAGGAAAAAAGTACCGAAACGGCTTCTTTTACTGTTCGAACCCCATTCCGCAGCCAAATTTGTTTTAAAAGAATCTGACGAGGCAGAAGCATACCGGGACAGCAACAAATCAAGTGTAGCAGAGATTTATGTTTATAGTTGCAGAGTCTGCATCTGATTTTATGTTCAAGGGACTTCCACTCAGGGTTTGATTCTTTGATTTGGAGGGGCACTAGTCTGGCCCATATAATGTTTTTGAGTGCTTTCCTTCCCAATGCTTGATTAAGATAGGGCTGGAATTTATGCCCAGTATATGATGTTAGCAGCCCAGGTGGCCCTCTTCCTGTTACATATTCCGCTAGGTCATTTGTGCGCGACAATTGTAAACATTGTTTGTTAATTGCGTTTTTAATGGCCAGATAGTTTATTGATCCTTCCAGTCAGTTTTCGATTGCCAAACCCAGTGTTTCCACCGCTTTTTCCTTGTAACCTTGCCATGTGTTGGTGGTCTCTCCATAAATTGGCTTAAGCATACTCTTTAAGCTTCCGGCTGGAGCTGTTAACACTTGATAGTAGTACTTTGCATGCGTTCAAAGGCATTCCTAACTTTGTTGCCCTAGGCCGAATTCCAAACAAATGAGGCTATTGCGAGTGTATTTGGGAAGTTTAAAAATGTGTTTGTAGGCCAGGAATTGCACTTTGTACAACATTGGGTCCATTTCGCCTGGAATGTCTCCTGTGCATAACCTGCAGTTGCCCTAATTTTAGCTTGTATTACTTTTCTACATTAATTTGCATAGCGAAAATATTGTTGACTGTGCTCTGGCCTTCATTTTGTGCATATGTGATGTTGCTTTACCTGTTTCACTTAGCCAGCACCCGAAATAATTGTACGATCTCATGGTATTAATGATTTCCTTGCCCACATGCCATTTCAATAAAGCTTTTAGGGGAAGTGGCCAAAAATGGCTACTTTCGTTTTTTGAGCATTTATTATAAGCTTGTTGCTTTCATTGTACTTATTGAGAGTGTGTAGGCCTCTTTGTAGCCCGCTTTTTGTGTGGTCCATTACCACTAAATCGTCTGCGTATTGTAAAATCTGCAGTTTGTTGTTCCCGATTTTCGGGGTTACGAGGCTGGCGTTAAGAAGCTTCTTTCCCAGATCTGCAGTGTATAAGTTAAACAGTGTGGGGGCAAGTATACATCCCTGTTTTAATCTGAGGTTTGTCAGGCACTTCTTTGTTATGATGTTATCCGCTAGCTTCACTTTGATCCAGGTATTACTGTATAGTGAGATAATTGCATTGAGGAGACCTGCTAGAATATGCCAATTACTCAATTTTTCCCAGAGCTTATGTCGGGGCACCCCATCAAAGGCAGATGAGTAGTCAACAAAGCATGCAAAAACTGGTTTATTGTTTTTGCAATTAGCTTGCTGGCTCAAATACGACATATTTCTTCATGTAAGTAATAATGGTTGCTTCGCTTTTCTTTAGCAGTGGAAGTTATGTGTTGACATAACCAATGCTATATTTATATCTAGAGTCATTTTATTCTTTGTCTCTTCTTTAAACTTTTCTCTCATTTTTGGAACTGTTGGTTAATGAACCCTCTTGAAATGTAGATATACTATACTTAGAAGTGAAGTAAAAATGTAAGGAAATATATCAGGATTGAGGTAAAAAACACAATGTATGATAGAATTTTGATAATTAAAGTTAGTTAGGTATAAATTAGAATGAAAAGGGTTTTTTTTGTTCGCTTGAGATGAATAATTAGATGGTTTTTTACAAATGATATTGAGTGGTTGCACTGAAATATAAATACTGTGTATATATTCATTTATACATGAAAAGTTATAGACCCCTTAATAACTGTACAGTTTTGATCATGAATTATTGAAACACATCTCTATTTATGTGCATTTCACTTATATAAATTTTCTGTTTTTGTTCTGTCTGTTTAGGTTTTTACCACTTTTTTGTATATATGTAGTGTACGAATGACGGTCACCTGACGAAGGCCTTTTGGCCGGAACGCGCGTAGTTCCATTCAACCGCATTGCCTTCATCCAATCTTCCAACGACTGGTTATATCGTATATCACCCCCCTCTTTGTTTATGATATTGTGTTTATGTAGTTTTTTTGTTTATACTGATTGTGTTTGCACTGTTCTATTTGTAACAATCCTTATTTACAAAACTTGAATGCCATTTTTAAAATTTACAAACGTTTTTAATGGAAGACATGAAATGAATAAGAAAAAAGGAAAAAAATAAGAAAATATACTATAACTGAAATAAAAAGATCCAAGAATTTTTGATATATTATTGTTTCAGTATATATTTATTTGGATGCTGTACAGTATGTATTGTTACATGTTGGTCTAGGGTCTATATACACTCCCAGAGTTTGCTACACTTCTTCTCTACATAGATTACATTCCCTACGAGTAGCTAACTCAGTACATTGTAGGGCCCCCCCCTTTTTTTCCATTGAATCAAATACGACATAGCCACAATGTTATCAATTGTAGAGCAACCCTTACAGAATCCAGTCTGATAGTGGGGGAGGATTTCGTTCTCTTTAATCCATCTATTTAGTTCCTTCAGTAAGGTGCTAGCATAGGCTTTTCCTTCAATGTCCAGGAGGGCAATTAGTCTATAATTTTTTGGGTCTGTATTGTCCCCTCTCTTAAAGATTGGATGTAGGAAAGACCCTCACCATGAGTCTGGCACTTTTGCTTTCAGTCTACATTTGATGAACAGTTTACAGAGAATTTTACCCCAATAAACTGGATCTTCTCTAAAGATGGTCCCTGGGAGGCCATTGGGCCTGGGTATCCCATCTCTTCTTATCCTTTTTGTTACTTGTTTGACTACGATACCGTCTTGATCGTTGCCCTGGGACTCCACAGGGGCCTCCGTATCTGTATCTTCACTATATACGGGACAGACCTTGTAGCTTTCAGGGTCTATGGAAACTGCTTTCTCAGTATAGATTGAAGCGACATGTCTCAGCCAAGCATCGGCGTGTACCGAGTTGCACCTGTCAACTTTACCTTTCTCCCAGTTTGCTATGTATTGTCAAAGCTGTTGTTGTTCGTGAGGTTTTGAGAGCTCGTGGACTGTTACCCAAATACCCGACTGGACCTGCATCTTGAACCTAGAACTACCAGAGTGACTCCAAGGGCTAGCTAGCTAGCCTACTGATCAGAAGTAGGGAGACTGAGCAGAGGAGGCGCTAGAGAGCAGAGAGCAGTAGCAGCAGTAAGCCAGGACGCCAGAAAACGCCGGTGAGACGCTGCCGCCGGAGCCAGAGCCATCACAGCCCGCTGCCCGCCTCAGCCACAGCCCGCCACCGCCACCGCCCAGTGGAAAGGCGAACACTTACCGCCTCCGCCGCTGCCATTAACCTGCAGCTAACTGCCGCTATCAGCCGCGGCCCGTCTGGTACAGTGGTCGGCGGTTGGCCGATGTATAGGCGAGAAGGGGCAAGCACCTGTAGCGGACGGCGGACGGCGGACAGCGGACGGCGAGAGCGAGAGCCATAGAAAGCGGCCAACAAGCGGCCAACAAGCAACAAGCAAAGCGGCATCACACCCCCTGGCACCTGGCTCACAGGTACCCACAGGCACTTACCACCTCATCTCCTCTTCACCCGTGCTTCCCCGCCCCCGCCCCCGCCCTAGAGCAAGCTGCCGGAGCAGCGGACTTTTCGCCCGGGATCTGGGTGCAGGAGGTGGTCGGGTGCATCAGGAGCACGGTGGGGGGGGGGGCAGGTCCGCTTTCAGAGGACAGGGGACAGGGCTGTCTAGGTGCGGGACGGCGCCACTCCCTCCATTCCCCACAACCCTCCGCAGGAACAGGATCAGTAGGCTAGGGGGCGCTAAGTCCAGTACTGCCCCCATCAACTGGGGGTCACGGTGCTACGGGAGCCACAGCGCCTAGCGGCAGGATAGAGCTAGAGCCAGAGCTCCAAGCTACCAAAAGCTACCAAAACTCCAGAGCCGCAGAACGTCCCCTATGCGAAGCTGAACAACATCTTTCCTGCGACCAGGGGATCAGGGGGACGCCCATAGCTTTCGGCACACAGCTTGGACCATCACCTGGGTAATTCACCCTTGCCTACCAGTACAAGTATTGGATTTGCAGCAGGGAAGCCAGGGCACCCCTTAACCTAGTAGGAGACCCCAGGAGATACTACAGACTCCATCTACTACGTGGGCCCCACTAACCAAGCAGCAGTTGCCCAGGCAAGTCACTCAAACCAATCCCAAAAATGAGGACCAGAAACTCCACCCTAATTCAATCCCAGGAGAGGACCCGGCCCCACAGCTCCGCCAAGAGACGGAAGGCGAAGCTATTTTACCCTCCGGTATTAGAACTAGGGGGGATTCATCAAGGCCTAGGGCCCTGGGATGGGGAACACCCAGGAACGGCGGGAGCGACTGGAGCAACTCCATCTTTCCCGGGACCTCACATCGACTTTACCATGGAACCGCCGGCTCATTTTCCCACAGCTCACCCCCCGGTTGACACCACAGGGAAGTCTTACAGCCCTGAGAAGCTAAACGCACACAAGCCCAGGCCTAGCATCAAAGAACGCTCAAACTGCCCCGCGGGAAATAGAGACATAAGAAGCTTTTTGAGCCCCAAAACAATCTCTCCTCCTGCTTGCCTTAGGACGTCGGTCAGTTTAACCACTGCTAAAGCAACGGAGGAAGGGCCGAGTCCAACATTCGCAAGCCCTCGGGCCATCAGGATTCCCCTCTCACCAACAATATTCAAGCTCCAGAGTGGAACACCCCTTAAACTCACGACATCTGACAGGGTGGCGCTCGGGCCCATCCAATCAAACACCATGGCCATGACTTACCTCCCACCAGAGGACTGCCAGCGGAGCACACCTCCTTCAATTAACGCGAACACGCATGACACCTCAGACAGCATTTATGTTGATAAGAAAGGATCAACTTCCTCCATCATAGCGACGCATACAGGTTCGGCCAACGGCACCCTCGCCACAATGGAAGGAGCAACCCGACAACCACTCGACAGGGCCTCAAATCATCTATTGAAATCGCCAAGACCGGGTTCCCCGGCACACAATAAAACGGCCCTGCCCCCGCTTCCTGACAGTGCCCCCGCTAATACAAACCACCTATCACTGATAAGCGAAGCCCTTCTTTCAATGACAGGAGCAGCGATCATGCACGAAGACAAGCTCGACATCCAGATCAATATACTACAAATAGTGGCAAACTTGATCTCTGAGATAGACTCAAAACTGGACAACTTGAATGCTCTGATACGCAGAGCACAGGACAGTACACAATTCAAGCCAGAGTCATGTAGCTGCAGCCCGATCCTGCACAGCTTAGAAAAATTACCTAACATCATGTCTACATTAATAGAGGACCTTAAGGGTGAAGCAAACAAAAAAAACTGCCAGGAGAGCAAGCTTTTAATCAGACAGGGTTCCGCCCAGGCACACTCTATGGATAATGGTCCAGTAATCCCCTGCTTAAGCAGCTCGGATAAGCCTGCTCTCTTGGCCTCGCCTGCAATGTCCACCGTTTGCGGAACAAGGGCTACCCCGAACAAGACTGAAAACCAAGTCTCTCAACAAACCTCCAAATTGCCCAGCCCAGAGTTACAAAACCTGTCAAGGAAAAACAAGAAAAAACTAAGAAAACTCAATAAGGAGAAGAAAAACAATGCATACGCCACCAGCGGTATCTATAATTGGCTACGGCCCGATAAGCAGCCTTCCAGTAACACCATAACAGATGAAACACCCAACCTGGCAGCCATCATGCATACTGCAGAAGTAAGCGAACCAAGCACTGGAAATCCACACACAGACACTTCTGCAACGGATCCAGGCGTGCCAGCTCTCCTCGCGGCCCCCCAATCTGCTATAGCTCACACGCATCAATCGCAGGAACACATCCACGAAGAAGCAAATAAAGCCACGCCACACGAGCGGGAGCCCTGCCAAACAAGTTCTGAGCACCCTGCGCAAATTAAACTCACATCGAGCGGAGCATCACACCCTGATAACTCAAAAACCTCCAATGACATCATTGGAGACTCCCAGAGTGCCCCCCTTGGATTAACATGCCTCAAACCGGAGCACGCTATGAACAGGCCATGGAAGAACAGCCCACCCAGCTCAATCCCCTTGGAGGCGTCTCAATCTACAACAGGGCCAAAACATCAGACAAACGCTTACCAGCCCGGTACGACACCATCACCTCCAATTGGGATGCAGGGAAAAAAAATGGCTCAACGAGGCCAGCGCAAGCTCTGCAAGTTATGCAAGCGTGAGGGATCGGAAAATACTGCTATATCCAGAATACACATCGCAAGGAAAATGGGATATCCTCAACCGCAGCAATCTTTTAACATACTGCGCAAACATCCCGGGACTGGAAGGCATAAAAATCACGGACATCGAAACCATCTCTTTCCTGCCCCCGGATGCGGAGGAAAAAGTGAAACAACGGAATTAACCTTCTTCAGCCCAGACCTGGCGGAGGCACTGAGGTGCCAACATTCTCTATTGGAAAGCTGGGGCATAAAGATAAAGACAAAGCCGGCTCAATAATATCCCTCAATTTTAAAAACATTGATGCCATACTCTAAGCTGGACAATCAGGAACAGGGCGAGACTGGCAGCACAAATACTACTTCCATCCATCGGCCAAAAGTTGTGTCTGTCCTCCAGGGGTGTAAAGGCAGCACTAACATTAGTTTAACCAATGGAACCCCAATCAAGATCACAACTAACCCCAGCCAAGGAAATCGACTGTGCATAACTAGGGGTCACACAAGCAAAGACTGGTCCTGGCTATCATTAGCACTAAATTCCAGCTCCTAACACACTCTGCTCCGCAAATTTAGCCCGATCTCATCAACCCACTCCCACTGAGCGGGTAAAATCTTTAAACAAAAAGAGAACTACCGAGAGCTTAAAAATATTAACGTGGAATGTCGCAGGACTCAAAAAGCTGCTACTAAACCAAGTCGCGGTGAAATTCTTGGAGGAAGCAGACATCATATGCATACAGGAAACCTGGCTGACCCACCCGCTGTCACTAAGAGGATACGCAGAATACGGCAAAGCAACAAAAAAGAACAACATATTTGGAAGACCCTCAGGGGGGACTTGCGTCTACATAAAACATTAATTGAACATAGAATTCATGGAATTCCATAACCAACCAGACACCTTTCAGGCGGGCATCCTGAAAGTCCCCCACTCCACCAACTGCACTGCTTCAATACTACTAATCAACGTCTATCATAACTTGCAGGAGAACACAGCTAACTTGCTCACACTTGCAAACCAACTAGAAACCTTACTGCTACGCCACTCATCATTAGACAGCATTATCCTTGGAGACTTCAACATTCATAACATAGGGGTCTCAAGTGAACAAAACCCACAGCGCGGGGCCGCCAAAGTACTGAATGAACTTTTAAAAAACTTACAAACTGGCGACGGCGCATACAGTGCTCTTAAAGAACTCCCCGGGAGTCTTGGTCGATCCCACGTACAACAATCAAACGACGATCGACTATATCATCCTAAGGGATAAACTCCAAGCCCAAATGACAAACTTCACTGTTCACCAACGCAATGACAGCGACCATGCCGCCCTAACAATCACTATGAACTTATCAGCGAGACCACGCCACAGGCTCGAATGCATCGTGGCAACGGATGGCCAAGAATTAATAAAGTTGCCTAGAAGAATTAAATGGGGGCAGGTAGCCATCGCAACTTTTAACAACTGGGCAAATTCGTGGGCAGGATGGCCTCCGCGCAAACATAGCCAGGACGCAATAGCAATATGGAACGGAATCACCATGACTCTAGCGACAAAACTCCGGGGAAGCGAGGACAAACAAAGGACAACTCATTGGCATCCCCCGACGGCCTTTGGATTTAATGCAGAAATCAAAACAAGTGCAAAGGACTTAAATAAAAAACGAAAAGCCCTCAGCAAAAACCGCACAATCATAAACAAAACGCAACTGCAGGAGGCCGCAAAGAGCCACTCCAAAAAAGTGTGGGCTGCAAAGCGTAACTACTGCGAGGCTCAGTGGCTGAAAATCTTCGACTTGTTGAGCCCCGGGAAATCACAGGAGTTCTGGAGTCACATAAGTCTCCTCGGTTGTGGTACAAACCACAGAGAAAACTCTCTCGAGGCATCAGTCTGGGTCTCTCACGTAAAAGCGCTTTATAACGAAGAACGACCAATCACTCGGCCACACGATATGTCCACACTAAGAGAGAATCGGGCTTTAATCGCCGATACCACGCCCCCTCACGGAAAATCTCTAGTGTCTAAAATATTAAAAAAACTTAGACCTAACGGCGCACCGATCCCCAATGGACTCCCAGGCCACCTATTCAAATCAAACATCGAATTCTGGTCCGAAAATTTGACCCATCTATACACTGACTGCTGGCTAACGGGGGATGTGCCTGATGCATGGCGAGGCTCGCTCCTGCACCCAGTCCACAAGAAAGGGACCAAATCGGATCCAACGAACTACCGCATGATCGCCCTCTTGGACATCGAGGGCAAAGCCTACGCCAGTGCCATCTTGACGGACCTTTCAAACTGGGCAAGCGAAGAAAACCTCCTGCCATTCTGTCAAACCGGCTTTAGATCAGGGTCTTCGACTGTAGACAATATCACTGCACTCTCTTACATAGCTAACTGAGCTCGGCTGCGCAAAAGTCTCCCATTGTTCGCCTGTTTCATCGATTACTCAGCTGCGTTCGATGGAGTAGATCGCACTATCCTATGGAGAAAACTGGTCCATTGGAACATCGACCCCTCTCTGCTAAGAGCGATACAATCTTTGTACCAAAACACCTGGGTAAGAATTAAACTCTCAAGTTACTCTGCAACTGACAAGATCGACACGAACCGTGGCTTAAAACAAGGGTGCGTGTTGGCACCTCTGCTGTTTAACTTATACACAGCAGACATGGAGATAGCCCTGTTGGGGGCCGCCTTAGCAACACCAAAGATCGGGGCAACCAAAATTCATTTTATGCAATACGCGGATGACCTTGTAATCCTGGATCACACAAAAACAGGGCTTCAAAAGGCACTTACCGCCCTGGCAATATACAACAACAAAAACAAGCTGGTAGCCAACCCGACCAAGTCAAAAATAGTCATCTTAGGACACTATCCCCCAAAAAAAAGAGCAAAATGGAGACTCGGCCATTTGACTTTGAACAGTACACAGAAATACACGTATCTGGGGGTCTGCTACCATGAATCGGGGTTGTGTGGCACCCACCTAAAGAAAATTCAGGGTAAAGGGAAGACCATCACCTTCGCCCTATGCAAACTACAAGCCTCCCTACACAGCCCATCAACAACGGCTATTCAAAGAGTCCTCAAGGCCAAGTTAATGCCGGCCCTCAATTACGCACAACAGGCGTACCCGGGTAAACTGAACAAGGAGCTGGAAAAAATTCAATGCGGGGCATATAAGAGACTGTACCATTTACCAAAATGTATAAGAAACACTTTAATATGCCTGGAATTCTCACTCAACCAACAAATTCTGGACGAGATGGCAGCCCTAAGCAAATATTATTACCCTACAACAGCGGCACGTGATAACACTCTGAAGGCCGTCCTGAAACACATCTTCAGGGAACCCGGGAACCCTTGGTCAGCCACTATTGAATCAGCAATGACCCAACTCAACCTTGCGATCGAGTCGTGGAACCCAGACCTTGTCAACTACACGACCATCAAATATGCGATCAAAAAGCAAGTGCGCGCTCGCTCCCGAGACTTGGACCTCGAGTCTCTTGTGAAAAGAGGCTTTCATGAGTCCCTATGCTTGCCACACACTGCGTATGACCCTCGAAATCATCTCATTCAGGCCGTGGGCCTTCCAGCCCTCCACAAGATCCTAGCCTACAGACTGCACCCTCTCCCGCTTAAAGAACTATATCATCCGGCTGGCACGGGAGTTCGGGAATGTAGACTCTGTAATTACAAACGCGAGTCATTGGCCCATTTACTATTTTGCTGCCCTGCCCTACGTGCTCCCCGCACCCTCTACCTCAAGCCTATCCTCAGGGACGGGGGGTCACGCACAGTCAAGGAGGCAATCCATGAACTATACACCCTGAGCACAGTAAAACAGATGGCCTCGTTCGGAAAGTTTATACAACAGACCCGGACTGAGTTGATGGCAGCCAGGGGCGCCCAGGACTAGAGACTCAGCGGTGGGACACTGGGTGGCCCCTCCAGGTCCCCGACTGTGTGCGCCCTCCGGAACCCTGCGAACTTTTCACAAATGTCTGCCTGCAGAAATATATTCGATTTTAACTTTTGTAATTTTATACTTTGGTCTTAATGTAATGGTTTTAAGTAACCACACAATAAAGTTATTCATTCATTCATTCTACTGATCAGAAGTCTCAGGGACAGAACAGGATCCAACCCTCATGAACCCAGCACCTGGACTCATTCAGCTGTGAGTCTTTTCCTCTAACTTGTGCCATCCTAGAAAGTGGACCTGAAGGTGCTCTGCCAGCCCAGCAATGGTACTGTGGTCAGAGCTGGCACAGTACGACGAATCTCCTTGCAGCGCCACTTCGGAAGTTGGAACTGCCACTGCGCAACACAGCCCCAACACAAGACTTCATGTTGCAGCCCACAGTCTCCTTGGAACTGCTGGTGCGCAATGCATTCTCAAAACAGGCCTTCGTATCGTATCCCCTTATTGACCGCATCCTCGATGATGATGTAGGACTCGGCATCTCAAACCTCACAACTTCTTCGGAACCATTGGTGCTCAATGCAACTTTGATGCAGGACTTCTCATCACAACCCCCTTATTGATGACCTCACATCGCAGCCTGGAAGCTGCTAGAATCCACTGCTGCATCATGTATCCTCTACTTGGGATTCGCAACGCACTGCTACCAGGATCTAAGGTACTCTTGTTCAGCGGGCCTAACTTGGTCCCTGCATCCGGCCTGCACTTCATCGCAGTTGGTCTGAACTTGTGATTTTGCCCCTGTCTGGCACAACCAGATAACCACAATTGGTGCTTTGTGCTTTCAGGCTTTAACACAAATCTTTAAAATTGCATATCTCTTGTTCTACTGCTTGGATTTTTGTCATTTTTAACTCAAATAATGTATTACTTTTCACTCTCTTTTTCTAAATTGGTGTGGGATTTTTCTTGTGTTGTGTTTTAACGTTATGACTGATTGAAATACTGCATAAATGCTTTACACATTGCCTCCAAGTTAAGCCTGACTGCTTTAAATCTACCATAGGGTAAGTACAGGTTAATTTGGGATTTGCTTCTGTTTGTGACAGAAAAACAATAACAAGTAGGTTTACTATTATTCTTCTTAGAAATGTATCTATTTTATATTCCACGCTTCACCTTGATAATACTTATAATGTTTATATCTACTCTATTAATAAATACCCAATGTTTCAGGAAGCATTATCATTAGTACTAATTACCAATGAAAAGAAACTATCCCCACATATAGGTGGGAACAAGCACTGCTAAAAAATGCTAAATATATAAGTGACGAAAAAGATCCAAAGGTATATATGCATATACTTACTGTGACTCATGCAGGCATGTGTCGCTTTAAAATGATGTTGTTGTCACATGAATGTAAATCGAAAGAGAACTGCTTTGGGTGCATAGCCAAAGTCTAAAACAGATGACTCACCATTGCTGCCAACTATAACTCAAGGGGCTTCTGTGCACCTGTGAGTCTGTTTCATTATTTAAAGCTGTCACCTCAGTTCTAATTAACAAGGTATAGTCCTGTCTACGATGGTTTCATGTGACAGCTTTCATGGGATTCACATCCCGACAAAGCCATGTCTCCTTCATTTCTTACACAACTAGAACACACTTTCTCATTGTCATGATTCACAGCCTTCGTTTTGCCAGTTGAGGGCATGGTTTTGAGCCTTTGCAATATAGAGCTAGGTTCCCTGCTCTAGACCATATCTTAGTTTCTCCAACCTATTGGAATGTATTTATGTGAGGACAGTGGTTTATTAGATGGTGTGGTTGTGCTACTTCAACGCGTAATATATGGTGATAGGATATCAATTTAGACTACCCAATTTTGGGTATAGATGTTATATGACCATGAAAAAGCCACCTGTCTCAGACTGATGTTGCACTGGGGGTTTGGTTGATGTCTATATCTGAATGATTTGACACTTTCACAGTTCTTGGGAAGACAGGCACAGACGACATCTACGTCAAAGGCAGACATGTTGATGATTCTGCATGACTTGAGGGAAATGGCAGCCTCCATTGCCTAAGATGGTGACCTCCATTACCTAGGATGTATTCGGGACCAAAGTTAAGAAAAACTGGAAAGGCTATCTAAAAAGGAGACTATAGCTAAAATGAAACCTGTCTTGTATGTATTTAAAAACCTAAAACTGAAAGAATTAGTCTTAATAGCAAATGATTAAAATAGATAAAATAATAGAATTATAGAGAAAACAGGCTTAAGGTTTATGACATTCCTGGATTAATATTTAAGATTAATTGTCACAAAATTATCACTAAATGTGTTTTTGATGGGCCTTCCTTATCAGTCATATTCATTAGACATTTACAGAGCACAAGCATATGACAGAATTGTGCATTGATGAAATAGCAATTAATCACTTGTTAGATTTTCAATAACATGTCTTCAAACTGAAATAAAAAAGGGGTCTCTGTGCTGGAAGACATGATCCTTACAACATGCCCCCATTTGTGCAACATCATATGTGAGGAAAATAAACAAGGTTTTATGCGCAATGAAAATTAAAGGGAACTAGACACATTTTTTCCTTTTCTGATTATTTCTGCTAGGTGCAAAAGGAGAAAGAAAAAAATATATAAAGAAGGCAAAAAAGTGTAGCCTGTCTCATTTAAAAAACAAATAAAAAAACGGTAGTTATTGTCGTGCATAGTGATACAATCCAGTCACCTTTTTGTTTCTTTCTTTTGATGATATGGACATGAGCTCCCCACTGAATTTGAAGTTGAGCATTGTTTTGTCTTTGGTGATGGTTTATGAAAAACAGGAGCTGCTGGACTAGGATTACTCCTACTTGGTGGCCTAAGTACACAGCTGAGCCTTACCTAATGTGACGCTTACTTGCCTTGATAGTCAGTCCTGCCTGTTGCAGGACCTGAAGCAGTTGAATGCATGAAAATACATTTATAAAGCTCAACTGCTGCTTCATAAGAAACGTCATGGCACTAGAGATAAAACAAGGAAAGTACAAAAGATTCTTAGGTTCACGAAACAGACAGTCTTCTATTCGGTTTTGAACAGACTTTCACAAGGAATTTTGTGAAGATGCAGTGGTAAAGAATTCCAGATAGTGGGTACAACAACAGCAAATGATCTGCTGCTGCATTTAACTCTGCACACTGTTGGTACATAAAGTAAATTGTGATTTGCTGAACGGAGCGCCGTCGAGGAGAAATATTTTTTTATCCCGTTCTGAATATAGGGTAGACCCTTCTGACAAAAGGTCCTATGTGTAATCAGAAGGGGTTTGAATTTAATTCTGGATCGGATTGGTAGCTAGTAAAGTGATTTTAGCCCTGATCTAATTGAGACACTCAATGGAACATTCAATACAAGATGGGCAGCAGCGTTCTGGATGCACTGAAGTCGATTAAGCAGGTCTTGTGAGATTTCCAAATAAAGTATATTTGTATAGTTCAGTCTAGATGTGATGAGGGCATGAACAATCCCTCTGCTGCTGACTAAAGGAAGATGTTTTAAAAGCTTTTTTAGAGATTTCAACAGCCCAAAGCAGGTGGCAGCCGTGGCATCTACTTTGGGTTTGAAGGATAAGGTTGAACACAACAAAACTCCAAGATTCCTAACAATTGTTGAAGGCCTCAACTTAGGAGGCCAAAATATTGAAGAATCAATAGGAGAAGGAGTACCAAAAGTCAGGATTTTTGTTTTATCAGCATTGAGCTGTAACCACCTATTGTACATCCAGTCTACAACAGCAGTAAGACAGCTCTGAAAATCAATGGCCACAGAATCATCAAGCTGTTGAAAATCCAGCATAAGTTGTGTGTCATCTGCATATAACATGATGTTCAAGCCCCATTGTTGTACCATAGGGGCCAAGAGGGCCAAACAGATGTTAAATAAGGTGGGATATCCTACAGGTGGACGAGGTGCTCCTCCTAAGTGGAAATGAATCCAGCAATATCATCATGATATGCTGCACTGAAACTTTCCAACCCTGAAAAAACTCTGTTCACCAACCTTTGGAAGGTGGCAGGTGCATATTTCAACCCAAATGGCATCACTTTAAACTGAAAGTGGCCGAAAAGTCAAGACTTCTCCGCTGCTCCTGAGGTGAGGGCTATCTGCCAGTAACCTGAAGTCAGAGCAAATGTGCTTAGCTACGTGGCAGTCCATAACTTGATAATGAGCTCCTCAGTTCTGGGTATGGGGTGTGCATCAGTCTAGGTGACTGCAGTTAAGCTTCTGAAGTCCACAAAGAATCTCATCTCAGTTTTGGTCCCTTTTGGGTTTGGATTTTATACAAGTACCACTGTGAGAGTGCCCAATCACCCCACGCACTAGCATCTTGGCAACCTCAGCTTTGATGCTAGCTTTGACCAAATCTGATAAACTATACATCTCACTTTTGACAGGCAAACTGTGGCCTGTGTTCACATCATGGGTATACCAATTTGTTAGTCCTTGGGTCAACGAAAACAGTTTCAACAAGTTGTAACAGCCCTTTTGCTGTTGTTCTATCAACGTGTAGGAGAAGACTACTCTACCCGCTGAGCCATCCTTGACAGTGCTTGACAGTGTGGTCAGGGACAGGTTTATTTTCCTCTTCTTCCCTCCATCTGTCACCACCATGAACATGGCCATGTCTGCTTTAACATGGCAGAGTTTTAGCCTGCTAACATGAATAACCATATGACAGTTTCTATGGGTGCCCACGTCCACCAGATAGGGCACTTCCACCTTCTTTTCCTAAATGGGATAGGGCCCAGTCCTCTTGTCGTGGGTTGCACTGGGAGCTACCTGCTCTAAAACCCATACGAACTGTCCTGTCTGGTAATCTGCCACTCAAGACATCTGTGCTTGACAAGCTTGTGGCTGGCCTCCACATTCTAGTTTGCCTTCTTCGTGTACTCTGCCATCCTGGAGCAAAGGCCTATTACATAATCCACAATGTCTTGTTTCAGGAGCGCCTGGTACGGGAGCTCCGGTTGGCCTGCCTAGTCGACCTCAGACGGATATCGCTGACCTTGGTCTGGGAGCTCCGGGCAGCTCATCCAGTCGACCCCAGTCAACCGGCTCTGCTGGTATATCGGGAGCTTCTGGTGTGGGAGCTCCGTTGAGCCTGCCCAGTCGACCCCAGACGGGTGTTGTTGACCTTGGTCTGGGAGCTCCGGGCAGCCCTCCCAGTCGACCCCTGCCGATCGCCCCTGACCCTTGGTTGGGAGCTCCGGATATTCCCTCCAGTCGACCCCAACTAAGGTTTTTCCCTTCTCCCTCCTTTGAGGAATTCTGTAAGGTGGCACACACGGTGTCCTCAGGGTCCCCGCTCGACCCGTTGCCCCCCAAATTCTGGAAGGCTTTCCAGGCAGAACTTTTCTTGCCTTTGTTTTTGATCTGTCTCCAATCTTTGGAGTCGGCATCGGTGCCAGAGTGCTGGAAGTTAGCAGTAGTGTCACCTCTGCTAAAAAAGCCAACTTTGGACCCGGACTGTCTCTCCAATTACAGGCCTATCTCCCTGCTCCCTTTTCCGATTAAGATCCTGGAAAAATGGGTGACCCGCTCACTCTCAGGTTTCCTGGAGAACATCGGCTGGTTCGATGAGGCCCAGTTTGGCTTCCGCCCCGGACACGGGACGGAGTCCGCGCTGGTGGCCGTGTTGGACAATCTTCGTTCGCGTGTCGACAGTGGCCGGGCAGCCTTTTTAGTGCTGCTCGACATGTCGGCCGTGTTCGACACGGTCTGCCATCGGACCCTTGTCAGGAGACTGGAGGAGTGCGGGATCACTGAGGGGGCTAGAGACTGGCTGATATCCTATCTTGGTGGCAGGCAACAGCTGGTCTCACTCCCGCCATTCAGCTCTGTGCCAAGGAGTGTAGGACAGGGGGTCCCACAGGGCTCGGCCATCAGCCCCATATTGTTCAACCTGTACCATCGCCCTTTAGTCCAGCTAATAAAATCTTTCGGTGTCTCGGCATTTAATTATGCCGATGACACCCAGCTGTTTTTTTCTCTGGAAGGGAACAATGCGGTCTCGCTGGATACTTTCCATCGCTGCATGGCAGCTACAGCGGACTGGTTACGAGCTAACTCCCTACAATTTAATAGCTCCAAGACGGAGGTGCTCCATTGTTCCATCGACCGGATTCCACGGGCACTTCCAGAGAACTTTTGGCCTAGTACCTTTCTTGAGCCAGTGGTGGCGGCGGAATCAGCCCGTAACCTGGGGGTGATCTTTGGCCCTAACCTACAGCTTGACATACACGTCAATAAGACTACTGCTACGTGTATGATGCTGTTGCGTATGCTTCGCAAAGTTCTTCCCCTTCTCCCCGCTCAAGCCAGGCCGGAAGTAGTTCGCGGGACCATACTAAGTCGGCTCGACTATTGTAACGGGCTACTTCTGGAGGCCCCAAAAAATCTGACGGGGAAGCAACAGCGGGTGCAAAACATGGCTGCTAAGCTGGCTCTCTCCCGCCCTAGGTCCAGCTCCTCTACTCTTGCCCTTCGAGATCTACATTGGCTCCCGGTAGACTCGCGGGTACAGTACAAAGCTGCCTGTCTGGTGTTTAAAGCTGTACACCAACAGGGCCCTATTCCTTTGCAAAACATGTTTGCGTGGTATCATGCTTCGAGGCCTCTCCGCTCTTCATCGGCGCATCTTCTTGTGGTCCCGAGGTTCCACAGAGTGAGGATGGGTGGCCGCTCCTTTAGCGTTGCAGCGGCCAAACTTTGGAACTCCCTGCCACTCTCCTTGAGGAGTCACAAGGACTATTTTCCGTTTAGGAAAGCGTTAAAAACACACCTATTTCCAAAGACGGTCTGAGCGGTTAAAGTGTATGGTTTCTTGATCAAAGCGCCAGGATGCCCTCTGGGTGACAGGTTCTGCGCTCTATAAATATACTAAATAAATAAATTGTTTATGTTCTTTGATGGACCTCTCCCATCCTCTCTCACTAAAAGCAGAGGACCTGTTATATTCCAGAGTTAGGTCTATGCAGCCAAACAGCTTATTTCTTACATTGTCCTCACAAAGAACATTTCTAGCTGTGACCTTTTGCACACATTTGCACACGCGACAATGTGGGATTGGTTTCTCTAAAACAAAATTTGTTTTACATCTAGCTTCGCACAATATTATCACAACATCCTGAACATCATCTATATGGTCTCGTTTCCCCCTGCATACAAATGTCATCAGTATCTTCATCCATGGGGCCACATGGCTATCTACGTATCCATAACATCACTAATCTATGCATACATTGCAAAGCTGCTTTCTAATATAAAACATGAGCATCACTATGGATTAGTAGAGGAGGTACTTCCGCTGACACAGAGTGTCCTTGCATGCAGAGAAATCACCACCCGGCAACCTGACATCTTGTGAGGGGTATCCAGTTCGTGACCAAGACAGGGAACTTCACTCTATCCCATCAGGTAATGGTGTTGGATCGCCCCTTGGAGGGATTCTTGGCTCTACACCTACACCACTCTAGGTACACTTAGAGTACAGTTTGCATAGTAGGAGTTCGCAGTATTACTGCCTGCTGTTAGAAATTGGGTTATTGGTAGGGGCAAATGTAGGTCTGCCACTGGCAATAAGGCCACCAACACATGATAGGACTCAGCATAGGCATTACAAAATTATTCCTATGCTCAACCCTTGGTGTCTTGGCTGCGAGCAGGCAGGTTTAACTTCAAAGACAGGTATGTAAAGCATTTAAAAACCCCAATTTAGTAAATAATTAAGACACAACACATAATAAAAATCCAACATCAATTTATAAAAATAGGAGATATGTTTATTTTTAAAATGACACTAAAACAACAAAAATCTAATGTAGGGAACGGAAGATATGAATTTCCAAAGATTTAACAAAATATAGCACTTAGAAGATTATAGCACCATATTGTGATACCTGCTTGCGAAAGACCCGCCAAAGTCAAAGTTTCAGGCCGGGCTCGATGGTGCCCTGAACGGCTACAGTTCGCAGCAGCTCCCAGTCTCAATTTCTACCTTCACACTGGGAAACTTTTCTGGAGCTTTTCTCCTCAAGGCCCCTCGAAGTTCTCGGCCAGTCCGGATTCGGTGAGGGTCCGCCGGCCTAACTTGTGACAAGGTCCCGGTCAACTTCCCTGGAGCGGACGTAGAAAATTTCTCAAGATCGCTTCAGCGGGGCAACCCAGGAATCCAAGCCGGCACGCGATGGAAGTGAGCCGGCTTGGCTCTCGCGGTTGCTCCCGGACACCTTTTCTACGAGCGGACGTAGAAGCTTTTGTGGAGCTTTTTCTCACGCGGTCTCTTGATGCTCCTCATGTAGCCGGATCCGGTGAGGGTTCGCCGGCTTCAGATTTTCTCTAGTCCCGGTCAATCTCTGGAAGTTAGAGCTATGGAGCTTTTAGCGGGACGCACCTGGTTGGCTTGGCCGGCCCACAGTTGAAGGCAGGCGGCCTGGCTGGCCAGGTTGAGTCAGTCCTTCTATGGAGCTTTTTTTCAAAGTTGGTCCAAAGTTCTCCAAACTTCTTGAACTTCTTCCTGAAGTTCCTCAAGGGGTACCAAAGTGTCTCAAAATCACTCGAAGGGTCTGGAAGCTCCAAGATGGTCCTTGAAAGTTGAGGACGTCAGTTCCCACAATCCACTGGTACAAAACCCTTACATATCCACTGATGGTTCTCCAAGGTGTAGATTTAGTTGGTGATGTTCCAGATGAGCTTTTTTAACCTGTAGCTTTCAGGGAGTCCATTCTTTAGTTCTTTTTCAGCAAGATAATACCCAGGGCTGTAGTTTCAGATGGTACCGTCTTCAGAGGTCACACCTTAGAAATTGTTGCACAGCAAAACTTCTCAACAGGGCACTTCTTGCTTCAGTAAGTTTCAAGCAGCAGATCTGCAGGGCTCTTATTCCTGGTTTTCTTGGTCAAGCAGGAGGTCGCTTCTGACCAATGGGAGCAGGGTAACTCCTCTAATATATGACCACATCCTGTAGAGTGTGGCATTATTTTGTCCCAGAGTGCATCAAATCTTCCAAATCCATAATGGCTGATTTTCCAGCAAGGAGGTAAGAGCTGGCTAAACACACCCCTACGATGGCTAATTTACTTAGACTCTACCCCCTGCATCTTCTCATACCTTCCTTGATCCTGTTATCTGCCTAAGGTGGGAAGTTCAGAGCTGTAAATTACACTGGTCTCTTCTCTCCTCTTTGAAGGCATTCCTTTGGAACAGCACACTGCCCGGCCAGCAGAGCTGGTTAACCCAAGGGGCTCTTTATCACCTCCACAAGGCAGCTTGGATAATCCACGTAACTCTGACCAATCAGGGCAGACCACTGGTCGGCTGAATTTGGACTTACAAACAAGAAAGTCTTATAACTTCTTCTATGTACACTTTAAAAAAAATCTAAAACTTTATTTAGCATTTCCATAGGTGATGTAACATTTTCAAGTAGTGAGATTACAAAGGAATATATCATTTACAGTCTAGGCAGGTAGGCAATGTGCTTCATATAATCATAAAAGGACAACAAAATGAAAACTCCTAGAGGGATTGACATATTATACATCCACCATCATCTCAGGTTGTTCACAACGATTACTTGTATTGAGATTTACACCCATGGCGCCAAGAACACTTTAGGAGAAATTCAACAATATGATATTGTTGGATTTATTAATACCATTCTGGAAAGTTTTTTGAATGGCATTTCTATTCCTCTCCTATCAAGAGTTATTAATCAATAACTTCCTATCATGTTAACCTATGTAACATGGGATTTGCAATGGGAAAAATGACTTGGGCAATTTTTCCTGTACCAGGACTTACAAAATCATACGTACTTGCCTTATATCTACAGGAACCTCACCCCATGTGCAACTAGGGGAGACTTTAGGGGTTCTGAATCTGTAGAAATATTGCATATTCTCCCTCCACAGTGCTCCTAGCATAAAAGCCGAATTGGAGCAGCACTTTACCACAATGTGGGGAGTGAAATGTGAAATTTCACTTTATCCAGGCATATAACAACTCCTTTTATAAGGGTGTACCTTATAAATACCTGGCCCCCCACCCCTGGGATACCTAAGGGAGACCCTGGGGATCCATAATATGCCACAACATTGTAGGTTATCCATTCTTAAGTAACCTAAACCCCAAAGTCGAGTATAGGCACAATTTACTTTTCAAAAGCAGTCCTGGCACCCAGGGCTGTTTTTAAACTGACCTCTGGCTTCAGCACTGCACACAAGCAAGTGCAAGAAGAGCTGCTGGCCTCTAAAATGCCATGCCCTAGGGTACTAGGGACTTCTAGGTAGTTTCAATTCCCCTGCCTATTATATACTAGGGGCCAATAGGGGAGGTCATGCCAATCACAGGGTATCCCACCATACCATTGGGTACCCTAGTGTATGAAGGTATTTTAACTGTATTCTAAGGTGTATCTTTCAGCATAGCACTGGCCCTGGGCCCTGGGCCTGGTTAGACAGACCCCATGGTCAGTTAGAGTCAGTTACCACCAGTATCAGTTAGCAAAAAGTTGGGGGGGGGCCTGGGCACAGGATGACTTTGCAACACTTGCATATGTACAATTGTTTAACACCATGGTAGAATTATCACCCAGATTCATGAAGGTGTCATTCTGCGAATAGCAAATTGCGAGAAATTGCGAATCGCAATTTGAAATTCGCAGAATGGCATTCATGTAGAAATGCGATTGAAAAAAGCGAATCGCAACCGGCCGCAATTGCCGATAGCGATTTTGCCACAATCGCTTAAATTTCACAGAATCTGCATTTTTCCTAGTAGAAATTGCGATCTCGCAATTAGCGAAATCGCAATTAGCGATCTCGCTAACTGCGAGATCGCAAAAACGGGAAGTCGCATTTCGAGCCCATTGATGACATCACAACCAGGAAGTAGGCTTTTCCCACCCACAAACAGAACACAGAGCCAGAGAGAGGAAGCAGCAACCTGAGGAACTCCAAATCTTTGACTGTGCAGCACCCCAGCAGGACACAAATCCACAACATGTCCCAGGATGCAGCAGGGAGCAGTGGGCAGGAGAGGAAGCGGAAACTCAAGTTATCAGAACTAGAACTGGAGCATTTGATTGAGGGGGTCACCAAGGACCATGCACGCCTCTTCGGCAAAGACTCCCGGAGGGTGCCAGAGGCAGACAAGCGCAGGATCAGGCAGCGGATCCGCGCTAAAGTCAATTCGGTCGGGGTGACCCAGCGGTCAATTGATGACCTCAAAAAGCGATGGTACGACCTGAGAGGTCGTTCAAAGGAGCGTATTGCCGAGTGGCTTGGGTAGCGACTGGCCTATCTACTATTTACGCATTTTGGTGTTCGTAAACAGGTTTATCTGCTTCTGTCTACTAATCATTGCAGCACACGTATTCTATGGAATAATAAGGTTGGTTCAATAAATATTATTGAAAACATCAAACTGTGTATTCTCTGTATATTTCTCTTAGAACAAGTGAGCACTAGTGACTGAGGGAAAGGTTCTGTACTGTTTCCATGATCCGAGAGGGGTCAGGGTTGTCATGATCAGTGGTTGCCAAAAACTATTCGCTCCCTGGTACAGTGGTATTGTGAGCTAGCTGGTCTATTTGCCAAGATATCCTGCGGTGGTGTCTGGAATCAGACCTGACACCAAGCCCTTAGTTTATGTTGTCTGAACAATGTGTAGGTCTTACGGATTGGTGGGAACTACACAACAGACCTCTTACAGGGTGACCAAAGTGGAGCTCAAAATGGCTGAATCCCACTCCTTTTTGGGTCACCTCCCTCTAGGCAAACAATAGGCAATGGAGGAGAACACCCCCTCTCCTTCTGAGTACTTCTGGCAAACCCATTATCATGCCTTTCATGGTCTTTGTAAATCTCTCAACTAGACCATTACCTTGGGTAACGTCGGCAGTGGTGAACTTATTCAAGGCAATCTGTTTTTTTGCAGTTAGAATTTATAAAAATACATGTCCTACTTTTTAAATATACAGCACCCTGCCTTAGCGATCAATAAGCCTACCTTAGGGGTGACTTATATGAAAAAAAAGAAAACAGTCTGGAATTTGTCTTTATTTTATACAGTAACATTGAGTTAGTAGTTAAAAACGTGCTCTGTAAGGCCAACAATGGATGCTTGGGAGTCTTGCTTTGCTTTGTCACACTTGTGATGGCACAGTAAGTGCTGCAGTCCAGGAGGGTCACTTTAACTTACAGGTCCTGGGCACCCCTGGTAATAAATTTTTTGGGGACCTATAATTAATTTAACCTATGTCAATTATGGGTGATCAAATCACACATCTCACATTTAAGGGTCAGACGACTGGCACTAAGGCCTGTTTAGCAGGCCTCTGTGCACTCTCAAAGTCAAAAAACTAGCAGCATCTGTCCAAACCTCTGGGGGTGAGCATGCAAAAAGAGGCATTTCATTGCAATTTAGAAGATGCAATCTTTTCTCGTTTCTGGGAGAGCCTGCAAACTTCTCATTCCAAAGACTACTTTTTGTAGAATCCCTTGCCCAATTTGACTCCAGCACTGCAAGCCATCTATTAATGGAGCAGGTAGTGCGTCTTAATGGCCATGTGTTACTTGATTTGTGACATCATAAGTACGTTATCATATCAGATTGCTTTGCTTTTTGAATTTGGTTATGCACTGCATTAAACACCTTTTCACATATTAGAAATCCACATCAGTATTCTTCAACTTCTCTGTTAACACTGTTTTGCTATGCACATTTGTCTACTCAGCCAGCAATATCGTTCAATTTAATTGACCTAGGACTTTCATTGCACACTTTGTGCTAGCGCTATTTGGCAGTTAATTCTTGTTTTTATTTAGCTTGATTTCTATGCAGTGGGGTTCTTTTTCCCAGATTCTAGGATCCTCTCTCATTTTGCGTGTATTTCCTATCCTTGCATGGTTTAATGGTTCGAGGGGTTGTGAGATAGTGTGGTGTGTTCCTTGTCTTTTGTGTTGTTTCATTTATTGTCTTGCAGAGGAGAATTTATCTTTGGGTTGGTTCCTGTCATCTAATGTACTCTTTTTCGACTTCTTTGCCTCTTCTCTAACATAGCCATTATTTTACATTTTCCACCATTTCGTATAACAGCCGTTTAAGTTCTGGTTTGATTCTCATGGTCTATGAACACAACTGCTAAGTCAGGCCTTTTTCCCCATGTGCAGTGTGGTGAAGGAAACATCTTCACTGTACCAACAGAGGTATGCATGCTGTATTTAGATATCTGCAACACGACCCCCAGGATGTCTCCCCCAAAAAATGCTTCCACTACTTTCGAAGACAGTTGCTGATAAGAAAAAACGTTGAAACAGCACATTAACCATATCTGTGAGGTATGATGGAATTGTTACCCCCTCTCGTGATGGTTTCTATATGCTCCCCAAATTAGGAGTAGATTTATACTATCATCTGACATCTGACAGGTATCCTAAAATGCTGAAAGATTTCCCTGAACATGTCAGAGACACCAAGAGACAGTTGTGAGAAAAACCTTCAGGCCTTTCCACAGCATCCTCTTAGTGTGGACATCTCCAAAAATGGTGCCAGACTGGTCAGTGTCAATACTAACCAATGATGGGCCTAATGGCAGAGGCTCCATTATCATGTGTTACTGATGTCCCCGTAAAGGGGTGGTGGAGTGCTCACAGTGTACAGGAGCTCTTCAATTTTACAACAGAAGTCCAGGTAGATTATCTTACAAATGAGACACACAGTCTCAATAGTAACCTGGAAAGAAAAATAAAATGCATATGGTGATGCTGCAACTTTGAATTTCAGCTGGTTAGCTATAGGTGTGTCACCAGCAGCACTAAAACCTAAATTGAGAAACACAAACAATATGTTTCGATTACCCTGGGTTCTCGTCAGAGTGGCAATGAACCATCAATAAAGTGCTAAAAAGACATGAAAAAGAGATGCATGGTTCTCTTTATTTAGACTGATAAACAAGCACTGGCAAATCCAAATAGGTTTTGCCTTTATTGAGACCTATTAGCGGTATCAATGTGTTTTTTAAAGATGTTGCACAACAGCATGGGCTGCTGTGTACCATTGTTCAAAGTAACAAAGTAAATAAAAACAAAGGGGCATATTACTAACAACTAGCGATAATTATCGCTAAGTTGGCTTAGCAGGAATATTTCTATCGCCTCCCTTCACCTGTTTTTATCGCTGAGATACCTTGCTATTAGCAAGGTTTATCTCAGGAGCGATAAAAAACAGGCGAAATGCGTGAATATCGCTGTCAATACAGCGATATTCAGGCATTACCGTGACAATGCTCTTAGCCATGTTATCCACCTCTCATTGGATAACATGGCTAAGAACCCGGTCAGGGCAGGCGTTAGCTTTTGGAGATATTCGCGCTTAACGCGAATGTTTCCAAAACTACGCCTTTGTTGATCATAGGCGATAGCGATTGCAGCGACTGTTTTCAGTCGGTGACATTTTGGCACGCCCACTTTGCATGTCATTAGCGATAATTATCGCTGACATGCAAAGCGGGCCCCAAAATGTCCGATATCGCCTACAAGCTGTCGCTAACTGGTGTTAGCAACAGCTTGGTAATAGGGCGATAAAATTATCGCCGCTTCAGCGGGAAAAAGTCCCGCTAAAGCGGCGATAATGGCCCTTGGTAATATGCCCCAAAGTGCTATGGTGCCACCAGGTTTGCCCACACCAGAGCACATTTTTTTTAACTTTAATCCATGTTGCACAGCAGCCCGTGTTGCTGTGCAACATCTTTAAAAACATTAATAAAGCAAAATAGCTTTGTACAAGGTAGTTGGCTTTGTTATTTTTTTTAAAGATGTTGCACAGCAGCGCCGGATGCTGTACAACAAGGTTTAAAGTAAACAAAAAGGTGCTATGACGTGGTTAGCGCTGTCCGTACCATAGCGCTTTGTTTTTATTTACTTTAAACCGCATTGCGCAGCAGCCCATGCTGCTGTGCCATATGCCTTACAACAATGCGGGGGTTGGAGGTGGCAAACAACAAGAGGGAGAATGGTGGGGAACAAAGAATGTGTAGTGAGAGGCAGCAGGGTAGTCTAAAGTGAACGACAGCAGGGTGGATGTTTTAAAAAGAATGGACAGCAAGAGCTGGTTAGAAAGATCAGAGAGTGGGGGGCGGCCGGGGGGATCGACATCAAGGAGAGCAAGAAGATGGTGACTCAACGGGGAGCGGGAGGAAGGTGGGAGGTGAAGGAGAGTGACTGCAGAGGTATGTACTCTCTAAAAGTGTATACCAAAAAGTTAAAATATAAAGAGTACTTGCAGGAGCCTGCAGCCAGCAAAATGACACTGGCCATTGTCAGCTGGATGCACCATGGCAGGAATGAAGCCCAGGAGGAATCCTGTGGAGAGCAGGAGGTGATGACCAAAAGGGAGCAAATAAATGAGAGTGACATGGGAGCCTACCAATGGTTAGTAAAGGTTAGTAATAGGCAGGTTCTAAGCCCCGTCTAAGAATGTATTTATTTATTTATTTTATAAGAGATTTTGCTGCTGTGCAGATATAACCTGCAAAATTGGGGTAGTGGAACCAAGTGTCATTTTAGGGTCTTACATGAGAAATGTACGTCAGCATTACGTAATTAAAGTATTGTGAACAGTTAGGTTAAAAATACTGAATACAACCAATCAACACTTTGCACAAGTTCAGGCATCGACTCTTCATGAAGATTTATTAGCTCAAATGCTCTCAGTATTGGATAAACCAAACTGTTTTTCAGTGTAGTTTTGAAAGGGAGTATAATATTAAAAAATGCAAAGATCTATTTCACATTATCATTTGCCTGTTGAAAGACCTCTTTAATGAGGCACTGAATAATTTTCAGTTACCTATCACATGTAATGAGATGTGAAGCTTATTAAACGGAAATACAATTTGAAAATCCATTGTCTTCCTGGGAAGTCTCTGCAGAACAGAAAAACTGTGTCAGGTAAATAATCAATCGAAGTTTGATTATCTTTCAAGAAGCAGGGATGATGCTCAATAATGGAGTGCAAGGCGCATTGAGCGTGACAAGCATCTGTGGAGAAGTTAATGACAAAGGTCATGAATCAAGCGGGACCAGCAGGGCACGCGCTGTGTACAGGTCTTTGCTTTGCTCTGGGGTGTACTGCTGCTTGAAAACCCCACAATGTTCTCCTCTTTCACAGCTACTTAATCGTACCTTAAGTGGAAAACTGCCTAGCAGACATTTTTTTGTGTGTGAGCAGCCTAGTTACCACTCTCACGACTTGTGGCCAATTCTCCATGCACCAACTATACCCTTGTGAGCTATAAGTATGACTTAAATTACTTTGACGGTGGTACTTAAATGATCACTTAAATATATGACTTTAACTGTAGATTTCTAATGTTTGTGTCGTTTAAGTTGGGTTTCTATAGCAAACCAAACATTTCCTATCACTTATTTTTAACCTTTGGATTTTGTTTGTGAATATATACACACAGACACAAATATACATTCACACACATACATATACACACACATTCACTGATAAAAACAATACCAGATGAGTTATCTGAAGGAACTATAGCTCGTACCCTAAGATAACTCTAACTCGCACCACCACCATGCACAGTTTTGTCATCAATAATTTTACAGCAAATCTAGCAGTGCTATTTTCAATGACATCTAGGAAGATTTTCTGAGTGATGTAACATAATTAGCATTACATGGCGAGGGCATGAGTTATCGTTACCTTACGAGACGGGTTATAGTTACTTGAGATAATTCTAACTATAGCTGCTGAATTTCTATAGTTTTGTGTGTGTAAAATCTGAACCTAACTATAACGTCCATGTAACCTTTGTTTCATTCAGTGAATTTCAACATAAAATTCTATTGCCTAACGTCCCTGTAGCTTTGTTTTTTCAGTGGGAAAAAGTATATATATATATATATATATATATATTTATATATATATATATATATTCACTGAAAAAAACATATATAGTTAGGAATTAGCATTTACAAAACCTTATTTTACTCACACAAAACCATTGAAATTCCATATATAGTTAGTTGCACTAACTATATATCGCGCACCCGCAATCCACTGCTGATCATGTCACATATTACATCATTCATGACATGGTCAGTGACATCACTGATGACATCACTGATGACATCTCAAATGACATCACTGATGACATCACTGATGACATCTCAAATGACATCACTGATGACATCACTGATGACAACATCCAGTGACTGTGTATTTCTGTAAAGTTAAAATATGTCTTACATATTGAAGAATGAGTGGATGTATAAGTGTCTGGATGAAGGATTTAGTATGTGCATGACTGACTGTATGAGTGAGTGATTAAATGTGTCTCACTGAGTGCATGGGTAAGTGAGTAAAGTGTCTTAATTTGTGCATCATTATGTCTGTTGTTCTGTAAACTGCTGCATGTGTTGATCAGTAGCTATATGAGTAACTATATGGGTTATTGATTGGTTGCCCAAGTATTTGTATGGGAGACTGAGTGTGTGTGTGGGTGGCTGGGAGGTGTATGGCTCTGTGCATAGATGTGTGAGCAGTTGATTCACTAGATGTATGGGTTCAAAAGTGCATGTGGAAACAGCTGTATGGGCGGTTGACTGTGTGCATGAGTGTATTGGTGAGTGAATGGATATCTCAGTGCTACATGTCAAAGTAAGTACATATGTAAAACACAGTACATGTGAGAGTTGACATATATAAATAACTGCATAAGAGCTAGTGAATGTGTGAGTGGCTGTATGGATCATTGTGAACTTGTATCAGGGATTGTATAAGAGAGTAAATATGTGTTAGTATATGTTTGAATAAGTAAGGTGTGTATAACTGTATAGTTGAGAAAATGGAGGTGTGATTGATTCTTTGCATGACTGAGTAGGTGTGTGAGTAACTCCATGGATGAGTGACAGTCTGTGAGTGTCTGTTTACACTGAGTTTATCTAAGGTTATATTAGAGTCTGAAGAGGTTCATCGTATTATCACATGAATGATATCATCAGTGATGTGATCAGTAATGTCAATTGAGATGTCATCAGTGATGTCATCAGTGATGTCATTTGAGATGTCATCAGTGATGTCATCAGTGATGTCATTTGAGATGTCATCAGTGATGTCATCAGTGATGTCACTGACCATGTCATGAATGATGTAATATGTGACATGATCAGCAGTGGATTGCGGGTGCGCGATATATAGTTAGTGCAACTAACTATATATGGAATTTCAATGGTTTTGTGTGAGCAAAATAAGGTTTTGTAAATGCTAATTCCTAACTATATATGGTCTATAACCTATGGTTTTTTCAGTGAATTTCAATGGTTTTGTAAATGCTAATTCCTAACTATATATGGTCTATAACCTATGGTATTTTCAGTGAATTTTCAAGGTTTTGTAAATGCTAATTCCTAACTATATATGGTATATAACCTATGGTTTTTTCAGTGAATTTCATAGGTTTTTTAATAGCAAATATCTATATGTATGAAAGTAATAATTTTTATTAGAAATTTTAAAATGTGTAAATATTTTTTTTTTTTATTATGTGCCCCGGTACGCGCCCCGGGGCGCTCCCGGGGCACGTACCGGTGAACGTACCGGGGAGCGTTCCGTGAGCGCTGCTCCCGCGAACGAAAACAACATGATGATGTTTCGCGTAGTCGCGTGATGCGCCGCGTAAACGTGACGCATCGCGTAACCGCGTAATGCGTTTCTTCGGCGCGCTCCGTAAACGTACCCGGAAGCGCTCCGTGGCGCGACCCGGAGCACGAAACGTAAGCGCGCCGGGGCGCGTAGCGTAAGCGCGTCGAGACATGTGACCTGAAAATAACACTTTTCATTGGTTCTCAACTTTTTTTTTCTACAAATGATGAAAGCCCCCTCCTCTTTTCCTCATTCTTACTTTTTTCTTTGAGAAAGCAAGAACTATCTGTGAGACATGGCTTCAGTAGTAGCTGCAGCTAGTGCACCCCCACCACCACCACCACCACCCAGGAAGGAAGGTCCACCACAACAGATCCTTCCAGGAGTTGAAGAAGAGGAGGAAGAAGATGATGAGGACCAACAAACCATAACATACTTGCCTGAAGAACCAAGACAAAGCCATGTCAAAGTTCATTATATATGGCAGTATTTTTCCATTCCTGCTGGGCAAAAAAAGTAAATGCCCCCAAGGTGACATACTTAATTTGCAAAGAGGTCATGTCCAGGGGCAACCCAAATAAAAAATATTCATTTGGGAACTACACAATGATCCGCCACATGCAGAGGTGGCACCCTAACAATCTGGCACAAGCTGAGGTACGGGATCTGGCTCAGAAAAAAAGAGACCATCAGGCCAGCACCTCATCAGGTGAATCTTCATTTGCAGCACCAGAAGGGCGCGAAACAGTACCAAATATACAAGAAAAATTTGGTGTAATAAAAATGGTCTGCATTTTTTGCGGAAAGACCCTCTGCTACGGGGAACTAAGCATTCACCTTATTAATGCTTCCATCGACAACCACAACTGCAGCAAGAGAAGAAAGCAGTAGTTTATTTTTTATTTTTTCTCCTCTCGAGCCACTGTTAATTCCCAGTTTTTTGTTTCTTGTTTTTTGTTGAGCCCTTTATAATGGCTGTTTTTCGTTGTTTCCCCCCCAAAAACCCAAAAAAACCATAAAATTGTTCAAAAAATACAAAAAAAACAAAAAATGTTCAGAAAAAAAAAATATATATATAAAACAACAAAAACATAAAAAACGTTCTTTTCAGAACTACCTCCCATTTTTTAAAAATTACTAAAATTTTAAGCACTCTTGACTTCATTTTTCTCATTGGTGCGCTTCCCGGTGCGCGCACCGGGGAGCGCCCCGTTAGCGCAATAAAAAAAAACAAGAGAAGGAGAGCAAAATAAGACGAAAAATAGTAAAGGATGTGGAATGAGAGGTAGGGATAGAACCGGACTAAAAGAACAATCCTGAGGGAAAGTGTTAAGAAAACAGTGAGCAAAAGTAAATAGGAATAAAACAAGATGTATGATAGTGACTAAGGTTAAAACATGTGGAATAACAGAGAGAAAAAACAGAAAGCAGAAAAGAAGAAGTGACAGAAAAGGAATGATTGAAACAGCAAAGAAATGTAAATAACATAGGGGCATATTATCAACACAGACGATAAAATTTTCGCTGCTTTTATCGGCAGAAAACTGCCGCTAAAGCCGCTTTTGAGGCAGAAAACTGCCGCTAAAGCCGCTTTTGCAGCAGTTTACGGCCAATAAAAGCAGCGATAATTTTATTGCCTGTGTTAATAATATGCCCCTTTGTGTGCTTGAACTACAGGGAGAAAGCATAATGAACAAGTAGTGAAAGAGTGATCAGTCAGAGACAGTGAGAGTAATAGAACAGGAGTGAGGAACTATGAGAACAGAGGGACTGAGAAAAGGAGTAGAAGGAGTAGAGTAAGTAAGTAATAGAGAAAGGAATGAGGGAAATAGCAAAGGCAGGAAACTGAGGGTTAAAGAAATGAAGCAGTGGAACTAATTGAAGTTAAATGTGATAGAAATGTAACGAAAAGAGTACAAAACATTTACCTTATAATTGTCGTTAACTTAGTCACTTGTTATTTTTATACTTTCAATCTGTGAAAGAAAGAACAAAAATTTGAAAAATATTAAAACATGTATTTAAAAATTAGAAAAGACAAGGGAAAAGATTGAAGGACAAACAGTTTTTCAACAACTTTGACACTTACAGAAGCCTCTGCTTCTCCATGCCCCCTACACAGTCCTAAATATATACATTTCAAACTAACAGTATCTTGTTGCAGATGAAGTGAGGCCTATCTTGCAACATGGTGCATCTTTTGCATCACTGCTGCATCACATAAGTGACGCAACAGCGGCACAAAAGAGGCGCACGGCCATCATAAATCTGCCCCTAACATTTTAAATGATTGATTCAGGATGCCGATAAGGTGTGGCCTATCCAGGGGTTTGTTCGAGGTGAGGCCTACTCAGGGTTACAGATGAAATTTAGGCTTGTTGAAGAGTACAGAGGAGATAATACATGTGCAGGCCTACCAATGAAGTGAGTCATGTCCACTGCACTCTTGAACAAAGGCCAGACCTCTTCTGTGTCCCTGGACAGGCCTAAACCTCATCTGCACAATGTGATTCATAATGTTAGGAAACACAGGTGATGTAATTGAAAAATGTGGAATTCTTTTCCTCATTTCACAATCACATCACCTGTGTTTCCTTTGCTTAGGTATCTCATTGTGCAGATGGAGTCTAGCATATCAAAGACTACGCAGAAGGTGAGCACTGTATGGAACAATTTTGACATTTACAGAAGATTCAGCTTCTCCATGCCCCCTACACAGTCCTAAATGTTTACAGTTTAAACTGACGGTATCTTGTTGGAGATGAAGTGAGGCCTATCTTGCAACATGGTGCATCTTTTGCATCACTGCTGCATCACAAAAGTGACGCAACAGCGGCACAAAAGAGGCGCACGGCCATCATAAATCTGCCCCTAACATTTTAAATGATTGATTCAGGATGACGATAAGGTGTGGACTATCTAGAGGTTTGTTTGAGGTGAGGCCTACTCAGGGTTGCAGATGAAATTTAGGCTTGTTGAAGAGTACACAGGAGATAATACATGTGCTGGCCTACCAATGAAGTGAGTCATGTCCACTGCACTCTTGAACAAAGGCCAGACCTCTTCTGTGTCCCTGGACAAGCCTAAACCTCATCTGCACAATGTGATTCGTAATGTTAGGAAACACAGGTAATGTAATTGAAAAACGTGCAATTTTTTTTGCTCATTCCACAATCACATCATCTGTATTCCCTCAGCTTAGGTATCTCATTGTGCAGATGTAGTCTAGCATATCCAAGAGTACGGAGAAGGTGGGGACTGTATGCAACAGAGCAATGTACATTACTCACCTCTCTTGATACTTACAGAAGCCTCAGTTTCTCCATGCCTCCTGCACAGTTCTCAATGTATATCATAAATACAAAAAGTACAGAATTAATTATACATGTTAAATGGTTTATTTTTGCTGTTCTCAGAATGTATCAAATTTCACTAAAAACAGTGAGTTGAAGGTATTCATCATATAACAGCAGGGAAAAAAAACACTATCAAAATGATTGTGTTTAAAAAACCCATATAACATAACCAATCAGAAATCAGAACTCCTTAAAAGTAACTTACTTTCCATGACGTCAAAGGATGTCCTATGAACAGCTTATACTCTGTTGTGCTGCTATTATTTTCAGCCCGCCACTTTCTGAAAGAAAAGCTCCATCGTTTTGACAAATATGTTACATACAATAAATGAGTTCTCGCTCTCTACCGCACATTTCCTCAAGGCCAAATCGTGTAAGAGCCATTTATAACTCTTGGAATTCTTCTAAGCAAATCCCGTCATTTTCTTTTTCCGCAACTTTTAGAAAGAAAACGTTCAAGATCACTTTCACAATCCTGTACTAGTAATATCTCATCCTTCTTGCTCACTCATGTTCCACATTTCCACATTTAACTTTTTACTCTGTACTACACTTATCCTCAAGGCCAAATAGTGTAGGAGCCATTAGAACCTCTTGAAATTCCTCAGAGCAGATCCCGAGATTCTTTCCCTAAAATTTTGGTTTTAAAAACACCAGGTAAGAATTTTTAAGGTCAAAAGGCAATTTGTTTTTGAAAGTTAAAACAGAATCATTGCAGAATGACCAGCCGTTTCTAGACTTCAAATAAGCTGTGTAATGTCCTGATGTTGTTGAAGGACTGTCATGATATATAATTGCTGCAGTTACAAAAGTCCTTCCTGATATTGACAACTGCGAAGCCACAAATTTTTTAATTAAAGTTGTCAATTTTGTTCCATCAGGCCTACATCGTTGGAACATTAAAATGACATACTGGCCATATGTTCGTATAAATAATGTGGACAACATTTCAGACTTACATTGGCTACACTCCATGTTGTGATCAGCTGCTTTTACTAGCTTATTAAAGGACACTGATTTACTTTCTGGCAAAGTTAAATATATACATTTTTCTGAGTCTACACTAGTAGTACTTGATACCCTACAGTTCTCGCAGTCATGTTGCCATTGATAAGAAAGGCCAAACAGGTGATCTACATCTACAACTTCATCTTGCAATACATCAAGCATATACATTAAAAACTCCTGACAATCTCGCTGAATATTTTGAGAGAATTGTGTTTGACCTGAACATTTGTCTAACAGATTTCGAATTTCAGACACACTTTCTATTTTTGTTCTATCAGTGCTACATTTCGTTAACACAGCATTCAACAAACTGCAAAATCTTTGATCCGAATTGACCACAATCTCTTCTTTTAAATTTTCTAGAGAAAACAAAACATTAACCACTACATTAGCATAGCAGTTGACACCAGAACTGTTTTCAAATTGAAAACCAACAACATCTTCAACAAAATCCTTTTTCTTTCTGCTTATAATTTCTGGTTCATCGACTTTTCGTCTTTTTGCTACAACCTCTCTACTATTGGTCACATTTCTTCGTTTCCGGCCTACCACACGTTTCTCAAACAAAGGATATTGAGGCAAATGTGGCGCATACTCTCTTCTTAACCTATTGTATTCCTTAACACAATCTAGATCCGCACAAATGTTTGTGACATCACACTCAATCAAGTACAATCCCGATAAAGTTCTGACTCGTGACAATGCCACATATGCCATACCCTCCTTGAACACAGAACTGCCAATATCCACCAATGCACTGTCTACACTTAAACCTTGCGATTTATGGATTTTCACCGCATATGCCAAGCAAACAGGAAACTGCTTACGGCAAACATATAAGTCTTTTACAAGCAAAAACCTAGCAGAGCAACGACCAATTAGCTGTACTTCCTCAATGCCATCAAATTTAATTTTTAAAAATTCAATTCCATCTCTATTTCTGTATTTCTCAAAATCAACAACATTACCCATTGATCCATTTACCAGACCTCTTTCAACATGTAAATTCCTTCTTAAAATTATAAGGCAATTTAAGCACACATTCAGAGTCTTTTCAAAACCAGAAGTTTTAGATATAGTCTTCTCTAATGAATCCAATTTTGATTTCAAATTCTCAGACAAAATAATTGTTGCTCCCATATGCTCTACTCTGTCAATAGCTTCCAGTTTCACAATCTCTTGGTTTTCTAAATGCAACATTTTGTTGTTGAAGATGGCACATTCTGCAAGAGTTGGCATCAAACATATTCCAGATTTCTTCTCAGTAATTTTCTGAAAAATATTCTCAGGCACAACGTCTTCTTCTGGATACAAATTTGACAGTAATCGTGCAAGTAAAGCTTCTTTCTCATGCTCGGTCACTTTTCCGATTCTAACATCTTGTAGAATATTCTTATAATCTTCATCCTTAGCTTGACGCATATTTTCACGCAGTTCAGCATAATTGAAGTTTAACCATATATTGACGTTGCCAATACTCCCTAGGCACTTCCTGGTATCTTCATGCGTGAGCATTTTGAACACAGGTTGTCCTTTCACTGGTGTCAGCTGCAGAAGATCACCGAAAACAATGATGTGTTTGCCACCAAATAACACATCATACTCTGTTTTGAGAACTTCTTGCATTCTCAAATGCACAAAGGCAAGCATGACATTGGAAACCATGCTTACTTTGTCAATGATAAGAAGTTTCATTTTCCTCAAGACTCTTGAAACTTCACAACAAGCATCTCCAGATAACTTGTGGTATTGTAATTTGTTATCATGCTCCACTGGCAGCATCAGTAGACGATGCAAAGTAATACCTTTAATGTTATGTGCTGCCAGTCCAGTTGGAGCGGTGACAACACAAGACAGCGATGACTCAGTCCTTTTCTGCAAATAACATGAAATTGCTTTAATGAGGAAACTTTTTCCAGTTCCCGCTTCTCCACTCACGTACAGTGGGACAGGCTTCAACGACGTACATGAGCACTCTTTCTTCTCATGACTTAATCCATGATCTATTTGGTTGGTAACTTCGTCATATATTTTCCTCTGCTCAACGTTGAGTTGTCTTTCCAAGTCTTCTAAGTTAACCGCATCCTCCTGAGCATGTGCCATGGCTCTTTCCACTTCAATCATGGCAGTGGCAGCTTCATTTTCGATAACTGGTCCTCCTAGTGGATCCTGACTCAATGAAACAGAACTCTGACTGTCCTGAGAACTGTCTCTAGCAATCTCGGCTGCAATCGTTGCTTCCTGCTCGATTTCCGCATTCAACATTTCTAGATATTTCTGAAAAACAGGACATTCTATGGTCTCCTTGGCGTCATTGAAAGAGTCTTCGTAACAGAGGAAATCTCCAAGCAGTTCCTCTTCTGCACGCCAAGGCTTGAAAAGTTGCAAAAGTGCTAAATAGAAAAACTCTTTTCTTTCAGGAGATTCGCCACTCAATTTTCGATGGTTTACCAAATGGCATTTTCTTTGCTTGACCAGACATCCCTCACTTCCAATTACAGCATACACTCCTTTATCAATATCTTCTTTGATGTTCCTCTTGAATATGTAATTTTGTAGAACCTCATACAGACAAACATTCTCGAGGTGACTGCTTCTATTTGGATAATATGTATCCAACATGTTGGTCTTCAAAATATCTGTACTGTTTGGCTCCTTTTCCGCCAAATACTCAATTTCTCGTACAGGTTTCAGAACTCAATTACGCGTTGCAGCAAGACCAAGACTCGCCCAAATGATACTCCTGGATTTGGCATAGAGACTTGCTGAAGACAACCGGTCAGAACATTCGTAAGCTCCGATTTCTCGATGCGACAACATCTTCAGACTGAAACTGTACAACTTCTTACTGAGGCTCTTTTCATGGGAAATGTCCTCCCACATATCCTTCAATTCTGTCTTTTCTTTTTTGGTGATGTAAGATGTCACATACCGAGCCACAGCCATACAGTTATCAGCCACAAACTGTATATCCATGTTAGCATTCCACATGGACAAAATCACTGGGTTGTAGTCGTTGATGTACTTGGACTCTTCGTTCCTTTTCAAATTGTACGTATTTTTGGGTGATTTCTTCATCACATTATGTCGCAGCGAAGACATCAAACTGTTCACTCTTACTTTAGAAATCACCGGTCGTGGAAAGGCGAAACGACATTTTGTGTAGAACTTGTCCTTGTTTCTGAATTTACGACGACAGTACTTTCCACAACGATGGCTTTGGAAGCGTAACACTTGTTCTCTTAGGCTTTTGTCTTCCTTTGCCTTTGGAACAGCACATGTAGAATACTGTTCTATGAAACTCATCACTAAGTCATCCGGATCTGTTCCAAAATTGGGTGCATCTTTGATCCACAGCAGCATATGTATATGAGGAGCACCTCTTGCTTGGTACTCCTTTCTCCAGAAGAAATCCAACACCTCTCCAAGAGGTGGATTTTTCTTGTTCATGATGAAAGACATCATAGCTTCAAATCTATGATTGAAGTACCTGCATACATTCACTGGATCCAAGAAGCACAGTTCTCCGGGTGTCTTGAATTCGATATTTTCAATGTTTCCATTTGCCTCTCGTAGAAATTCAAGTAAGTCTTCCCAGCCATACTCGGCACAGCTGAGAGTGAGGAACCATGTGGGAGTTCCTAAGTTCCTCAGCATACATTTTAAATCACCATGACGACGGTACCAGTACTCATTAGTACCACGCTGACACGCCATGAGATTAATCAAGTGAGAATCCAAAATACTGTCTTGCACATTGACTTTATCCATAAAGTCACTTGCCGAGATATTTTGCATGTGTACACCACTTTTCAAGATGTGGTTCACTGCATATGACAGTCCAGACAGATCGCTTTCAAACAGTAGATGAAACAAATAGGGAATGCATTGACGAAACCTAGGATCTTCTGCATACAATCGTAAAGTTCGGTATTCAGAAGCAGGAATTTGATCAGGTCGCTCATCATATCTTCCTCCTTGACCTGTTGGAAATAGCTGTGGGAAACACCGAGCTTCCAAACTTTCCTCCCAAACACTAATGGGACTTCCTTTGGCTTGTTTCATTTGAAACAACTCAATAGCATTCCCCATGACTTCCTTGGAATGCAAAGGATGAACACTATAATGTTCATATATTTCTTCATTTTTAGAGGCTTCTACTTTCTCAATTTGACCAGCACACAAATCGCTATCCTCTTCTTCACTTACTTCCTCTTCTGCAACATATACATTCTTGTAGTACTTATTGTTTTTCTTCAAATACAATGTTGCCTTTTTGACTTTCCTAACATCCACTAAATCTTGCCAGATTTTCTTACTCTTTGTCGGAACCCCATTAACTAAGATAACCAGAGGTTCCTCTTCCACTTTCTCTACTCCAATTGTATTAATGTTTTTCTTCAAATCTAGAGGCAAATAAACAACTCTTCCCTTTAATCCTCTCTGTAAATCTGATGGATGCAATTTCCCTGTCTTTGGCTCCATTCGTACAATAGCCTGAAAGGGATGGATACTTTGAATCAAAATAGATTCATAAGTATTTAAATCCTTCAATTCAGAAGGAATCTCAACCAAATTCCAGATGATTATGAACCGCTCTAGCAGGCATCCGGTTTTGATTTAATTTGTTACAACAATAAGTACACACACGTTGATCCAATCCCAAATCAAAACAATTTTCTACCATCAAGTATGTTGCAAAATCCTTCCATTCACTATTATTTTCACTTTCACTTTTCGCATATAAATCCACTAACTTAGTCTGATTCTTATAATAAGTGCGTCGACAACACACACAAGTAAAATTAGGCCTCTCACTTGATTTCACCTGAAACGTGGCAATTTCTTTCTGAAAATTATCTGTACTGGAAACCTGTACACTATCTTCCACATTACCTTCTTCTTCTGGGTCAATTTCAACATTCTCCTCTTTACTTGCAAAGTAACAAAACTCAATTTCTTCACAAATATTCTTCACATCTACTTCAGAACCATGCAAAAGAGCAGTGCATAATTGTTTAAGCCTAATTGCTGGACTCTTAGCATAATACAACATTCTAACTAATTTCCTCACTTTATTATGATGCACTGCTAGCATCCTGAAATGATGAAAAACACTCTGGCATACTCTCCTGGAAAGACAAGCCAGTGAATGACCATGCAAACCTATCACTTCTCTCACTCTGCAAGGATCTAATTCGTGCAACAACTTCATTTTCTGTTTTAAAGTTTTCTTATTAAATGTCCGTACAAAATCACAAAGCAAATTGATGGAATCCTGTCGCACACTGCAAATACTACTACACTTCCAGATATACACTGGTCCCTTAGGACGTCTTCCTAAAACCTCATTACCTAACACCTCTTCTGCCTCTGTTGCCACAAGTTTTTCTTTTTCAACTGGACAACCATCTTTCACCTCATAAGCTCGACCACTGGTGTCAACTGCATGCACCAAATCATTATCCTGGAAATAACTCTCCTCATTAAAAAATGCTTCACAACTTGAACTATGCATCCATTCTCCTGAAAAAACTTCACAAAAATTACTACGATTAACTGTTCTCTTCCATCTACTATTTCTTTTGAAATCATAAATTGCCTTGTTTAGCTTCCTAATTCTATTGATTATCAAAATAAATAACTTTCGCTTAATTTCAAATGCCTGATCAATAATTTTCTCAACTTTTTTTTCTCTTATAAAAAACCACTTTCTGTTGACCTTTCTTAATATTTTTTTACAAATTGCCAATTATCCTGTTGCGAAACATTCGTCTACGAATGTCCCTAAACTGATTTTTCCTTCTACTACCATGCACAGAGTTATCTCCTGCTCTAGCAGTAACATTTTTGATTGGCCTTTCCTTTCCGTTTAAATTGGTTCTCTTTTTCTGGACTAAAACATTTTCTGTAGTACTACTTTTTTTTCTACAAATGTTTCTTAGGAATGATTTCGTTGTCTTACCCGGAGCTTTCTTGGTGACTTGACGAGTTTTTATTGTAGAGGACTGCTGCAAGCATTTAGTAAGCTGCTGTCTTTGACGTTTTGTAGCCTTTCGGTTTCGTTGTTTAGATGGCAATATGTAGTTTTAAAATTATCTGCAGTTGAATCTGTGGTAAAATATAATTAAAAATGTTATTAACCACTATTACCAAACAGTAAATCAATAACAGTCGTCAAAAATTTAACACACTACTTGTCATTTTTACATACAATAATTTTTAGTGCATTGGCAAATTTAGTAGTCACAAATAGTAGCAAAGAAATGGAATGCTTCTACATTTGACCTGTGCTGTTTTATATGTGAATCTGAACTAATTTTATGAGCATATTTGACTATTTTATTTTAAAGACACTACACACAAGCTGTTTTTGAAGTTGTGTTTAATTTTAAATGAAACGGTTTACATGTTTACTTTTCATTTCCAGTAACTTTTAAAAATAAATGTTTATAGATCCATAGGCTCAAGCAGGTCAGTTTCCCACCCTATGTCATACAATTCTGACAAATCGGCATCCTCATCATGTTCTTCATCATCCTCAGGATTTAAATCATCCAAGGGATCTACTTCCACTGATGTTTCAATCACAATTTCAATGATAATATCGAGATCAACAGATTGATCATTATCACTCATGCTTGATGTTGTCGTTATCTTTAAAGAAAGAGAACAACAATGAGATGTTGCAGAGTAAGAGACAAATCTCAGAGACTATAATTGTAAAATTGTTTAACAAGAGTAACATTTTGCAGATATTATTTAACCATGTCGAGCGATGCTGTTTCAAACAGGCGTAAGGATTTGATTCAGCAATGCCATAAATGTGACTCAGTGAAATCTTCTTAATTTTACTGTGTTAGTTTTACAGGGCTTTCATGCAAATGACTGGCCACCCTACAACAAAACGCTCACATGAAATCTGACGCAGGTTTCATGTGGCACAGGACTTTACAGCATTACACATCTGCCTAGATGCATCAAGTTGTAAATATGTCGCAACATAGCAAATCTTTTGCACCGCCGCTGCGTCACAAAAGTGACGCACAGCGGCGCAAAAGAGGCACACAGCTATCATAAATCTGTCCCTAACATTTTAAATGATTGATTCAGGATGACGATAAGGTGTGGCCTATCCAGAGGTTTGTTTGAGGTGAGGCCTACTCAGGGTTGCAGATGAAATTTAGGCTTGTTGAAGAGTACAGAGGAGATAATACATGTGCAGGCGTACCAATGAAGTGAGTCATGTCCACTTCACTCTTGAACAAAGGCCAGACCTCTTCTGTGTCCGTGGACAGGCCTAAACCTCATCTGCACAATGTGATTCGTAAAGTTAGGAAACACAGGTGATGTAATTGAAAAATGTGGAATTTCTTTTCCTCATTTCACAATCACATCACCTGTGTTTCCTTTGCTTAGGTATCTCATTGTGCAGATGGAGTCTAGCATATCAAAGAGTACACAGAAGTTGAGCATTGTATACAACAATTTTGACATTTACAGAAGATTTAGCTTCTCCATGCCCCCTACACAGTCCTAAATGTTTACAGTTTAAACGGACGGTATCTTGTTGGAGATGAAGTGAGGCCTGTCTTGCAACATGGTGCATCTTTTGCATCACTGCTGCATCGGTTTCATGTGGCACAGGACTTTACAGCATGACACATCTGCCTACATGCATCAAGTTGTAAATATGTCGCAACATAGCAAATCTTTTGCACCGCCGCTGCGTCACAAAAGTGACGCACAGCGGCACAAAAGAGGCACACGGCTATCATAAATCTGTCCCTAACATTTTAAATGGTCGATTCAGGATGACGATAAGGTGTTGCCTATCCAGAGGTTTGCTTGAGGTGAGGCCTACTCAGGGTTGCAGATGAAATTTAGGCTTGTTGAAGAGTACAGAGGAGATAATACATGTGCAGGCCTACCAATGAAGTGAGTCATGTCCACTTCACTGTTGAACAAAGGCCAGACCTCTTCTGTGTCCGTGGACAGGCCTAAACCTCATCTGCACAATGTGATTCGTAAAGTTAGGAAACACAAGTGATGTAATTGAAAAATTTGGAATTTCTTTTCCTCATTTCACAATCACATCACCTGTGTTTCCTTTGCTTAGGTATCTCATTGTGCAGATGGAGTCTAGCATATCAAAGAGTACACAGAAGTTGAGCACTGTATACAACAATTTTGACATTTACAGAAGATTTAGCTTCTCCATGCCCCCTACACAGTCCTAAATGTTTACAGTTTAAACGGACGGTATCTTGTTGGAGATGAAGTGAGGCCTGTCTTACAACATGGTGCATCTTTTGCATCACTGCTGCATCGGTTTCATGTGGCACAGGACTTTACAGCATGACACATCTGCCTACATGCATCAAGTTGTAAATATGTCGCAACATAGCAAATCTTTTGCACCGCCGCTGCGTAACAAAAGTGACGCACAGCGGCGCAAAAGAGGCACACGGCTATCATAAATCTGTACCTAACATTTTAAATGATTGATTCAGGATGACGATAAGGTGTGGCCTATCCAGAGGTTTGTTTGAGGTGAGGCCTACTCAGGGTTGCAGATGAAATTTAGGCTTGTTGAAGAGTACAGAGGAGATAATACATGTGCAGGCCTACCAATGAAGTGAGTCATGTCCACTTCACTCTTGAACAAAGGCCAGACCTCTTCTGTGTCCGTGGACAGGCCTAAACCTCATCTGCACAATGTGATTCGTAAAGTTAGGAAAAACAGGTGATGTAATTAAAAAAATGTGGAATTTCTTTTCCTCATTTCACAATCACATCACCTGTGTTTCCTTTGCTTAGGTATCTCATTGTGCAGATGGAGTCTAGCATATCAAAGAGTACACAGAAGTTGAGCACTGTATACAACAATTTTGACATTTACAGAAGATTTAGCTTCTCCATGCCCCCTACACAGTCCTAAATGTTTACAGTTTAAACGGACGGTATCTTGTTGGATATGAATTGAGGCCTGTCTTGCAACATGGTGCATCTTTTGCATCACTGCTGCATCGGTTTCATGTGGCACAGGACTTTACAGCATGACACATCTGCCTAGATGCATCAAGTTGTAAATATGTCGCAACATAGCAAATCTTTTGCACCGCCGCTGCGTCACAAAAGTGACGCACAGCGGCGCAAAAGAGGCACACGGCTATCATAAATCTGTCCCTAACATTTTAAATGATTGATTCAGGATGACGATAAGGTGTGGCCTATCCAGAGGTTTGTTTGAGGTGAGGCCTACTCAGGGTTGCAGATGAAATTTAGGCTTGTTGAAGAGTACAGAGGAGATAATACATGTGCAGGCCTACCAATGAAGTGAGTCATGTCCACTTCACTCTTGAACAAAGGCCAGACCTCTTCTGTGTCCGTGGACAGGCCTAAACCTCATCTGCACAATGTGATTCGTAAAGTTAGGAAAGACAGATGATGTAATTGAAAAATGTGGAATTTCTTTTCCTCATTTCACAATCACATCACCTGTGTTTCCTTTGCTTAGGTATCTCATTGTGCAGATGGAGTCTAGCATATCAAAGAGTACACAGAAGTTGAGCACTGTATACAACAATTTTGACATTTACAGAAGATTTAGCTTCTCCATGCCCCCTACACAGTCCTAAATGTTTACAGTTTAAACGGACGGTATCTTGTTGGAGATGAAGTGAGGCCTGTCTTGCAACATGGTGCATCTTTTGCATCACTGCTACATCACAAAAGTGACGCAACAGCGGCGCAAAAGAGGCGCACGGCCATCATAAATCTGCCCCAAACATTTTAAATGATTGATTCAGGATGACGATAAGGTGAGGCCTATCCAGAGATTTGTTTGAGGTGAGGCCTTCTCAGGGTTGCAGATGAAATTTAGGCTTATTGAAGAGTACAGAGGAGATAATACATGTGCAGGCCTACCAATGAAGTGAGTCATGTCCACTGCACTCTTGAACAAAGGCCAGACCTCTTCTGTGTCCCTGGACAGGCCTAAACCTCATCTGCACAATGTGATTCATAATGTTAGAAAACACAGGTGATGTAATTGAAAAATGTGGAATTTCTTTTGCTCATTTCACAATCACATCACCTGTGTTTCCTTTGCTTAGATATCTCATTGTGCAGATGGAGTCTAGCATATCAAAGACTACGCAGAAGGTGAGCACTGTATGGAACATGGCTATGTAACTCAAAGAATCAAAATCTAAATTTGCCAAGCACACATGGGGGCGTATTTACAAGGACCTTGCACCACGGGGAAATGTCTTAAGTTAAAATGGGAAAAATAACATCAAAGGGACTCAAAGGCCTTGTAAATATGCCCCAAGCAACCTATGAAACTCTAGCAGTACATATCAAGAAACCTAATTGATTTCAAAAAACGTTTTTAAACACATCATGTAAACCAATTATATACCTACATTCATGGGGAAGTGACTTAAAATGCTCTAAGACACATGAAAGCGTTTTTGTAAGGCCCTTGCACCATTTTTGCGTCTCTTTTAACATGGCTATGTAACTCAAAGAATCAAAATCTAAATTTGCCAAGCACACATGGGGGCGTATTTACAAGGACCTTCCACCACGGGGAAATGTCTTAAATTAAAATGGGAAAAATTACATCAAAGGGACTCAAATACCTTTTAAATATAACCCAAGCAACCTATGAAACTCTAGCAGTACATATCAAGAAACCTAATTGATTTAAAAAAACGTTTTTAAACACATCATGTAAATCAATTATATACCTACATTCAAGGGGAAGTGACTTAAAATGCCCTAAGACACATGAAAGCGTTTTTTAAGGCCCTTGCACCATTTTTGCGTCACTTTTAACATGGCTATGTAACTCAAAGAATCAAAATCTAAATTTTCCAAGCACAGATGGGGGCGTATTTACAAGGACCTTGCACCACGGGGAAATGTCTTAAATTAAAATGGGAAAAATAACATCAGAGAGACTCAAAGGCCTTGTAAATATGCCCCAAGCATCCTATGAAACTCTAGCAGTACATATCAAGAAACCTAATTGATTTCAAAAAACGTTTTTAAACACATCATGTAAAGCAATTATATACCTACATTCATGGGGAAGTGACTTAAAATGCCCTAAGACACATGAAAGCGTTTATTTAAGGCCCTTGCACCATTTTTGCGTCACTTTTAACATGGCTATGTAACTCAAAGAATCAAAATCTAAATTTGCCAAGCACACACAGGGGCGTATTTACAAGGACCTTGCACCACAAGGAAATGTCTTAAATTAAAATGGGAAAAATAACATCAAAGGAACTCAAAGGCCTTGTAAATATGCCCCAAGCAACCTATGAAACTCTAGCAGTACATATCAAGAAACCTAATTGATTTCAAAAAACGTTTTTAAACACATCATGTAAACTAATTATATACCTACATTCATGGGGAAGTGACTTAAAAAGCCCTAAGACACACGAAAGCATTTTTTAAGGCCCTTGCACCATTTTTGCGTCACTTTTAACATGCCTATGTAACATGGCTATGTAACTCAAAGAAACAAAATCTATTTGTAAAACACTTGACACAAAGCAACATTTTAAATACACACTTTCTTCATAACTTTCTCCTTAAAGCATACTATTCTCTATTTAAATTAAATGAATCTTTTCTCACCTTAGCAAATACTTTTTGAGTTTCAAAACAGTCTCAGACACACACCAATTTGTCTTCAGCAGAGCAAAAGGTATGCACTCCAGAGGCTGCAACCATCAATGGCACAGAAATGCTGTAATTCATCACACATATCTCTCATGTCACCCAATCAAAACTCTTCCCTCACTTTTTTCAAATCAACACCCTTCCCCCCTCTGCCCTTTCTGCCTTTTTTCCATAGCAACCACCTCCTGAAAGACCTCTCATGTTTGCAAGTTCACACAACAATGTTTCAATTGAACTCTGAACTCTCAGTACACCTGCGTATCCAATGCAATCTTTCATAAAATGATTTTTTCTTGACCATTCAAATTACATCTTTCAAAGAACTCATCCATGCACCCTAACTTTCTGTTTTCAGCTATCAAAATCCACCAATCACTGCTACTGATTAATTACTACAGAAACTCCACAGTTTTTTTCATTACATACTTCTACTGTTTCAACTGCCATTTCATTACCACACTTCATCTGACTGCAGCAGAACCTCCTCTCACCATGTTTTCTGTCTGGATTGTTGGACATAGTTATATCCACTGGGCTCAAAGGTATACTGATAACAGAAATTTACACAACCTCAATTTACAAAATGTGGAAATCAACTGGATTGGCCACAGAGGATTAAGATGTCACCAATTGATACCATTGGTGAAAACCTTTTTGCATTTGCCAAAACCTGACCTGCTAATTGTGCACTGTGGAGGAAATGACTTTGGCACTTTGACTGGGGTAGGTCTGGAAATGCTTTTAAAGGACACCTTTGAGCAATTGATGGCACTATTTACTCAAACTGCCTTGGTATATTCAAATATATGCCAAAGACAGAAATGGAAGTGGTCCAACCAATTTTGTCCACAAATTGAGAAATCGAGGAAGCATGTAAATAAGTCTGTTTCAGCTTACATGAGAGACCATGGAATGGGCTCCATCTACAACAATAACTTGCGTTACTACATGCAAGATATCTACAGAGCAGATGGAGTTCACTTCTCAGATGAGGGGAACAGAATTTTCATCCTCAATTTAAGACTGTGCATTGGTACCTACTTGTGGGTACCTACATCAGCCACAGGACCCAAAAGCTCTTTTCAGAGCTACCCTACATCTGATCACTCACAATTATTATTTTACTCTAACTTTTTTCACTAATTTTCACCAAAGTACGCTCCCCGGAGCGCTACCCGGTACGCGCACCGGATGCTAACCGCGCGAAAATTTGAAAAAAAATGTTTTTTTTCCCGCACATATGGGCCTCCTCAGCCACCCTCAGAAAACCTAGGGGGTCAGGATACGTCTATCGTGCCCCCTTCTACCCATTCTCAACATTATTTGCCCTCCATCTTGTATCCCAATTCTACCGAAACACAAAATGGAGGACTCCCGTAACGCTGCCGGTTCGCGTACCGGGGCGCGCACCGGGAAGCGCTCGCTCAAAAAAGGTGGGAAAGTAATATACAGAAAAACCACTAGAGAGACTTTCACCAAATATAGATTAGCTCATACTACATACCAATCCCTACCATTTTCACAAATTTGATTGTAATTCCATTTAGCCATTTAGCCTGTAGACCTCTCTAAATACCCTGAGGTAAATTACTTCACAAAACACATCTGAAGTGTTGGAATTGACAACCAATTAAAATGTTACTTTCATTTTATACTTTTTTTACCTGGCATTTGATTGGTTATGTACCTGAATATATATAAAGAAAGAGAGAGAAACACAGCCATTTTGACTACTACTTCCTGAACTACATTGCAAAATCATTTTCACTGACAACTTAAACTAGTTTTTAAAAGGTAAGATGTTATTTTATAAATTTGAAAACATTTTCAGATAGTTATATACTATCCCTCTGTAACAGTTAGACATTGAGAAAGGCTTGTTTATTATAATTATGGATTGATTTAGGTTTCTGTGGTATAATTATGAATTTACTTAGGCTTTTTCACAGGCACTTTTTAATAGTACTACTTCACGCCTGAAAAGTACCTGTCTGAACTTAAACCCAACAGTGCCCTATCTCTACTGATATATTTATTTTTTATGCAAATTTCAGCACAAAAATGGAAGGAGAACAGAACGTTTCCTTTGAAATTGTCCTAGAGATGAACAATGAGGAAATCATTGAACCCATTGACTTGGAATTCATGGATGAATCACGGGACCATGAACTTCTACAATGTGTAGAATCTGTGGATTTCTTACTTCATTATCAGGACGGTCAAATGTGGGAAGTTATGTTCAGTCAAAAAGAAGACATATCAGACAGTCAAATGTTAGACGTTCTATTAAATTTTGAAAAAGAATCAGAAAAATAAATGTATATTTAATAATCAAAAATTGTTTGAGTCTTTAATCATTTTTATATGTAATTCATAAACTAGTACCAAATTGATTATAATGTAAAGTCAGACTTATAGTATACTGTGCACAATCACAAAAATACATTTATATTTAATAATCATAAATACTGCTACTTAAATAAAAAAAACAAAAAAAACAACAAAAAGAACAATCAATAAACATACAATATTTCAAAATATCATAATCTATCATTCTTTTTTCCTTATAGTACGCTCCCCAGACCGCTTCCCGGTGCGCGTACCGGGCGCTCCCCACGCAAAAAAAACAAAATTTTTTTTTTTTTTTTTTGCCCCGTGGGGCCCTTTTAAAGCCTCCACATCAAACCTAGGGGGTCAGGGAGGATCTACTATGCCCCCTTATGGTCATTTCCCCCTTTGTTTTGGCCTCCTCTTGTCTCTCGATCCTACCGAGAGACAAGATGGCGGCCGCTCCGGACTGTTTAGAATGTTGACAGACACCGGAGAGCCAATCAGCTTTGCTTCGCGAAGTTCCGTTACGCGTCAGGTACGCGAACCGGGGCGCTGCCCGGAGCGCGCTTACAGATATATATCATTTTTTGAACGTTAATTTCTCAAAATCCACTGGAGCACATATATTGAGACCTAGCAAAGGCACATCGGGCTACCAGTCCCTACAATTTTGCCAAGTTTCGTGAAAATCCATTCAGCCGTTCGAGCTAAAAGTGAGGCCAACCGCCCTATGGAAAATTGCATGGGAAAAACATGTTTTAGGACCCCCCTTTTTTCTCGGCCCCCCTTGACGAAACCCCCCCAAATTTTCAGGGGCTGCTCAGAAACAAAATGTGCCATTTTCCTGAAAATTTCAGCCAATTCCATCCTCAAACGCCAAAGTTATTCGACATAGAATTTTCAAAAATCCCATAGAGAAAAAAATCCTAACTATATATACCTACTGGCGACCGCCAGTAGGTAATATATATAAATATATATATATATATATATATATATATATATATATATATATATATATATATATATATATATATATATATATATGTGTGTGTGTGTGTGTATGTATATTATATATAAATATATATATATATATATATGTGTGTGTGTGTGTGTATGTATATTATATATATATATATATATCTATATATATATATATATATCTATATATATATATAGATATATATATATATATATATATATATGTATATCCAAGCTACAAAAGGCGGAGCACTCACAGGTTGTATTTCAGCCTTCTTCAGTGCATATCAACTTGCCATTTGACATAGTGCTTGTTTAAATACTTATTTAAACAATCTCATTGGAGAGGCAACTAATCACAGCCAGTCACGAATGACAATCACAGTTCAAGGTTGTAATACCTCTTTCCCGGGCTGCCATGTCAGCGTGTGTTTAATTACTTGCAACTTGATTTCAAAACATATCATTTTCGTAGTTGAAAGTTCTCTGTCTCACATAGATGATTTTGAAAGGAAAAGTACGATGTCCCTCACACGCTGCGTGGCTTATTCAGTCCCTCAGTATCAAACCGGCCATTATGCCTTCAATCGCCAGGGCCATGGTGTAATATTTCCGTCCCTCGTCTGCCAGGGTCTCTAATGTTACATCATCCTACAGATTTCCCTATGTATTACTTCTGTCTTCCAATTTGAATATTTGTCAGCAAAGCTGGTAGGGTGCTTTCTCATTTCGTCCCTTGGTGGTTCTAGCAGTAGTTTAAATGATAGCTCCAGGGCTCACCCTTTACCTGCTGAACTCGTGGCAGTTGCTTTTATCCGCTTTAACGTGAGGGTGAAGCCATGGGACAACATTCAAGCTACAAAATGCGGAGCACTCATGGGTCGTACAGCTAAGTCTAACTATAACTGCTGAATTGCTATAGTTTTGTGCGTGTAAAATCGGAACCTGACTATAACGTCCATGTAACCTTTGTTTCATTCAGTGAATTTCTACATAAAATTCTATTGCCTAATTATAACGTCCCTGTAAGCTTTGTTTTTTTCAGTGGGTAAAGGTATATATACCCTTTCATTAGGTGGTCGCGACTTACATTGGCGTTTGGAGGAGAAGTGTCCGAGGTATCGGTCTGCTGCGACCCGCCAACCGGCCCCGAGTGCATTGGAGACTGTCAGCAGGGCTGAGCCATGACAGCATGGCGTGGCCCAGTCATTGTACAGGCGTCAGGAGTCCCCATCGTCGGCGGGCTGGATGTGTTGAAATTAGGGGACAGGAGACCTTTGATTCCCAATCTGGCCCAGTCCTCTGCCTGGCAGGGCAGCGAAACATCTTTCAGGCATTCATGTCACCAGAGTGTTGGATTTTTGGGGCCGGTAGTTTGTGCAACCAGAACAATCTGATCAGCTGTGCACCAGGTGCGCACCTCACCACGGAGGTAGGTGGCGCCTATTTAAGATTTCAAAACAGTAAGACTGATGTCTAAGATGGAGGCATCTGAGGAAGACTGTGTGCTGAAACGCGTCATGCCCGAATCTTATTATTAAAGGTCTTTTCTCAAACCCTGCTGTGTCCCTCGATCTTTCTCGCATTGGAGGGGGTTTGGTTGATATATATATATATATATATATATATATATATATATATATATATATATATATATATATATATATATATATATATATATATATATACATACATATATATATATATATATATATATATATATATATATATATATATATATATATATATATATATATATATATATATATATATTCCCGCTCTCAGTGCACCGAGTGGATGCACTCTCGGTAGGGTGCCTTCACCGCGGCGGTGCAGCCGTGTCACAATCACCACTCCCTCTTCGTATTTTGATACAGAAGTTAGGCACTCACAACAGTCAATTTGGGGTCAATCTACTTTTATTCGCAGCAAACACAACGCGTTTCAACAACCGCCTTCGTCAGATGTTTCAACTAAACTAAACAACTGACGAAGGCGGTTGTTGAAACGCGTTGTGTTTGCTGCGAATAAAAGTGGATTGACCCCAAATTGACCGTTGTGAGTGCCTAACTTCTGTATCAAAATACGAAGAAGGAGCGGATATATATATATATACATATATATATATATATATATATATATATATATATATATATATATATATATATATATATATATATAATCCACAAGGTTGCCCTCTCGGAGTTGCCACACTCGAAGGAGTTAACACACAGAATGCCACAGGTAGCGGGGTTAACAGCATGCAGCGAGCTTTCCCATGCGCCATACGCGTTTCGAGCACTCTGGTGCTCTTGTTCACTGGCAAAATGACGGAGCACACAGATATCACGGAGCAACTAATTTATTCAATACTTAGTCCCGCCCCAGTGGGCGTAACGCTGGCATGCTGGTTATAGTAGTCCCAATAATATGCCGCAAGACTTGAAAGGCTCGTCAAAACAAGTGTACTGTTTCCTCCATCATTGTTAAATACTGTCCCGGTTAGGTGAAAAGCACTGTCTGCAACAGGTATATATTGGCGGTGTTGCCTTTCAAGTCTTGCGGCATATTATTGGGACTACTATAACCAGCATGCCAGCGTTACGCCCACTGGGGCGGGACTAAGTATTGAATAAATTAGTTGCTCCGTGATATCTGTGTGCTCCGTCATTTTGCCAGTGAACAAGAGCACCAGAGTGCTCGAAACGCGTATGGCGCATGGGAAAGCTCGCTGCATGCTGTTAACCCCGCTACCTGTGGCATTCTGTGTGTTAACTCCTTCGAGTGTGGCAACTCCGAGAGGGCAACCTTGTGGATTTTGTAAATGCGGCCAGCCCGGCCGCGGAATTGCCCCGCCGCTTCTTGGCGGATCCAGAGTGTTTGGAAAGTTGGACACTTGTTGGAACGGAGGGGGCCTCAGCAACAGGTATATATTGGCGGTGTTGCCAGTGATGCAGACAGTGCTTTTCACCTAACCGGGACAGTATTTAACAATGATGGAGGAAACAGTACACTTGTTTTGACGAGCCTTTCAAGTCTTGCGGCATATTATTGGGACTACTATAACCAGCATGCCAGCGTTACGCCCACTGGGGCGGGACTAAGTATTGAATAAATTAGTTGCTCCGTGATATCTGTGTGCTCCGTCATTTTGCCAGTGAACAAGAGCACCAGAGTGCTCGAAACGCGTATGGCGCATGGGAAAGCTCGCTGCATGCTGTTAACCCCGCTACCTGTGGCATTCTGTGTGTTAACTCCTTCGAGTGTGGCAACTCCCAGAGGGCAACCTTGTGGATTTTGTAAATGCGGCCAGCCCGGCCGCGGAATTGCCCCGCCGCTTCTTGGCGGATCAAGAGTGTTTGGAAAGTTGGACACTTGTTGGAACGGAGGGGGCCTCAGCAACAGGTATATATTGGCGGTGTTGCCAGTGATGCAGACAGTGCTTTTCACCTAACCGGGACAGTATTTAACAATGATGTAGGAAACAGTACACTTGTTTTGACGAGCCTTTCAAGTCTTGCGGCATATTATTGGGACTACTATAACCAGCATGCCAGCGTTACGCCCACTGGGGCGGGACTTAGTATTGAATAAATTAGTTGCTCCGTGATATCTGTGTGCTCCGTCATTTTGCCAGTGAACAAGAGCACCAGAGTGCTCGAAACGCGTATGGCGCATGGGAAAGCTCGCTGCATGCTGTTAACCCCTCTACCTGTGGCATTCTGTGTGTTAACTCCTTCGAGTGTGGCAACTCCAAGAGGGCAACCTTGTGGATTTTGTAAATGCGGCCAGCCCGGCCGCGGAATTGCCCCGCCGCTTCTTGGCGGATCCAGAGTGTTTGGAAAGTTGGACACTTGTTGGAATGGAGGGGGCCTCAGCAACAGGTATATATTGGCGGTGTTGCCAGTGATGCAGACAGTGCTTTTCACCTAACCGGGACAGTATTTAACAATGATGGAGGAAACAGTACACTTGTTTTGACGAGCCTTTCAAGTCTTGCGGCATATTATTGGGACTACTATAACGAGCATGCCAGCGTTACGCCCACTGGGGCGGGACTAAGTATTGAATAAATTAGTTGCTCCGTGATATCTGTGTGCTCCGTCATTTTGCCAGTGAACAAGAGCACCAGAGTGCTCGAAACGCGTATGGCGCATGGGAAAGCTCGCTGCATGCTGTTAACCCCGCTACCTGTGGCATTCTGTGTGTTAACTCCTTCGAGTGTGGCAACTCCGAGAGGGCAACCTTGTGGATTTTGTAAATGCGGCCAGCCCGGCCGCGGAATTGCCCCGCCGCTTCTTGGCGGATCCAGAGTGTTTGGAAAGTTGGACACTTGTTGGAACGGAGGGGGCCTCAGCAACAGGTATATATTGGCGGTGTTGCCAGTGATGTAGACAGTGCTTTTCACCTAACCGGGACAGTATTTAACAATGATGGAGGAAACAGTACACTTGTTTTGACGAGCCTTTCAAGTCTTGCGGCATATTATTGGGACTACTATAACCAGCATGCCAGCGTTACGCCCACTGGGGCGGGACTAAGTATTGAATAAATTAGTTGCTCCGTGATATCTGTGTGCTCCGTCATTTTGCCAGTGAACAAGAGCACCAGAGTGCTCGAAACGCGTATGGCGCATGGGAAAGCTCGCTGCATGCTGTTAACCCCGCTACCTGTGGCATTCTGTGTGTTAACTCCTTCGAGTGTGGCAACTCCGAGAGGGCAACCTTGTGGATTTTGTAAATGCGGCCAGCCCGGCCGCGGAATTGCCCCGCCGCTTCTTGGCGGATCCAGAGTGTTTGGAAAGTTGGACACTTGTTGGAACGGAGGGGGCCTCAGCAACAGGTATATATTGGTGGTGTTGCCAGTGATGCAGACAGTGCTTTTCACCTAACTGGGACAGTATTTAACAATGATGGAGGAAACAGTACACTTGTTTTGACGAGCCTTTCAAGTCTTGCGGCATATTATTGGGACTACTATAACCAGCATGCCAGCGTTACGCCCACTGGGGCGGGACTAAGTATTGAATAAATTAGTTGCTCCGTGATATCTGTGTGCTCCGTCATTTTGCCAGTGAACAAGAGCACCAGAGTGCTCGAAACGCGTATGGCGCATGGGAAAGCTCGCTGCATGCTGTTAACCCCGCTACCTGTGGCATTCTGTGTGTTAACTCCTTCGAGTGTGGCAACTCCGAGAGGGCAACCTTGTGGATTATATATATATATATATATATATATATATATATATATATATATATATATATATATATATATATATATTCACTGAAATAAAACATAGATTTCAGGGGCGTTATAGTTAGTTGGACATTTCACTCGTACAAAACCATTGATATTCCCCCTTTATAGTTAGTTCAGCTAACTATAACTCGCGTACACGCAATGCACTGCTGATGACGTCACATATTACATCACTCATGACATGGTCAGTGACATCACGTGCGATATCTCAAATGACATCACTGATGACATCATCCAGTGAATGTGTGTTTTTCTGAAAATTAAATCTGTTTTATATATGTATATCTCAAGCTCGACGGAAGAATAAATGGGTAAATTATTGTGTAAATGGATGATTTGTTTTGTAAATTTGTGTAACGACTGATTAAGTGTATCTTAGTGATTACATGGGTTAGCGAGTAATGTTTAAATATGTAAATATCTGTATCAGTCTCTCACTTTGTGTATAATTGGCTGCATGGGTTGGTGAGTAGCTACATGAGTGTCTATATGGGTTATTAGTTGGTTTTTTGAGTATTAGGATGAGTGACTGTATGGTTCGGTGGGGGTATTACTCAGCGCATAGATGCATGAATGAGTGACTCAATGTTTGCATGTGTTTTGAAAACAGCATGTGTGCAGGACTGTATGTGTGGATGAGTGTGTGTATGGGTGTGTTAGTGAGTGAATGACTGTCTCAATAGTGTCTTTATGAGTAACTACATATGTTTTAAACTAGTATATGTGAGTATTGGTGTATAAAGTGAGTATATGTGAGAGATTGGAAGTGTTTCTGTATAAATAAGTATGTGTTTCTATAAGTGATTGTTTAAGAGAGTATGTGTACGTTTCTGTAGAAGTAAGTGTAGTGGAGTGTGTATAACGGTATATGCAAGTAAATGGATGTTTGATTCTTTATTAGCATGAGTGACTATGTGTGTGAGTAACTATGAATGAGTGGCGGCTAGTCACAGGATGTATAGGTGTATGAGTACATATGATGAGTAAGTACATGTATGAGTGACTATATAGGACTGTTGGTGAATGAGTGGATGTGTATGTAGATCTTGGAATTACAGAATAGGTGTTGTAACTGGTATTGGTATGTCAATTTTTTTGAAAATTTTAGTTTCTATTTTTGAATGTGTGTATCAAAGTATCTATTTTGGTGAGAGGAGGTCTGCCACTCTATTACAAGGATACTGTCATCAGTGATGTCATCAGTGATGTCATTTGAGATGTCATCAGTGAAGTCATGAGTGATGTTACTGACCATGTCATGAGTGATGTGATATGTGACATCATCAGCAGTGCATTGCGGGCGCGCAAGTTATAGTTAGCTGAACTAACTATAATGGGGGAATTTCAATGGTTTTGTACAAGTGAAATGTCCAACTAACTATAACGCCCCTGAAACCTATGTTTTTTTCAGTGAATTTCTAAGGTTTTTTAAACGCTAATTCCTAACTATAACGTGCCTGAAACCTATGGTTTTTTCAGTGAATTTCAAAGGTTTTTTAAATGCTAATTTGTAACTATAATGTGCCTGAAACCTATGTTTTTTCAGTTAACTTCTAAGGTTTTTTAAATGCTAGTTTCTAACTATGCCTACAGAGGTAGGACATGTGAAGAAAGAAGAAAAAACACACAGAAAGAAGAAAAAGAAATGCAGAAAGAAGCAACAGAAGTCCTCAAAGACGAAGAAAAGTACAGGAAGAAGGAAGACTTGCAGAAAGAACAAACAGAGGAGCAGAAAGAAGCCTTGTTGCAAAATCATCCTGTACCCTCAACTTTTTCAGATGGGTACTGGTGGTAACTAACCAGTCCTAGAGCCAGTACTATGCTAAAAGACACTTAGAAAACAGTTATAACACCGACATACACTAGGGAACACTATGCGTTGGGGTACTTCTGTGATTACCATGGCCTCCTCTGTAAGACCCTAGTACATAATAGGGCAGGGGGATTAAAGCTACCTCTTAAAATGTGCCACAAGGCGCGTTTGCACACTGGTGAAGGGAGGGGGGCTGAGCTGACATGTGAAACACACCCTGTGGCCATTTTAATTTGGTGGGTAAAGTCCCCTTGAATCCTGAGTGTCCCTTGGGTACAACTAGCTCTCCTGGTATCGCCAGTTAGCGCCACAGAGCTGCGTTGCAGAGAGGTGTAAAAATAGGCATGGCATGGACCACCTCTCTGCATCGCAGCGCAGTGGTGTGTACTGGAAGAATCTGGTAGACTAGTTGGCCCCCAGGTGCCCTCAGGATTGAAGGTAAATTATTTTCCCAACTGAAAACGGGCCACAGGGCTTGTTTGCACACGTCACCTCAGGCCCCATACCCTCCCTTCACTACTGTGTAAACGCACCCTGTGGCCATTTTAAGTTGTGAGATTAAGTCCCCTAGAATCATGAGGGTCCCTAGGGTCCAACTAGTCCACTAGGTACCTCCAGTAAGCGCCACAGAGCTGTGTTGCAGACAGGTGTAAAAAGGGGCACGTCCTGGACCACCTCTCTGCAACGCAGCACAGTTAGTCCCCAGGGGCCCTCAGGATTGAAGGGGAAATATTTCCCCAACTTGAAATGCGTCACAGTGCGTGTTTGCACATGTCACCTCAGGCCCCATCCACTCCCTTCCCCACTGTGTAAACACGCACTGTGGCTGTTTTAAGTTGGGAGATTAAGTCCCCTTGAATCCTGTTGGTCCCTAGGGTCAAACTAGCCCACTAGGTACCTCCAGTAAGCGCCATTGCAGAAAGGTGTAAAAAAAAGGGTCACGGCCTGCACCATCTCTCTGCAATGCAGCGCTGTGGCGCTTATTGGAAGCACCTGGATGGCTAGTTGGCCAGCAGGGTCCCTCAGGATTGAAGGAGAATTTTATTCCCAACCTAAAACACGCCTCAGGGTGTGTTTGCACACGTCACCTAAGGCCCCGTCCCCCCCCTTCACCATTGTGTAAATGCGCCTGGTGGCAATTCTAAGTTGAGAGATTAAGTCCCCTTGAATCTTAAGGGTCCCTAGGGTCAAACTAGACCACCAGGTACCTCCAGTAAGTGCCACAGAGCTGTGTTCCCGAGAGGTGTAAAAAGGAGCATGTCCTCTGAACACCTGTCTGCAAAGCAGCTCCCTGGCGCATACTGGAGATACCTGTTGGGCTAGTTGGCCCTCAGGGACTCTCAGTATTGAAAGAGAGTTATCCCCCAACTTAAAACGCGCCACGGGTGCGTTTACACAGTGAGGAAAGGAGGCGTGGCCTGAGATGACATGTGTGCAAACACACCCTGTGGCGCGGTTTAAGTTGGGGAAATATTTCCTCCTCAATCCTGAGGGTCCCTGGAGGCCTACTAGCCCTCTGGAGCCCCCTTTACCTAATCACTATTGCCCCTGGGATTTGGCCCCCCGGGGGCTAATTACCAAAGATGCGCGGGAGCCCGCACTTCAGTTTTTTTATCGGCAGTATATATATATAGCATGTGATCAAGGGCCCACGAGCCCGAAAGGCGTCATTGCTGCTGTTGTTTACCTGCGCCATTAAAGACATCTGAGGCCAGGTCCAGTGGTCCGTCTCCTTTCTTTGCTTCGCCGGTCTATTGGATTGGAGGTGGCTTGGGGAGTTTTCTTGTGCATATATATATATATATACATATATATATATGCAACAGCAAATGAAATCCATTAAGGAAGGCACACCAGAGGCCAATAAATGAAGGAGCACGCAGAATACTATGTTCAAGGAACATTGCTGTGAATCCACGGATGCCTTTAAGAAAGAAGCAAGAATGCTTTGAAACGCGTCAGGCAGGAGGACTGGAAAAGGTCGGGATGAAATTACACTTTCATTTGACATAAAGGGTGTGTTACCTACTTGCTGTGGAGTGCGTTCTTAATGCAGGGAAAACTTTTGGAAACAAGGATACACAGCTCTTTCTGGCAGTGGAGGACTGCACCACCCTTGAAACTAATGAGGGGCTGCAGGAGGGGTACCTTCCTTTCCGATGCAGACACAGCAGCGCAACAAATTGGGAAAGTGAAATTGCATTCCGAGGCCCACTGGAGGGCTTAATTTGTCCTTTTAAAATTACGTGAAGTTCACAGAACCTACTGGAAGGTATTATTAATTGCCAAATGTGACCACAAGTACCAGCGTGCAACAGCAAATGAAATCCATTAAGGAAGGCACACCAGAGGCCAATAAATGAAGGAGCACGCAGAATACTATGTTCAAGGAACATTGCTGTGAATCCACGGATGCCTTTGAGAAAGAAGCAAGAAAGCTTTGAAACGCGTCAGGCAGGAGGACTGGAAAAGGTCGGGATGAAATTACACTTTCATTTGAAATAAAGGGTGTGTTACCTACCTGCTGTTTAGTGCGTTCTTAATGCAGGGAAAACTTTTGGAAACATATATATTTATATATATATATATATATATATATATATATATATATATATGTGAAGAGCAAAACGCCAAGCGTATTTAGAGAGGGCTCACCATGACACACCCGGACCCTCCGGTCTCTGCTTGCATTCCGAAAATCTCACAGCCTCCCTCCACAAGGTTACAAAGAAGTCCGACGCGTTTCGGGGCAGACACGCCCCTTCTTCATGGACGCTGCACACAGACACATGAACTCACCCAGCTGATTTAAACGCCATTTATTTAAATCTTGTCCGCCCTGAGTGGGTGTGGTTTGTAATGCTAAGCCGCCAGGGATGCTGGTAGCTGTAGTTCTCAGGTGAGTTATTCGATGATCCTTAAGTAGGTTGTGCCGCTGTACATTTCAATTGTCATCTGGTTCATTTCCTTCAGTAGGAGCTAGGTGGGCAGGCTGCGAGATTGTTATTATCACATGGATGAGTCGCGCTGACAAGCTAGGACAGAGTGTCCCCGCCACAGTCCCCGCCAGGTGCAGAATTACTGTTCGCCTGACGACGTGGAGCCCCTCTCTCGGTTTAGGCAAACCGTGGAAATGTGAAGAGCAAAACGCCAAGCGTATTTAGAGAGGGCTCACCATGACACACCCGGACCCTCCGGTCTCTGCTTGCATTCCGAAAATCTCACAGCCTCCCTCCACAAGGTTACAAAGAAGTCCGACGCATTTCGGGGCAGACACGCCCCTTCTTCATGGACGCTGCACACAGACACATGAACTCACCCAGCTGATTTAAACGCCATTTATTTAAATCTTGTCCGCCCTGAGTGGGTGTGGTTTGTAATGCTAAGCCGCCAGGGATGCTGGTAGCTGTAGTTCTCAGGTGAGTTATTCGATGATCCTTAAGTAGGTTGTGCCGCTGTACATTTCAATTGTCATCTGGTTCATTTCCTTCAGTAGGAGCTAGGTGGGCAGGCTGCGAGATTGTTATTATCACATGGATGAGTCGCGCTGACAAGCTAGGACAGAGTGTCCCCGCCACAGTCCCCGCCAGGTGCAGAATTACTGTTCGCCTGACGACGTGGAGCCCCTCTCTATATATATATCACTGTGATGTCATCAGTGATGTCATTTGAGATGTCATCAGTGATGTCATCAGTGATGTCACTGACCATTTCATGAATGATGTAATATGTGACATCATCAGCAGTGGATTGCGGGCGCGCGAGTAATAGTGAGTACAACTAACTATAATGGGGGAATTTCAATGGTTTTCTTTGAGTAAAATGTCCAGCTAACTATAACTGGTGTGAAACCTATGGTTTATTCAGTGAATTTCAAAGGTTTTTTAAATGCTAATTTTAAAATGTATCAATTATTGTCTTTTTTGTGTTATTATACAAATGTTCTATATTTTTAACAATACTTAAATTTTACTTTTGATTTACGTATTATTATTTACTAATTTTTGATTTTTTAATAAATCTGGCCCTTTTTTTGTGGTGTTTTAAAGGTGCACGCACGGTGCTCGCACGTATGCTCGCACGGTGTTCGCACGCATGCGCGCTTGGTGTTCGCACGCATGCGCGTGGCTGCAAGCACTCCGCAAAAAATTTTCATTCCAAAAAGTAATTCCTGTAAATGTAATGTACATAATAAACCAAGACATTCTGTGACACAACTGTAAAAATAGTATTTTGGACTTTTAAGAACCGTATATTAGCTTTAAAAGCATTTACGAAAATCTGGTAAAACGTCATTCATATGCGACTCGTGCGTGCCCCGGTCGCACAACGTGCGCGCTCCTTGCACGCACATGAAGTCATGTGACTTGAAAGCAACAATTTTGATTGGTTTATAGTAGTTTCTCTTCCAAATCTTCCAAAACCCCACCCATTTCCCTCACAATCTGTTTCATTTTCCTTGGCGTAGCATCTACAGTGTTTTCTTCGTGCTTTGAAAATGGCAGAACAGCAATCTTCAGACTCTGATGTGGAGTTTTTGCCTGAACAGCCTAAACAAAAGAAAACAAAAGAGTCTTTTGAATGGAAGTTTTTTACTTACCCAGAAGGCCAAAAAAAGGTAATTGCCTCCAAGGTTACTTGCAAAATCTGTGGCACCATCCTTTCAAGAGGTGAATCCTCCAAACATTATTCGTTCAGCATTGCGAGTAAGACTCGTCACCTCAAAAATCTACATCCCAACAACTATGCTCGGGCATCTACACAACACATCAGGGACAATCCTGCAGCTGCTGTCCCCAGCACATCTTCTTCGGGCGCATCTCCATCTTCAACTGCTCCAGATATCCGGCCGAATTTTGCAGACTTGAACATACGTTGCAACTATTGCAACAAACTTTTATGTTATGGAGAGCAAAGCATTGATTTGATTGTGCAAAAGAAGAGGCAGCACAGATGATCCCGCTATTAATTTTTTTCTTTTATTATTTTTGTTCCTGTTCCTGTTGAGCAGTTTTTGGTTACCTCTTTATTTTTTGTTACAGAAAATCCCCCAAAAATATAGAATTGTTCAAAAAACACACAAAAAAATTAAAACAAAAAAAACAGTTCTTCTAAGAACTAACTTCACTTCTCTAAGAAGAGCTATATTTCTTATATACTGTGTCATACTTTTTTTAAAATGAATGTGTAGTGTATAAATGAATGACTGAAATGACTGAGTGAAGGGGAGGAAGGGACTAAAGGAATGAGTGAGGAAAGGGGAGTATGGTGAGTGAGGAAAGGGGAGTGAAAGAGTGACTGAAAGAAGGGGACTAAGGGTAGGGGAGTGAGGTAAGGGGAGTGAAAGAGTAAGGGAAGGGCAGTAAGGAAAGGAAAGTGAGGGAGGTGGAGCGAGAGAAGGGGAGTGGGGGACGGAGACAGGGAAAGAGAGTAAGAGACGGAGAGGGGGAAGTAGAACAGGGTAAGGGGAATGAAGGTAAGGGAAGTGGAGTGACGGTGAGGGAAGGGGTATGAGGATGAGAAAAGGGGGTAAGGTAAAGTGAGAGATGGGGAGTGAGGGAGAGAGTAGGGGAGTGAGGGGATGGAGGGCGTTAGGGAAGGGGAGTGAGGGAAGGGGAGTAAGGAATGCAGTGAGGGAAGGAGAGTGAGGGGGAGTGAGGGAAAGGGAGCGGGAAAGGGAAGGGGTGTGAGATACAGACAGGAGGAAGTGCAGTGGGGATAGGGGAGTGACAGTGAGTGAAGGGCAGTGACAGTTAGCGAAGGGGTATGAGGGTGAGGGAAGGGGAATGAGGGAGAAGGAAGAAAATTAAGAGAGAGGGAAAGTGAGTGAGGGAGAGAAGAGGAGTGGTAGAAAGACAGAGGAACGAAGATTAAGGGTAAGGGAGAGAGAGGGAAAGCGTGAGAGAGAGGGAGAGCAAGGGACTGAGAGGGAGTGAGGCAGTTAGAGTGAGTGAGACAGAGGGAGACAGGGAGAGAAACATGGAGGGAAAAAAGTGAGGGAGGGAGTAAACGAAGGGGAGTAAGTGAGATGGAGTAAGGGAGTGAGGAAAGAGGAGTGAAGGAAGGGGAGTGAGGGAAGGGGAGTGAGGGAAAAGTAGTGAGGGTGAGTGAAAGGCAGTAACAGTGAGAGAAGGGGTATGAGGGTGACGAAAGGGGAATGAGAGACAAGGAAAGAGCTTAAGAGAGAGGAAAGGGGACTGAGGGATAAAGTAGGAGTGAAGGAAACAGAAAGGGGAAGAGAGGAAGGGTGAGGGAGAGAGAGGGAGAGAGTGAGAGAGAAAGAGAGGGAGAGCGCGTGACTGAGAGGGAGTGAGGCGGTTAGACTGAGTGAGACAGAGGGAGAGAGGGAGAGAGAAAAAGAGTCAAGGGGAGTGAGGGAGTAAAGGAAGGGGAGTAAGCAAAAGGGAGTGAGGAAAGGGGAGTAAGGGAAGGTGACTGATGGATGGAGTGAGGGAAAGAGAGTGAGGGGGAGTGAGGGAATGGGAGCAGGAGAAAGGGAATGGGAGTGAGGCACAGAAAGGAGAACATGAAGTGGGAGAAGAGGAGTGAGAGTGAGTGAAGGGCAGTGACAGTGAGGGAAGGGATATGAGGGTAAGGGAAGGGGAATGAGGGGAAAAGAAGCATATTAAGAGAGAGGAAAAAGGAGTGAGTGAGAGAGAAGAATTTATGGAAAGAGAGAGGAAAGAAAAGGAAGAGTGCTGGAGAGAGAGGGAGACAGTGAGAGATAGAAAGAGAGGGAGAGTAAGGGACTGTGAGGGAGTGAGGCTGGTATAGTGACTGAGACAGAGGAAGAGACTTAGAGATGGATGGAGGAAAGTGGAGTGAGGGAGGGAATAAAGGAAGGGGAGTGAGCGAATGGAGATGAGGGAGTGAGAAAAGGGGAGTGATTGAAGGTGAGTGAGGGATGGTGTGAAGGAAAGAGAGTGAGGGGGGAGTGAGAAGAGAGTGAGGGATAGAGCAAGAAAAGGGTAGTGATGGAGATGAAAGGAAAGAGAAGTGAGGGACAGAGAGGGGAAAGAGGGAGCCGGAGAAGGTGAGTGAGGGTGAGGGAATGGTACTGATGGTGAGAGAAGGAGTATAAAGGTGAATGAAGGGGAGTAAGGAGAGTGAGAGAAGGGGAGTAAGATGAGTAAAGTAAGGGGAGTAAGGGAGAGAGTGAAGAAAGGGAAAGAGAAGTAAGAGAGTGATGAAAAAGTATTTATTGTTTGTCATATTTACCTTATAAGTAATGGAAAGTTAATAATACATTTTTTATAAATATAGTATCTGTGGAAGAGAAGAAAAAATTGATTTATAATATATATTTCTCAATACAAAATAATTTGTACAATATGTTATGTATCTTATTTTGCTGTACTCAGAATATATTGAATTCCACTGAAAACAGTGAGTTCAATAGTACTCATCATATAACAGCGGGCAAAAAAAGACAATCAATAAGATTGTCTTTAAAAAACCCATTCAACATTTTCATTAATAATGTAAACATTAGAAAAAAACATATCTTAAATGTTTTTTTCGAACAGCAATTTCTTACGTAAACATGGGACATCACCAACAATCACAAAGTAACAAAACATTATTACTTCTTTTGTATACACTCTAAATAAAGTTATGTACAAACATATGCTAACAACATTTACCCGAAATAGTCATTTTTTTGCTTCAGATACTTAATAGTACTCTTAAGTTTCCTTTTCCCAACCTTCTGAATCAAAAGCACCAACATCCTTTGTATCATCTAACAATGGTTATACCTCCACCCGATGCTATTTATCATGTACATAGAACCTTAAACAACTAGCATGCTATCAGAATCTCAACATCATCTGCTATGCCGATGACACTCTGCTCATCCTTTATCTTAGCAAGGAGCTGTATACCATAAAAAGAAACCTCTACAAGGGAATACAAAATTTCACCAACATCTACAACAACTACAACAAATCTAAAACACCTCTGCCTCACTGATGATCAACATCTCCTGTGATAGCCACATCACCCACTATCTGATACACTTACACTACCTCTACGTCAACTAAAATAATTTTTTGAACTTGATCAGCCTCACTCACAAAGTACTTTTCAACACCAGAATACCCTTTCTTAACAGCAGTAATTTTCCCAAGCCAATTATTTTCCCTAAAATTTAGGTAAGAATTTGGTAAGTCATAAGGCAAACGTTGTTTAAAAATCAATTGAGTATCATTACAATGTGTCCAGCCTTTTGTACATTTTAAATAAGCTGTGTAATGTCCTGATGTCTTAGAAGGACCTTCATGGAAAATAATTGCTACAGTTACAAAAGTTCTTCCTGAATTGATAGTTGAGAAGCCACAACATGTTTTATTAAAGTTGTCAGTTTTCTTCCATCAGGTCTGCATCATTGCAGCATTAAACTTACATACTGTCCATATCTTTGTATAAATAATGTTGATAACATTTGTGAGTTACATTGGGTACATACCATGTTTTTATTTGCTTCTCTAACTAGATTATTAAAAGAAACTGATTTGCCATCTGGTAAAGTCAAATATATAAATCTTTCAGTGTTTATTTTAGTACTACTTGAAAATGAACAATTGTCACAGTCATGTTGCCATTTATAAGAAAGGCCAAAAAGATTTTTAATATCTATACCTTCATCTTGCAATACAACAAGCATTTACATTAGAAATTCCTGACAATCTTGCTGAATATTCTCTGAAAATTGATTTAAACCAGAACATATGTCTAAAACAATTCGAATATCAGAAACACTTTCTATTTTAGTTTTATCACTACTACATTTCTCAAACACAGAATTCAACAAACAACAAAATCTTTTGTCCCGATTTTCAACAATTTGTTGTTGTAAAGTTTCAAGAAAAAACCCAACATTAATCACTACATTAGCATAGCAGTTGATACCACAACTGTTTTCAAACTAAAAACCAACAGCCTCTTCAATAGTATCCTTTTTCTTTTTGCTTACTATCACTGGTTCATCTAGTTTTTTTCTTTTCTCTACAACCTCGCTACAATTTTTCTCATATCTTCTTTTTCTACCTACCACACTCTTTTCAAATAAAGGATATTGAGGTAAATTGGGAGCATGTTCTCTTCTTAACCTATTGTACTCTTTTACACAATTTACATCTGAACTAATCTTTGTCTCATCAAAATCAATCAAGAATAATCCAGATAAAGTTCTGACTCGAGATAAAGCAACATATGCCATACCCTCTTTAAACACAGTACTTCCAATATTCACCAAAGCACTATCTACACTTAAACCTTGAGATTTATGAATAGTCACTGCATATGCTAAAGAAACAGGAAACTGTTTTCGGCGGACATATAAATCTTTTACTAGCACAAATCGAGCTGAACAACAACTCAATTGTTGTACTTCTTGATTATCATCAAATTTGATTTTCAAAAATTCAATGTCATCTCTATTTGGGCAATTCACAAAATCAACAACATTATCCATTGCTCCATTTACTAAACCTCTTTCCACATGTAAATTACGTCATAAAATTATCCGACAATTTATACTTGCATATAGATTCTTTTCTAAACCAGCAGTTTTAGTTATTGATTTCTCTAAAGAATCCAATTTTGACTTCAACTTTTCTGACAAAATAATAGTAGCTCCTTCATGCTCTATTCTATCAATAGCTTCCAGTTTTATAATTTCTTGATTTTCTAACTTTAACATTTTTTCATTGAATTTTGAACATTCTTGCAGAGTTGGCATCAAGCATATCACTGATTTCTTTTCTGCAATTTTTCTATATATATTCTCTGGAACTATATTTTCATTTGGAAACAAATTTGAAAGTAATCGTGCCTGTAAAGCTTCTTTGCCATGTTCACTCACTTTTCCAATTCTTATATCTTCAAGAATACTTTTATAATCAGCTTCCTTTGCCTGTCGTATATTTGCAATGCGTTCTCTATATTCGAAATATGACCAAATATTAACATTTCCAATGCTTCCCAGGCACTTTCTGGTGTCTTCATGTGTAATTGTTTTAAATACTGGTTGTCCTTTCACAGGAGTTAGTTGTAGTAGATCTCCAAAAACTATGACATGTTTGCCTCCAAATAACACATCATACTCTGTTTTAAAGATTTGTTGCATTCTTAAATGCACTAAGGCAAGCATTACATTTGATACCATACTTACCTCATCAATAATGAGAAGTTTAATTTTTTTCAAGACTCTAGAAACTTCACAACAAGCTTCTCCAGATAGCTTGTGGTATTCTAATTTATTTTCATGCTCTACTGGCAACATCAATAAACGATGTAAAGTAATCCCTTTAATGTTATGTGCTGCCAACCCAGATGGAGCAGTGACAACACAAGAGAGTGATGACTCATTAAAGTAGACTGTGAAGGCGTAATAGCATCTCTATTCAGTTATTTGCCTAATTTCCACCACCAGGGTAGAGATCTCCATATGGGAAAATATAGATAGATTAATTAAGTTAAATATGTTTAAAAAATGAAATGAAATTATTGTATTATAAAATGGAAAAGTAACTGAATTTAAAAAAGTCACTATTAATTTTTAACGAATAAGGTAAATGTTACAACACAACCTCCTTAATTTTGTGTTAGATTTTAAAATAGTGAATATATATTAATTTAGGTTATATTAATATTAAATATATATATATATATATATATATATGAAAACAATGTTCCTGTTCCGCCACTGCACGGCGGAAACAAAATCAGGTGCAGACCTCCAAGCCAACTCCGTCTCTGCAGTTCGCAGCGGTTCAAAAAGAAGGTACAAATCCTCAAATGGATAGCAGAATGTAAGATTTTATTTAATCAAAATCATAGGACCAGTGTCCATCCACGACGCGTTTCACTCCTCTAGGGAACTTGATCACATGAAACGCTCAGAATGGTGTGTCAATATATAGTAAACATAGTAGTGGGACAAATTAGTGCAGTGCACGCCCTCGACGTGCAAACAATAAAAATAAATGACAGAAAAAAAAAATGTTTGTACTAATCATTTCATACAATAATAAAAAAAATCATTTTGCAGTCTTTTGCAATGAATATCAAATTTAAATTGTATGTCTTTTTCATGGTAAATTTCATTTATATTTTTGAGGAAAAAATATATATATATACTTGGAGTAGCGACAAAGCGCAATCAATACTAATTTGAACATAGATATTCAGCATATAAATTTTAGCCAGAAAATCCAGGTAAAAACATAAAGGCATAGTGCCATATTCAGATCATACTTATTGGTATAAACGACAAGTGTCAAAAACCTGGAGTTATGAAATAAGTTCATATAGTTTGTTTAACGCTATACTGAATCCCCATATATCAGTACTCAAAATATATCAGATACGAATAAACATAGATAGTACCATACATATGTTTGAAACTAACTTGCTGTCAATAAAGTGCATAAAGAAGTGCAGTGCAAAATAAACAAAATGAATTCATGGTTTGAACCCACAAAAGAAAATATGTACAAGTTACAGTCGATTAAGCAAATGTGATAGCCCATCACAGTTCATATGTATTATAGAAATCACTAAATTCGTTGATTTTGTATATAAGAGAATGACACAACTAGTCATCAGCCGATGACATGTTTTTTCATTTGTAATTTAGCGATAAAACTCAAATGCAGTAGTAGGAGTATACACTGAAAAGATGTTATGAACAGTTCAATCTTATAAAAAATTATTCAAATCCTCAGTTAGATTCAGACCATTAGGAGCCTTAGTGTCTAAAGATAGTATAAAATGAGACTCCTTTTGCCTGAGTAATTTCTCACGATCCCCACCCCATCTGGGCTGGGGTACTGAGCATAAAACAGTGTATTCGAGATCTTTCAATAATTTATTGTGAACAGCCCGAAAGTCACTGTTGACGATTGCTCTTATATGCTGTAAAATACGCTTATGCACAGGCAATTTCGGGCTTCCTATATATTCAAGATTACAAGTGCATTTCAGTTTGTACACTACGAATTCTGACCTGCAGGTTAAATACTCTCGAGTAGGGACAGGAACCTCACTAAAACTGTCATATAGTGGGTGCTATTTTTTAGCAAATGTGCATGCACGACAGGAAGTACACTTAAAGAATCCTGTTTTGCTCAGCCAAGTTTTTTTAGGAGTAACCTCGGGTGTAGGTCTGTCTAATGCATCACGCATCGAAGGTGCCCTCCTGAAAGTTATATTTGGTGTATTAGGCAGAATAGGGCCCAAAATGACATCTGTCAACACAATTGGCCACTCTGTGCAGATAATACGACAAATTTTTCGTTCTTGTGCAAAAAAAGTAGTGATCAGCCTAACTGAACATTCTGATCTAGTGGTGTCAATGTTCTTAGGTGCAAGAAGGGATTTACGATCTGCTGATCTAGCTTTAATTAAAGCTTGTTTCAATGCAAGCTTCGAATATCCCCTATTCAAGAACCGATGTACTGATTGGTTTAGGCAAAGATCCAAAGAGACTTTATCACTGCAAATCCTACAGATGCGCATAAATTCCCCATAGGGGATGCTCTTAATAGTGTGTGCCGGATGGGCACTCCGGGCGTGTAAAATTGAATTGCTGTGGGTTTACGATGAAGCCGGGTCTCTAATTTGTCATCTTTTACAAACAGTTGTACATCTAAAAATTCGGCCACTTCTTTGGTTATGGCAGCAGTGAATTTCAAATTGAGTGTGTTGGTATTTAGATCTGCTACAAATGTTAGTGCCTCCTCTGTCGTTCCCCTCCAGATTATACAAACGTCATCAATAAATCGCCAATAATTGACGATATTGGGCAACCAGTGTTGGTGTGTGGTTTTGAGCACGTGCTCCTCCCACCAGCCCACATGCAAGCATGAGTAGCTGGGGCAAAAGCACGAGCCCATCGCCACACCTCGTAGCTGTTGGTAAATATTGCCCTGAAACCTGAAGAAATTTGAGGTAAGGCATGTTCTGATCATCTCAATTAACATTGTATTATGATCACGAAAACAAATGTCACCTTTACTCAAATAATATTCAACAGCACTGATGCCATGTTGGTGGTTGATAGATGTATAAAGTGATTCAATGCCCATCACTAAAAATGAATAATTTGCACACCATTTGACATTCATGATCTTTATAAGGAAGTCAGTAGTGTCCTTCAAGTAGGATGTCAGATTGATCATATGTGGCTGAAGAAAAAAGTCCACGTATTTGGAGATATTCTCATTCATGCTCCCGATTGCAGAGATGATTGGATGCCCGGGAGTTGGTGTAACTTGTTTATGTACCTTTGGGAGGAAATATAAAGATGGTGTTATTGGATGTTCGATGTTGAGAAATTTTGACTCATCTTTAGAAATTAATCCAAGTCGTTTCCAGTTGGCAATCTGTTTGCGTGTATTTTCATTGCTTTTATTCATCGCAAATTGGGTTGACATTGAATAACATGATGAGTCCGATAGATGTCTTTCCGCCTCAGTTACATAGTCTTTCAATGGCCAAAGAACTGTATTTCCTCCTTTATCAGCGTTTTTAATTATTACATTGTGGTTGTTTTGTAATTTTCTCATGAATAGATGGTATTGACTGTTGTTGTAATTATGTTGTTTATTTTGGTTCATGACTTTCATGTTTAAGGCTTTCAATTCCGTAATCACCCTGTCACTGAATACATCCACCGCATCTTTCGGCATTAACGGTAGGAAAGTTGATTTTGGACGGAAGGGACTGGTGACTGGTTTGTTGACAGTGATAGCCTGGCTCACAGTGGGGCTAGTTTGAGAGTCATCAATATATGACAAATCATATAGGTTTTGTAAGTCAGTGATGTCTTGAACTTGAAGAGCCAGTGCAGGGTCTTCATGTGAAATCACATTAGAAGTTTTATTATGCTTAGACTCTAATTGAAAATGTTTGATCAATTTGATTTTGCGAATAAATTTGAAGACATCAATCTTCGTTTGATTGTAAGAAAACCTGTTAGATGGACAGTAAGATAACCCCAGTGAAAGCAGTTGTTCTTCAGCTTTAGTTAAAACAAGATCAGTCAAATTAATTACTGTATTTTCAGTCATACTGGTTACTTTCTCCAATTCTTTTTTATTTTGCCTTGAGTAGTATTTTTGTTTACAGATCTGCTTCCCTGCGCGCCTGTATTGGCTACTTGATTTCCTTGCTTTGATTGAGGATTGCGGGGGCGCAGGGAGTATCGCCAGGCCTCGCTCACAAAACTTAGCTCTTCAATTAAAGAAAAATTCTCACGACCGGTTAGGCCAGGTGGCTGTATTATTTGCCTACCTTCATCAGAGTCACGGTTAGAGGTGAGTTAATTCATCGACAAAGCATCAATATTATCAGTGGGAATGGAAGAAGCACCATTGGGCTCAGTTGCCTGATTTGAAAGTTTTTGACCGCTATTTGCTAGTGCCTTGCGTTTGTAGTTATCGTATTTGCGGGAGAAGGTGAAAATTCTGCCAGTGGCATAATAATTTTTATCCCGTGTAAATTTCGTGATTTTCCGCTCAATAATGGTTTCCTCCAATTTTTTAATGCGAATGTCAATCTCCGCTTTGCTTTTGGTGATGAAGTCAGTCTCCCCAGTTGCTTCTAGGAGACTGTTTACTCGGTCGATTTCCACCAAATATATATATACTAGCTTACCTGCCGCGCGTTGCTGCGATCTCCGAAGAAAGGAAATTCAAGGAAACTCATTATGATAACATTCAATTTACATTGTGTCATTTTTATTGAAACGTATTCATTTTAATATGGAAAACATTTCAAAGTGTCGTTTTAATTCTATTTATTTATTCGAGTGCTTGTGGATACACGATTTTTTGTTTTTCCGTTTGGTGCGTACACCAGTATTCAAAAGATTCTGAGGGCCCTGGGGGGCCCATATTTAAAAACACGTTATGCCAGAAACCTTCGCGGGAGTGTATTCAACAACTTCCCAAAGTTTCCTGGCGATTGGATGAATGGTGTTTTAATTCTATTTATTTATTCGAGTGTTTGTGGATACACGATTTTATGTGTTTCCGTCTTGTGCGTACATCAGTATTCGTAAGATTATGAGGACCCTGGGGGGCCGATATTTAAAAAAAATGTATGCCAGAAACCTTTGCGGGAGTGTACTTAACAACTTCCCAAAGTTTCATGGCGATCGGATCAATGGTGTTTTAATTCTATTTATTTATTCGAGTGCTTGTGGATACACGATTTTTTGTTTTTCCATCTGGTGCGTACATCAGTATTCGAAAGATTATGAGGGCCCCAGGGAGGCCAATATTTAAATGAATTTTATGCCAGAAACCTTCGCGGGAGTGTACTCAACAACTTCCCAAAGTTTCATGCCGATTTTTTGTTTTTCTGTCTTGTGCGTACATCAGTATTCGAAAGATTATGAGGGCCCTGCGGGGCGGATATTTAAAAACAATTATGCCAGAAACCTTCGCGGGAATGTACTCAACAACTTTCCAACGTTTCCTGGCGATCGGATGAATGGTGTTTTAATTCTGTTTATTTATTCGAGTGCTTGTGGATACACGATTTGTTGTTTTTTGGTCTGGTGCGTACATCAGTATTCGAAAGATTATGAGGGCCCTGGGGTGTCGATATTTAGAAAAATGTATGACAGAAACCTTCGCGGGAGTGTACTCAACAACTTCCCAAAGTTTCATGGCGATCGGATGAATGGTGTAGTGATGCATAGAGGATAAACAGACAGACAAACATCCTTTCGTATATATATATATATATATATATATATATATATATATATATATATATATATATATATATATCTATATTACCTACTGGCGGTCGCCAGTAGGTATATATAGTTAGGATTTTTTCTCTATGGGATTTTTGAAAATTCTATGTCTAATAACTTTGGCGTTTGTGGACGGAATTGGCTGAAATTTTCAGGAAAATGGCACATTTTGTTTCTGAGCAGCCCTTGAAAATTTGGGGGGGGTTCGTCAAGGGGGGGCCGAGAAAAAAGGGGGGTCCCAAAACGTGTTTTTAACATTGAGTTTTCCGTAGGGCGGTTGGCCTCACTTTTAGCCCGAACGGCTGAATGGATTTGCATGAAACTTGGCAAAATTGTAGGGACTGGTAGCCCGATGTGCCTTTTGTAGGTCTCAATATATGTGCTACAGTGGATTTTGAGAAATTAACGTTTAAAAAAATATATATATCTGTAACAGCGGACCGGGCAGCGCTCCAGGACGCGTACTTTTCGCGCAACGGAGCTTTGTGAAGCGAAGCTGATTGGTTCTCCGGCGTCTGTCAACATTCCAAACAGTCCGTAGCGGCCGCCATCTTGTCTCTCGGTAGGATCGAGAGACAAGAGGAGGCGAAAGCGAAGGGGCAAATGACCATAAGGGGGAATAGTAGATCCTCGCTGACCCCCTAGGTTTGATGTGGAGGTTTTAAAAGGGCCCCGCGGGGCAAAAAAAAAAAAAATAATAATAATCGAACGGCTGAATGGATTTGCACGAAACTTGGTAAAATATTAGGGACTGGTAGCCCGATGTGCCTTTGCTAGGTCTCAATATATGTGCTCCAGTGGATTTTGAGAAATTAACGTTCAAAAAAAGATATATATCTGTAACAGCGCTCCGCTTCGCGTAACGGAGGTTTGCGACGCTGATTGGTCATTCTGTCACTGGGCTATAGTTGGGCTACATCTGGCTGATATTTGGGCTACATTTGTTTTTTTTCGTCTCTGGCGGCCATCTTTGGGCTACATTGGGCTACATTGGGCTTCATTGGGCTTCATTGGGCTACATTGGGCTACATTTGGGTTCCAACATATATATAGGCCAATGTAGCCCAATATATATTTTTCAAAGTTAATTTTCGTAAAAACCACTGGAGCATATATCTTGAGACATAGCAAAGGCACATCGGGCTACCAGTCCCTACAATTTTGCCAAGTTTCGTGCAAATCCATTCAGCCGTTCGAGCTAAAAGTGAGTCCAACCGCCCTATGGAAATGAAGGAAATGAATGGGTAATTTGTAACTAGCAAATAGCTCATCGCAAACTAGGAATGGTAAAGAATCGCTATTTATTCCTTAAAGTTCGCTATTTAGGAAATGCAAAAAACTTTGATGATACATATGGCGGTTCATCTCTAACAAGATAAGAAGCATAGGGATAGATTTATGATGACTGGCGCATCACCAGGGATGTGTTAGTCATTCTGTGCCGCTGTTCCGTCACCTATGGTGTGCTGCATTTACAATGCGGCGCATCATGGGGCAAAAACAGCACAGATGCGTGATGTATCTGTGCCGTAAAGGTGGCGCATTGCTGGAGTTGTATCGCAAGTGTGATGAAGCTCCAGCAAGGGTCGGGGGTGCCCCTGTCGCAGGGTTTCTGTTCTCACACAGAACTGTGGACAGAGGATTGGAACCTCGGCGAATTAGGGTGTCCCAAAACTCACCTTAGTAATCAAAAACCCCTTAGCAAACTAGGTACAGTGTCACATTGGATATAACAAACTCTCAATGTTTAGACAATCCAGAATATGAACTTATAGTACCTCAGGATACGTGGAACTCATGAACAGTCGGTCGTTATATATTTCTTAGAAACCAGAACATGGAGTTAAGAAGAACACATGTGTATTTGAAATGTTTATTTACTAATGCCGTCTTCTCAGGCGTAGTATCTTAGATAATACAAGTACACATATTATCAGTAGCAAAATTACCAGCATAGTTACTAGTACATAAAAAGCGAATGGTGACAGTATGTTAACATGCTGTAAATGAATAAGAGTTAGCAACACTTATAAGCAGCCGCGGGCCGTGGAGGGAGTTACGGTGGGGCAGGGAGGCGGGGAGGGGGAGGGGCAGGGTGGAGAGGGCTCCACCCTGCTTCTCCCTCTCCCCGCCTCCCTGCCTCACCGTAACTTCCTCCACGGCCCGCGGCTGCTTATATCTCACCCTCCCTAATACACATATTATATTATTTGCTAAGAAGGTCTCTTTGTGTTGGTTTAGGGCGTGCCCATACTTTAGTGTCTTAGATTTGAAGGAATCACATCAGCATACACCAGCTCTCTCTTCATGTGAACCGCATCAAGTGTTGTGTATGTGTGTTCGGCAAAGCAATATAAAACCCGCCTCATGCCCAGAATTGGCAGAAGTTGCACTTATGTTATGAGTATGAAGTCGTGGAGATCAGACCTCATAACAATTCTGTATCGTGTTGTTCTTGAAACTTTAGCACTCGCTGTACAGATATAGTTTAACAAGCAAAGCAGATAGTAGAGCAATAACATATTATTCTCATGTAAACCACGATGAACTACTAGGTTGAAAGCTAAAGCAACAACTAAGTGTCGTGTGCAGAAGTTGCAAAAAAGGAAAAATGGCGTTTAAACCGGTAATGAGCCCATGCTAACTTAACACGGTGTAAAGATATCCAGGACGTAGATGACACCTCCCCATGATCCGGAAACGAACTGAATAAGATAATAGAAGTGCCATCTCATGAGAGCAGATTGCAAGTTTATATGTGGACGGTCCGCAAGGTAAAGCATTAAAAACTAGGAAAATTTAACGCTAAAGAAAAATAAAACAGCCAAGTACTTTATCGAGTCTTAAGCCAATAGGCAAGGTAAATAATAAAAACTTGACAAATAAGTCAATGAATTGTCAATGAAATGCTAGTACTCGGCATATCAAACATGAAAAAGGTCTATGACATAACTGAGTATGCAAAATAAGCTGCAACAGCCTCCAATAGGAAGTCACCGTCTTCATCCGAAAACAGTTCAGCCATCCAATTTAAAAGCGGAAAAGAACATACGTGCTCTCCCAGCACCGGATCCTCTATCACCATCAGAGGACAGCTCGGTGGGTTTTCAAGAAAGCTCTGTTCCAAGAAAGACTGTGTTGCCGCCAGTAAATTCCAGGGACCAATTAGTCCATGCATCAATGCCACAGCCATAATCCTTTCGCCAGGACAAACCAACTCGTGAGTAATGATAGGAGTCATCAGCTGATTAAAGTCGACGTCAGGAGAAACCGGTCCGCAGAGACACAAATCAAAAGCCCAATCGAAATCACAGGTCAGGCAGTGAAATACAGGCTGGACACAGGTGAAGTAGGAGAATCGAAAAGATAATCCATATGCCGTGCTTAATATCGCCAACGGCATTGTGCCATAATATTCTAGCATGCGATTGCGGAACAGTGTCAGCAGCTGCAGGGCGGGAGGTTGCATAGGAGGGACATCCATATTTAAAAATGTAAAAAAGCACAAGAGCGTCCGCTGGTAATGCAAGTAAAAATGGCAATCCACGAAGCAGAGTGGAAAAAATACAATGAAAGAAAGCAGGGATGACTCCAAAGATTTTCTCAAATGAAGTCACGAGACCACTGGTAACAACTTTAAAAAAGTGCGCCAGGGCCTTTGTGGAGGATGCGTTAGAGATAGTCCGAACCATCTTGCTGAAATGGAAAGGCAAATCTGAATTGAAAAGGGTCTGCACCTCTGTACGGGTGTTCGCTATGTGAAGCACGAAAGTTTCACGGGCCGAACTCAAGGCCACCTCTCTCTGAGACAAAAGAGCTCTTATTCTTGCCATGCCGTTGAAATCTGCTCCCAAGGTTGGTATTTGTGGCGAGATTGAAAACTCCCTATGTTCATGTGTGGGAGGAAATAGAACATTTCTGCAGCAAATAACCCGTTCACTTACTGTTACGATAAAAGGAATACTTTTAATTAACCCAGAACAATCTTCATTATTGAGCATCAAATAACTACCATTTTCCAACAACTTGAACGTGGGGATGATAGCAGGAACTGGCGTGCCTTGCAACACGCAAGCCATATTTGGTCGGTGTTTGTTGCATGAACCGTGTAACTGTATGTGCCTACACATTAGTGAATGATCTGGCGTCTCAGTGCATTCCTCTCCATTCAGATAAACTTCTTGATCATCTTTGAAACATCTGTATGTGTATGGAAGCGACCAGACCTCATGAAGAAAAGCACTACCTAAAGGTTCATAACGACCTATTGGTATATATTTCATACAATTTGAAAACTTATATAAAGCAAAAGGCAGCGTTATTAAACCGTGGATAAGGCACGTTGCCAAAAAACCCGCAATCCTCTGCTGATGATGTCACTGAGCATGTCATGAATGATGTAATATGTGACATCATCAGCAGTGGATTACGGGTAATAGTATCTCTAGTTTACTCCCCTATAGCTGTCTTTCTTTTAACATAAGTGTCTGTTTCCTTCCCTTATACTTACTGTTTTTGGTTCGCTTCCGGTTCGCGTACCGGCGAGCGAACTGGGAAGCGAACTAAGAGAAATAGAGGTTGGCACAGTTCCAAATATTGTACCAATTTTTTAATAACGGGGAGGTAGTTCTGAAAAGAACTTTTTTTTAATTGTTTTTGTTGTTTTATATTTTTTTTATTATTTTTCGGAACATTTTTTTACTTTTTTTGAATTTTTCTGAACAGTTTTATATTTTTGGGGGTTTTTCTTGGAGGGGGCAATGAAAACGATTCATTGTAAAGGGCTCAACAGGAGCAACAAAACAAAAAAAGAAGTATTTATTATTTTGGGCGTTTCGTACAAACTTGCATATGATAGTCAATAGCTCTGTTGATCAGAGTGATGCTTCTTTCTCCGTAGGAAATGAATCCATCGCAAAATACGCAGATGTGTTTTACTTCACCAAATTTCATTTGTATATTTGGCACCATCTCCCTGCCCTCTGGTCCCGTTACTTCCGGTACAACAGATCTTCTGGCCATAATAGGGAGATTATCTAGGTCGTTCCGAAACTGTGCAGCACTGTAGTTGTTAGGATGCCACCTAGTCATATGGCGATGCATTGTGTAGTTTCCGAAACTGTATTTTTTCTCGGTTCCTCTGGACAGTCTATCTTGACATATAAGGCAAGTTACGTATCTTGCATTTACTTTTTTCTGACCTTTGGGAATTTTAAAAAATTGCCAAATGAAGTTTTCTTTCCGGTGAGACGTCCTGGGCTGCTCAGGCAAAAACTGCCTCTCTTCGTGCTCGTCGTCCTGTTCCTCTTCTTCCTCTTCTTGTTGAATTATAACTTGAGCAGGTGGTCCACTCTTCCTTGGATGTGGTGGAGGTGGTGGGGAAGCACCAGCTGAAGCTACTAAAGAAGCCATTGCTCAGTGATCACAAAGGGTCTTTCTCTCACAATGATGAAAGTCAGAGTGAGGAAAGAAGGAGGGATTTTCATCATTTGGGAAAAACAAGAGTTCTCAACCAATGAAAAGTGTTCATTTTAGATTATATGACCTAGTCTTACATCATTAGGAAACCAAAAGTGAAATGAACCAATGAAAAGTGTTATTACCAAGTCACATGACCTGCTGTGTTTACGTTAAGCGCTTTGCAGGGCCTCCCGGTTTGCTTCCAGAAACCTGCGCTTTGCGACTCGCTTCGCGTACCAGTTCGCTAACGTAGCACGTCATATGACGTATCACGCGACAATGCGAAACGTCATGCGGACGGGAGGCGTCACGATGTTGTTTCCTAACGCGGCAGTTGCGGTAAAGAAACGTTTACCGGCTCGCGGTCTATTTCGCGGCATCAAGGTCAGCTAACGGGAAGCTTCCCGATTCGCGAAGCGGGAACGAAGAAAAAAAAATATTAAAAAAAAAAATTATTCATAAACATATAAAATATATTTTTGGATTTAAAGAAGAATACATTTTACAGCTACAGATATTAGCTGTTAAAAAACCAATGAAATTCACTGAAAAAACCATAGGTTATAGACCATATATAGTTAGGAATTAGCATTTACAAAACCTTGAAAATTCACTGAAAAAACCATAGGTTATAGACCATATATAGTTAGGAATTAGCATTTACAAAACCTTATTTTACTCACACAAAACCATTGAAATTCCATATATAGTTAGTTGCACTAACTATATATCGCGCACCCGCAATCCACTGCTGATGATGTCACATATTACATCATTCATGACATGGTCAGTGACATCACTGATGACATCACTGATGACATCTCAAATGACATCACTGATGACATCACTGATGACATCTCATTTGACATCAATGACCACATCACTGATGATATCATTCATGTGACAATACAATGCATCTCCTCACATTTTATTATAACCTCTGTTTCACCCAGTGTTAAATACAGAGTATAATTTTTGAAACCATTGACACACCAATACTAGTTACTACATACGCACTCACTGATTCCTACGTCTACACACACCTTCACTCATTCACCCATACAATCATTCATACATACAATCACTCATCTTTACAACACTATCATATGCACTCATACACCTATACAGACAGTCACAGTCTGCCACTCATCCATGGAGTTACTCACTCACCTAGTCAGTCATGTAAAGAATCAATGACACTTCCATTTTCTTGTCTATACAGTTAAACATAGAGCACCTTACATTTTCAAACATATACTAACACATACTTACCTTCTTATACAATCATTGATACAAGTACACATTGATCTGCACAGAGTCACACACCTCCCAGCCAGCCACACACACACTCAGTCTCCCATACAAATACTTGGGCAATCAATCAATAACCCATATAGTTACTCATACAGCTACTGATCAACACATGCAGCAGTTTACAGAACAACAGACATAATGATGCACAAATTAAGACAGTTTAGTCACTAACCCATGCACTCAGTGAGACACATTTAATCACTCACTCATACAGTTAGTCATGCACCTACTAAATCCTTCGTCCAGACACTTACACATCCACTCAATCTTCAATATGTAAGACATATTTAAACTTTACAGAAACAAAAAATCACTGGATGTTGTTATCAGTCATGTCATCAGTGATGTCATTTGAGATGTCATCAGTGATGTCATCAGTGATGTCACTGACCATGTCATGAATGATGTAATATGTGACATCATCAGCAGTGGATTGCGGGTGCGCGATATATAGTTAGTGCAACTAACTATATATGGAATTTCAATGGTTTTGTGTGAGTAAAATAAGGTTTTGTAAATGCTAATTCCTAACTATATATGGTCTATAACCTATGGTTTTTTCAGTGAATTTTCAAGGTTTTGTAAATGCTAATTCCTAACTATATATGGTCTATAACCTATGGTTTTTTCAGTGAATATATATATATTCATTGAAAAAACCATAGGTTTCACACACGTGATAGTTAGGAATTAGCATTTAAAAAAACATGCAAATTCATTGAAAAACCCTAGTTTTCACACATTATAGTTAGCTGAACATTTCTCTCATACAAAACCTTTGAAATTCCTCTGCGCGGCTGCAATGCACTGCTGATGACGTCACATATAAAATCACTCATGACATGGTCAGTGACATCACTCATGACATCACTGATGACATCTCAAATGTGCAAGGTTTTGACACAGCATAAGCTCAAAAGTGACTGAATTAAATGTTATACATTTCACTCAGTCACTTTTAGGAGGCTTTGCTACACCCCCTTCTGGACAGGAAAGCCTCTTCTGGCGCAGGGCTTTACAATGTAATGCACCCTCCAGATGCGTCACATTGTTAATAGCACACACCATGGCACATCTTTTGCACCATCGCTGTGTCACAAAAGTGACGCAACGGCTGTGTAAAAGAGGCACAAGGGGATTCTAAATCCGCACTAACACATACAAATTCACCCAGGCAGTTTCACCAGCAGCGCAAATTGAAGCATAGACTTCTAACATATTTATGTACATATGTTACATTCAAGTGCTTCGCACATACTACAGTATACTATAGGTAAACACTGTATAGATTTATGCTGTAGCACTTCCTTATAGCTCTGCACTTTCACATTCTCCATACACTAGTAATATATTCATTCATTCATTTATGAACTACACATTCATTCTGACAAACTGTTACACACTAACATAGAAATATAATTCTTTCTTTGACCAGTGAAGGTAGTTCTAAAAAGAACTGTTTTTTTTTGTGTGTTTTCTCAACAAATTCCAAGCAGAACAAAATAATGAAAAAAAGACCAACTAATGTCGAGGACAGCAATGATCCTGCATCCTGCGTTTCATCAGGTCTATAGACTGTTCCCCTTAACACAAAAGTTTATCGCAATAAATGCAAAGAATTTTAACTTTAGCAAAGTCTGAATCAATATGTGGGTGTGGACTGCTTGCTGAAAATGCTGCCGCAGTTGATGTGCTTGGTGTAGCAGCAGGTGGGTTCTTATGCAACCTCCGTCTTTCGAGCAAAGTTCTTGGGGTGAAAGTTCTTCACGTGTCGCACCATATTTGGTGTGCCAAAAGTGTATATTTTACATGGATCACCCCTTGAAAGAGTTGTTTGGCAAATTTGACAGGTTACTTGTGTAGCATTAACCTTTGTTTGACCTTCTGGAAAAGTGAAAAACTTCCAAATTAGAACTTCTTTCCTCTTCTTTGGAGCTTTTTCAGAAATTAAATATTCCTCTGAAGAACTGCTGGAAGATGACTCCATTGCTATGGTGATCTTCCTTCTATTTGAGAAGATTCTCACAACAAATGCTTCTTCTTAGAAAGTCAAAGTCGAATAATTATAATGGGACGGAACTTTCAACACTCGCAATAGGAAAAGTTACGAACCAATCAAATCTCTACTTTTAAAGTCACATGGCTTTGCGTACGCTTATGATGTGCTTGCGCAGCTCTTTCAATACCAGTACACATGATGTCCTACCGCGATTTGTGTAATTCTTTTTAAAAGTAATATAGGATTATTAAAAGTATTTTAAAAAAATCATAGTTATCCCAAATGTCTGCCCTTAGTATGTACATTAAATACATACATGTTTTTAACCAAGTAGAAACATTGCCCCCTTTCGCGTACAGAACGCCGTACATGACGTCACACCGAAGCTTTAGTGCGACGCGTAACGTCAAAGCATATTCGTACCGTATGCGCGGGTACACGCTGAGTATGATAAGCAGTACAAACTATGGTGCGATCACCCTCTCAGTGACAAATCAGAGCTCAGGGCGCGCTAAGGAGAATGATTAGAAGTGCTGACTCATTGCAGATCCGACTCTTGGCCTGCCTCTGCTTACATTATAACACCGCCCCCATCTCTCTCTGTTGTTAATGGTTAGTGCACACACTCATACTTGCACATGCGCGGTACACGCCCGCCCACACTACTCACATGCCACCACCTAGCATGCTTGCTATCATTTAGCCTGGAAACCAATACATTACCCAATGGCATGTCCCCCAGGGCCATCATTCTTGCAGACTGCGATCAGCCCCCACGGTTCCCATATAATGCGGGCACTGACGTGAGTACGCTCTCTTTTGACTGCCTGCGCTGCGATGACAGACAGACTGTCGAAAACACCCCAGACTCAGAAAAACCGCAGCCTTTCAAGACACAACAAAAGACGACAGAAGCAAAGGTAAGAGAAGACGTCACAACATCAGCCTCCACTGTAAATTGTATATACATAATGCTATTTTTTTATCCTTCGTATGGCTTTCCCAACCCTCAAAGGTTTTAAATTGTACTTACATAATTGAAATATTTCTTTATAAGTCACGAGGTCCTATACACCTCTAATCTTAAAAATTGTGCGTGCATACATTTCTGTGTCGTATTTCTGTATTACGCCACGTGCTTAGGCCTCTATTATTATTCATTGTGTGTCCATGATACTATTTTCTTTTCTGTGTCACAAGGCCGTCCCAGGCCTCTATTAACTTATTGATCTTCCTTTGTTTGCTGGAGCAGCAACAGTCTTAACTACGGAATATTAAGAACCCACACTTTTGATAGTAGTTACGCAACTCAGTTTACGATGACTAATCAAAATGTCCTTTTGTTTCCTTCACCAAACATCGTTCAGAAGCAGCCACGGCCTATCGAGCAACAGCAATGGAATTATCTGCAACTTATTGAATATACTTTGACGTATAGGCAGACTTCAAGTCGAATGGTGAACTCTGGTGGCCGCACTCTTTATACAAGGTAAGCACAGCACCCTAGATCTACAAAGCCTTCATAGCAATGCATTAGAAATCAGTCGCCATAGTGGGCGTCAGTAACGCAGTAGGCACTTCCATATAGACACCACTTGAACGCGGCACTATAACAAGTAATATGTACCAGGTACACTGCACTCGTAAAACTGTAGTGTTATCTTTATTTGTGAAACAACAGAGGGCCATATTATCACACCTTGGCAACAAAAGTATCGCCACTTTATCGGCAGCAAACTGCCGCTAAAGTGGCCATAATAGGTTTGATAATATGCTCTATGGAATTCCAATCAAAGCTCATGTTAGATGTGAAGGACATCTGACATGAGCTTCGATTGGAATTCCATCGAGCATATTATTTTTTTGAATTATTTAAAAAAAAATGTTTTTATTATTATTATTATTATTATTATTATTAATATATAATATTATGTTATAAATAAAAAAAAATAACAGATAGGTTACAACAGTCTGACAAATAGATCCTCAACCTTATTACGCCACTTTTGAGTAAATTTTAACATGGGTAAAGTGATGCAAGGAGCTAGTAAATCTACGTCTGGTTCAACAAAAAATCTCAACTCCAGACTCTGCGACACAGTTTTAATGTTTTCTCTCTCTCTCTCACTCTCTGTGACATCATTTCTCTATATCTCTTAAACTTAGACACTGCTGTCTACTTGGACGTGTAGAAGATCAGCCCACCTGACGTTGTCCATCCCAGTGGCTGCAGTGTTTGGCCGCAAGGTTTATACATCGGTAAGCACAGAGACCTAGATCTACAAATCCTTCTTAGGAATGCATAGAAATAAGTCGCCATAACGGGCGTCAGTATAGCAATAGGCACTTTCATATAGACACCACTTGAACGCGGCACTATAACAGAACAGGAATATACAAGTCACACTGCACACGTAAAACTGTAGAGTTACCACAACTTGTATGCTTCAGCTCATTTACTCACATCTACATAATTCTAAACTCTAATTTTCTTTTTTCTTTTGCAGATTACCAATTGGACACCTTTTGGAATCCATTTCACAATTTCTTTATAACATTGTTTAAGTTATTTTGCCAGTTCTAATATAGTTATAATTGAGTTTCGTTTATATATATTGTTTAATAAAAAGTTAATAAAAAAAATACATACTTCTTTTATTTTGTAGGGGAAGGGTATGACGGTCCACACAATAAAAATAATGTTGAAATACTATAGTAAGATATTCAAGACTAGGATTGAAAACTACTGAGTTCTAACTAACTGATATAATAAATACAACAGTGAGAAACTACTAAAATGGCGGTGGATGGAGTACTTAATCAACGTTTGGCGCCTCGGCACTACCTTTCAAATAAATATATAAATATAATATATAAAAAATATGACTATTAATACTGTACAAAAGTACAGCACCGGATGAATCACATGAACCGGCGACAGATTTACTAACTGATATTAAGAAACGTTTGCTTGTTGAACTTGAAGAGAAAAACGTGAACTTCGAAACGATGCTGAGCATGTGAAGAGAGTACAACTGCTACACCAAAAAAAAGGAAAGCTTTACATACAAAAGGCGATACATTATCGCCGCTTTTATCGACAGGAAACTGCCGATAAAGCGGCGATAATGTGCTTGATAATAGGACCTTGTAACTTACCATAGCAGCCCAGGTTCTGATCCTAACCTAGGCTGCTATGTTTATTGACAAGTACATATTATCAAGCCCATTATCCCGCTTTATTGGCAGTTTCCTGCCAATAAAAGCGACGATAATGTATCTCCTTTTGTTGATAATATGGCCCATTGCTCTTTTTTTTTACCAGTAAACTTAGGTGCATATTATCAAGGACCGGTGTTAAACTTTTCGCCGTTTTATTGGCAAGGAACTGAGGAACTGACGATAAAACGGCAATAATGAGCTTGATAATACGGCCTTGTTATTTCCCATAGAACCCCATGTTAGCACCAGAACATAGGCTTCTATGGGAATTAACAAGGACGTATTATCAAGCCCCCAAAATGCATAAAAATTGCCCCCGTAATTTCCCCCCCCCCCCGGGACCTAATACATAAAACGGACTTCTACTTTTTTTTTCACCTTTTCCACCGCGTACAAGTACTGCACGAGTACCGCACCATTTTTAATTTTTTAAAATATAAAAATTGACCCTAAAGATCCATGTACCACCCCCTGACCAAGACTATAGGCTCAGAATGTTTCTACCCTGCCCCCTTTCCTTATTTCTCAACTTTGTTTTACTGTTTTCTTGTGACTCTGCTCTCCCGACAAATAACATGGCTGCCATAGCTTCCTGGTTTGGAGTATTGACAGCCTATCAGCATGCAGCTCCTGCTCGTAAGTGTAGGTATTTACATACGCGAACGCCGCTATTTAAAAAAAAAAAAAAAAAATTAGAGCCTAAACATCCATGTAGACCCCCTGAGCAAGCCTAGAGGGTCAGAATATCTCTACCCTACCCCCTTCTCTTATTTCTCAACTTTGTTTTAATGTTTTCTTGTAACTCGGTTCTAGCGAGGCACAAGATGGCTGCCAACACTTCCTGGTTTTGAGTGTTGACAGACAGTTCATAGCCAATCAGCATGCAGCTCGTGCCCGTAATTGAACAGATTTCAGTACGCGTACTGAACTCCGAATCTAGATATCGCTATGATTTTACTTACAATTTTCTCAGAAACTACTGAATGGATTTACACCATTTAACAAAAAGTACAATCTGCGAACCGGACTCTACCTCTCTGCCAAATTTCGTGTAATTCCGTTCAGCCGTTCGGGCTGTAGCCCTGGCTATAGGTCCCTATGGAAAATTGCATGGGGAAAACACGTTTTGGGACCCCCCTTTTTCTCGGCCCCCAAATTACCCCCAAACTTTCAGGGAAGGAGCGGAACCGAGCAGGCCATTTTCTAGGAGTGATGTCACTGACCATGTCATGAGTGATGTAATATGTGACGTCATCAGCAGTGCAGTGCACGCGCAAGTTATAGTGAGTCCAACTAACTATAACGTGGGAATTTCAATGGTTTTATGCGAGTAAAACTTCCAGCTAACTATAACTGGTGTGAAACCTATGGTTTTTTCAGTAAATTTCATAGGTTTTTTAAATGCTAATTCCTAACTATAACTGGTGTGAAACCTATGGTTTTTTCAGTGAATTTCATAGGTTTTGTAAATGCTAATTCCTAACTATATATAGGGCCTCAAACCTATGTTTTTTTCTTTGAATTTCATAGGTTTTTTAATAGCTAATTTCTATAGCTATGAAACATAATATTTTTTTATAAAAAATCCTATATTGTATATTTATGTAATACTATTTTTTTATGTATATTTTCCCTTTTTTTGTTTTATTTTTTTGCCTTGGTGCGCTCCCGGTGCGCGTACCGGTGAACGCACCGGTAAGCGCAGTGTTATGGTGCACCCCGGTGCGCGTACCGGTGAGCGGCCCGTTAGCACCATTGCCGTGAACGAAAACATCATCGTGACGTATCGCGTAGCCGCAAGATGCGTCTTATGACGCACAGAGTAAGCGCACCCGGAAGTGCCCGCGCGCTTACGATCGCGCAACGTAACACCCGGGCGCGCACCGGGGCGCGCAGAGTAAGCGCATCGAGTCATGTGACCTGAACATAACACTTTTCATTGGTTGCTAACATTTTTTTTTTACAAAGAATGAAATCCCCACCCATTTCCTTCACTTCTTCTTTCACTTTTGTGACTGCAAGACCTGCCTTTTTGCTGTCGGATCTTTGTGGGAATAAAATCTTGGATTATCATGGCTGCCAGACCATCCAGCAGTGAAGATGACTCCAATGAATTTCTTGATGAAGAGGCTCCTCAGCCGAAAGTAAAAGAACACTTTATTTGGAAGTTTTTTTCTATTCCTGATGACAAGAAGCAAGTAAATGCTCCAAAAGTGGAGTGCAGGATTTGTCACACTGTCCTGTCACGGGGTGACCCCACTAAGAAATATTCATTTGGTAACTCCACAATGATTCGCCATGTGGAGAGGAGGCACCCCCAGAATTTTGCCCGGGAAAGTGTTAGGGCTCTGGCACGAGAGGCTCCCAGTGATGGGGCCTCTACTTCAACCGGAGGACAAACTGCACCAGGGAGGGAGCAATCACAAGAGCAGATTCCCAACATCCAGCCTGCTTTTAATAAAGGCGTTATTAAATGCAGATATTGCGATAAGTTACTTTGCTATGGGGAACAAAGTGTTCTGCTCATGGTTCGAGCATTGGATAACCATCGCTGCCGTTTCCAGCCCTAATTTTTTTATTTTTTTTTGCTCCTGTTGAGCAGTTTCCCATTCCCTGTTTTTGTTTTTGTTGTAAAAAAAAAAGGAAGAAAAAAAGTTCTTTTCAGAACTACCTCCAATTCTCATCAAAGAGCTGTGTTCTTTAAAAATATATTTATTTAATCATGCAGACCCCTGGTACGCTCCCTGGTATGCTCCCCGGTGCGCGTACCAGGCGAGGCCCTTTTATAGCCCCCACATCAAACATAGGGGGTCAGGCGGGGTCTAACCTGCCCCCTTATGGTCATTTCCCCCTTTGTTTTTGCCACCTCTTGTGTCTCGATCCTACCGAGACACAAGATGGCGGCCGCTCTGGACTGTTTGGAATGTTGACAGACACCCGAGAGCCAATCAGATTTCCGCTCGCGTACTCGCGTTGCGCGCCAGGTGCGCGCCCCGGTGCGCGTACTGGGGCGCGCATATAGATATATATATTTTTTTGAACCTAAATTACTCAAAATCCTCTGGAGCACATATCTTGAGACATAGCAAAGGCACATCGGGCTACCAGTCCCTACAATTTTGCCAAGTTTGGTGGGAATCCATTCAGCCGTTCGGGCTAAAAGTGAGTCCAACCGCCCTATGGAAATTAACATGGGGAAAACACGTTTGGGACCCCCTTTTATCTCAGCCCCCGCTTGACAAATCCCCCCCAAACTTTCAGGGAAAGAGCGGAGCGGGCCATCTTCTTTGAGAAATTCGCGAAGATTTGTCCACCGGCGCCAAAGTTATTCCCAATAGAATGTTGCCGATTTCCTATGGAAAACAATCCTAACTATAACTACCTACTGGCGACCGCCAGTAGGTAATATATATATATATATATATATATATATTACCTACTGGCGGTCGCCAGTAGGTATATATAGTTAGGATTTTTTCTCTATGGGATTTTTGAAAATTCTATGTCTAATATCTTTGGCGTTTGTGGACGGAATTGGCTGAAATTTCCAGGAAAATGGAACATTTTGTTTCTGAGCAGCCCCTGAAAATTTGGGGGGGTTTCGTCAAGGGGGGGCCGAGAAAAAAGGGGGGTCCCAAAACGTGTTTTTAACATTGAGTTTTCCATAGGGCGGTTGGCCTCACTTTTAGCCCGAACGGCTGAATGGATTTGCACGAAACTTGGCAAAATTGTAGGGACTGGTAGCCCGATGTGCCTTTGCTAGGTCTCAATATATGTGCTCCAGTGGATTTTGAGAAATTAACGTTCAAAAAAGATATATATCTGTAACAGCGGACCGGGCAGCGCTCCAGTTCGCGTACTTTTCGCGTTACGGAGCTTTGTGAAGCTAAGTTGATTGGTTCTCCGCCGTCTGTAAACATTCCAAACAGTCCGTAGCGGCCGCCATCTTGTCTCTCGGTAGGATCGAGAGACAAGAGGAGGCCAAAGCGAAGGGGAAAATGACCATAAGGGGGCATAGTAGATCCTCCCTGACCCCCTAGGTTTGATGTGGAGGTTTTAAAAGGGCCCCGCGGGGCAAAAAAAAATAAAATAATAATAATCGAACGGCTGAATGGATTTGCACGAAACTTGGCAAAATTGTAGGGACTGGTAGCCCGATGTGCCTTTGCTAGGTCTCAATATATGTGCTCCAGTGGATTTTGAGAAATTAACGTTCAAAAAAAGATATATATCTGTAACAGTGCTCCGGGCAGCGCTCCACTTCGCGTACTTTTCGCGTTACGGAGCTTTGTGAAGCGAAGCTGATTGGTTCTCCGGCATCTGTAAACATTACAAACAGTCCGTAGCGGCCGCCATCTTGTCTCTCGATAGGATCGAGAGACAAGAGGAGGCCAAAGCGAAGGGGCAAATGACCATAAGGGGGCATAGTAGATCCTCCCTGACCCCATAGGTTTGATGTGGAGGCTTTAAAAGGGCTCCGCGGGGCAAAAAAAAAAATATATCGTTTTTTTGGTGGGGTGCGCCCGGTTAGCGTAACGGGAAGCGGACTGGGGAGCGTACTACAAGGAATGAAGAATGATTGACTTTTAACTTATTGTATGTTTATAGACTTTTTTTTAACTTTTTTTTCTGCTGAGTGACGTCTCGGCCTATCTTCACGGGATGCAGTCCCTACCATCTCGGCGTTTAAGCCCAGGGGGACCGGTAGTGTGGGAGAGATAACGGGGCATATTATCAAGGGGGTTTATCTCCGCTTTTTTGGCTTTAAAAGCCAAGAAAGCGGAGATAAAATTATCTCCGTATTACCTAGCTGTCGCTAACACCAGTTAGCGACCGCTAGTAGGAGATAGCGACCATCTTGGGCCCCACTTTGCATGTCAGTGATATTTATCACTAATGACATGCAAAGTGGGCATGCCAAGATGTTAGCGACTGGAAACAGTCGCTAACATCGCTATCTCCTATTACCAACTTTTGGAGATATTCGCGCTAAGCGCGAATATCTCCAAAAAGTAACACCTGCCCTGAGCAGTTCTTAGCCATGTTATCCAATGGGAGGTGGATAACATGGCTAAGAGCATTAGCTCGGTAATGCATGAATATCGCTGACTTTTCAGCGATATTAATGCATTGCGGCCATTTTTTATCGCATTTGCGATAAACCTTGATAATAGCAAGGTTTATCTGCGATAATTTCTGACGATGCTTAGCGGTAAAAAATTCGTTGCTAAGCATCGTTAGGGATAAATATCGCTTAACTTTGGTAATATGCCCCAACGTCTGTTAACGTTCGATTCGAAGGAAATCAGGAAGTGTTGAAAAACATTGTCTGCGCCATCTTGCCTTTTTTCAAATGCCACACTTTTGTCGTGCACGGCAGCCATTTTAGATGACTTGACCAGACCCACTCTCTGCACGCTGTCGATCCTTAGCATGGCTCCCCACCCTCGCAAGCATCTCCCCCAGGCACTGGTCACCCCCGCTCTCTGTCTTATGCATGGGCAATAAACCTCCCCCCATCTGCGCTGCTCTTCCCTGAGATTCACACCCTGTGCCCGTCCGACACCTCCCTTTCGCCCTATTCACTATCGCACCCTCTGACACTCCTCTTCCTCTGTGTCCGATTGTCCAGGCCGGTCCCAGGCTATCAGCTAGCCTTGCAGATGTAGTTTATGGCCCCAGCTGTAAAGAATCACCCCTCTTCAAAGGAGTTATAGTAGATCAAGGCCCACACCCGATGAGATCCGTCACACCACACGCGTTCCTACTATCTGAAAACCATCCTGTATTGTGATTGGGGAGGGGACCGAGCCTGAAGCGGAAGATTCCAGGGATGACTCTTTGTACATCAAAGTTTTTACAATTATGTGTCACATTAAAAATATATAGCACTCCAACAAAGTAGTAGGATTATAAAACTTTAATAACTTATAAATATATACAACAAAACAAAAACAGTAAAAACATTTAAACATTTTTAGGGAAAAAGAAGGAACAATGGTCAGTAGCGGTCGGTTGTGCGAATAGTCCCAAGGCAGCACAACGTCCAGATTTCTGGACGGCACCCAGGTGATGTTGCCTGGGTGCCGCACTGATTTGGGTATCCGGCGTGGGGCGTCCCGGGGGGTGGGTCGTCAGTAGCGGTCTGTTGTGCGAATAGTTCCAAGGCAGCAGAACGCGCTGAAATGTGGATGGCACCAAGGTGATGTCCAGTAAGTTGCCGCCCTCCGAATAACGGCGTGGGGCGCCCCGGGGGGGGGGGGAGGCGGCGTGAACGGGCCTCCCCAGGTGGAGCCTCGTCTGCTGTAGTGGGGCGCCCCTTTACCGTTTCAGTTGCCATTCCGTCCGCTTTTGGTCCACTGTGTCAAAATCCGCAATTCAGCTGAGTTGCGCCCACTCTTGCGGTGCAGCGATAGGCGGCTGTCACAGGACTCTCAAAATGGCGGCAGGCTCTTTCCTTTTTGGGCCTGGTCCACTGAAATGGCCCTGGGACACCTTGGAAATCGGACGCTTGTCTGCTAGGTCTTGGACCCCATTCTCGAAAGCGTCCCCTCCGCCTTGAGGAGTCTACAAAAGTCTTGGGGGCCCCCGACTCCTGCATGCTTCCGGTGGGGAGCGGCTGCCATGATTGCTCGCGGAATGACCACGACGGAGCCACGAGATGGTGGTGCTTTCATGCTGACGCCAGCTTCAGTCTGAAACATCCAGAAACAAGGTGGGGCTTTCATCGTTTGGGAAAAAAAAAAGTTTTCATCCAATGAAAAGTGTTATTTTTAGGTCATATGATCAAGCCTTCCATCATTAGGAAACCAAAAGTAAAATGAACCAATGAAAAGTTTTATAAACAAGTCACATGACCTGTTATGCGGCATAGGGTATAAAAAGCGTAGAAAATCCGTTGGCACGTGAGGCGGCGTCAGTAGCGGACCGATGTGCGAATAGGCCGAAGGCAGCACAACGCGCCAAGATCCGGATGGCACCGAGGTGGTGTCCAGCAAGTTGTCGCACTGGTGTGGCCATCCTACAATGCTGAAAGTCGGCATGGGGCGCCCCGTTGGCCTGTGAGATGGCGGCAGTAGCGGACCGATGTGCGAATGGGGCCAAAGGCAGCGCAACAATATTGCGTCAGTAGCGGACCGATGTGCGAATAGGCCGAAGGCAGCACAACGCGCCAAGATCCGGATGGCACCGAGGTGGTGTCCAGCAAGTTGTCGCACTGGTGTGGCCATCCTACAATGCTGAAAGTCGGCGTGGGGCGCCCCGTTGGCCTGTGAGATGGCGGCAGTAGCGGACCGATGTGCGAATGGGGCCAAAGGCAGCGCAACAATATTTTCTGAATAGAAGACACCACAAGGCGCTGAGATGCCAAGATCCGGATGGCACCGAGGTGGTGTCTAGCAAGTTGTCGCACTGGTGTGGCCATCCTACAATGCTGAAAGTCGGCGTGGGGCGCCCCGTTGGCCTGTGAGATGGCGGCAGTAGCGGACCGATGTGCGAATGGGGCCAAAGGCAGCGCAACAATATTTTCTGAATAGAAGACACCACAAGGCGCTGAGATGCCAAGATCCGGATGGCACCGAGGTGGTGTCTAGCAAGTTGCCGCACTGGTGTGGCCATCCTACAATGCTGAAAGTCGGCGTGGGGCGCCCCGTTGGCCTGTGAGATGGCGTCAGTAGCGGACCGATGTGCGAACGGGGCCAAAGGCAGCGCAACAATATTTTCGGAATAGAAGACACCACAAGGCGCTGAGATTCGGTTAGCACCGAGGTGGTGTCTAGCAAGCTATGCAGCTGAGTTGCGTGCGCACTTGCGGCGAATAGGTCGAAGGCAGCACAACAATGTTTTCTGAATAGAAGACACCACAAGGCGGTGAGATTCGGTAGGCACCGAGGTGGTGTCTAGCAAGTTGCCGTACTGGTGTGGCCATCCTACAATCCTGCTCCGAATAACGGCGTGGGGTGCCCGAAGGGGGGGGGGAGGCGGCGTGAACGGGCCTTCCTAGGTGGAGGCTCGTCTGCTGTAGTGGGGCGCCCCTTTACCGTTTCAGTTGCCATTCAGCTGAGTTTCGGCCGCTCTTAATGCTACAGCGACAGGCGGCTGCAACAGGACTCTCAAAATGGCGGCCTGTTCTCTGGATTTGGGCCTGGTCCACTAAAATGGCCCTGGGACACCTTAGAACTCGGACGCTCAAATTTTTTTTCCTTTCCTCTACATGCAAAAAAAGGTAAATGCCCGGTACGTTACACGCTTCATCTGTCACGATGTACTCTCCAGAGGAACCGAAAAAAAATATAGTTATGGTAACTATACCATGCATCGTCATATGGAGAGGTGGCACCGATTAATTATAGTGCTGCATAAAAGAGAGATTTGGAGGAGAACCCCCGACCTGCCAGTACATTCATCAAAGAAGTGGCACTGACAGCATCAGAGGCAAGGGAAACGGTCCCAAATATTTAGAAGAACTTTGGAAAGATTAAAATGACATGTTTAGATTGTGGCAAATTAATTTCATGTGGACAGATGAGTGTTACTCTAATAAATACAGCATATGAACATCATCATAGTCGATGGTTGGTAGAGACATTTTGACTATACCCTGGACCTGCCCGTCCTCGCCCAAAATGGCGCCGGAATAAATGGGACTCGTAACTCCTTGTTGTGTACTGGTTGCACAACCTTGATATCACGAGATACGTATGCAGTTTTGAAGCACATGGCGGGCGGGGACGAGAATAGATTGAATATTTCGATATCCCTATTGATATTAAGTTCTGATGTGTTATTGATTACTGTACTATTGAAAGTTCGAATTAACGTCACCCATGGTACTTGCCCGCAAATGTATATCTAGATAATTTTATTGTAACTGGCCCTGTCGTATTTTAATTATAAAATGTACGTCCACCGGTTCCGCAACTGTTAGACACTTTAGTTCTTGCAACCTAATGGCCCGCCCGTTACGTTCCTCTACAGTGTAAATGTCTACTCATCATATACGATTACAGTTTGCTCCGTGGCCGGCCCACGTGGTTATAGGCCCGTATTTGTATAATGACATTTTCACAATAAAGGTTTTTAAAAGAAAACATGGTAGTAGTATATACATTGGTAAAGTTTTTAATAATAGTCACTGTTTTAGAATCAGTAAAAGGCAAGTGAAATAAAGCAGACCAATTACATGAAGGGTAAAAGGTATAATACGCAGGAACGCAGTAAAGATAAATGGTCAAGGGCTGTTGTGTTTTCAACTCCTGCAACATAAAGTGATCGATAAGAATCTCATATTCAGGCGTATCGGCGACTAAGACAGCAGGCCGACCCTCTTTTGCTCAACGGCTCCGTCATGGGACGAAGAAACGCCCTTTTTCTCGAAAAAGGAATATATTTTACTTGCAGGACAGTTGTAAATTTTCCGGGAAAGTACATTAGCCTGGAACATTATAACATATATTTAAGAAAAAATAATGTTCGAAAGTAATAAAAAGCGTAATTTTTAGGTCATATGACCAAGCCTTTCATCATTAGAATAAGAAAAGTAAAATGAACCAATGAAAAGTTTTATTAACAAGTCACATGACCTGTTATGCTTACGTTACGCGCTGCGCGTCGCGCCCCGGATCACTTCCGGATGCGCTAACGCGGCGCGTCATATGACGCATTACGCGACAACGCAGGTCCAGAATATAGTCAAAATGTCTCCACCAACCAGCGGTCGGAACACAACCCCTTTCAGCAGGCTAAATAGTTCTGTTAAATGACAACAGAAGGGACAGGCAACAAGAACCATCAGTCAAAGAGGGGAGGGCTAGTTCTTCTCTACCGGGTCACGTTGGGGGCGCTACCGGAACTGATCGAATTGGTAGTCTACAGTGTTTCTGGATGTTTCAGACTGAAGCTGGCATTGGCATGAGAGCACCACCATTTCGTAGCTCCGTCGTGGCCATTCCACGAGCAATAATGCTAGCCGCTCCCCACCAGAAGCCTGCGGGAGTCTGGGGCCCCCAAGACTTTTGTAGAATCTTCAAGGCTGAGGGGACGCTTTCGAGAATGGAGCCCAATCTCTAGCAGACAAGCGTCCGAGTTCCAAGGTGTCGCAGGGCAATTTTAGTGGACCACGCCCAAATCTGAAGAGCCGGCCGCCATTTTGAGAGTACTGTGGCAGCCGGCTATCGCTGCACCGCAAGAGCGGGAGCAACTCAACTACATGGTGAGCGAGACGCTGTAGTCGAAAGAGCGGGCGGTAAACAGCTGAATAGCTGAAGAGGCACAGTGTAGCAAAAGCGGGCGGAATGGCAACTGAAATGGAAAAGGGGCGCCCCACTACAGCGTGTCTTTAGGTGAAACGGATTGTGGGACAAGGTCAAGAATGGAAGAGTTACCAAAAGGCAAAAAGTTCCGCTTGATCCCGGGAGCCGGCCACCTATGTCGGGGGAGATCTCAGGCTACACCAGGAGAACACGACTTGGGGAGGGGGCCGGAGCCAAGCGCCCCCTCCGAGTCCGCGCCATCACACCGTCCCTCGGGGGCCTCCGTCAAGCGGTTCAGGGTGGCACCGCATTACATTGTTCACAAATGCAGTCACGTCCTCAAACAGCCCCCACTTTACTTTGAGAATAGTGAAGCTGAAGCAAGTGCAAATAGGCTTCAGACAGTGTTACAAGCACTCCTCAAAACTTTGAACCATCAGAGTGCATGAGTTTCATGCTCGATCGATTGAGCTAGCCGGATCGGGCAACAAAAAGTATAAAATAGTTATGTAAATAGTTGTTTAATAAAATGTTTTACCCTGTTACTTTGCTGGTGTGTTGTATATATTTGTAATATTTGCATAGAGTTTATCGTTATTTTGGGCGGGGTGGGTGGCGGAGCCGAGCTGTATTGCAGCCATCATGGTGTGGAGTTCAGTTCATCTCAATAGTTTCGTGTTTGTCATGAGGGGTTGTTCCTAATGTTTCTATTTTAGCGAGGTCAAAAAGAGATCCCATTAGTGGCCTACTGATTTTGCTCGATTCCTTTTGTTTTTTTACACGATTGTTCGCTATCTGCAAAGACTAAACAGAGTATTGCAACTCTGTGCTTTGTAAATAGAGAATGAACCAAAGAGAACCAATTCTAAAACAGTAAATACTTGGATAACAATCAATCAAATGGAGAGAGAAGCAGGCACGACGGATTACAACGGGGGCAAAGGCCTGCGTTAACTACCCTTCACTATCTGCAAAGAGAGAGTACTCCTAATAGAAATGAGGGGGAGGGGGGGGCAGCATTCAAAGCAGATCAGTGTGCATAAACACGAAAATGTTTTTACTTACCACGTACTTGACATTCGACAGCTTATGATATTTGCTATTAAAAAACCATTGAAATTCACTGAAAAAACCATAGGTTTGAGACCATATATAGTTAGGAATTAGCATTTAAAAAACCTTGAAAATTCACTGAAAAAACCATAGGTTATAGACCATATATAGTTAGGGATTAGCATTTAAAAAACCTTATTTTACTCACACAAAACCATTGAAATTCCATATATAGTTAGTTGCACTAACTATATATCGCGCACCCGCAATCCACTGCTGATGATGTCACATATTACATCATTCATGACATGGTCAGTGACATCACTGATGACATCACTGATGACATCTCAAATGACATCACTGATGACATCACTGATGACATCTCAAATGACATCACTGATAACATCTCAAATGACATCACTGATGACATCTCAAATGACATCACTGATGACATCACTGATGACATCTCATTTGACATCAATGACCACATCACTGATGATATCATTCATGTGACAATACAATGCATCTCCTCACACTTTAATATAACCTCTGTTACACCCAGTGTTAAATACAGAGTATAATTTTTGAAACCATTGACACACCAATACTAGTTACTACATACGCACTCACTGATTCCTACGTCTACACACACATTCACTCATTCACCCATACAATCATTCATACATACAATCACTCATCTTTACAACACTATCATATGCACTCATACACCTATACAGACACTCACACTCTGCCACTCATCCATGTAGTTACTCACACACCTAGTCAGTCCTGTAAAGAATCAATCACACTTCCATTTTCTTGTCTATACAGTTAAACATAGAGCACCTTACATTTTCAAACATATACTAACACATACTTACTCTCTTATACAATCATTGATACAAGTACACATTGATCTGCACAGAGTCACACACCTCCCAGCCAGCCACACACACACTCAGTCTCCCATACAAATACTTGGACAATCAATCAATAACCCATATAGTTAGTCATATAGCTACTGATCAACACATGCAGCAGTTTACAGAACAACAGACATAATGATGCACAAATTAAGACAGTTTAGTCACTAACCCATGCACTCAGTGAGACACATTTAATCACTCACTCATACAGTCAGTCATGCACCTACTAAATCCTTCGTCCAGACACTTATACTTCCACTCATTCTTCAATATGTAAGACATATTTTAACTTTACAGAAACATACAGTCACTGGATGTTGTCATCAGTGATGTCATCAGTGATGTCATTTGAGATGTCATCAGTGATGTCATCAGTGATGTCACTGACCATGTCATGAATGATGTAATATGTGACATCATCAGCAGTGGATTGCGGGTGCGCGATATATAGTTAGTGCAACTAACTATATATGGAATTTCAATGGTTTTGTGTGAGTAAAATAAGGTTTTTTAAATGCTAATCCCTAACTATATATGGTCTATAACCTATGGTTTTTTCAGTGAATATATATATATGTATGTATGTATACTTACTGGCGGTCCCCAGTAGATAGTTATAGTTAGAACCTAGTTTCCATAGGAAAAGCATTTTTTGATTCGCTAATAACTTTGGCGTCGTTTAATGAATCTTCGCTAAATTCTCCCCCAAAAAAAGTTAACCAGGTCAACTCCTATCCTGAAAGTTTGGGGGTGATTCATCAAGTGAGGTCCCAAAACGTGTTTTCCCCATGTTAATTTCCATAGGAAATTTTGAGATGGGCTACAACCAGAACTGCTGAACGGAATTAGTTAAAATTTGGAAAAGAGGTAGAGATTGGTTCAGAAAGCCACCGTTTTTTAAATAGTGTAAATCCAATCAGTAGTTTTTGAGAAATTCAAAAAATAAGAGTCAAAAAATCAATTTCCCATTGGAAACTTTGGGCAAGGCTACAGCCGAAACTACTGAAATAAATGACCCCAAATTTGGCAAAAAGGTAGTGCTTGGATCAGAAAGCGACCTTTTTTTGAATGGTGTAAATCCATTCAGTAGTTGCTGAGAAATTTCAAAAAATAAAAGTTTCGTTATCTAGGGACGTGGTGGAGTCGGGACCCCTCCCGACCCTGAGCATCATTCTAATTGGCTGTCAACACTCCAAACCAGTGTTAGCAGCCATCTTGTGACTGGGTAGAAGCGAGTCACCAGAAAACAAAGAAATAAAACAAGAGAAGGGGGCAGGGTAGAAACACCCTGACCCCCTGTCTCTTCTCAAGAGGTCCCAGAAGGACCCCAGGGCCAAAAAAGCATATATTTTTTTTTAAATGGACCACCACCTCCCTGGGGCTTCACTCATGTTGGGAGGGGTGCGTGCAGCCCCCCTCCTGGAGCCCGTGATGGCCCTAGAGACCACCACATCCCAGGGCTAGCTCCTGCAGTGTCCCGGGGTGCCCACCCCGGGACACTGCTGTTTGCTATGACAGGGCGGGAGCCGCGCGGCTCCCACCCTGTCATAGCAAACTTCCTTTGGATTTTGGTAGCAAGAGCTGGGAAACATGCTCTTGCTTCCAAAATCCAAAGCTGATTGCTTTTCCACACGGGGAGCTGCATGTCAGCAGCTCCCTGTGTGGAAAAGCAATGCCGGCTCACGCAGGAAACAGGGGGCGGATAGGACCATGGGGGTATTGGGGCTCCCCCTAGGTTCCCCAACAGGGAGGCCAGGCCCCGGGGGATGGGGTCCTTGGGCCGGAATTGGCCACGGGGAGGGGGGCCGACGTGACCCTCTTCTCGTTTGTCTTTTTTTTTTTTAAATAATGAAAATGTCATTATGCTTCGGAGGATGGGGTCCCCGAGGCGAATGTAAATTAGTGAAAGTTTATGTTTTTCTTATTTTTTAAATGGAGTTGCGACTCTAGCACGACTCTCAGCGCGGCCCCCATGTGAAAGCGATGGGTGTGCGCTCTCAGCGCGGCACTCATGTACTTCTTAAGTCTTTCAAAGAACGAGGGGTATATTCTCAAGAAATCATTGCCAAGTTAATGGCACTTTATCGCAACTGAAATGGTGATAATTTTAACGCACTTATGGAGCAAGGTTGCGCATGTAAAGCGACTTGCTTGTATTCAACCCTCTTTAATAACTCATAATGTACTAACTAACATGTTTTGTCTTATTAATATTGCATTACACAACATATTAGGTATCTAGAGGAAGCTTGTCTATGTGCTTTTGCTAACCATAATTCGCTTGCACTAAAATGGCTGCTGCTACGCGGGATTTCTTACTGCGCATGCGTCTGTCAAACTCACGTGACATGACGTATCTTTCGCTTGGAGGGAAACTTTTGCTTCTGCGCACTAGAACTAAGATGGCTGCTATGTGTTATTAACATGCAAGAAGCTTGCACAGCTGCTTTTGCTAAGCTGTTCGTTCTGCCTAATTTCTAATGCAATAGTTAAAATAAAATAATAGGAATAGAGTAGTGATAAGTGGTATACAGAACATTCATTTATACTTTGTTCTAAAACTGTTTGTCTTTTATTTTTTACATGTACCATTTTGGGCCTGATGAAACGCCATTGCACCCATTTTGAACATGCGCACAAGACTCCAAAAGCTCAAGAGTCATTGACATTGAATGGAAGCCAAGTCCAAACTTGCGAGAAGATGTGCCTGGGAGCGTGAACTTTCAACCCCAGGAGAGGAAGCTGGTCTGTACAATACTGAACGCTATTGTTACTGATTGATACATTCATTGCCGGGTTGAATAAAAGTGCATGGGAAAATAAGGTTATGGGCGGGAACGTTAATTTTATTATCATCAAGAAAAGTTTCATTTTTGGTATGGTGTGATGACCTCTCCTCTCTTCTTGTCCAATCGAAATTGGGGATCCTTACACTTGCAACATTGGGGGTGGTACACTGACCTGGAAAATAGTTAGGGTAGGCTTAGTTAGCTTATTTGTCCGATTTGTCGGAATAGCTGATCTGTCACTGACCCAATGCACTCAATAGGTGATCGAGAGCAGAGGTGCTGGCGGAGCACTCTGTCAGAAGAGTCGATAACCCTATCAGGGTTCGGGAGCAAGGGTGCTGGCGGAGCACTCTGACGGAAGATTCGATAGCCCAATCGGGGTTAGGCTGTCAGCTGCAGAGAGGGTTGTAGCGCTGGCGTAGCAACTTTAACTGTGGGTGCCGGTCTTAGCCTGTGGTGGTCCTGTCCTGATCCAATTTGGCTGCACCTGTCCTGATTTCTGGTCGGCACCTGTTGCCTTGCTGGCACTTGCACTCTTGGGGTTCTATCCTCTAACTGACCCATGGCCAAGGTGAGTTTTTCACACCATTCTAGGTAAATATTCTATGTGGGTATGTCATTGTACTGTTTCTTTCTCTCTTCCCACCCTAATGTCAAATGCGTAAAGACTGCCTTATAAAATCTTTGCATATTCTCATTCTAATCGTTATTTTCTTGATCGAACGTTTTCTGGTTACAAATGTTTGGATTATGACTTTTAAAGAATTTTAGATAAAGAGTTTAAACTGTTCCCGAGTTTGTGGTTATTATATGAGTGCAAATGTTATTTTTCTACCTATTTTCTTGCTAACTCCTTGATCCTGTAGGACTTTTAGGTACCAGTGACAAGGATTGGTAAGTCAATGGCATAGGTCCTAAAAACATATTTATATAAATCACTGATTAGAGGAAAGTGCACAGGTTACCTGATTAAAACTCATCATATGTTGTTTTATGGGCCCAGGTGAGTATGGTAAACCGAGTCTGGTGACATGCGCGCCCTATCAGCACCATTCACAAGCTGGAGAAAACAGTCCATAACATCAGTTTACGAGTGATAGCAGCCTCAGAAAGCATCGTCACGGATGACCCCGGTTAATATTGCTAATGAGATGTAGAGTAGGCATTCCCGTGCCAAAAACAGCGAAGACATCACTTCGCAAGTTTCTCAACCATCAGCAAGATCGTCGACGAGAGTACAAAACAGGCGATAAGGTGCGTTAGTAGCAGGAAGTTTACACCTGCTCTGAGCTGATGTAAATTCGGCCTACAACCTGCAACATGAAAGGGAGCCCAGCCCAGAGCCACACCTGAATGACAATGGAGCCAACGATCTTGCTGCTCGGACACCCAATACTGCTCCGACACCACCGCCACCAGCCCCTTGTCCGCCATCTCCCTCACATCCCCCACAAACAAATGTGACAGCAACCTTAGGAAATCTGGAACGTAACAAATTGGCTGATGTCACACAATTATAATTAAGAAGATGCATTAGCGGTTGGACAAATGAGAATCTCAGTCATCTATGGATTTACATATAAACATTTTATTTAAACAAAACAACAAAATAAAAGTAGGTACAGGCATGGCGTGTCATCCCTCAACAATTTGTGAATCACAGCCTCCAAGACAAAAAGAAAGATAAGATTGTGCGTCATGCATCCATCAAAGGAGAGAGAGAAAGAGTGAGAGAGAGGAAGAGAGCCAGAAAGAAAGAAACAGTGAGAAAGAAAAAGAGAAATAGTGAGATACAGGTAGAAAGAGAGAAAGAGAGAAACAGTGTGAGAGAGAGGGAGAGAGAGAAAGAGTTAGACAGAGAGAAAAAGAGAGAGAAAGAGAAAGAATGAGAGAGAGGAAGAGACACAGAAAGAAGGAAAAAGAGTGTGAGAGAGAGAAAGGAAGAGATAGAGTGAGAGAAAGAGAAAGAGTGTGAGTGACAGAAAGGAACAGATGGAGAGGAAGAGTGAGTGTTGACACTGTGGAGAAAATCCTCACAGCTCACCTTTCTGCCACCAGTGTGACTCCAACCACGTGCCGGGAGATAGTGCAGCCCTCAAGTTTAGTCATCTGAAACCTAGTATAGAATCAGTAATGGTAGAGTACATACAACTGCACATGCCTAATTCTCTGTTTCGCCCCTGCGCACCCAGGCTGCTGCACCCCATCAACTCCCCCCTCCCAGAGGTGTCTGTCCACCTCTGCACACCCAGGCTGCTGTACTCCATTTGCTCCCATTGCCTAGAGGTATGTGCTCGCTCTTGTGCACCCTGGCTGCTGCACACTATCCACTCCCGCCACCCAGAGGTGACTTCCAGCGGCTGCGGAAACAAGCCTCCCTGCTCACCTTCCGCCACCGGCGTGTGTCTAAGAGGGTCCACCACGTGCCGAAGCAACCTCCTCAACTGTTATGTACAAGCGGTCAAGCAGAGCTCACAATTCAAAGTGGGTGTTAATTGCCAGGATGGCCAAGCATCATTGCAGGCTGCACACACGCTCAACTCTAGTGGCACTAACTCAGTGGAACTGAAGGTCATTGCCTCATGGTGTGAGGTTCGTGTCTGAGGGGGAGGGTCGTCAATCTGTGAATCACAGCCTGCTAGACAAAAAGCAAGATAAGATTGTGCGTCATGCGTCCATCAAAGGAGAGAGTGAGAGAGAGAGAGAGAGAGAGAGAGAGAGAGAGAGAGAGTGAGAGAGAAACAGTGAGAGAGAGGAAGAGAGAGAGAAAGAAAGAAAGAGTGAGAGGAAAACAGAGCGAAAGAAAGAGAGTGAGAGAGAGAGAGAAAGGCAGAGAGAGAGAAACAGTGATAGAAAGGAAGAGAGAGACAGAGAGAAACGGTGTGAGAAAGAGGAAGAGAGAAACAGAGGAAGAGTGAAACAGAGGAAGAGTGAGAGAGAGAGAAAGAGAAAGAATGAGAGAGAGAGAGAGGAAGAGAGAGAAACAGTGAGAGAGAGGAAGAGAGAGAGAAAGAAAGAAAGAGTGAGAGGAAAACAGAGCGAAAGAAAGAGAGTGAGAGAGAGAGAGAGAAAGGCAGAGAGAGAGAAACAGTGATAGAAAGGAAGAGAGAGACAGAGAGAAACGGTGTGAGAAAGAGGAAGAGAGAAACAGAGGAAGAGTGAAACAGAGGAAGAGTGAGAGAGAGAGAAAGAGAAAGAATGAGAGAGAGAGAGAGAGAGAGAGGAAGAGAGAGAAACAGTGTGAGAGAGAGGAAGAGATAGAGTGAGAGAGAGAGAGAGAGGAAGAGAGAGAGAAAGAATGTGAGGGAGAGAAATGAACAGATGGAGAGGGACAATGAGTGCCCACACTGTGGACAAAACCCTCACAGCTTACCTTTCCGCCACCGGTATGTCTGCAACCACGTGCCAGGACATAGTGAAGCCCTCAAGCTTACTCAATGGCAGAGTACATACAACTGTGCAACGCGCAAAATCACTGTCCCACCTTTGTGCATCCAGGCTGGTGCACCCCATCCACTTCCACTGCCCAGAGGGGTCTGCCCACTGCTGCACAGCCAGGCTGCTGCACCCCATCCACTTCCACTGCCCAGAAGTGTCTGCCCGCTGCTGCGCAGCGAGGTTGCTGCACCCCATCCACTCCCACTGCCCGGAGGTGACTGCCTGTCGCTGCGCACCCAGGTTGCAGCTCCCCATCCACTCCCACTGCCTGGAGGTGACTTCCTCCGCTGCGCAAACAAGCCTCTCTGCTCACCTTTTGCAACCTGCATGTAGAAAAGAGGGCCTACCACGTGCCGCTGCAAGCTCCAAGCCCGGGGCCCGTGGACAGGGCACCCTGCATATCATGCAGCCTCACTCTGCAGACCACCAGGTCTCACATTTGGTGCTGGGTGTTGATTTCGCCATGGCAGAGGACATACCAGTGCACCCGGATTTTCATCCCAGGCTGCACACCCGCTCAGCCCTTGCGGTGCCACTAACTCTGTGACCAGCGAGGCTACACCACGTGGTGATAGACCTGCAATGTTTGATGGCTCAGGCCTGCACTGCAGTCCAGCAGAGTACACAAACCTGAGCTGTCCAGACTGCCGAGATGGGCCATCACCGCAAGCTGCACACCCGCTCAGCAGTTACGGTAACCGTAGCTGAGTGGAGCGAAAGTCACTGTCCCGTGCCGGTGTGCCTGTGCCGGCCGCAGTGCGTCTGGTGCAAGCAACTCCGAAATAGCATAGAGCACGTGTGTGCAGTCTTTTTTATTGGCAGGGACACATGTCCTGAGATTCCTGTGCTGGATGGATGGGTGTGGGTGTATACCAGCCATGAGGGAGTGGCTGTGGCGTACTGACATCTAGGCTGGGACCAGCAGATCACTGCAATGAAAACCTGGGCCATGTAGCGTTGTTGTCATTCCCTGTAAGCGTAAGCGGTGTGGGCTGGCCTGGCGTATGCCAGTCCTGCCTGACGCTGTGAAGAATGACTCCGGAGCTATGGGCGTGGCTCCGTCCTGAGATGTATGAGGAATCAACTGATGTGGGTGCCCCTGTTGTAGTGCTGCCGTCACCCGAGTCGCAAGTGCCAATGTGTCACTCTGTGAGCCAAGTCCCACAACATGGCCAACATGGAAGGTACAGGGAATCCCTGATTCTACATTCATCCATAGTTCCGTACATGAAAAACGGTGGACATGACACATCTGTGTGGATGTGAATGTTTATTGCACATTCAGTGGAGTGTTGCAGCTGTAGCAATACAGGGCCATGCAAAGCTCAACTTCTAGTTTTTGGCACATGGAGGGCAGCCAATTAGAGCCAAGCTTGTGTTCGGGGTTAGGCTGCACCAACATATGTACTTATACAATCACTCTGCCAATCCCCAAGCACTTATAAATTCACTATACACTGTCCTTCCAGTGCTCTAATGATCCAGTTTCTACGTACGTACTTGTACAATAACCGAGACAAAGTTACATAACCAAAGTTTTCCCCACTGCCAGAGGTAACATGGTTGCACAGCACAATGTAATGTGGTAGGGCAAAGGGGCAGCATCTTACATACATAATGAACACCCGGACACAGATAGATAGTGGAACTGGGTACGGGCACGTGCGCTCGACTCCTTTTTATTACCAGGGTCACATGTCCAGTGACATCTGTGCTGGAGGCGTGTGGGGTGGGTGTAAGCCAGCCTTCTGGGAATTGTTGGTGCTGGCAACAAGTACAAGAATAGTCATTGGATCAGACACAGAGATTCAATCATAAAGGGTCAATGATTTGTGCTGTACTAAGGTAGGGGCAGCAGATGTGAAATAATACACAAAAGATTCTATCGTAAAAGGTCCATGACTTGTGGTACACTGACGTAGTGGCAGCAGATGTGAAATTATACACAAAACATTGTATCATAAAGGGTCCATGAGTTGTGCTGCACTGAGATAGGGGCATCAGCAGCAATTAGCGTGTGCGCAGCCAGCGATGATATGTGGTTTTGGCGAGCCGCACTAGGAGCAATGTCTGTTGCCTACTGGACTGCGTCATCTGCAAATCGCGACTCAATGTGAATTGTGAGCCCTGCTGTCCGCAGTGTAGATCGAAGGCAGTAGTAAGCACAGATATCAAGTAATGGTTTTTGTCACTTCCTCTTGACAAAATCCAAAGATATAGAGTCTGCAAGTAATACATCAAGACTGAATTAAAATTGTGAGCTCTGCTACCCGCAGTGTAGACTGTCATTCAGTGTTCCTTTGAACTTGCAAGATGAATTTGGTCATTGTAGTAAAGCTATAACTAATATAAAACAAGTTCTTTAAGCAAGGATACTAAAAAGGATATTCTGTAGGTTTTAGGGACGTTATACTTAGTTGCCTACTGGATTCTGCAATTAATGAATCAAGACTCAATTTTAAATGTGAGCCTGATGACCACAATGTAGGCCGGAGGCAGCGGTCAGCAAGTGCCCACAGCCACATGGTGTTGAGTTGAGCTGCACAGTTAGTGTCACCTGAACCAACCAGCGTGTGTGAGGCCTGCGATGATGCGTGGTCGAGGCGGGCCGCACTGGTATTAATGTCTTTTGCATAATTAATTCTGCTTTATAAAGTCCACTTGGCGTTGACTTGGGGTGCACTGAGTTAGTGGCACCTGAAGCTCTCAGTGTGTGCGCAGTCTGCGATGATGCATGGTCTGGGCAGGCCGCACTGGGAGCAATGTCCCTTGGTTACTGGTCTGCGTCATCTGCAATCACGACTCGATCTGAATTGTGAGCCCTGCTGTCCGCAGTGTAGATCGAAGGCAGTAGTCTGTACAGACATACGTCTGTGGTGCTGTGTTGCTGGATTTGCAAGGGGCATGTGTCGAGGAGGCCGGTGGTCATGGTGGAGGCCTCGTGGCAGGGTGAGGGCTGCCGCCCTGGCAGAAGCTTTGGCCATCCCACAAGTAAACCACACCCAGAACCCAAGCCTATTTATTCATACTCCTATGCTGGAGTGGCGAACGTTGGACCAGCCCACGCTGCTTCCGCTTCCATGGGGGGACAACACAGCTATAGGACCGAGATCTTCCCCACTGCCTGAATTAACATGGTTACGTCTATTGTCCACAACACTACAAGCACCAGCAGTATATATCCACATGGAGAGGTTGTGCTCTGCATAGGGAGGTCTGCCAAGCACATCACTGCTACACTTGGTATTGTGTGCATTTTTATTGATGGGTGACTTGCGTCCTTCACACATACTTTGTTGCCACATCTCCCAACATTTAGCTATTGTGTGGCTGAGGGACCATGCCTTTTTTGGAAGGTCAGGTGTCCTGTTCTGTGCTGCCTCGGTGGTAGTAGGGAGGGGGGTGGTCCGGGGGGGAGTTCCTGAGGGTGGTGGCAGTGGGTGCTGTGGCCTTCTTGGGTGTCGGAGCTGCATGATCAGTAACTTTATGACATGTGTTGGTCTTTAGATGTGATTCTGAGCTGGGCTCCCTTTCACACTGTGGATAGTTGTCCTGCTTTACACGAGTAAAAGGCAGATGTTAAATTCCTACTGCTAACGCAACTTATCGCCTGTTTTTGGCTCTCACCCCAGATTTGGCTCTTGTTGAGAATATCGAGAAGTGGTGTTTTCGTGTTATTTTTGCAGGGGAACGCCTACTCTGCATATTATTAGCGTTAGTTGTCGCTCTCATTTGTGGCGAATATTTTTGCGGAAGCTAATGCTGGAAAACTGCCGATATCGGGTTGAGAAAGGAATGATAACTTAAAATCGCTGAAAAAACCATAGGTTTAATAAACATTATAATTAGAAATCAGCATTTAAAAAACATTTGAAATTCACTGAAAAAACCATAGGTTTCAGGGACGTTATAGTTAGAAATTAGCATTTAAAAAACCTTTGAAATTTACTGAAAAAAACATAGGTTTCAGGGACGTTATAGTTAGTTGGACATTGACTCGTGCAAAACCAAAGAAATTCTGCCATTATAGGTGTTTTTTTTTAACTTTATTTTAAGGTTTTGTGCAGTAGAAGAAGATAGAAAGTACAGAGCATAGTGCTTACATCCACAACAACTAGAGCAATCATTACATGACAGTATAATAGTATCACATATAAGAAAACATATCAGCAGTCAGTGATGAGTCATGGCAGAGGGGTGGGGTATCAGGAGACAGCAGAATTTACAGGGGAACTTTACAAAGTGACTCGTATAGAGGTATACAACAAGCCATAATAGGTGCACCAGGTAATAGAGATATAAATGACATCAGGAAGCAGTGGACTTCCGTTCATAAATCCATACATATAGCCAGCTTCATAGTATAAGAGCAATGTACAGTTAGTGTCAAGATGTACCATTTAGGTGTCAGCATTGCAATCATCAGTAGGTCTTGTCCCACTTACGGAGCGGGCATCATCCCCGCCCCCTTGGGTGAGCAGGTATGTGGTCAGTGGGCCCCAAATGTCCCTAGGCTTACTGGACACTGGCATGTTCTCAGCAAAAATCGCAGACTGCTCCTGGCAATTAATCACATCTGTGAGCCAGTCCTTGAACTTCAGAGCCCTACCGCGGCCCCATCGACACGCCACTCGGCGCTTCGCAAGGAGTAGGGTAACATCTAGAAGTTTCCTACAGCTCGTGGGAATGTGTGGAGTGTGTCCTAGTAGCATCAACAGAGGGTCACAGCTTATCGGTGCACCAACCATGGATTCGAGAGCTCCGTGGACCAGAAATCATGGACCAAGGGGCATTCCCATGACAAATGTAGAAATCCTGCCTGTTCAGCACGACAACGTTCACATCTGTCATCGTCAGACAAGTGGAATTTGAATTTTTTAACTGGCGTATAGTACAATCTTTGAAGGAACTTATAATGGATCATCTTGAGCCTACAACTGGCCGAAATTCTGGCCATGAGATTACAGCAACAAACCACTGCTCATCAGTGAGTTCAGATGCCAGGTCAGCGGACCAATGTGACCGAGCCGAACCTTCCAGTCCTGACCTAGACGCTCTGATTTGCTTATATATGCCCGACACCAAATGCGAACCATCCTGTGAGCTCAGCATAAAATGCAAGGGGGGGAGAACCTCAGGTTCTCTGGGAAAATCAGGCAGAATCTCCTTCATCCCCTGCCGTAGTCTCATATAGAAGAATGCGTCAAGCGGGGTGAGGTTATGAGATTTAAAAAACAGAGTTGCAGTATGGAAATCAGTAAAGAGGTCGCCCCAGCATCTGATCTGCAGGCGGCGACAGAGCATCTGAAATCCCCGCTCCTGTAAGAGTCCCAGTTTGGGGTGATATGCGAGAGGCAGCCGAGTAGAGTAGGGCAACGCGCAACCTAGCATCTTACTTATACGACGCCAGGCATCTATAGTACACGTAACAGTGGTAGGTGGAGTATCTATTGCTGTCACAGGGCAATGTATTAGCCCGTTCAGAGGTAGGGGTTTTGCGATCCAGTCCTCCACCGCCAATTGGGGCATAAAAGGTGTGGGGATCATCCAGTGGTATGCGAAATGTGCCTGCGCGGATACATAGTAAGCCTCAAAATCGGGGACGTCAAAACCCCCCTTGTCGTAGGGCTGGGTCAGTATCGACCACCGAAGTCTCGGGTGCTTGCCTCCCCAGAATAGACGACACACTTCAGTCTTCAATGTTTTGAAGAAGAACGCACCAGGGTAATAAGGAATGTTTAGAAATAAATACAGAAAGCGGGGAAGCACGACCATTTGGAGTAGCGATGCTCTGCCTGCCATAGAGAGGGGAAGGGACAGCCAGCGGTCAACCAATGCAGAAAGTTTTGTAATCGCAATACCATAATTAAGTCTGAGGGTCTCATCCTTATCTCGAGAGATCTGGATGCCAAGGTACCGTAAATCCGACCGGCACCACTCCAATGGATAATCAAGCGGTAAGTCAGGGACTGCAGCTGTGAGGGGAAAGAATTGCGATTTGGCCCAGTTTATGTGCACTCCGGACAATCTGCCGAAGACTACGAATTCTCGCAGTATAGGGTTCAGGTTCTGCAACGGATGTGTGACAAAGAGCGTCATATCGTCAGCATACAGCGATATATCGATCTGACGCTGAAAGCAACGAAAAGCGCTTTCCCGGTGCAGCTGGCGCACCCGACAAGCTAATGGCTCAACTGCAATTTCAAAAAGGAGAGGGGATAGCGGACATCCCTGGCGGGTGCCTCGCGTTATGGCAATTGAGGGAGAGAGGCATCCATTAATAAGCACTTTTGCGGTCGGTTGTGTATAAAATAACTGGACCCAGGAGATGAACAGTTTAGGAAATCCCATACGGGCCAAGACGGTGAATAAGTACGGCCATTCGACCGAGTTAAAGGCTTTGGTGGCATCCAAAAAAACCGCCGCAATTGGGAGCTCCTGATGCACCGTGCGGTGCAGGGAGAACAGCGTGCGTGGATTGTGAGAGGTGGAACGGTTAGGGACAAACCCCGACTGGTCAGGCAATATAATTTTGGTCATCAGAAGAGACATCCTGGTAGCAAGCACATTGGCAAGTATCTTCACATCACAATTTAACAGCGATAGTGGGCGGTAAGAGTCACAGGTATCAGGGCTCTTCCCAGGCTTAAGCAAGGACGTGATTACGACTTCTCGCATTGAACAAGGGAGGATCCCATCAGCAAGAGACTCTACAAATACCTCTCGGAGAACAGGTGCCATTATGTCTATATAAGCCTTATAAAATTCGGCAGGCAGACCATCCAGGCCTGGGGCTTTGCCATTTTGAAGGGACATTATGGCATCTCTAATCTTGGCTAGTTCGTAGGGGGCCGCAAGAAACGCCCTGTGTACATCGCTGAGCCAACAAAGGGCTACTTCGCCTAGGAAGTCATCATAGTGGACGTCACCGGTCGTGGATGTCGTATATAAAGCCTGGTAATGTGATGTGAAAACAGTCAATATGATGTTGGTGTCCCTGACTGCTAGTCCTCCGTCATAAGTGATTTCGAGAATTGTGTTATGGGTGTGAGGGGTGCGTGTCAGCACTGCCAGGGCCTTGCCGGGCCTATCTCCCTTGCAGTATTGTCTAGCCGTCCAATACCTCCCTCTGAACTTGGTTTCCCTGGCTGCCTCTTCCTCATATTGCGTCAGTTTATCACTAAATTTCGCGTGCGCCTCAGTACTGTCTCCCGTTACCATCTGAATTTCCTGGTCTTTCAGGTCCCTGTCCAGTGTATGCAACACTCGCTGTATGTCACGTAGTAATCCGAAGCTTTTGGATATACAATACCCTCGAACCGTAACATTAAATGCCTCCCAGATAACTTCAACTGAGTCTACAGAACCCTTGTTTCGAGGAAAGAAGGCTGCAATCTCCTCACCGAGTTCCGTGCGGAACACTGTATCCAATAGGGCTGTTGGTTGTAGCTTCCAACGTGGTCGGGGTTATCCCAACCAGGCACCTGTAGTTGAATCAGGACCGGACTGTTGTCAGAATAAGTCCTGGGTAGATGCACCGCGTTAGTCAGCCCAGCACTCAATTCCCTAGATAAGAGTAAATAATCCAGTCTAGCCCATGTACCTGTAAAAGACGTGAAGTGAGTGCCCTCTCTCTGGAGTGGGAGTAGATGTCGCCAGCTATCTGTCAGGTCGCCCTCCTCGATAATTCCGGTCAGGGCCTCCCGAGATCTAGGTTTGTAATGTGCCACCCCATCTGCCCTGTCTTGTGATGGTAGCAGAGCTACGTTAAAGTCACCTCCCCAGATGACATGCTGTGAGCCCACATCCAGTATCTTACCCCACAATGTCATGAAAAAAGTCGGTGTATCTACATTGGGAGAATAACAATTCACCAGTGTTACAGTGTTACGTCCTAAGCGACCCCACATCATAGCAAAGCGACCCTCAGCATCAGTTGATTCACCAAGCATTTGGAATGGCAATGTGCGTTTGATCAATATAACTACCCCCCTTGCGTACGCAGAGTAAGATGAGAAAGTACGAGCAGCGGTCCATTTGCTGGCAAAAGTGGGGCGTGTCTGTGGCGATATGTGTGTCTCCTGCAACATGGCAACCTGTACTTGTTGACGGTCAAGATATGCAATAACATTGCGACATTTCCGTGCATCGTTAAGGCCCCTAATATTCCACGATATACATTTCAACAATGGATCGGACCCTACCCCTGCCATAACCTGAAAAACATTTTATGACTGCAGCATACCATGTCTCTGTCAATAACATCTTTTCCGCTCAGGCGAAGCACTGCCCCGTACAGTCCATTCAACAATCCCTCCCCCCCTGGACAACAAAACTCCCACGTAAGATAATACCCATACCCTCCCACTACCGCATCCCAATTATGCCAGCAGCCATCTGTCCCCTCCCGTCTCTCCCTCCCACCCTCCTCAGCAGCCCCAACTCGCTAAAGAGGTATTCACTTCTTTCACCCACCTCCCCACCCTCACAACACAACAATCTCCCATAGTCAATACCCATGAAAGGGGTATACCCGTAGGGGGAACAGCATAGAAGGACGCGCAACCACGACCCCCTCCCCAGACCTCGCGTTCTGTACCGCCCTTGGGTGAAGCCGAGGAGGGATAGTGGACCCTGGAGTACATTACCACTGGGAGTAGGTCACAGCTCCAAGTTTGTGTGATGTCCCTGATGCGTACTGCATAGGAAGTACAGTCTCAGCAGCTCCTGGCTGCCATATATTTTCGGCAAGCGCTGTAGTGAAGGTACATTAAGCCTCATCCTCAGTATCTGGCGGGTTGTCTTCTTGCTCAGCGCCACGGCCCTGCGCTCCCTTCTGCGCCTTCTTGACTGCCTTTAAATAGTCCTCCGCCTTCTGTGGACTCGTAAAGAAGCGTTGCTTCCCTTGGTATGTGACCCGGAGCTTTGCAGGATACAGTAAGGCATAGTCTATTTGTGCAGCTCGTAATTTCTTCTTAACGTCAATGAACTTGCGCCTCTCCTCCTGGACCATTAGGGGTGAAGTCAGGATAGATAGAAAAGTTTACTCCATTATAGGAGAGGGATTGCTTCATGCGTGCCGCTCTCAATGCAGTGTCTCGGTCGCGATAGTTCAGTAATCGAGCTATGATGGACCTCGGTGGCAAACCCGGTTTAGGCACCAGAGCCAGGGATCTATGCGCCCGCTCTACGATAAATTACGATGAGAACGCCTCCTCCCTGATGGCAGCACGGAGTAGCTTCTCCACGTAGAGTTCCATCCTACCCGTGTCCGTGGATTCCGGAATGCCCTTGAAGCGGATGTTGTTGCGTCTGCTGCGGGCCTCCAAATCCTCATTCTTCGCCGCGATGACCCGCAGCAGGTTGTTCATCCGGGCAAGCTGGGTGGAGTGGGAGGCTGTGGTGTCATTATTGTCAGAAATGCGTTGTTCAGTGGCTGTTATGCGTTCCTCATGCTGGTCCACCTTGTGCACGAGTGCATCCACCCTTGATGATATCCTGTCCACCACTGTTGCGAATCCCTGCCTCTTCTCCTGGAGGATTTGCTGCAGTTCATGTCCTTCAGCTGAAGATTCGCCGCCGGCCGCCCCCGCACTGTTCATGCTGGGCTTCTCCCCAGCTGCTTTCTGTCCCTTCTTCGCAGCCTCAAAGGAGAGTTTTGGTTGGCGACCATCCTGCCTCATCATCGTGCCGCCGTGTAGTAGAACGTACACCCCTCCGGGAACTGCATAGATTCTGGTCCTGCCAGTATTGCACAGGGAAGGTGCAGTTCGCTGTTACACCACTTGGTCAGGTGTTAATCTCCAGCACTAAGAATGCGACTGGCTACCATACACCTCATGCATTCCACAGGGAGGCAATAAAGCACACTGGTCGAGGGGATTACACTTGGCAAGGTATATGCCGGCTACACGGTTTCATAGCAGAGCTACCTGATGAAGTGTACCGTCCCCAATGAGGAAGTAGCGCCCAGTGCAGTGTACAGTCCCCAATGCAGAATTAGCACCCGGCTCAATGGATGACAAGCAGGGACGATCTGGCACTGCCCCGCTGTGTGGCCGCGAGAAAGTGGCAGGTCACGAAGCTGAGTCCTCACCAGGCGTCACGTTGTGTAGGGTCATGCCTCACGATCCGCTGTGCATAGCGCTGTTGTAGGGCCTCCGGTGCGACAAGTAGCACCAGTGTAGTCAGCCTGACCTGAAAATGGCAGCGCGAAGTTCCGTAATGGCGTCGCAGAGGGTTTGCACTCTGCCGCGGCTGACGCTCACAGTCCGGTGCAATGCCGCGTCCCCTCCTCAACGGGACTAGCCAGGCAGTGCAGACAGGGGACTTCACTGATGGCACCACCCACCTCGAACTTCGTAGGCTCCCACGGGACATACCGGCAAGGCTTGCTTAGAGCCCCGGGCTGCCCAATCGAGGCAAAGGGCTGATGTGGATTCCAGGCCCCCAGTGCCACCAGACGGGAGCCGGGGATTGCAGCTCCGATGCAACCGTCGTTACAGGTGTCGGAAGGGCACGGGGGTGAATCCCGACAGGCAGAGGGGGGCCCGCGCAGCCCTCTCGCGATCTATTAAGTCAGGGCTGTAACGTACCCGACCAGTACCAGCTCCCGAGGCCCACAGCCTCGTGTCAGTCCTCGGCCTCTCCTGACCTCCGCTGGCCGACCCTCGACGTGCTGCAGAACCAGCGGCAGTTGCGGTCGCGGCAGTCAGGGCTCCGTGTGCGGGCATTTTCTGCACGAATTTTCTTCAGACTCGAACCGAAGGTGAAGGATCAATGCCGATGCAGAGAAATGTGGTTTTGGAGCCGCAATCACCCCAGCAAAGAAGGATTTTAAGAGGATATTTCGCTCCAGGGTACAGGAGCCTCACCGTCAGGCGGCCATTTTGTGTGTGCGTCCTCTAGCGCCCCCCCAATTCTGCCATTATAGTTAGTTGAGCTAACTATAACTCGCATCCCGCAATGCACTGCTAATGACAATACATATTACATCATTCATGACATGGTCAGTGACATCACTGATGACATCACTGATTACATCATCCACGAGAAAATCTGATGCACCTCCTCACACCTTAATAAAACCTTTAATACACCCACTCTAAAATACAGACTACCATTTTCGAAACAATAGAGACACCAATACTAGTTACTATGTACGCACTCACTGAGTCCTAGGTTTACACACACATCCACTCATTCACCCATACATGCAGTGCTCATCAATATAACACTAATATAGGCACTCATCCACCTATACAAACACTCACACACTGCCACTCATCCAGAGTTACTCACACGTCTAGTCAGTCATTCAAAGAGTCAATCACAATTCGATGTACTCACCTATACAGTAATACACACAACCTCACTTATTCATACAGATAATAAACATATACTTACTCTCTTATACAATCACTGATACAAGTACATACTCACTCACCCATACAGCCACTCTCACAATCACTGGCTGTCACGTATAGTCATTTATATATTCCAACTCTCACATACACTGCCTTTTCCATATGTAGTTACTTGGACATGTAGCACTGAGTTATCCATTCACTCACCAACATACCCATACACACACTCACCCATACAGCTGTTTCCACATGCACTCTTGAATCCACACATCCAGTGAATGAAGCACTCACACATCTATGCACAGTCACACAACTCTCACCCACCCACACACACACTCAGGCACCCATACAAATGCTCAGGCAACCAATCTTTAACCCATATAGACACTCATGTGGCTACTCACCAACCAATGCAGCACCTTACACAGCAATAGACAGACTGATACAGACATTCGCACAGTTTAGTCACTAACCCATGCATTTAGTAAGACATTTAATCACTCACTTATACAGTCTGTCACGTACCTACTAAATCCTCCATCCAGACACTTATAGCCCACTCATTCTTCAATACACCTTGGCCAATATATATATAAAACATATTTAAACTTTACAGAAACACACAGGCACTGGATGATGTCATCAGTGATGGCATCAGTGATGTCATCAGTGATGTCACTGACCATGTCATGAATGACGTAATATGTGACGTCATCAGCAGTACATTGCTGGGGCGCGAGTTAAAGTTAGCTCAACTAACTATAACAGTGGAATTTCTATGGTTTTGTACTAGTGAATTGTCCAACTAACTATAACGTCCCTGAAACCTATGGTTTTTTCAGTGAATTTCTATGTTTTTTTAAATGCTAATTTCTAATTATAATGTCCCTGAAACCTATGTTTTTTTTCAGTGAATATATATATTTAAATGTATATATATATATATATAATATGCATTCACACACATACACACACCCCACACAAACAATTTAAATGTAGAAATGCATCATTACATTACTTTAATTTCTGTAGAGTTGTTTAATTCCTATAGGGTTCTAGTTTAATACCCTGACACCATTAATGTCAATGGAAGTGTGGTGCAGTACCAGTGATTGTTCGGGTGTGGTGCTTGAATACTTCGAGGCTGGGCTGGGCCTGTTTTGACTCTATCAGGTCTGTAGCAAATTTAGAACTGCAGTTTATGAATTGTTGTAGTCTTACTCTTTTGTGGAAGTGAGTTTTCTGTTTACTGCAAAGACCTATACGTACCTGAGTAGAGAACTCTGCACACATGGTATAGATTTCTGCACAGAAAAGATTAGTGAGATGGACGCACATCTCTCCATCCGCAGGTTTGTAAATTGCATTTTGTAGTTAGTAAATAGCACCCTGGAGTACAACTTCATATACTACAAAATAACGTTTTTTAAATCTGGCCCTAGAAGGTGTTTAACATTTGACATCTTGACCGTGAATTTTTTTGGGGTTAAAGTTATGAAATATAAGTTGTCCATTGTAAGTAATCTGACATTGTTCCATATAAACAAGAAGCCTTCCAGAGTCACAATGGAAGTGCATCATTACATCATTTGTTTTATCACAGGAAATGGTTCCAGTCATCTGAGTCTTTGTATCACCATGGAGCTCCGTCTTATGTGTGGCCAGTCTTGTTCACCACAACCTAATGTCAGAAGTTGGTTAAGCTACACTAGCTATTTAATGTAATCTTATTTCTGCCAATGTATGGTTTGTTTATAATTGTGCAACATGTGAAGTACAATTAAACAAGCCCTATAAGTGCTCTAACAATTGATGAACTTCATGGAGTAGCCTGTCCACAAAACTCTAAATAAGACCCATTCTGCCTTGTGAATACTCAGTACACAAGGAGATATTTTTGTATATCCTTGGGGATTAAAATGTATTCATATTCCTTGCGTACATCATATACATCTGTTAGAATACCTGTACTCTCTTTAAATTACACTAGGGCATAGATTGTACGATTTTACTGCACATTCAGAATTTGTTTTAGGTAATAGCCTCTAGACACAACATACTAACATCGGCCAGTAACATTTTCAGTATGGAGTTTGATTCATCACATGAGAAGAATGATGTATATCTATCCAAAAATGTCCCTTCAACATTGGACATTGAGGGTCTTAAAATATTGGATGCGCAGCCATCACTGATTAATTAACAAATACCAGATTACACTTGACAAGATACCTATTGTATAATTGCAGTAACATATAATTTGAAGTGATGTGATTGGGTGTTATGTTTTCAAATTATTATCTGTGCGGTATGGGCATGCTTTGCCCTATTCATTTACAGGAGTTTAATTCAGTAAGGGTGAGGTAAGACATGGTTCTTTCATCCCCACCTATATTATCTGAAATGAAAGTCAAAGTGAAAGGCACTCAGCTTGCTATCAGACACTATTATGAGGTTAAGTGATCTGTAACTCTGAGAGCTATGAATCCTATGTACTTTTCTAAATAAGCACTGTGACTTTAGTGTCCTGGTCTGGGATAGCACAATGAGCAGTAAAGGAAATTATAACTGGACCATCTTCTCATATGTACCACCCCAAAGCATTGATCACAACCATGGCTAGCAGTGGGAAGTGTCTGGTTGAGTCCAATACCTACATTTCTTAGCAGTGTGATTGCTTCACCTGCTAGTTTAGTTTGGCAATGTTCTTAGGTATCAGGTGAGAGGACCATATATTGCTAATTGAGTGATTCTTAAAACATTCATACTCATAAGTCAGGTCAGTTAATAGTTGTACGTTTTCCAAAGAACAACGCACAGACGTACCATGCAACACTAAACATATTTCATTTTAGAATATCTGTGGATAATATATGCTATTTTGTCCCTCCACTTATATTTTTGTCTTTTTGCTTTGCTTGATTATAGAAGTGACCATAGCCAACTAACTCTGTTCTCTATGTAACACTGATTGACACTACCAGAGCATGAGTTGCCAAATATAAAAATTCTGAATAAATAAATAATGAGCTAATCCATTTGAGACTCTTATTTGAAGGTCCATAATATGTCTGAGTTCTCCTATGCTTGTTGACTCTGTCCCACATGATTAAAGCTCTTCTGATGTGTACATATGAACTGATCAACACACGTGCAGTGTTAATTACATTTGGTGAACAAGGATAGGTGTGTAAATAGCAAGAATGTATTAAAGGTCTATAAAGAAACTGGCTTAAAATGGTTGTGTGAAGAAATAGTTTTGGGTGTAAAGTTTATTGTGAACATTTCTAAGTTCCAGTTTCAGGCTGTAATTAAGACCTAAATTCAGAAAGAACCCGCAACGCTATTTACTGATTAAATGAATAACTAGGTTGACTTCTATTCAAAGTAGACTAGAAACTACACAGACAGTGACGGTCTTGCCTGCGATGCAATTTAGCAGACATACATGTTTGTGCATGTGGTGATTTTACACTCTGCTTGTGTGTAGTGACAGCTTACGTGCCATGCCATTCCAGTCATGCATGAATCATTCCTCTTCGTTGTGACTTCCACATGCTGCTTTCCTCACTGGGATGTTTCAATTTGAGATTCTAAGGACCTTCAAAGTTTCCCCAATACTCTACTAAAACACTACTTTAACTGCATTGGTCCAGCTGGGCTCAAGGATTTCTTCAACCAAGTTGATACATTGGCAAAGTGAAAAAGCAAGAATGTTCAAGTCAGTCCTCCCTGCGCCTACAAAGCACCTGGGGCTCTCCCGCAGCGCTGGAAGCATTACCTTTCGGGCCGGTGGAGGCCCGCAACGCACCTTTGTTCTTGCACGCTGGGGTGGACTCAGCCGCCCAGCAATCTTGGTGGCAGCGAGAGAGGTGGGGCCACTCCTCCCCGTGCCTACACCGCACATGGGGCTCTCCCGCAGCATGGGAAGCATTAACTTTTGGGCCGGTGGAGGCCCGCGACGCACCTGGGTTCCTGCACGCTGGGGTGGGACTCAGTCCCCCGACAATCTCGGCGACAGCGCGGGAGGTGGGGCCCAGTCCTCTATGCGCTGATAAAGCACCTGGGGCTCTCCCACAGCGTGGGAAGCATTACCTTTCAGGCTGGTGGAGGCCCGCAAAGCACCTTTGTTCCTGCACGCTGGAGTGGGACTCAGACCCCCAGCAATCTTGGCGACAGCGCGGGAGGCGGGCCCAGTCCTCCCTGAGCCTTTAATACACCTTGGGCTCTCCTGCAGTGCGGGAAGTATTACCTTTCGGGCCGGTGCAGACCCACAACGCACCTTTGTTCCTGCATGCTGGGGTGGGACTCAGTGCCCCAGCAATGTCGGGGCAGCGTGGGATGCAGGGCCAGTCCTCCCTGCATTTACAAAGCACCTGGGGCTCTCCCGCAGCGTGGGACATGTGGGAGCTTGCCTGGGCCTAGGGCGGTCCCGTCTGTGCCCATCAGAGCCCGGAAGAGGCTGGGCAGGGCCACCCCCCTAATTTCTTGGATCTGAGGTCATCCTATGGTACTGTGTGCTGCTGTTTCTGTCGTATAGTACACTCATGGTGGCATCTATTTTATCTGTGTGAGCCTAGGCACTGTGTTGCACCTCTTGGGGGGGGGGAGGGGGCTCCACAGAATGCCTTTGTTTGTGGAATAAGATCTTTTAGTTGTGACTCTTGTGTAAATGCCACTTCCGCCACCTCCTGCAATTATGCACTCAGGAGTGTGGCCCTTGATAAGAAATGGGAAAAAGGAAGCAAATTACGAGCCCGACTGGAGGGGGAAATGCTGCAGCGACCTTGGACTCATTTTAAATTAGGGCGGGAAATGTTTTGTGAAATGAAATCGCCCTTACTGAAAGGAGACTCTCGCTGGAGCTAAGCAATCATTCCCAGAGAGCTTCGCCTCATAGTGACCCTCTGCATCTTGTTGATAGTGCTGTAAGGGTCCCCACTATGTCAATTGTTACAGGTTCGCCTGAGGGCCATGGTGGGGAGCGAGACTAAGGGCAACTTTAATCAAATCCCCAATCAAATGCAAAGAGGCGGAGGGAAAAAAGTTGTGTTCACACCCAAGAGACCTGTGGATTTAGCTGTGTCGGACCTAGTGGACTTGGACTTAATTGCGCCTACTCTGTTGTTGAAAATTGAAGATATTGTAAAATCACTCCTAGCACCCACTAATATACGATTGGCAAAGTTAGAAGTTTTCCTTGAGCGGACTGTTGAGCTGCAAACTCGACAAACCCTGGTCAGCCTTGAGAAAGGTAGTGTAGAGCTATCTGGAGGGGGAGGGCTTGCTCAGCGCCCCTCAACATCCCTACCAAGCAGTCATGAGCCCACACAGTATAAAGGTGGCACCCAGTCAGAGCAAGCTAATACAATTCAACTAATGGAGAGCACACAAGTCAATGTCAATCAGGGCATTCTTCACATAACCGGGATGAAAGGGGGGTCTGTTGCAGCATCAAGGAAGTTGATGACTATGAAAAATGATGCCCCAAAATTAATCTAAGACCCGAAGTACAAGGCATAAAGCTTCCCTAACAGCCCCCAGACAGAGTAGCGAGAGATTATATTCTTGAGTTACCCCCAGAGTCGGCTCCCTTAGTGGGAGTCATGACGGGTGTTCCCTAAGTTAAACAGGGTTCAAAGGAGTCAACAATAGGTCTGATCCATAAAGAGATGCCATGCCTAGATAATTCATTAGTAAATGGTCATCACTTATCATCCCTTGTCATCATGGCTAGAAGAGTGTCAATCAGTCAATCAATTGAGCTTTATTTCGATTTAAAAGAAATAAATCATAAAAAGCATACAACAATCAATTACATCAAACTTAGAATATGATAAAAATCTATATGTACAAATTAAAAATAGTTAACCGATCCTCACTAGTATGTAGCTCAATTAGGAAATAGGAAACATTTCTATTTCCCTTTTAAGATCAGCATAAAAAGCTTTAGCTATTACATCTTGATTTTACTTTATAAAAACATGTTTATCTATAATTGTTATAAAAATGAGTTAAAAGATCATAAAATAACAGTAGCTTTTATAAAATAATTAATTAATTTAGGTTCGATCGATGTCTGACGATGCATTTAAGAAGGTTCGCTATTAGATAGACTATCTTCTCTCCCTCCAGTAGCTGCAAAAAGAGGAAAGCAGGACGACATTGTCTAAGACCAATTTGCTGTAACAATGAAACTAACCACTTTTTCCTAAAACCATGGTAAAATTTACAAAAAAGGATGGTATGTAGGGTGGATTGCGTGGAAGAGTCATCACAAGGGCAAAGCGGTAGATTGTTAGCCCAATTATTTCGGGTGGGGAATGTAACCAAACGATGAAAAAGATTCATCCTGAACCTTACCAAAAGGTGGCTCTCATAGCTTGTGATGTTAAATGTAAGGTACGGTTGAATTGTAGCTATCGTCTGTATTAACAAGCTATGGGCTACAGATGGTTTCGTAGCCTCATTCGATAGTCTCAATTCCTCAAAATGGGCTAGACATCTTGCTTTTAAAGCCTTCCTTGGTACCTCGCATATTAGGGAGGGATCATAATAGTATCTCTCCCAACCCAAATCCTGCAGAGACTTTTTAATGTAACATGAAGTTGGGCCCAAAGGAGGGTCTTTAGTTCTTTTTTCCTATTCTTTAAGGCGGTGTTATACTTTTTCCTGAGAGTTCTTATTTCAAGTGGAATCCTAGTCGTTTTCCTTAGTGCAGATTTTTAATTTAGGTATGCAGTCGTGCAGTCATGGTTAAACCATCCCTTCCTCAGTTTAGGTTTGTGTTTGGTTTCTATCCTTAAGGCCTCGTTTATAGTTTTAATGATCCTACCAAAATTAGATAAAAGTTCCTCTTCTGTCGTGTCAGGGTCGAGACATTTCATGACGGAAGGGAGAGCCCCTGTTATCACTACCTTTGTTATTGCCATTGGGTCAACTTTCCCTCATTTTAACGCATAGCCGTTTAGTCTATTCAGCGTTAAGTTATTTTGATCCAAAATGGAACCAAGATTATTTTTTGCATTACAGGATAGTGGGAAAGAAATGCTGAGTGGATAGTGGTCACTCAGTGCGATTGGATGCCTGGTAAATTTTGTTTCCTTTATTCTCTCCCCATTTGATACCAAGATGTAATCTATTGTTGTTTGATGACCCTGTCCATGAAATGTAGGAGCCAGTAACGACATCTCATTATCCAGATTATTTGCTTGGACAAGGTCTAGTTCAAACAAAATTTCGTTTAGGTGGCTTGCGAAAGTAGAATGTCTGAAATGAGAGATTGGATTATCCCATTCATCAAGGATGCCACAGATGTTGTTGTTGCCAGCTAGGCAGGGTCCCAGGTTAAACCCCCTCCCCCCAAATTATTACTACTTCTTTGGTAAACTTCCTTGTGTGTGATGACAGAATAGAGCGAATCGAGGAAACCAGGTTTACTGCCTCTTTCTCCGGAAGATTATTGTAGTAGTTCACTATGAGGAACTTAACCCTGTTATTTAGAGTTAGGCCAAGGAACTGAAAATTAGGCTCTAGTTTTCTAGTGACTACTTCCATTGCTGTCAGGAGGTTGGAGACATAGATGGTTAGACCTCCCTTAGCTCTACCTGAGGTCGACGGTTGGGCTGGTGAAAAGTAAGTTTTAAACCCTTCTATGTGTATTGCGTCCAGCAACCATGTCTCCTGAAGGGCTATAACATCGAAGTTTGGAATAAAAGTCATCCACTCTTCAATTGTTACTTTTGAACGTTGCCCTGCTATGTTCCAGAACAAAGCAAAGATGGAATGCCTGGTTCCCCTCGCTTTAGATCTCCCATTCCATGTGTTTTTTTAGTGGTATTTGAGTCCTGTACGGGAATAAAGACGGAAAGGGGTTGGTCTAGCCCAGTGATTCTAGCCACCAAATCAATTAGTGTTACCTGGGGGTTCGATGTGTTTTAGCTGGGGCTCGGGGGATTGAGGATGAAATTTGACTCAGTATTTGTAAAAGACACGGCCGATGTGCTGCTGGCGGTGTCGTGTGATATGGGCTTATGGTGGAGTCAGTCCACTCCCTCCAGCCCCGAAAGAGCCGCATAGCGGTTTTGGAGAGGTATTAAGTGATTTACCTGAGAATAAATGTTATCCCTAGGATTGGGGGTAGAGACCAATAGAGATCTGGGATAAAAATAAGTCAGTTCACGGGTTGTGATGGAATTATTACCGTTTTCTGGAAACCAATTTAGGATGTAGCTGACTGCTCTATGATCCCTAAAGTTAACGACGATTATGTCTCCCTTTTTGTCCTTTGTTCTGCTTCCAAGCCATGAGAGACGGCGAACATGTAATATCTCGCCGTTTAGGTTTGGAGGAAGTGGACGATTCTGCCTAAGCCACTGCGTGGTTTTATTTTTTAACTGGGAATAATTTTCCCTCTTACCATCCTCTAATGTTGGGACTCCCGTTAGAACCACCACCAGCGGCACTGCTTCCGGTGGTAATTCCACTTGACATCCCTTGGGCTTTGTGGTCCTGGCTGGACTTTTTCTGACCTGCGTGCTTTGTGCAGTTCCTGAGTCAGGCAATTTCTGTCCCAACTGGGCCTCTCTAACAGTGTGTTGTGCAGTTTGATGTGTTGACTTATGAGCAGCTATCCTTGGGGATTTAAATTTTTTTGATTCGATAATTTTTGGTTCTTTTTGGGGGACAGTGTTTATCGGTGGTACCCTGGGCTGAGATGCCAGTACAGGCGTCGCAGTGGATTTAGTTGGCCCTGTGTTTGTAGCTAGTGCCTCCTCTAAAGTTCTAAGCCGATCTTCTATTCTTGTCAGTCTCTCTATTAGCAGCAATGTCGAGGATCTGACTAGTTGTTCGATTGTTCCTGTTAAGTCCATACCCGGAGTTTCTAATATCGGGCATTGTGGTGGAGTACCTGTGGCTGCTGTAGTGGATGTATTTGGTAAGGGGCCTTTGGACGATTTACCAAAGTCAGTGTGGCTCATCTTTTTTCTCTGAGGTTCGTTTCCCCTTTTCCTTCTTTTTCTTGGCGGAGAACCTTGTACTCGGGGTTGCTTGATGTTTTTAGACTTTTTACGCGCAACCTCTATCACTGGCAAGGGCGTGTCAGGTATAACTTCTATTTCTGGTAACGATTTGCAGAGAGAAGGCGAAGGTAATCTATGTAATACTTTGGTCATATCAGGAGTAGAAGTTATATCGCGTAAGAGGATGGGAATGCTATTACTTGTTGTGTCGGGATCCATTGTCAATGGGACAAGTGGTCTGTGGCGAAATATCTGGCTGTAACCCACCAAGGGAGGAGCGTTTGTTTTTAATCGACTCAACTGAGCGTCGTCGCTCAGCGCGCCGCTCTGCGAGTAAGCTCTCCCTTTCAGAATCAGGAATAATCCTAATTACATAATTGTCCAAAGGGCCTTTGTTAACGCCACTTGCCAATGGCGGTAATCCTTTAGTAGTATTCGAGGTCATAGTACGTTACAATTTTTAACTAAAACAATGATGAGCACACCTACTTATGGAAGTGAATATTAGTTGACAAGATCACAACCATGGAATCTAGCAAACCTCTAACCGCACTGTAAGATATATGAACTTACTATCATACAACTCAGTTTATCGTGGTTAAAATGTCGGAAAATAGGCCCAGCCCGGCCTCCTTCGGCTCCTGAGGGCTGCAGAGGGCCCGCCCTTTGCCCGGGCTTCACCCGGCGTCCCGCGAGGCGGGGCTGAAGCCGTTTTTATGCGCCTCCTGGCGCGGTTTCCTCAAGCGCAGGCCACGTGGGGTGCTGGGAAATGAAGTCCCCTGGCGCTCTCCGCTCGGCGGCACCACTCAGCTGGTGGCATTACCGAGTGGGGCGGCGGGAGGCAGACAGGAAACTCCTCAGCGGCTTGGTGGCTTAGTGTTTGGAGCAACAAGGTAGGTCCCAGAGTCAGTTGCACAAGTCAGTGTCGGCAAAAAGATCCCACCTCAGCTGGGGCTGACGCCGTATTTATGCGCCTCCTGGCGCGGTTTCCTCAAACGCAGGCCGCGTGGGGTGCTGGGAAATGAAGTCCCCTGGCGCTCTCCGCTCGGCGGCACCACTCAGCTGGTGTAATTACCGAGTGGGGCGGCGGGAGGCAGACAGGAAACTCCTCAGCGGCTTGATGGCTTAGTGTTTGGAGCAAAAAGGTAGGTCCCAGAGTCAGTTGCACAAGTCAGTGTCGGCAAAAAGATCCCCTAGAAGAGTGGATTGGGTTGGAACCACGGTAGAAAAGGACAGGGAAGGTGATTGCATAGTTGTTAACCTAACCCACCCAATACATACAAATGTCATGATTCATAGCCACTACAGAAATGACGTTAAAACTGTAATTAAGATTCTTAAGCTTCATTTTTTTTATTACTCGGGGGTACTGCACTAAAGACCCATAGCAGTAAGGCCACTACAACCCTCATTTGTAAAAACAACTATCTCTCTTGAAAATAGAAAGTAAGTAAGTAAGTAACTTTTTATTATGCTTGATTAATTAAAACCATTGCATACATTATGTAGGCATTAAAATCAAAGCACACTGTGCTTGTACAAGAACTAAACAAGCTAAAACAGTCCACTTTATATTATACGTAAAACAATTATCTCATGAGTGTTAAAATTCCTCAATACAGTTAATGCTTAATCTAATTAAGAATCAATTTAATAAAAATTATCTATGTGGGCTATCAGTCCACCAAATTCTTGCATGAAGTTTTGCTGTAGGGTTTTTGTCTTGTGTGGGTGGGAGACTAGCCAATTGAGATATTCCCATGCTACAGATAGCCCAAAGCAGATTACGCCTGTTTGTAGCACCCTGTTGCCATTTTAAAGAGTCTCAAATTGGCATAACAGAGCTGACTCAAGTGAGACTCATGTCCTTTGTGTGTAGCAAGTTCGTGACCAGTGAAGTTAGGTTTTTCAATCTCTCTGCAGTAAAATCCAAAAATTTGGAAGACGGCAGTTTAGCTGCACTAAAGTTGGATTAAAGCACAACGTTGCCGCCTGCCTGCAGGACCTGACTCCATGCTAGATACAAGATGGTTTTAACAGAATGCTCCTGATATCCTTTCGAATTTTTACAAATGCAGATAATATGGATGAGGTTCTTGAAAATAGATTTGCCCCCTTGAGAAATCTAGATAGTATTGATTGACAAAAGGAAGAACTTGAGCGTGAAGAACCGGGAAGGTTCTTCCAATCTTCTGGGGTGGTCAAAAACATTGATCTGAGGACTGTATCCAATAAATTTGGTCCACCGAACATTAGGAACATTGCGAGACTAAGGGCTAAGAAAGACGAGGAACCGTGGTTAGACATAATAAGACCCTGTCATATTATTACACTACAAGGAACCTGGGACATGACTGATTTGTTTATCTTGGATGGTTTTACTCCTTTTTATGAAGCTGCCTTACCCTCCATTGCAGGAGGTGCAAAGGGAGGCCTGCTGACCTTGATATTGCTTAAACTAACCTACACCATGAAGAGGCTATTTTGTTCTTCGGCCCATTTGCTAGCTGTAGAATTAATGTTTGCTAAGTGTGCAAACTTGGTAATAATTATTTTTTATAACTCCTTTTGCAGGGCTAACAATAACTAACATCGCAGCACTAGAGTTTTTTTTTTAACAATATGGAGAGGAAAGTAGTTTCCATTTTGAGGTTATCATAATGGGAGATTTTAATTTACATCTCTGTCCTTGTAATTGTGCCCACGGTGGGAGTTCTGCGGAAATCTTCGCTTCTCCAAGTCATTTTGAACACTCTGTCCAAGGTTCTCGTTTAGAGAGCTTACTTGCAATAAATCATTTATATTGTCTTTAGCATACTGGGGAGACAGACTGAGTGCCATCTTTCATTGATTCGACTATAGATTACATTATGGTATCTGCCCCTCTGTTGACAGAAGTATTAAAACTATACCTTACATGGAGTTGTTATAGTGACCACAACCCGTTAATTGCTGATAGGAGAGGGGTGTTGGCCTTCCGTGAGGGTAAAAGAAAGAGATTGGCAAACGGTTTTCAAACCAACAGACCAGGCACGTAAAATAAGATGGGAAAAAAAAAATCCCAGAAGCCTTCTTAGCCAAGTTATATAAGGAGGGTAAAGAGGATAATGAAGTGTGCCTGAATGACTTTTCAAATGCCAGTGTGGTTATAGAGACCTTTGTTAACCTTACAAAACAAATTGCCCGCAATTTAACTGGGAGGCGAAATACGGGGATTTCAAAAAGGAAAAGTGGTTTCATACAGAGTGTTCTAAAGCCCATAAGGCTCTTATGCCTGCACGAAAATTAAGCAAAAAACACACAATTGATGGACGGAATGCAGAGCAAATCAAAACATTCACCACCCGGCAAAGAAATCTGGGTTAAATCCATCATTCTTTTGCTCACCATGCAACCCCAGTTTAGACCTGGCCATATGCAAATCAGTCTTGACCCTGTGCCTCATGGGAACAGTCCAGCCCAAACTGCTAAACCAGGTCCTCCCTGGACGGGAAACAAGCATCCTAGGATGTGGGTCCCTTGCTCACTGTGCCACTGGATTCAAGCTAGCCTGACATACCCTGAAACCGGTCCCAGGATGCGTATTTCTGGTCCAGGGAGGACATGGCCTGGCAGTTCGGTTTGTACTGTTACCACCGGGCACAGGGTCATGACTGATTTGCATATGACTGGGTCCAAACTGGGGTGGCGTAGTGGGCAAAAGAACAATGGATTTAACCCAGATCTTTTGACGGGGAGAATGTTTGCATTGTCAGCATTCCGTCCATCATTTGTTTGCTGTAACACTTTTCGCCCTAAGTGGGATGGGTATGCCCAGATGTGGGTCCTTTGCTCACTGTGCCATGGGATTCAAGTTAGCCTGGCTGAAGAAGGGTGACATACCCTGAAACCAGTGCCAGGATGCTTGTTTCTGGTCCAGGGAGGACCTGGCCTGGCAGTTCGGTTTGTACTGTTCCCATGGGGCACAGGGTCAAGACTGATTTGCATATGGCTGGGTCAAAACTAGAGTGGCGTAGTGGGCAAAAGAACGATGGATTTAACCCAGATCTTTTGACTGGGGGAGAATGTTTGTATTGTCAGCATTCCGTCCATCATTTGTTTGCTGTTGCCCTAAAATTAAAGCCAAATAATTTAGAAATGATATGGGTATGTAGGAAAGCATATAAAACAGCTATAACCCATAGAAATTATAAGATTTGGGAGCAGGCACAATTGGACATAAATCAGGATTGTGTTATGTGCATCAGTGCAAAATTTTGCAAGCTGTAAATAGTCCAATTTTTTCAGAACAGCTTGTGGTGAGTTCAAGTTGTGTCTCCCCCGCTGATAGATGGGTCAGCCATTTTGAACAAATCTACAAAGGAGTAGGCCATGAGAATTAAAGTACTCCTTGGGCACCCAGTATAAGGACGCGCCCGTTGAGCTTTGGGGTAGATAAGGTACAGAAAGCAATCATGCTAGTGGAAAGACACCTGGGCCAGATGGGATTCCTGCGGACCTCTATGAGACTGGTGCAGGGACTTGGTCAAAGATTTTAGTCAACATTTTTAACACAGCTACAGTAGGTGGTCTTCCGCCTTCATGATCAACGGCGGTTATCCTACCTATTTTTAAAAAAGGTTCTAGGGATGATCCCACATGCTACCGTCTGATTTCATTACTAGATTCATCCACTAATATCTTGGGTAAGGTGATTTTAGAACAACTACAAACATGGCTTGATGCCACAAATGTAATCTCCGAAATACAATATGGTTTTTAGAAAAGGCATGGGAATTGTGGACCAATGTATAAACCTGCTTATTCTGACCGGCAAATATACACTTACTAAAAAGGGCCATATGCACATGGCATCTATGGATTTAACATCTGCCTTTGACTGAGTGAATAGGTCCAAACTATGGCCCCTATTATTAGATAATGGAATGGATGCCAATTTGGTAGCATTTTTACACTGGTATCATTTAAACCTGACTGCCTCTGTCAGATTTAACAAACGCGGCTCCCTTACAAAGTCCTGGTTTGTGAACAGAGGGGTGAGACAGGGGTACATTTTGGCCCCTGTTTCGTTTACTCTATCTATACTAATATAATAAAGAGAGAGCCCAAACCTTTGAGGTGGGTAAGCTCAAGAAGTACAGCACCAATCACACCCAATACAGCATTGGAAAGGACAGTTGCAGCAGATGGACATAGGCTATACAGGTGCCCACCATGTACATTACAAAGGTGAAAGAACCTTAGGGGTAAAGTAGTCCCTTGTGTGCGTGGGCATTGTGCTGTTAGTGATGGGCACAGCAAACAAACCATCACAGGACTCCCTTGTGAGCATGTGCGTTGTGGGAGGGGGATGGACAAATAGCAAACAGCAATGGGCGCGGCAATCATGGGGCACGAGACGCGCCATTCCCCGGCATTACTGCTAAAAGCAAATATGGCACGCGAGGCGCGCCATTCCCCGGCATTACTGCTAAAAGCAAATACGGCATTCTAAACAAAAACATTCACATAGCTCCCTTGTGGGCCTGGCCGTTGTGAGAGGGGCGTGGCAAAATATCAATGGGCGCGGCATTCACGGGACGCGGCTTGTGGCCGTTGTGAGAGGGGCGTGGCCAAACACCAATGGGCAAGGCTTCACAGGCCGCTGCATTCACGCGGCATTACACGCTCACGCCTTCACATATTGCTCCAGGGCTCAAGCGGGGGCTCAATACAGTCAGCCTATCAGCAGGGATCACAAGCTTCGCATATTACTCCGGTGCTTCGCATATTGCTATGGTGTTCAGGCGGGGGCTCAAGCCACTCAACCTACCAGCGGGGAGCACAAGCTTTGCATATTGCACAAAGCTTCGCATAGTGTTCTGGTGCTCAGGCGGGGGCTCAAGACACTCAGCCTACCAGCGGGGAACACAAGCTTCGCATATTGCTCCGGTGCTCAGGCGGGGAATCAAGCCACTCAGCCTACTAGTGGGGATCACACCCTTCACATGTAACACTGCCCAAATTGCTCCGGGCCTCAAGCGGGGATTAAGGCGAATCAACGTACCAGCAGACATTACTAAGCTTTCACAAAATATTATTTCACACACGCGCAGGCCTCACAAGCACGCTGTGACGCACTGCAGTCTCAGCGTACACAGATTTACAACAGCCACCCTTCGCATTTACCACTGCCCAAATCCTTTGCACACATTCTATTTCAGCCCCCGGACAACGTCGGGACGGGCTGCTAGTCTATTAATAACCATGGGGCTGCTCTGGAAACTGCTAGTAACGACATCCCTAGAGCAGGTGGTAAATCTATTTAGCTAGGACACTGTTAGTTTTAAAACGGCTTGTAAATGCTTTTATTAATTTTATGACCTCACTCGACCTGTCGATACATTTTTCTAAATCACACATAATGTCCAAAGGTAATCCAAATCGTGAAAATCGCACACTGGTTTGTAAAGGTGGGGAACTGACAAATGTCGCTACATTCCAGTATCTGGGGCTTTTGTTTGATGAAAAGGGGTCATGGGTGGCACAACGAGCTCAAAGAAAATTACCCTGTCCAGAGCAGCTGGAGTTACCTTGTCTTTGCTAAGAGACTGAGAAGCAAACCTTTGTGCCCACTTCTGAAGATCTACAATGAGAAATGTATACTAATGGCCACATATGGAAGCGAAGTATGGGGCTACAAAGAGTCCAGTGATCAGCAAGTGGCTGCAAATAAATATATGGAGAAGCTTTTAGTAGTTCCCCCAGTACACCGTCTTTTAGGGTGCATAAAGAGCTAGGACAGGGCTACATATCTGATCAGATAGCAGTGGCTACTTAATTTGGTGGTTAAAAACATGGGCGAGCCTGACGCCTACTTTGAACCAATGTGTATTTAAAGATTGCATGAGGCTGGATAGGTCTGCTGGGGTACCCTGTTTTTTGTGGTTTTTATAATGATCTTCAGAGTAGATATATTTTACCACTTTTTAAACATTGCCATTTTGCACAAGTGAGGTCTGCTTGGATATACCTGCAAACGCTGTCTTCACCTACGATATGTTCTGGGGTGGTGAGCTTTTTAGCAGGGGCGTTGTGGTGTAGAAAAAAATGTGACTATGCAATAAACATGTAGCAGAGCGACCATGGTTTGATGAAGATATGTGATAAATATTTTATAGAAATGCACATTAATAAGGCCAACGAATCCGTAGTTATTTATTTCGTATGGGCAAACAGTATCTGAGCGTTTTAAAAACCAATGTAAAATTAACGCATATGAGTTTTTAGATTTATTCTGTATGATGAAATATTTGATTTTTTAGTCTTTTAATCATGGTTTGAGTATAAGTGCTTTTATGGTCGAAATTTGGCAGAATAAAGTATTGTTTTGACTTTACTTGACTAGAGTAACTAACATTCAGGATGTGCAACCCTTACAACAGCATTAACAATAAAGGGAATGTGGACTTAATTACTTGGGAGGTCCGGAGGTAAGACTGTAGATCAATAAGTTCCAAGGCCACAATTGCTGTTACAGCCACATATCACAAATATCCAAACATTGGACATACATGCATAGGTAGGGTCTGTGGTGCTGACACCTTCGGTAATATTATGAGTAACATAAAGGCCAAAACGTTCCTCGAAAAACACCACCTAGGTTGCCAGCTGTCGCAATGAATCACAGAGATAATGCAGGAACATGCAAGGTGGTAACAGCAAAGGGTGGAGAATTAAATACACAAACACGATTGACACAGACCTAGATAGGAGTAGTGCTTATCAAGAAAGAAGAGGAAACAAAGAGAACTCAAAGCTGAAAGCAAGCAAGCAAACTCTATGAAACTGCAGGGTAAAGCAGTCAGGTTAAGAAGGTAACACACACAAAAATACAACTAGGAAAGAGGGAAGACGCCAGGGTTTCGGAAACAAGTAACTACTAAAATAATGAAACATCAAGAAAAAAAGGAGGCACTAAAATAGTGCGATCTCAAGAAACAAGGGAAGAAGGGAGTACTGCAAGACAGTGCTAGTTCAAGGTACAACGATTTGTCTAAAGCCTAGAAATCAGGAAACTATGCAAACAAGGATTAGCAATTGCTCAGGAGCCAGGAGCTCTAGAAGCAAAGGGTCATCCAGCCAGGAATACCTCTACAACGACCAACATTGCACTGAAGGAAACAGATGCTTAAAAGAGCTCACAAATTATTACCTCTCTGTTTTGATCATGCTAGCATCTACTGATCCCTACTATAATTCTCGACCCCCGCAATGCTAGAAAGAAAGCAGGGAGCAGGGAACTCTTGGATTTGGACTCTTAGGTAGGTAAAGCAAACAGGATTCCTCAAATCTCGGCACGGACATGGGGAAGGGAAGTTGAAAATATTGTATGTTTGTGCAATGTGGCAAAAAAATACATGTCAAGCATGGGCCTGCTAATTATTATTACATGAGTCAAAAAAGAGAATGCAAAATACACTGCGGAGCCTTCAATCATATGAACCAACTGGGGATAAAAATAAGAGCTAGGGTGGAGGGAAGAGGGGAAAAATGATATGGAAGGATCAAGGTCACAACAGTACGAGTGCTCTGATAGCCATGAATAACCAGTTGCAGCATTCAAGGTCAGTGCTCACAAATCACATCCCCAAGGCAGAGGTCAGTGAGCCATGTAAGTGAGCATATGTGATGCTAAGCAAGATTTTTGGGTTTGTGGTTCCAGTGTTCGCCATGAATGAGTTTGTGTGTTGTGCTGTGTGTTCAGGGTGGTAGTTCATCAGTCTTGGCCTTGACCGCTAATAAGTATGTCTCCCAGCATTTGCCCCCACGCGAGAGTTGCTCCTCATTCAGAGTTGTTTAAAAGTGTGGGCCTCAGGTCTGTCCCACGTCTGCAGCACAAGGAGCTATACCCAGTTCTTTGGAGGGACAGGAGATTTCCAAGCCATGGCTATGCTGCGCTTAAACAGGACAAAGGCCAAGTGAATGAAATGGTGCAAGTGTTTGTCGCCCTTTGCCCGGGGTCGCACACCCAACAAGCAGGATTTGCGGGTGGAGATGAGAGGGTGTTTAGAAAGCTCCACCACCACTGTGGGGACTACCGTTCACCGCTGCGCTAATGATGCAACATAGCTACGCCGTGTGGAAGAAGGCGGCATTCCACAATTTACAGTGGGGACATTCAGTGAAAGTGTCGGGAACATGCGATGGATGCGAGTGGGGAAAGATAAGTGTGGTGGATATAATTGAACTGAGTGAAGTGAAATCGCAGGGAGCGGGAAATGCTCTTAGCCATCTGCATGGCTTGCGCCCATGCTGTATCAGGCAGTGCTATTGAGGGCCTGATACAGGGATGTGAGGACGGGTCATCTGTTGGTGGACATCAGTAATATGTTCAAGGCCTGTGATGTGGGTGGTTCGACCTCCCCGGTGCCCCACATCTCATGGGAAACAACCTTTACATCGCGATCATTAGACCGCGATCCCTTTACAAATCGGTCGTTACAACGACTGCGTTGTTATAACGCAATGCCATTACTACGCAAGTCATTACATCGACTTGCAGTAGATGGTACTCTCACATAAGGAATAGTATAATTTACTATTCCAACACCTTCCCTACTGTTACGTAGGCTGGAGCTGGAATAGTAAATGGCATCGCTTTGTAACAACGCGGTCGTTGTAAAGACCGCATTGTTACCTACCACATAGCAAAAGCCCGCGTTGTAATGTGCTATATTCCATTTCGTGGATCACTCGCTGTACAGCACAGCAGATGGCTTTCTATAGGATAAGATTGGTCCATAGTTTATTCTGAGGAATGTTTTCCTTATATTTTGTGAGTCCTGGGTTATAAACAGTAGAGGGATTGTGATCGTCATAGTCATAGTGACTGTGAACAGTAACACTTGAGTGTAATTTGGGGGCTTAATGTTAACGTTCTTTTTCTATATCGTTGATTTTTCGCGGTTTGATTTTGCTTTTACCTAAATATATAATTTAAGGACTTGTTAAAGTTTTTTAATCAAAATAACTGCCCTTTCTGGAAATTCCATCTCGATAAAGATTGTAATATCTGTTTCATACATCACTTAGACCCAACCCTCACACCCCCTCCAATAAGGTGTTTATACTTCAAGCCTATCCTTCCTGAGTTTCCAATTATTGGCTTACCCACAGCTCCTAGGGGTTGCTGTTATCCCTTCACCTACGCCCTCAAGAGGTATTATTGTGCCAGTGTTAGTTTGTGACCTGTACCTCACATGCATTTTAAATTCAGGCGCATTTCTTGCTCAGAATTGTCATGTGAGTACTTCAACACTATTTTGAGGGAGTGCTTTCCTTGATTAATAATTTGAAATGAGCACTGTGAAATCGTGTTGCACTAGTAAATTGTGGGTATTTTTCTTATTTTGACTCACCATAAATAGAATTTGTGTAAAAAAAATCTTTGCTAAAGTCCTAATTTTCACACTGAGGCAGCCTTGACTATGACTACTTTGCATTGTATCCCTAGTGTTTTTGAGAATCACAAGTATTTCATGAAGAATAAACTATACTCCAGAGAGTCAAGGAAGCCTTGGATGACCAGCTTTCCGAGTCAGACCCAGACATGCAGGCCCTCATTTATGGCATTTTAGCATAGGGCAGTGCAGCAAGGCACCTTGCTGCTTTGGCCTACGCCAAAGTGAAAAGGCAGGAATGCACTGTATTTATGCAATACAGTGCATTCCTGCCCTTTCTGCCTGTGCTGGTGCTATGCTGGCACCCTAGCACGTAGGCTGGTGCAAGGGTACCTCTGTTGCAAGCTGGGCCATTTTGTGCAGGATGGGTATCTTTCTACACAAAAACAATCCTACAAGGCTTTTTTTTATCTTTCTATGTGTGCCACATTCTCCATCACACATGGAAAGATGAAAAAGCAAGAAGAAATTCACATATTTCTCATTGGTACACCTCACTTCAGGAGGCTTATGAATTTGATGCTTCGACAGGTTTACATCACTTTGTAAATCTGGAGTAGAGTCAAATTGCATGAGTGTAGAGTAAATCGACGCAGAGATTTGCGCTGCAACCCATTACTCATGATTTATGAGGCCACTCAAAGCTATGCAGGTGCGAGAGCCCTGCATCATGCATGTTTGACTTTACGTTCTGCAAAAGTAACACAGGGCTCTCATAAACAAGCCCCCAAGTCTCTCCTTTGTTGCTGTGAGGTGGACCTGGTCTCGCTCTGGTAGGTCTCAACTAAAATTAGGTGCTGAAATCTGATCTTTAGTTTAGGTCCTTAACCCCTTCCACACTCATGACGAGCTGGGCTCGTCATGCAGTAGCCTCCCAGCACGCTCATGACGAGCCCAGCTCGTCATGAATAATGGGTTTTTGCATATTCCAGCACAGGGCTGGAACTCATCGAGCATCGATGTGGTTAATATGCAGGGTTCCCATATATAGTGAAACTAATGAACACCAATGTCGTGGCTACCTGCTACGTGTAGACCTATGAAGGTGCAAACCTGCGCCCGCCTGATCAAGATGCTAAAACAAAGATATTATTATTATTATTATTGTTGTCATTACTATTATTATTTTGTTGGTTTTACTGCTGTTGCTCTGTTACTGTTCTTGTCTTGTTTGGTGGTGTTATCACTGCTGCCATTTTTGGTGCTTTTGTTATTATAACAACTATATTAATATTAATACTATGTAATAGTAATAATATTATTATTATTGTTATTATTATTATTAATATTATTATTAATATACAAATAATAATAATAATAATAATAATAATAATAATAATAAGAAGAAGAAGAAGAAGAAGAAGAAGAAGAAGAATATCATGAGTAGTATTATCACACCTATTATTGGTATTCCTATTATGGTCGTAATAATAAAAATAATCATCATAGTAATGTTATTATTACTAGCATTCTTATATAATATGTATATTAATATGTTGTTATAATAACAATAGCACAAAAATGGAAGCGATAATAACACCATGAAAACACGACAATAACATTAACATAGCACAGGGCAATAAAACCAACAAAATACTACTACTGCTACTACTACTGCTAATAATAATAATGGGTTCACGGAACATATATTTTACAGAGTACTTTGATCCGTTTCACGCAAGGCCAATGGCCAGGCCAGGCCAATGACACTTAAATCCTATTCCTGAATGAAAGCAGCACATTTAGGGCTAATTGTCTGGAAAAAGGAAGTGAAAGGCACGCGCCCGGCCCGGGCAGGTCCATTCTGCCACCCCGGGAGGGAGAAACAGACGAGTGAAGCCCGGCCTGTCACCGTGCGTACGTGTCATGGAGAACCACGGCATTACCAGGTATAAAGGCTCGTGACACCTTCACCGAACATGGACGCTAATACCAGCTATGTTCAAAGACTAAGCTCATAAAATGAGCATCATTGGTGGGAAGTCATTATGCTAATAATACTTCGCATTCCTCGGCGCGAGCGCGTAGGTACAGTCACCCCAAGACAACTGTTCTGTGAGGACTCCACCGATGGTGTAAGAGGGAGAGGCGCGGATAAATGTATTCCTGGTTTCACGTGGACTCATCCAATGATGACAGCAGGCTCTTGACAGCGCTGCAAACTCCGAAAACGTGATAGAGCCAAATGGGGCTATGACTCAGAAGTATGATTCAACCACGGAGAGATGGGACGCTGCCAAGAAACGTGCCCACCTTCCTCCAAGCGAAACATGTTCTGTAGTATGCCCTCTGAGCCCCCCACCCCCGCCAGTGGTATACCTTTCCGAAAGAGCGCGATCACATTTCAGCCTTCAGCCAGCGCTTTGCGGAAACATCTTTCTGGAAAGATATTCTCTTCAAGCCCGGCTATCCTAGATTGGATGATACGCACTGCACGCCTGCGGGACAGGTGGGATTTTGCACTGACATGTCTGGATCACGTGGGTTGTGCGAGTGACAGACAATTTAATACCAACCTTTGCACCTACTGCAAATATTTTTTTTTTAAATGACTGATTGACCATTAAGCCGTTTGGTCGGTCTAAAAATCAGTGCAAATGTTGATGCAAAATTATTCACCAACACCAGGTCCATCTACATAAACTGTAACTGGTGATAGAGACCAGACCCAGTGGCATGTTTATAATCCAAAGTATACAAAAAAGTGATGGATGGAATGCTTGAATGAATCTCAGCCACTGGTAATTACTTGGGGCTGCATCCCAGTCCATTATTGTTTTGCACACCATGTCACCTCAATATGGACCCAGCAATATGCAAATCAGTCTTGACCCTTCTCCAATCGGAACAGTACGGCCCGTACTGCCAAGCCAGGTCCTCACTGGACCAGAAAACAAGCAACCCAGGACCAGTTTCACCCAAGTTATAGGCTCATCAGCCAGGTACATCTTGGTTTCAGTGACACAGTGTGCACGGGACCCACTTCCGGGCATACCTGTCCCACTCAGGGCGACAAACTAAACGATACAAAAAAGAGTCAAGGGTCAAGACTGATTTTCATATGACTGGGTACAAACTGAGGTGGCATGTTGAGCAAAAAATGCTGGATTGGAATGCTGCCCGAGTGATTGCCAGTAACTGAAACTAATTGAAGCATTCCATCCATCACTTTGTTGTTTTTGCATGAGTATAATCCAGCTACAATTTTACTCTGGTGAAGAACAGGTCTTCTTAATCCTTTTGCCTATCTTATACCTTCCAAAAGCTGCCTCTTCTCTCCCAATGTCAGATAACTGATATATATTCCAATGAAGTTGAAGAGGCCTGGACATTTTAGCCATTGTAAACATAGGCTCAATTGGCAAGACATGTAGGACTTTATCACAAGTTCAGGGCTGGATTCCGACCCCTGTGCCAACAGGAGGGATCTGAATTATAAATTGTGTGAAAATTGTCATACTCTCAGAGCTTTTTATGACAAACCTCACACCTGCTAAAATGTACCAAAGGGGTGGAGGGCAGAAAAATGCAAAAAAATGCTGACTTTGGTGTTTTAAATATTAATTCGGTAAAATATGTCTCATTTTCAAGTTGTGAATGTAAAATAGGAGGATTTTACCACACACGCCTTATTTTTAGAGTTCCCCGTGGGTGCCGCAGTGTTTGTACCCACTTTGCACGCCCCTGGGCACTTTGGGATTACAGAAGGTGCCGCAGACACTTGTGTGTCCCCTTCTCTAATACTGATAGAGCTGGCACACATAAAGCACCAGCGCTATCATCAGAGAGTGCTCCCTCATTTGCATGGGTGCATGGCCCGATGCAAATGAGGGAATCCCTTTGCCTCTGCACCCGCGACAAAATACAGACACGGGCACAGAGGCAAAGAAGCTGTGAGGAGGCACACTGACAGTGCAACACCTAAAAGGTCACGCACTGTCAGTGCATCCCCTGATGGCAGCCCTCTGGAGGGGGTCTCATGAATCCCCCAGACATCTCCTTGCTGGTGGGAGCAGTTACTCTCGGCATCCGCATGCATGGAGAGCGCTAATCCCCCTTCAAAGTGCAGAAGGGTTGCCGCCAGCACAGTGAAACATGGAGCAGCTTCAAAGCAGCCGCTCTGTTTTTGACCTGAATGTGCTGTCCTGCAGCACAGGTTTGCAGCTGCCCTGGGGCAGCGCCTTAACTATAATGTGGCACATTTTCCTGGTTAGCCCAGGGCACACCTTTTGAAAGGTGGGCTCAGTGCTAACCAGGACAATGCGCTGCGCATGTAATATAGCTCCAGCTAAACATTTAACCCTAAGGCGTTTTCTGGGTGTGGCAAATACACAATTTTTCATCACAGGCCATCGGCCAGGAAATGTACTGCTGCACACAGATGTAAATTCATGACTTTTAGGAATTCACAAACATTCTTGATAGTATGACTGGAGTTCTTGCTCCAGGCACAGGTTTCTAGGTATTCTACCAGAAACGGCATGTGATAGCTGCTATTTCCCCAATGCAGCGTTATACTCCGAGTACATCTACACTTTGGGGAAATGAAGCCATACGTGTGAAACCAAATTTTTTTCCTTATCTTTTTTTCCCATGTAAAGAACATGCTCCTTATGGAAAAACCTATTTCCTTTTGGGTGTGTTTCGTTCCCCTTCTGACCTTGAAAGGGGAGTAACTCCAGCCCTTAATACATTATGTTTCCGACCATTTCAGGAGTTTGTAAGTACCAACTAATTAACATGTTTGTGGGCATTCAACAAATCACAAGGAATCTCAAGTTATGCCTTAACCCTTCCACTCCCCACCCCTTACTCGGAGAGTGTTGCTACATAATTGTACGCAGTTGCGGTGCACAATTATGTAGAAGTAAAACCATTTAATTCAGATAGGTACAATTTAGGGCTGGGCATAATTCTCGCAACACCAGCTTAATTTGGCATAATTTTGGGCATTTGAAATAACAAAATGCCCGTATAATGCTTGAGATTAAGCCAAGTCATGTAAGAAGAAGACTGGGGAAAAATTCTAACACAATAGTACAGGAACCAACACGATTGGCTCAAACATGAGCTCCATTGTGCGAATGGGAACAGCAGTTCTACTTCAAATCGGGCTTTTGAAATCAACTCTACAATGCATTTTCAAGTTCGATTTTCACCCAGGTTGACTGTTTTAGTAATATTTTTAGTGCAATAAAGTTTGTTTTTTTTTGCAGGAAGTGACAATGATACTGGGAGGCCTCTTTCTGTCCTGGTGACTCTCCCTTCAGCTTTGTTCAGCTCTTGGTCATTTTGGATATGAATGTTGAAGGGAAAGCATCACTCTGTTTTTGTTTGCAATCTGTGATGCATCAGCAACTTCTGAATCTTTACTTTTTGGGAAAAATCAAGTAAGTCTTTGGAAAACATTTGTTGATTGAGGGAGGCCAAGCACCACTGATTTTGTTCTTTTTTTGTTTTGCTTTTTATTGTTTGCTGCTGGCTGTCCAGGAGTTTGAAGTAAAGGCCCATGTGGGATTAAGGTTTTGTAATGAACAATTATTGCTTTTTTGGGGGGGGATGTTGAGTACTGGGGCGATAATATATATTTTCTCAATTTTCTTGTGTTTTTTGTGAATTTTGTACAGATTTGTTAATCATTTTACTATATTGTTGTTTTACTATTAGAGGCAAGCTGGCCATGCTGTAGACTTTAGGATTATTTTTTATGTATTTTTCACAATAACACTACTACTGTGCTATCCATATTCTTTAATTATGTTTAGGGGCTTGTGAATGGCCTTTTATTAATGCAAAATACTGGTTATTTTTTTAGTACATTTGCTTGCTGGTGACTATGTTCAGGTCGATCCAGGAGTCCAGGCCAATGTAGCCATATATTTTCCTTTGTTCTCAGCTACCTTCTTCCTCATGTGCTTGCCCACTATTGTTTTGTGAATTGTTGTATTTATGAGATGGTTGATGATTGTGTTTTTTTCTGCAAATGGTAATAGTATTTTGAAAGGTTAATTGATGTTGCCTAGTGTTTTTTTTAAAGTTTCCCTTTTTTCTGACATTGCTGGTTTACTGGTGGTAGATAAAGAGCAATTCAATAGGTACGCCCAGACACATGTTGTATATATATCTATATGTCCGGCGTGAATCGACAGGCATGCTGTAAACTGGATCCGCCCGCCGATCTGGCTTTTACCTCATCAAGGTTGCTGCAGTGGATGACAGAGTGCGTCTCCAACAGGTGGGAACCTTGGTGCTTTGATTTATACGCGGCCGCGGGAGTTGCACCACCCGCAAGTTTGGGACCACGGAGCTCCGAATCACGGAGTCTCAATGTGGAGGCATCCATGGAAGATTGACAAGCAGGATGTGCGAGTGGAGGCCCATTGGTGGATTTGAAACATCTCAGACAGCGGCACATAACTGAAGCACACACTACAAGACCCACAAACCAACGCAGACTGATTCAAGTCGCCCATTGGTGGGCTCATATTTTTAAGAGGGAGGTGTGGCCTCTATGCCAAAATGACTGTCGCGCCACTGAAGAGTGCAATGAGCACGAAACGCGTCCGGCGTGAATCGACAGGCATGCTGAAAACTGGATCCACCCGCTGATCCGGCTTTTACCTCATGAAGGTTGCTGCAGTGGATGTCAGAGTGCGTCTCCAACAGGTGGGAACCTTGGAGCTTTGATTTATACGCGGCCTCCCAGTCGCGTTAGATGCACCACCCGCAAATTTGGGACCACTGAGCTCCAAATCACGGAGTCCTAATGTGGAGGCATCCATGGAGGATTGACAAGCCGGATGTGCAAGTGGAGGCCCATTGGTGGGCTTGAACCATCTCAGACAGCGGCACATAACTGAAGCACACACTACAAGACCCACAAACCAACGCGGACTCATTCGTGTCGCCCATTGGTGGGCTCATATTTTTAAGAGGGAGGTGTGGCCTCTATGCCAAAATGACTGTCACGCCGCTGAAGAGTGCAATGAGCACGAAATGAGTCCAGCGTGAATCAACAGGCATGCTGTAAACTGGATCCGCCCGCCGAACCGGCTTTTACCTCATGAAGGTTTCTGCAGTGGATGTCAGAGTGCATCTCCAACTGGTGGGAACCTTGGTGCTTTGATTTATACGCAGCCTCCCAGCCGCGGGAGTTGCACCACCCGCAAGTTTGGGGCCACGGAGCTCTGAATCACGGAGTCTCAATGCGGATGCATCCATGGAAGATTGACAAGCCAGATGTGCGAGTGGAGGCCCATTGGTGGACTTGAAACATCTCAGACAGCGGCACATAACTGAAGCACACACTACAAGACCCACAAACTAACGCGAACTAATTCGAGTCGCCCATTGGTGGGCTTATATTTTTAAGAGGGAGGTGTGGCCTCTATGCCAAAATGACTGTCGCGCCACTGAAGAGTGCAATGAGCACGAAACGCGTCCGGCCTGAATCGACAGGCATGCTGTAAACTGGATCCGCCCGCTGATCCGGCTTTTACCTCATTAAGGTTGCTGCAGTGGATGTCAGAGTGCGTCTCCAACAGGTGCGAACCTTGGAGCTTTGATTTATACGCGGCCTCCCAGCCGCGTGAGATGCACCACCTGCCTATTTGGAACCACGGAGCTCCAAATCACGGAGTCTTCATGTGGAGGCATCCATGGAGGATTGACAAGCCGAATGTGCGAGTGGAGGCCCACTGGTGGGCTTGAAACATCTCAGGCAGCGGCGCATAACTGAAGCACACACTACAAGACCCACAAACCAACGCGGACTCATTCGAGTCGCCCATTGGTGGGCTCATATTTTTAAGTGGGAGGTGTGGCCTCTGTGCCAAAATGACTGTCACTCCGCTGAAGAGTGCAATGAGCACAAAACGTGTCCGCGTGAATCGACAGGCATGCTGTAAGCTGGATCCGCCCACCGATCCGGCTTTTACCTCATGAAGGTTGCTGCAGTGGATGTCAGAGTGCATCTCCAACAGGTGGGAACCTTGGTGCTTTCATTTATACGCGGCCTCCCAGCAGTGTGAGTTGCACCACCTGCCAAATTTGGGACTACTGAGCTCCGATTCACGCAGTCTCAATGTGGAGGCATCCATGGAGGATTGACAAGTCGAATGTGCAAGTGGAGGCCCATTGGTGGGCTTGAAACATATCAGACAGCGGCACATAACTGAAGCACACACTTCAAGACCCACAAACCAACGTGGACTCTTTCAAGTCGCCCATTGTTGGGCTCATATTTTTAAGTGGGAGGTGTGGCCTCTATGCCAAAATGACTGTCACGCCGCTGAAGAGTGCTATGAGCATGAAACGAGTCCAGCGTGATTCGACAGGCATGCTGTAAACTGGATCCGCCCGCCAATCCGGCTTTTACCTCATGAAGGTTGCTGCAGTCGAAGTCAGAGTGCGTCTCCAACAGTTGGGAACCTTCGTGCTTTGATTTATACGTGGCCTCCCAGCCGTGGGAGTTGCACCACCCGCAAATTTGGGGCCACGGAGCTCCGAATCACGGAGTCTCAATGTGGAGGCATCCATGGAGGATTGACAAGCTGGATGTGCGAGTGGAGGCCAATTGGTGGGCTTGAAACATCTCAGACAACGGCACACAACTGAAGCACACACTACAAGACCCACAAACCAACGCAGACTCATTTGAGTCGCCCATTGGTGGGCTCATATTTTTAAGTGGGAGGTGTGGCCTCTATGCCAAAATGACTGTCGCGCCGCTGAAGAGTGCAATGAGCACGAAACGCGTCCGACGTGAATCGACAGGCATGCTGTAAACTGGATCCGCCCGCCGATCTGGCTTTTACCTCATGAAGGTTGCTGCAGTGGATGTCAGAGTGCGTCTCCAACAGGTGGCAACCTTGGAGCTTTGATATATATATATATATGATATATATATACCTATATTCGTTGTTGGGTTGGCGTACATGCTTGCCTGCTGCTGACAAGCTGAGAGGAGCTGATTTGGATATATTTTTATATATATATATATATATTCACTGAAAAAACCATAGGTTATACACCATATATAGTTAGGAATTAGCATTTAAAAAACCTTATTTTACTCACACAAAACCATTGAAATTCCATATATAATTAGTTGCACTAACTATATATCGCGCACCCGCAATCCACTGCTGATCATGTCACATATTACATCATTCATGACATGGTCAGTGACATCACTGATGACATCACTGATGACATCTCAAATGACATCACTGATGAGATCACTGATGACATCTCATTTGACATCAATGACCACATCACTGATGATATCATTCATGTGACAATACAATGCATCTCCTCACGTTTTAATATAACCTCTGTTTCACCCAGTGTTAAATACAGAGTATAATTTTTGAAACCATTGACACACCAATACTAGTTACTACATACGTACTCACTGATTCCTACGTCTACACACACATTCACTCATTCACCCATACAATCATTCATACATACAATCACTCATCTTTACAACACTATCATATGCACTCATACACCTATACAGACACTTACACTCTGCCACTCATCCATGGAGTTACTCACACACCTAGTCAGTCCTGTAAAGAATCAATCACACTTCCATTTTCTTGTCTATACAGTTAAACATAGAGCACCTTACATTTTCAAACATATACTAACACATACTTACTTTCTTATACAATCATTGATACAAGTACACATTGATCTGCACAGAGTCACACACCTCCCAGCCAGCCACACACACACTCAGTCTCCTATACAAATACTTGGACAATCAATCAATAACCCATATAGTTAATCATATAGCTACTGATCAACACATGCAGCAGTTTACAGAACAACAGACATAATGATGCACAAATTAAGACAGTTTAGTCACTAACCCATGCACTCAGTGAGACACATTTAATCACTCACTCATACATTCAGTCATGCACCTACTAAATCCTTCGTCCAGACACTTATACATCTACTCATTCTTCAATATGTAAAACATATTTAAACTTTACAGAAACACACAGTCACTGGATGATGTCATCAGTGATCTCATCAGTGATGTCATTTGAGATGTCATCAGTGATGTCATCAGTGATGTCACTGACCATGTCATGAATGATGTAATATGTGACATGATCAGCAGTGGATTGCGGGTGCGCGATATATAGTTAGTGCAACTAACTATATATGGAATTTCAATGGTTTTGTGTGAGTAAAATAAGGTTTTTTAAATGCTAATTCCTAACTATATATGGTGTATAACCTATGGTTTTTTCAGTGAATTTTCAAGGTTTTGTAAATGCTAATTCCTAACTATATATGGTCTATAACCTATGGTTTTTTCAGTGAATTTCAATGGTTTTTTAATAGCAAATATCATAAGCTGTCGAATGTCAAGTACGTGGTAAGTAAAAACATTTTCGTGTTTATGCACACTGATCTGCTTTGAATGCTGCCCCCCACCCCTCATTTCTATTAGGAGTACTCTCTCTTTGCAGATAGTGAAGGGTAGTTAACGCAGCCCTTTGCCCCCTTTGTAATCCGTCGTGCCTGCTTCTCTCTCCATTTGATTGATTGTTCTCTTTGGTTCATTCTCTATTTACAAACAAGCACAGAGTCGCAATACTCTGTTTAGTCTTTGCAGATAGCGAAAAATCGTGTAAAAAAACAAAAGGAATCAAGCAAAATCAGTAGACCACTAATGGGATCTCGTTTTGACCTCGCTAAAATAGAAACATTAGGAACAACCTGTTGAAAATAGCAATGCGTATGTACATAAGCGGCGTTCATTTGTGTTCACAGTACCCCTTGTTGATTGTTTCAATCGAGCATTGAATTGTTCGAAGTTAATTCTCTTAAGGATCTTCTCTACCTGCAAACGAGGAAGAATAGGAATATTCTCTCTCCCTTTGCAGATAGTGAAGGGTAGGTAACGCAAGCCTTTAACACGTCGTACCTATTTCATTCCTCATTGATTGATTGATTGTCCGAACATTGACTGTTTGGGAATTAGTTCTTTTTGGAGGTATTCCCTGTTTGCAAATAAACGTAGGAAAATCTTTGCAAGTAGTGAAAGGGTACGTAATGCGGACCTTTCTCCCCCGTTGTAATCTGTCATGCCTATCTACTCCCCACTGATTGATGCACCTTTTTCACCCGGACCATTTACTAGAGGTACGTCATCTGGCCCGACCAGAGAGCACCCCTAGTGAAAAGGACATATGCAATAATAACGAAGTGATCACTGTATCCTGTTAACAGAAACTTTACCATGAAACAACCTGGAAAGAAAAAAATAGGAAAACGAAAATCAGTAGGCCACTGATGAACATGAACTTTTATTAAACAACGAACAAAGAAACGATAACATAACGTAATGATAAAACCTATTAATGTCCTAGAAACAAGAAAACGTTAAAATATGCCAGTGGTGAGAGACCAGAAAAACAGTAAGAGAAACCAAATCACCCCTCGCTGTCCCACCGCCTGCCACGCCAAAAAAATCGATAGACTAGGGAAAATGCAAGTCAGTAGAACATCCGCCCCCACTCTGGAAACTTCCAAGGTGGGGCAGGGTTCCGGCTACGCCCAGCCGGGAGCAGCCCATATAAGGCAGGTCCTGCTGCCACGCCTCGGCCAGGAGATCCTAACGTAGGGTGTAGCCGGAGGAGAGGCCGAGGCCAGCGGGACCCGGCCAGGGGATTGCCTTTACAGCGCTGAACAGTTGCAGGGGGGGGAATGTCTCCTCGACCCTCCCCTCTCTCTCCCAGTCCGGCCGCGGTGGCCCTTGAGAGTTGCAGGTAGTCCTGCCACATGCTCTTCCGGTCCGGCCACCAACGGTCGGGGGGCCGAGGCCGACGGGATCCGGCTGCAGCCGATAAACCAAGAAACCCGTTCATGGGGCCAGAGCCAGGGGCGTCCGGCCGACATCCACCGGAAGCCCGGCCCGAAGACGGACGGGACACTTCTTTCTTTTATAATGGCTGCGACAACACTGGGGTGGGATGTCTTGCACATGCCTCCGACCCCCCCCCCCCCTCGTCCTCATCGCCTGGTCCGGCCATAACAAATCTCAAGCGAGACGCCGTGGGGTGCACTGGGAGGGAGAGACGGTGCGAACAGGCCTCTCCCGCCTCCCCAGGTGGAGGCTTCCCAGCTGCACCCTCAGCGCTCCAGGCGCCCGGAAAAGGGTTCTTCCACTGTGGCCATGCTGCAACGTCTCGCCCGGCAGGGTGGAGCCCGTCCGCTCATGTGACCCCGCGATCGCCGGTAGCTGCCGAACTCTCAAAATGGCGGTCGACCTGGCAAGAGCGGGCCCAGCATAAAGAAATGGCCCGGTCACTGGTTGACTCCACCACCGTAGTCCTCCACGACCTTGAAGATTCTAGAGGAGCCGCGGGAGTCTCCGACCCCCGATGGGGAATGACTGCCATGATCGCCCGTGGAGTGACGAAACTGTATCCGCGGGACGTCGGCGCTCCCATGCTGGCGCCAGCCTCACTTTGAATTACTAGAATCCTGCAGACCTCACTTCCGGTGAAAGCACAGTGTGACCCGGTAGGAAAAATTATTGCACCCCCTCCCCTTTTTGACTGATAGTTCAAACCACCGATCCTTTCCTTTGCCCTTTTAACGGAACTTTGGACTGCCTCCCCCTCTTTTACATTTTCTAGAGAAAACAAAACATTAACCACTACATTAGCATAGCAGTTGACACCAGAACTGTTTTCAAATTGAAAACCAACAACATCTTCAACAGAATCCTTTTTGTTTCTGCTGTGACCCTGCTACAGCACAGGCATTGTCCCCAGCAGTAATTCTGCAATGCCGGTAAGAATAGCTGTGGTGCCTACTGGACTCACTCACCCCCGCGGCGACCCACGCCGTTTTTTGCTGGGCGGCAACTTACTAGACATCACTTTCGTGCCATCTAGATTTCAGCGCGTTCTGCTGCCTTGGAACTATTCGCACAACAGACCGCTACTGACAAGAATATTTCATTATTGGTGCTGTCAATTTCAATAAATCTATTGGATAATTCAAAAGAAATTGCCACGGTCTCTTCGTTGTTTAAATGTTTTTACTGTTTTTGTTTTCTTGTATATATTTATATGTTATTAACGTTTTATATTCCTACTACTTTGTTGGAGTGCTATATATTTTTAATGTGACACATAATTGTAAAAACTTTGATGTACAAAGAGTCATTCCTGGAATCTTCCGCTTCAGGCTCGGTCCCCTCCCCAATCACAATACAGGATGGTTTTCAGATAGTAGGAACACGTGTGGTGTGACGGATCTCATCGGGTGTGGGCCTTGATCTACTATAACTCCTTTGAAGAGGGGTGATTCTTTACAGCTGGGGCCATAAACTACATCTGCAGGGCTAGCTGATAGCCTGGACAATCGGACACAGAGAAAGAGGAATGTCAGAGGGTGCGGTAGTGAATAGGGCGAAAGGGAGGTGTCGGGCGGGCACAGAGTGTGATTCTCAGGGAAGAGCAGCGCAGATGGGGGGAGGTTTATTGCCCATGCATAAGACAGAGAGCGGTGGTGACCAGTGCCTAGGGAAGATGCTTGCGTGGGTGAGGAGCCATGCTACGAATCGACAGCGTGCAGAGAGTGGGTCTGGTCAAGACATCTAAAATGGCTGCCGTGCACGACAAAAGTGTGGCATTTCAAAAAAGGCAAGATGGCGCAGACAATGTTTTTCAACACTTCCTCATTTCCTTCGAATCGAACGTTAACAGACGTTGGGGCATATTACCAAAGTTAAGCGATATTTATCGCTAACGATGCTTACCAACCAATTTTTTACCACTAAGCATCGTCAGAAATTATCGAAGATAAACCTTGCTATTATCAAGGTTTATCGCAAATGCGATAATAAACGGCCGCAATGCATGAATATCGCTAAAAACTCAGCGATATTCATGCATTACCGAGCTAATGCTCTTAGCCATGTTATCCACCTCCCATTGGATAACATGGCTAAGAACTGCTCAGGGCAGGTGTTACCTTTTGGAGATATTCACGCTTAGCGCGAATATCTCCAAAAGTTGGTAATAGGAGATAGATATCTTGCATGTTGTAATGCAAGTTATTGTGGTATATGGAACTCATACCATAATCTCTCAGGAAAGCAGAAACTGATCCTTTTGGGACCGCCTAAAAAGGCCTAGGGGGTGAGGAGTACTCTACTTTGCCCCCTTTTCACGTTCCGAACTATTTTATTTTACTCTCTTCTGTAATTACACAAAATAGCAGCGATAAGATGCATCGGAGACACACAGTGAGAGAAAGGAGGCCGGAGATGAAGAAGAGATGTCAAATACACATTGGAGATAATATAGTGGCAGAAGGGAAGTAAATATGAGTAAACTTACCATGTAACATAAAAATGTTGCACTCTATACTATAAGTCTCATTTTATACTACAATCACTTCGCTACAACCTCATAAATTAAAAATAAAAATGAATAATGTCTCAAACAATTTTTGATTTCTAAATATAAATTTATTCTTCAGAATTTTCTAAATTTGAAAGAACTAGTAACATGTCCTCATCAGCAATGTCCTCATTAAAAGTCTCCAATGATGATTCTTGTAACTCTATGGTCTCCAAACACTCGATAAATTCGCCATCAAGAGATTGATCAAAAAAATCATTCAAGTCATCTCCTCCTTGTGACAATATTTCATTATTGGTGCTGTCAATTTCAATCAATGTAGTGGAATCATTCAAGTCATCTCCTCGTGACAATATTTCATTATTGGTGCTCTCAATTTCAATCAATGTAGTGGAATCATTCAAGTCATCTCCTCCTTGTGACAATATTTCATTATTGGTGCTGTCCATTTCAATCAATCTAATGGAATCATACAAGTCATCTCCTCCTTGTGACAATATTTCATTATTGGTGCTCTCAATTTCAATCAATGTAGTGGAATCATTCAAGTCATCTCCTTGTGACAATATTTCATTCTTGGTGCTGTCCATTTCAATCAATCTAATGGAATCATACAAGTCATGTCCTCCTTGTGACAATATTTCATTATTGGTGTTCTCAATGTCAATCAATGTAGTGGACAATTCAAAAGAAATTGCCACGGTCTCTTCATTGTGAGCCATTTTATTTTGAAATTGCTTGCTGTAAATTGCAGAAAAAAATAATCCCTTTCATTTATCGTTTTTAGTAATACATAATATAAAACTAACTTTATCAAGTATTTAGTATAACAGAAGGACTGCAAATAAATAACAGAAAACATTTTTCAAATTATCTTCAAGTGTACAACATAGTTCCCCTTACAAATTAACAACTCACCTTTTTAAAAGTAGCAGAAGTGTTAGTACTGTGTAAATCAAACACCAGAAATTCACCACCAAAAATTCCTCACAAATGTACCTCAGACAGTAGTATCACAAAATGGCTGTGGTTTCTCTCATTTGACATATATACATAACCAATTAACTTTCATCACACACAAATACAAAACCAAAGTAACATTTTAATTGGTTCTAAATTTCAACACTTTCAAATGTGTTTTCCCCATGCAATTTTCCATAGGACATTTACATACGTCTACAGCCTGAATGGCTGAACGGAATTACACCAAACTTGACAAAATGGTACATCAAACCTAAGAGGTCAGGAAGGATCTACTATGCCCCCTTATGGTCATTTCCCCCTTCGCTTTGGCCTCCTCTTGTCTCTCAATCCTACCGAGAGACAAGATGGCGGCCGCTACGGACTGTTTGGAATGTTGACAGACGCCGGAGAACCAATCAGCTTCGCAAAGCTCCGTAACGCGAAAAGTACGCGAAGCGGAGCGCTGTTACAGATATATATCTTTTTTTGAACGTTAATTTCTCAAAATCCACTGGAGCACATATATTGAGACCTAGCAAAGGCACATCGGGCTACCAGTCCCTAATATTTTGCCAAGTTTCGTGCAAATCCATTCAGCCGTTCGATTATTATTATTTTTTTTTTTTTTTGCCCCGCGGAGCCCTTTTAAAACCTCCACATCAAACGTAGGGGGTGAGCGAGGATCTACTATTCCCCCTTATGGTCATTTGCCCCTTCGCTTTGGCCTCCTCTTGTCTCTCGATCCTACCGAGAGACAAGATGGCGGCCGCTACGGACTGTTTGGAATGTTGACAGACGCCGGAGAACCAATCAGCTTCGCTTCACAAAGCTCCGTTGCGCAAAAAGTACGCGTCCTGGAGCGCTGCCCGGTCCGCTGTTACAGATATATATCTTTTTTTAAACGTTAATTTCTCAAAATCCACTGGAGCACATATATTGAGACCTACAAAAGGCACATCGGGCTACCAGTCCCTACAATTTTGCCAAGTTTCGTGCAAATCCATTCAGCCGTTCGGGCTAAAAGTGAGGCCAACCGCCCTATGGAAAACTCAATGTTAAAAACACATTTTGGGACCCCCCTTCTTTCTCTGCCCCCCCTTAACAACCCCCCCCCAAATTTTCAGGGGCTGCTCAGAAACAAAATGTTCCATTTTCCTGAAAATTTCAGCCAATTCCGTCCACAAACGCCAAAGTTATTAGACATAGAATTTTCAAAAATCCCATAGAGAAAAAATCCTAACTATATATACCTACTGGCGACCGCCAGTAGGTAATATATATATATATAAATATATATATATATATATATATATATATATATATATATATATATACACATATATATTACCTACTGGCGGTCGCCAGTAGGTATATATAGTTAGGATTTTTTCTCTATGGGATTTTTGAAACTTCTATGTCTAATAACTTTGGCGTTTGTGGACGGAATTGGTTGAAAATTTCAGGAAAATTGAACATTTTGTTTCTGAGCAGCCACTGAAAATTTGGGGGGGTTTCGTCAAGGGGGGGCCGAGAAAAAAGGGGGGTCCCAAAACTGCAGTCGAAGTCAGAGTGCGTCTCCAACAGTTGGGAACCTTCGTGCTTTGATTTATACGTGGCCTCCCAGCCGTGGGAGTTGCACCACCCGCAAATTTGGGGCCACGGAGCTCCGAATCACGGAGTCTCAATGTGGAGGCATCCATGGAGGATTGACAAGCTGGATGTGCGAGTGGAGGCCAATTGGTGGGCTTGAAACATCTCAGACAACGGCACACAACTGAAGCACACACTACAAGACCCACAAACCAACGCAGACTCATTTGAGTCGCCCATTGGTGGGCTCATATTTTTAAGTGGGAGGTGTGGCCTCTATGCCAAAATGACTGTCGCGCCGCTGAAGAGTGCAATGAGCACGAAACGCGTCCGACGTGAATCGACAGGCATGCTGTAAACTGGATCCGCCCGCCGATCTGGCTTTTACCTCATGAAGGTTGCTGCAGTGGATGTCAGAGTGCGTCTCCAACAGGTGGCAACCTTGGAGCTTTGATATATATATATATATGATATATATATACCTATATTCGTTGTTGGGTTGGCGTACATGCTTGCCTGCTGCTGACAAGCTGAGAGGAGCTGATTTGGATATATTTTTATATATATATATATATATATATATATATATATATATATATATATATATATATATATATACACATATATATTACCTACTGGCGGTCGCCAGTAGGTATATATAGTTAGGATTTTTTCTCTATGGGATTTTTGAAACTTCTAAGTCTAATACCTTTGGCGTTTGTGGACGGAATTGGTTGAAATGTTCAGGAAAATGGAACATTTTGTTTCTGAGCAGCCACTGAAAATTTGGGGGGGTTTCGTCAAGGGGGGGCCGAGAAAAAAGGGGGGTCCCAAAACGCGTTTTTTTCCCATGTTAATTTCCATAGGGCGGTTGGCCTCACTTTTAGCCCGAACGGCTGAATGGATTTGCACGAAACTTGGCAAAATTGTAGGGACTGTTAGCCTGATGTGCCTTTGCTAGGTCTCAAGATATGTGCTCCAGTGGATTTTGAGAAATTAACGTTCAAAAAAAGATATATATCTGTAAGCGCGCTCCGGGTAGCGCTCCGGTTCGCGTACTTGACGCGTAACGGAACTTCGCGAAGCGAAGCTGATTGGCTCTCCGGTGTCTGTCAACATTCTAAACAGTCCGGAGCGGCCGCCATCTTGTCTCTCGGTAGGATCGAGAGACAAGAGGAGGCCAAAACAAAGGGGGAAATGACCATAAGGGGGCATAGTAGATCCTCCCTGACCCCCTAGGTTTGATGTGGAGGCTTTAAAAGGGCCCCACGGGGCAAAAAAAATAATATTTTTTTTCTTTGTTTTTGCGTGGGGAGCGCCCGGTACGCGCACCTGGAAGCGGTCCGAGGAGCGTACTATGAGGAAAAAAGAAAGACAGGGTATAAAAATTTGGGCAATTTTGTTATAAATGGAAGGTAGTTCTGAAAAGAACTGTTTTTTTATTCTTTTTATTTTTTTATTTTTTTTATTAATTTTCTGAACAATTTTTTGATTTTTTTTTTATTTTTGAAAACTATTTTGTGTTTTTTTTGTGTTTTTAAAGAGGAAATAACAAAAAAGCAGGGTTTGAACATGTCTCAACAGGAGCAAAAAAAAATAAAAAGGATTCATTGTTTTCTCATCTTGTTGCATTTATGATTTTCTCCAGCTCGGTTAATCAAAGTAATACTCTTCTCTCTATAACAAATAGTTCCTCCACAATATATACAAACTATTTTGTAGTGTTCAAAAGGAGCTTGAATATTGTCTGGTCCGGCGAATGAGCTTTGTCCACTGGAGGTGCTGGGGATGACATTTGGGGGATTGGCAGCAAGATCCCATACTTGTGCTTGGGAAAGATTATTAGGGTGCCATCGCTCCATGTGGCAAATCATTGTATGATTGCCAAAGCTGTATTTCTTGTTGGGGTTGCCACGAGAAAGTATATTTTTACATATCAAACAAGACACCTGGGGTGCATTGACCTTATTTTGTCCAGGTGGAATTTTAAAAAATTGCCATATGTAGTGCTCTTTAATATGGCTCTGCCTTGGTGTTTCTGGCAGGAACTGCCTTACTTGCTCTTCCTCCTCCTCCTCCTCTTCGTCCTCATTATCTTCCTCTCTACCAAAGTCCAGTGTTGGAGGTGGTCCTTTTGGTGGTGGTGGTGGTGGTGGTGGTTGCTGAGAAGCACCAGCTGCAGCTATTACAGAAGCCATTTTGAAAAATAGGTCTTGCTCTCTGGAAGTAGAAAGTAAGAATGAGGTAAAAACAAGGAGGGGTTTTCATCATTTGGGAAAAAAAATAGTTCTAAACCAATGAAAAGTGTTATTTTTAGGTCACATGATCTAGCCTAACAACATTAGGAAACCAAAAGTGAAATGAACCAATGAAAAGTGTTATTAACAAGTCACATGACAAATCACATGACCTGTTATGCTTACGTTACGCGCTCCGCGCCGCGCCCCGGATCGCTTCCGGGAAGCTGCGCTTCGCGCTTCGCTTCGCGGACCGGAGCGCTTCCGGGTGCGCTGACGCGGCGCGTCATATGATGCATTACGCGACAACGCGATACTTCGCGATTACGCGATGCGTCACGATGTTGTTTTCTAACGTGGCAGTTGCGCAAACGGAACGTTTACCGGTTCGCGGACCAGGTCGCGGCAAGAAATTGAGCTAACGGGAAGCTACCCGGTTCGCGGACCGGAAGCGAAACAAAAAAAAAGATTAAAAAAAATACATTAAAAAATTGTATTAAAAACATATAAAATATATTTTTCGATTTAAAGAAGAATACATTTTAAAGCTTTTGATATTTGCTATTAAAAAACCATTGAAATTCACTGAAAAAACCATAGGTTATACACCATATATAGTTAGGAATTAGCATTTACAAAACCTTAAAAATTCACTGAAAAAACCATAGGTTATAGACCATATATAGTTAGGAATTAGCATTTACAAAACCTTATTTTACTCACACAAAACCATTGAAATTCCATATATAGTTAGTTGCACTAACTATATATCGCGCACCCGCAATCCACTGCTGATGATGTCACATATTACATCATTCATGACATGGTCAGTGACATCACTGATGACATCACTGATGACATCTCAAATGACATCACTGATGACATCACTGGTTTGACATTACTGATCACATCACTGATGACATCATTCATGTGATAATACGATGAACTTCTTCAGACTCTAATATAACCTTAGATACACTCAGTGTAAACAGACACTCACAGACTGTCACTCATCCATGAAGTTACACACACACCTAGTCAGTCATGCAAAGAATCAATCACACCTCCATTTTCTCAACTATACAGTTATACACACCTTACTTATTCAAACACATACTAACACATATTTACTCTCTTATACAATCCCGGATACAAGTTCACAATGATCCATACAGCCACTCACACATTCACTGGCTCTTATGCACAGTTATTTATATATGTCAACTCTCACATGTACTGTGTTTTACATATGTACTTACTTTGACATGTAGCACTGAGATATCCATTCACTCACCAATACACTCATGCACACAGTCAACCCCCCATACAGCTGTTTCCACATGCACTTTTGAACCCATACATCTAGTGAATCAACTGCTCACACATCTATGCACAGAGTCATACACCTACCAGACACCCACACACACACTCAGTCTCCCATACAAATACATGGGCAACCAATCAATAACCCATATAGTTACTCGTATAGCTACTGATCAACACATGCATCAGTTTACAGAACAAAAGATATAATGATGCAGAAATTAAGACAGTTTAGTCACTAACCCATGCACTCAGTGAGACACATTTAATCACTCACTCATACAGTCAGTCATGCACCTACTAAATCCTTCATCCAGACACTTATAAATCCACTCATTCTTCAATATGTAAGACATATTTTAACTTTACAGAAACATACAGTCATTGGATGTTGTCATCAGTGATGTCATCTGTGATGTCATTTGAGATGTCATCAGTGATGTCATCAGTGATGTCATTTGAGATGTCATCAGTGATGTCATCAGTGATATCACTGACCATGTCATGAATGATGTAATATGTGACATCATCAGCAGTGGATTGCGGGTGCGCGATATATAGTTAGTGCAACTAACTATATATGGAATTTCAATGGTTTTGTGTGAGTAAAATAAGGTTTTGTAAACGCTAATTCCTAACTATATATGGTCTATAACCTATGGTTTTTTCAGTGAATATATATATATATATATATATATATACATTACCTACTGGCGGTCGCCAGTAGGTATATATAGTTAGGATTTTTTCTCTATGGGATTTTTGAAAATTCTATGTCTAATAACTTTGGCGTTTGTGGACGGAATTGGCTGAAATTTTCAGGACAATGGCACATTTTGTTTCTGAGCAGCCCTTGAAAATTTGGGGGGGGGTCGTCAAGGGGGGGCCGAGAAAAAAGGGGGGTCCCAAAACGTGTTTTTAACATTGAGTTTTCCATAGGGCGGTTGGCCTCACTTTTAGCCCGAACGGCTGAATGGATTTGCACAAAACTTGGCAAAATTGTAGGGACTGGTAGCCCGATGTGCCTTTTGTAGGTCTCAATATATGTGCTCCAGTGGATTTTGAGAAATTAACGTTTAAAAAAAGATATATATCTGTAACAGCGGACCTGGCAGCGTCCCAGGACGCGTACTTTACGCGCAACGGAGCTTTGTGAAGCGAAGCTGATTGGTTCTCCGGCGTCTGTCAACATTCCAAACAGTCCGTAGCGGCCGCCATCTTGTCTCTCGGTAGGATCGAGAGACAAGAGGAGGCCAAAGTGAAGGGGCAAATGACCATAAGGGGGCATAGTACATTGTCGCTCACCCCCTAGGTTTGATGTGGAGGTTTTAAAAGGGCCCCGCGGGGCAAAAAAAAATAAAAATAATAATAATCGAACAGCTGAATGGATTTGCACGAAACTTGGCAAAATTGTAGGGACTGGTAGCCCGATGTGCCTTTGCTAGATCTCAATATATGTGCTCCAGTGGATTTTGAGAAATTAACGTTCAAAAAAAGATATATATCTGTAACAGCGCACCGCTTCGCGTACTTTTCGCGTTACGGAGCTTTGCGAAGCGAAGCTGATTGGCTCTCCGGTGTCTGTAAACATTCCAAACAGTCCGTAGCGGCCGCCATCTTGTCTCTCGGTAGGATCGAACAGCTGAATGGATTTGCACGAAACTTGGCAAAATTGTAGGGACTGGTAGCCCGATGTGCCTTTGCTAGGTCTCAATATATGTGCTTCAGTGCATTTTGAGAAATTAACGTTCAGAAACAAGATATATATCTGTAACAGCGCTCCGCTTCGCGGAGATAAAATTATATGTGTATTACCTAGCTGTTGCTAACACCAGTTAGCGTCGGCTAGTAGAATATAGCGACCATCTTGGGCCCCACTTTGCATGTGAGTGATATTTATCACTAATGACATGCAAAGTGGGCATGCCAAGATGTTAGCGACTGGAAACAGTCGCTAACATCGCTATCTCCTATTATCAACTTTTGGAAATATTCGAGATAAGCGCGAATATCTCCAAAAGCTACCACCTGCCCTGAGCAGTTCTTAGCCATGTTATCCAATGGGAGGTGGATAACATGGCTAAGAGCATTAGCTCGGTAATGCATGAATATCGCTGAGTTTTCAGCGATATTAATGCATTGCGGTCGTTTTTTATCGTATCTCCGATAAACCTTGATAATAGCAAGGTTTATCTGCGATAATTCCTGACGGTAAAAAAATCGTTGCTAAGCATCGTTAGGGATAAATATCGCTTAACTTTGGTAATATGCCCCAACGTCTGTTAACGTTCGATTCGAAGGAAATCAGGAAGTGTTGAAAAACATTGTCTGCGCCATCTTGTCTTTTTTCAAATGCCACACTTTTGTCGTGCACGGCAGCCATTTTAGATGCCTTGACCAGACCCACTCTGTGCACGCTGTCGATCCTTAGCATGGCTCCCCACCCCCGCAAGCATCTCCCCCAGGCAGTGGTCACCCCCGCTCTCTGTCTTATGCATGGGTAATAAACCTCCCCCCATCTGCGCTGCTCTTCCCTGAGAATCACACCCTGTGCCCGCCCGACACCTCCCTTTCGCCCTATTCACTACCGCACCCTCTGACACTCCTTTTCCTCTGTGTCCGATTGTCCAGGCTGGTCCTAGGGTATCAGCTAGCCCTGCAGATGTAGTTTATGGCCACAGCTGTAAAGAATCACCCCTCTTCAAAGGAGTTATAGTAGATCAAGGCCCACACTCGATGAGATCCGTCACAGCAGAAGCGTTGCTATTATCTGAAAACCATCCTGTATTGTGATTGGGGAGGGGACCGAGCCTGAAGCGGAAGATTCCAGGGATGACTCTTTGTACATCAAAGTTTTTACAATTATGTGTCACATTAAAAATATATAGCACTCCGACAAAGTAGTAAGATTATAAAACTTTAATAATTTATAAATATATACAAGAAAACAAAAATAGTAATAACATATAAACATTTTTAGGGAAAAACAACGAAGTAGCGGTCGGCTGTGCGAATAGTCCCAACGCAGCACAACGTCCAGATTTCCGGCGTGGGGCGTCGCGGGGGGTGGGTCATCAGTAGCAAACTGTTGTGCGAATAGTTCCAAGGCAGCAGAACGCGCTGAAATCTAGATGACACGAAAGTGATGTCTAGTAAGTTGCCACCCAGCAAATAACGGCATGGGGCGTCGCGGGGGGTGGGTCATCAGTAGCAAACTGTTGCGCGAATAGTTCCAAGGCAGCAGAACGATGGCACCAAGGTGATGTCCAGTAAGTTGCCGCACTGGTTTTGGTATCCTACAATGCTGCTCCGAATAACGGCGTGGGGCGCTCCGGGCGTGAACGGGCCTCTCCAGGTGGAGTGTCATCTGTTGTAGTGGGGCGCCCCTTTACCGTTTCAGTTGCCATTCCGTCCGTTTTTGGTCCACTGTGTCAAAAGCCGCAATTCAGCTGAGTTGCGCCCACTCTTGCGGTGCAGCGATAGGCGGCTGTCACAGGACTCTCAAAATGGCGGCAGGCTGTTTCCTTTTTGGGCCTGGTCCACTGAAATGGCCCTGGGACACCTTGGAAATCGGACGCTTGTCTGCTAGGTCTTGGACCCCATTCTCGAAAGCGTCCCCTCCGCCTTGAGAATTCATCAAAAGTTTTGGGGGCTCCGACTCCTGCAGGCTTCTGGTGGGGAGCGGCTGCCATGATTGCTCGCGGAATGACCACGACTCAGCTACGAGATGGTGGTGCTCTCATGCTGACACCAGCTTCAGTCTGAAACATCCAGAAACAAGGTGGGGCTTTCATCGTTTGGGAAAAAAAAAAAGTTTTCATCCAATGAAAAGTGTTGTTTTTAGGTCACATGATCAAGCCTTCCATCATTAGGAAACCAAAAGTAAAATGAACCAATGAAAAGTTTTATAAACAAGTCACATGACCTGTTATGCGGCATAGGGTGTAAAATGCGGAGAAAATACGTTGGCACGTGAGGCGGCGTCAGTAGCGGACCGATGTGCGAATAGGCCGAAGGCAACACAACGCGCCAAGATCCGGATGGCACCGAGGTGGTGTCCAGCAAGTTGCAGCACTGGTGTGGCCATCCTACAATGCTGAAAGTCGGCGTGGGGCGCCCCGTTGGCCTGTGAGTTTGCGTCAGTAGCGGACCGATGTGCGAATAGGCCGAAGGCAGCACAACGCGCCAAGATCCGGATGGCACCGAGTTGGTGGTGTCTAGTAAGTTGCCGCACTGGTGTGGCCATCCAACAATGCTGAAAGTCGGCGTGGGGCGCCCCGTTGGCCTGTGAGTTTGCGTCAGTAGCGGACCGATGTGCGAATAGGCCGAAGGCAGCACAACGCGCCAAGATCCGGATGGCACCGAGGTGGTGTCTAGTAAGTTGCCTCACTGGTGTGGCCATCCTACAATGCTGAAAGTCGGCGTGGGGCGCCCCGTTGGACTGTGAGATGGCGTCAGTAGCGGACCGATGTGTGAATGGGGCCGAAGGCAGCGCAACAATATTTTCGGAATAGAAGACACCACTAGGCGCTGAGATTCCAAGATCCGGATGGCACCGAGGTGGTGTGTAGCAAGTTGCCGCACTGGTGTGGCCATCCTACAATGCTGAAAGTCGGCGTGGGGCGCCCCGTTGGCCTGTGAGTTTGCGTCAGTAGCGGACCGATGTGCGAATAGGCCGAAGGCAGCACAACGCGCCAAGATCCGGATGGCACCGAGGTGGTGTCTAGTAAGTTGTCGCACTTCTGTGGCCATCCTACAATGTTGAAAGTCGGCGTGGGGCACCCCGTTGGCCTGTGAGATGGCGTCAGTAGCGGACCGATGTGCGAATGGGGCCAAAGGCAGCGCAACAATATTTTCTGATTTGAAGACACCACAAGGCGCTGAGATGCCAAGATCCGGATGGCACCGAGGTGGTGTCTAGCAAGTTGTGGCACTGGTGTGGCCATCGTACAATGGTAAAAGTCGGCGTGGGACGCCCTGTTGGCCTGTGAGATGGTGTCAGTAGCGGACTGATGTGTGAATGGGGCCAAAGGCAGCGCAACAATATTTTCTACAATATTTTCGGAGTAGAAGACACCACAAGGCGCTGAGATGCCAAGATCCGGATGGCACCGAGGTGATGTCTAAGTTGCGGACCGATGTGCGAATGGGGCCAAAGGCAGCTCAACAATATTTTCTGAAGAGAATACACCACAAGGCGCTGAGATGCCAAGATCCGGATGGCACCGAGGTGATGTCTAAGTTGCGGACCGATGTGCGAATGGGGCCAAAGGTAGCGTAACAAGATTTTCTGTATGGAAGATACCACTAGGCGTTGAGATGCCAAGATTCGGATGGCACCGAGGTGATGTCTAGCAAGTTGTGCCACTGGTGTGGCCATCGTACAATGGTAAAAGTCGGCGTGGGGCGCCCTATTGGCCTGTGAGATGGTGTCAGTAGCGGACTGATGTGCGAATGGGGCCAAAGGCAGCGCAACAATATTTTCTGACTGACACCACAAGGCGCTGAGATGCCAAGATCCGGATGGCACCGAGGTGATGTCTAAGTTGCGGACTGATGTGCGAATGGGGCCAAAGGCAGCGTAACAATATTTTCTGTATGGAAGATACCACTAGGCGTTGAGATGCCAAGATTCGGATGGCACCGAGGTGATGTCTAGCAAGTTGGTGTGGTCATCCTACAATGCTGAAACTCGGCGTGGGTCATCCCATTAGCCTGTGAGATGGCGTCAGTAGCGGACCGATGTGCGAATAGGCCGAAGGCAGCACAACGCGCCAAGATCCGGATGTCACCGTGGTGGTTTCAAAGTTGAGAGGCACTTCATCTGCAGTGGGGCGCCGAGATCCGGATGGCACCGAGGTGATGTCTAGCAAGTTGCTGTACTGGTGTGGTCATCCTACAATGCTGAAATGTAGTGGGGCGCCCATTTACCGTTTCAGTTGCCATTCAGCTGAGTTTCGGCTGCTCTTGATGCTACAGCGACAGGCGGCTGCAAGAGGACTCTCAAAATGGCGGCCTGTTCTTTGGATTTGGGCCTGGTCCACTAAAATGGCCCTGGGACACCTTAGAACTTGGACGCTCGATTTTTTTTTCCTTTCCTGTACATGCAAAAAAAGGTAAATGCCCGGTACGTTACACGCTTCATCTGCCACGATGAACTCTCCAGAGGAACCGAAAAAAAATATAGTTGTGGTAACTATACCATGCATCGTCATATGGAGAGGTGGCACCAATTAATTATAGTGCTGCATAAAAGAGAGATTTGGAGGAGAACCCCTGACCTGCTAGTACATTCATCAAAGAAGTGGCACTGAGAGCTTCAGAGGCAAGGGAAACGGTCCCAAATATTTAGAAGAACTTTGGAAAGATTAAAATGACATGTTTAGATTGTGGTAAATTAATTTCATGTGGACAGATGAGTGTTACTCTAATAAATACAGCATATGAACATCATCATAGTCGATGGTTGGTAGAGACATTTTGACTATATCCTGGACCTGCCCGTCCTCGCCCAAAATGGCGCCGGAATAAATGGGACTCGTAACTCCTTGTTGTGTACTGGTTGCAGAACCTTGAAATCACGAGATACGTATGCAGTTTTGAAGCACATGGCGGGCGGGGACGAGAATTGATTGACTATTTCGACATCCCTATTGATATTAAGTTCTGATGTGTTATTGATTACTGTACTGTTGAAAGTTCGAATTAACGTCACCCATGGTACTTGCCCGCAAATGTATATCTAGATAATTTTATTGTAACTGGCCCTGTCGTATTTTAATTATAAAATGTACGTCCACCGATTCCGTAACTGTTAGACACCTTAGTTCTTGCAACCTAATGGCCCGCCCGTTACGTTCCTCTACAGTGTAAATGTCTATTCATCATATACGATTACAGTTTGCTCCGTGGCAGGCCCACGTGGTTATAGGCTCGTATTTGTATAATGAAATTTTCACAATAAAGGTTTTTAAAAGAAAACATGGTAGTAGTATATACATTGGTAAAGTTTTTAATAATAGTCACTGTTTTAGAATCATTAAAAGGCAAGTGAAATAAAGCAGACCAATTACATGAAGGGTAAAAGGTATAATACGAAGGAACGCAGTAAAGATAAATGGTCAAGGGCTGTTGTGTTTTCTATTCCTGCAACATAAAGTGATCGCTAAGAATCTCATATTCAGGCGTATCGGCGACTAAGACAGCAGGTCGACCCTCTTTTGCTCAACGGCTCCGTCATGGGACGAAGAAACGCTCTTTTTCTCGAAAAAAGAATATATTTTACTTGCAGGACAGTTGTAAAATTTCCGGGAAAGTACATTAGCCTGGAACATTATAACATATATTTAAGAAAAAATAATGTTCGGAAGTAATTAAAAGCGTAATTTTTAGGTGATATGACCAAGGCTTTCATCATTAGAATAAGAAAAGTAAAATGAACCAATGAAAAGTTTTATTAACAAGTCACATGACTTGTTATGCTTACGTTACGCGCTGCGCGCCCCGGATGACTTCCGGATGCGCTAATGCGGCGCGTCATATGACGCATTACGCGACAACGCAGGTCCAGAATATAGTCAAAATGTCTCCACCAACCAGCGGTCGAAACACAACCCCTTTCAGCAGGCTAAATAGTTCTGTTAAATGACAACAGAAGGGACAGGCAACAAGAACCATCAGTCAAAGAGGGGAGGGCTAGTTCTTCTCTACCGGGTTACATTGGGGCGCTACCGGAACTGATCGAATTGGTAGTCTACAGTGTTTCTGGATGTTTCAGACTGAAGCTGGGGTTAGCATGAGAGCACCACCATTTCGTAGCTCCGTTGTGGCCATTCCGCAACCAATCATGGCAGCCGCTCTTTATCGTTATTTTGGGCGGGGTGGGTGGCGGAGCCGAGCTGTTTTGCAGCCATCATTGTGTGGAGTTCAGTTCATCTCACTAGTTTTGTATTTGTCATGAGGGGTTGTTCCTAATGTTTCTATTTTAGCGAGGTCAAAAAGAGATCCCATTAGTGGCCTACTGATTTTGCTCGATTCCTTTTCTTTTTTTTTACACGATTTTTCGTTATCTGCAAAGACTAAACAGAGTATTGCGACTCTGTGTTTGTTTGTAAATAGAGAATGAACCAAAGAGAACTAATTCTAAAACAGTAAATACTTGGATAACAATCAATCAAATGGAGAGAGAAGCAGGCACGACGGATTACAACGGGGGCAAAGGCCTGCGTTAACTACCTTTCACTATCTGCAAAGAGAGAGTACTCCTAATAGAAATGAGGGGGGGGGGCACCATTCAAAGCAGATCAGTGTGCATAAACACGAAAATGTTTTCACTTACCACGTACTTGACATTCGACAGCTTATGATATTTGCTATTAAAAAACCATTGAAATTCACTGAAAAAACCATAGGTTATAGACCATATATAGTTAGGAATTAGCATTTACAAAACCTTGAAAATTCACTGAAAAAACCATAGGTTATAGACCATATATAGTTAGGAATTAGCATTTAAAAAACCTTATTTTACTCACACAAAACCAATGAAATTCCATATATAGTTAGTTGCACTAACTACATATCGCGCACCCGCAATCCACTGCTGATCATGTCACATATTACATCATTCATGACATGGTCAGTGACATCACTGATGACATCACTGATGACATCTCAAATGACATCACTGATGACATCACTGATGACATCTCAAATGACATCACTGATAACATCTCAAATGACATCACTGATGACATCTCAAATGACATCACTGATGACATCACTGATGACATCTCATTTGACATCAATGACCACATCACTGATGATATCATTCATGTGACAATACAATGCATCTCCTCACACTTTAATATAACCTCTGTTACACCCAGTGTTAAATACCGAGTATAATTTTTGAAACCATTGACACACCAATACTAGTTAATACATACGCACTCAGTGATTCCTATGTTTACACACACATTCACTCATTTACCCATACAATCATTCATACATACAATCACTCATCTTTACAACACTATCATATGCACTCATACACCTATACAGACTCTCACACTCTGTCACTCATCCATGGAGTTACTCACACACCTAGTCAGTCCTGTAAATAATCAATCACACTTCCATTTTCTAATCTATACAGTTAAACATAGAGCACCTTACATTTTGAAACATATACTAACACATACTTACTCTCTTATACAATCATTGATACAAGTACACATTGATCTGCACAGAGTCACACACCTCCCAGCCAGCCACACACACACTCAGTCTCCCATACAAATACTTGGGCAATCAATCAATAACCCATATAGTTACTCATATAGCTACTGACCAACACATGCAGCAGTTTACAGAACAACAGACATAATGATGCACAAATTAAGACAGTTTAGTCACTAACCCATGCACTCAGTGAGACACATTTAATCACTCACTCATACAGTCAGTCACGCACCTACTAAATCCTTCATCCAGACACTTCTACATCTACTCATTCTTCAATATGTAAAACATATTTAAACTTTTCAGAAACACACAGTCACTGGATGATGTCATCAGTGATGTCATTTGAGATGTCATCAGTGATGTCATCAGTGATGTCACTGACCATGTCATGAATGATGTAATATGTGACATGATCAGCAGTGGATTGCGGGTGCGCGATATGTAGTTAGTGCAACTAACTATATATGGAATTTCAATGGTTTTGTGTGAGTAAAATAAGGTTTTTTAAATGCTAATTCCTAACTATATATGGTCTATAACCTATGGTTTTTTCAGTGAATATATATGTATATATATATATATATATATATATATATATATATATATATATATATATATATATATATATATATATATATATATATATATATATATATATATATATATATATATATATATATATATATATATATATATATATATATATATATATATATATATATATATATATATATATATATATATATATCCCTTCACTCGGTTCCTCTCACGCCGGGTATTTGCAGCGCTCTCAAATCCGGTTCGTATTCCTTGCGGCAGAACCACGCCGCTTCAAATGCAAACAAATTTCACCCCTCGCAGAGTGAATAATCAGGACGAACTCTCGTGCTCCAACAGTTTTTTTCTCTTTTTATTTCATTTTCACCTTCAGATAGATAATATGGCAAAGCAAAGCAAACACAGATCAACGCGTTTTGGGAGCCTTCTCCCTTGCTCACGAACAAGGGAGAGGGCTCCCGAAACGGACATATGGAAACCATCATTTTGTGGTGCTGGGTGTGTTTGTGTGTGATATGCAATCATTTTAGCTTTGTTCTCCATGCCTCCTTGCCTGCTGGCCCATGCTGGGTGGTGTGGCCACCATTTTGGTGAGCTGAGGGTGATTCTGCCAAGAAAGTGGCCGGTGAGGAGAAGAAGAAGTCTGTTGTCAGTGACACGACTGACGTCAATCACTCATCCTTTCTCTGGACATGTGAGCAGTACGGGGGTGGGAAGAGGATCACCCCTAGATCAAATGCACCACTAAAACCAAAGCCGACGTCTCTTAGGGCTGCGATGATGCCAGGCCTGGCAAGCAGTGAGTCTGAAATCTATTTGTCCTGGCAATAAAACAAACATTCACAGGAAAGGACATCTGATTTTCCGGAGGTAGGAGCAGAGCAGGATATTGAGCTTGCTGCAGAGAAGAATTGCTCTTTCATTGCACACATTAGCTTCATGACTTTGGTAAGGAAGAGAAGCAACACTCCCCCTTTGATGCTAAGCCCCTCTTCAAATGATCTTGATATGGAATGGAGCTTGTCAGAGACCCACTATGAGAGACAAGGGGTAATGAAAGTTCCCAAAACCTTCAAAGTTAGGTAGACTGTGATGATCCAGTGATTTTTAGTGTGGCACAGAGGAAGTACAGATTTCCAGTATTAAAAATTGACTGAGTCATGCAGTTCCACCAATACCTCCAGCTTCCATCTTTTGAAGACCCCAATAACCTGCAGCAAGCACCACCCCTATTACAGTCAGAGCCTGCCCAGAGAAAGGGAAGCAAAAGTGCCGCCCAAGGCTCCTTCTCCAATCGTTCTCAGTGTTTGACACAATACAAAAGCTGTCCTCCCCAATTTGGGACTTATTCACACTCAGACCACAGGGGAGCACATCACAGAATGTTCAATTTGCCACAGAAAAATTTGTTGCAATAAGCCATGTGGACATTACTGTACCGGGGCCCATCTGAAAAATCAACACACAATTTTGTGGGAAGAGCACCTAAAAATGAGAGTTGCCGGTAAGAGACAGGAAAATGTTAAACTGATAGAAAGAGATGGTGGTGAAGAAGGAGGATCCAGGCATCATATTATGCTGACATCACCCACATCAACTTCAGAATGGCACAAGGGACAGAATAAAACAGTCACCTCATATCACCCAAGCAGCCTATCTGCTCCCCGTTGTATTCACGAGGGAATCACCCCACCAGAAAACCCATGAAAAAGTCCATTTAGAAAATGGAAAGCAGGCCAAATGTTAGCATCTCCCTTTTTGTTTAATGGAAGGAGGGGGTTCCTGGAATTTGTAGAGACAATCTGTCCAAAATGGAAGGTTCTCATCCAGACTAATTTTTTTACTGTTGATGTGCCAGGCAGCACATCAAGTGCTGCAATTGATTGGCAAAGCTCTGAAGAGAGCACTGTTCAGTCTATCCACCTACAACAGATATGTAGACCAGTTATCAAGCAGAGGATTACATGTGTAACACTGCATATTGAATTTCCTTCAAGGGAGTGATGAACAAGTCTATGAAAGGCTTCAAACCAGATATCTCTGCACTGGATTTGTTGTAATTGACAATGACAGTAATATTTTCAAAGACATGGCTGACAGAGGACATTTCAGAGTCCTGTGAATAGCACTTTGCATGAACCAATCTGTGCAGAACTTCTTAAAAAAAGAAGTAGTCAACAATATACTGGTCACCTGTCATAGAATTTGCAGTAATTTGAGTCATTTGTTCAAGGCCAGGAAGCAGGTGAGCATCATTCAGCATGCTAACACATTCCCTGTGAAGGTCCTCATCCGGAAGGAGTCAACATATTGGAACTCCACCTACTACATGCTGCAAGGCCTGTTTGAGCAGTACAGGCCAATTAATCACTAAATACTACAAAGGAGCGGGATGCAACTGCCATAACCATTATGATGGTGGTAGACATGTCAGGGCTAGTTGAGTGCCTGATCCAAATGCTACTGCCTTTTGAGATTATGTTACAGAAAGTCAGTATCCCTTAGTTGCACCTGGTGCAGGAACATCTGCAAAAGGTGGAGGAAATTTTTAGTAATCTCAATGAACAAGTCGTTGCTTTGATCAACAGTTTAATCCTTCACTTGAACATAAATCATAGGATGCAAAAAGACTTTGTGTCCACCCAAGCGTAGAACTATGCCACTATACTTGATCCACAGTGGAAAAAAGTTTAGGTCACTTTCATTGCTTTCTCAACATTGTATGCCTGAAATTATGAAATATTGAATCATCAGAAAAGTGGGTGATATAGAAGAGGAACTATTGCGAATTTCAGAGCATGGCAGAAATGAAGAGCAGCCTTCAACCTCCAGAGAGGGAGGTGCTGTTGCCTCTGAGTCCACCAGAAGCCTGTTACAATTGACGTAGTAGCACCCAACACCCTCGGTGGCTAGTACTAAGCTGACAGCAGGGAACCAGGTTAAGAATTATTTTTATTTTATTTATTTATTGAATTTGTAAATCGCAGGAATCACCCCGAAGGGGTATCTCTGCGCTAAAAGAGTGGTATATGCAGAGCCAGGTTGGTCAGTTACTGAATAATTCTGTCTTTAGTAGTTTCCTGAAGTGGAGGAGATTAGTGCACCTCTGTAGTTTAATGGGCAATGAGTTGCAGTACACGGTGGCCAGATATGCAAAAGCTTTGCCTCTTGCTCGAAGTTTTCTGTAACGAGGGTGAGCTTGTGGAGCTTTAACCCCTGAGTGAAGAGATCTGCCAGGTGGATAGTACTTACGTTTTTCGGTGACGTAGCTGGGGCCTCTGCCATGTAATGTCTTATGCACTAGATTGCAAATTTTAAACTTGATTCTCTGACGGATGGGGTGCCAGTTACGCTGCTGTAACAGTGGTCGGTAAGGGGCTGTAGGGGGTATGTTGAGAGCCAAGCGGCTGCTGTATTCTGAACTACCTGCAGTCTGTTCAGCAGGGATTTGTTTGCGGACTTAAGAAGGGTGTTGCAGTAATCAAGACGGCTGATAACTAAGGCTTGAATTAGAATCCTGCGGACAGTTAAGGGAAGCAGATGGAACACTCTACTGAGAAGGCTCAATGTGTGGAAACATGTACTTGAGGTGGCCATGACTTGGTCTCTCATAGTTAGAGAGTGGTCCAGTTGGACACCCAGGTTTTTAGCCACAAGTTTGGGGATAGGGGCTGAGCCCAGCTTTGTTGGCCACCAGTCGGAAGACCACAGTGTTTGAGCTTTACCAAACAGCAAGATTTAAGTATTGGCTGCATTAAGTTGAAGGAAGTTTTGAGTCATCCATCCGGAGACTGCTTGCATACCTTCCACGAAGAGAGGTTTGGTAGAGACATTGTCGTTATTAAAAGATAAGAGGAGTTGGGTATTGTCCGCATAGGAATAAGGGGTGAACCCATGGTCTCTGATGATCTTGGCGAAGAGGGCAACGTACACATGGAACAGGGTAGGGCTAAGATAGGAGCCCTGTGGTAACCCCTTAGTGAGCTCCATGGTGCGTGACTGGAAAGGACCCAAGTTGACAGTTTGGGTACTCTGGTCGAAGATACTAGTGAGCCATTTGATTGCCAGTCCCTGGACACCTATCTCATTCAGTCTCAATAGTAGCATCTGGTAAGCCATGGTATCAAAAGCTGTGGACAAGTCCAGTAGTACTAGCAGCACAGCCTTATTGTTGTCCAGGGTAAGTTTGATGTGATCTGTGACACATATGATGGTGGTTTCAGTAGAAAGGTTGGGTTGGAAACTGAATTGAGAGGGGTCATGAGATTCTAAGTACCTCAAGAGCTGAGTATTAATATGCCTTTCCAGGAGTTTACTCATGAGTGAAAGGAGTGAAATGGGGCAGTAGTTTGTCAACTCATTTGAAGGTACATGTACCTTTTTCCGGATCTGGAGCACTTGTGCCGACTTCCTTTTGCATGGGAGTCTACCTTCACTTAGGGAGGCATTTAATATAGCACCGATAGTGGGGGCTAGTTGCGTGGCTAGTGAGGCAAATAGGTGGTCTGGCAAAATATCGAGGAGTGAACCAGATTTAGCTGTTCTCAGCATCTCTTCTACTTGAGGTACATACAAGGCGTGAAAGCACCCAATGCAGCCCTCGTTCTGTCTCTGAGATGTAGACAATAGGACAGAGATATCAAAGAGTTTAGAGTCACTGGGAAATTTATCATTTATTATATTAATTATTTCCTCAAAATGGTTGGCAATATTATCACATAATGTCTGAGAGGGGGGGATCTGATTAGTAGAGGCTATGGGGTTGATAAAAGAATTGAGAACTTTATAGGGTTTTTTAGTGGAATTGCCAGCTTGGTTTAGCCTTGAGGTAAGATGGACTTTTCGTGCCTTTTTAATATTCCTATGGTAGAGTGCGAGAGCTGTTTTATAGATTTTTTTCTCTTTCTCTGTTTGTGTTTTATGCCACATTTTTTCCAATTGTTTGCAGTTAGATTTTTCTCTACGAAGTTTGGAGGTGTACCAAGCTGCATGTGTTCTATGAGAATTCGTGTGCTGCTGCTTTAACGGCACCTGAGTTTCTGTGTCTGATTCTATGACCTCATGGAATGTCCTAAGCTTAGTCTTGATGTTGACAGGTTCTACATATGTAGGGGGTATAAAACCTTTCCCAAAGGAGTCCTGCGTAATCCTATGCCATTGTATCTGAAATTACGAAGGGGAACGAAAGGAGTTTCACTAGACTGAATGCCTTTTATCTGAAATTAACCAAAGAATGATCCAACCAGATCATTGGGCAAGGTGGTTCTGCAAATATATGAGGAGAGTTGGAGAGGATAATGTCCAGAGTGTGGCCGGCCCAATGAGTTGGGCCAGCATTGATCATTACTGATCCTAAGGAGGCCATATCTGCAAGGAAGTTAGTGGACACAATGTTCCCACAATCTCCAGCGTGAATGTTAAAATCCCCTAGCACCAATAATCGCTTGGAGGAAATGGTGTGAGGAGCAATACTTTCCATTATTTTAATAGTAAAATCATTGAGGGGGGCAGGAGTTCTGTATATAAGGGCGCCTTTCCAGCAATCCTGGGGCGAGTTCTATCTTAAAAATACAGATTTCTATGTCATTGTCTGAGGTAGAGTTAATGATGGACACTTTCAGTGCTTCATTATATACAATGGCATTGCCTCAACCCAGTTTAGTCTCCCTATCCAGTCTGAGAATACGTTAATTTTTAGGAAGGTAGTGGCTGGAGTCGAGGAGGGTTTAAGCCATGTCTACGTAAGAAAACCTAGCTCAGGAGAATCAGAATTTATTAAGTCCCATAGTTCAGTGGAGTGCTTGGGCAGGGATCTGATATTGGCTAAAAAAACATCTCAAATAGGGAATAGAGCTAAGGGCTACTGGCTCCAACTTGTCCGGGCTGTTATGTCAGGCCCGCTGTTCTGAAGGGGTCTGAATCTAATTAAAGCTCTGATAATGGCAAAATTTGCAAGTAAACGGACCCTCGAGGTTGGTAAAAGGAATAGTCATATGACATGAGTCAGGGGTATAAGAAAAGGAGGCAAGACGTCTAACCTGTTTGAGTTGAGTTGCTGAGTAGGAGCATCTGAGAGCGGTGTCTGGAGTCCGAGAGACAGGGGTCCTGGCTCCTGGCGATGGCTGCGCTTATCCGCAGAGTCATCCAATTTAAGTAGTGGAGACTCCAGGAAGACTCGACTATCCACCCCACAGGTTCCGCCGCAAGCGAAAGCAGCCGGGACTTCCGGTGGCATGCTCACTCTCTCCACACAATTGGGAGAGAGGCCTGTGGTGGATCGGAGAGCGACCAGGAAGAGGACTTGGGCTACGTTTGACCCAGGTGGGTCTGTGCAAAGAGACAGCAAGTATTCTTTAAAAAAAAAGTAAAGGTGAGGTAAAATAAAATGAAAATACCCACAAGTTCAGACATATCACAATAGGCTTCTACACAGCTGCAAGTCCGTGGAGTCCTCCAATTTAAGTAGTAGAGATTCCGGGACTAGACCGTCAACCCTGAGGGTACTGCCGCAAGCGGAAGCAGCTGGGACTTCCGCAGACACACTCACTCTCTCCACACAATCGGGAAAGAAGCCTGTGGTGGACCGGAGAGCAAGGAGGACGAGGACGTGGGCTACGTTTGACCCAGGTGGGTCTGTACAAAGAGGCAGCAAGTATTCTTTTAAAAATAAGTAAAGACGAGGTAAAATCAAATAAAATTACTAGCAAGTTCAGATATGTCCCAAAAGGCTTCTACCCTATGCTATGGACAGGTTGGATCATGTGTAGTAGGCTTAGGCTCACGGTTAAAGGAAGGTAAAAGAGGGAACAGTGTAATGGAAGCCAGGAGAAGACAACACTATGAGGCCGATTACAATGTCGGTCAAATCGCAACCGGTTGCGATCCAACCAACATCTTCACATGCAGTCCGACGGCTGGATTATGATGCGTTGGTTGGAGGCAGGGGGCGGAGGGACCAACCACTGCCTATTCGATGGGCTCAAAGATCCCGTCTGGCAGTGGGTGGAAAGTAATCCCCTACAATGGGGCAGTGCCTGCTCAGGCACCGCAGTAGAGATTACAATGCACATTTTAGGAAGCCTTTCAACGGCGGTCCAACTGCCATTGAAAGGCTGTTGGAAACGGACTTTGGGAACCCCAAGGAGGGTCCCGTCCCTCTGCGGCCTCTCCTAAGAGCCCTGGGGGGCACTTATGGTGCCCCCCACACATCGATACCCAATGCACCTTTTCTTCTCCCAATTACTTTCAATGGTAGATAGCATGAGATAGAAATAAGGAAGGTGGATAATTTAAAGAAGATTGGCATCTGGGCTAGGAAGTTTTAGAACTTGTATGCATAAATGTTATGTTATGTTATGTTAAATGTATTTTTGAGCGCACAGCTGCCCCAGCGAAGGGGCGTCCTGGCGCTATATCTGAAAAAGGAACATAACAAGCAAACAATGTAGGAAGCTAATAGAGCAGTGGGAAAAGATGAGTTTTCATAGCTTTCCTAAAAGCAAAAAGGTTTTCTAGAGAGCGAATATGGACTGGAAGTGCATTCCACAATTTGGCGGCCAGCACCATAAACGATCGACCACCCAATCTGCATTTGCGAAATCGGGGGACAGATGCCAGACTTTGGCCAGCAGAGCGCAGGCTACGCGAAGGAGTGTAGAGAGCCAGGAAATGCTGAAGGATGGGGGGAGTATCGGATTTCAGAATTTTAAAAGCAAAACATAGTGCTTTAAATTCAATAGTTTAAGCATTACTAATAACAAGCTGAACGTGGATTTATTTTTAATTTTATCTGCATACACTGAAATAATACTATTGCATTTTAAACTAATTTCCTATGACATAAAGAATTGTGTTTTCTCTTGCTCTTATTAACTAGGCCTCAATATGGGCCTGGTAGCCATATTTTACACAAAGGATGTCTAAATCTGCATTAACACTGCTCACTAGTCTGTGGTACACGGTCAAGGAGAATCATGCTTGTTTATTTTCATTCGTATTACAAAGAACAAGGGTCCTTAGCATAGAAGAGATCAGAAAAGAAATGATATAGACTTAAATAGGTGTTATATATGTATTCGCATGCCCAGCTGGGCATGGAAATTTAATAATCCAATGCAAAAATAAGAGCAACAATATACATACAGATTATAGCAAGGCACAATCCTGTACCTAAAATCAGGGAAGGGTAGTGAGGGGGAAGAATTTTGTGGTGAGACAAACAATAGACAGGCAATAACTTGGAGCAACGGTGGCTTGCACTTGGTTTAAATTGATACAGCAAGCTCTGCCTAACAAAGGCCACAAAACGATATACTCAATGGTCAACTGTTTGTTAAAGAAAAAGTCAACGTTTCGATCCCAAGCTCCTAATGCAAAGGGATCATCATCAGGATTGTGAATGCAATTGCCCGGTGTTTAATGACTGCCGCCATGGGGGCTGGTCGTAGGTAAGCTGAGGAGGTTGGGGATGGTCCGGGCGGGGAGTAAGACTTCCTTTTCCGCCGTAGAGTCAGTTAGTGATGATGTCTAAAACAGGGAAAATTGCGGTTCCACGTCTGCTGATCACAGTTCAATGCGGAAACCGGCTCGGTATGGTAAGCGAGACCTTGTCCGGCGTCAGATGGAGTTTCAGCGCAAGCTCAGAAGAGTCTCGGTGGGAATTAGCATCAGTTTGATCCTCGCGTTCTGTGCACTAGTTGAGGTGTTTTTGTGTTTACTTTATTGAGGTAGATATGTTGCTGGTTGTGCTCATTGTCGTGTTATTTCCTTTATTTTGCGCCACTCCTTTTATGTTCCCTCTGCTAGTCTACTCAGCTTCGATGTCTTGTGATGCTCTTCTTTTTGATGATGTGGTCGTCATTTTCATTTCTTGTGGTTCGGTTGATGTCAAGTAACGCGATAGATCTGTAGGATCATCGGAGTTAATCGTTGTTCCTTTGTTGTTTACTCTGAACCTCGTTGGGCCAACAAAAGAGTAGATGATGTTTTTTTTCCTTAGTTTGTCTCTTTGCAGAAGGAAAACACTAGACATGAATACATGGAGGAAGCGGGTTATTCGGTTCCCAGCACAACGAGAAATGGAAGGAAAGCCATACACCTTCAACAATCTGAAAAATAAACACAAACTCCCAGATATAGAACTCTACAATTTCCTAGCTATAAAAACAGCCTTAACTAAATCAAAACTACACAGACAAACCCCATCCATCTTCCAGTTTATGGAGGACATAAACAAGACAGGGCACCAAGTCTCACTTCTATACAAACTACTCCGACCCGCCAAATCCAAACTTAACGCCAAAAAGATGACCTACTGGGAATCCCAAACTAAATCCAAACTGAAAGAACAGGAACTAGAAACACTGTGGGCATCCCCATCTAAAAATATGATATCCCCAGTATTAGCACAGACCAAATTCGGGCTACTAGACCAAGCTCACTGGACACCAGCACGCCTAGCCTCTATAGGTCTAAGGGACAACGACACCTGCTGGAACTGCGAAATAGAGAGAGGAGACCTCATCTTCAGCTGCACAAAAGTCAAAAGTTTCTGGAAACAGGTGCTAGACTTCACAAACAGAACGCTGGGTTGCAGCCTTAGGCAAACATTCGCCACAATCATCACAGCACATATATCACTGGACATCCCCACTCAAGAGGACAGAAATCTCCTTGACTTCCTCCTCACTTCAGCAGCAAAGATAGTACTCATGAACTGGAAGGATACTGCCAAGGCCACATTCAAAGGGTTGCTGAACTGGATGATCTCCCTCAGAGGGGCAGACTACACCACTCTCAGAAACACTCCTGGAAGAAACCCCTACAGAGAGATGTGGGCTAAACTAGATAAATGCATAGACTCCTTCAAACCACCATAGACATAGCATAACCCAACCTCTAATATGGTCATATTCTTCTGTCACAAACAACCACCTCCATCTCTTGTTGTATGTTTTATGTTCTAACTAGAAACCAGCCAATGGCGACAGTAAGTGTTACATGTTACTCGTGTGCTAGTCCGTCGGGGCGGACAAAGTCGAACAGTCAAACTCATCACGAAGTCCCGACGCGAGGATCATCCAAAGAACATCAAGTTTATATGTCTGTTATTATATGTAACCTGTAAATACCAATAAAAAGATTTTTTTTTTTTAAAAGCATAGAGTGGGCCGAAATAAAATTCATTTAGTAGGATTGTGTTTAGGTGCTAAGGCATTATGACTTTTTAAAAAACTGTGTCCTGAAAAGGTTTACTTGACGTTTTAAAAATCAAGTAGTGAACAATTCAACACTGTAAAACAATTTTTAAACAATGAGTAAAGTAGGGAAACGGAATGGAAAAGAGATATGTAAATGAGAGGTGAGCAAACAGTTTCTGCCAGAGTAACGAAAAAGGGGGAGAGCTACAGACAGACTAAGGTCTGCAGTGGAAACAGAGATATTGTAAATGAAAACTAAAGGATGTATTTGGGGTTAATGGACATTAAAGTAATTAAGAGGAAGTTGGGAAAAATGTTAAATATTGAAGGCCATAATGGTTACTATGAGAGAATTGTTAAATGTAGGAAGTAATAATCATGACTTACCAGCAGGAATGGCTGGTAGGGAGGCAGTGGTGTCACCCTGGGCCTGGGGCCTGTTTACCATGGGTCTGTGCCCCCTGGGCTCTGCTGGTGGTGGGCTTCTTGCCCGCCTTGGTTCTCTTTGGTTGTCCTGAAATAGGACAGATAAATAAAACACCAATGTCATTTGAGATGCCATGAGGGATATATGTGAGGTCATAAGCAGTGCATGGCGGGGCACAAGGTAAAGATAGCACTTCTAACTATAACTGGTGAATTTCCGTGTTCTTTTGGTTCAAAGCGTTAATGTTGTGACTGACAAATTCACCTAACTATAAAGTTACTTTAACCTTTCAGTTTTTCAGTGAATTTCTTAGGTTTAAAAAAAAATCTTCTTATGACACCTAACAATAGCATTACTTTAACCTTTGTTTTTTTCAGTGGATTTCTAGGTTTTTGTAAAATGTAAAGTAATATTTAAGTATGATACGTACATCCAACTCCCCACTGCGCATGGCCTTCAGCAGGGCTGTGTGCGGCAGGCATTGGCTGCAGCCACGTCAAGAAAACATGGAAGGGGGGTTCCCAATATTAGGGGGAGGTATTCACAATTCTCTAAATGAAGGAAAACGGCCAAAAACGCCCACAAAAGACCTAAAATATATATCAAATGTTTCTTTTTGGTATGGGTATGATTTTGGGTTGACTGGAAGAGTGAATGAGCTGTGTGCCAATTTTTATTTTTTCCTTGTTGTCCTAAGGCTGTGTTTATATATCTAGGTTGTATTTATTACGATGACCTCATACAAAATTAAGACAAAGAAATGTACTGTATATTAAATTTCAATAACTGAATTATTTTTCCATGTTAATAAAAAGAAACATGTGATATATATTTTAGGTCTTTTGTGGGCGTTTTTGGCCGTTTTCCTTAATTTAGAGAGTTGTGAATACCTCCCCCTTAATATTGGGAACCCCCCTTCCATGTTTTCTTGACATTTATCTCGCCCTGGCGGGTTGTTCCCCTCTTAGCTTGTGTAGTTTTCAGGGCCCCTCTTTTGTTTTTTGCATTGGCTGCAGCCACGCCCTGCAGTCAATCCCCCACATGCAACCAACCCCACACTGCACACAGCCTTTGCCCGTGTGCAGCGGGGGGTTGGCCATATGACCTGGCCCGTGGGCAGGTCCTGAGGCCAACCCTGGTAAAGGCAGCCAACCCCATGAGCCTTATTAGGCCAATAGGACGCCATCCCTCAGGGCCTTATCTTTAAAGGGGTGCGGGCTGCATGGCCTCCCCCATGAGCCTCATTACGCCCTGTGGACCCCATCTCCCAGGGCCATTGCATTTTAATTAAAGTGGAGGGGGCACACAGGCCCTCTCCCAAAGCCTTGTTAGACCCTGGTGACCCCACCCCCCGGGCCACTTCTTTATATAAAGGGGAAGGGGGCCAGCACGGCCTCTCCCCAGGCCAATTTCGGTCACAGGAACCCCAACCCTCAGAGCCTGGTGGAATTGTTAGGGGAGGGGGCGTGCAGCCGGGACAATTCAGTCCCGGGTAACTCCATCCCCTGGATCTATGATTGCTTTTAGTGGAAGGGTGGCATGTGGCCTCCCTCCCTGGGTTGATTTCGGCTCCAGGGACCCCATCACAAAGGCCCCTGAAAAAGCCCCTAAAAAGGTAGGTGCCCTGGTGCCCACACAGGGCACTCACCATGCATTCATTGGGACCATGTGGATAGCCGCAAGGCCCCCAAGACCCCAGCCAGCTCCCCACATATAGTTTTCCCTTCCCTTTTCAGTGTGGGCAGGGAAACAGATAAAAAGTGCACTCCCAGTGGGCGGAAGCATTTTCACAACTCCCGCCGCCTGGGAGCGGACGTGGTGTTTGCTCCTGCCCAGTGGGAGTTTTGAAAATACTCCCACCCAGTGAGAGCAAACACAGGTTTCCCTGCCTGCACTGTTGCAGGCCCCCCTCCCGTAAACTTTTTGACCTGGGGATGGGCTCCCCAGGGCCTTTAGAGGTCTCCCCATTCTACAAAATTTCGGCCCCGGACGTGGGTTTTCCGGGGTTTGACATGGCTTGGAGAGAAGGACGCGTAGCCCCCTCCCCATACAAAGTATCTTTGGCTCTGGAGGTGGGCTCCCCATGGCTTCTCAAGGCTTGGGGAGGGGAGCAGCACATCCCCCCTCTCCAGGCACAATATGTGCGGCCCGAGGATGGGCTCCCCGAGCCTCTGATGGTTCAGGGAGGACGGCCGCTCTTCCTCCTAGCTGTACACAAAGGGGCCCATTAGGATGACAGACGGATCGTCAAAAACCTCTGCCTGCTTCTATTCCCCCCCCCGCCATGGCGGGGGGACCCGGCAGACGGGAAGACCGTCTGCCGGTTTTCCTCCGGTAAGCAATCCGCCAGATTGCCTACCGGGCGGAAAAGCAGTCTATTTGGTGGCGGGGACCTGCCTTTCCCGGTTCTTGACATTGGGGGCTCGTAGCGGGCCCCCAGGGATCCTGGTGAGTGGGGTGTGCTCCCCCAGCAGTTCCATGCACAACATGGCAGGCACTGTGCGGTGCCTGCCATGTTGTGCATGGAAGTGCACAACATGCCTTCCTAGCATTGTGGCGGGCGGTGCTGAGTGCACCGCCCGCCACAATGACAGGAATGCAGGATGCGCCCGCCACATGTGCGGCCCGAGGATGGGCTCCCCGAGCCTCTGATGGTTCAGGGAGGAGGGCCGCTCTTCCTCCTAGCTGTACACAAAGGGGCCCATTAGGATGACAGGCGGATCGTCAAAATCCTCTGCCTGCTTCTATTCCCCCCGCCATGGCAGGGGGGACCCCGGCAGACAGGAAGACCGTCTGCCGGTTTTCCTCCGGTAGGCAATCCGCCAGATTGCCTACCGGGCGGAAAAGCAGTCTATTTGGTGGCGGGGACCTGCCTTTCCCGGTTCTTGACATTGGGGGCCCGTAGCGGGCCCCCAGGGATCCTGGGGGGTGGGGTGTGCCCCCCCAGCAGTTCCATGCACAACATGGCAGGCACTGTGCGGTGCCTGCCATGTTGTGCATGGAAGTGCACAACATGCCTTCCTAGCATTGTGGCGGGCGGTGCTGAGTGCACCGCCCGCCACAATGACAGGAATGCAGGATGCGCCCGCCACTGTGGCGGGTACATCCTAATGTCCCCCACGGGACCCCCGCCCTTATGGCGGGTGGTCCCCTTTCCTGATAATGACCCCCAATATCTTTAGCACCGGGAGTGGGCTCCCAGGGTCCTAAGATGGCTCAGGAAAGGGGGTCCACTCATCCCCTCTCCCCACAAACAATGAATTTTGGCCCTGTGTGTGGGCTCCTGGGGCCTCTGGGGGTTCTGAGACGGTGGCAATGCAGCCCCCTGCCCATTATGAATTTAGCCCTGGGGGTGGGCCCCCTGGGCCAATAATTTAGAAATGTGGCGTACCATTTATCTTTTGGCTCGGGAGAGGTTACTCTGGGTCCCCTCCATGGGGACTAGGGGATCAGAGTATCACTATCCAGCCCTCTTATACTATTTCTTTTTTTAAATTTCAGGACTGAGGACGAAGTCCCCGAGTCCTGCACGGGCTGCCAGCAACATTTTCTCATGTTGCTGGCACCCAATCAGAGCACTTGCTCCCTTAGAGTTTTACTCTGGCGCGAGTGAGATGGCCTAAAGGAAAAAAAAGCTCCTTGGGCCAATCAGAACGCTCCATTTTCAAATTGGCGCTCCCGTGAGAGTCTTTCAGTCTCAAACATCTTGCGGATCCAATTGTCCAGCTATACAATTATATTTTACCCTTAATTTCTCAAATACTACTGAATGGACTTACACAAAAAGCACAATCTGCGGACCAAGATGTAGTTTCCTGCCAAAGTTGGTGTAATTCCGTCCAGCAGTTTTTGCTGTAGCCCGACTTATAGGAGTCTATGGAGAATACATTGGGATTTTACATTTTGGGACCCCCTTTTTTCTCGGCCCCTACTTGACAAATCACCCAAAATCTTTCCAGGAAGGAGCTGAGGTTGATGAACTGTTTTGGGAAAGTTTTGTGAAGATGTGTCAAACGGGGCCAAAGTTATTAGCAAACCAAAAAAAAAAAATTCTAGGGAAAACCATACCTAACTATACCTACCCATATATATTTAGACATGAACTCACATTTACATTTTAAACACCATCTAGAATGCACGACAAGGAACACATCAATCTTTTTCACTTCAAATAATGTACAGGGACTACAAACGAGTACACGCTGCAATCCTAATCGTTAGTTCAGAAGAAAAATCAACAGTTAGGTTTGTAGCATTTACTTGTTTTCCTCCTCTGCATTTAGTTTGAAATGAAAAAAAAAGGAAAGAAAAGAAATGTTCCTCGTCCTGTGAGGGGAAATATTATTGTGGGTCACAAAGTTAGAAGTCTATGGGCTCACTTTGCTGTCTGCTACTTCAGCGTGTTTTCGTATGACGCCTTTAAGACTGTTCTGGAGGGAATATCAGGACTACGTATATTTGGAAAAGATTATATCAGATAATTGAAGTACCCTATAAAGCTTGTGGACCCTTATAAAGTCCTGAGGATGGTCTCCAGAAACGACCAAAGAGGAACCGAAATGTCTACAGACTAGAAACCTTTTAGGGCAGTACAAAGCTGGAAAGCTAGGAATACAGCGGGCTATCTTGAGAAGGGCACTGTTTTCATTCAGATATTCCCTGAGGCCCTCAGGCTTCCTTCCTTTTGTTGTTTCGCTTTTTTTTTTACTTTGTCTTAATGTGTGTTGTGCTTATGTGCTTTAGGAGGAAGGTGTGATTAGGTCTGTCTTTATCTCCTGAGTAGGGTAAATATAGGGTTATCTCCTTGACATTGATCATGATTTTTTTCGAAAATATTTTTTTTTCTGTGTATAATTTGACAAGACAATGTGATATATTTTTTTTGTCCCCCCCTTCTTTTGACACTTTGTATATAGTTAATAACATCTGACTTTGAATTTACTTTAAAATTAACTAATGTCCAAGGGGCAATACTTTAGTCTGATAATTATATCAGCCCAGCAGTGTGTACCCCGTTGCTTGGTCTGGGAGACCCAAGTTGTGGTGGCGCATGCTGCGCAGTGCTCTCCCCCTTCGTACCTTGTGATCTGCTATGCTTTCACCCTCAGAGAGCCTGCTGCCAGCATGAGGGTTGGGTGGTACTGTGCATAAAGAATTAGCGCTGCCACTTCCATCTCACAAAAAATGTGGATGGGTGTTACCCCTTCTCAAGCCTCAATTGGATCAGGAGGGCATAATGGCACTTTCTGCCTTGGCGATAGTTAGCACTAACTAAAGGAAAATGAAAGATATCCAAAAGCAGACATACAGGGAGCAAAAAGTAAAAATAAAGTTGAAAAAGGGAATAGGTGGTCAAAAATGGGATGGATGGGCCTGAGAACTAGGGTGGCACTTTGGTACAGCTAGGTAGGAGGAGGGTGGAATAAACTGAAAGGGCCACAGACTTGTGCAACTCGGCTAGCCATTTTGCACTATTTTTTAATGCAAAATTCGTCTCTGGCGTACTTTTTCAATATGAGGGACCAGAAATGCATTATGTGTATTTATGCTTATTGCCGCCTAAAGTTTTGGGAATTTCCCATGATTTAAGTGAAGAAAGTTATGCGAATTTCGTTCAGCCCTAGTGCCATTTTGTGGATAGCTGTCAGGTGTTAATGAACCAATTCTTGGCCATAAACATAGGTTTACAGCCCTAAACAGCTTTATGAATCAGTTCCCATGAAAATTTGTCTTCTTAACTTTTAGCCAATGTGGTGAATTCAAATTAATTATGTCCTCATTTAGAGCTGTGCATTATTGGGAAATCCGTAATTTCTGCAGGAAGTGCTACAGCTGGAGGAAAACCCAGTGATGGATTTTGCTACACTAGGGCCACGAAGGAGGTGGATTCTCCACCGGATTTTGTATGTGCTTCAGAAACCTGCGGCTTTTCCTGTACCACTTTTTTTTTCTAAATCAGGCCCTAACATCTTGGATCAGGGCCAAGCTGTGGAAATCAGATGTCTGCTGTCACAGGAACCTGCTACAAAGCAGCCATTCGTCTCAGACATCATCTTTATGTCTCCCAGCTACAAATGGGTAACAAATAACAAGACACTCGAGCTGTGGGCAAACAGATTTTTCTTCGTGGAAAAAACAACTAAAAAGGTGACAGTAAAGCACTGCGCATCTGGTGCAGAGCTGAGTTTATTTTTCTGATGACATTACAACATGGGGTGGATGTCCGGAAAAGATAAATAACAAGTGAAAAACACACCGCAGCCATCCTCTGCATTGTCCTCCGCCTTAGACTTAGTTCATTGTATTGTATTGTATTGTAATTGCATATATATAGCGCTTACTACCCTTGACGAGGCATCAAAGTCAAATGTGGAGAAGCGTGGCTCAATGGTTAGAGCGGCAGACCCTGAAGCAAAGGTCTGGCCCGGGACCAGGGTTCGATTCCCGCCTCGGCGGCTATTGGACACAATTTCCCCGGACCTGATAATTCTCCCCTCGGTGCCTAGTCTAATCAGGGGTACCACTCTGTGCCTCTGGGCAATAGCTTGCTTAACCTCCACAACTGCCCCAGCAGTGCTTGGATGCCTGGCTTCACCTTGGGGGTGCCCAGGAGTGGACATTTCACAGGAAAGCCAGGAAGGGTTCCACAGCGGTATGAATACAGCGCTACGAGACCTCTGGGTAGAAGACGCTATATAAACACAAACAAACAAATCGCTTTTTCGGCGACTAGCACGCTATTCCGGGACCCATAGAGGATTAGTGTTGAATTAGTATAGTGAAACATGCAAGTACATCTTAAGTGGTGGATACGTCAGCCAGTTATTTGGATTTGGAATGATAGCAGGAGGATAAAGGACGACAAAGGTTTGTATTTATATAGCGCTTGTTGACGCACGCTATTCAGGAAACCTACAAAGGATTAGTGGTGAAATATGAAGTAATTTCAGTGGTGTATATTAGTCAGTGACTTGGAGTGAGAAGGATAGTGGAGGGATAAAAGGGGAAGACAGATTTGCATTCGTATAGCGCGTGTTATCCCTGATGGGTGTTGAATCGCTTTTCTGGCGAGTAGCACGCCACTCCGGAACCCATAAAGGATTACTGTTGAAAATTAGTATAGTAAAAAAAATATGAAGTAATTTGAGTAGTGGATATGTTATTCAGTTATTTGGGTAGTATATTAGTATAGTTTAATATGGAATTTGAGAAGTGAACATGTTAGTCTGTTAATTTCGATTGAAAGGATGGTGGAGGGATAAAAGGGTGAAAGATGTTTTTTTTCTTATTTTTTTTAGGTCTTAACAATAGGAGGAGGCTTTTGGATGAGTAAAAAGGAGTTTTGGAGGGGAGGACTCAGAGAAAAGAGTTTAGAAAGGTTTGTTTTAGGGGATCGGTATAGTAAAAGAGGTGTCAGATGATGCAAGGAGGGGTAGAGTAGGAGAGCGTCTAGAAAGGGTTATTTTGGCAATCATAGTAGTGGTATGGGGTTTGGGAGAAATGAGAGAGTGTATGTAGAGGATATATTGATAGATGTATAGGATGAGAGATAGGGTAGTGTATTGGAAGGAGTAGTAGAAGAAGTTTGAGATGAGTCAGAAGGTTGGGCTAGAAGATATATTGAGTGAAGTATAGGCTGAGAAATAGGGTAGTGCATTGGAAATGCTAAATTAGAAGAAAGTGATAAATATATAGATCCATAATTACATTGAAAGTATATAGATACATAAAGGAGGTAAGTATATGTAGATTAAAGATATTGATAGAGGCACAGGATGAGAAATAGGGTAGTGCTTTGGATATGATTTTTCAGGAGAAAAGTAACCGACACACAGATCCAAGTACATGGAAGGTACATAGATGCACAATGGAAGTATGTACATGTAGACCAAAGATGATTTTTATTTTTTTATAAATATTTTTTTTTCTCTCAACAACATCATTATTTTACATGTTTATACAAAGTAATACACAAAGATAGGTACATATCTATAGAGAAAAAAATGCTTGTATACAGAGGGATATGCTGTAAATTTCTGTTTGCGTATGGTGCTAATGTGGGGAAGAGCCAAATCTTGAGTAGTTTTCTGAAGATAAGGTGGTTGTCGGTGGACCTTATGTTGGGGGGTAAAGAGTTCCATAGTTTGGCTGTTTGAACAGAGAATGTTGTGCCACCCATGTTTGTTTTCTTGTATGGTTGGATTTTGAGGCGAGATGCTCCTTTGCAGCGGAGGTTCCTTTGTTGAATATGTTTGGTGATTTTATTACTGATGAAGAGCGGTCCCATTCCATGTATTGCTTTGTGGGTGATACAAAGCAGATTGAACGTGGATCTTCTGGAAACTGGTAACCATTGCAGGGCTTTCAAGGCAGGGGAGATGTGGTCTCGCGGTTTGATATGCAAGAGTAGTCTGGCAGCCGAGTTCTGAATCCGTTGTAGTCTTTTCATGCATCCCCAGTGGGCTTTGATCATATTATTATATTACTTATAGAACATGCACAATACAATAACAGAGATTTTTACAAGAGGTTTTTGTAATTGTCCATGAATTTGGATGGCACTCAGCCCACAAAATAAATCTTATCATAGATGTTTAAAAAAACATCTGAAAACCTGGCCTTTTACGGCTCAGTTTCCTGTTTGAGAGGTCGCCTCTCCTCTGTTGGCCCTCTTGTCCTGCCATAGCGCCTTGACACCTTTGGGTATTGGTGAGCTCTACAAGTACTATCCTATCTATATATCTGTGTTGAATACAAATCATTATGTATTAGCACTCATTGATCACTATTCAAGCTCTTTTAGAAAATATGTCAACCCCTCCCCAGCAAACCTAAGATGTGCTCTAAATGACGGTTTTGGGACTCAGCACTCAATATTAAGTCAAACTCCTGCAAAACATAGTAGATGGAGCTCTGTACAAAGAAATAATCTATGACGGGCATGGCATGCAGTTGGTGTCAACGCGCTAACATCACTGTCAATCAAGACATATCACACACCTTTAACAGCACAGGCTGATACATAACTCTAAGCATACGCCCAACATATACTCAATATGCATTTAGCTGTCTATTAAGGTATCCAGCATTACTTTCTAACACCAGCTGCTTACCACACATATACATTTCCTTGACAGTGAGCAGCTGTACAAACTGAAAGAATAGGTAAGCAATTCATTAACCCCTTCCACGCTAATGACAAAGCCAGCTCGTCATGGGCGTTACCTGCGCTGCGCGGATGACGAGCTGGCTTTGTCATAAACAAGCAAGCGGTTAAAATGGATATGGCCACCATATTGACTGCATACCTCCACAAAACTGAATCAGATTCTGATCTCCAATGGAAACACTAGAAAAGCCATACCCCAAATGACTGAGCGGTGCTAAACACCTGCTTTTTAATGAAACATTCACAATCGGATGAGTGTGTATGGGGCTTCCACTCACTAGAATGCTGCATACTCTGTCTAAAGTACCACGCAATTATTGGAGATACACTGAGGTTTAAATTGCCCAGCCTACATTGATATTTTTGTATAAAATAACACTTTATTATTGCATCAAAGAATACAAGTACATGTATAGTAAAAACGGTAGCGACAGTGTGACTCAGACAACTCAAAATATGAAAATAACACAAATAGATGTGCAGTGAACGACTGTTGTTGATAAGCAAAAGAGATTACAGAAAATCAAGACCCTTTGAAAAACACGTTACATTTTATAGCACTGTTTGGAACCACTTACTGCCCAGGAACACCAGACACACTGAATATTAACTTTGTAACACTTAGGGAAGGAAAACAGAGTTCTTAAAAACATTCAAGAACATTTTCATTTCTGGATTGCTATATTAGTGCATTTGTATTATGAGCCATCCGGCAAAGACGTTATTGCTGCATCACTGTCCAAGCAAATCTAACTCTAATTTAAAACAAATGGCAATATGAACATAGGTAAGCCTCATATTAGTCAAAATCTTTTGGACTGTGGATTCTAAGGAGCACTCTTAAATACTGGCCAAAAGATTGTAACAGGTAAGGAGTGGCACAGAAATGAAACGCGAGTGCGTGAAATTCATGAATAATAAGCTGATTAAGAAAGGTACAGTAAAGCGCTGCAAAGTAAGAATTAACTCTGTGCAAAGGAGAAAATCTTGTCATTGATTAATGTATTAATGAGACATTTTACAAAAGTATTAAATGACCGTTTTTGGGTAGCTGAAGGGATTCACTACAAAACATATTTGAGCATGCTCCTGTTGATCACAAAGAGCCCTATTCACAAAGGTAAATTTACATGTGGGTAAATTTACCTGTGTAACTTTCCTCTTACACCTTTTAGTAAATTTAATACTATCAGCTATTTCTCATTTTCGAGTGTAATTTTACTACAAAATGTAATCTTAAGTGTCTACACCCTCTGAATTCAAGGGGTGGTCCTAATTTATTTCTAGTAACTTTTCACACGTATGCAAAGGTAAGCAGAAGTCTTCATCACCAGGGCTGAGAGCTTCCTATAGTGAAGTACAACGAAATTATAATAAGTTTAATAAATATAAAAATATGCACTAGCACTGCATTTACGGAGTTCCAGGCTTGTTGGTGGGACCACGAGAACCAGAAGCCTCTGCCGCACACTCCCACCAGGAGGCAGTCGGGCAGCGGACCTTTACCCCTGGGACCTACAGAAGGAGGAGCACTAGCCATCAAGAACCATGTATACGAGCTAGTGCCATTGCCGCAAACACTAAGGAGAAGCGGGGTGGCCTCATTAGCCAAATACATACATACTGCTATGACTGTGTTTAATATGGAGATTGAGTCCTTGAAGGACAGGGTGGCCACTGCAAGAAAATCTTTGTCCTTCTTTCCCCTAGGGAGGGGTCACCAAAATTGACGGATATTGAATCAGCTGGTAGCTCTCAAGGGGGAGTAGGGGGCGTTCTGAATGAACCTAGTGTGAGTACTGTTTATTTGGTGAACTGTTGCGTTCTCGATGGTGACTTGGAAATAATCACAATGCCCCTGAATTCTCAACACCCACCTCATACTGGGAAAAACTTGCAGCCGGATGATATTGTCCCCCGAGCAAAAGAAAGAATTTGGAGCCACGTCTGGCGCGTGCCTTAAACACTACTGGGAAGAAGTGTACTGAGCTTACTAGGCCTGCTAATATGGTGGGGGCTCCTGAAAACAAAGGACAGCACCTATTGTCAGTCAGGCCAGTGAGAAAGACAGCTGCAGTAAATGACGTGGGGGATGCCTGTGACCTACAGTGTATCCTAGAGAGAATACTGGCCCCCTTGGCCACGGCATTGAAGAGTATTGATGATTCACTGAAACAGCTCATCGTCCAAGTTAAAGCCAAATCACCCGAAATAATGAGACAGAAAGAGAGACACTTCTCTCCTGTTAGAACTGAGCCATCGATTATAATAGAGTAGGGGGATGTTGTTGAAAAAAGGGTGTGTTCACAGGCTAACATGATAAGATAAGCCCCAGCAGTACCCTCCTCTACAATGAGTCCTGCATGTCAACCTGGCGGAAGACCTATCCCTTCAATGGCTACTCATAGCTCGACAGCTTTTAAATCCCGCCCGCTAAATGCCTGCGAAACTGGAAAACTGCAGGCTCTGCAACTACCCCCACAGTGCACCCTATACATAGTCATTTAATAAAAGGTCCCGCCAATAGATCCATCGCTAAAGAAATCGGACCACCAATTAAAAAATAGGGTTAGTCACTGGTTTGGTAAAACCCTTAGAAGCATTAGTAGTGACTCCCTCTCAAATGGCGTAATTGGTGTATGGAGGGTCCACTGGATGGTAAATTCTCATAAGATGGATATTGCTGACTGCCTTGTTGTAAACTTACATGACTCCCACTTAGTAGAGTTCATTTTGGAGATGCTTGGCAATCAGCAAGTACTCTTTTAAAGAACCCAGCCGGTCCTGCTGAGTTTCTTTCATCAAACTAGAATGAGTCATAGGAACTCCGTACAAGGCAGCAGTAATTTTTCTATCCCCACAAATAACCAATTGTCTGCCCTGGAAGAGGTTGGCTGACTGCCAAGGGGGGTTGCAATGGTGCATATAGATGACCCAAATAGAGGCTCTACCGATTTGTCTAGCAGACTAGCAGACCTTTAAGCGTGTCACCAGTAGCTGAGGATGTTCGTCTGGATCATCCACCAAATCTATTGCCGAAAGGACAAGCTGAGCCTGCCATATGATAGTTGCCGAACCACTTGAACTAGTTGGCACTGGGACTACCCCTCCCAAAATGAATATAATTTTCTGCAATATTGCAGGTGTTAGTAGTCAGTTGACAGTCAGTAACTAGGTATCCCTAATTCTAACCAACAGATCCACTGTCTCCAAGAAACTTGGTCAATGTCATGCATACACATAAATGGCTTCCTTTCCATATCCTCGCTTGCAATGCCAACCCCTGCTGGACATCAGAGTGGCAGCCTTTTATCTTTGATAAGTACTACTTTGGGCAGTGTCCAAATTATGGGTTCTCTTGCATTCAGTCTAGAAGCGATGCTGTCCAGCCTAAAAGGTGACCACATAATTTTGTGTGTGGGGAGGGGGCGACTTTAATCTCAGGCTCCGCACTATTGTGGATGATCGGGAAACAGCCATTACAACGCAACTAAAACAACACACTACAATTACAATGCATGCCATTACAACGCATGCCATTACAACGCAGCTGCTGTTACAACGCATGCCATTACAACGTAAGTATGGGTAAGTATTTAATTACATTTTAACCCCTACACCATCCAACACTTACCCTACTATTACACCCCCCTGGAGTTAGAATAGTAATTTTAACCCCTACACTATCCAACACTTACACTACTATTACATCCCCATTAATAAAAAAAAAATACTTACCCATACTTACGTTGTAATGGCATGCGTTGTAATAGCAGCTAAGTTGTAATGGCATGCGTTGTAATGGATCCTGCGTTGTAAAAGTTTTGTTGTAATGGTATGCGTTGTTAATGTATGCGTTGTAACGTCATACATCCAAATGATCATGTGTGTTGACTAGCTGATTGTGCTTTTTCCAATTATTCGCACTTTGAGCATCACTCATGTGGAGATAAGCTGAACAGGCTGCTGAAGACTCATGAACTTATACTGGCTACTGATCTAACTGCGAATCTCAACACACATCAGGTAACATATACAGGAAGGGGCAAAGGGTCAATAATTGATTTTGTTGCAATATCTAAGTTTTGGGCTAGCAAAGTTTCTGACTTCCAGATATGTGATAGTGTAGTAAGTGGTCACAAACCACTGGTACCAAGTCTTAACATAGGTTTTCTAGGTCCCCCATGGACAGGATGGATTGCTCTGTCAAATACACTAGAAACCGTGGTGTGCAAAGGAAATGGAGGGATATTGGCCCTGAGGACTTTCTAGCACAACTTGTGGGGAGTTGCAAGGATCAGTTTGAACTCTGCCTCAGTGACAAATCCTGACATGAGGGTAACACTCCGTTGGTGCAAAACCTGAGCTACCACATATCCACTTGTGTCATGCATGGGGTAATGCCCAGGCACTGAAGGCCCATCTTGTTCCACCCAAAGGTATAGAATAATGTTCCAGTGCTACAGTGCTGATGGTTAATAGTGTAATGGGGCCTGCAAAAATACCTTCCTTTTTCTGGTCTTAGAGCCATATTAATGTGTTACATAGGGTAAGGGGTGTGTATGGGGGTCCTAAGACAACCACCACCTGCTTGGACATGCCACCCTGTCCCTTCCTCTTTATTTAACATTTCTACCTGGGAGCAATGGACAAAACAGTCCACTTTTCCCTTCTTACAGCCCATTATGGTATGCAGAGTACTTGTATAATGCCTCTTTGTCCAGCACAGAAATTAAAACTGCCATGTATGACAAACCTTGACTGGTGGTAAATGTCCTGTAGACAAAAAGGCAGCAGCCGGCTTCTTGTGACACTTCCACTTCCATCTTCTGTCACCTGCATCTATCATAATGTTTTGATTGATGCTGCAAATAAATAGATTTAGTGAGGTCCTGGCATGGAAGGAAGATTAGTGTTTTCTATGTGTTAAATCCTGTATGATGGATTATTTCCTAATAATCATTTCATTGTTACCTTCCCAGTACAGTCATGTTGTCCATCCCTCCTCCTTTGCCCTCCTTCTCTTCCTTTGGGTGAAGGTGAAGAGTTCAAAGGTCACCTCTCTCTGATAGAAGAACACTGAGTGCTAATAGCTCTATCAGGGACTGACCATCATTGTGCAGTGCCATAAAAGGCCACACATCAGTTAGTGCTCCACAGAAGGTCCATCAGATCTGTTGCGGCGTAATGGTAACATTTTATTATTTTCTGTTTACTCTCCTTACTACTCTAAACATGCTGGCCCCTTTACGAGTAGACAAACTGCAGCATTTCCATTTACCACAGAGTCAATGACAAATCTTGTTCCGCCGATAGGAGGGGTGGGCGCCAACACACCATATTAGCTGACCAATGAGGATCATTAATTGACATTCATCTCACAAATTTGAGATCAGATTTCAGCACACCAATCTTAAAATCATGCTGTGAAAATAAAGAATAGCAATGGGAAGACTCAACTACCTGGAGAAGTTAAATCGAGTTAAGATTATGCAGATCAAAAGTTCTGCGACACCAACGCAAAACAAAAGAAGTAGCACCTGATGTTCTGACAGAGCTCATTGTTTCTCTCTACAACACATTTAAGTCATTAGTAAACAGCACAGTTTGAATGAAAAACCCAACTCGACTCATTAATAGACTCAGACAGAAATGAGATTAATTTGGTTATTGTGTTAAAGATTCAAAGTATATCTCCACGAGCAATACCTTGAGAATTTCAGTTAACATTATCACAGATTGTATAAAAATGCCAAACATTTAGGCAGGCTTTATCGGATGGTTATTATAAAATCAGTTACAGAGTTATAGAGTGCCAACAACATTAAGGCAGAAAGATAGTTGTCTATCAGCTCAGATCCTTCGAAGAACGGGAAAGGGTTCAGAATTAAAATCAATTGAGGGCATGCCTGTTAGCATAATTAAGGAAATAAAGGAAATGAAAAATGAAAATGGCTCGGAAAAGAAGTTTTCAGTTCATCAGCTACAGACTGTAGCATCAGCAAAGCAGTCCAAAGTAAGGAAAAAGTTCTTAGAAATCACCAAAAATCTATCAGCGTCCGGGTCTCAGAGTAGGACAAATCAAAATGGTGTTTTTGCAATGCCCCTCTTTTGTTTTTTTTTCCTTTATTAAGTCTCTAACAGTGTCCCGGTGATGTAACATCAGACCACCATTGAAAGCCTATCTTATGCTCAAATTCACATAATGTCACTCAGGACACTTGTAAATGTGAGATTCTTCCCCTTGCAGGTAATGAGAAAGAAGAGATTTGTAAGTCCACATAGGCCGAACATCGGTGAAAAAGAGAAACAAAGTAATCTCTAGTAATAGCTGAAATTCTGTTCCCACTGGAATATTTCACTGTGAACATTGAATAAACATTAATTAATGTCAGGGTTTATACATGTACAGAGCAAATAAAGCAACATTTCACTAGTGGTAAATGGTCCATTGTATTAGGTCAGGGGAAAGGTCAGCATTAGAGAAAGAAAACTTTGTTGAAAAAGCTTTAAGTTAGCATCACACGTTTTAAATGAAATAAGCTTTAAATCATATCAAATATAGTTGTAATAATATCAAACTAGAGAATATATAGAACTTTCACCAGAGATTATTAAATGAAGATAGCTAACATTAGACATACCCTAGTACCACAATTTTTCTCAACATTCATATAAGTGTATACTTTTGTAAGTTCATACTATAAACTGTGTTTTTTACTTTTAATAAACTATAGAACCTTTAGTATTATTACGTAACATTTCAAGACTGTATCTAGTTTCTAGACATTTTTGCACTGACTTTTCTAAATGATGCATTCAAACAGAAAGCACTTGAAACACTAGGCCACTTACTAATAGCACAATTGTATTAGTGCAACTCATTTATATATATTAATATTGCTTGGTGCATATATGTTTATTTTCCTCTTGCAGTTATAAGCACACTTTTACTGTGCTTCTAATAAGTTTGTCTCATTTTCATGTGTCACTGTGTCTAGCGTGTGCAAAGTGCAATTTCTGCTTTTTGTGCCTTTAATCAGTAAATGTGTCGTGTATAGTGATTTTTAAAATCGTGCTACGTCTGGTCCTTCCTGGTTCCCACTAGAATATACACAAGGATTTGTTTATTCCAGCTGCCCCATTGACTTGATACTGTGGTATTTGAAAATATTGACTAGGATCAATGCCACTATTCAATAAAGGGGTCCTAATGCCAGAAGTGCTAATGTGAGGGACTCACGAAAATAACACAGAAGCAGGAAAAAATCGCCATGGTCACGGAAATATGAGACAAACTGGAAATAATGGAGGAAACAAACATCGAATCCAAAACTATCGCAATAACTCATGTCACATGTAATGGAGTCAGAATATAGTGATATTTTATGTTGTTTTAATATCAAAATAACCATTCAGACTTCGCTGGTCAGGCAGCAGAGAGAAATGATGTACAGTTATCCCCTTTTAGCTCCAAATTGACAGCCTGAATTATCCTTATCGCTGCCACATACTCTGGATTTCGTGAGTCGGCCGTATATCTTCACTGGCCTCTGCTCCCCTTTCTGATACACAAACCTTTTTTCTTATCAGGCCCTTCCATGCTGTATTCAGCCTGCCTCCTTCCTCTCAAGCCAGTGCAGGCTATTGTGGGAGTTGTGGGAAGCCTCCTACAACACAGGCATACTAAACAACACTGTATGGCCTGCTTGTGCTACAGGTTCCATCATTCCTTGATAGTCTCATTTCACATTATGAATTTTATGATATTTGTATGCCCCATACCAAACTGATGACTATATAAAACAATCAGGATAGGAGGAGGCAGCAACAAAATGCATTCCAGGAATTGTGAAATTCGGTCCAAATACACATACCAAAGGACTTAAGGAAAGAGAACAAGACCAATAGCAGAATCTAAATGACTTGAGGAGGCCATATGGAATTAATGTATTCTGAGGGCAGTTTATGTTTTTTGATTTCCAAAAGTATCTATTGGTTTCAGCTCTCCAACTGAACAGCAGATCCCTCCTCCCCCACAGTGCCTTGAGTCCCTAACGGGTGAGTAGTTGCGCTCTACAAGAACCTGATTGCCCGATTGCTTGAGTGATTGATTAATTGATTGATTGATTGAGTTGGTATTTCTTTTAATCAGTAAACTTTCCTGTGTTTCCCACATTGGTCCTATCTAGCGAAATGTCCAAAACCACAACTAGATTCAGTCTTAACCATGTGTACACGATTAACTTGAAAAAAGCTGGATTATTTTGCATGTGTGAGTTCAAATAAGGTTTGGTGAAAACATTGTGAGAAGCACTGTCACAGCCACTGAAATTGTCTTGGCATCTTAGTGGCATTGGGTCCAGTAGATAAGTTGCCCACTTTGGAACCTGGATACCTGGCTGCAAATGTCGTCTTCGACACGACCAAACAAATTTGTGTGTTTTGACAAATGTGTCCCTGTCTGTCTCAGATTATAAAAATGTATGAACTTCAAGTGAACAACAATCAACACAAAATGCTCCTGCAAGTGTAAGAGGTGGATGCAATAAATGTTTTAAATGTACTTCGCAAATAAAGGCACCTTGGTGCTAAAAACAACACCTAAGAAATTTCAGCAGACAAGCAAGGTGCAGTTAAGAATAGAAAAAAGTATTCAATGCTTCCATACAAGATAAATGGTGTGTAACTGGTTTAATGCTGATGGTCTTGTCTTTGGCGTTCCTTCAGCTTTCTGACTGTGCCTACTGCGCATAGGTCTAAGCAAAAAAGTACACAACCTCAAATATGGACCTATATTCCTTTTAACATTGAATAAATCTCTAAAGTGTTTAGAAGCGGATGCCAAAGAGAGAAACTTCACAGTGTTATGAAAACATATATATTTATTGGTTTTTTAGAAAATTATTTCTTTAAAAAAACTTTTATGCATCTGTACAAATCATCATTTTATCGTCAGTAAGAAATACATCACTTTTACATACATATTTTTTCACAAAAATCTATGAGATTTTAAAGCTGAAAGTGTGCCCTCTAATGACAGCTATTCTTACCACTCATACATGCATACTTATATGTCAGTCATACCATTCCTATTTGTAAGAAAAAGCAACCTATCAACAAAAGCACAAGAACTAATTTAAACACAACATAAAACAAACATAAGTGACAGCTCTAAGGTGTACTTAGTGGGAAGCTCAGAGAACCTAGATGATAAAGTTCTGCTGGTGTAGGTGGAGTTAACCAGTTTATACCCACAACAGGTAGATGTTAGGCCGACGTACGTTTCGGTGAATGTCACCTTCCTCAGGGCCAGGGACAACGTGTGCAAATGACATGAATATTTATGATATTAAAAAAGAGAGTTGCAGGGCATAATACAATTTTCTGTAAAAATAGACAAAGAAAAACATTTATAAATATCATTATTACTTTTTCGTTTTGACATTTGTAGCTCAGTGGCATCGGCTATGTGCAAGGTTCCATTAATTTACATTGTATTAGTGCTCATAGCTATAAGTGGTACCCTATGCCAGTTTTAATCAAGAAAGGTCATAGGGCTCTGGTCGAGAAAGAGAGGAAAAAAGAAGGAAGAAAACCAGTGAGAGTGGAATTATACCGAGCAAGTTATTTCCCATAAAGGTGAATCACCTAGTGTGCTCAGAAAATCAATCTCCAGTGCTTGAAAAAATGTTAAAAAGATATACTCCAGTTATCGTATGTCGTGCTGACATGAAGGGAGTGGGTTTACCTATGGTTTAGGTGCTACAAGTATGAGTTGAACTGAAGGGCAGAAGTTGGTCATTCCTCTAGGGTATGAACTAGAAAGGACAGAGGAATATATTTATAGTTGCATGGCCATACAGCAACTAGACTAGTATGATGACAGATAAAACCACCTATATTACCTCAGTTTCAAGGTTGGACATCCCTTTAAGAATATTAGGTGCGGTTCCTATCAGGTGAAAGAATCAGGAGACTGTTGCGTGTCAGTGGTGATTTCTGTATGAGTAAAAAGGTATGGACAATCTAATAAATATCTGTGTGATCCAAAGGATAACAGAAAATAAAGGGTAACAGAGAGGTATAGTTACCTGATAGTTTATGTTTTCTGGGGTGTTATTTACTATGGTATTGCTGTTATGCCAGTTTGTTTATCTAAAATAAAAAGACAAAGAATTTGGCATACCAAAATATTACTACTAGTTGTTAGAACATAGGACGTTTTTTTTTTTTAAAACAAATGAAAAGGAGATTGGGAAAAAAACGCGCATACACTGCTGAATCGAGCGCAGTGGAGATTACATTGGGAGTTACATTTGGGGAAGCCCACAAGCACGATTGTATGTCGGCGAAAATGTTTCAAAGAAGCACATCACTCAGGGGGTTTGTTAATACCAAGGTCTGGTTTTAGCGCGCCACCAATGGTGTTGTTTGATATGGTGTTTTATTCAAAAATATTAAATGCAAGCGAGAGAGCAGCAGAATTTAGTTATTTGTCTCACCTGTTTCAAATGTGCTGGCGCCGAGACTGGGGGTTCCGGAATTTCGGCCCAAAACGGAGATTCGTAGGAGCAATACAGAGGGTTTAAAACTTGCCTTAGGAATGAAAGTAAAAGCGAGATCAGTACAACTAGCTGATAGTCGTTTCACCTAGCTAGGACTGAGCTAAGGGGCACTGGTAGAAGTTCAAAAAGTGCCCGGTATCTTTCGTGTGGCATAAGAGTTCGGCTGCATGGTTTCTAGCAACTTCTTAGTGCGACCTGCTAGTTGAAATACCAGTTTGCGCGAGCAGGGCATGATTAATTAAACCAGTGCAAACGGTTTAAAGGTAGCCTGGAGAACAAAGAGCTTGAGACTTTAGCTGGGGGGTGCTACACATGGCTAAGACTGAATTTTTAAAGCGATGATAGGTTTGAGCAAGCGCAAGCGTTCGAGTGACTTAAAGTAACACTGCATAAAGCTTTCACATGTTTGCTACGATATAATCGTTAGGGTCGAGCACAACGCGAGCAGGGCAAAATTACATGGTGGTCTTACCTGATTCTCACAGATCTGTACTCGCGACCGGGGGTTCTAGGGACGTGTCCCAACTGCAGACGTTATACGAAAAACGGTCCGATTTGGGCATAATGAGGAAATTTCCTGGATAGTCACACTATGAGAACGTTTTTGTTCTCTTTTCCTCAAATTGAGCAACATTATACAAAAACACACCTTTGGCTTTGGTGTGAACTCTTCGTTTAAAATACTATTCTGCGATCTGCTACAAATCTAAACCGCACCATGTTTTCATCATAGCAAACTCAGCAATTCCTGGGAAGAACAGATCACAATGTAATCCATCTTTTTGTCTGCTCTCCCTTTGATAAACTTTTTATCAAAGTCCACTCCAATATGGCCGCCATGGCATGGGCCTGTTAGCCCAAAGTCCGTCATCTATATCATATCCCTTTCCGAGCTGAAACACAGTATGAGTCCTATTTCTATATCACTCACTCCCCACCTGTTTTCAGCCTGCGGGTTGTATTTAAACTCCTCTCCGTTTTTCGTATAACGTCTGCAGTTGGGACACGTCCCTAGAACCCCCGGTCGCGAGTACAGATCTGTGAGAATCAGGTAAGACCACCATGTAATTTTGCCCTGCTCGCGTTGTGCTCGACCCTAACGATTATATCGTAGCAAACATGTGAAAGCTTTATGCAGTGTTACTTTAAGTCACTCGAACGCTTGCGCTTGCTCAAACCTATCATCGCTTTAAAAATTCAGTCTTAGCCATGTGTAGCACCCCCCAGCTAAAGTCTCAAGCTCTTTGTTCTCCAGGCTACCTTTAAACCGTTTGCACTGATTTAATTAATCATGCCCTGCTCGCGCAAACTGGTATTTCAACTAGCAGGTCGCACTAAGAAGTTGCTAGAAACCATGCAGCCGAACTCTTATGCCACACGAAAGATACCGGGCACTTTTTGAACTTCTACCAGTGCCCGTTAGCTCAGTCCTAGCTAGGTGAAACGACTATCAGCTAGTTGTACTGATCTCGCTTTTACTTTCATTCCTAAGGCAAGTTTTAAACCCTCTGTATTGCTCCTACGAATCTCCGTTTTGGGACGAAATTCCGGAACCCCCAGTCTCGGCGCCAGCACATTTGAAACAGGTGAGACAAATAACTAAATTCTGCTGCTCTCTCGCTTGCATTTAATATTTTTGAATAAAACACCATATCAAACAACACCATTGGTGGCGCGCTAAAACCAGACCTTGGTATTAACAAACCCCCTGAGTGATGTGCTTCTTTGAAACATTTTCGCCGACATACAATCGTGCTTGTGGGCTTCCCCAAATGTAACTCCCAATGTAATCTCCACTGCGCTCGATTCAGCAGTGTATGCGCGTTTTTTTCCCAATCTCCTTTTCATTTGTTTAAAAAAAAAAAAAACGTCCTATGTTCTAACAACTAGTAGTAATATTTTGGTATGCCAAATTCTTTGTCTTTTTATTTTAGATAAACAAACTGGCATAACAGCAATACCATAGTAAATAACACCCCAGAAAACATAAACTATCAGGTAACTATACCTCTCTGTTACCCTTTATTTTCTGTTATCCTTTGGATCACACAGATATTTATTAGATTGTCCATACCTTTTTACTCATACAGAAATCACCACTGACACGCAACAGTCTCCTGATTCTTTCACCTGATAGGAACCGCACCTAATATTCTTAAAGGGATGTCCAACCTTGAAACTGAGGTAATATAGGTGGTTTTATCTGTCATCATACTAGTCTAGTTGCTGTATGGCCATGCAACTATAAATATATTCCTCTGTCCTTTCTAGTTCATACCCTAGAGGAATGACCAACTTCTGCCCTTCAGTTCAACTCATACTTGTAGCACCTAAACCATAGGTAAACCCACTCCCTTCATGTCAGCACGACATACGATAACTGGAGTATATCTCTTTAACATTTTTTCAAGCACTGGAGATTGATTTTCTGAGCACACTAGGTGATTCACCTTTATGGGAAATAACTTGCTCGGTATAATTCCACTCTCACTGGTTTTCTTCCTTCTTTTTTCCTCTCTTTCTCGACCAGAGCCCTATGACCTTTCTTGATTAAAACTGGCATAGGGTACCACTTATAGCTATGAGCACTAATACAATGTAAATTAATGGAACCTTGCACATAGCCGATGCCACTGAGCTACAAATGTCAAAACGAAAAAGTAATAATGATATTTATAAATGTTTTTCTTTGTCTATTTTTACAGAAAATTGTATTATGCCCTCCAACTCTCTTTTTTAATATCATAAATATTCATGTCATTTGCACACGTTGTCCCTGGCCCTGAGGAAGGTGACATTCACCGAAACGTACGTCGGCCTAACATCTACCTGTTGTGGATATAAACTGGTTAACTCCACCTACACCAGCAGAACTTTATCATCTAGGTTCTCTGAGCTTCCCACTAAGTACACCTTAGAGCTGTCACTTATGTTTGTTTTATGTTGTGTTTAAATTAGTTCTTGTGCTTTTGTTGATAGGTTGCTTTTTCTTACAAATAGGAATGGTATGACTGACATATAAGTATGCATGTATGAGTGGTAAGAATAGCTGTCATTAGAGGGCACACTTTCAGCTTTAAAATCTCATAGATTTTTGTGAAAAAATATGTATGTAAAAGTGATGTATTTCTTACTGACGATAAAATGATGATTTGTACAGATGCATAAAAGTTTTTTTAAAGAAATAATTTTCTAAAAAACCAATAAATATATATGTTTTCATAACACTGTGAAGTTTCTCTCTTTGGCATCCGCTTCTAAACACTTTAGAGATTTATTCAATGTTAAAAGGAATATAGGTCCATATTTGAGGTTGTGTACTTTTTTGCTTGGTTTGTTTCTCCCCCCTCTGGACCTCAAATTAACTGGGAGTACTCTTTCTTACTACAATACTGCGCATAGGTCTCACATGCCCAGTTCACCTCTATCAACAACTAGAACGGCAACCATGCACGATGGTAAGTCTAGTAGTCTAAACTGCCTAAAAGAGGAGGGACGCTTGAAAAAGTATGCAATGATAAAGACTTTGAAAAGTGTCTCTGATCTCTGTGTAGCACCACCAAAACTGTGTGAGCAGACCAGAGAGAAGACAAGTCATGACAACAGGAGGTCAGTCCAAAAGAGAGAAGGAGTAAAAATGATGTGACAATGACATATTTCGACTGGCTTCCCTCCCAGCCACATCCTGAATTGTATAATTTTGCATTAACCAGACCCCACACAACAGGTGGTGCTTTGTACATCTTCTCATGTTTGCCCTTACACTGGAAAATAATCTTCTCTTTCTTTGTGCTAGATCTGTGGTACATCAGACACTTAGATACATAGAAAGATCAAAGCCACACTGCCTGAAACATGGCATGCCTCTTTTAAATTTTGTAAAAACTGTTCCTCGTTTTTTTCAGAGCTGCTAATCCTGGCATTAATCCGATCAAGGCTGACTGAAGAGGGATGACAACTATAGTGTAAGGTGAGAGAAGTTGATAGGATAACTGTTAGGGGAAAGGATGTGGCTGACCGGCTGTAGTGGCCGACTTTGAAGATGGGAAATCAGTTTTGTCTCTGGCGGGAGGCTCAAACATCCTGTGATTCTGGGCAAATTGCCTAATCTCCCTGTGCCTTACAAAATAAAAATAAATGAATGTGTCAATCCAGTGTCGTAGCTAGGCACTTTGTTGCCTGTGGCGGTCCCTGCCTTTTCCACTCTGAAAATCGGGGGGTGGGGGGGTTGCTGCCATTGATTCTTGCGTATACGGCCCCTGCGGAAAACTCATGTAAGAGCTGGGGCGAGGCCGCTGCCCCCAAAACTCGTGCCTTCTGCGGTGGACCGTCTCCCCACGCCACTCCCCCTTGCTACGCCACTGTGTCAATGTGTTATGCAACTGGCAGCTCATGTAAAGCACTCTGATACCTTCCGGTCAGGTTCATGCTATATAAAACTGAAAAAAAAAACCCAGAAAAAGTAACATAGAAGCCCATTCATCTACGGCTCACAGGGAGTACCTGATTTTTGAAACTTTCTGGGTGTTAGACACTTTGATTTGAAAAGGTAAAGGGTTCTGGGAAGTCAAGTATCAGTGTGTAGCCTGCACACCACATATTCTGAACCTAGTGATAACGTTCAGTGGGATGATGGAGCTGCTGCAGAAATATATGTGTAACCTGTTGATGACAGGTTCCAATTATAGAGAGAGATCAGTGGCTTAATGCACCTCTATTCGAGATCTGTGCATAAACTCTGAGTCACTGTTTGCAATCCTGGTGATAGTGTTCTCGCTCAGCAGTACATTGCATGTGTAGAGTGTTCTGTGATATGATTAAAAATTGCAAGCTTTGGAAATTCTGCTGATCTTTCGAAGGGCTTGAAATACTACTCCAATTTGCAATCTAGGGATACCCAATTTGGCCACTGATTTACTTACAAATGTGAATGCAAATTCCGATGCAACCTATGTAGTAATAAACTGCATCGTAAATTGCACATTTGCAGGGAATCGCAAAACAACTTTCCTAATGAGCCTGTGCTTATTAAAGGACCTAAGCTCATTTAAAAAAAGTTTCAGTTTGGAAAGACATCGGGAACAGCAAGGAGTGGAAAACTGCCTGCTCCCCTCAAAGATACTGAAAGACTCTTAAAGAGGGGCTATGTGCTACTGGTAGAGCTTCCCTTATGAGTTTGATGCTACCCCCTTTGAAGTGTTGGTATCAATGAATGGTTTACTAAGACCACAATTGCAGCACCAAACCATAATCCAGTCCCCTCAGAATCACAGGTAGGAGCAGGGCTTGAGACGGGGGTACACGCAGGTACATGGCGTACCCCACTCTTTTCACAGGGTGGACGCCGTTCCCCCTGCGAAGAAGTTGGGCCCTACAGGAATATGCTGAACTTGTCCCGGTGTAATTTTCAGACACCGGGACACGTTTAGCAGCACCTGCTTGTTGCCTGCTTTCGATTCCTAGCAGCAACGTGCAGGCAGCAAGGGAGCCTTTGTTTACCTCCAGCTGGGCCAAAGTTAAGGGGCCATTCGACCTCCTTATGTTTGTATATGCTGACTGGGGGCCACCTGGAACCTTACACTTAAATGTAAATGCCACAGAGGGAAACAAAGGCACACAGCTTGCCTTCTCTTCACTGGTACTTAAGAGAGGCATGCTTTTGCCTTTGTTCTGTCCCTGTATATAAATGCAGACACTGTAAGACTATCAGATGGATTTGTCTGTCCCAGTATTTATACAAATAATTTAAAAAGCACTATTTTATTTCTTTTATAGGGCTACGTCGTAACGTCATGAGGTCATTTGCATATGGAATGGAATGGAATTGTTTTTTATAGAGCGCGATAGCTACCCTGAGGCGTCCTAACGCTGTGGACTGGCATGTGTGATTGAAAGATGGAGCTGACTTTATTTATTGAATAACAGGGTTTTTAGCTTTTTACGAAAGGATAGAAGGTTGGGCTCTGATCGAAGGGGAAGGGGGAGGGAATTCCACATTCCTGCTGAGTTGAAGGAGAACGTTCGGCCCCAGGACCTGGCTCTCCGAATCTTAGGTATTGTGACTCGGAAGGCATGGGCGTATCTAAGGTGCCTGCTTGGGTTGTAGGGGGAGATCAGAGAGTGATTAATGATAGCCCCCTTTCTCCAGAAGGCGTGGTGTACAATGCACATGCTCTTAAATTTGATTCTTTTCCTAATAGGTAGCCAGTGGAGGTCTTTTAGTTCAGATTTTACAGGGAGACGGTGGGGGATCTGTAGGAGGGTACGTGCGGCACAGTTCTGGATCACCTGGAGCTTGTTTAGGGTTGTTTGGGGGGCTCCCAGGTAGAGGGCATTTCCAAAGTCCAGCCGGGAGAGGATAAGGCCCTGAGTCATAATCTGTCTTGCCTTAAACGGAAGGAGGGGAAAGATTTTACGGAGGAGCCTGAGTATACCGAAGCAGGTGGCTGAGAGTTTGACTGCTTGGAAGTTGAAGGTGAGCGCCTTGTCCAGCCAGATTCCTAGGCTCTTAATTGTGTCCTTTGCTGTGGGGGCAGGTCCAAGAGAAGTTAGCCATATTAAGTCGATGGGGTTTTGAGGGGAGTTGCCTGAAACCATCAGCTCAGTCTTGTCCCCATTTAGTTTGAGACAGGACAAGGTCATCCAAGAGAAGACTGCTTCTAAGCAGCCCCTCAGGTCACTAGGCCGGGACTGGGGGTGGTTCAGAGCCACCACTAGCTGAGTATCGTCCGCATAAGAGATGATTTTTACTCCGAAGGGGCAGGCGACCTCGGCCAGGGGGCTCATATACACATTGAAAAGTGTAGGGCTCAGGGAGGAGCCCTGTGGCACACCACAGTTGAGTGGTTTGCTGGGGGAGGTGACATTGCCCTCAAAGACTTGAAAGGAGCGGTCCGATAAAAAGGACTCGAAGCATATTGTCTTACTTCTTTTTATAGGACATGTGCCCTGGGTAGGAGAGTACGAAACTTTCATGCTCCCTCCTGTTTGGAATTGGTACAGGATTGCAAAGCATCTTTTCAGAGTCTGGGCGATTTTTACGACTCGTAAACAGGCTTTTGTAAATAGTACAAAGGTATTTTGCAGCCACAAAACCACAGACTTTCCACCAGCAAAATATCTTTGTAGATCAGGGTCGAAATGTCAACCATCCATGCTTTAGAAATCGATTTAAGGATTTTTAAATATAAAGTGTGTAACTGCGACATTTATTTCATATGTAGTCAAATGGAGGTTATTTACAGAATGCATTGGGTTTATTATCCACTCACCTTAACCCAGCAGCAATTCCCCACTCCTCCTCTGCCACTCTGCCTGAACCCACGCTCACAGTTCTTGCATTTTTTTTTCTTTTACACAAGTGGTACTATATAGAAAGGAGATGCAAATATCAACCCAATTCTTGGATGTTTTGTAGTACTTCAAGTTTTTGGCCACAGTTTTTTTCTTTTGACAGATGTTGCAATAATAAATATTCAGAACACAACGTTAACTCTAGAAGATGCACAAATTAGGCTGCCAGCCTGTGCTCTCTGTGGAGAGATATTGTCATCCTGGACCTGGCAGCGGACTCGCAAGACATACATCTCAAGCAATTCCATTCTGCCTGCCTTGCATTGAACCTTTTAAAGTGCGTACTGCTCAGCTTTGTATTAAACAGTTTTCAAGCTTCAGTGAGTGGTGGCTGGCACCATTTTCCCGCTGACAGATGTTTGACATTTAAATAATAAAAACAAGATTAAAAATTGAAATGTGTACTTCGGGGGTATCCTTCCCTTTTTCCTCACTCAGGGTAGCGAAACAGTAGAACAGCAGCACACCTTTTGTTTTCTGGCCACTGAACAGAAAGCCCAACGGCATCGCCGTTCCACCAGACTTGATAATTTGCAACGATTTGGGTCTCTAATGCATGAAATTGTTTGGAAACTTGGTCCGTCGCCTAAAATCTGTGCATGGCGGCGCTGTCTAATGAGAGCTGCTGAACAGAATGCCCAACCTGCCCTTGTCACACCTGTATCCAATCTTTTCCGTCCGGGTCTGCGGCCTCGAATAATTCTCATTTGTTAGCGCGAGAGGCGGCTTCTTTTTTGTTCCGAGAAGACGGCGGCACGGCGAGTCTCTGGGTCTGTGATGCCAGTCGGTTGTTCAGAGCTGAAGAGCGGTGCCAAGGTCAGCCTGTTCCTGCAGTGCCCATGGTAACCTTGAGCAGCAGGCGCTCCAAACTCTCTCGGCTCGCGCCTGCACACGTAGCTGCTAAACCCTTGGCTCAGAACCTTTTTAACAGTTGAAATGTGTGACTCTCGGTGCCGGTGCAATTACCAGGACGTGCTGTGCTGCCCAGGGAGTGTGCTTGCATGCCGACTGCCTTTCTTTTTGGTCGAAACAGCGTAGCGACTGAAATTCGAAATGCTTTGCTGTCCTTCCTTGGAATCTGGGTGCTAAGTGGAAAGTGTTCTGATCTTGTGAAACTGAGTCTAGCCGCTAGGTCAATGAAGGCAATGTCACACGAAGTGTGGCAATACCCTCCTCCTGCCCTTTTTTGTGGGGGGGCTGGGAGGGGTTAGAATGCACACGCCAAAAAGAACACTAGAATTATAGAAAGCGTCCGAAGGTGCAATTGGCTTGTGCACCAGTTCTTAGCATCACTGGGACCCTTTTGTATTACAGAAGCGGTTGCAGAACCGTGAATGGGCCCTCTTATCACACTGGCACAACATATTGTATTGTATTGTAATTGCATTTATATAGCGCTTACTACCCCTGATGAGGCGTCGAAGCGCTTTTTCGGCGAGTAGCACGCTACTCCGGGACCCGCAGAGGATTAGTGTTGAATTAGTATAGTGAAACATGCAAGTACATTTTAAGTGGTGGATAGGTTAATCAGTTATTTGGATTTGGAATGATAGCAGAAGGATAGAGTAGGACAAAGGTTTGTATTTATTTATCGCTCGCTTGTTGACGCATGCTATTCAGGGAGCCTATAGAGGATTAGTGGTGAATTAATATGGTGAAATATGAGGTAATTTCAGTGGTGGATATTTGTCTGTTACTTGGAGTGAGAAGGATAGCTGTGCCAGAGCAATCACCTGTGAGCATTCCCTCATTTGGATGGGAGCCTGGCTCAGGGCCCGACTGGGAACCGTAACCGGTCCTGGCAAAGAGCTTGGCCGACCTTGAAAAGCTTTGTGCCGCTTTTGTTGCTTGGGGCCGATATTGCAGCTATGCTGCAAAACCGGCCCCCAGTAACAAACACGGCTCCCAGTGGTCTAAAACCGACCCCCACCCAGGCAGCCCACCGGGAAAACACTTGGTGCCTGCTACAGCCTGTCCGGCCCTGGACTGGCTCCATGCCAATAAGGGAACACTTTGCTTTCTACCAATTCATACGACAGATGCTGGAAAAATGGCAAATAGCTTCTCCAGAGATGGATTCATTTTGCTTCACAAAGAAGTAGGTCACAGTCAGTGTGCCCACTCAGTGTGGCCCTTAAAAGGAGGTGAAGGTGGTCCCAGAGATTCTCCAGGCATCCTCCTGCTGGCAGGTGTAGAAACTTACTGCATTCACCTCTTCAGGCATTTCTACCCAGCTTTCAAATTGTGGGTGGGTCTCAAACTCTTGGTCCACCGACCGCAAATTCTCAGTTTGAGCAGCATTTTGTCTATAGTAGGGTCGTACATCCCAGTTTGCAAGTGGCATTCTCAGATAAGGGTGCACTACTGGAAAAGCGAGACAGTGCGCCATATTTAAAGCATGGCCCCAGAGTGTGGAGAAGGTTGAATTTAAGTATGGAAGAAACAAACCACCTTTAGAACAGAAAACCAAAACCTCATCACCCTTCAATCTATGATGTTCAGGATGATGAACAGAAGGTATCAGAATACCCTACCACTAAGAGAATTTCCTAGTTTGAAAGCATAAATCATCCAACAAGAATAAATAGTGAATACCAAATCATGGGACATTGAAAGCCAATCATAATTTACATGCAAACCCAGGCAGTCCTACCTCGTACAGCATATGGTGACCTAAGACAGCTAATGCATGGAACAGTGTGGCTGCACAGAAAACACCCCTTCCTCTCCATATAAGAGCCTGAGATCAAGCAAGCCCCCCCATACTTTACAGACCAAATTAAATCCTTGGATCCTGCACCAGCGACTCATGGCACATTTTGGATGGTGTGCATCAATACTTGGTGACATATGACTTCTCTGTACGATCCTGTTACAGCAATACGTTTATCTAAGTTTCTGGAGGAATATATGTTGAACTTAAGTTGGTGGCAGCAGCAAGAGAATGGCGACTCTGAGTATGGAGGTTTTTCGTGTTGCCATATGTCCTATCTGCTTGCTGTAGCTTTCTGGGTAGTGTGGCTCTGACTGCAACTCCAGACTTAAGGATAGCTGTAATGTGTTTGGGTTTCAGCTTTGAATTTTTTGTTGTAGGGTCAGTGCTAGGGGGGCACTCACCTCTTGTGCTCTTGAATACAAATATCCAAGTACCTGATATGCTGTTATCTCTTATTCTGGACCTTGTTATTTCTAAAGCAAACATGCTTACTATTGCTATCCCTATTCATGCAGACTGGTCTAACCACTTCCTCATCCCCTTCTCCCTTCACCTATCACACTCTATTACTCTTCGCAAACCTAAAAGGACTACTACCTGGTTCCGTAACACTAAAAACATTGACCTCGGTGGAGGCAAGATGGCGTCCGCGAGGGTGGACGTGTAAGCTGACCACTCCTCGCGTCCCTTGCTGGCCGCTTCTGCTGAAAGGACCTGACCGGGAAGAGGAGCGAATGTTTCAGCCCGAGCTTGAACCGAGTGCCGGTTTAGGAAAGTTTTCCAACACTTTGAGAGACATTTACTGGCTTTGGTTGGCTTTGGTGCGGGCGGTAGTGGATTCCGTTGTGGACCGGCGTTCCCCCCCGGAGCTTTTTGATTGCACTCTGCACACCTGTGGCTGGTTGGGTCGGCTGAGAGGGGGGCGGCTTCCCGGCGGCTTAACGGCCGTGGAGGCTCCGGCCAGGTGGAAAAATAGGCTAAGAAACGCCGTGCAGAGAAGTGAACAGTGGAGAGTCCGTGTTTGAGAAAAGGCGAACGGGAGAAACGAACGAACGTCAGGTCTGCTGAAAGGACCTGATCGGGAGAACGAGCGAAAGTTTCAACCCGGATTAAGAAAAGGCGGACGGCGGAGCTTGAACCGAGTGCCGGTTCTGGAAAAGTTTTCTGATACCGCTTGTATGAACATTTTGAGAGACACTTACTGGCTTTGGTGTGGGCGTCGGAAAACCCGGGCAAGAGAACGCCGGGCAGAGAAGACAACAGCGGTGAGTCCGTGTGTCACCGCAAATTACTAAACAAACACAAACATAGAAACGAAAAGCAAGTTGTGAGTGACTATTCAGACGCTTGGTGTGCTTGTAGCTGGACTTGTATTGCTAATTGTGAAAAGGTGAGGATGGCTCCTAAAGGTATAAGGGGGAGACATAAAGCCGTAGATGACCAGGGGGAGAGCGTTCTTCCCAAAGAAGGAGCCAAAACAAATGTGAGCAAGATAAATCAACCTAAAACGCTCTCAGTCAAATGCCAATGTTAATGCGAATACAACAGGGGCTGATAAAACTGTGGTGATTCCAACTATTTTTGCAGTGGCAGCAGCGATAGAGAAGGAGCGAGCTAAGGGGGCAAGTGGAAGGTCTATACCTGCAGAGTTCCCTTTAGAAATGGACGACAAGACACCCACCCGTGGTGCTGCAGGAGGGAAAGAACAAGAACGGGAACAAGGACAGGCTCAGGTTGACGGAGAGTCTGGCGACTTCTACTCAATGTCGGAAGCTTCACTGCCCTCGTCTTGTGAGGATCTAGCATCACAATATGCATTGCAAATGAGTATAGAAGGAGGAGCCCGGCAAGTAGCCTATGTCAGGATGACTCCATTGATCTTACAGAAGAAAGCCCCTCTACTGTTCGGGACTTAAATATTGAAGCCTCAACTAATATAAGGAATGAAACAGAGACAGAGGAGACTACTGGGGAGGGGAAATCTGAGATTTCACTAGTATTAATTTACGAATCCATAATCTCATTGCGGGATGAGACCAGGCAAGAGAACCGGAGGGTCCAGAGTATGTGTCGCAAGCTCCAGAGCTCAGTTCGAAGGCTTGCAAAATCGCAAGGAGACACCGCTAATAGGTTTAACGAGGATGAGCATCGTATCTCTAGTTTGGAAGATGCAGTAGAACAGCAGAAAGGAGCTACAGAGGTGTTGCAAGGGCTAAAGGAGGACACTCTCTGGAAACTCTCTGACTTTGAAAACAGGGCCCGACGTAATAACTTGAGAGTCTTGCAAGTCCCTGAAGGCAAAGAAGGCCAAGATCCTCGCAAATTTGTAGTCAACCTGTTTAAAGAAGCCTTTCCGGAACTTACAAAGTGGGACTAGGACAGAGAGGTTGAGACAGCACATCGCTTTCTATTTAACTTGAAAGAGTCTACTGGTAAAGGAGGGGAGAAAGGGAGAGAGAGAAATTTAGGCAGGCCTAGGGCTTTTCTAATTTCATTCAACAGTTTTCTTGCCCGAGAAGAGGTATTCAAGCTTGCAAGGCCTGATAAAAAACGCCCCGTCCCAGGATTTGAATTCTTTGTAACCCCTGATTTTTGGAAATATACTGTTGAGAACCGATGGCAATTGCGACAGCTAATAACTCCATTACGGGCCAAGGGTGCTCAAGTATTTCTCCTGAATCCCACAAAATTGAAGATTATCTACAAGGACCGTACACATTTTTTTACCAATGTGGGGCAGGCAAAGGAATACTTGAGTAAGATAACCAGCGAAACTGGATACATATTAGTTATTGGGTAGGAAAAAGCATGGATAGGGTGGGCTTGGTAGATTTTGAGAAGATTCAAAGGGCATTACCCTTTTTTTTTTTTTTTCTCTCTCTCCTCTCTTTCTCCAAATCAGGAGGGGAGGATTCCTTTCTTATTCTTTTTGGTGTATAAAGATGTGTATATTAGCAGCATAGCGGGGGGGCGGGGAATTGTCAGTCACATCTACAGGGCCATAAGTCCAAATGCCTCGTTAATGGGAAGGGTGGGGGGTGGTCAAGGGGGTAGCTGGGTAGAGGGAGGGAAGGGTAGGTGGAGGGTTCTGGTGGAGGGGTTAAAAGGGGGTAAAAAATTCACACTTGCATTACAAGATGGCGAATCTGTAAGATTAAGACTATCAATAAAGATTATGACAAGCAAAAATACAGAAAATTACTACAGGGTCTTGCTAAGTGTAAAGGGGTTTAAAGTTGTGGGATGTTCAACCGTGAGTTATGTCTATAACTAGAGATTTACGAATATGTTTGTTAAATGTATCTGGGTTAAATAATTTCAATAAACGAAGGAGAGTAGCAGCTGAGTTACGTCATGTTGCCCCAGATGTGGTCTGTTTACAAGAGACTCATCTCCCTTGGAACAAGCACCAAGTGCTAATAGAATTGGGATACAATATTTTAGTTTCATCCCAGCAATCAGGTATGACGCGGGGGTAGCTATTCTAGCAAAAAGAGATCTGGTAACGATACGACGCACAGCAGCAGATACACACGGCAGGTGAGCGATGATTGAATGTGGGAGACACCATGGGAATTTTACACTATGTAATATTTACGGTTCTAATATAGACGACCCTGGGGTCTTAGAGCAAGTGCATCAAGAATTGGCGACCTGGACTACCCCCTTGATTATTTGCAGGAACATGAATATTAATTTGACATAGGAAGAGTTTGACGGCGGAGCAAAGACTTATAAAGGACGGAAGCCGCAGGTTTGCAGCGCCCTTTTCAATTTATTGAAAGATTATGGCCTGGTAGATGAATGGAGCACTTTGTCTTTGACGGATCCAGGGTACACTTTTTATTCCCACCCCCATAAAAAAAAAGTTAGGTTGGATTACTTTTTTGTAGAAGTGCCCCACTCAGCCAAAGTGAAAATGCAGATCTACCCTCACATTTCGTCCGACCACTCACCTATTGTTTTGTCAATTGCTGGATGAAAATTTACCTTTGATCGTAAACTATGCTACAATGACGAGTTTATAAAATATATGAAGGAGTGGATAAGAGACTTTTTAAAGAATAATATAAACTCGGCTCCAATTAAGATTGTCTGGGACACATTCAAAGCCTGTTTTAGGGGGGGAGGTCTTAAGCTTTGGTTTAGCCCAACAAAAAAAGCCAAAAATGGAGATGGAAAGGCTATATCGGGGAGTACAGGGGGCAGAAGAGAATTTAACAAGGGGGATAGCTACCCAGGCTGATGTGAAAATACTAGAGTTAGAGGTCGCAAAGAAAAGGGCACAAATACTGGGCATTTGGGATAGTGAGAATGCAAGAAAATACTTGGCCCAGAGTAAGATTTGCCATGAATATGGTGAAGCCATAGGGCGACCCTTAGCGCTAAAATTGCGCATGAAGGATGCCAGTCGCCATATACCCTTTTTGAAAGATAAAACAGGTAATTTAAGAACTGGTCCCCAAGATATATTGGCCATCTTTCAGGATTTTAATTCAGCATTATATAAGACAGAACAAACTAATGTACAAGAACTGGATATTACTTTTTTAGGCACATTAGCTAAGTTAGACCCACTAGCGGTGGATCTACTGGAGGCACCTTTATCAGAGGATGAGGTAGCTAGGGCAGTCAAAACGTTGGCAATGGGTAAAGCAGCAGGTCCTGATCAACTACCGGGAGAAATATATAAACTTTTCTTCGAAGAAATTAAAGAGATAATGTTTGAAACATTTAGGGCTGCACAAAATGGAGAAGCACCAACATCATGGGACAATGCCACTATAGTTGTATTCAGCAAAAAAGAGAAAGAGGTTGACATGCCAGGGTCATATCGCCCTATATCATTGTTAAATTGTGACGGAAATATTTACTCTAAAATATTAGCAAATCGGATATCAAAAGTTATAACATCATTAGTGTCAGATGAACAACACGGTTTCATTCCAGGAAGAGGAACAGTGGCACATATTAACAAAGTTATTACGCTATTTGATATAGCAGAGGTAGAAAAACGTAGTTTAGGGTTAATATTACTGGATGCTAAAAAAGCGTTCGACCGTGTGGAGTGGAAATATTTATGGAAGGTAATGGAGACTATGGGATTCCCCAGGAAGTTTATGATAGCATTACAAAGCTTATATGTGGCACCATAGGCTAGGATAGCATCTATGGGTGCGATCTCTGATTTAGTGCAGATAACTAGGGGGACGAGGCAGGGATGCCCTTGTTCTCCTCTTCTTTTTGCGCTATATATAAATCCGTTTATCGGTTTGCTCATTAACAGTGAGGCTATTAAACCCTTTATTGTGAATAGTATTCCCCATATTGTTTTTGCCTTTGCAGATGATATAGCAGTAACTACAGAAGACCCGACTCTTGGATTGGTAGAAACTGAGCGGCTTGCTAAGATATTTGGCCAACTTTCGGGCTATAAGTTGAATACTGCAAAAACGCAGTTGGTGTGCTCGCATATAGTCAAGGTGAATGACCCCAGAGCAGTAGTAGAAGCAACCTATTTGGGGGTCAAGATAAGAGCAACTATGTCAGAAGTGGTAGCAGCTAATTGGGTTTCATTATATAGAAATATAGCGGTGTCTCTAGAAAAGTGGGGGAGGCTACATTTTACTTTAATTGGCCGTACTAATATAATAAAAATGATTATACTACCAAGGGTTTTATATCTCTTTAGGGGCCAGATGTAGGTGGCCATTTACCATCTGGTAACGGCCGATTTCGGCCGTTACCGAGCGGTAAATGGGTTTTTGGGATGTAGGGGGCCAATTTTACCAATTCGGTAAATTTATTCGGTAAAATACCGATTCGGTATTTTTACCGATTCAGTAACTTCTAGATGTAGGTGGGACTCTTCTGAGTCCCAAAGGCCTTTCAGATTCGGTATTTTACCACCCAATCCAATTGGGTGGTAAAATACCAAATCCTGCACACCTATGCCATGTGACAGACAGACATGCGGCATGTCTGTGTGCCACATGGCACACATACCTGTATTTGGGGTGCTGGAGAGTGTCAAAGGAACAGCCCCTGCACCCTTGCTGGAATCGGTATTTACCGATTCTGTAAATACCGATTCGGTAATGCCCATTGATTGCTATGGGCTTCAATGCCCATAGGAATCAGTGGGCATTACCGAATCGGTATTTACAGAATCGGTAAATACCGAATCTTAACGATTCGGTATTTACCGAATCTGTAATACCTACATCCCCCCCCTCTATTTTACCACTTCTTTAAATACCGAATCGGTAAAATTTGGTATTTATGAAGTGGTAAAATAAAATTACCTACATCTAGGCCTTGATCTTTGCCACTAGAAATATTACCAGCTCAAATTCAACAATTACAGGCTCTGTGCGCTAGATTCATTTGGACTCCGGGCAAACCAAGGAGAGCCATGCGGCTCATGACGCTACCAAAAGACAGAGGGGGACTATCGGTCCCTGACTTTCTATTGTATTATTATGTTTGTTTTCTGCAAAAGATGCATAGTGTTTTGATGGGAGACGAAGAGGGAACTAATCCAACACACCGAGTTTCAATATTTCTATATACCATTTAACTTTGGAATTGGCTGCAAATCGGAGCTTGTTTAGGGAAATAGAATGGAGCTACTATAAGAAAACCAAGTTCAAGACGATAGAAGCAGTTAATAAAACTTGGAAGAAAGTACGCAAGTTAATTGACTTAGGAACCATAACTTACTATACCCCACTAAATGCAACAAAATTGCTCCCAGCTATATGTAGTGACAGTGTGATGAGGTTTTGGCAGGGTAAAGGGATTAACACGCTAGGGGATTTGTATGACCAATCTGGCACTCCTAAACAGTTTGCTTCGCTATCACAGGACTATGGTATACCACAAACACAGTTTTTTAAGTATATACAAATTAGGGATTTCTTAGTTAAAAAAAACTTAAAATTGATGGTTTGTTCAATGCTTTATGGGGGCGCACCAAATAGAAGTCCAGAAAAAGTTTTGTTCAAGTATGTAGAAAAGTTCTTTATTTATTTTTGTCCATTCTTAAAATACAGATCACCAAATATTATACAAAAAAGGGTCAGCCAACGCGTTTCACTCCCTTCCAGGGAGTTTCTTCAGGGCACAACGGTCTTTTCTGGTAACGTGGGGTCACGTCCTTCCTTTTCCCAAGTAGTTTCCTTTTAGTCCTGCCCACCTGGTTATTCTTATATTGGTCTTATATCAGTGTGATTTATTCTTCCCCATATAAGTTTCCACGCTGTTGGTAGTTTTTGCCATAAATAGTCCAGGAAGTACAATCTCTTCCTTTCCCTGACCGTGTCTATATGAAGTCGTCGCGATTCTGTATCTCTCGGTGTAGATGTATCACCGTAGCGGCATGGATGGTCCCAAGCTTGGGACCATCCATGCCGCTACGGTGATGGCAAAAACTACCAACAGCGTAGAAGATCCAGCTTGATAAAATCATGCAATGTTATGAAAATTATGTAATCATTGTGTATTGTTAAATGCCAATCTTGCTATGGAAGTGTGGAAAGAAAATAAATAAAAAAATTAAAAAAAACATTGACCTCAATACTCTCTGTGATTCCGCTATGCTATCACTTCCAAGGCTAGACCCAAACTTGGATGTCAATGATCTCACCTTCCAATGCCATGCAGTCCTTGCACTCAAAATCGATAATGTTGCTCTTCTTCAAAGCAAAAGGAAAAGGCCTATTCCCTCACCACCTTGGTTCAACAAATCCTTTTATGAAGAAAGGAAGAACCTGAAAATCCTGGAGAAACAATGGAGACAAGCTCCATCCACCTTTAATCTTGCTACGTTACGTTTGGCAAGATCCTAGTACTGTGGAAAAGTAAATTTTGCCATGTTCTGTGTCCCTACGCGTCCTCCATCATATGTTATCTGTGCATGATTAATATGCATATGTATTCCCCATGTTCGATTAAAGACGCAATTACAGTTGTGTCCACCTCTAGTATGTCAGTTTCCAGTTCTCGTGAATACTACGAATATCAGGCCTATGTAAAGTTACGTTGCCACGTTTCTCAGTGTGCACGTTATTCCATTGTAAAGTCCCCGTTTCTAGGCCTCAAAAGGGCCTGGATACCAGATTCAGCTTCTGTCTCCTGAGCCCTCGCTGAGGAGCGATACAGCCCCCACCTGTATCCTCGACCCTTCACTTACTTCCTGCCTCGCAGTGCCCGGCTCAGCCTGGCTCTGCCTCTAAGTCTGCCAAGAGTATGTTATGATTCCAGTTATCAGTTCAGTCCTCCTTCTCTGCATTCCTAAGCTACTGAACCGCATCAATAGTTTCCGTCATTGTCTAGCCTTTACGTCTCCATCTAAGAGAAATACTGTATTAATGCTCATTTAATATTCTTCATCACGCACTACATGTAGAATAATGCATGCTCCAGTCTTAGAGTCTGTTCGCCTTTACCCCGATAACTTTTGGATTCTATCAACATGTTCTCTAAACATCAGATACTAGATACTGCTTAGGTACATGTCGCCCTGACTCTCCAGACTTCAGTCTCTGCTCCTAGCACAGAGTTCGAAGCCCCCAGCTTCTCCTAGTAACACGTCATTGCCAGTTTGCGCGCACCATTAGGTCCGAGGTCCCGGCTCCTTAGGTAGCCCCCTCCATGTTTCCGCCCCATTCATGACATATTCTGTTACGTTTGCATCACATGTCTATGTAGACGCCCTGTTACACCTACTTTCACCCTTATCTTTCGCGACTGCTACGCGTCACACCCACTGCTCCGCCTATCGTATGTATTGTAATGCAACTGTTTTAGTATATATGTCATGTCTTGTTTTTTTAATGTTAGCACGCCGATTCCGATCCTGCCCCCGGCAGCGCTGCCATCCTATTCCTGTGCAGGTTGTCCTGTTCCTGTCCTTATGCTGTATTAAAACCTGCAAAACTCCTACTACCTCGAATCTTGACTCTTATTTATTGAGCTATCTGTTATTCATTTATCCATTCAAAAATAGAGGTATTATTTATTTATTTACCACATAATGGCGCCCGAATAGGGACTTGCCCTTTCCCCACGCGTCGGTGAAGCCACGCCGGCCCCCTGACCCTCTGCAGTCGTGACGGAACTCTTCTGCGCACCGGCAGATATTTCTGCTTTAAGTATCCCTCAGGCCCACGGAGGAGACGGAGGAGGCGGTCCAGCATCCAGACGAGACGGTGGAGGAACGCGGCGAGTCCCGACCAGAGCCCAAGCCGAGAGTCCAAGGTCCGAGGTATCCGGAGGCCCACCTGTAACAGAAGTCCGAAGTTCGTCCGTCCGGCGTCGAAGCAGTCCAGTCCAGTCCGAGGCCTTCCGTTCTTGCTGCCCGGTGAGTACCGTTGCTGGGGTAGTATCTAGACAGGGTCGATCTAATTGACTCTGGTCCGTGGGTTGGTGGTACACAGGCCCACAAACGAAGTGTCCACTTCGGTGGATGCGGGTTCTGACGTGTCTCTGTATGAGACCGGTAAGTTTCGTACTGTTTCAGCAGTGCATCTAGTTTCTGTTCTAAGTCAGTTCTGTTCTCGAGAAAATTCATGTATTCTGTTTTCCGTATTCCAGGTAGTATTCTGTTCGAACTGTTATTCTGAATGTTATTCGTGTATTTTAATGTCGTGGTATGAGTGCGAAGTAATTATCGTGTTTATTGTGTATTGTGTTGTGTCCAGATTATAGTTCAGTTATGCCGCTATTTTCAAAACTGCGTCAGTTAAAAACCAGAAAAGGTCTGCTAGAAGCAGCAGTTCCTGTTCCGCCTAGGGACAGTCCAGGTCATTTTATGTATCAGAAGCATGGCATAAGCGCCATATTGTATCTAGATTTATGGGTAGAGTATACCAAACAGTTAGAGGAAAAGTATAGATGGCCCGTATCAGGCACATGGGATGCCGAGTGCATCATGCGAGTAGAAGAAGCATTATGGAAAAAGAAAGCCAGACAGTCACAGAAAGATGCCATCGAGTTATGGCGCAAAGAATCTCATAAAAGAACCGAAAAAGAAATCAGAAAGTCAGAATTAAGTAGAGAATCCTTGGAACGAGCCCAGGAAAGGGAACTAATCGAGATTGGTGAACGAGTTAAAACCGAACAGACAGACAGACAGAGGAACGCCCTCATTAAGGGTATGTATCCTCTTCTTGCCGAGGGCTTGCCAAAAGCGACCCCAGAGGCATCCAGTAATTTCCCGCCACCATTAGTTCCGACCAAGCTACGTCACAAACCGACCGCAGCTGATATTTTCATCTCGTCCTATTTGGACGACACAGTCCCAGAATATGCAAATCCCGCTCCGCCAGTCCCTGTAAATCAGGCACTTCCCGCTCCTCCAGACACCGGAGTACCTGTTCCGGTACCCCCGGTCCAGCCCGCCATACAAGTCCAGCCTGCATTTCCATTTCCCACTCTGCCAGGACGAAGAGCATCAGTAGACGACTCTAGTTTAGGGGCCGCAGAGGGAGGTCCTCCTCAAACCCCGCCGCCACACAAGCGTTTAACGTTAGCCGAATTACATGCACAAGCGTCGCAGCGTACGCCCAGGTATCAGTCTGTTGCAGAAATAAGAAAAGCCCTTAACGAATGTGGCTATGATCCAGTCCCAGGCGAGGATAGTATGGTTTTATATTCATTACGCGTAAGAAAGGTGACCGAGTATCTAGTCACCCTACCAGATATGAAAGAAGATCTAGACAGAATATATCGTTTCATCCGTACAGGGAATGATCCAGAAAGTATTAGTGACGTCATGTGCCAAAGAAAAGTTGAAGTCCAGCTCATGATATTAAAGTTTCTGATTAATTGTTTAATACGAGAACAAGATTATCCGACCAAAGATCGAGCCGAAATGAAAGTCCTGACAAGGTGGAGTGATAATATAGCCGAGGGTAAGCATAAGACCATCAGTAGTATAGAGAGTATGTACAAGAAAATCCGTAAAGAAATAATAAGGGTACATGAACAACGTAAAGAAGCACAAGTAAGCGAGAAAGAAAATGACTCTTCTACAGAAGAGGTAGAGGACGAGAATCCCGACAGAATAGCGTATGTAGGAAAATCTAGATTTCCAGATCGCCATTTGCGCCTAGAACACAAGTCAATTTTTCATCATCCAGCACCAGAACAAGGTTCTCTGGAACAAGTATTTCAAGCTACCGATCACATTCTGAAATCACGAATCGGTTATAGCGAGTTAAGTACCATGCATGAACAAGAACTAGTCCGATCAGCAGTCCGATGGATTACTGATTCTACCACTTTTCCAGACGAAATAGTGGCACAAATGTTTCTGAAATTGCCCCCAGCCGAGCAACGACTGGCGGGTATGTATATGATCCAGCACCTCATTACTTTGTATGAGGGTCAACATTCTGATCCAGGTCCGTTACACGATGTCCTGAACGAGTTACTCCAGTATAAATGGAAAGGTTTAGGTACCGATTTGATTAGGGTCATTCTAGAACAGCGCCACAAATATAGTATGTTTCTGAACCCGCATTTTGTTCATGCCTCACCCCCAGAAAGTAAACGCTTTTACATAGACAGACAGAATCCGTTACGAGAAGTGCATCCAATTAAGACAGACGGTGGTGAAATGCAACGAGTGTTTGTTTACACCCCGATCACAAAGATGGAACTCTTAGAGATGAAAAAGTTAATTCCCTGTCATGATAAAGATCCAGCAGGGTTCCACCGAGAATTAAAAGACATGCTCCGTATGGGAGAATACACGTATCCAGATATTATTAAAATGTTAAAAGTCCTGTTGCCCGCAGGGGTATATGAGAAACTCAAGGAGAAAGAATGGGAGGTGGGAGAGAAAAAGATCGATTGGGCAGTTCTAGAAGCTGAAGATAAGGCACGAGTACCAGGTACCGGTCTTGGAGATAAATGTAAAGAATTACCTGAACTGTTAATACAAGTTTTGCCTAGGTTATTGACAACTAGAAAGGAAGACTGGGATGCAATCTCAGCCTGTAAACAGAAACAAGACGAAGATATTAGTGATTATTATTCCAGATTTGAAAAATGTTTTACCATAAACAGTGGCCTCAAGACAAGTAGCGAGTCATACCCTCATCTTTTTGTTACTAAACTAGTCGAGAATTCAAGTCCACAAGTTAAGAATCGAGTTTTGAAAGTCGAAAGTACCTGGCAAGCTAATACCCCGTCCCAGATGTTACAGATGCTTCAATATCACCAGAATAGAATCAGAGAAGAGCAAGAACATGAAAGGAAACGTATGAAAGACACGAAAATGAAAGTACTAGTTGCACAATCTGTTCCTCAAGACAGTCAGAAGAGGGGTACAAATCAAGCCAGTCATCCTGCAGCTCCCGTTAAAGGGAACTGCAATTATTGTAAACAGCCAGGTCATTTTATAAACGAGTGTGCAGTTCTGAAACACAACATAGCTACCGGTAAGACTAAAGAAAGACCACGTCCGCCGAGACAAGAACAAGTTACACAGACTCCTCAGTCACAGAATGCACCACAGACAGTTACAGCACCGCAGCCTATCGCTGCAACACAGCATGTTACACAACAGATGTACCAGTATGCTCAGTCCGAGTATCCGGAGTATCAGCCATATTCATGAAACAGCCTAGAGAGGGAGGTAGGCTTGCCTCTCATCGAGATACCTGTAGATCAAGAAGGTCCCTATGTTCACAGTCAAGTATTAGGGAAAGACAGAAAGTTTCTGATTGATACAGGGGCAAGTAGGACCACTATAAGTCACGCCGAAGTTCCAGGGGCTCCGCTCTCAGGCTCTAGAAATGTTTCCCTTGGATTTTCAGGAAAACCTATTGTAAATGAAATATCAAAGCCAGTTACTCTAGAAGTAGGTCCACTGTCCCGCACTACTGATCTGTTACTTACTAAGTCATGTCCAGAAAATCTATTAGGCATTAAGACACTGAAAGAATTAGGTGCAGTTATATGTTGTTCCCCAGAAGGAATACGATTGTTCCTACGTGACTTCAAGGGTCACTATGTATTACGAGATTTTGATCCCAGATTGTCTAATGTTCCGCAGCATCTATGGGCGCAAGGTCCAACTGATGTTGGCTTTATGCAAATCACACCCCATCGTGTGACTCTCAAGCCAGGTGTAGTGTTACCACGAATCAGACAGTACAGATTGCCACCTGAGGCTGTAGCAGCCTTATCCAAAATTATTGACGAGCTCATGGCTCAAGGAGTAGTTGTAGAAACTGACTCCAATGTATGCAATTCTCCGATCATTCCTGTCATGAAACGTACTGATCCAAATGCACCTCCAGTATATCGTTTAGTGATTGATCTCCGAGAACTTAATAAATGTATTATTCCCCAGTACCCAGTTGTCCCAGATATCTCTTCCCTATTGACAGCCATTGATTCCGAAGCTTCATTTTTCACTGTCATAGACCTCAAGAACGCATTTTTTAGTGTCCCCATTCATCCAGACAGCCAGTTTCTTTTCGGATTTTGTTTAAATGGAAGGAGCTATATGTTCACACGCGCTCCTCAAGGTTTCACAGAAAGTCCTAGTATTTATAGTCAAGCACTCAAGAGACAACTAGACAACATTCACATGCCAACTGACACTGCCCTGCTCCAGTATGTCGATGATCTACTGATCACAGCCCGTTCTGAACGTGCTTGCGAGCGAGCATCACTTACAGTCTTGTATTTCCTAGCCGAGATGGGGCACAAGGTGTCCCCTTCTAAGCTTCAATTCTGTGTCCAGCAAGTGGTCTACTTAGGACACTTACTGTCCAAGAGGGGTAGGCAGTTGACACCAGACCGTATTCAGTTAATAGCGAGTCTTCCTCAGCCCAAGACCCAGAAGGAGGTACGTGCTTTTATCGGCCTTACTTCTTATTGCAGACAATGGATTCCTCAGTATGCATTTCTAGCCAAGCCACTGATACAGTTAACGACACAGGAGGCAGCCGTATCGACTGTCCTCCCTTGGACATCTGAACATACACTCAGTTTCAATGAGTTAAAGAAAGCCCTATGTCAAGCCCCAGTTCTAGCAACACCGAACGCAAAAAACAACAAGTGATGGACTGAATGTGGATCAATGTCACACACTCCCCCAGTCAAAAGATCTGGGCCCAAATCCATCGTTTTTTTGCACTCCACACCACCCTGGGTCAGATAATGGCTTTATGCAAATCAGCTCTGACCCTGTTGCCCCATGGGAACAGTCCAGTCCGAACTACAACAGCCATATCTTTCCCAGACCGGAATCAAGCATCCGAGGACCGGACCGGTTTCGAGGTAACACCTCTCTTCAGCCCGGCTAGCTTGACTCCAAGTGGTGTGGAGTGCCTGGGACCCACGTCTGGGCATCCCCAGCGCACTTAGGGCGGCAATTGCAAAAAACAACAAGTGATGGACTGAATGTGGATCAATGTCACACACTCCCCCAGTCAAAAGATCTGGGCCCAAATCCATCGTTTTTTTGCACTCCACACCACCCTGGGTCAGATAATGGCTTTATGCAAATCAGCTCTGACCCTGTTGCCCCATGGGAACAGTCCAGTCCGAACTACAACAGCCATATCTTTCCCAGACCGGAATCAAGCATCCGAGGACCGGACCGGTTTCGAGGTAACACCTCTCTTCAGCCCGGCTAGCTTGACTCCAAGTGGTGTGGAGTGCCTGGGACCCACGTCTGGGCATCCCCAGCGCACTTAGGGCGGCAATTGCAAAAAACAACAAGTGATGGACTGAATGTGGATCAATGTCACACACTCCCCCAGTCAAAAGATCTGGGCCCAAATCCATCGTTTTTTTGCACTCCACACCACCCTGGGTCAGATAATGGCTTTATGCAAATCAGCTCTGACCCTGTTGCCCCATGGGAACAGTCCAGTCCGAACTACAACAGCCATATCTTTCCCAGACCGGAATCAAGCATCCGAGGACCAGACCGGTTTCGAGGTAACACCTCTCTTCAGCCCGGCTAGCTTGACTCCAAGTGGTGTGGAGTGCCTGGGACCCACGTCTGGGCATCCCCAGCGCACTTAGGGCGGCAATTGCAAAAAACAACAAGTGATGGACTGAATGTGGATCAATGTCACACACTCCCCCAGTCAAAAGATCTGGGCCCAAATCCATCGTTTTTTTGCACTCCACACCACCCTGGGTCAGATAATGGCTTTATGCAAATCAGCTCTGACCCTGTTGCCCCATGGGAACAGTCCAGTCCGAACTACAACAGCCATATCTTTCCCAGACCGGAATCAAGCATCCGAGGACCGGACCGGTTTCGAGGTAACACCTCTCTTCAGCCCGGCTAGCTTGACTCCAAGTGGTGTGGAGTGCCTGGGACCCACGTCTGGGCATCCCCAGCGCACTTAGGGCGGCAATTGCAAAAAACAACAAGTGATGGACTGAATGTGGATCAATGTCACACACTCCCCCAGTCAAAAGATCTGGGCCCAAATCCATCGTTTTTTTGCACTCCACACCACCCTGGGTCAGATAATGGCTTTATGCAAATCAGCTCTGACCCTGTTGCCCCATGGGAACAGTCCAGTCCGAACTACAACAGCCATATCTTTCCCAGACCGGAATCAAGCATCCGAGGACCGGACCGGTTTCGAGGTAACACCTCTCTTCAGCCCGGCTAGCTTGACTCCAAGTGGTGTGGAGTGCCTGGGACCCACGTCTGGGCATCCCCAGCGCACTTAGGGCGGCAATTGCAAAAAACAACAAGTGATGGACTGAATGTGGATCAATGTCACACACTCCCCCAGTCAAAAGATCTGGGCCCAAATCCATCGTTTTTTTGCACTCCACACCACCCTGGGTCAGATAATGGCTTTATGCAAATCAGCTCTGACCCTGTTGCCCCATGGGAACAGTCCAGTCCGAACTACAACAGCCATATCTTTCCCAGACCGGAATCAAGCATCCGAGGACCGGACCGGTTTCGAGGTAACACCTCTCTTCAGCCCGGCTAGCTTGACTCCAAGTGGTGTGGAGTGCCTGGGACCCACGTCTGGGCATCCCCAGCGCACTTAGGGCGGCAATTGCAAAAAACAACAAGTGATGGACTGAATGTGGATCAATGTCACACACTCCCCCAGTCAAAAGATCTGGGCCCAAATCCATCGTTTTTTTGCACTCCACACCACCCTGGGTCAGATAATGGCTTTATGCAAATCAGCTCTGACCCTGTTGCCCCATGGGAACAGTCCAGTCCGAACTACAACAGCCATATCTTTCCCAGACCGGAATCAAGCATCCGAGGACCGGACCGGTTTCGAGGTAACACCTCTCTTCAGCCCGGCTAGCTTGACTCCAAGTGGTGTGGAGTGCCTGGGACCCACGTCTGGGCATCCCCAGCGCACTTAGGGCGGCAATTGCAAAAAACAACAAGTGATGGACTGAATGTGGATCAATGTCACACACTCCCCCAGTCAAAAGATCTGGGCCCAAATCCATCGTTTTTTTGCACTCCACACCACCCTGGGTCAGATAATGGCTTTATGCAAATCAGCTCTGACCCTGTTGCCCCATGGGAACAGTCCAGTCCGAACTACAACAGCCATATCTTTCCCAGACCGGAATCAAGCATCCGAGGACCGGACCGGTTTCGAGGTAACACCTCTCTTCAGCCCGGCTAGCTTGACTCCAAGTGGTGTGGAGTGCCTGGGACCCACGTCTGGGCATCCCCAGCGCACTTAGGGCGGCAATTGCAAACAAGCATTTGCAATGCAATAGGTCTCGCAGTTACGAGAGTTTGAGCTATTGGCAATGCAATAGCTTAAACTCTAAAAAATTTAAGACCTATTGCATTAAAATTTACTAGCACCCATGCCGCGCTTTCAAATTCATGAAGGCCGCACCACTTTCTTTGGACACGCCGCGTCTGAAGAAAGGGGCATTTCCTACATTGAAGTGAAACTGCGGCATGGGTGCTTTGACAAAAGAAAAGAATCTGTTTGTCAAGTTGACAAACTGATGGTTTGGTTTTGGTAAAAGCACCCATGCCACCCTTTTACTTTAATGTCGGCTGTGCACCTTTCTTTAGACGTGGTTTGTGTAAAGAAAGGGGCAAGGCCTCTTTGAATGTGAAAGCGTGGCATGGGCGCTAGTAAACAAACAAATAAATAAGTAAGCGCAGCTGCTAAATAAAAAACGCGGACTGTGCTGTTAAAATAAATAAATACTAAAACGCGGCCACTATCGTTAAAGGGGAGCACCATTAGTAAATAAAATAAAAGCAGGGGGGGCGTCCCGCAAGGCAGTTGGTGAAATAGGGGCAAATCGTTAAATAAAATAGTGTTGAGAGCCAAGATAAAGAAAAACGTGTAACAAGACAAGTAAAAGGGCCAGTCCTTATGGGAGGTAACAAAAGCAGACAAGGCAGTACCAAGAAGGGACTAACTAGCCTAATAATGAATCGGAGGCCAGTGTTTTCGAAGGACAATAACACAAGCCAATTACAAATATGGGCAGAGAGTGGGCGGGGCTTCAAGTCCATACTCCACTACTGTATTTCTCGCACAGCGCATGCACTGCCCAGGCTCTTCCTAAAACAAGGTGGGGAACCTTTAGGGCTTATTTACAAGCCCCTTGCGCCGCCGGTGTGCCACTTTTAAAATGGGAAAAAGTGGTGTACTTGTGGCGCAAGGTGCTTTTAAGGGGCTTATTTAAAAGCCCCTTGCACCACAAGTATGCCACTTTTTCCCATTTTAAAAGTGGCGCACTGATGGCGAAAGGGGTTTGTAAATAAGCCCATTTGTGGTTAACCTTACAGGTTTTTTTTTATAACATTTCCCATTTGAACCACGACTTCTGTGAAGGTCAGGAGTAAGTGTTTTTCCTGGGGGAAGGGAATGTTCTAGCTTTGGAAACTGTTATCCTACCATATAGAGTTGATTATTTGCAGAGAAAAAATAAATAAAACCGGGTTTAAAAAAGTGTAAAACTTTGAACCTCTTTCCAAATGTCATTAGACTTATGAAACTAGGCTATAGGGCTATGTCTGGACATTTTCCAATGTCGTGTATCTGTAAATAAGAGAGTCAACTGAAAACAACACTGACTTAAACGGCTTATTTAGATAATCTCATTTTGAAAGTGAACTGCATACAGTGTAAGATGCTTGCATTGGGTATGTGAATTTCTTATGGAGATTAATGCTCACATCGTCTTAACTTTTTAACTCAGACCTTCATCAACAATGAACAATAAATGGGAAAGAGCAACCTCACAACCTCCTGCCCCTGTTTAAGTTAAGGACATCGGTAAAAGATTACATGAAGAATAATAGGAAAATGTGCAAGTGCGAAACAGAAATTTCAGAAGTCTATTTACAAATGGTTGTACTGTATCATAATATCGTTTTTTGCCTCAGAACTATACAGGACAAAGGTTTACACAAGGTCAGTCCTATCGAATTGGAACCGTTCTCTACTGGTGAAGTGGAATTTTCATGGGCGGTCCTTAACATGCCACATTGAGCTTGCGAGGCTGTAACGCAGCACTTATCAAAACGAATTAAAGCAGCGCCTTTGTAACTAAGCTTCTACTATCATAACAACCTGGCAATATCCTAAAATCACACTTTTAGGTTGCTCTCCTGTTAACCAACGTCTGAAGCGCAACGACACCACTGGTGCGATATGCAGCGCTATACACACAAAAACAACACAGGTTATGTTGCTGTAAGCAACCAAAAACCAAGTCAGTGATTGTCTGGGTAAGGGGCCTGCAGTGAATTCCGATCAACGTCCTCCGGTTCCAAGACACCCATTTGTGCTCCCGGTACATTAACAAGTATTCGTCAATTGTGAGCAGAGGGGTTAATAATGCGCCCTGCTGCAGCGTGGGCTCACACAGACCTCCGTCGTGAAGGCAAACTGCCTTTATCAGCCGAAGAACAGTGTCGGCACCAAACGTGGTTTGACATGGGTGGCTGCCATCAATGTACAAGCCACTAATTCTGGTACAGAAACTTCCGTAAACCAGACTACCATGTGCGGCTGCTGGTATAAGAAGAAACAAAACACTCGGCAGAGGGAGCGGGGACCTTCAGTACAGCAGCAGACTGTAAGCAAGTGAATGAGCCAGGAAAGTTTGGAGGGAGGGACCCAGCGCAACGAGAGGAGCCTAGCACAGCAGTCGACCTGGGGGAGAAATACAAATAAACACAATAAACTAGGGGGAGGGGGCGGGAGGCGGAGAGTTGAGGCAGGCAGGCATGGGAGGAGAGGAGGAGGGGGGAGGAGAGTAGGGGAGGCACGGCCTAGCGGCCGTGCAATCAAGTAGTGAGGGGGCGGAGTTGTGGGAAGGCTGAGAGAGAGAGTAGGCGGCTGCTCTCCTGTTAACCAACGTCTGAAGCGCAACGACACCACTGGTGCGATATGCAGCGCTATACACACAAAAACAACACAGGTTATGTTGCTGTAAGCAACCAAAATCCAAGTCAGTGATTGTCTGGGTAAGGGGCCTGCAGTGAATTCCGATCAACGTCCTCCGGTTCCAAGACACCCATTTGTGCTCCCGGTACATTAACAAGTATTCGTCAATTGTGAGCAGAGGGGTTAATAATGCGCCCTGCTGCAGCGTGGGCTCACACAGACCTCCGTCGTGAAGGCAAACTGCCTTTATCAGCCGAAGAACAGTGTCGGCACCAAACGTGGTTTGACATGGGTGGCTGCCATCAATGTACAAGCCACTAATTCTGGTACAGAAACTTCCGTAAACCAGACTACCATGTGCGGCTGCTGGTATAAGAAGAAACAAAACACTCGGCAGAGGGAGCGGGGACCTTCAGTACAGCAGCAGACTGTAAGCAAGTGAATGAGCCAGGAAAGTTTGGAGGGAGGGACCCAGCGCAACGAGAGGAGCCTAGCACAGCAGTCGACCTGGGGGAGAAATACAAATAAACACAATAAACTAGGGGGAGGGGGCGGGAGGCGGAGAGTTGAGGCAGGCAGGCATGGGAGGAGAGGAGGAGGGGGGAGGAGAGTAGGGGAGGCACGGCCTAGCGGCCGTGCAATCAAGTAGTGAGGGGGCGGAGTTGTGGGAAGGCTGAGAGAGAGAGTAGGCGGCTGGGTGCATGTGCACGCGCTTTTAAGCTCAATGCACATGCGCATTGAGCTTAAAAGTCACGGGCACTGCAAGGAATCGCCACGATTCCTTGCAAGTTAGATAAAGTCTGGATGAGCCCCTATAGTCTCGCTTGCTCGATGCGCATGCGCATCGACAGGCGAGACCTAAAAACAACAAGTGATGGACTGAATGTGGATCAATGTCACACACTCCCCCAGTCAAAAGATCTGGGCCCAAATCCATCGTTTTTTTGCACTCCACACCACCCTGGGTCAGATAATGGCTTTATGCAAATCAGCTCTGACCCTGTTGCCCCATGGGAACAGTCCAGTCCGAACTACAACAGCCATATCTTTCCCAGACCGGAATCAAGCATCCGAGGACCGGACCGGTTTCGAGGTAACACCTCTCTTCAGCCCGGCTAGCTTGACTAGCAACACCGAACTACAGTAAGCCTTTTACACTTTTCGTCACAGAACGTGAAGGTACAGCATTATCTGTTCTCACACAAGATCAAGCAGGACAATACAAGCCTTGTGCTTATTTTTCGAGCACATTAGATCCTGTAGCCCAGGCTCTGCCTGCGTGCCTCAAGTCAGTTGCAGCCACAGCACTAGCTATCAGACAAAGTGATTCCATAGTGTTAGGACACTCCCTGACAGTTCAAGTTCCACACTCCGTGGAAGTTCTTTTAAACCGAACACAAACTCAGCACTTGACAATTGCACGTTTAACAGGTTATGAATTGACACTGTTTCAGCCACACATAGAAATCAGACGCTGCAACGTTTTAAATCCTGCTACATTGTTACCATCAGTTACTTTGAATCCTGCCACACACGACTGTGTGGAAGTAGTTAACATCATGACAAAGCCAAGACAAGATCTGACAGATATTCCATTACCAGATCCCGACCTGACACTTTATGTGGATGGTTCATGCATGAGAACAAGTACAGGAGAACTAGTCGCCGCGTATGCAGTGACTACCGACACCGACGTTATAGAGACACACCGTATTGACACCCTGTCTGCTCAAGCAGCAGAGCTAGTTGCTCTGACACAAGCCTGCATACACGCCAAGAACCTGAAAGTTAATGTTTACACCGATTCACGTTACGCATTTGGAGTCGTACACGACTTTGGAGTGCTCTGGCAGGAGAGAGGTTTCATGACTTCTCATGGAACCAAGATTCAGCATGGTCTCCTCATTCAGGCTCTGTTAGATGCAATACATTTACCGACATCCATTGCTATCATGAAGTGCAAAGCACATACGAAAGTTACTGACATTATTTCCCAGGGTAATGATCTAGCAGATCGCACAGCCAAGCTTTCAGCTCAAACTCCAAACATTTCAGTTAATCCGACACAGACACACACTCCAGATCCGACTACATGTATGACAGTTAAAGACCCTACTCAAGATGTCATAGATATCCAGTTACATGCTACTCCCGATGAAATCAAGAAATATTCCGAACAAGGAGGGGTACAGACAGATCAGGGATGGGTAACAAAGGGTAGAGCCACATGGTTTCACCCCGACTCTATGGTTCAAGTCATTATCAATACCGCACATAGTCCAGCACATTTAGGAGAAAAAGGTATGTTAGACAGTATCCAGAATATTTGGTTCAACAAGCATTTACGAGCGGCAGCCAAGCAGAAAGTCCGTACCTGTATGATATGTTGCCAGTTTAATCCAGGTAAAAGTGTCCCGGTGGAACAAGGTGGATTCCAGCCCCCTGACCACCCTTTTGAAGTCCTCCAAATGGATTATATTCAGATGGAGCGATGTCGAGGTTTCAAGTATGTCCTTGTAGTTGTATGCGCTTTGTCCAGGTGGACAGAAGCATATCCAGTCCCCGATTACACAGCCGCGACCACTGCCAAGCAGTTGGTTCGTGAGTTCTTCCCCCGTTACGGACTCCCTAGAGTCGTATATTCTGACAACGGCCAGCCATTCTCATCTGAACTCATGAAACACGTGTCCCTTTTGTTAGGGTACCAGTGGAAGTTCCATTGTGTACGCCATCCTGAAGCAGCCGGTCTCGTAGAGAGACATAATCAGACCCTGAAAATTCGAATTGCAAAAGTTTGTCAAGAGAAAGGTGTGGACTGGCTCATAGCTCTGCCAGTCGCTTTGTTTTATATGCGCATGGTCGCACATTCTAGATCAGGTCTGTCCCCGTATGAGGTCGTTTTCGGCCGTCCCCCTAACATGTGGGGTACTCCTAGACCCCGAAGTATTACCGATGTTTCAAGTAATATGCTGACAGATTACCTAGCTTCCTTGATGTCTGCCCTCAACTCTTGTCGTTCACAGGTTGCCGCCGCATTTCCAGACAATACCGAGGTGGCACCGCATGAAATCGTTCCCGGATCCATGGTCCTAGTGCGAAATTTCGATCGCTCAAGTCCGCTGGAGCCTCGCTGGAAGGAGCCCCGACAGGTCCTCCTGGCCACCCGTACAGCCGTGAAGTTGGAGGGACGCAAAGGCTGGGTGCATCTTTCGCATATTAAAAATTTTTATGGATTGAAGCCAGTCTCAAAGAACATTTCCCAGGATTCAAAGGACTGCCAAAGTACTATTCTTAAGGACTGTCCCGCAAAAGACAATGATACTGCACCCTCCCTGTTAGAGACAACTCCGCAACAGGAGTATAAGCTCAAGTTAAGGTCTAGTAAAATAAGTCAGCCAGTTTGATTGTCTAAGTCCTCCCCTAGATGAAACGGTTAGACCGGTTTCTGACATGTATAAAATAGACCCCCATAGTGAGAGAGTTAGTCAAAACTCAATCCAATGTATCGTTTTTCTATGTTTCATATTATTTCTCAGTATTATGATTTCCTGCACCAGTTATGCATTTTACCTGTATTTTCCAGTTTCTCATGTAAATAAGTCTGCCAATGCTACAGTAGAGCACACGTTTAGTGATCTGCCTCCTCATGAACTCTCTTACCGCCTCGCTATGCGTAACAATTCTTTCATCCGCATGTTACATTATTCACACCAGACCAGCAATGCCACTAATTGTTGGGTGTGTGGTCGACTCCCCCCTTTCCAGACACCGAAGGGAGTTCTGCCACTCTTTCCTTATCCATTTTCACATAATGGTTCGTGTGGAGCATGGTCCACGTTAACGTCATCCTCAACAGATATGTCTTTTCTTAACAGTACATGTTTCCCAGACAAGCAAGGTCTTCCCCACAGAACAGGGTTAGATCTAGAGAATGAAGTTTACAATTTAGGTAATTATTCTTCGAATTTTATGGTCCTGAATGTCCAGTCTGATACTACTCCAGACTTACCTGCTATTTCAGTATTACCAGTCAAAGGCGAATTATGTGTCCGAAATAATGGTTCCGTACATGTAGGACATAGTGATTGTACTACTATTGTCAAATATAGTGACAGTGGGAAATCTATTTCTAAAGCTTCACGTCATTCTTATTTTATTTGTGGTCAAACCGCATATGTTCGTCTGCCCCTCGATTGGGAGGGAACCTGTTACATTGCCTTCCTACTGCCACCTGTTTTCCTAGCCCCATCTGATTACCATAGAAACACACATCTAGTACACATTAGACATAGAAGGGAGTCCCCCATTGTCGACTATACTGAAACTGCTCTAGAACAGTATACAGATTTCAATAGAGGTTTCTTTTTCTTTATAGGCCCTATCCAGAATAGTAAACTAATTCGTAGGTTAACCAGAACCCTTGAAGCTGTAGTAAATGAGACTGCCTCTGCTCTAGGTAACTTAACCGAAGAGCAATCTGCTATGAGATTTGTCGTTTTACAGAATCGTCTCGTCCTTGACGTCATATTGGCCGATAGGGGCGGGGCCTGTAGAGTCATCGGATCTAGTTGCTGCATTTTTATTCCAAATAACGCGCCGTCTGTTTATTCAGCTATAACCAGACTCCATAAAATTGCCCACCTGTTACATCAAGACCCAGGCACCTGGACATGGTCCGGTTGGTTCTGGAATATAATTTCCGCTTGGGGATGGAAAGTCTTGTCTTTTCTAGGTATTGCAGTAGCGATCATATTCAGCTGCTGCCTCTGTATACAATGTGGCCCTGCGATTTGCGGCATTTGTGCTACCTCTTGTATTCCTAGTCCCAAGCCCCGTTCTAAATCCCGTTCCAAGAAAATTCGAGACGAGCAAATGATACTGTATGAAATGATAGATGGTATCATGAATATTAATGTTTCCTGATGGACACGTAGTGACAAGGAGGGAATGTGGAAAAGTAAATTTTGCCATGTTCTGTGTCCCTACGCGTCCTCCATCATATGTTATCTGTGCATGATTAATATGCATATGTATTCCCCATGTTCGATTAAAGACGCAATTACAGTTGTGTCCACCTCTAGTATGTCAGTTTCCAGTTCTCGTGAATACTACGAATATCAGGCCTATGTAAAGTTACGTTGCCACGTTTCTCAGTGTGCACGTTATTCCATTGTAAAGTCCCCGTTTCTAGGCCTCAAAAGGGCCTGGACACCAGATTCAGCTTCTGTCTCCTGAGCCCTCGCTGAGGAGCGATACAGCCCCCACCTGTATCCTCGACCCTTCACTTACTTCCTGCCTCGCAGTGCCCGGCTCAGCCTGGCTCTGCCTCTAAGTCTGCCAAGAGTATGTTATGATTCGAGTTATCAGTTCAGTCCTCCTTCTCTGCATTCCTAAGCTACTGAACCGCATCAATAGTTTCCGTCATTGTCTAGCCTTTACGTCTCCATCTAAGAGAAATACTGTATTAATGCTCATTTAATATTCTTCATCACGCACTACATGTAGAATAATGCATGCTCCAGTCTTAGAGTCTGTTCGCCTTTACCCCGATAACTTTTGGATTCTATCAACATGTTCTCTAAACATCAGATACTAGATACTGCTTAGGTACATGTCGCCCTGACTCTCCAGACTTCAGTCTCTGCTCCTAGCACAGAGTTCGAAGCCCCCAGCTTCTCCTAGTAACACGTCATTGCCAGTTTGCGCGCACCATTAGGTCAGAGGTCCCGGCTCCTTAGGTAGCCCCCTCCATGTTTCCGCCCCATTCATGACATATTCTGTTACTTTTGCATCACATGTCTATGTAGACGCCCTGTTACACCTACTTTCACCCTTATCTTTCGCGACTGCTACGCGTCACACCCACTGCTCCGCCTATCGTATGTATTGTAATGCAACTGTTTTAGTATATATGTCATGTCTTGGTTTTTTAATGTTAGCACGCCGATTCCGATCCTGCCCCCGGCAGCGCTGCCATCCTATTCCTGTGCAGGTTGTCCTGTTCCTGTCCTTATGCTGTATTAAAACCTGCAAAACTCCTACTACCTCGAATCTTGACTCTTATTTATTGAGCTATCTGTTATTCATTTATCCATTCAAAAATAGAGGTATTATTTATTTATTTACCACAGTACCACTAACACATCTTCCTTGAAAAAGCATCACACTTCAGAACCCTCCTCGACTCAGCCAAAAACAGACCCAAAAAACGATCCGACCTCATAAAAAAAAAAAACTGCTCTCCCCCAACCTCCAAGCCAGAGGATTCTCCGAAGAAAGCAGCGGAATTCGCTATATTCTTTGAAGAAAAAGTGAAATCATTTGTGTATCAGGTCATTCATCCTACCCCTCTAGAGGAGCGTAAATCCTTAGTCATTTGGCAGAAATTTGACGCCATCTCTGAAGAGGCCCTCCTCAAATGCATCATCGAAACAAAGCCCTCCAACCATTACTCTTGACCCCATCCCTAGTGACATCGCCATTGACTTCTGCACCCATACTCTTTCTTATTGGACCAGTTTGATCTTCCTCTCCCTCAGTCAAGGCTCCCTTCCTGTTACCTTTAAAACAAGACAAGTTACCCCTCTTCTTAAAAAACCCACTGCTGATGCGAACGACCTCAACAATTTCTGCCCCATCACTAACCTCCCTTTTCTTGCGAAAATCACAGAAAGATGTGTAGCGAAACAACTTTCCCGTCATATCAAGGACAATGATCTTCTTGACAATTTCCAGTCTGGTTTCATTCAAAACTGCAGCACTGTAACAGCCCTGCTGCAAGTGATCAATGATGTGCTGTGTATACTCAATTCAGGGGAGTCTTGTATTCTGATTCTTCATGATCTTTCTGTAGCCTTTGACACTGTCAATCACAACACTCGCCTTAACACTATTCCACAGAGAATGGGTGTGGAAGGCACAGTGCTGAAATGGTATGCCTATTTCCTTTGGGACAGATCCCAAATGGTCAAAATAGTGAGAAGTCTTTCATCTTCATTGGTGGTAGGTCAATGTGTCCCTCAAGTCTCTATCCTTGCACCCACATTGTTCAATCTATATTTGGAAGCATTGTGAACTCTCCTAAGTAAATCTGGGATCCTTTACCATCTCTATGCAGATGACACCCAAATCTACCTTAAGGTGTCCTCCACACACGATCTCTCAATCCTCAACTCTACTCTCCACTGTATTCAAAACTGGATGTTAACTGATCAACTCATTCTGAATCCCTATAACACTGAATTCCTCCTCCTCTCAACCTCTCTCTCTCCTCCTCCTGTTCAATCTTGGATGGATCAGCTGAATCTACTTAACAATAAACCTATTGTTGTCGACAGCGCAATATCCCTTGGTGTCTTACTCGAGGCTCAATCTCCTCTCCCACATCAACTCCAATGCAAAGAATGCTCAATACCAACTGCACCTTCTTTGGGAGATTCAACGCTTCTTCCCGGAGCAAGACCGTAAAACCCAGGCCAATCGCTGGTTCTCTCTAGATTGGACTACTGCAATTCTCTTCTTACTGGCCTTCCCACATCCCACCTTTCCCCTCTTAAATCCGTTCTCCATTCAGCAGCTCGTTTTATATTTGGGGCCAAAAGAAGTGACCACATCACATCCATTTTGTCTTCCCTCCGTTGACTTTCCATTGAGGCAAGATCAATCTACAAGATGGCTTGTATCACCCACAAAGCCTTGCACACTTCCTCCCCTCGCTACCTGGCAAATGAACTAAATATCTCTAGAGGCTCTAGACCGTCTCGTAATGCCGAAAAATTACTGCTTGAGGCTCCCACTTTCAGAAGGGAGAGATCAATGGCTCAATCCTTCTCAGGCAATGCAGTGAGAATCTCGAACTCGCATTCACCACAGCTCTGCACCACCACCTCTACCCAGACCTTCAAAACGGAGCTCAGATCTCTTCTCTTCCAAAGATGCTTCCAGAACTAATACACGCCCTTTCAAGTCCCTCAAGGAAGCGCTTTCACTATTGTAAATTTTGTATTCTATGCCTGAACAAGAGTCATCCTAGTGTGTTTCTGAGTGACTGCCAACTATTGCTGTATTATACCTCTTCTTGTATCTCATTTGCTTCTGTAACATGTACATTTGCAACATTTTCCCCATGTAACGTAACTGGTCCTATTGTGAAGTGTTTTGACACCTTTGGTTAAAGTCCACGCTATATAAAAATGCATAAATAAATAAATAAATCTCTTAATATTGAAGCCTACAGCTTATGGTACTATAATCAAATGTCAGAAAGTGAGCAAGGGATCCCAGGCTAAGCTAGAAAATCTGACTATCTGAAGGACTGGACATAGTTGCGCAGAAACCACCGATCAGGCTATCTGTTTCCACATCAATGAGAGATGGTATATCAGAACAGATACTATCAGAGATATGGTCAAACCACAAAAACACTACAACCAAAACTGATAAAAGATTGTGGAAATCCTTTATTTCTATTTTCATTACCTTATGGTAGAAAAAGTTACTTTAGTCTAGTCTCCCCAAGGGAAAATTAAAAGCACATTACCAAGAATATAATGTATCCCTTTCCCTAGGATATAAAGGATACATTCTGCCTTTGGGATTGCATGCCATAAGATAAGTGTAAACAGCTGTAGGAGCCCCCAGTCTTTTCATAATGAGCGAGGTATTAAGAGTGGCATATTGGTGGGTGGTTAGAGATCAGGCAAAAGTCCTTATATGGTAACTAAATATTCAGAACGTCTGATTCAAGAACTCTAAATCCTCCAGGAGCGAACCTCAACTAAAACATTATAACTGTGGTGAGGAGTAGACCCGATGAGGAAGTATGCCACCCAAGTGGGTGACGGTCCAGTATACTTTTCATAAAAGACCTCAGTGTTAACTACTACTGGTAATACGACGACTGTAAGCATTTCATTAATGAACAATAATCAGCTAGGAATCTGATCTTATTTCCTCTCAAGGATGGCATATCATATCTTTTGTTTAAATAAACAACCTGGCACCCTCAGGGAGCTTGCGTAAAAGTATCAGGTAGCAAGTCGGTCCTCAGGTAAATGAGATCTGGGTTCATGATCCAAGGACTTGGAGGCAGAAAGAGGCCTTGTGTGACTGGCAGATGGCTCATCGGACATTTCTGCGATTAATACAGTGATGCGTGTTGTTGGATCCCTGCAGTTAACCCCAGGGGACAGATTGCTTGTGGATTGTGGAAACGTTTCTAGTTTTGAACTAGTGCCTCTGCCTTGACACCTCGTTTACAAAACTGTGTATCATGACATGCAGGGGTGTTTGCCTAATTAATTTAGGGTGTTGCTGCTTGCACCTCAAGTCAAAGGAAATAAACTAGTACTCAAACACATCAATATCTGCCCTCTAAATCTTTCCAACCGAAGCTGCCTGCCTAAATCCTGTTCATTGCATATTGTGGCACACATGTTTTGGGATTGCAATCCTCAAGTAACTGGGCCAATGATTTGCCAAGGCTATACAACAGTATGCATTGTATGGCCCCAAAGTTCCAAGAATTAGCACCAATAGTCAGGGCCATAATTTTCCCCAAGGTTGTGGAGGGCGCATCCTGCCAAGGATAGTGCCAAATGCCAGCCATTATCACCAATATACACGGCCAGTCTATTAACAATGGATAGGCTGCTGACTATTACATGAATGTCACCAGCATGCCAACAATTATCACTATGATGGGGATTAATATGGCATGATTTAACGCCAATTACACATGGACAGTGCCTATGGTTAGAGCGGACACCATCATCATCCCTTGAATGGCGTCAAAGTGCTAAGAATCATCACCATCTCTATACAAGGGCACACTCATTCATACTTACAGGTGCTTGTGTATGCAAATCCTCATGCAAGGATGCACACTCGCACTCACTCACCCATCCCACATGGAACACAAACACATACAAACTCACAACAGCAATGAAGAGGTGTAGGTATTTAACAGTCCGCCTACACAGAAACCCTGTCTGCCTTCTTCCTCCTGGACACATTCCCTAAGAGCTGCCAGGTCCAGTATCACTATGATTGACAAGGCAAAGCCTTTTTGGACCCTGCACTGTCAATCACCATGAAAGTGTGACGCTAAGCCATTCAATTGGTGAAGAGTGCTGACAGGCCCTGCTCGATTAGATAATTGTGAGATGCATTTGGGAGTCTGCCTTTTCTCAGACAGAGCTGTGCCTGTCAGTGCTGCGCGAACACAAACTGTGCATGTCTGTTTGACTGACTTTGTTGCTCGGGCAAGAAGACATACACAGTTTTTATTTATATGTTTTTTCTAATGTTACTCTAATGAAATGCAGAAGTTTAGACTTTTGAATTGAGGGGGGGAGTGGGGGGAGAAAGGAAAAGGCCCCATTGTCTTGCTTGGTCTAAACATCTAAAATTGAAGCAACAATATGACGTGATAGAATTAAGGTTATTTTGCTACATGATCATTTATATTGAACGATCAAATAATCTAGTGATGGTTTATTGCGACAATTATAATGGGCCCTTTTATTTTCCTTCTTTTGGCCCAGATAGAAAACGATACATTAAGAAAGACAGTGTATATTTGTGTCAAATCAATGGTGACAATAAACAAAAAACAGTTCTTGAAAAAGGTACAATTCTCCATCAACCATTAATTTCCATCGGTGAATCATGTTGGCAGGGTATGTCATTTTTGGGTACGAATTATAAATAAAAAAAAAAATCTGGGACAAAGTACCAGAAAGATTGTTTTGAATGGGAATAATCAATACATAATGTTGTGAAATATGAGACTAGAGAGCAATCTGGTAAATGTTCAAGTGACTGCTTCCAGATGCGCATTAAGCAATAATTGTATGTGATTAATTGAGACTAATGGGCATTAGCAAACAGAGCTGGGATGTGGGATAAAACTTGTTACCAATGCAAATGTGAAATGAAATATGGTAGTGATTATAAATATGTTTTCTCTTTGTCATTTTAGTTGCCTTAAAAAAGAACCATTAGGATTCTAGTTGAAAATTATGTTGTTTTAAATGTTTTTCTAGTTTTTTTTAATTAAATAATCAAAACAGTTGCTTTTTAAAATGAAATAATCAAAACAGATGATGCATCAATAATACTGACTACTAACAATTCAATTTTACAACTGGGAGGATATTTTATAATTGGGTATTTTGATCTATGTCCTCTACAGCCTTGAAAACGTGGTGACCAATTCACAAAACATATTGGCTGGGATACAACTTTGAAATGTCACCTGATATTTAAATATATTGTGTAAATGAAGTGTTACTATACAAAAATCTGCAATGATCTGTTGAAGTTGCGTTTGTAAAGCAAACTTTATAGCCCTACGTAAGAATACAAAGGAGGAATATACTGTGTACCCCTTTGGCGCTGGTACATTGTTTCATTCGGATCACCCCGCAATACAACATACAACTCTTATAGGGCCCGATGCAGGTAAATGGCATTTACCGATTCGTAAATACCGAATTTTACCGATTCGGTATTTACAAATCGGTAAATGCAATGTAGGTATATTTACCGAATATTTTACAGAATCTGTAACATTCGGTAATTACCGAATCGGTATTTACCGATTCGGTAATTGCCATTGATTCCTATAGGAACCAATGTCAATTACCGAATCGGTAAATACCGATTTGGTAAAATTACCGAATTTACAAGGGGGACAGGGTGTCACTTTGACACCATGTTGCACCCCTGATTCAGGCGTGTGTGCCATGTGACACACATACATGCACACAGAAATTCGATATTTACCATGCAATAGTATTACATGGTAAATAACGAATTCTTAGGGGCCTGTGGCACTGTTTCCAGTGCCACCTACATATGGATTGACCCATTCGGTAAATATACCGATTCGGTATTTTACAGAATCTGTAAATTTACCGAATCGGTAAATTTACCGATTCTGTAAAATATGGGCCCCCTACACCTCAATCACCAAATACCAGTCGGTAACGGCCGAAATCAGCCGTTACCGAATGGTATTTGGTGACCTACATCTAGCCCATAGTGAGGTAAACTCTTATGGCAGCAACTCAGGTACTTTAGAGATCTATGAATGAATAGTTAGGAAATGTATTGATTACATAGGCACCCGAATTATATGAGAACATGGAAATAATAGAACACTGCATGCAAGTGTTAATACAATGAACCATATGCAGGATAACCCAGTGGTTCTGCTAGCAGTCTTGGAGCATATGGATTCTTCTTGGTTGGTTGAATCATGACATGTAGGTCATGAGTTTATAAAAAAAAAAATCGGCATTCCACTCTGCTGGCTATATTTTTTATCTCTACAGCGGATGCACTCTGCATTGCTGTACTGTCTGTGTAATGCTTCTTCTGATCGTGTTTTATCATACAGCAATTGCACTTTTACTTTGCCATCCTATTAACTGCCTAGTGTATAAGCGGTAGGGCAACCAATATGATACCTTCATTGATGCAACAACAACTAATATGGAGGTGGCTGAGCCATACAGAGGGTACTTTATTAGGCGAATAGGATATGTGTTAGCAATTGTGTTCCTGGTTAACTGCGGTGGAAGACCTGGTCAAACAGTACAACAATCGTAGTCAGGGTAAGTCATGACACACCCTAAAGTAACCTGTGCTCACCCTCTGGTAGTTTGGCACAGAGCAGTGAGTCTTAACTTAAGAGGCAATGTGTAAAGTATTTGTGCAACACTTCAAACAGTTAAATAGTGAAAAAATCAGATAAAAAGATTCACATCAGGTTAGAAAAATAGATGTTAATTTAATAAATAAACAAGACCAATATGATAAAAATCCAATAAGTAGAACTTGAGATATGATTTTTAAACAAATATAGACTAAAATAGAACTTAGAGGCAATATGCATTTATTTGGGATATCTGGTCGCACTGGACTGGGACAAGGTCAAAAGTTCAGTCCAACCGCGATGGAGCGTGGGCCGGATACAGGAACCCAGTGCGGCCCACCAAACAAAAGTACCTTAGCCTTCAAGACATATATTCAAGGAATTTGTGTATTCAATGCAATAGGTAAACTTATACTAATATGATTAGTATTTAACCATCTTGAATGTGATATATTAAGACCTTGCAAACACAGTCTAGCCAGCAGGGAGGTCAATATGATTGAACCTCTGGTGAATCCTGCTGGTCATATTAATAATGCTGGAAATGGTACCACCATGAATTCTACCATTGTATGGAAATCCTTACAAATATCAACATTTAGACAAATGTAACAGAGAAGAGTCTATGCACTGCTACTGGTTGAGGAGGGGGAATGAACCGAAGCACTTAGAAAGTGCAAGAACTGGTCACTGACCTAATGATCTCTCATCTAATTTTTACAAATCATTCTGGGATTGTGCTAGCACCTCTCAGTTTTTGGAGACTTACAGGAAGAGCACGGTTGGGGGTAATTCTACAACCCCCCATGAGAAAAACTGTTATTATTTTGTTATTTAAATGTTGCAAAAAGGCAGTTGTTTTGTCTTAAATTCTTAATTCCCTGCTTAATCATGTCCTGACAATAAAATGTTAACTAAGGCCATGTCAACAAGACTGATGAGCCATAGTCCTCACCTGATACATTGGAATCAATCTGATTTTAAGCCAGGGCAGTCCATCCAACTGACACTTTATTGACTGGTGAATAGAAAGTTACAAATAAATGCAAAACTGAATGCGGTAGCTTTCCAGCTGGATTTGGAGAATGCATTTGATTCCATAAACCTGTCCATCCATCTCCAATACCTAACGACGGTGGTGTAATCCTTAGTCCTCTCCAAGCTGGACTACGGTGATGCAACAATCACGGGTGCCCCAAAAAGACAACCTACCCCATTAAAAGCCACACTCCATGCTGCGGTAAGATTACTGCCAGTGGAGATTCGCTTTGCCCACATCACTCGCACTCTTCAGAAACTCAACTGGCTACCAATTGAGGCAAGATATATATTCAAAACTTCCTGCATAACCGGCAAAGTTCTCTACAAGCAAAAAACAATTTAACTTGCAAACAAACTATCTAAAGCTGGCCAAAACAGATCTCTTCGAAGCTCTAACAGTCTACTCCAGATTCCATCCAAATTGTACAAAGAAAAATCTCGGACCTGCTCCTTCTCTGGAAACACTCCCAGAATCTGGAACCCCCTGCCACAGGATTTACACGACAATCAATCATTCCCTCACTTCAGAAAAAAACATAAACTTCTACTTCTCAATAAATACCTAAACGCTCCCCCTAAACCATCTGACCGGCCTGATGCGCCTACCCCACACCCTCCCAAAAAAAACGAGTTTCACTACCTCTTTGATAAAATGTGCCTCTACTCCCCACCTCCACAACACCTTACCAGAACTACCTCAGAACTACATTGTGCACATATCCTACTGTCTATGTTATACTTCTTTTATTTACTGGTACTATGTATTTGTATTTGTTCCACTTGTGACTCGTGTAATTACTGATAGGCCTACTCTTGTCTATCCTATATTTCCTTTTTATACTGTTACTATGTATTTCTATTTATTCCATATGTAACTTGTGTAATTGCTGCGATGCCTACTGTGTAATGTACTCTGATACCTTTGGGAAGTTTGCGCTATACACAACTCAATAAATAAAATAAATAAATAAAAAATAAATCAAGTGGCTCGTTTCATGGACAGTTCCTAAAACGTTTGGATTGGGTGATTAAATTGCAAATATCATTGCCTGCAACCAATGGTGCTTACGAATGGGGTGTTATAAAGGAAGCTCACTTTTGAGTGCATGCCAAGGCTGGGTTATTTGCTGTCTTACTTGATGGTGACCTTCTAGTTTAAGCCCACAATGGCAATGCTTTGAAATGTGCATGCAGTTTGTCTCTCATTATGGAAACTGAAGTGTGATTGTATTATTGTATGGTGATGATGTACTCCTCCATTTTGAAAATCCAGACATTAACATTGCATTGATTAGTGCATGGGTGATTTCTTTTGCTTTGTATCTGGTGTTAAGATTATTTGGAGTTCGTTGGAGATATCACTAACCCTGGGCGGAGTACGTGGAATGCCACTATGCAGAGTTCCACTGAGTTAAAAAAAACTCTGTGGAACTCTGCTCCGCCCTCCCACACTGAAAAATAGTTTTTAAAAAACGTACCTGCTCAGGCGTCTCCGGGCTGCCCTCCTCCTCTCTGTGGTCTCTCCTCGTCATCGCCGGTCGCAAAACACTATGTTGTACATCTTGCGAGGACTGAGCATAAGTGTTTTTTTACTATTTCTTGGGCGTGATCATGGGCTAACTCTGCTCCGCCGCGCATTCAGAGGTTTGCCCCTATGGAACGCAAAGCTGGCAAAACTCTGCAAACTCCACTAGCGGAGCAGAGTCAGCCACCTGGGCTTAGATAGCACCCCTCTTGCCACATAGTACAGTGGCATACACTGACACTTAATTGGGCATACTGAAGGAGGGAATAAATACTTAATGACTAGATATGTACAGGGAAAACTAAATAGGGGCCCTAAGTGATAGGGAATAGGTCAGGCAGCAGGAATGTTTTCCAAATTTCATCTCAGAAGTACATCAATCACTTAAATGAGTTCCTTCCCGCACATATTGTGTATCATTTTAGCACTCTTGAGTGCCCTTTAAATGTCTTTTATTTCTCAAATCTGAGATGTTGATATCGTTTTCTGGAATTTTAGCAATCTTGATTTCCCTTTTAATGTTTTTTATTTCTCAAATCTGAGATTTTGATATTGTTTTTCTGGAATGGCAAGACTGCCCTGCTGTGTTATGACACCTCAAACAAACACCTTTTCCAGGTTTGGCTACGTGTGCCAGGTTTCCAACTGTACTCTTAAGTCTCACAAGCTCCATGTGCCATAAAATGGTCCATCACACTAATAAAAAAAGGGTAGCTCTTTCCCCAGTTTCTTTAACCGCATGCGTGCGGGCGGAATTCCGCTCGTATGCTGAGATTTTTCAAAGCGCACTTTACGTGACGAGCTGGGCTCGTCATCAGCGTAGCAGGAGGCTACCTCATGACGAGCCCAGCTCGTCATCAGCGTCGAAGGGGTTAAGTACAACCTTGTCTTGGAACCAGCACTGTTCCGCTTAGCTTTAGACCCTGTAGAGTGCCCTGATGGGGAATGGTGGAAAATCTCAATGTTGTTATCCCTGGAGCTTTGTATCAAATGCTCTCCCTACTTGGGATTTGCATTAGTAAAACAAATACAGTATTGGTATTGCTGGAGGCCCTCAGAAGTTCATCCTTGGAAAGATCGTTTGGTAGATGAACAATGTCTTCCTAAATACAGATTGCTTGACAGGGTGGATGGCTCTGCAAACACCTTACTCAATAATACAGAATCTGCAGAATAATGTTTTCAGGTTTCACCCGAGACCTTCCAGAACACTTTCTACATCACACAAGCTGCAGACGTTTCTGAAACGGTGTCAACAAAATGCAAGGTGAAACTAACTTTTTTGAATATGTCTGTCAGTGAGATGGCTGGAAATGCAGCACAGCCAATGCTGTATCCCCTGAGAGACACAGTCGCACCAGCTCTAGCCTATCAGTCTCCAATAAACCAACTTCAGACTGCCCAGTGACACCAATGAAGGTATCAGAAGGGCTGGAGGACATGGCACTAATTCCAGAATACATGCAGGTTCCATTGCCAGCAGTCATAGCATAGGGAACTGTCATTGGCAAGGCCAGTACGGTAGAACCATAATGGTGCCTGCCTTCTTTCTCCTTGCTCTTGAAGGGTCTCAGTTATCAAAGGATAGATGTGAAAGCACAGAGGAGACCCATGAGCTGAAATGCTCCCACTGCACTGGTCCCAGGACTTGGCCAGAAAGTTTAATTTATCATCCGACAACTGCACTGATGACAAATGTCCCAAAACATTACTGAGATGCATAGACCATGACACTTGATAATACATGAACGAGATGATACGCCTGTAGAACGTTCATCCCCCTGAGATGAACCTCCAAGAGTAAGGAAACAGATCTCAGGACCACTCTAGTATGCTACCTGGTAAAAGAGTCAAACTCCTCACCCTTGTATACCCTACCTTGTTGAAGGCTACTTTGGATACCATGTTATCTAAAGGGCCTAGGATCAAGATGTATTTTGCGCTTGAATGTGTTCCACAAATGATAGTGGATAATTTGGGCTTTCTGGAAACTGTTGTTCACTAAATCATGTTTTGGCCTGCTGTAAGTGGTGTTTGTGAGTGTCTAAATATTTTTCAGAGGATGGCACCAGGACACGTCTGTGACCAACATGGGGGTCACACGGAGGGTTTTCTAGACCAGCTAACCTAGGCAGAGGAACTATGGAAATTCAATCAAAGTAATGGTTTTTATCCCAGAAGTTCATAGGCACACTGGACATGAGACATGCGTTTTCTCCTCCAGAGGTTAGCCAAACTCCAGACCAAGACATATGCCACTCAAAAAGGGCAGGGAAACCAGCTAGAAAATAGTACAAAGAACACTCATTCTGAATAAGACTAAGGGCATTGTTTAGAGGTTGTTGATGTGCGGAATCTGCAAAAAACCGATGGAAGTCTAAATTGTGCATTAATGTCTGTGGACATCAGTGCACTTTAAACATGGCAGAAGTGACATTCACCACTTTAGGGCTGATGTCCGCATCCACCAATCTCTGAATTTACAGTAGTTTCCAGGCGGGATATCCCTCTGCTCAAATTAAACTGGCCCAATGTTCTTGTACTCAGATTTACTGATTGTGGAACCACCAGATCAGATTTTACTATCCAGAAAATCAGACGGGTAAAATTACATGATGCTGAGGCTGCAACTGCAGGATGGCATTGCACTTCAGCCCCTGCCTGACCCCCTCTCGGTCCCAGGATGCTTGTTTCCTGTCCAGGGAGGACTGGCTTGGTGGTTCGGGCTGGACTGTTCCCAACACTGGGTCAAGACAGATTTGCATATGGCTGGGTCTAAACGGGGTGGCTTGGTGAGCAAAAGAATAATGGATTTAACCCAGATCTCTTGAAAGGGGTGAATGTTTGATTTGCTCTGCATTCCATCCATCATCTGTATGTCTTTTGCTTTTTGACCCCCTTCCATAGGACAGGGGAACATGGAATGCTGCCAGCTTAAAGGCTCACAGTCAATACTGTGCTCTGACTTCCTCCCCACCACCTGCCAATCATCGGCCTTCAGAATAGGGACACTGCGTGCAGATTTGAACCCAGTAGATCCCAGTCCACATGTTTTCCTCATTTCTGGAATAAATACTTGCAACAGCCGGATTTATGTGCATTAATACTGTCCAGAAACATTGGGGCTTCTTTAGAAGCCGCTTGTGCTGCAGGTACTCACTTTTCCCCATGTTAAAAGTGACGCACGGGTGGCGCAAGGGGCTTGTAAAGAAGCCCCGTTGTTTCTTACCACACAGTATCCTCACTCATAAATACAGCTGCCTTATAATCGCGGGCTTATATATCAGAACGATTGCATGGTCTGTTATTGAGAACTATTTGTATTACACGAATTACAAATCTACATTGTTAACGTTGAGTTCAAGTTAATACAACATTAGAATATTAAATATGTTTTCTCACAGATTAAAATATCTTTTGTGAAATATGCTCTGCTGACTGGATACAGTGTCGGAATGCTTGTGCCGTAATCAATGTCTCAACTCGCTTGCCTGGATTCGATTTTGTAATATTAGTAATATTAATGAATTCCCTCTACATTATTATCCGTTGGCAGTTTTTTCGGCTAGTGCTAATCGTTTTCTATTTGGTCTTCATTTTTTTTTTCACAAACAACTTTTGATACTTTTTTTAGCACTTACTTAACTTGGGATGTAGAGGAAATAGTTTTCAACCCCCTCTGAAGGACAAGCAAGACCAGACAACCATTCAAAGTGCCAGATCGTCTCCGAAAGCACGATTTACTGCAGATGCCTTTGGAGAAGATACTCCAGCCTTGTCTGTTCGCGGAAATAATATGCCACTGTCAGGTAACTTGTTTTTTTCACTCACAACATCCAAGCAGCATTTCCAGACCGCAATATCTCTGCGATAGTTATTCAGTGCCCTTCAAACTTACAATTGTTTTGAAAGGCGGTTGCGGTGCATCCGACAGGCGAGGTGCCTGCTCGAGCTCCCGGCTGAATCTCATACATCAGCAAGCAGACCATGCCTGGCGCTCAAAAGAACAGGAACTCAGAATGAACTGAAGCGATTTGAAGTCGTTTGTAGAAATGAACGAAGACACGGAAGGATGGAGGGGTGGAATTGCTTTCACGTTTCTATATACAGGAGAAACTTGTCAGCAGCTCTTCCCGCTTCAGGCTTTATAGGCATCTGACTAAAAGCTTCTCCCAACTTAATAAAATGGAAGGCACTGCAACATCCCACTCTACAGGGGTGTAGCTAGCATTGGTGCAGCAGACACGATGACAGAGCGCTGACGGGCCCATTGAACCCTGGTATTTGTTGTATTTTGCTACCCCAACAGCAGTCAAAGGGGCCATTTCTTTGAGTGCACCTGTTACCTTAGCACCCTTGCTTTGCTACTGCTGCTACGCACATTATCACACATCTGCCCCAATAAATAAACAATAAAAGTAGTGAAAGTCCATGCCATGACTGCACACATGCACACATCCAAGACAAAAGCAGTAGTGACATCCAGGAAATCTAGCATTAAAGTTTGTTCTAACTGACTTGTCTTGAAATACAAGGTGGCCTTCTTCTGCAGCTATGACCCACGTCCTTCATGCTTTCAGGTTTATGATGCACACAACAGCTGTAGAGACCCACACACTGAGATTGGCAACCACCACTCGGTCCTTGGCGTGCAACATCTGATTGCACATTTCTTTCCCTCATCACAATATATTTAGTAGACACTTTGCTTCTTCTTTAACTTTCTTGATGTTTTCTCTCTGTCCACCAACTAGTCCATATTTGGTGAACCAAACTGGAATATACTTTGTGCCATTTTCCTGTCACTGAAAGGAACTTTGAAATCACACAAGGGCACACCTCAAGACTCCCAAGCTATTTTGTTGTAGTTCTAGCTAGGACCCTAATTCGATATTCCTGATTTATGCCCTTGTGTGGTTATAATAAATAATATAAGGCATAAAAATCATATCCATATTTAGTCATAGCCCATGCTGTCCAAATTAAGCAAGGCTACTTCCCCAGGCTCCTAGAAAGTACAACGAGTTCTGTAAACAAACCAAACCTCCAGCAACCTGGGAATTCCCCATTGCTTTTATTTTGATTTCGTCCTAGAACTCCTGTGAGCACTCTAAGAACGGCCAGTTCTTAGTGACATCTTTATTGACGTCTTATGTCCAACCTTACATCAAAACCCGGCACCTTTCAGGTATAAATATACCAACGCTGCCTTAAGCAAACACACGGTGGTTTGGAGCAGAGCGGCTATCTACTTGCCCGAGAGCCCAGCTGATGCGAGAGCCCACGGACGTCGCCCCTCCCCTTTGACGCACTGAGAGAGACGCTGTCTTTTCTCCTGCCGAGAAATCCAGCTCCGGTGTTTCCAGATACCCTAGCGGGTTACTGGGATATCGAGTCCTGAGAGAGAGATACCAGACCTCCTGCTTTCTAATACCCAGGTACAGAGCTGACTAAACCCTTAAAGAGAATTCTTGATTCAGATTCCTTGGCAAAACCAACTTAACTTAAACTGCTACTTACTTACTCCTTCCCACGTATTAGGCTTAGGTCAGGTACACCGGGGTAGGCGTTTTTAGAAGCACCAGTTGAGTATGTTAGTCAATGTATATTTATATGTATATATTTTATCTATTTTAAAGTATCCTATGGCTAAGAAACCATATCAATGCTTTTACAGTATTATTTCATAATACTCCTTTTACTGTACGCACTTTACTTTATACTGAGTATTGCAATTGTGGCAATTCATTTCTCTTGTATGAGAAAGAAGACTGCTCAATAAATAACATCTTTTATTGAAAACGCCCGTCTCTCTTTTCTCTACACTCTGGTGAAACTAAGTATGCACACTTGACTGAGTGAAATAGCTGTCTATTGTTTTCACACGACTCTAGAGATACACTCTTATTCTGAGGAAGCAAAGTTGTCACGTTTTATGGTTGTCAGAAGCTAATCCCTTCTTGTCTATCCAGGGAAGTTAAACTCCTCCTTGTTTATTCGAGAAAGTTTCTAGTGACCTCTGAGCTAGCTTAAGTCTAATATAGTCAGTAGAGACCTAGTCGACCTCAGTCCTACGTCTACACTGCTGAATATATTATTCCAATGCGCAGAGCCTATTGGGAATATAGGAACTACACTACAATTTGTGGTGCAGAAACACTGTACCTTATATTGCAAGTGCTGGGCAATCTGGATTATCCATTAAGGACCCCCCACCCTATAAAAGCTAATAGTATATTTTTAGGGGGGAATGTCCCTCACCTATGAGCAAACATTAAAGCTGTGCTCTTTATGTGCATTTGTTAGAAATGGGGATCTCTAGTTGGCAGAGGTAGGTACCTTTGTCCAAATAGGGGCTCTTGCTTCTAGTCAGGGTAAGGGGGATACACACTTTAGATAACCCCTGCTCACCCCTAGATAGCTTGCCATGAGCAGATAGGATTATCCCAAAGGCAATGTGTAAAGTATTTGTACTCAAAACACACAGTAATAGAGTGAGAACACCACATATGGACACCACACCAGTTTAGAAGAATAAAGTATCTTTATCTAAACTCAACAAGACCACAATAACAAAATTCCAACATACAGGTAATAAAATATGACTTTAGAACAGTTATTAAAAAAAATAAAGGTTGTAGAAAACAAATAGCTCCACCTGGGTTTATTGTGATTGTCCTGACAGCAATAAATCCAAAGTACGGTGCAGACCGTAAGGTGCACGGCGTAGTGCACGGAGTCACACGGACCCCCAAGCAAACAGAACCTTGGAAACGCAGTCTAAGGTGATGCACGGCGTCGTGGAGGTGAGGCGTTGTTGCCAAGGTAGAGGCCGGCTTCCTGGCTGCCACAGGGGAGGCGAGGCGTTGTGTCCACGGGGCGGCGATGTGTCGTTTCCAGAGCCAGGGAAGACAGTTTTGATGGCGATGAGGCATCGGCTCCAGTGTCAATGCAAAGTCGGCAAGTTTGTGGAGTCACCCTCGGCAGTTATCTGCGCCGTAATAACAGGATACAGGTGAGGATGATGATGGAGTCGGTGCGAGCGCTGGCAATGGTAAATGCTGCTAACTACAAGAGTCGAAGGGCGTTAAAGCCCCGCCTGGTCCCACCTCCTGTGAGGTCGCGCGTGGGTCGCGCCGGGAGAAGCCCGGGACAAGGGCGGGGCCGTCTGTGGCCGTCCGGGGCTGTCCGGGGCCGAAAGAGGCCGGGTCGGGCCACCCATCTTACATCTATGGTTGACCAGCACTAGAGACAGCAGTAAGGAGGGTCCGGGACATTGTCAGACATTGTTAAACCAGGCTAATTGTATTGTTACAGCGAGGTTGAGAGACCCGGTAATATACATTAGGGGTGTAATATTGCGTTATTATGATCAAAGTTAACCCTAAAGTTTGTTCTGGGGCTGGCAGGATTGGAACCTTAGACACCTTCCTTAAATTAGCCGAAAGCGCTGTGGCAAAAGAAATTGAACTTGTGGAAAGGAGGCGTTCCCTGGATCCATTCTGTCACATTGTACCTCCAATATTAGTTCCAGAGACTGTGGAAAAGTAAATTTTGCCATGTTCTGTGTCCCTACGTGTCATCCATCATATGTTATGTGTGCATGATCAATATGCATATGTTATTCCCCATGTCCGATTCAAGACGCAATTATATTTGTGTCCACCTCTGGTATGTCATTTCCCAGTCCTCATGAGTAATATGAATACCAGGCCTATGTAAAGCTACGTTGCCACGTTTCTCAGTGTGCACGTTATTTCATTATAAAGTCCCCGTTTCCAGGCCTCAACAGGGCCCGGACATTAGATTCAGCTCCTGTCTCCTGAAGCCTCGCTGAGGAGCGATCCAGCCCCCACCTGTATCCTCGACCTTTCACTTACTTCCTGCCTCGCAGTCCCCGGTGCAGCTCTGCCTCTGAGTCTGCCAAGAATATGTTATGATTCCAGCTATCAGTTTAGTCCTCCTTCTCTGCATTCCTAAGCTACTGAACTACATCAATAGTTTCCGTCATTGTCTAGCCTATGCGGCTCCATATTAAGAGAAATACTGTATTTAATGGTCATTTAATATTCTTCATCACGCACTATATGTAGAATAAATGCATGCTCCAGTCTTAGAGTCAGTTAGCTTTTCCCCTCATGACTTCTAGTTTATATCAACATGTTCCCTAAACATCAGATACTAGATAGGGTTTAGGTACATGTCGCTCCGACCCTCCAGACTTTAGTCTCTGCTCCTAGCACAGAGTTCATAGCCCCCAGCTTCTCCTAGTAACACGTCATTGTCAGTTTGCGCGCACCATCAGGTTAGAGGTCCCGGCTCCTTAGGTAGCCCCCTCCTATGTTTCCGCCCATTCATGACATATTCTGTTACGTCTGCACCACATGTCTATGTATACGCCCAGTTACACCTTCTTTTTACTCTTATCTTTCGCGACTGCTACGCGTCACACCCACTGCTACGCCTACTGCAATGTAATGCTATGTGTTTGCGCTATGTATATATGCTCGTGTATTGTTATTAAAAGTTAGCGCGCTCATCCCAGATCGAGCCCCAGCAGCTGCTGGGCCCTGTCATCCTATTCCTATGCAGGTTGTCCTGTTCCTGTCCTTATGCTGTATTAAACCTGCAAAACTCCTACTACCTCGAATCTTGACTCTTATTTATTGAGCTATCTGTTATGATATATGTCTAGTCAAAAAGAGAGGTATTATTTATTTATTTACCACATAATGGCGCCCGAATAGGGACTTGCCCTTTCCCCACGCGTCGGTGAAGCCACGCCGACCCCCTGACCCTCTGCAGTCGTGACGGAACTCTTCTGCGCAGTGGCAGATATTTCTGCTCAAGTATCCCTCAGGCCCACGGAGGAGACGGAGGAGGCGGTCCAGCATCCAGACGAGACGGTGGAGGAACGCGGCGAGTCCCGACCAGAGCCCAAGCCAAGAGTCCAAGGTCCGAGGTATCCGGAGGTCCACCCGTAACTGAAGTCCGAAGTCCGAAGTTCGTCGTCGTAGCAGTCCAGTCCAGTCCGAGGCCTTCCGTTCTTGCTGCCCGGTGAGTACCGTTACTGGGGTGGTATCTAGACAGGGTCAATTTCATTGACTCTGGTCTGTGGGTTGGTGGTACACAGTCCCACAAACGAAGTGTTCACTTCGGTGGATACGGGTCCTGACGTGTCTCGTTATGAGACCGGTAAGTTTCGTACTGTTTCAGCAGTGCATCTAGTTTCTGTTCTAGTCAGTTTCTGTTCTCGAGAAAATTCATGTGTTCTGTTCTCAGTATTTCCAGGTAGTATTCTGTTCGAACTGTTATTTTAAATGTTTTTCATGTATTTTAATGTCGTGGTATGAATGGGAAATAAGTATCGTGTTTATTGTGTATTGTATTGTGTCTAGATTACAGTTCAGTCATGCCTATATTTTCCAAGTTACGTCAGTTAAAGACTAGAAAGGGTCTGCTGGAAGCAGCAGTTCCAGTTCCGCCTAGGGACAGTCCAGGTCATTTTATGTATCAGAAACATGGCATAAGTGCCATATTGTATCTAGATTTATGGGTAGAGTATACCAAACAGTTAGAAGAAAAGTATAGATGGCCCGTATCGGGTACATGGGATGCCGAATGCATCATGCGAGTAGAAGAGGCATTATGGAAAAAGAAAGCCAGACAATCACAGAAAGATGCCATCGAGTTATGGCGCAAAGAAGCTCATAAAAGAACCGAAAAAGAAATCAGAAAGTCAGAATTAAGTAGAGAATCCCAAGAACGAACCCAAGAAAAAGAATTAATCGAGATAGGTGAACGAGTTAGAACTGAGCAATCAGACAGACAGAGGAATGCCCTCATCAAGGGTATGTATCCTCTTCTTGCTGAGGGCTTGCCAAAAGCGACCCCGGAGGCATCCAGTAATTTCCCGCCACCATTAGTTCCGACCAAGCTACGTCACAAACCGACCGCAGCTGATATTTTTATTTCGTCCTATCTGGACGACACAGTCCCCGAATATGCAAATCCTGTTCGCGCTCCGCCAGTCCCTGTAAATCAGGTAATTCTTGCTCCTCCAGACACCGGGGTGCCCTTAACAGCCCCCCCGGGTCAGCCCGCCATACAAGTCCAGCCCACGTTACAATTACCGACCCTGCCAGGACGAAAAGCATCAGTTGATGATTCTAGTTTAGGGGCCGCAGGAGGAGGTCTTCCTCAAACCCCGCCGCCATACAAACGTTTATCAGCACTCGAATTACATGCTCAAGCATCACAGCGTACTCCCAAGAGTAATAAGTCTGTTGCAGAAATCAGGCAAACCCTTGGCGAATGTGTCTATGACCCAGTTCCAGGCGAGTTTAATATGGTTTTATATTCCGTACGCGTAAGGAGAGTGACCGAGTTTCTAGTCACCCTGCCGAATATGAAAGAAGATCTAGACAGGATATATCGTTTCATCCGTACAGGGGATGACCCACAAAGTATTAGTGATGCCATGTCTCAAAGGAAAGCCGAGATTCAGCGCATGATATTAAAGTTCTTAATTAACTGTCTAATAAGAGAACAAGATTACCCGTCTAAAGACCCGGAAGAAATGAAAACCCTGACAAAGTGGAGTGATAATATAGCCGAAGGAAAGCACAATACCATTAGTGCCATGGAGAGTATGTACAAGAAAATCCGTAGAGAAATAATAAAGATACACGAACAGCGTAAAGCAGCACAAGTAAGCGAGAAAGAAAGTACCTCTGATCCTGAAGAGGAAGACGATGAGAATACCGCCAGAATAGCGTATGTAGGAAAACCTAGAATTCCAGATCGCCATTTACGTCTAGAACCCAAGTCTATTTTCCATCATTCAGCACCAGAACAAGGTTCCCTAGAACAAGTATTTCAAGCTACCGATCACATTCTGAAATCACGAATCGGTTATAGTGAGTTAAGTACCATGCATGAACAAGAACTAGTCCGATCAGCAGTCAGATGGATTACTGATTCTACCACTTTTCCAGACGAAATAGTGGCACAAATGTTTCTGAAATTGCCCCCAGCCGAGCAACGACTGGTGGGTATGTATATGATTCAGCACCTCATTACTCTGTATGAGGGTCAACATTCTGATCCAGGCCCGTTACATGATATCTTGAACGAGTTACTCCAGTATAGATGGAGAGGTCTAGGTACCGATTTAATTAGTGTCATTCTAGAACAACGTCATAAATATAGAACATTCTTGAACCCGCATTTTGTTCATGTCTCACCCCCAGAAAGTAAATCATTCTACATAGACAGACAGAATCCGTTACGAGAAGTCCACCCAGTCAGAGGAGCGGGTGGCGAAATGCAGCGAGTGTTTGTATACACTCCGATCACAAAGATGGAACTCCTCGAAATGAAGAAATTAATTCCCTGTCATGACAAAGATCCAGCAGGGTTCCATAGAGAATTAAAAGACATGCTCCGTATGGGAGAATACACTTACCCAGATATCATTAAAATGTTAAAGGTTCTGCTACCCGCAGGGGTGTATGAAAAGCTAAAGGAAAAAGAATGGGAGGTGGGAGAGAAAAAGATAGATTGGGCAGTTCTAGAAGCAGAAGATAAGATACGTGTACCAGGTACTGGTCTTGGAGAGAAATGTAAAGAATTACCAGAATTATTGATTCAAGTTTTACCCAGATTATTAACAACGAAAAAGGAAGACTGGGATGCAATCTCAGCCTGTAAACAGAAACAAGATGAAGATATTAGTGATTTTTATTCTAGGTTTGAAAAGTGCTTTAGTATCAACAGTGGCCTCAAGACAAGTAGTGAGTCATACCCTCACCTTTTCGTTACTAAATTAGTCGAGAATTCAAGCCCACAAGTTAAAAACCGAGTTCTGAAAGTCGAAAGCACCTGGCAAGCAAATACTCCGTCCCAGATGCTCCAGATGCTCCAGTACCACCAGAATAGAATCAGGGAAGAGCAAGAACACGAGAGAAAACGTATGAAAGACACGAAAATGAAAGTACTAGTTGCACAATCTGTTCCTCAAGACAGTCAGAAGAGGGGTCAGAATCAAGCCAGTCATCCTGCAGCTCCCGTTAAAGGGAACTGCAATTATTGTAAACAGCCAGGTCATTTTATAAATGAGTGTGCAGTTCTGAAACACAACATAGCTACTGGTAAGACTAAAGAAAGACCACGTCCGCCTAGACAGGAACAAGTTTCACAGATTCCCCAGCCACAGAATGCACAACAGACAGTTACAGTACCGCAGCCTATTGCTGCAACACAGCATGTTACATCGCAGATGTACCAGTATGCACAGTCTGAGTATCCAGAGTACCAGCCATATTCATGAAACAGCCTAGAGAGGGAGGTAGGCTTGCCTCTCATCGAGATACCTGTAGATCAAGAAGGTCCCTATGTTCACAGTCAAGTATTAGGGAAAGACAGAAAGTTTTTGATTGATACAGGGGCAAGTAGGACCACAATTAGTCATGCCGAAGTTCCAGGGGCTCCGCTCTCAGGCTCAAGAAATGTTTCCCTTGGATTTTCAGGAAAGCCTATCGTTAATGAGATTTCACAGCCAGTCACTCTAGAAGTAGGTCCATTGTCCCGCACTACTGATCTGTTACTTACTAAGTCATGCCCAGAAAATCTATTAGGCATTAAGACATTGAAAGAGTTAGGTGCAGTTATTTGTTGTTCCCCAGAGGGAATACGATTGTTCCTACGTGACTTTAAGGGTCACTATGTATTACGAGATTTTGATTCCAGACTGTCTAAAGTTCCGCAGCATTTATGGGCGCAAGGTCCAACTGATGTAGGTTACATGCAAATCACACCCTATCGTGTGACTCTCAAACCAGGTGTAGTGTTACCACGAATCAGGCAGTATAGATTGCCACCTGAGGCTGTAGCAGCCTTATCCAAAATTATAGACGAGCTCATGGCTCAAGGAGTAGTTGTAGAAACTGACTCCAATGTATGTAACTCTCCGATCATTCCAGTCATGAAACGTACTGATCCAAATGCACCCCCAGTATATCGATTAGTGATTGATTTACGGGAACTTAACAAATGTATTATCCCTCAGTATCCAGTTGTCCCAGATATCTCTTCCCTGTTAACTGCTATTGATTCCGAAGCCATGTTCTTCACTGTCATAGACCTCAAGAACGCATTTTTTAGTGTTCCCATCCATCCAGACAGCCAGTTTCTTTTCGGATTCTGTCTAAATGGAAGGAGCTATATGTTTACACGAGCTCCTCAAGGTTTCACAGAAAGTCCTAGTATTTACAGTCAAGCACTCAAGAGACAACTAGACAATGTTCACATGCCAACTGACACTGCCCTGCTCCAGTATGTCGATGATCTACTGATCACAGCCCGTTCTGAACGTGACTGCGAGCGAGCGTCACTGACGGTTCTGTATTTCCTAGCCGAGATGGGGCACAAGGTGTCCCCTTCGAAGCTTCAATTCTGTGTCCAGCAAGTGGTCTACTTAGGACACTTACTGTCCAAGAGGGGTAGGCAGTTGACACCAGACCGTATCCAGTTAATAGCGAGTCTTCCCCAGCCCAGAACCCAGAAGGAGGTACGTGCTTTTATCGGCCTCACTTCTTATTGCAGACAATGGATTCCTCAGTATGCATTTCTAGCCAAGCCACTGATACAGTTAACGACACAGGAGGCAGCCGTCTCGACTGTCCTCCCTTGGACATCTGAACATACACTTAGTTTCAACGAGTTAAAGAAAGCTTTATGCCAAGCTCCAGTTCTAGCTACACCGAACTACAGTAAGCCTTTTACACTTTTCGTTACTGAACGTGAAGGTACAGCATTATCTGTTCTTACACAAGATCAAGCAGGACAATACAAGCCCTGTGCTTATTTTTCGAGCACACTAGATCCTGTAGCCCAGGCTCTGCCTGCGTGCCTCAAGTCAGTTGCAGCCACAGCACTAGCTATCAGACAAAGTGATTCCATAGTTTTAGGACATACCTTGACAGTACAAGTCCCACACTCCGTGGAAGTTCTTTTAAACCGAACACAAACACAACACTTGACAATTGCACGTTTAACAGGTTATGAATTGACACTGTTCCAGCCACACATAGATATTAGGCGCTGCAACGTCCTGAATCCTGCTACACTGTTACCATCAGCTAGTTCAAATTCTGCCACACATGATTGTGTGGAAGTAGTCAACATTACGACAAAGCCAAGACAAGACCTGACAGACATTCCGTTACCAGATCCTGACCTGACACTTTATGTGGATGGTTCATGTATGAGAACTAGTACAGGAGAACTAGTCGCCGCGTATGCAGTGACTACTGACACCGAAGTTATTGAAACACACCGTATTGATACCCTGTCCGCTCAAGCAGCAGAGCTAGTTGCTCTGACACAAGCCTGTATACACGCCAAGAACCTGAAAGTTAATGTTTACACAGATTCACGTTACGCATTTGGAGTTGTACACGACTTTGGAGTGCTCTGGCAGGAGAGAGGTTTCATGACTTCTCATGGAACCAAGATTCAGCATGGTCTCCTTATTAAAGCTCTGTTAGATGCCATACACTTACCGACATCTATTGCTATCATGAAATGCAAGGCACATACGAAAGTTACTGACATTATTTCCCAAGGTAATGATCTAGCAGATCGCACAGCCAAGCTTACAGCACAGACTCTAGACATTCAAGTTAATCCGACACAGACACATACTCCAGATCCGACTACATGTATGACAGTTAAGGACCCTACTCAAGATGTCATAGATATCCAGTTACATGCTACTCCCGATGAAATCAAGAAATGGTCTGAACAAGGAGGGGTCCAGACAGATCAAGGATGGTTAACAAAGGGTAGAGCCGCATGGTTTCTCCCCGACTCTATGGTTCAAGTCATCATTAATACCGCACATAGTCCAGCACACTTAGGAGAAAAAGCAATGTTAGACAGTATCCAGAACATTTGGTTCAACAAGCATTTACGAGCTGCAGCCAAGCAGAAAGTCCGTACCTGTATGATATGTTGTCAGTTTAATCCAGGTAAAAGTGTCCCGGTGGAACAAGGGGGATTCCAGCCTCCTGACCACCCTTTTGAAGTCCTCCAGATGGATTATATTCAGATGGAGCGATGTCGAGGTTTCAAGTATGTCCTTGTAGTTGTATGCGCTTTGTCCAGATGGACAGAAGCATATCCAGTCCCAGATTACACAGCCGCGACCACTGCCAAGCAGTTGGTTCGTGAGTTTTTCCCTCGATATGGACTCCCTAGAGTCGTATATTCTGATAACGGCCAACCATTCTCCTCAGAGTTAATGAAGCACGTTTCCCTGTTGTTAGGGTACCAGTGGAAGTTCCATTGTGTACGCCATCCTGAAGCAGCCGGTCTAGTCGAGAGACATAATCAGACTCTGAAAATTCGAATTGCCAAAATATGTAAAGATAAGGGTGTGGACTGGCTAGTAGCTCTGCCAGTTGCTTTATTTTATATGCGCATGGTCGCACATTCCAGATCAGGTCTGTCCCCGTATGAGGTCGTATTCGGCCGGCCCCCTAACATGTGGGGTACTCCTAGACCCCGAAGTATTACTGATGTTTCATGTAATATGCTGACAGATTACCTAGCTTCCTTGATGTCTGCCCTCAACTCATGTCGTTCACAGGTTGCCGCCGCATTTCCAGACAATACCGAGGTGGCACTGCATGAAATCGTTCCAGGTTCGATGGTGCTCGTCCGGAACTTTGACAGATCAAGTCCGCTGGAGCCACGTTGGAAGGAGCCCCGTCAGGTCCTCCTCACCACCCGTACAGCCGTGAAATTGGAAGGACGCCGCGGCTGGGTGCATCTTTCACACGTCAAGAAATTCTACGGATTAAAGCCGGTCTCTAAAAACATTTCCCAGGATATCAAGACTTGTCAAAACATTGTTCCTAAGGACTGTCCCGCAAATGACATTGATACAACCCCTCCCTTGGTAGAGAAAACTCCGCAGCAGGAGTATAAGCAAAAACTCCGGTCTAGTAAAATAAGTCAGTCAGTTTGATTGTCTAAGTCCTCCCCTAGGTGAAACGGTTAGACTGTTTCTGACATGTATAAAATAGACCCCCATAGTGAGAGAGTCAGTAAAAACTCAAACCGATGTATCGTTTTTCTAAGTTTCATATTATTCATCAGCATAATGATTTCCTGCACTAGTTACGCATTTTTCCTGTGTTTTCCAGTTCCTCATGTAAATAAGCCTTCTAATGTTACAGTAGAGCACACGTTTAGTGATCTGCCTCCTCACGAATATTCATACCGCCTCGCTATGCGTAACAATACATTTATCCGTATGTTACATTACTCACACCAGACCAGCAATGCCACTAATTGTTGGGTGTGTGGTCGACTCCCCCCTTTCCAGACGTCAAAGGGAGTTCTGCCACTTTTTCCTTATCCTTTTTCACATAATGGTTCGTGTGGAGCATGGTCCACGTTAACGTCATCCTTAGCAGATATGTCTTTTCTTAACAGCACATGTTTCCCAGACAAGCAAGGTTTCCCCCACAGAACAGGTTTAGATCTAGAAAATGAAGTGTACAATTTAGGTAACTATTCTTCGAATTTCATGGTCCTGAATGTTCAGTCTGATACTACTCCAGACTCACCTGCTATTTCAGTATTACCAGTCAAAGGCGAATTATGTGTTCGTAATTATGGTTCTGTACACGTAGGACATAGTGATTGTACTACTATTATCCAGTATAGTGACAGTGGGAAATCTATTTTTAAAGCTTCACGTCATTCTTATTTTGTTTGTGGTCAAACCGCATATGTTCATCTGCCCCTCGATTGGGAGGGAACCTGTTACATTGCCTTCCTACTGCCACCTGTTTTCCTGGCCCCACCTGACTACCATAGGAATTCCTTCCTAGTACATACTAGACACAAGAGAAACCTCCCGATTGTCGATTATACTGAAACTGCTGCAGAGCAATTCATTGATATTGATAAAGGTGTGTTCCCTTATTTAGGTACAGTTGTAAACAGTAAGCTAATCCGTAGGTTAACAAGAACCCTTGAAGCGGTAGTAGATGAGACTGCCTCCGCTCTAGGTAACTTAACCGAAGAGCAATCCTTTATGAGAATTGTCGTGCTCCAGAATCGTCTCGTCCTTGACGTCATACTGGCCGATAGGGGCGGGGCCTGTAGAGTCCTCGGATCCAGTTGCTGCATTTTCATTCCAAATAACGCGCCGTCTGTTTATTCAGCTATAACCAGACTTCATAAAATTGCCCATCTGTTACACCAAGATCCAGGCACCTGGACATGGTCCGGTTGGTTCTGGAATATAATTTCTGCATGGGGATGGAAAGTCCTGTCCTTTCTAGGTATCGCAGTAGCGATCATATTCAGCTGCTGCCTCTGTATACAATGTGGCCCTGCGATTTGCGGCATGTGTGCTACCTCTTGTATTCCTAGTCCCAAGCCCCGTTCTAAATCCCGTTCCAAGACAATTCGAGATGAACAAATGGTACTGTATGAAATGATAGATGGTATCATGAATATTGATGTTTCCTGATGGAAACGTAGTGACAAGGAGGGAATGTGGAAAAGTAAATTTTGCCATGTTCTGTGTCCCTACGTGTCATCCATCATATGTTATGTGTGCATGATCAATATGCATATGTTATTCCCCATGTCCGATTCAAGACGCAATTATATTTGTGTCCACCTCTGGTATGTCATTTCCCAGTCCTCATGAGTAATATGAATACCAGGCCTATGTAAAGCTACGTTGCCACGTTTCTCAGTGTGCACGTTATTTCATTATAAAGTCCCCGTTTCCAGGCCTCAACAGGGCCCGGACATTAGATTCAGCTCCTGTCTCCTGAAGCCTCGCTGAGGAGCGATCCAGCCCCCACCTGTATCCTCGACCTTTCACTTACTTCCTGCCTCGCAGTCCCCGGTGCAGCTCTGCCTCTGAGTCTGCCAAGAATATGTTATGATTCCAGCTATCAGTTTAGTCCTCCTTCTCTGCATTCCTAAGCTACTGAACTACATCAATAGTTTCCGTCATTGTCTAGCCTATGCGGCTCCATATTAAGAGAAATACTGTATTTAATGGTCATTTAATATTCTTCATCACGCACTATATGTAGAATAAATGCATGCTCCAGTCTTAGAGTCAGTTAGCTTTTCCCCTCATGACTTCTAGTTTATATCAACATGTTCCCTAAACATCAGATACTAGATAGGGTTTAGGTACATGTCGCTCCGACCCTCCAGACTTTAGTCTCTGCTCCTAGCACAGAGTTCATAGCCCCCAGCTTCTCCTAGTAACACGTCATTGTCAGTTTGCGCGCACCATCAGGTTAGAGGTCCCGGCTCCTTAGGTAGCCCCCTCCTATGTTTCCGCCCATTCATGACATATTCTGTTACGTCTGCACCACATGTCTATGTATACGCCCAGTTACACCTTCTTTTTACTCTTATCTTTCGCGACTGCTACGCGTCACACCCACTGCTACGCCTACTGCAATGTAATGCTATGTGTTTGCGCTATGTATATATGCTCGTGTATTGTTATTAAAAGTTAGCGCGCTCATCCCAGATCGAGCCCCAGCAGCTGCTGGGCCCTGTCATCCTATTCCTATGCAGGTTGTCCTGTTCCTGTCCTTATGCTGTATTAAACCTGCAAAACTCCTACTACCTCGAATCTTGACTCTTATTTATTGAGCTATCTGTTATGATATATGTCTAGTCAAAAAGAGAGGTATTATTTATTTATTTACCACAAGACAATGGATTCCCCTACGGATTCACCTGCTCTTATACTTCTCCCACAGGCTACTAATGGGTCAGTCTTAGATGGTAGCTTATCTATCAGCTCGGCTGCATCTTCTCCATCTTCTGCTAGCAGTTTAGTCCCTTCGCCCCCGGTAACACGCAATAGGCAGCAGCGGGCCAGGCCGGTGAGCAAGGCCAAGACTGTAATGGGTAAAAGAAAGGCTAGTAATGCACCCAAAGGTAGCCAGCAACAAGCTAAACAACCTAGGAAATTAATTTCCTTACCTGGGTTGGGTGGGCAGCAAAACAAGGTTTTGCCTAAGGCTTCTGAAGACAGAACCCTAGGTAGTAATGAGCAGTCGGTGAAAGAAGTAGTGGCCAACCAGGGATGCAATATGACCGAGTTCATGAGAATTATGGACGAACGACTCAGGTCCCTCATCTTGCCACTAATGGCCAAACTCGAGCATATTGATGGTAGATTAAATGCTATAGAAAAACATCTCTTAGACCATAAAAGCCCATCACCGGAGAGTGACCTAATAGCGGCTCACCCTTTGAATACAATTACAACTAGAGTAAACGACCTGGTGGACTCTATGATAACTTCTTTGCCTCAGGACATAGCCCAAGCTGTAGCATCCACTACGACTTCCCTAGCTGTAGGACCCAGGGAGGTAGCGAAACAAGGGCCTCGGGGGCCTGTAGGGAGACTAAGTCCACTGGACCAGCCAACTAAAAAAAAATTCTCATTGCACCTTCCCCCGGAGGCTTGCCCATATTCAGTAATCCTGGCAAATGTCCCGAAATTCCAGGATGGTCGCGAAGAACTTTGGACCACATTAAAAAATAAAGCACTTCATTTCCGTTCCGCTAAAACCGTGCTGGGCGATCATTTGCACAATAATTTTAAGATGTTGAGAAGGATACCTTGGGTGGGTAAATCCAAGAAAAGTATGGAGGGTGATTGTTTGTGGTGAGTTTTAGATCCCCTAGTCTGGTTAATGACATTTTGAGGCAGGCGGGATCAGCCATTATTCACCACGACTATGTAAATGTAGTTCCGCTGCGGTTCTTTTACCCCCCTCATAAATTTGGTGCTAGTGGTGAGGGTCAGTCTAGCCTGGAAACAGTTCCCCATATTGACCTAATTACAACAAGCAATAGATATGAGGTCCTGAGCTCGCTGGACACTAACGACTGACTTGAGGATGATAATATCAGGGCTCAGGGTAGAGTGTGTCCAGGTGATGCAAATAGAGGGTGTTCACCAGTGGAAACTGGGCTGCAAAGTCCATTGGTACAGCTAACCACCTCCATTGGGGGTAGGGGCGCAGACACAATAGAGACCAGGACCAGAGCTACTGAACATCCTATAGGGGATAGTGGGTTGGAATCTGGCCATGTCGAAACCCTGGAATGTATTCGGAGTACTGGGGGAACAGGGGAAGCTCAGGAAGTAGTAAGAGTTATCTCTTGGAATATAGCGGGTTTGGCATCCAAATTCAATAACACTGAGTGGCGCCACTATATTAATGGCTATCAGATAATTAGCCTCCAGGAGACATGGGTGGTCGACAATAGCACCTTTCATATCCAGGGGTATAAATGTTTTTTTATCCCGGCACAAAAATCCAGATCGGGTAGAGCCATGGGAGGACTATCTATATATGTAGACTTGAACCTCCAGGGAACATGGTCTAACACGGACTGGCGCTCGTATACCATTCAAGCCGTACGATTTTAAGGCAAGGGGTTAAGGTTGACTATGTTTAACGTTTACAACAATGGGGCGGGTGGAGACTATAATACTCTTGCAGGGGAATTGGATGACAGATTGAACCGAGAAACCACAGCTAGGATGGGGGCACATGCACCTGCTATATTCGTCATGGGAGACTTTAATTGCCACCTATGCCCGGCCCTAGTTCCAATAGACGCGGAACGGTCTCACTGCCCCGTGGAGAACGGGCCGCACTTTGACCATGCGCCAGAAGGTCTGGCCTTTAGTAAACTCCTACACAACCATGATTTAGAGCACACAATTATTATGATGGTCGTGCAGAGGGATGGCAGTCTACCACCATCATTTAAGGGCAGAGGGTGCTCCTCATTTATCGATTATATCCTAGCCTCTAGAGTTTTAAAAAACAGAATCACTAGCGTAGGGATAGAATGGAGCTCTTTCAGTGATCACAATCCCCTAGTATTGGAGTTGCTTTATTTGGTTCGGCCTAGAAGGAGAGAGCCTGGTATAATTATTGAGAAGGTAACGGACCAGGGTAGACGACTGAGGTGGTCTAAAATAGATGGGGAAACCTTCTATAAATCCTTGATGGATACTGGGAAATCCATTTTCGAGGATTGTTTAGATATGACAGTAGAAGGTCCCCTTGGCATTTGGACAGATTGCTAAGTTGGTAGATGGATTGTTAAAAACAAGGGCGCCTACAAGGATACACTGCCACCCATGATGGTTCGATCATGATTGCTCCCAGGCTTTAAGGGAGCTTAAAAGTAGCCTTGAATCCAGACCAAGGGACCCCCAACAAGTTGCATTGTGTAGGAAAAAATATAAGAGTGAGACTAAGAGGAGGAAATTAGTCCTACAGGGTGAAGCATGGGCAGACAAGAGAAGCGGGGGAAAAAAGGGACATGTCTGAATTCTGGAGAATTATTAACAGACCAAGTTTCCAGAATGACAATGTCCCCGAAATAGGGATGAATATTCTGCCAGACCAGTGGGTCTCCCATTTTAAGGGGCTGTATGACCACGAAGCAGGAATAAGTGAAGAGCAGGTAGGGAAGGTGCACCAGGGCCAGCCTGTAGTTTTCTCTATTAAAAAATTACTGCCGGAATTGAGGGTTTGACGAAAAATAAAGCCCCCGGCCCAGATGGGATCCCGCCTGACTTGTTTTTGAGCTGTGTGGAGCTGTGGGCCCCTACAATGACTAGGATCATAAACGCAGCCATTAGCTGTGGTTTGCCGCCCTCATGGTCAACGGCCATAATCGTCCCCATCTTTAAAAAGGGCAATAGGGACGACCCCCAGTGCAATCGCCCTATTTCACTGATTGATGTGTCTGCTAAACTTTTGGGTAGGGGATCCTTAACCAACTGACTGAGTGGACCGAGGAAAATAACATCATCTCGGACACTCAGTACGGCTTCAGGATGGGGAAGTCCACTAGTGACCAATGCTTGAACCTCTATATGCTGACTGCCAAATACACTAAGGCCAGCAACGAAGCCATCTATATGGGGTTCATGGATTTGGCAGCTGCTTTTGACCACGTGAATAGGGATAAGCTCTGGGACATGATGACCCTCATGGGGATTGAGGTTGACCTAATTAACATTTTAAGGGAGCTTCACAGTGACACCTCAGCAAAAGTCCGGTACAATATGGAGGGTGGGTTGACTGAATCATTCCCTTGTAGGAGTGGGGTACGTCAAGGCTGCATTCTTGCCCCGTTTTTATTCTCACTTTACATAAATAATTCAGAGCAGTTTCTGTTAAATTTAAGGACGGATTGTCCAACAGTAGGGTCGCGTCACATCCCTGTTTTACTTTACGCGGATGACACGGTCCTGCTCGCACATACGCCAAAGAGTCTACAGATTTTGATTGACAGATTTGTCAAATTTATGGGTTCTTTAGAACTGTCCGTTAACCTGGGCAAATCATATGTGCTGTGGGCAGGCAATAAACCTTGCACCAAATCAACATACATGATAGGAAGTCACAAAATAGAAAAGGTTAAAATATTCTCCTACTTAGGCTTACTATTCGATGGGTCCCTACAATTTAACTCCCTGGTAGAGGAGCGTTGTTGTAAAATGATTGCCACCAATGGCGCTATCGCAAGCTATGGGAGGAGGGTAGGTAGATGGTGTCCCGAACAGGTGATGAACCTTTATGGTTCTATGTGCTGCTCCAAAGTCATCTATGGGGCGGAGGTATGGGGCTTTGCCAACATCTCGCAACTTCAGCGGGAAGAAAATAAATATCTAAGATCCATCTTGAAAGTCCCACCAAGTACCGCTGGTGTAATAGTCCATAGGGAATTAGGGAGGCCATACCTCTAAGACTTGGTGAAGCTTAGACCCATAGTGGCTTGGTTGACAATTTGGACTAATCCCGAGGCGTCCCTGAGTAGGGAAATTTTAAATGATTGCCAGGAAGAGAGAAATGTATGAGAATCCCATGGCTCAATTATGTAAAGGCCACCCTAGAAGCCTTGGGCTATAAGAATCTCTTTGTCGATCCGGTAGCAATAGTACCTCAGCATAAAGTGATCGTAAAGAGAGCTTTTTTAGCCCAGAAAATAACACTGAGAGCTGAGGCTGAAGGGTCAAAAAAGACTGTGAGGGCTCACAGTCTTGTTAATAGCACCGAGGGAATGGAGCCATATTTATATCTGATGTATAATGCCCAGGACAGGTTTTTAATGTGTCTTTTTAGGCTCAATTTATTACCTTATTTATCAGCGTCACCAGCAGGGTTTTTAACTACAATTGAGCGGAAGGGAACCTGCGGTTGCGACAATAGGTCTCCGTAGGATTCCCTTCATTTTGTATTGTTGTGTCCTTTTTATTCAATGCCTAGGCGTAGATTCTTGGTAAATATTTTAAAACAAGGTAAAATGAAACATGCTCGAGATGCCTTAATTTATTTACAACAAGCAACTGACCCGTTGACATTGTGCTGCATTATGAATTTTATTAAAGTGGCGGTCCGATTAAGGGTAACCAGTGGGGGTGAAAGATTGTCTAGACTGCTATTGTACTTTTTTAGTTTGTCTTTTCTCCCATTTTAAAGAATTAGACAGCATAACAAGCAGGATTCTGATAATGATTTAAAAGTGGCATTTTCAAACACACTATTTATAAAACCATCTTTACTAAAATATGTGTTATTAAATTCTGAGTTCAGAGAGCCTAAACTTTATTTCTCTATCGTGTCACAATGGGAAGTTATACCTGTAAGATGTTGCAAAATATTTCCCATTCTAACCTACGGGGCAGATAACCTTTCAATGGTGAAATCAGGACATGCCACACACACCAGCACATGCCCTACCTTTCACATACACTGCACCGTGCCCAGGGGGAACCTTGGGCTACCTTATGGATGCCATTACATGTAAGAAAAGGGAAGATTAAGGCCTGGTAAGTGGGTGCACTTACCAGGTGGGCATGGCATCAAAATTGAGTGCGATTGATATTTTGGTTTCGATATTCAGGTACACACAGTGTGATTCTAAGTGAATGAATCCATGGTTTTTTAAAGGTACATATTAAAGTGTATTCAGACAACTTTTCACATTCCAAGTTTAAATCCTATCAATTAGATGGATGTAAGGTAGGTTGGCTCACAACTTTGTGTATTTTCTAAACTGTTCAGGCTTTGTTCAATGCAAAGCTTAGCAAGTTCCTTTTTTTAAAAACAGAAACTAGCTGGCCTTGGCTCAGAGCCCTCAATTTCACACCTCTCACACCAGGTGGTGGATGTCCAGCCTCAACACTCAATTTTCTTTTGCTGGAAGATGTCCTACCTGGGATATTCTGCATCATAAAATCATCACACCTGGAAGGCCCAAAAAGATGAGCCCTACCTTATGTACATTTATGAAACTTCATCATAAAGTGTGATGGTTCTTCATTCAGAACAACTTTGTAAGTGAAGTTTTAATTTAGCTCACCACTTATTTAAAATAACTCTGCAGAGAGCGTGGGGCATATCCATTCACAATATGTTTCATAATTAGTGGCGAACAGTGTGTTTTAAACATTTCAGGGAAACAGCATAGATAAAAACTAAATAGAATTTAAATGCAATTTTACAGGGGAAATTTGGAAGGTACCACATTAAATTTCACTGTAAGGTTGCGACAAAAGAGGGATAGTTCAATTACATTTCATCAAAAGCACCTATCAAAACCACAAAGCTCTGACCTTAATACACGCCTCATAGTTATGGGCAGATTGTGCGAAAGGTGTTGCACAAAAGGCGCCCTTTGTTAGACATTGACCAGCAAGGCAGGTAGCCATGGTATAGTATAGGAGGTTGTGTGAGCCTAGAAGGGGTCTAGTTAAGGCCTGTGACCTGACTGAGGACACCAGCAGCATTGACTCCAATGCACTGTGTGGTGGTTTCACCTTTTCCATCTAGGATCCTGCTCTGTGATAACATCTCTGTTTGGTGCTGCATCCATGATACCTCCCATTTGGATGCTACCGAGTTCTCCATCTTCAGAATTATGGGCATTTTCTATTCTTTCAGATGCAGAAGACTCCTTGCAGAGGATCCTCAAGATGGTGCCCCATATGTGCCTAAAATTGCTTGAAAAAGCATGCACTTCTCGATGTGGCAAATGTAGAAAGCATGGAAAACTTCCATATGTCCTAGAAATGGAAAATATCTAGTTGCAGAGGGATTATTCAGCATTACTACAGATGCAGATTAAAGTCAACTTTTATGTTATAAAACAGTTAAGAGATGGCCATATTAAAATGTACACTAGAAAGCCAAATAACCTCCTTAAAAAACTTTTATCTTCTCGGCAAGTAAATTGGTTGTACTTTCCAGCAACTATACCAGCAAATGTAGATATGGCTGCTATGCATTAAAAGAGAAGGAGTCAGCAGTTCTCCCCAAGAGTGTATGGAAACAAATAACAAGGGGGTGTCATTGTTAAGCAATTTGCAAAACGTAATGTGGATCAAGTAACAATCGTTAGACCTAATGAGGATTTTTAAGAGCACTGGTCAAAGTAATTTTTGGATCTTACACTAAGATGCCTTTAGAAAATCAAATGCAAAATTGTGCTTTGAAATCACATTGAGCTAGGTTGGCCAAAACATGATAAGCTTTAAATTCCACTTAAAATCTCCAATCACCATTTCTCTATGTGTACCAGCTCTAAAGATTTTCCTTTACATTCTCTATTCACTCCTATTCTCTGCCACTGTTGCCTCTCTCAACCTATTCCCACTATCTTTCTGTTTGCTGTTGTACCCATCTTCCCATTCTTGTGTTTTCTTGATCTCTCTTGCTTTTTCTATCTACTCTCCTTTTCTAGACCCTCATCTCTCTATCTTCTCTTCTATCTTCTTTGTACTTCTCAATATTTTTTATTCTGTCGATAGCTCTCTTTTCCATAGACCATGTATGGCGATTAAAATGTTCTCTTGGCTGTGTTTGGCCATTAGCAACCCCTACCGCCTTTCTTTGACCACTGGGATTTGTGTTGTAGCCCAATCCTAGATGCCCACCATCCTGGAAGCCTCCTGGGACTGTAGTGGTGCCCTACAATCATGGACCACCGAAGTTAGTGCAATTTGTCCATTATATCTCTGCAGCTTGTAGTCAATTGTTATTGGACAGAACATCAGGCTACATGGATTTTTTTTTTAAATTGCTTTAAGGCAGACAACGGCCCTTTGACATTACCACACTACTTGCACAATGCGGTGTACTTCAACAGCTCTTCCACAGTATTGAAAAAGAAAATGTTTCTGTTAAAAATACCATACATTTTTACATTTCCAAAATCAAAGTCAGCATGCAAGGAAAATATTTAACAAAAGTCCCAAGCTTTAATTTTTGTTTTGCTGTATTGCGCAGCACGCTCTGCACACTTACCATTACACAACAAAATAAAAAGTGAAAACAAATCGCACTAATAGAATCTGCAGGGATCTACCAGTGTCCTACCACACAGCGTTCCTATACTCCTCCCAATAACAGTAGTATATCACTTGTGTGACTGAGCTGTCGCCTGTGAAAGGAAAGGATCACTAAGCCCCTTTAGACACAGGAAATTATATGTGGTGGGCGGAAGTCGTGGAAGGGAGTATCGTGGAGAGGCACGGAGATTGAACTAATCTCCATGCCTCTCTGTGATATTTCCATTTCGCGAGGCCGCCCGCCCGCTGCCCGCTTCCCGCCTCCTCCCGCCCGCGCTTATTAAATTAAATTAAAAGGCTAAATATAACTTTAAATCAAACTTACCTTATTGCACCGCAATCTTCCCCATCGGGGCTTCATCTTTGGAAACTACGCATGCGCGGCAGCCTGCGCATGCGCAGTCCTGGCCAGGAATGCGCATTGGCAGGCTCCCGCGCATGCGCAGTTTCCAAAGATGAAGCCGCGATGGGGAAGATTGCGGCGCAATAAGGTAAGTTTGATTTAAAGTTATATTTAGCCTTTTAATTTAATTTAATAAGGCGGGCGGGAGGCGGGAGGCAGGCAGGCGGGAAGCAGGAGGCGGGCGGGTGGCCAACTTCCGTTCCGCCCGCGAATGGGTGGAAATTTGCCTCATTTTTCCACCTCCTTTGCAGAAGGCGGAAAGTGCAAATTTACGCCCATTCCGTGGGCGGAACGGAAATGTCTGCCCACCCTTAGAAAATATCAAGATTTTTCTGTGCAAGTTGATGAACTCTGGTGATGTGGGTAGCTGTGGTATTTAGGCCAGGGCTTGGTCGGCACCTAGGGAAACCTTCAAGGCTCAGACATTTCTGAATGTTAGCCTAGGTAAGTCTGGGGTGGTGTAGTTTGCATGGATCACAATACTTTTTCTCATCCATAAATGCCCTACTAACACAAAACATTGGCTAAATCACATATTTTCCTTACATTTTTGTGAATTTAATTCCAGAGACTGTAAAGATCCATGAAATTCCTACCACCCAACATTCTCACTCTTCTATAAATAAATCACTACCCCAAATGTTCACCAAATATTTATTATGCATTTAGTACATTCATTATATAGGAACTCATAACCACAATTTATTTGCTATGGCAATAAATTAGATAAAGATAAAGCTGACTTTCAATGGAGTCAATACATTTAAAAAAGAAGTTTCATACTGCACAGATCTTAAATTACAATATACAAAAAACATAAAATGTTAGTCGATGTTCTGCAGAGATATTTAGAGAGGTAAATTATAATACAAATGCTTTCAGCCTCAGATGCACTGATTTTGGTTTCCACAATATTTGGTTCAAGAAGATGAATCTTAAGTGTGTTGAGCCTGGCAGGATTGTCTAGATAATAAAGCATGTTTGAAAGATAGTCTGTAATAGCAGCCCTTTGTCACATTACAGGGCACATGGGCTCATTTCAGATTCCCACTACAGAGAGTTAAGGTGTGTACATCCCTCTACAGCAGGATTTTAACGTAACAAAAAACCTGGCTCCTTAAAACTAATAAAGATCTGTAGAGCAGATACATTTTCTCACTAGGGTATATTTTACCACAGACCAGTGTGAGCTGGAGCAATGTCAGTCAAATATAAGTCATACCTGAGTTGTGATAACTCTGCCCCAGCACAATAGTCTACTCAAAGCACTATGCCATATTTAAATCTGGAATTTCCTGATTGGGCATTGCTTCTAAATGACTGGTAGGTTATGGTAGTGGCAACCACTTCTGTATCAAGAATAGGACATATCATGAAAGTTGCAGGATTAAGAACAATGTGACTCAATTTCCGGGACAGTTGAGCAATCTCTTCACACAGCAAATTCTTGTTTGACATACCATGCTTGGAAGGTGAGAAGAGAGTTCAGCAAATGCCTCCTGAATACTTGACCTCTCAGCTGTGACAACAAACTACCCCCTTTCATATCAGCTTCTCGCATACAGTACTGTGGAATCCCACAGGGGTCAATCATATTCCCTTTACTATTCAACATCTTCCTACCCCCTTACCAAACCTTATTAAATCATTCAACCTCAGTTGTTACAGCTATGTAAATGAAATCCAAATCATTTTAAAAAATAGTTGGTCTGGAAGACCTCTACAATTTAAAAGTTGATGACTGCCTTTGAGCCCTAAACACATCAATGCTACGACGAATAATCATCTTAAGCTAAATATCACACAGACAGGGCTTATGATCTCCGAACAATACAAGAAATGCCATCCTACTGCCATATGGCCTAAGGAACACGAGGCCCCTCCAAAAATATCAAGAGAAGACAGAAACCTAGGAGTAACCATGAATTCAAAGCTAAATTTTATACCACATCATCAACGTTTAACAGAGTGACTTCTACACAATGAAATTACATCCTGTCAAACATTGGATACCAACAGAAACTGCAAGCCATCCTCACATTCATAATCTCGAAGCTTGACTATGCCAACAGTCTATAACTTGGTGTACCCGTACTCATAATACACAAAATACAACTCATCCAAAATGTTTATTCAAGATTTCTTCTCTGCCTTCACCCAAGAGAACACATGGCAGTCTTGCAGTCACTCCACTGGCTACCTGTAGGAAGAAGGGCAATGTTCCAAGTACCTTCCCTTGTTCACAGAGCCTCCAAGGAAAAGGACCGCTAAAACACGAGCTAAATTAAAAAAATACAAACAAATCTGAACACTGTGCTCCAAGTTTGCACCACTTACCATACCATCTTTCCATAAGAAATCTAGGGGAGTCAATGCTTTGTCAGTAGAAGCCTCTAAGCTCTGGAAGACACTACCAGTCAGCATTTGAAATATTCAGGAGCCTATGCACTACAAGCGACAGTTGAAAACATGGCTAATTCAACCACACCACCACACATTTCAGCAACAGAACCTGGAAAGTCAGTCACACACTTGTCTTAAACTCAATCTTCAGCTTACAATCCATAGTTTGTAAACAACCCAAGCAGCAAACTACTTTTGATAAGCAGGCAAGTTAAGGAGAGCTGGCCAATGATTCAGCGGGGAATTATAGTTATGTAAGGTTGTACATAACATTTCTGGCCCACGCTAATACTAATACCATAACACTCACTGGTTGGCAGCCAACTGTAACTTATACCTCTTACATTCAATCAAGGAGTGTTGGTCATTACCAATACTATGCAGCCAATAGACTAGCCATCACTAAATAAACAGGCATCGAATAACTAAAGAGATCTGTCACACACTGCAGGTCAATTGGAGTACTTCAATCTAGGCTATATCTGCAGGTCCCAAATATCTACAATGTCATTTGAGTCTAAGGGCTTGATTTAAAGTTTAGTGGGAGGGTAACTTCATAACAAACATGATGGATATGCGGTCTGCCTTATTTCAAGTGTCAAAGGGTATGATGCACTTGTAATAAGGCAGACACGATACTCACCATGTTTGTGACATAGTCACCTGTCTGCCAAACTCTAAATCAGGTCCTATTTCTTTTTAAAAAACATGAGGGGCAGTGAATCAAAAAAATTTCTGCATAATCCTAACTCTACAAATGTATCATGACCCACCACTGATCAACCTAATGTTTCCTATATCAGACTGTGCAGGATGTCCTGCATCTGCTAGGTATAGTCCTTCCTGTTTCTTCTGGTGACTCCTGGTGTTTGAAAGGCTCCTAGTACTGGCCCTGGTCATCTTCCTCACCTTAATTCTGGTTCCTCCCCATCTGGTCCTGCTTCCCGGTTTACTAGTCCCCAGTTCCTAATCCTGCTGCTCCCGTTTCCCCTGGGCTGTGTAGTTGTAGTCTACTTGGTTCAGGTAACCCTTTGCCTTGACTTCCTGGGTGTGGTATTGTGCTGCTTGTCCCACTGGCCTTGGTTTTGCTAGACCTCCTGACCACCTGATCCTTTAGCCCACCCTAATCCTACTAGTCCTCCTGATACCTGGTTTGCCTGTTCCACATTTTTCTTGGTCCTCTGACCCTGGCCCCTTGTATCCTGGTCTTGTTAAAAGTGAATCTTAAGGTCTTTCTTGTCCACCTGTCCCTGGTCTTCCTACGCAAGGTGGCGCTTGCCACTATGTTCTGTGTAGGCCTTGATCTCCTAGTTGAGAGTCCTCGTGAGTCTGCCCATCATGGAGCTTCTAATCCTGGTCCTGCCGGGTCTGGTCTTCCTAGTCCTTTCAATTTCTCTTGGTCCTGTTAGCCTAGGGCCTCTTGGTCCTGCCCATCCTGTTGGTCCTATTCCTTCATAGTCGTAGTCTTAATGGCCCGGGTCTTTCTGTTTTTGGTCCTTTAGTACTCCTTGGTTTAATATCTGGGAATTGGGCCTCCTGCCCTTGGTCATGCTTTCCTTTGTTCTCCTGGCACTGGCCCTCTTGAGTCTGCCCAGATTGGTCTACTACTTTCGACCCTCAACATCTTCGTCCCCGTGGTCCTGATCAGACTTTTTAGACCCTCCTAACTCTCTCTCCTGGTCCTTTTACCCCTGCTCACCGGTTCTTCTGGCCATAGTACTCTTTGTCTTTATCCTTCTGTTCCACGTCCTCCTGGTTGTCCCGATCCTTGTCATTGTGGTTCCAGTACCTTAAATGTTATTTCCCCTGATCCTGTTCTTAGTCAGTTTGATCCTAGCGGCCTCTGGCCAAGGTCACCCGGGTACTTGTGGATCAGGTCTTGTTTGTCCTGGTCCTTCTCTTGATCACCATGGCTCTGGCTGGCCTAGCTCAGCTAGTGATCCACCCTCTTGTCTTTATCTTCCTACTGGTCATCAACTATGGCCTTCCTTCCCAAGGTCTCCCCCACAATGAGTCTAGTCAGGAACAGCATACAATCCTGTCAATCAGATTTGTATTTAATTTTTTTTCTGTGCTTGCAGATTTCTTTGATTTCTTTTCCTGAGGCAATGTTGATATGGTCAGAAACTTTGGCCCATCACAGACAGAGCCCAGCCCACTTAAACCATTGCCTAACATGTTAAAAATGAAACCACAATTCTCAAGAAATGCTGGACAGGTGATTAACATGCCAGTGTTGCTGAAGAGACCACTCATGGAGTGGTACTATTGAGGATCTATGCTGGCTGCATAATGTGAAAACATGTGGCAGTTCAATTAATAGATACTTCCCCTTGTGAATTTCACCTCCCTTGTTCCATAAAAGCTCCATTACTCTGTCTCCACCCAATATGGCTCCTGCAGGAGCCACAAAGCTCTGTGCCCCTAGCACCTATTGTCCTATTTGAGCGACACTCCCTCTCTACACGCCAAATATCAACTTTCTATAAGAATTCCGTATGCTGCTGCATGTCAGCTGTTGCTGTGTTGCCAGGTCTGAAAGAGGAAACAAACAATGCATTCTCCTGTGTATAAAACACATTTATACAACATGCATTAAAACATAAGCATTGGTCATTGCAGATTTAATTTTATAGTCATTCCATACAGCCTAATACTCCCAAACTTCAGCGCAAAGTATCTGTGAGCCATTAACACTGAAGCTCAAGAAGCAGAAGTTGGAATTCTAAATTTGCAATTTTAATTTTATAAATAACACAGATTGAGTTCAAATGATAAATAGCTCCTTCCTTTAATTAAATAAAAGGCAACATGTCAAGAATATTTCAAAGTAGCGAAATAGAAAACACTCAGTCATCTTTTTTTCTGGGTTATGATGGTTTTACTGCTAACAAATCAACGATGCCGAGGTACATCACACCATGAAGCATAACTACTCGTGCCCATTAGTAAGGATAAAAGAAGGACAGCTTGTTTTTTTTAATGTAAATAGCATGGTTGTGGCTAGGAAATCAATGACAGGTACTGCCAAGACCTTTTTTGACAACCCATGTGGCAGAAAGAAGAAACAAGCATTGAATAAACAAATTGGTCTTCAATTTTTTTTTGCAAAACTGACATAGCCAGTAGGTCCGACTTGTGAATGGAAAAACAAGCCAGACCTATCAGCATTGCTAATGCTTATTACTGGAAATCTCTCTAATTAAACATGTGTCCTTGCTCTAGGAAGCTGGGATAATTTAGGTAGTAAGGTCCCTTGAGCCATGCAAAACTGCTTTCTATAGCAGGCTTCAGTACCTCTGGTCATAGCTAGTGGTCCCTGGAGTTATAAAGAAATCTTTTCTGTAGCAGGCTGTAGTACCATAGCTACTAAAGGTCTCCGGAGTTAGATTAAAATCATTTGTTCTTGCAAGCTTCAGTACTTTTTGGAGAGGTCTTTGGAGTCAGAGACACATCCTTTACATAGGAGGCTGTAGTACCTTAGGTTATTACAAAAGGTCCATGGAATCGGGCTCAAATCTTTTTTGTAGCAGATTTCAGAATCTTAGTTCATGAGTAGAGAACCCTGCAGTTAGGTGCAAATCTCTTTGTGAGCCGGGCTGCAGTGTCGTAGGTCATTACTCGATGTCTCAGGAGTCACACACGAATAATTTTCTTTAGGGGATTTTAGTATCTTTGTTTCTTTTGACAGGCTGCTGTACCTTATGTCAATTCTAGAGGTCCCTGGTGTTAGAAACAAATCTATTCTGTAGCCGGGTAAAGTACATTAGCTTATCTAGCAATTACTTGAGGTCCCCGTAGACAGATACAAATCCTTTCCTGTAGTGCGCCTGAGTACATTTGATCCTTATTAGAGGTCCTTGGAGTCAAACATAAACCCTTTTTTTTGTGGCAGGCTGTAGTACTTTAGGTAATTACTGGAAGTCCAGGGTAATAGTAAAAAAGGATTCTGTAGTAGAATGAAGCACCTTAGGCTCCAACTGAAGGTCCCTAGAGTCAGACATGCCTTTGTTGTAATCAAGTTGCAGTACCTCAGGTTGTTAATACTAGATGCTACCCATATGGCCGGGCATATACTGGATGCGTTTTTTTCCAATATTCCGGGCATGAGGCCAGCTACACCCAAGACTATGGGATGGACCGACCATTACCTGATAGAAGCAGGCTAGTGATAACTGAGCCATTTAGGGCTGATAGGCTGAACCCGGTCCTTAAGAGGCCCTGGCACAAACTTAAACTAGAGGACTTCCATTCCTTTTTAAGGGGTTTTTCCTTGGCAGACACAGTGGATTCTGAGGTGGCGTATACTGCCTTCTGTGACTGGATTGTAGGGGGTCTTGACACCTTCATCCCGGCTAAATGGATCAAGGGGCGCATGTCTAACTCAAGTCCATGGTACACCGAGTCTCTGAGAGCCCTGAGAAAGGAATGCAAAAGAGAAGAGCGGGCATGGAGAAGGGAGTACAAAGGTGGTGATAAAGTAATCTACTTGGCTAAAATAAAGTGTTATCATAAAGCTATCTGCTCTGCACGTGCCACGTTCTATGCTGAAGAAATTAAAGCTAGCACTAACCCCACTAAATGCATTTTCAAAATTGTTCAGGAGCTCAAGAGTAATAGAGCCACTGCATCCAGTATTACATCTACGCAGCAGTGTGAGGAACTCACGATCTTTTTTGTAGAAAAAGTGCAGAAAATCTACAAATCATTTTCGCAGCGTTCCCCAGGTTTAGCTGTCCCTGCAAGTGCTAAGGTGAGCAGTCCCATTTTAGCAGCTATACCGGAGATTTCCAGTGAAGAGCTTTCCAGATTATGTGGCAAAGTTAAATCTGGGTCGCCCTCGGATCCTATGAGGCCGGCACAATTCATCGAGTCTCTGGCGCTCTTTCAGCAGCCGCTAGGGCTTATACTCAACCTGTCTTTTTCTACGGGCAGAGTTCCTATGGCCTGGAAACAGGCTTGGGTTTCTCCCATCGTTAAGAAATGCACTCAGGATCCTTCTAAATTGGAGAACTTTAGACCAATCTCCCTTCTCCCGTGGGTAGCTAAGATTGCAGAGGCCCATGTAATTAATGTTCTATCTCAATACATGAGCCACAATGACATTCTGGATCCGTCCCAAAATGGCTTTAGGCAGGGCCACAGTACCAAGTCCGCCCTACTAGCCAAGACTGAACATCTGCGGACGATCCTTGATGCCGGTCAGAGTGCAGCACTGATTCTGTGGGACCTCAGTGCTGCCTTCGACACGGTGTCTCATGACATTCTCCTGTATCGTCTGGAGGCAGTAGGGATCAGGGGAACCGCCCTAGAGTGGTGCAGATCATTTCTGAAGGAAAGATTCTTCAGGGTATCGGCACCGCTGTTCCTCTCTCAATCCCATTCCATCGGTCAGGGGGTTCCTCAGGGCTCGGCATTAAGCCCGTCTCTGTTCAATCTATATGTTCAGCCACTTGTGGCTGTGGCAAAGGAGTGGGACCTAACAATGGTATCATATGCTGATGATACCCAGCTTGTCATCACCTTAGCTGAAGGGCCATCTACATCGGCCACTAGGTTCAGAGATGGGATGGCAGCAGTAGCCCAATGGATGGCAGACAACTGTCTACAGCTTAATGCGAGCAAAATTGAGGTCCTACTGGTAGGGAAGAACATCTCCCTTTGGAACGAGCACTGGTGGCCGGCCTCGCTGGGGATTTTGCCAACGCCAAAGACTCTAGTTAAGAACTTAGGAGTCTGGGTGGACTCCGCGCTTGGCTTTCAGAACCACACTAAGAGAGTGGCAGCCACTTGTGTCGGCTTGTTAAGAGGTCTTAATCCTCTCCTGAAGTTCTTCGATCCAGCAGTCCGACAGCTCATTGTTCAATCCGCTATACTATCGTGCCTGGACTATGCCAGTGTGCTACTTTTAGGGGCTAACAAAGCTGAGATATAGCGACTCCAACAAGTCCAAAACTCGGCAGCAAGAACTCTGGTTGGACTTCCTCGTCGATGCCCGGCTAGAGCCATGATCAGTAGGCTGCACTGGCTTCCGATCAATGCCCGGATCCAGTTCAAAGCTCTTTGTCTGGCGTTTAAGATTCTAAAATCCGGGAGTCCGGAACTTTTGCGCCCACCGTATGTTCCCCAGCGAAGTTTGCGTTCACTGGGACAACACTTGGTAATCGTACCACGGACCAAACTCTGCCGAATCGGTGGTCGTTCTTTTCGGGTCATGGCAGCTAAGCTGTGGAATTCCTTGCCGGTCCATATTCGTGGATTGGAGGATCTGCTTGCCTTCCGGATATCCACTAAAACCTTCCTCTTTCTGTTAACATAGTGTCTGCGACCATGGTAGACTAGTCTTCAGTTGTTTATGTACCATTCAGATTTAGCAGCGCCGGGACGCCTCTCTGCTGGGGCAGCTGTTGCGCTTTAGAAAACACTTAACATAACATAACAAAAACACTTAACATAATAGAAGTACCTGGAGTCAGACACAAATCCATTCTGTTGGAGGATGAATTACCTTAGGTTGTTATTAGAGGCCCCTTGAGTCAGACACATATCATTTTCTGTATCAGACAGCAGTATCTTAGTTCAATATTTAGGTCCTTGTAGACAGACACAAATATTTTGAAATAGCAAGCTTCAGTATCTTAGCTCATTACTAGAGGTCCCTGGAGTTAGCAAGAAAAATCTTCTAAAGCAGGCTTCATTATCTTAGGCTCTGGCTGTTACGATAGGTTCCTTGACTCAGAAATATATGCCCATGCTGTAATCATGCTGCCGTATCATAGGTCCATTTCCATTTTTGATGACACACTTTGGACATCTGGCTTTTTGTACAACCAGCTATGTGTATACTAATTTAAAATGAACTGAAAATGTAACACAGGGAACACATCCATTGCGGGATACATAATACAAACATGACACAAGTGTTTGTCGGAAGAGTTCAAACTAAATTGAACCATTTGTGTGATAAGATGATTATGTGCTCCACGGGGAGGGACAGATATGGGTGTGGTAATCCCTATGATATGCACCTTTAGTTTAAAAAGTGATATATAAATAGAATTTTGTGCTGGGCAGCCCATGTTTGACTTACTATGTAAGAAAGGAAAACATACAGCTCTGCTTACGTTTTAAGGCAGCTTGAACAGAAAATGGCCTGCTGCTTCTACCTGTTTGATGGTGGATTTTACATTTCTATGACTTTAGCTTTATTAACAGTATTCTAAGTCTGCTACACTCACTCCTGCTCACAATTTTTAAAACACACATCCGAACGTAAACTCACAATGCACTAACCTGGTACTTGGAACCCAATGGGATAGATGCACTTTCTCGCCACATACAACATTGACCACATACACAGGAATATGAGGGCCTGTGGTAAAAAGAGGGCAAGTGCATAGGGATAAGACAGGGAAAACTCACTGGACTCCAGCAATTTGACTCATCACGTCTCCTAGTCACTAATGTTGGCAGGTTGTAGTGGTTAACTAAAGGGAAATAAATACCTTGATACAAATACTATGAACCTAACTGAAATAGTGAATGGCTATACCTTTGTAATATTTCTCGGTAATGAATGTTCTGTACTTTGGTGTGGAAGTTGTAATTCCTGAAATTGAACTTAAATATGAGTTTCCTAAATATATGTTCATGAAACACTTCACTTTGTGTAATGAATAACTATCTCAATCTTCATCATTATGTCCTCTCTGCCAAACAAGTGTAAGGGTTTTACTTGATTTCTTTAAGACTGAAAAATAATTTAAAAAATGTAATGTTTTTCTATTGCACCTTTATTTAAAAAACTTAATGTTTTTCTATTGCACCTTTAGCAATTCCTGTAAACATATTAGAACTATAAAATGTTAATTGTTGCCACTTATACATACTATGAATTCATAGTCTTGGCTTGATAGTCCTTCCTGTTACATCACAGGAAACCTGCAAGTGAAATGTAATGGTCTTGTAAGAGTTTGTTAATGTTCTAATTTGTTCACAAGTTAATATTTCCCTTAACGCAATATCCCCCCAAAATAATCTGCATTCACAGACTCCTTTAATAGAATCGAGGGAAGCAACTAGTCTTTGGTGAGAGAAACCCTAGATTGCTTAGCAAGGCCAGACTATAGCAACGTTATGGCACTATGCCTGGCAAAGATGCCGAGACCACAAGGGAATGTTTACCCAAATGCCCAAGATGTCCACCACATCTACAGATTACGTGAGAGTTCATGGCCTGCTGAGAAATGTAGTACATTACTGGAACGCTGTCATGTAATGTGTTCTTCACGCATACAAAGCTTCAGACCAGACAACACAAACACTCTGTAGGGACCGCTAGTCTTCCCAATCCTGGGAAAGACTCAGTGTGGGCTGTTTGGAATACCAGTCCCTCATGCTCACCAATTTTCAAGTGGTAAGACACACCTCCAGACCCACTTACTGATACATAACTGCAGCCTGCTCTATTGTTAAATGAAGCCAGGTTCTTTTTCAATAAAGCGTCCTTTGGTTCTGCCCTTTTGATTTTTGAAAAACTTGTGATCATCACGTTCCTCTTGTCCTCAGCCAGGGCATTTATGCAATTATACAAAATGGGGAACACTTCCAGGCTTGTGCTTTACCAAATGCACCTCCGCAATCAGGGTCGGATTGGCCTACAGATACAAATCCCATTCCAGGCACCAACTACACCATTTTTCCCAAACTCTGATGTATCTTCTCCTTGTTCCTGGTGCCCATGACTCATCCAGAAGGTCCTTAGCCTCTCCTGAAAGGCCTGAGTATCTCTTGGATCTCCTGAAATCTTCCAGGCAAGAAGGTTCATATTGCCTTCTAGGAGGAGAGGATGTTCTTCTCCATCCTGTCCTTGAAGAAGACCACTGTTCCCGGGGATAAAATGTTGAACATCTATTGCCAGTTCCATCGCTCCGGGGAACCAAACTTGTGTATTCCAAAAGGGAGTAACTAGGACTATCGTGCACCGTTCTGTTCTGACTTTTAGGAGAACTCTCTGAATTAGGGCAAAGGGGAAAAGTCATGACCATTCAGATTGTTCCAATACTGGGCTAGGGCATCCACTGCTTAGGTGTTGGGATCTGGTCTCCAACTGTAATAAGTTTTGATCTGAAAAGTAAGTCTGTTGGAAAAGAGATCCACCTGAAAGGGACCCCACAGGTTCTGGATTTCCAATCGCTCGAATCTTTCAGGAACATTGAGTTCCAGTTGGCTCTTGTGTTTTGATGACCAGGGATCAATTCTGCTTTTAGTATGATTTTTCTGGTTCCAACAAAAGTTCCAAATTCTTTAGGCTAGGTCCGCAAGGATCTTAGATCTGGAACCCCCAAGCGGTTGATATAGGAAACTGCTGTGAAGTTGTCTAATTAGAACAACACTGTTCCTCAGGATGGACTTGAAACTCATAAGAGCATTGAAGCAAGCTAACATCTCCAAGCAGTTTATGTGGAGTGGGAGTTCTTCTCGGGACCACTTCCCTCCTGACTCTAACATTCTCATCCTGGCACCCCATCCTAGGGTGCTCACGTCTGATTCCACTGTGTGCTCTGGGATGTTCCCAAAGATTGCCTTCCCATTCCAGCTGTCCAGGTTGTTCTGTAGAAGTGAGATATCTTATCTGTCTCACTGGTGCAGGGCCACCCCTGGTCTACGGGTTCATAACATGAGGATCAACAATGGAGTGGAACAAATCACAAGTTTATTACATCTCATGAGGGGAGTCCCATCTTTCAGACACTGCAAGTGCCAGAGGGAGGGGGCTGACAAGTTCAGGTTTAAACACAGTATTTATACATTTTGGTACAGTAAGACAAACACTAAAACCCCTTTGTCATTGTTACATAATGCTTAGACAACCCCATACACAACCCCTTATACAACACCTTTGTATAATGCTTACATGCTGAACTGTTGAATCCTGAAAAAACCCCTACCCATGTCATCTTTGTATATAGGCAAGGGAGGTTACAGGTGTTGGTGGGCTTATCTATTCACTCAGACCTTTTGGCAGGGCAGGTCTCCTTACTGTGACACGCAAGCATTATCAGTACAACCAGCTTTTCAGTGAACATGTAACTCTTAACTTTGCAAAAGTCCTCGCAGAAACAAACAATGGGGGCTGGTAGACGGAATGGAAGAGGAGTAGAGGCTAACTTAACAGAATACAATTTTTACTGTTCAACAGTCCCTCCTTTTAGACTCTACTAAACACATTTTGTCTGATTATATAATAAAATATATATATTCCAGATACATAAAACTTCATGAGGACAGAAAGCATAAAAGAGAACATATTACCATACTCAGTGATATAATCACCATGACAACCATATTCCTCCACTTTTAAATCTGATCCTTTTGCCTGTGGGCTACCATAATCATCTGATTAACATGCTATATTTAGCTCTTTATTAAGACCTCCTATATCAAAGCTAAAAATCTTATGAGCATTTGCTGCCCACAAGACTCCAAACCAAGCTGTGCAAGAGCCATTGTGGGAGAATGGGAGGTGTAAGAGAGGCGTTCCCTTTTCTTCCTGGTATGCAGGCAGCAAACCACAAATCCAACAGTCAGAAATATTAGCAATACTATGCGTATAATGCAACATTCGAATAAATGAATTGTTCTGGTAAGAAAACCTATGTTTCTCATCTAACAGTGAAAGAGTAAAATAATAATGTTCATGTGTAGGTGTTGGGCAAACAGGTATATGCATAGGAAACTTCACATGTAGGATCCAAGCTATTACACAAATACTCTAAATAACACTAGATAAACTTGCTGCCAAACAAATTAATGTTCATCTATGTTTAGTCTCTCTTGACGTAGGGTGTTAAATATCCAGGCGTTCTTCCTCCATGTTTGGCCTCCAAAAATCAACAATCTCTTTAACTGTATTGTCTCTAAAAAAACGCTGCACAAAAATTTTCTTTTTCAAAAATGTCTATAGTTTATGTCCAATGCATATATCAGTCAATGGGGAATTACAGAAAGAAAGCACACATTTGAAACAAGCAAACAGTATTTTCACCTCAAAGTCCAAGCTAAAAAAATATATATATTTGAAGACTTGCAGTTCAATAAAATGAATGAAAAAGAAAGTAAATATAGCAAGTATTCAAGAAAGATCATCCGCAAGTTCATCCCCTACAGCCTGAAGGATCGTTAAATGGATTACTTTTTTTTCAAGAAATATTTCTGGGCGAACTGGTGGAAAGTTCAGATTCTAATACCAACCCTGGGCTGAGCAAAGTAATGTACACATGGATAGTATCAGCAGTTTTCCTTCACCACACATCTTTCCATTCAAAGATTCTTTTCTCTTCGACTCTTGGCAGTTCTCAGTTATTTATTTCAGCATTTCTTGACTCTTTGTTATCAGCTTGCCATCAAGGTGGCTCATACAGTTCAAACTTTGCATTACACAGTTCATTCAATGTGGCATTCTGTATTTTTTTCATGCAATTTGAGCACTCAGGTACTGAGAAACTCTGATGAGCACCATCAATCCTTTGCACATTTTCAATCCAAGCTTTTCACTTTTATTTTCACTTTGATCAGTTTCAGACGTTTCAGCTATGGGTGCAAATAATTTTTCAAGAGACCACTGCAGACATTTTGGATACCCTTTCAGACAGCTTTTTTCTTCCTCCACTCATAGGCCCACAGCACTAATTTTTCCATCAGAGGCTGCACCTGACTCATTCACCTCTGACACCACTTTCATCTGAGTCAGTTTTCACTTTTTGCTTTTCCAGTGTAGTTTGCTTTAGTGCTGCTTCTGACTGTGTGTGTTCCCTTGCAGCTTGACTGACCCCCTTCTTTTGACTTTTTACCACTGCTGACATCTTTTCTTGAAGAGGAACTGTTTTTTTCACGGGGACACAGGACCGTAGTGTGTGAGAGGCATACACCCAATTTGGAAGCAACCACATTTCACAACAGTCTTTGGCAGGATCAATTGGAACAGGCCTTTCCACTTCACAGCATCTCTCAGATCAAAGTTTTGGCACCAACCATAATGCAGATCTTATGTAGCCGCTGCAATCTAGTGAGAAACTGCACGCTCCACATCAGTCAGACCTTAACAACAGGGGCTAGTCTTTTCAGCAGTGTTTTTCACAAGTGCATTTGCATATACTTATTAAAGCCACTTCAGTGATGCTGAAACACAGTCTTTTGCAACGTGTAAATCTGTGCTGTCTTTGTGTTGCTTTATTGTGCTTGAAAGTTCAGGCAGATAGCTACAATCCAATCTTTGTCCAATCTGTGGTCCTGCACACATCATCTTTGAGACCTCTTTATGATCTAATTTCAGAGAAACTGGCAATCTATACCAGGGCATCAGTTTTTGCAATAACACATTTGCTACTATACAGTTGTCATTTTTCTCATATTCTGTTTTGATACGACCTTGTTGTTCTGCTTCCAAAACATGTTCTTGCACCTCTTTTGGGCCCAGATGCATCAAGCTAAAATCCGATCGCAAAGGGGCAGATTCCCAGAATCTGCCCCTTTGCGACCGGTATTTTTGCATTTGGGATGCATCATCCCAAATACAAAAATCGCAATTTAAGAAATCGCAAAATTGCGATCACTTAAATTGCTATTGCATTTAAGGAATCTCAAATTGAGATTCCTTAAATGCAATGCATTAAAGTTAAAAAAAATAGCAATTCCGCTAATAGGGGCGCAAATAACCATGAAGTTGAACTTCATGGTAATTTGCAAAAACTTTGAAAAATGCGCTAAAGTACATTTTTCAAATTTCCATTTTACACACAGACATGCCCTTAGGGCATGTGTGTGTGCAAGATGTACCCATATGCAGATTTCAGGGGTGCAACAGGGTGTCCTTTTGACACCCTGACACCCTTGAAATTGCAATCTCAAATTGCGATTCTCTAATTGAGAATCTCAAATTGAGATTGTCTTCCCATTCATTCCTATGGGCCCCTTGGCCCATAGGAATGAATGGGGAGGTATTCCTTAATTGCGACACGCAATTTGCGAGTTGCAATTAAGGAATTTTAAGAAATCGCTATTTTTTAAGTGAGTTCTTCATGCATTGGATTTTGCTATTCCTTATTAGCGAACCCTTATTTTTCGCTAATAAGGTATCGCAAAATGGATGCTTGATGCATCTGGGGGTTAGTTCTTTGCAGGTGTCAGCATTAAATAAACAGTATCCTTTTCAGATTCATCTGTGAAAATTCTAACAGGACACAATATTGTACAATTGAATTAGCATTTGTCTCTCCCATGACAATAAAGACTCCTATTTGAGCGGTTATACTGCATGTTATGGTAAGGGCAATCAATTTCGAATTTTGGTCTGATGTAACTACTGAAAGCCATGAAGCTTTGACAACATCATATATAGGGAGCCCAGCGTGTGCTGCTCCTCATCTGTCATTGTTACCTTTCAAACATGGGCAATCTACAAAATGGACATTGTTGGGGTCAATCAGACGTTCATCTTTAAAATCTAACCTTGGCTTTACGCATGGATTCATGACCCCTACACATTCAGTTTCAGTTTCATTACAAACAATTTCATTTTTTGACTGTAAACTCAATACATTTGAATTCAGACATTTCTTGGTCACAGGTATATCCCAAAACAACTTTACAAAGGAAGGCATTATTTTCTCACTCTTTTTGTGACTGACATTTACCATAGCTACTAAATTAAGGCAGCTGGGCATTTCTGTGACGTTGGGGTCAAGGGTCTTTGGTAAATACGTCACAGACCTTTGAAAACATTCATGTTTCTGAATAGGCACTGAGAGAGCGCAGCCCTCCGTCACACTGCAAATTGGTGTATTTTCTTTTAAATTAACTTGCTCTCCTAGTGCTGGGGTGCGACACTTTTTCTCTTTTAACTCTAATAATGATTTTGTGCAATTGTTGTCTAATGGAAGCCGATCAGGCACATCCTTGTGTGTCAGCCTCAGTAAAGGCTTAGCCACTAGTGAAAGGTTTGGTAACCACTCACTACAGGAGCCAACCATTTCCAAAAAACATCCTGACTTCTTTCTGAATTTGAGGTGGATTCATCTGATGAATTATTTCAACTTTAACTGGTGACATCTTTCTAGCTCCTTTTCTAATTATGTGTCCCAGACATTCATCTTCGTTTTTACAGTATTCCTGACTATTCTCATGCAATGGCACTGTGACATGAACTTGACAAAAATCAATCACAGTACGCCATTCTTGAGCACATGGAATGTGACAAAATATATTGGCTGGATTCAGTACCATAGGACAACCTAGAAAATGTATGCTTCTACTCTCCTACATTATTCTGTTCTTTTCATTTAGTTTCTGTGAACCTGTGATCAGAAAGTTACATGAACTTCCAATCAATTCCATCAAAAATCCTTTACTGAGTTTATCTCCAATTATTAGTAAAATGTCTGCAACTGATAGTGTTCTTGAACACGACATCTGGTTCTAATTTGAATAAGACATGTTATGCATGTTTTATTAATCTGACATCTTTCTCTGTGAACTCCCTTACTTCTGTGTTTATTATTTCTTTCAAATAATAATGTCATTTTTCAACTGTCATTTCTGCTACAGCTGTCTCTTGTTGGGCCATTTTAAAATGTACATCCTCATCAGGAATCTGAAAATTAACATCATCTACTACTTTCTGGGGTGCACTACACTTGACAATAGACACTCGCTTTGGTAGTGTTAATGCAGTCAGCAAATTTTGAGCTAACTCCCCATGCTGTCTCCACAATTGTATGCAGTGTGGTAATAGCATAGGCTGCAGTCGTGGTGCCATCGAGTAGCTTAAAAAAGATCCATCTGCATACAATTCACCCTGAGCATCAGGCAGGGGAATGTCAGTCAGGTCCACTCGACCCTTTGTTTGTTCTTCAGTGGTAATAATACAGTAATGTATATCATTAGGCTGTTCAGAGGGCAATGGCAGCAAAGTAGCTGGATTCAAAGGTCAGGCAGCTTTTAAGTGTAATGTGTGGTGCTAACAAAGTGAGTTAGAACTTGGTAAGACGAGCACTCGTCAAATGTTGTGTCTTAGTTTGATTCAATAATACATCAACTGAATAGGGAACAGAAACATTCAATTTATGATCCAGTACAAGTCCTGCTGATTGTCCGATTGAAATGACAGTTGCTGCCACGGCCTTCAGGCAACCAGGGAGTGCCCTGGCCATATATACTTTTTGCATTTAAAGTCTAACCCTTCTCTAATCACTTTCTACACTCTCTTGTGCTTTTAACTGTAATTCTTTACTTTTCTGTACAATAGTCTGTTCTTCAAATTTCTTCCTATCCTTTTCTTCTTTAATCTGTTTCTGTTTAATTTGTTTTCTCCATATTCCTACTGCATCAATCGTGCTTTGCCTACTTTTCTCTTAAACAGCTGCTCTTCTACATATTGCAGTGTATTTAAATCAAAGATACCATTTAAGTGGCCTCTGTAAACTGGCATCTGCCTTCGTACATTTGTTCCACAATGTGCTATACAGTATGGAAGAAATCCCGTTTTTAACGTACATTTCATAATTCAGAGTGCCTTCTAGAGGCGCTAGCTGTCTTTCTTCCAAAATTCTATTTGTGTTAAAACAACAACATAATGCACGAAGGGTGCTCAAAACAGGCACGTTTACCAAATACTTTTTAGCAATAGCATTACGAGACTCTAATACCAACACCAAAAATGAGAAAAAATGCTCACATTACCTGTCAAAGACGTTTGCAAAGGCCTTTTTACTAATACAAAACACAAAAAAGACAACCAATTCGATCTTACCTGATCGCAGTACTCCAACTCCCACCTGCCGATCCTCTGATCGATAGATCACCTCCAGAATGCCAACCGAAAAGCCCCAGTTGAGACACACAGCCACCAAGAAGGTCAGGTCAATGAGTTGAAAATCACCTTGGCCGCGAGAGCAAGTCTCAGTCTGCGGGGCGTCCCTTAGTGTTCCGGTCTAGTCTAAGTGACCTCCTTCTGGTCCAGTTATGCCCTACAATGGGGCCCCACGTTGGGTGCCAATTGTAGAAGTGAGATATCGTATCTGTCTCACTGGTGCAGGGACACCCTTGATCTTCGGGTTCACAAAATGAGGATTAACACTGGAGTGTAACAAAACACAAGTTTATTACATCTCATGAGAGGAGTCCCATCTTTCAGACACTGCAAGCGCCAGAGGGAGGGGGCTAACGAGTTCAGGTTAAAGCACGGTATTTATACATTTTGGTACAGCAAAACAAGCACTAAAACCTCTTTTTCATTGTTACATAATGCCTACACAACCCCTTACACAACCCCTTTGTATAATGCTTACATGCTGAACTGTTGAATCCTGATAAACCCCTACCCACGTCATCTTTGTAAATAGGCAAGGGAGGTTACAGGCATTGGTGGGCTTATCTATGCACTCAAACCTTTCGGCAGGACAGGTCTCCAGTGAACACGTAACGTCTAACTTTGCAAAAGTCCTCGCAGAAACACAAAATGGGGGCTGGTAGGCAAAATGGAAGAGGAGTAGAGGCTAACTTAACAGAATACATTTTTTACCGTTCAACAGTTCCACCAACACAGGAGGTCCCCTCGTGCCTCCACCGCTAGAGGGAGTGTATCTGGGATACCATAGGTTCTTCCTTAACCCTAAAGATTCCAGTCTTTCTTGGGGTCTGTAGTGTAATGGGCCTTGTGACACTGCTTGAATGGAAGAGGATAGGAGCCTAACTACTCTCACTAAATCATGTAAACTGACTATCTCCTTGGACAGAATGTAGGAAACCTCCATCTTTATCTTGGAAAGTTTCTTTGTAGGGAGTTGAAATTGGCTTGTATTCCTACCGCATCTGGGGCCACCGTTATATGCTCGGGGCATCTCCAGGTCTCCAGCATACTCTGCTAGCCCCCGCAGACCATCCGTGGCCGCTAAGAGGGGCAGGGCAGAAGGAAACTACACTTCCCAGCATCCCCTGCTTCGCGGGGACGCCGCCGGACAGCTGGGGATTCCGCCCGGAGGCGTATTTCAGCCAGCACTTCCTCCGGGAGAGCGGGGAACATTTCCTACCGCATCTGGGGCCACCGTTATCTGCTCGGGGCATCTCCAGATCTCCAGCATACTCTGCTAGCCCCCACCGCCGCAGACCATCCGCGGCCACTGACAGGGGCGGGGCAGAAGGAAACTACACTTCCCAGCATCCCCTGCTTCGCGGGGACGCCGCCGGACAACTGGGGATTCCGCCCGGAAGCGTATTTCAGCCAGCACTTCCTCCGGGAGAGCGGGGAACATTTCCTACCGCATCTGGGGCCACCGTTATCTGCTCGGGGCATCTCCAGGTCTCCAGCATACTCTGCTAGCCCCCGCCATCGCAGACCATCCGCGGCCACTGAGAGGGGCAGGGCAGTAGGAAACTACACTTCCTAGCGTCCCCTGCTTCGCGGGGACGCCGCCGGACAGCTGGGGATTCCGCCCGGAGGCGTATTTCAGCCAGCACTTCCTCCCGCGTTGCAGGGACGCGCGCGGGAATCGCCGGGCGGAGCCCGGGCAGAGGGCGGGCCGTCTGTGGCTGTCCGGGGCAGGAGGAGGCAGGGCTGGGCCCCCCCTTTCCAATAACTAACAAAAGGTACTGTTCATCTATAGCTTTCCGATTGTTTGGGGCCCTATAGCATTGGAGCTATGGGGAAAAGGAAAAATCCGGAGGATCGCAGTGAGTCTGCTGGAGGGGCTTGTAGCTGTATCTACCTGGAATCCCAAGAATTCTAAATTCTGAGTAGGTGTCATAATAGATTGCTCAATATTGATGATGAAACCTAAACTCTCCAAAAGATCTACTGTCCATTTCATGTGTGTCAATAAGTCTTCATGATTTTGCGACATCAAAAGGATATTGCCTAGGTAGATTATTAAGCGGACATCCTTTCTTCTCAAGGCTGCGACAACTGGTCTTAGCACCTTAGTAAAACACCAAGGTGCTGAAGAGAGTCCAAAGGGAAGGCACCGAAATTGGTATGTTATACCTTTCCATGAGAATCTTAGAAACTTCTCAGAGTCGTTGTGCATAGGAATTGCGATTCTCCTATTAACATGACCAGAGAATCTGGATTTCATTAAAGACACGGAGGCTGACATTATGCATTATCCTTATAATAGCAACTCACAAGCAGCCACACTACATCACAAAGGATAACGTTCTAGAGTCTAGATAATACAGGATAAAGGATGTAACCAGGAAACAGTCTGCCTCTTTTAAAAGAATCGCAGCAGGAAAATGTTCAGAAAATGGTGAGATCCAACTTGAACTTGTAAATCCATCTTGAACGTAACTTCGGAGTCTTAAAAGGAAAGGACCAGACGGTTAAACCGAATTACCTGGAAAGGAGAAAATATAGGTTTAAGAACCATTTCCAAAAAAAGCCTAGAGAGCAAATGTAAACAAAAGGCAATAAAGATAACAGTAGTATATCAACAATTGATGTTAACAATTAAGTCAGAATTGAAACAATTGAAATTCAGAATTGAAACATTTGGAACGTTATCAAAGGGAGGAGAGGGAGGGATAATGTCAGCCTCCGTGTCTTTAATGAAATCCAGATTCTCTGGTCATGTTAATAGGAGAATCGCAATTTCATTACAAGCCCGGAGGCTGCATTATGCATGTTCGTAGCCCTGAAGGACAACATCAGACACATGCTCGATAGGCTTGCAATAATGACGAGCAAAGGTGTTAGCATTCGACCAGTCAGCAGCTTTTAGGATATCATCCAACTTACCACCAGACCAAAAGGACTTACTGGCCATAGCTCCTCTGATAGAATGAGCTTGAAACCTGGAGAGGTCAATACCCATGGTAGACTTAACCCATCTAGCTATTGAGGAAGAGGTAACAGGTTTAAAAGGCTTAACAAAGGAAAGCAAGAGTTGATTTGCATCGCTAGGTCGAAGGTTACACATCTTAGAATCATACTCTTTCATACAAGCAACCACACAAAGTTTAGGGAAAAGGTCAAAACGAGGGTAAAAGATAAAATCTGACATGGCTTTGGTTCTTCTTAAAATCTCAAACTTAACTCCAAACATATCATAACATCTATTAGAAATATCTAAGCTTTTGATGTCTTAGACTCTCCTACAGGAAATTAAACATAAGAGAGTAGCGAGTTTGAAGGAGAGAAATTTCCTGTTAAGGGAAGAGTTATCGGGCCAGGAAGAGAAAAGATCTAGAATAGCTTTAACATCCCAAAGAGTTTGGTACTTAGGTCTAGGGGGTCTCCTTAGTCTAATACTTTTGAGGACCCTACAAATGATAGCATTCTTACCTACCGATTTACCGTTGATAGGTGAATGTCCCGCAGAGATTGCGGATCTATAGCAATTAATTGAACGATAGGAGAGGCCTCTGTCAAATTGTTCGACAAGAAAGTTCACGATATGGACGACAGGAGCCTCCACGGGATCCAGACTCCTTTCCAAGCACCAATGAAACCATTTTTTCCAAATGCTGTTGTACCTAAGGTGTGTTCCGGGGGCCCAGGATTTCCAGAGAAGAGAGAGAGCTGACGACGAAAGTCCAGACAATTAGTTAGATTGCCTGACACTTTCCAGGCAAGAAGGTTCAAATTCCCTGAGAGAATAAGCTGATGATCTTCCCCGTCTGCGTTTGAAACCAGGCCTCTGACTGCTGGGATCAGGAAGGGAATGTCGCGTGCGAGTTCCAGGGCTGTCAGGAACGAGGCTTGGGACGGCCAAAAGGGAGTTGTTAAGATCAGAAAACATTCCTCTGTCCTGACCTTCTGAAGGACCCTCTGAATCATGGCAAAGGGATGGAAGGCATAACCGAGGAGGTGAGACCAGGGTTGGAGAAATGCGTTCACTGCGAGAGCGCCCGGGTCTGGCATCCAACTGAAATAGTTGGGTAATTGGAAAGTCAGTCTGCTGGCAAATAAGTCCACATCTAGGGGACCCCAAAAACGGAAGAGGGCGTTGAAAATGCTCACATTGAGTTTCCAGTCGGTGAAGTCTAGGAAGAATCTTGAATTCCAATCTGCAGAGAAATTACATTTTCCGGGGAGGTCTTCTGCCTTGAGCGAGATTTTGTGTTCTAGGCAGAACATCCAAAGTTTCTTCGCTAGATTGGAGAGGTCTGCAGATCTCGTTCCACCAAGGCGATTGATGTAAGCTACAGCAGAAATGTTGTCCATCTTCAGAACAACGGACCTCCCCTGAAGAGAATGTTTGAAGCTCATAAGAGCATATAAACCGGCAGTGAGCTCCCAAAAATTTATATGATACGAGGATTCTGTCAGGGTCCAAACCCCGCCGGTGTTTTGGTCTTGTAAATGTGTACCCCAGCCATGAAGGCTGGCATCTGATTCTAGGATGAAATCCGGGGTTGAACCGAAGATAGCCTTGCCGTTCCAAGCATCTAGGTTCTCTAACCACCAAAAGAGCTCCTCCCTCGCGTCCGGATCCAGAATAACAAGGTCTCCATACCAAAGACCTGAATTGAGTGCTTTCCTCTTTATTCTCTGAAGGGCGCGGTAATTCAGAGGCCCGGGAAAAATGGCCTGAATGGAGGAAGAAAGAAGGCCAAGAAGTCTGGATAGTTCTCGAAGGGTTAAAGATTCTTGTTTTAGAACTCACCTGATCTCCTTTCGGATCTTGGCAATCTTTTTTGCAGGAAGGAGGAGAAGACATTTTGAGGTATCTACCGTGAAGCCAAGGAACTCTATGGACTTGCAGGGAGAGAGAATGGACTTTTCTCTGTTTATAATGAAACCAAGACTCTCTATTAGATTCATGGAAGTATTCAGATCTCTGACGAGGTCTGAGTGGGCTTGAGACATGATAAGGATATCGTCTAGATAGATGATGAGGCGGATGCCCCTTTCTCTCAGAATAGAAACAATGGTCTTCATAATCTTGGTGAAACACCAAGGGGCAGAGGAGAGGCCGAAAGGTAGGGCTTGGAATTGAAATAGACGATCTTTCCAAGCAAATTGAAGGAAGGGTTGGTGATCTTTTGTCATAGGGATGGTAAAGTACGCGTCCTTCAAGTCCAATTTGACCATCAGTCTCCTTTCAGAAGGAGATCTCTCAGGAGGTGGATACCCTCCATTTTGAAGTGACGATGAACTAAAAATGTGTTGACCTCTCGAAGGTTTATAACGGGTCTCCACCATTTGTCCTTTCTTTGAACCAGAAAGAGAGTGCTTATGAATCTCGCTAGAGACCATGGAACCTCTACAATTGCGCCCTTTTTGAGCATAGAAAGGATTTCCTCTTCCACGATCTTCTGTTGTTCCTCTGAAAGGATAAAAGGTTGGGGGGACCTCTACAAAATCTATTCTGAAGCCCAAAACAGTTTCTAGAACCCAGGGACCCTGGGTAAGACATACCCAAACATGATAAAAATGCTTTAGTCTGCCCCCTACCAGGAGGGGAAGAAGAAGAAAGAGGAAAACTTACTTGTAGGATTGGAGGTGTTGGGAGTACCACGTCCTCTTGAACCTCTGTTTCTCGGACCTCTTTTTCTCTGGGGGAAGAAAGGTTGTCTTGGTGGGTAAAAACCTCTACCTGTTCCTCTGAAGGTCGAGTAGGGTCGTTGGTAACCTCGGCCGGAAGAACAACCCCTTCTCCTGGCCTGGTCAAAAAGGTTGGGAATAAATACGCGTCTGAGGTTGTTTTGTGCCCTATCAAGGGCAGTAAAGGTTGACACGTATTTGCCAATTTCTTTAATTATATCCTCCCCGAAAAGGAGGCCTTTAGGATTTTCTGAGGGTTCCTTCTCCGCTAAGTCTCCTAGTTTGGGGTTGATTTTTGTTAAATTAGATCTCCTCCTTTCAACATTGAGACTGGAGTTGGCGTTGCCAAGGAGCACAAGTGCCCTTTGACTCCATCCTCGAATAAGGTCGACATTTAAGGGAGTAGAGGAGAGGTGAGATTGTTCAGCCAGGTCTAAAATTCTAGTGAGTGGACCGAGCACATCTAAAAGACGGTCTTGACAACCCTTAGGGGCTCTCTCCAGGCCTTTCCTGGGGTCTCTCCCTAGTTTGAACAATAATTTGATACGGTCGGGATCTAAGTTGGGAGTTTGACACACCTTCTCATCAATAGTAGGTCTGGGGGATTCAGATCTCATGGTGTTTCGAGTATCTCTATCAAGTAGGTTCCTTAGCCAACTTGTGACAAAGCGGGAAACATGTTTTTGTGGGAACCACTTTGAACTATTAGGGCGTGAGATATTTAGGGGAGAGAACATCTCCTCCCCGATAGGGTTGAGAATTTATTTTTAGAGATTGGCTCTGGATCAGGTTGAGAATTAAAGTCAGGTTTGACCTCATCTAGGTCAAAGACGAACTCATCGTCAAGATCCCTAGAGACACCGTCTTCGGAAGAAGAGGAGTCGAAGTCATCATTATTATTATTGTTAGAACTACTACTCCAAAGTGTGCAGCGAGGGACACCGTTCAAATTTGTGCCGCCATGGGCACCGTTCAAGGAAGTGTCGCGAGGGACATCAGGGTCAAGTGAGGTGCAATGGCCTGCCATCCAAAGTGAGGTGCTAGGACCTCCCGATTCAGAAGAGACGCTAGGGCCTCCAGTAGTGCTTTGTAAAGGTACATCACAGTGCTTAGATTTTTTTGTCCTCTTACCGTTGATGCGCTTGGGGGGGGTCCTGAACATCAAGCGGTCTTTTGGAGGACATTACCTCTTTCAGGGTTACCATCATACAGGATTTAATCTCCTGGTGTAAGAATTGTTTAAGGGAATGGCTTACTGGCGCTGGCGAGCTAGCAGTAGCATCATCTGACTCGAGGTCAGACATGATGACGCTTAGTCCTCGAGTAGTGAGGTATAAAGGGTTAATATTAAAATAATAATTATGTTAAACTTAAAGATGTAACAGAAGGGGTTAAATGAGCATTAAGTAAGGATAATTTAAAATAGAACTTTCTAGGTTTAATAAGGATAGTTTCTGAGTGAGTGTTATTATTATATAATAATCTAAAACTATCTTTTTTTTAAAACATTTTTTTTAAAAGGATACTGGACAGGAATATAAACTTAAAATAATGAAAAGCCCCTTTTTAAAAATTTTTTTTTTTTAGAAAGATTGATGAGGTCCTAAGCTCGAACAGGAACAAGGTTAGCAACTAAGCGAGGAAAAATAGGGCAGAAGCACGATTAAATCAGGTCCCCCGGCAGCAGCTGGCGAGGAGTGAAGTAACTGTCAAGAAATCGCTCGAGCCAGGTGCTGCCGGAGTTAAAGGAATGGACTCGGGAGAAGGGGCACGCAACGAGGGCGTTGCTAACGTCCCTTCTCATGGTTTAGGGAGGCGTGTTACCGGCGAGTACATCACGCCCGAGAGAAGCACTCGGAGAGGCAAAAGGGGAGCCAAAATGCGGAAAGAATGAAAGAGAAGGTAACCAGATCTTGCGGAGCGCAGAGGAGGAGGTATGAGCGGAGGGAGGGGGTGGGAGTGGGAGACAACCATAAATTGGAAGTCGTTTTCGAGAGGGTGGGAGGGGGGAAACCAGCACCACCACGGATGAAAGGGCAAGGAGTGCTTGTTAAAAGGTTATAAAACGTTATATAAGCAATTAAATAACCCCCAATAAAACTGTAAACTTAAAAGTTGACAAACAAAGGTAAATTAGAGAGAAGTAAAAAGCATGACTTATCTGCTTTAAAAGAGGCAGACTGTTTTCTGGTTACATCCTTTATACTGTATTATCTAGACTCTAGAACTTTATCCTTTGTGATGTAGTGCGGCTGCTTGTGAGTTGCTATTAAAGGATAATGCATAATGTCAGCCTCCGGTCTTGTAATGAAATTGTGAAATAGGCATCCTTTAGGTCCAGTTTAACAAACCAGTCGCTCTCTTTAAGATGTTTCTTAGGAGGTAAATACACCCCATTTTGAAGTGTCTGTAAATCAGGAATGCATTCAGGTCTTTTAAGTTTATAACTGGTCGTCATCCCTTTTCTTTCTTTTTTACTAATAAAATCGTGCTAACGAAGCCCTGTTCTGAGTCTGACACACTGCAAATAGCATTCTTTAATAACATGTAACTCACTTATGTGTCTACTAGGGTTGATTGTTCTTGATTTAAGATTAACTTCCTGGGCTGACGTGATTGGAAGGGTTGTGAAATAAATCTATTTTGAACCCCTTCACGGTTTCTAGTACCCAAGGATAGTTCGTTATTGAAAAACATTTTTGACTCAAAAGTCAAAGTCTTGCTCCTACCTTTGCATTGGAAAAACAGGAGGAGGAGGAGTTCTTACCTTGTTCTCCAAAGCTTTGAGATCTGTTTCTGCCAGCAACACTGGTATGGAAGTTTCTGCCTCTTTGTAGGACGGAGGAATTGTGACCTCTGAAGGGTCTTCCTTTTCCACGCTGGTTTTGGTAGTACAGGGACCTGTAATGTCTGTGGCTGGCAGCTTGTCCCCTCCTGTCAGCTCGTTCAAAAACTCAATTGCCTCCGAACATCCATCTCATATTGGGTTGTGCCTTACTAAAGGCAGAGAAGGTGGCAACATACTTCCCTAGAAGTTTAACAACATTTTTGCCAAAGAGGAGGCCTTTGGCTTCACCTTGGACTTCTTTAGTGGTGAGGTCCCCCAACTTGTGGTTAATTCTCAAAAGAATTGCTTGTCTACTTTCTGATGTTAAGCTCGCTTTAGCATTGCCATGCAGGCATAGTGTGCATTGGCTCCAATCCCTCAGTAGCTCCACGTCTACTGGTGTGCCTTTTAGGGATGCTTCCTCTGCCAGACCCAAGGTTTTGGCTAAAGGGCAAAGAGTGTCCAGTACCTTATTCTGTCACTGCTTGAGGCAATGTTCAAGACCCTTCCTAGGGTCCCGGCATGATCTGAAAAGAAAAGTTAGGAGTTCAGGATCCAGGTTAAGAGTTATTGCGCATTTATTGTCTAGAAAAGGCCTGGGACACTCAGTCCTCATAAGTTTTCTGGTTTCCCTTTCAAGGGGTTTGTGGTTCCAGAACTTGATGACGTTGGATATGTGGTCCATTAGCCACCAGTCAGACCCCCTTTAGTGAGTAGGATTGAACATCTCTACTCCTGAGGGATCCTTAATTGTATTTCTCTTAGATGACTGTACTAGATCCTCATCAAGAAGGTCAATGTCCAAAGTCTCAAGGGGACTGAAAATGTACTCATCGTCGTCCCCATCAAAATTACTAGTACAGGGGAACTTATCGTTATCAGTCTGCAGACTTAGGTCATCTGTGCCAAAAGGGTCGCTCTGTCTTCTTGTGCCCTGAGGGGCACCGGTACCTGTTGCACCAATAAGGCTGCTCTTTCTAGTTGTGTCGCTTTGGGCACCTGGTCTGTGAATAGCCTGTAGGCTAGGCTGGGGTAGATTGCAATCTGTCGTAGCGAGTAGGCTACCCTGTGGTAAAATACGGTCTTTTGTAGCGCTTAGGCTACTTAGGTGTGGCGTAGCGGCCAGGGCGACTGACGCTGGATGCTGGAGGTCACGGTTCGATCCCCGGCTCCGGTGTCAGGGGTCTGCCCAGCACCATGCAACTCTGGGCAATAGCTCTCTTAATCTTCCCAACGGCCCCCAGCGTCGAGATACCCCTTCTGGGGTGATTCCTGCGCTATACAAGTACTGGATTTACATTTTAACTTGTGAGACAGCTTGGTCCTTTGTTGCGCATAGGCTACCATGGGGTTCTATATGTTTAGTTTTCTTGGAAGCCTTACCTCCCTCTTTAGGTGAGGGTCCGCGTTCTTCAGAGAGGATTACTGAGTTCTCTTCAGTCACAAAATCTCTTTTTCTTTTGTTCATAATGGAGTAAACAGCCTCTTGTAGGGAAGTTTTGAGGTGTTTTTCCATATAATTCATTAGGCTGGTCTCATTGTGGAAGGTATTATCATTTTCCTCGTGAGAATCAGAGCCATTTTTCACCTTCTCCTTTTTTTTTATGAGCAAAAATGATATCTTTATAAAAGCGGTGGCAAACAGGCTCTTACCGCTTTGCTCTGGTTGTTTGTGAGGCCGTTAGAAGCTCATGCTGTGTGTTGCTATGGTAACACACATAGCAGGTCGGTTCTGGGCTTAAACCCCTCGTCATCGCTATAATTAAATAGCCCCTTTCTGTCTTGCTCTGACGGGAAATTGGTGTTAAATCCAGTCGGAAGGGGCCATGTTGTATCGTGACCCCTTTGCCGCCACCTCATTTTTGGAGACTTCACTTGAGAAGTTCAGGGCCTGTATTGCCGTCATAGGCACCCTGAGAGTGCTCGTGGAACCGGGAAGAGTCGGGTAAAAGGATCGCTCTCCCTGACAGCGTGAGGCCCCAGCAGGGCACAGCCATATTAGTATCGCTCGGCTTAACGCAGGGAAGAGTGTGCGAGCATCGTGAAGGTGAGAACATTTTAAAACGGAAAACATTGTTGGTAGTTTTGGCTTTATGTAGGCATAAATGAAGATGAAAAGAGGAAGAGGGACAGCCTGACCAAATTGGAAGGGTAGAGAAAACTTACCTGAAAGGGTTTTTGGTTAATATTAATAACCACTTTTTAGGCGTAAAACAAGTTTAAAAAAAGGCTGTAAGTAGTTATGAACAGTAAGGTTACTTGTAAGTGATATAAAGTCAAAATTAATAGTTAGGAGTCTAACAAAAGGCTCTCAAAGGTCATTAAGTAAGAGAGTAAAAAGAAGTATACTTAACTGTCCAGGAGCAGCGAATAAAAGAGGATGATGACTAGTTGCCATGGCGCTATATACTATTGTTTGGATTTTGTTATTCATGATCTAATGCATTCATGATGTAATATGTTCTTTAAAGGGCTGCATGTTGGGGCAGCAATAAAAATATATTGCATAATGGTAGCCTCCGGACTTGTAATAAAATGAATCCCCTTTCAGAATTCGTGCTAGACTGCTTGTGTGCCTCTCCTAAGAAACAAGAACAATCTTAATCCACTCACCCTGCTGTCCATATACAATTGGAATCTTTGTACTTCCACGCCACAACCGGCAGCATGACTGTTAGTTTCAAGCTCTTTCACAAGTTTTATCCAGAATGAGCTTGTTTCAACATGACTTCTTGTTGTAGAGTGACATGTGTCTGACAGAAGCCAAGATGATAGTAGTGCTAGGAATGGTGACATATACCTATCAAGGGACATGTTCGCATACAAATAGCACAACATAGTGGTGCAAACCCTTTAGTTGCACCACACTGTGTCATTCCACAAACACAGGAAAGCACCGTATTCATAAGGAAACAGAACGCCCCATGTGTTTTCCCTTGTGCTGGCATGGATAAAAAGATCCAAGAAACAACACAGACATGCTTGCGGCATGGTGCAAAGGTGCCTGCATTGGGGCACTGCTGTCCTTTTTACAGCGATGCATGGGTGAGTATTGGGGTAACGCATATTCCAGTAGATCCAGCCCTACCACGCATTTGTGAAATGATGCACCTCGATGCTGCAGATCTGTTTGCATCTACACCTCTCATCTTCAACTGACACTCTAACCAAGAACCTACACCAACATTCCGTGACATCATCCTACATTCTACAGTCAGTCAGGCTGAACAGAAGGGAGAGTAATGGTGCAAAGAAAGAAGGAGTGAAATCTCGCTACAAAAGACCCCACTCTAATCAAGACCCCACACCAACATTCCGTGCATATGGCTTGGTCCAAACTGGGGTGGCGTAGTGGGCAAAAGAACGATGGATTTAACCCAGATCTTTTGACTGGGGGAGAATGTTTGTATTGTCAGCATTCCGTCCATCATTTGTTTGCTGTAACACAAATCATACTACATTCTACAGACATTCAGGCTGAATAGAAGGGAGAGCAATGGTGCAAGGAAAGATGGAGAGAAATCACGCTACAACAACTATCCTATGCCAACCTATGACCACAATGCCTATGAGCCTTCCATTGATGTCATTACTAACCATGGATGAGCCACGTGGCGACCGTTTGTCCTGCAGACTGTGGCCAGAATGCAGGGACAGAACTGCCTGGACTGCATGACATTACGTAGTTCCCCACATTGGCCCTTGTTGGGACTTGCCACGTTGCTGCTGTTGTTCGTCATAGGCAGCACTCTCCTTTCTTGCAACTCCAACCACTGACTCCCCAGAAATGACCCCAGACACCTGCTCCTCCTAGGGATCCAGCTCCTCCTGGGCACTGGACTACCACCTCCATGCTGCAATGCTGACTGGATATTTGTTGACAGTTTCTCCTCAGTGTTGCGCTTAGCTTAGTGCCAGAGCTTCTTACAGTCTGACACTGTCCTTTTGACTTCAGCAACACTGTTCACCTCGTTTACAATGGACTGCCATATGGTCTTTTCCTCCCTAATGAACCTTTGGAGCTGATGAATAGCTGGTGTTGGTGCTCCGTCACCTCCACGATCAAGATCTCATTCTCCTCCTGACTGAACTTGCACTTCCTCTTCCCCTGGGACACTGGCTGGTCATCCTGGCTGGTAGTGGCATTGGTGGGGTTGTTTCCTGTGATGTGCTCACTCCTGGCTGCTACATAGCTGCTTTCAGGTAATTGTTAAAACCAAAATCATTTAGCTGTGTTTTTGTTTTTTTTCCCACTAGGTGCAAAAAAGTGGTGCTAGAAGGTACACACTTTGTCTACATTAGTGTGGTTTTTTTTGCGACTCGGTTCAGAGATCAACAAGATTTTCCGACGCGTTCTCTTCCCAACGCCGCGTTTGAAACTGTCGTATTGCAGCGGTAAAAGTTTTGGGGTTCTACTGCAGCAATGCAGCTGAGTGACATTTTTGTAAGTATACCCCCTTGTGAATCACATTAAGTGGGGAATATACTCCAAAGTTTGGGGAAAACACAATTTGAGTACACTTTGAGCTGTGTTCAAGCCTGCTTTCTGAATTGGGCTATTATAAAAATATAGGGCACATATTTTCCTGCTACAATTAAAAGTGTATAGGATTCTAGAGATTTAAATCACATCAACAGATTACAAAAAGGTTTGACAGTTGGGCCAGAAGATTGTACCAGAGGTTGCTGTTTTATTAAACTTTAGCTGTCAAATGACTTCAGCTGCTTCATGTGTGGGAACATCACAGTCCAAATGTTCTCTTTAAGCTTTTATTAGGTTTCAACATACAGTAGTGCTCAAACCTCAGCCTTTGTTGTATTGCTTTTTATAATGCCTTTAAAACTGTACACATATTCTCTATGGGGCTAATTATTGCTTCCAGTTATATGTTGTCACCGAAGTAGGGCTGAACTGTGTTTGCTACGCTCAGATGCCATTGATGGAGCAGAATCCTCATTTCATTTGTAGGTGTGCATCATAATCATGTGTAGGGTGCACCAGCATATAATTTTAAACTGTATTAACGTGACGCATTTTAGGTTATTGACAAGTATTATGGAGAATTAACATAGAAAATTAATGTAACTAGCAGAAAATGTTATTATGAAGAACTCGTGTTGTGAAAGTGGCAATATTCATGTACTGAATGTGCTTATGAACTGTGACATTTCATATGCAGGTAAATGCATATGAAATTAGCCGAAAACATATTAATGTTCATGTTCCATTCTTACGTTTGCTGAAATTGTAGGCATGAACTGCAAGTCCTTGACAACTCTCACTTTAGAATTAATAGTTTGAATTTCATGTGTGCTGTGGAATTTGTTCTTTCTCACTTTTTGTATTACAGGTGAAGAAGTGCTCTTTTAGGCAGAATAATGTATTTGATTAAAATTAGCTAGGCAAGGAGAGAGCAAGTTACAAATGTGTGACTTCGGTCGATTAAGGATGATCGTTATGCTTCACACAGGAGAAGATCTGGAAACCATTACAAACTGTTGACTGATTCAACTTCTGGAGCCGACTAACAAAGGCTCTGCATAAAATGAATTCAGGTACGCTACGACAGCTATACAGCTGACATAGACAATGAATGTTTAACACTTTATACTATGGCTTTCGATATAATCCATGAAGGAGGAGCTTAGAAGTGGAAGTCCACGGGTTACCAAATAAGAGGGTAGTTTGTTGTGTATGTAAATAACATGCGATAGACAATGGGGAAGTAATTACCATATTGTTGTTCAAGATGACAAGATTAAGCAGTAGATCATTATTTAACGAAACTGCAAGAAACTATCAGAAATTGTGTTTCTCTTTTTTTAACTCTAAACAGTAACAAAAATGTGATGAAACAAAGTAGGATATGAATACAAATGTAGAAAATTGTGATAACATCTGACTGCATCGAAGCAAAATGAGGAATGTAATTTTAGATTACCATTTTTTTAAATAATATAATGTTTATATCTTTGTTTAGATGATTGTATTATAAAAAAAACTAGAAACAATTGTCCTGAAGAAGGTGACGATTTTTAGAACACCGAAACGCTGCATAGACATTCTTTTCTTCTTTTTTCAAAAGTTTATTAACAGATTATGTATTGTACAACATGTTTTAATAAAAATTATGAGGAAATGTTTTTAATGTATTGTATGAATAATTATGATAAGATAATTTTCTGGTAAATAAAATATCTCAATAGCACATTCCTTGTTTGGGGGTCTATGTATATACAAACTAGCAGTATACTAAATTGTTATTGTAAATTTTGTAACCTGACTGTATTCCATATCAAGTCCCCTCTTTTCTCTTTCCTATAGAAAGCCACAAGATATTAATCTCTTCCACCAAACAAAAGGGAAAAGGGAATCTTGTTTTTATCTGTGTCTTTACACTACCTGACCCATTGATGGTGGAGAGGCTTCTTAGGAAGGCTACACGCACTGACACCTTTCTTCCTTCCTCTTGAAAATCCTTATGTAGGGATGTTACCTTAGCGTTCGAGTAGGTAGACATTCAATGCTTTTAACTCATCAACCCTCAATGCAGGGACATTTGGACTCATGCTTCCTGATTTTATGTATCTTATTAATTGAACTAATAGTTTTGTTCATGCTCACCGTCTAAATTGGATGCAGAGATTTGGCTTCATGCTGATGCCTTTTTATTTCTATACCCTCATGTTGAGGAGTCTTTATGCTCAGTTATTTTTGGCTTTGTAATGAACTAACTAACCTTACAAAGTTTTCTGTGGGTCATTATGCATCAAGGAAGAATTGCTGACAAATTAACTGCTTGTTAACAACTTTACTCCCCTTTAAACTCTCATGCAGAAAAAAAGAACCATAAGAGTGTGTCTCTAGAAAAGGTCTAGATCTAATGGGCCAGATCCTTTCAGTATGCATCCATGTTTTCAATTCCATCGCTACAGGAGAAGTGGTTGCCAGAATGAATATCTCAGGTCTGTTATTTAGCTTTGTTGTCGTAATTTGTCTTATTTGGCTTAAGGCGATGGTGGTAACTCCCTAAAAGTTTAGGTTCTTCTTCTAAAAGTATTACTGTTCAATTGACCAAATAAACACTTATACAGCTTCATATACCCACTCCACATACATGCACTCACAAGCACATAACATGCACTCTTCTGATGCCACCACCCTCAACTCCCTCAGAGTACTTTTAACTTACTATGACCAGCATCCAGAAGGAATGTGAGATGTGAACAGCATTCAGAAGGAATTTGAAGCAGCTGCTTGAGATTAACGATGAGCAAAATGGAGCATTAGAGTGTTTATTTCAAAGGTCTTGCTCCAAATCCTCCAGGGAGGTGAAAAGTGGGGTTTGAGTCCATAAGAACATAGTGCTTTTAAAGGTAGGGTCCTGCAGAGACTGAAGAATTGGGAACCACATTCTCAACATAGCCAGCACAACCATCGCACCCCACCTCCGGAAAACAATCAACATCTCCTTCGAGACAGCATCCTTCCTGGAAAGCTGGAAACACGCCGAGATCAACGCCCTTCTGAAGAAACCCAAGGCGGACCCCAAGGACCTCAAGAACTTCCGGCCCATCTCTCTGCTCCCGTTCACGGCAAAAGTGACAGAGAAGATTGTCAACAAACAGTTAACCTGCTACCTCGAAGACAATAACATCCTGGACTCTTCCCAATCCGCTTCCGCAGCAACCACAGCACAGAGACCGGCCTCATTGCTGCCACCGACGACATCAGGATCCTGATGGACAAAGGAGAAAAAGCCGCCCTCATCCTCCTGGACCTGTGAGCTCCCTCTGACACGGTCTGCCACCGCACCCTATCAGTGCCCCTCCATGACGCCGGAATTCAAGAGAAGGCCCTGGCCTGGACCACATCCTTCCTCTCCGGCAGAACCCAGAGCGTCCGCCTCTCACCCTTCCGCTCAAAAACCACAGAGATCATCTGCGGCGTCCCACAGGGTCCCTCCCTTTGCCCGACGCTGTTCAACATCTACATGGCACCTCTCGCCCACGTCGCACGACAGCACAACCTCAACATCATCTCCTATGCCGACGACACCCAGCTGATCATATCCCTCACCGAAGACCCCCACACCGCCAAAGCCAACCTCCACAGAGGAATGAAGACTGTCGCCGACTGGATGAAGGACAGCAGACTGAAGCTGAATTCAGACAAGACGGAGGTCCTCATCCTCGGGCCCACCCCATCAGCCTGGGATGACTCCTGGTGGCCCACATCGCTAGGCACAGCCCCGGAACCCACCGACCACGCACGCAACCTGGGGTTCATCCTTGACTCCACCCTCTCCATGACCAAGCAATTCAACGCCGCCTCCGCGTGCTGCTTCAACACCCTCCGGATGCTCTGCAGGATCTTCAAATGGATCCCTCCCGACACGAGCAAAACCGTCACCCAGGCCCTCATCACCAGCAGACTCAACTACGGGAACGCCTTCTACTCAGGAACAACAACCAAGCTCCTGAGATGACTACAACAAATCCAGAACGACTCGGCACGACTGATCCTCGAAGTCCCACGACGCAGCCACATGACACCCCACATGAGAGGCCTTCACTGGCTCCCCTTCAAAAAAAGAAGCACCATCAAACTCCTCACCCACGCACACAAGGCGCTACACAACACCGGACCAACATACCTCAACAACCGACTCAGCTTCCACACCCCCACCCGCAACCTCCACTCTGCCACCCTCGCCCTCGCCACAGTTTCTCGTATCCGGAAAACCAACGCCGGCGGCAGATCCTTCTCCTACCTCGCCACCAAGATCTGGAACGCTCTCCCTACCAGCCTATGACAGACCCAGGACCTGCTGGCCTTCAGAAGACTTCTCAAGACCTGGCTCTTCGATCAGTAGCAACCCCCCCCCCAGCGCCTTGAGGCCCTCACGGGTATGTAGTGCGCTCTACAAATGCATTGATTGATTGATTGAGAACCTCTGTTGCCACTCATTGGACGCCTGACCTTGATTGACAGGAGTGGCCACCTAAGGAGGAGAGAAGCCCACTTGCATGGCCTCATTGAAAGAATTTTTTCTTTCTGTCAGGCCGCAGTCATCTGTTGGAGGGAAAAAGTTGAAGCCTGGGAGGACTGCATCTATTTTAAGTGCTGAGGCATGCTGGGCCATTGTTCAGATAACTGTCCTATCCTTCCTCTCTCCCCTTGCTTTGACATGCACTCTGTGCATATATACAAGAAAAGCAGGCGTAAAAGCCCTTTCATTCATACAAGCATATAATACCATATAAAAGCTAGCAACCAAGCTGATTGCCACATACTTTCTACGGTGATAGCCTGAACAATATTCTGGCAGAGTTATTATTTATATTGCAAGGTGGGGCAGCATTTTGCGTCTCTCCTGGAGTGGAAAGCATTGAAGAACCATAACTATAAAAAATTACCTGTTGCTGTTTATCACAGGTTCACAGTTGAAAAAACAGGAAGCCTTGCACCATGCATGACCTTTGCATCATTGTGTAGAGGTCGGCGCATGCTGTTTAGCATATGATTTGTATTATGGGCATAAACCTTCCAGTCATGAAAACCTCTGAACCAGAGATCAAGAGCCTAGCTATGTTACTATAATCATATTCACAACACTCATTGGGGTTGGAATAATGTGTATAGTAGGAGAAAAGGAAACATTGTTTTTTTTCTTAGTGTCCCCTCACTCATCAGGGTTGCCCCACGGTGACATGCTTCATCATGGGGGCCATCCCAGTCCTCTACGGGCTGGGGCGTGCAACCACTTGCGAACTACGTAGGAGCACTTAAATTTGACTATGTGTGGTGCGAGAACTGTTATGTGATGGAGTGGGATATGTGTAAGTGATTTAAAATACCTGCCTAGTAAGCTATAAATGATTTATTCTTGCTCCTAGGTGGTAGAATTAAAATTGCGGTAGAATAAATAGGGTGCCTTCAGAACAATGAGTTTAGGTGTACCTATTAGTTCCTATCTGTCAACATGTTTTGAGCGTCCCCCAAGCTCTTCCTCAGGACTACACAGGGACCAGCCCTGTGTTCGCCACTCCTAATAATGCCCAAATGAGCTAATAATGAAATAATTGAAAATAAATCAATTCAATGCTGCAAGGGAATAAAGCATGCATCCAGCACCTACTCTCTAGCCTCCGGACCGAATGAGAATTCGGTCCGGAGGCTAGAGAGTAGGTGAATCGGCCACTAGTATCCTGTAATCAGATTGATGGGATACAATTCCTCCGAGTCCATGGGGCAAAGTTAGGCCCTGCAACATATACCACGTGATTATTTTCTAACGTAGGTACTGGATGCATGCTTTATTCCTTTGCAGCATTGAATTGATTTATTTTCTATTTTTTCATTATTAGCTCATTTGGGCATTATTAGGAGTGGCGAACACAGGGCTGGTCCCAGTGTAGTCCTGAGGAAGAGCTTGGGGGACGCTCGAAACATGTTGACAGATAGGAACTAATAGGTACACCTAAACTCATTGTTCTTTAGGCACCCTATTTATTCTACCCCATTTTTAATTCTACCACCTAGGAGCAAGAATAAATCATTTATAGCTTACTAGGCAGGTATTTTAAATCACTTACACACATCCCACTCCATCACATCACAATTCTCGCATCACACATAGTCAAATTTAAGTGCTCCTACGTAGTTTACAAGTCGTAGCACGCCCCAGCCCGTAGAGGACTGGGATGGCCCCCATGATGAAGCATGTCACCGTGGGGCAACCCTGGTGAGTGAGGGGACACTAAGAAAAAGAACAATTTTTCCTTTTCTCCTACTATACACATTATTCCAACCCCAATGAGTGTTTTGAATATGATTATAGTAACATAGCTAGGCTCTTGATCTCTGGTTCAGAGGTTTTCATGACTTGTACAAACTGTGGAGGGTGAGCCTAAGCATTTTCCCTCTATCTCCCTTTGTTTTCTGTTAACTTCATAAGCATTCCAGAACAGAAATCCTATCCCTAGAAAAATTCTAAAACATTAAACACATTGTATGTGCTGTACAGTGCAACACACAAACAATGTGGGAAATGTTGAAATGAAAACATTTCTCATTGTTAGCAGCTGCTTCACTGATATGCTAGATTTTGATGGACATTTTGGTCTGGCTAGATTATTAAATAGGGCTTTTAGTCTAAAACTATAGGTGCTTGCACAGATCTGCACCTAAGTAAAGCTTACTTAATGCAAAGCAACGAAAAGCAGTGCAAAGTGCACCTTCTGTGCTGAAACATAAATCCCCTTGCAAGGGTTTGTGCTAATTTGCTTCACTTTCCCAGACTTAGGGCCTGATTAAATGATGCAGTTATGGGACTGCCATCACATTGTCTGTAGTTCGACTGACGCCTCCTCAGCAGTCTGACTGCCCGATTACAATATGTGTGGTGAGAACGCCACAAGACTGCCGGCAGGCGAGGCAGAAGCAGCCAATGGAGGCAGTGCAGGCATTTTTCCCACTGTGTGAATTATGACCTGCCCAGGGGCGGCTCTAGGCTCATGGCGGCCCTGGGCAGGGCGCGTAGGTAGGGGGCCCCGGAAGAGGGGGTCTGGGCGGGGCGGAGCGTGGAGGCCAGTGAAGAGGGGGGGTCAGGGTGTTTGGAAGTGGAACAGAGCCGGAGGCCGCTAAATCCCTGCCAGGGGCCGCCACGCAAATATGTATCCATCCTCAGAGGATTATTATATTAAGGATATATATTGGTGTGGTGGCCCCAGGGGTTTGGTGGCCCTGTGCAGGTGCACAGCTTGCACATGCCTAAGGCCGCCCCTGACCTGCCTTTCTGCCAACCTTTTCCTGATGGGTGACACCGCCATGTCAGCGGAAAGGCAGGTAATTAGGCCAAACACTGCCTCCAGAGTGAACGTGCCCTTGTGAAATTTAACTGGTACTCATGTTTTTACCTTCAATGCCTTTGGGTCGGGTGCATGCACTATTTCTCTTGCATAACGTAATGCAAGGAATCAGTGCGCCCGACTGGAGGCAATATAGCATGGCCGGCAAAGGCTTCAGGCTCATTACCAAAGCCGAAGAGTACTGCTGCCATGACCCTGCTGCCCACACACTGCCAGCCCTGTGATAAAGTCATAATATGGCGGGTGGGATGCCGCAAGCTTGACAGTGTTTTCTAAACTGCTGCCAGGGTAGGGTGGTGGTAAAAACCACCAGTTGTAATCAGCCCCTTTGTCCTTTAGCCAATTTGATCCTGAGAGTACCTGCTGATTCAAGCAACACATATCAGGTGCTCAAATATACCTTAGCTATGCATAGATTTATATAATTTCCTTGATTTAGAATTCAAGTTATATACAAGCATATTATATTAGGGTTAATTCTGAGTGCTGAATGCTATTTCTGGCCATCTCAGAGAGATGAAAATATAATTTTCGATGTTCTCACTACCCTCAAACCCACTGAAAATAAAAGTTGTTACAAATATTTGACAATGACCTCAAAGTTATCACTTGGTAGGCATCCACGCCGTTTCCATTGGACACTCTCCTGGGATTATTACCTTCTCTACCCATAGCTGTCACTAACAACTAAGAAAAATACACACGTTTAGCAGATTATATGCAGGCATAAGTGAGATGTGAGCATGTGAAGATCATGACTTTTTCACTCATGACCTAGGATTTTCAAATGGGGGCCTGGAGCTTTATTGTGCAGTTCCTCAGGGCACAGTAGGTATTTGTGCCTGCGTTTTCCACCCCCCAGGGACTTAATATTACAGATACTTGTGCAGCCCCTTCTGTACATTAGATCGCACCCGGTGCAGGATGTGCAATGGCATAATAACTAGGGAATGTTTCCTCATTCACCAGGGGCATTTGTCCCATGTAAATGGGGTCATGCCTTTGTCCTTGCACCTGCCCCATGCTACAGATACACTGTCTATGTACCATACATTTGATCCCATGTACTCAACATCCACTGAGGGCGCACTTAGTGAAGGGCCACAGGAGTTTAAGTTTCCATTATGTTTCCCCTGCACTTACCTCCACCTCTTAAAATTGAAGCTTGTCTGCTTCCAGTGACGTATAGACCTGTATGTGGAATTAGATATAGACTTACCTGTCAATATATTGCTATCGATTTGCAGTCCAATCGAAATTGTCAATTCCATATTTAGGGGGTAGAACCGTAGTTAAAGGTGCACAATTGTACAAACTGGGACATTGCACCTGACATGTAATTCGGCGCCGGTGGATATTAACTTTTGCAAAACTCTTGTTAGACCTACTTGGTTCTAATTTGGCTGAGTATCTGAAAGCCAGCATGATAAAGAAGGTGACAGAACACACTCTCTACCTTCAATAATTAAATCTCTACTTGCCTAAGAGAGAAAAAGCACACCCAATCGAAAGTTTTAAATATTCCTTTTAAGGTTCCAGATATCCGAGCTCCAGCTTATGAACTTTGCACAAGACTGTATTGCGATTGCCAACGTTGTTCTCAAGTTCACTTACTGGTAAAGTGCATTTCATTTATAAACTGTACTGTTGTTTTAAAGATTTCCAGTTTGATAGTGGCCAATGTGTCATTTTGATTTATAGGTTCAAGAGAGCTATTGCTTTCAGTATCTACCATGTCATCTCTGTGTCCCTTTGCCTCATGCATTCAAGGTTTCCCTGCACTTTCTTGTCACCTAGCTACAAGGCATTAAATCATTGTAATCTATGTTTGGATTTTTAGACTATGATTTAGCGTGCTATAAAACTGTACTAGACTGTATTAAGATGCTGATGAAAAACACAATTAAATTCAAGTCAAATGATTCATGATGACATGTTGATTATGAGATTGTCACCAATGCTTCTCTATTACTGTGACGGAATTTATTATGTATTCAACAATTAGGCTGGGTGCTTTTTGGAACCAACCCCATGGCTCTAAAGATCTGCCCGCTGGATTCTTTGTATGTATATTACCATCCATAACAAGCCTTGTCAAAGAAAATCCCTTAGGCGTTTGGATACAGAATATATATATTTTTTATTTTACCAATTTTAATTAACAAGGGGACATAGAGAGGTCAGTGGTAGCATCAGTGCAGGTTTCCCACGATGAAACATGAAACAGATACAGCACCCACAGCAGCAGTTTATAGATGCACAGCACCTGCACACACACCCTCAGAACAAAAAGTACAGCAAAGGCAGCAGGCTATTACCTTGCTCTATAGTGTCTTTGGGGTATCGAATAGATGTTCTCAAAAGTGTGTAAGTAAGAAGACAAGGCCACTGGGAGACAAAAGGACGTAAGGGGTAGTGGCACACGTATTATCATTAGAAAAGTGAGACGTGTTACCATTGTAAAGTGCACACAACACTAGCTAGACGTCAGTGCAGTTTTCATCTCTGAAGAACACGAGTACTGTGTTCAGTTCTGGGGTTGTCATTCAGGGTGCCACATCAGATGCCTTTTGTCCAGATCTCTGGACCTACTTGGGTGTTGGGTCCACCTCTGCAAGCCATAGCTGCAGTATGTTTTCCAATCATAAGAGAACCTCCCGAGTATTATGACGACATGTTGTGGAATATTGGAAAATTATAATATTTGGACTATTCTGCTTTGTTTTGTGTTATGGTCTAGATGTGATGTCTGGGTCAAGATCCATCTAAAAACTAATTATTAACCAGTTGCAAGATCCTTTCCTGTGCCCTAATAAGTCATTATTAAAGTGGTGCAACACCCATCTATCAAACCCTATTAATTAGGAAAAAAAACAATAAATAACATATTTACATTTTAAAAATGTTTTTAAAAAAACTTTAAAAGTATACAATTTTAAATAATGCACTTTAGTTCAGTACCCAACCAACCACTGTAAAACCCAATAATCAGAACTGGGCTGCGAGCGTTTTTTACCAGAACTAACTTGTTAGAATTTGTACTTGTGAATCTGCATTTTAAAAGCTAAAAAGATCGTTTTTATGATTTTTACTGGGGGGCTTCTAAATAGAGAATTTTAATTGGGAACTTACTGAGGCACACTGACACTTCTTCCCACGCCTATACTCTATTTCCCTGCCTCGCCCAGCCGTGTTGTTTGATTAGGTGCTGGCGGCGGCAGGCGCCATTTTAGGTGTGGCTGGGGGCTGCGCTCTAGTCGCGCCGGACTCCCGCCCTCCCAGGCTATTTAGGGCTGCTCTGTAAAGCCCTCGCTGCCTTTCTTCGAGCTCTCCCTAGCGAGAGACACTAGGGCTGCGAGCGTTTTTTACCAGAACTAACTTGTTAGAATTTGTACTTGTGAATCTGCATTTTAAAAGCTAAAAAGATCGTTTTTATGATTTTTACTGGGGGGCTTCTAAATAGAGAATTTTAATTGGGAACTTACTGAGGCACACTGACACTTCTTCCCACGCCTATACTCTCTTTCCCTGCCTCGCCCAGCCGTGTTGTTTGATTAGGTGCTGGCGGCGGCAGGCGCCATTTTAGGTGTGGCTGGGGGCTGCGCTCTAGTCGCGCCGGACTCCCGCCCTCCTCACACCCTATATAATGTGTCACACGGCCAGACGGCGCAGCGGGCTGGCGCAGCGGGCGCGCCGGATGCGCGTCGAAGCCGCGCCAAAGTCAAGCCCGTCTGTGCCCGTCTGCGACCGGACACGGCCCAGGGCCACACCCCCTGTCCCTGATGGCAGAATTACCTGGAGCAGGAGCGACTTAGTAAGTTTCTCCTCGTATACTTGCACCCCGGGCCTCCATAGTATAAGGGTTGGGGAGATCGAAGGATGTAAACATTGCCAATTCCATTTTAGTACCACGCTTGCTTAGTCCAGGGCTAGCGCCTCCTTGTTGTCCTGCGGCCTGATCAATGCCAGATCGCTTAGCTGCCATAAACACGATGTATATGACCTTCTCACTGATAAACATCTCGATCTGTTGTTCATCACTGAAACTTGGCTAGAGGCCAACTCTGATCCTGATGTTGTCCAGGCCTTACCAGACGACTATCAAATGGTGCGCCTGGACAGACCCTTAGGCAGAGGAGGAGGAATTGCGATAGCCTTTAAACAGCAATGGGCCTGTAAACTCGAACGAGTCAATTTGGCAGGTTGCGAGGCAGGTGTCTTCAGCATAAACATTGATGGGAGCACGACGATTAAGGGTCTGCTAGTCTATCGCCCTCCAGGACCTATGTCCAGATTCAAAGGCAACCTTTTAGAGTGTGTTACTGAATCAGCGATCAGGAGGGATAAGTTTCTATTGTTAGGAGACTTAAACACACATCTTGACGACTCCTCAGATAAAGGAGCGGTGGAGTTCCGGGATGAACTTCACACCTTACAGCTGGAACTAAAGGGGTTGCTTCCTACACATAATCGTGGGCACTTGCTTGACCCAATATTTGCTAACTGGGAGGATGTCTCAGTTGCTCCCCCAGTGCCCCTGCCTTGGACAGACCATTTCTTGGTCCCATTTGCCATCTTCCTGCCTAAATATAAAGCCAGCGCCCCCACCCCACTCAATTATCCTCGGCGTAGGTGGGCAAGATTTTCCCTGCAAAACTTTAATACGGCCCTCACTGCGGAAGGTCCCCCAGGAGGCAATGATGTGAATACAGCGAATAGGTTGCTTAATGACCGTATTATTGCTGCTCTGGACTGCACAGCCCCGCTGGGACGACCTACCAAAGGGGCTCAGAGACAAAGAACGGCTCCCTGGTTTGGCGAGGCGTTGCGTTGCGCCAAAAGGGACTGCAAACGTGCAGAAAGGCAGTGGAGAGTGGCATACGACGACCGGATGAAAGAGGCCTTTCTCGTGAAGAGACGTGCCTATCACAATAAGATCCGGATAGAGAAGGCCACATACTATGCTGACAGAATCCACGAGGCTAAGAACTCGTCTAGGGAACTGTTCAGCATATATAAAACTCTGGCTACCCCAAAAACCTCTACTTTAGAGGACGATCACTCAGTAGCAGCATGCAATCGCATTGCGAACTACTTTGGAGATAAAGTCTCTAAGATTTACTCTGCTTTTCCCCACATACCTCCTGCAGCGGAAATGTCAGCAGACTTATTGAGTGATGAAGCCAATCAAAATCTGCTACTTAATTTTACCACCCCTTCACCGGTGGATTTAGTTAAAATCTGCAGATCTGTTAAATCTGGCTCTCCTCGGGATCCCGCCTCTCCAAAAAGGCTGGGAGACAGTCTGGAAACACTAGAACCCTATATCAGACACCTGCTAGATATCTCCTTTCTATCCAGTTCAATACCAGAGGACTGGAAACAGGCTGTGGTGCTCCCCCTACGTAAGAAGCCCAACATTAGTTTCGAGAAGTTAGATAATCTTCGTCCCATCTCCTTGCTGCCTTATTTTTCTAAGGTCGTGGAGAAAGTGGTAAATAAGCAGCTAATGAAATTTGTGGAAGAAAGCAACCTTCTTCACCCTACGCAATTCGGGTTTCGGCCGCATCACTCTACGGAGTCCGCCCTTCTTAGAGCTACCGAAACCCTCAGGCAAGGTGCTGATGAGGGACAAACCATGGCCTTAATCCTCCTGGACCTCAGTGCGGCGTTCGACACTGTAGCACACTCCATCTTGCTACAGTGTCTGAGCAAAGGCGGGGTGAGAGGGGCAGCACTGAAATGGATTTACTCATTTCTTACAGGCCGGGGTTTCCAAGTAAGGCAGGGTGACCATTACTCTGAGCGCATCTCTCTGGATCAGGGGGTGCCGCAGGGCTCGTCCCTGAGCCCAACTCTTTTTAATCTTTATGTTGCCCCGATCGCTACCTTGGTAGAGAGTTACGGCCTCCAAATGGTATCATATGCCGACGACACGCAGTTGGTCATCTCCCTATCACGTGCGCCCGGTCCCTCGGCGGACATCTTCAGAGCTTGCATGCAAGACCTCGCGGCCTGGATGTCCGCCAATTGCCTCAAACTCAACGGAGGCAAGACCGAGGTACTGGTGGTGGGGGGAGGCCAATCGGCGTGGACGTCGGCGTGGTGGCCGTCGTGCTTGGGTCCAGCACCCACTCCTAGCCAGAAAGCAAAGAACCTGGGCATTTGGTTTGACTCTGACCTTGCCTTTGGTCCCCAGATCAATCAGGTGGTTGGATCATGCTTTGGGACCCTCAAAAGTCTCAGGAAGGTATTAAAATTCTTACCTATCAGAGCCCGCCAAACTCTGGTGCATGCACTAGTCACGTCAAAGATGGATTACGGCAATCTTCTCTACTTAGGAACTCTGGAAAAGAATTTGAGCCGTCTTCAGGTTCTCCAGAATGCCGCTGCCAGACTAGTGCTTAGATTACCCAGAAGAGCAGGCTCCGCAGCGGCCCTCCGGTCTCTGCACTGGCTCCCGATCCGTAGCAGGGTGGAATTTAAAGCCCTGTGCACGTGCCACCGGATTATCAACGGGAGAGCTCCGCTCCCTTTGAAAGGATTGCTGACACCCTATGAGCCGTCTCGCTCTCTGAGATCTTCCGGCTCAGGACTCCTGGCAATTCCTAAGGTGTCCAGAGCTCGGATGGGTGGAAGATCTTTTAGGCACCTCGCAGCATCCAGATGGAACAAGCTACCTATGGCGCTGCGACTAGAACCTTCAGAAACAATCTTCAGAGCCAAGCTGAAGACGGCTTTATTCACACAGTAGCTTTTCTGCATTTGTAAGTTCTGGTAGGTATTAGCTCCTTAGCGCGGGGACACGCCGCTGTGCGTCACCAAGCGCTCTATAAAACCCCCTAAATAGAAAATACAGAACATTATTTAATATTATAGCAATGAACAATTTAAGGGCCTGCGAGTTTGGCAGATGGGATACTGCATCACAAATGTGACGGGTAACCTGTCAGCCGTATTATAAGTTCCATAGCATATAATGGAATTGTAATTTGGCAGACAAGATATTCGTCAGTGAATCACAGCCCAGAGAGAAGTGAACCTGAAGGAAGCGTGGAGGTACATGGTCAGAAATAAACTGTGAGTGCTACAAGAGGGGAGAGTATAATAAAAGCAAGGAGAAAGGCCACATGGTACCTCCCTACCTTAGGCATAGCACAACAAAGGACAATACCGACTGCACAGCCAAGATAGCCCAAATCCCCGCAATACGGCCTTTCATTGTGGAAGGGGCCCCATTAGCACAGGTGACAAGGTGGAAGGAATAGGTGGAGAGAGTACTCCTATTTTTTTAAGCTACAAAAGTTGACAATGAGTAAAATCGAGCAATGCTGATCCATCTAAGAGGGAGAGACATTTACAAAATATCCAAGACCTCAAGCTCATTGCTGGTCTTACAGCCCATTTTGAACCCATGGCCAATCATCATTATGAAAGATTCATATTCAGACAGGCGAGACAGCAACAAGAAGAATCTCTTGATGTGTTTCATGCTTGGTTAAAAGATTTAGTCAGCACGTGTGGTTTTCAAAATGAAATGGAAGAGATAAGAGGGCAGATTATTGAAAGGTGTGCCTCAGCCAAACTACGAGAAGGGATCTTGGGGGAGTGTGGAAAATCTCTGGCTGATATTTTCATCCTTGGTAGGACCTAAGAACTGTTGAAAGCATGTGCAGTGCATATGGAAGCTGCCCTTCAAAAAAAAGTCAAGACTGAGCCTGTCAATGTCATCACCACCAACACCACGTCACAGTCAAACAGGTTACGGAACCAAAGGACACAGTCATGTGGATACTGAGGGGGGCCATCCCACCGCCCATCTGAGTGCCCGGCAAGGGGCAAGAAATGCATTGCATGTGGGAAGATGAATCACTTCATGAAAGTATGCTGCTCCAGTAAAGGAGGGCCCTGAAATCCATGGTTAACAACATTTCGGACGTCCAGGAAACAAGCAGGGATATTGACGATGATGAGAGTGAAGAACGCACCATCTATTCAGTCTTCACCATTGGAATAGCATCCCAGCCATCGAGTCGGCTACCTCAATCCCAAATATTAGTGGGCGAGCACCCCTCCACGGCTGTCCTGGAATGAAGCAGGGATATGGACAATGATGAGAGTGAAGAATACACCGTCCATTCAGTCTTCACCATTGGAACAGCATCCCAGCCATCGAGTCGGCTACCTAAATTCCAAATATTAGTGGGCGGACACCTCTCCACGGCCGTAGTAGACACGGGGGCCACCATTATTATCATGTCATCAGACACCTATGTAAAAATGAGCTCACCGGCACCGCTAGCTCCAGCCAACATTAAGGTTTTTGCACATGGGTAGAGGCGACCAATCATCATCAGAGGGGAATTCAAGACAACCATCATGTATGAACAAAGTTTGATCAAAGCTCAGATGTATGTGATGGAAGAAGGTCATTGCATGCTCCTCGGATGTCGGTTGACGGAGGTCCTGGATATAGTCACCTTTGCATTTGGGATTCACCAAGAAGAAGTCAGTCACATCCTTGAGGATTTTTCCTCAAGTATTCAATGGCACTGGGTACCTGCGAGGAAAACAGATACACCTACACAATAACCCCTTTGTCCAGCCCGTTGCCCATCGACACTGGCGCATTGTTGTGTACCACCTCGGGCCCCTGGTAGAAAAGGAACTGAACAAGTTGGAAGCAGTGGGCATCATGGAGAAAGTGAAAGGATCCACTACCTGGGTGCCACCCATTTTGTTGCACGGTGGCCAAAACAACCGGGAGAGGTGAGGATTTATGTGGATATGCAGCTCCCAATGCTGCTATTAAAAGAGAAAGGCATCTAACTCCCACTATTGATTACCTTATTGGTGAACTCAGCAGAGCCAGCTGGTTTTTGAAACTCAACCTTCGGTCTGGGTACCACCAGCTTGCTCTAGGTGAACAGTCCAGGTATATAACAACATTCTCCACACAGGTAGGCTGACGGCGCTACCGGTGGCTGAGTTTTGGAGTTTCAAGTGCCACCGAAGTGTTCCAGAACACCATCCGGGAACTCATCGCATGCCTCCCGGGGTGATCAATGTTAGTTACGACCTTCTGATCCACGCAAAGTCAATATCCGAGCACAAGAACGAACTGAGACAAGTGCTTAAAAAACTCAAGAATGAGGACTCACTTTCCACTGCAACCAATGCGAATTCCTACACCAGAGGCTACAATTCTTCTGGTATATATTCTCCTCAGAAGGTGTGGTCCCAGATCCAGAGAAGGTCAAGGATATCAAAGATGCCCAGCACCCACAAGCCTGACTGAAATGTGCAGTTTCCTCAGACTGTGGCCGGTTCATAAAGGATCTCTCCTCACTGACAATACCATTAAGGGAGTTGACCAAGCCCTCTGTTCTCATGGGGTCCAGCACAGGAAGAGGCTTTCCAAGCTATATTATTGCCCCCCTCAAGGCCCGCTTACTTCTGTGTATTGTATGATCCCCGTCTTTTACTAATTTGTTGTTTTCATTACACTCTTGGCTTCTCTTGTAAAGCGCTCTGATATCCTTCGGGATCTAGTTTGCGCTATATAAAACTTACTTTATAAATAAATAAATAAATAAATACCAAGGTAAACATCACTTACAACGAAACTTTTACAACGCACTACCATTACAACGCGGTCATTACACCGCAAACTATTACAACGCATTGCGCTGGGGGGCGCTCTAGGATAGGGAATAGGTTAATTTACTATCCAATAACCTTCCCTAGTGTCCACGGGGACTGGAGTTGGAATAGTAAATTAAACTATTCACTATCCAACACCCAAAAGCGCTATGCGTTGTAATGGTATGCGATGTAAAAACCGCGTTGTAAAGGCAGGCGTTGTAATAGCCTGCGTTGTAACGTCATACATCCAATACCAAGGATGCTCTCTCCAGCTCCCACACCCTGCGGTATTTTGATTCTCACCAAAACACTCTGATTGCTGTAGACGCTGGTCCTCGCTGGCTAGAAGCTATCCTGATGCAACGGTCAAGTGAGGAAGAAGAATGGGCTCCAGTGGCTTTCACAAGCCGATCACTGACAGCCACTGAACAGAGGTACTCCCAAATTGAAAAAGAAGCCATTGCAATCCATTGGGGGTGCCGTAATTTCCACCTCTACCTATATGGGAAACCATTCATATTTACGACCAACCACAAACTGTTAATCCCACTGTTCATGGGGACAGCGTCCAAGCCTCCACCTAGAATAGAAAAATGGATGCTTCAACTGCAAAAGCATAACTGCACTGTTGAGTACCACCCTGGAGTAGGCAACCCAGCCGCCTCCTTGTCCAGACATCCTCGAGCACCCACGACAAGGGAAGAAGAGGATGCTGAGGAGATTGAAGAGTTTGTGCGATACGTCGCAGACCGATCGCACCACTTGCCACTCTCACTTGGAGATCTGTGTCAGACCATGTCCCAGGACGAGTGCTAGCAGAGAACTCTTGAGGCAGTAAAGACCAATAAATGGAATCAGCTCAGTGGGCTCTACTCCCTACAGATGCACAGCGTGTTCTAGAAAGCGTGTACCAAGTAACACAGGAACTGAGTGCCGATCCAAATGGATGCCTATTACGGGGTCATCGTCTTGTCATCCCTGCCTCGCGGGTTGATACAACTTGCACATGCTGGATATCAGGGGATGGTGAAAGCTAAGGGACACCTCCGAACCAAGGTGTGGTTTCCCCTGATGGATGAGAAAGTGGAAGAGACAGTACGGTCCAGCTCATGGTGTCATGCGACTGGAGAGTCGAGTCCTCCAGAGCCCATATTAACAGAATGTGGCCCCACAGGCCCTTGGATCCGTGTCAGCATGGATCCGGGCGGGAGACATGCTTTGGTAGTAATTGATGACTATTCAAAATATCCGGAGGTCGAAGTGCTATCCTCCCTCAGTGCCTCAGAAGTGATAACGAAGATAGAAAAAGTCATGGCCACCGAAGGGCTGATTAAAGAGATAAGGACAGACAATGGACCTCCCTTCTAAGGGCAGGAGGTCACGTCCTACTTCGCCTTGCTAGGAATTGCCCACAGAAAGGTCACTCCCAAGTGGCTTCAAGCAAATGGAGAAGATGTTCACAAAGTGAACATCTAATACAGCAGTAGGAGTTCAGTAGTTTATCTTCATCCCCCTAATTATTAGTAGTTGGCTGTGTTTAAGGGTCCACCATATAGCAGCAATTATCATCTCCTTTTTGGGATTGTAACCACACATGTGTGCATGCTTGGGGTCATGATGTATTAAAATGGAGGCTACTGTATAGCCCATGTGGCCAGTTGCCTATAGCCCATTTCTGCCCGGACCTTGATTGTACCTGGCTGCACTCGCGCCACAGCTTAAAAATCCCTGGCTAACATCCAGCATTATCCTGTCTGCAGCTCACCCCGCAGTCCCCAATTTAGCGGTTGCCAACTCCACAGGAGGAATTCATATCTAAGTGCAGACCCATCCTTACAGGGGCATACTTAAGTGTCCCCCTCTAAGACAGGGATCACCTTCACAGTGAGGGGTCCAGACTCCCAGGCTCCAGCATGGGCACTGAGCATCAACCTTTACTAAGACACCAGTTGCATTCAACTATTCCTGTGAGTCCGTAAGGAAGGAGGTGATCTAAGGAGAAAGATCAATACAGTACCAACTTTGTCACAGCTCTTAACCAGCACAGCCCTACTGAATCATGATCTTCTTCCAAGTGAAGTACGTCTGTACGTTCTGAAGTTTGGGTACAATAACAGGGCTTAGACCAGTGTTTCACTTCTCTAGACTGTCATCCTGTAGACACAATATGCCAGACAAAGAAACAGCAACATGAAGGAAAAAAATCACCAATTGAACCTAAAGCTCTCCAAACAATCCCCCATATTTTGTAGTCACCAGTGAAGGGAAATCCTACATCTTCTACTACTTTGGAGGCCATACTCCACAAATTAAATTTAGTGCACAATATTGCGCAGATCACCAAAACATACATGAACCTGCTCCAGGTCAAAGTTGCCGGAATTCGCAAAGACCTCAAAGACCTAACTATAAGAATCTCAATTGCTGAGACAAGAATAAGCACTGTGGAAGACTACACTAATGCCCAAGCAAAAAACCTACAAAACCTAGAATGCTAAATATCCTCCAAGAATAGAGAACTTACAGAAAAAGGAAGACCGCAACCGAAGGAGCAACCTTCGCATCTGTGGACTGCCTGAAGGAACTGAAAACACAGCCAATTCAGTGGCCAATTTCTTAATCAATTGGATCCCAGAAATTCTCCAAATCTCATTCAACAAAGTCTTTGAGATCAAAAGAGCCCTCAGGGTACCAACGTTTAGACCAAAAAACATGTCTTCTACAAAAGCTTTGATTTTTAAACCACTATGCCACCGGCACACAGATAAAAACCTGACAAATATGAGGAAGATTAAAATGATCAAGTAGTAGGAGCACAAAATCTCAATCCCTCAGGTCTATGCTAGAGAAACTGCTATTCGTCGGAAAGGCATTCTGGCCCCAAGGAAAAGGCTCACAGATATGGAGATTCCATTCTCATTCTCTGGCCCCTCAAAGTTCTGAATTTGGTTCAAAGGTTAGGTAAGAATTTTCTCTGACCCTTCAGGGCTAGCAGCCTTCCTAGACAAAAAAACTGATTCAGAGATGGGCTTGGAGTCCTTCCCTGACACCACAGCAAGGCTCTGCTCTACTCTGTCTGACATCTCTGAAGATGCAACATCTCTAATGTCAACATCACATACATATCCTTTTGTTTATAGTAGGAACAATCCTGTTATAAGAATACTGGCAGATGCTGGTATTTTGCATTCTATGTCTGACACAGTGTCTTAAGGCTCTTGGTGCCTGCTTCTAATTGTATGTTTACAATCTTGACTGTTGTCTGTTAACAAGAGCTCACTATGCCCGTATGGGCCACTCAACCACAGTGATAACTATTTCACAGTTAGAGGTTTTATGCTTATGTTGTGGATAGTTTAGAAGTTATACTAAATCAAGACAGACTGGAACTTTATTTCCTGGGGACATTTGCAATCACACAAGTATGACATTAGGTCAGTCTCCAAACTACCATAATTCCGGCATGCTGTTTACAGTGCTGACTAAACAGATAGATAGCACATCTCAAAACAGGCACTTCACTTTGCTAATTGTAGGGCCTACTTGATCAACCCACTAATCAACAACCTCAACATTGGCTTAAAGAATCCCTTGATGGCTTAGCAACCACAGTAGGGCACTAAGGCCTTCTGTCTCATGTTTACCTTCCAAGACTAGCTGTTAGTGCATATGTGGTCTGAAATGTCTGGCCCACACCTCTAGGGATATTTATACATATAGTATGCGCACTAGGCCACCCATGTAGGGGTCTCAACCTTAATATCTTTCTTCACTGTTGTTTCTTCAGACAATCTGCTAAATCCAGGCATGTCACTGCTCATGCAATATGAGTGGCCAGCATACGTAAAGTCCTAGAGCCAAGCACATTCCCACCCTGAAGTTCACCCAGGAATCCGTCCAACCCAAACCAAATTTTTCTTAATGCAATGGTGTGGTTAAGGTGTTCAAGACACTACTGACAAGCACTATGTTGCTTTATGTGCTCACACGTGAGGTTTTGCGCTAGTTAGATGACCTTGAGGGCTCCTCTACAAATTGATCAAAGCACAAGCAGCAAATCACAATGCTGGTTTAAAGGGAATGTTAATGACGACTTAAGCAACAACAAAGATGGCCTATGAATTATGGGCCCGATTCACAGAACTAACTTAAGACAAAATCCTAAATTTACTACCATTTTGGTATTCACAGAAGGCACTTACCCATTTTGGTATTCACAGAAGGCACTTACTCAGTTCGGTGTTCACAGAAGTTAGGAATCCTAACTTTAGGACTCCTAAATGACTAAATGACTAAATAACCAAATACAGGCATGGCAACCTACATCCGTCCATCTACCTCACAACGAGTTCTTGGAAAACCAGACTCTTCAGCCTTTAGGACTTCCCCTTGCTTGGATTATTGATTTCTCCAAGAACTCATTTATTATACATGAACATCTATTCCTTAGGGGTTCATTCATGACGCTCTTCTGCCCAACTTGTACATCAATACTGGCATTCCTAAACACCTTCAAGGTATAAATATACCTTCACTTGCCATGGCAAACCACGGTTCGGCTGCATACTTGCACGACACAGCTCGCCACAGCAAGTTCGGAAGGAAGTCGAGTCCCCGCCTGATGCACTGACCAGACACTGTCATCCTCCTCGCAGAGAATCCAGCTCCAGTGTTTCTGACTCCCCTTGCGGGGTGTTAGAGATCGAGACCCGGAAAGAGATTCCAACCTCTCTCATTCTTAGGTATGGAGCGGACTAGAACCTAGAGGAACTTTTGGCAAATCTTGGCAACACCAATCTAAACTTTAGCCCAACTAGACTATAGATAAGCAGCACCTACTTCTTACCTCGTACTACACTTAGGTTAGGGACACTGGGGTAGAACTAGCTAGAAGCCCCAGATGAGTATTCACATTTTAGCCTGTGTTATTTATGTATGTATTTTTATGAATATATGTCATAGCTACAAACCGTGCTATTGCAGTATTATTTTATCTTACTGCTAACGCTGTACGTATTATACTTCACATTCTGTCTTACGATTGTAGCAGTTGATATCTCTTGCACGAGAAATAAGACTGTTCAATAAACCCTTTTTATTGAAACGCCCTTCTATCTATTTCTGTGCACCTCTGTAGAAACAAAGCATGCATGATTGACTGAGTGAAACTGTTATTATCTATTGTTTCCACGATTCTGAGACCGTTCCGATTCTAAGGGAAACAAAGTTGTCATGTTTATGCGGTTGTCAGAAACTAATCCCTTCTTGTTTATTCAAGACGTTTCTAGTGACCTCTGAGTTAGCTGGCACACACAAATAATTAAGTTTAATGTACTCGATAGAGGCATACTGACCTCAGTCCTATGTCAAAACTATAGTGTATATTATTCCAATGGGCAGAGCCTATCAGGGATATAGGAACTTCACTACATGGCGACCACCGATTTGGTAAAGCACTAATTTAACGCTAAATACTGAAGTAACTCAGTCGTGCTTTTCTCAGACACCTCTACTCATAATACTCCATAAGAAGTCTGGAGTGGGTGGGGATAATGTCCGCCCTAGCTGAGTAGACCGAAAGTCCTATGTATTCGCTTTTTGGTTTGTTCAACTTTGAAGGATACAGAGTTCCAAAATATAGTGCACCTTATCTTTGTTCCCTTGAAACTTGCTCTGCATTTTTCATTAAACAATGTCCGATATCGAGAGTAACATCATGATCAGTGGAGCTGTACCCGACCATTTCGGAGTAGCTTTTGGTTATACAGGCTTTACTGAAACCGATGAAAATGCGAAAATCATCGCTCCAAATTTAAGGAGAGCCATCACTCTAAAAATGATAAAACATGGCCTAACACCAAGAGGTGGTAGAGCAGTTTTTGTGATAGAGGCACATGAATCTCACCAGACAGAGGTATTCTACTCATGGATAATATTCCCTGAATCACATCCAATAACTAAAACATTTCACTTCTACAAAGAAGATGAACCACCTGAGGAATATGTTCCTTTCGAGAATATTAAAATTCCACACACATACCAGGAGCGTGAGCTCTGGTTTAAAGGTGCCCTAAAAAATTACAATCACATTACCAGGCTCGGTCCACTAGGTAGACCAGGAGCAACATGGCCGATTTTAGCCGGCAACACACCACATCCTGACATTGAAGCAATGTCAGACGTAGAATTACTTAATCAGATACAAAATTTTATAGAATTACACAGTTAAACCACACCTGTCTGGAGGTCCTGAGAAAGACTCTATTAAACACAATCCTACCTCATCTAAAAAGATGTGGGAAAATAACAAACAAAATTCAAAAGAGAAACGTTCTTAATCCCGAGGTAGGTCTCCTCAAAAGGAGTGCTCTGAAAGGAGGTATAACCTTAGGAATAGGGATAATTTGAGAAAACCTGACGGGTATTAAGATACTGATACACATTCCTCTCATACCTTTCAGATATCATGACAGACATCCGAAAGAAGAGGACGGTCAGATAAAAAAGAAGAACGCGTGCAGTCCAAAGACAATCAACATGTTCAGGAAAACAAACCAAAACCTCAATTCTCCAAGAAGAAGGTAGCAGGTCTGAAGATCAGACATGCAGAGGATTCTGAGAACACAACTCAAGAACGGAGAATGGGCTCAGACAATGTTGGACAGTGCAGCAGAAGCAACAATAGCTTACCAGAACCTGAAGGGACTTCTGGAGACAGTGGACTTGAATGAGGACATTCAAGTTGAGACTACAAACACCAGGGTTAGTTCTCCACATAGGGTATATGAAATAACGCTCCGGATGGAGGGAGACAAACCAAGGAAAGTGAAAGCACTCTTTTGGGAGCAATTTTCAAAAGGTTATGATATACTTCTAGCAGAACGGGACTGGCCACTAGAATTTGTCAGGGAGTGGCCACATGGCAAAGACATCATTATGCCGGCCACAACTTCATCTTAAGTTGCCATCTTTACCCAATTTATGCAGAATCATTGTTATGTCTGCCACTGACACAGATTCCATCTTGGAAGGTAGCAGATTAGTTGTTTAGGAGGAGATGTATTCTCCCCTTATAAGCAACACCACAGTGCATATGGGTGGAGAGCTCAAAAGAGGCTGTCTGTGGCGTCTAGTCAGCCTAGTGGGTGGAAGTGAGCACATCCTGACCTTCATGCATTTGTGTTAAACATTCGGTCCTTACATTTAAATGCCTGATATATCTCCAATTTACTCCTCAATGAACAGATAGATTTATTATTCTTAACTGAGACATGGACTAACGCTACTTCTGCCCTGGATGTTGTTCTGGCTGGACTGGCTAACTACTCTATGTGTCTCGTGGACAGAGAAAGCAGCAGAGAGGGTGGTGTAGCTATTGTATTTAAGAATAGTTTTTAAGGCCCAACCTTTTCCCTTCCCCACTTCATAGGTGCTGATGCCCTAGGGTTTTGCTGGAAAAGCTGCCATCCCTAAATTTGAGTGAATTTGTTAATTGTCCAACTCATCAGGCTGGGTAACTTTTTGACCCCATTTTATCAAATAGAGAAGGTATCATTTGAAAAGTAGAAAGTTTTCCCAGGTCAGACCAATCTCTAATATACTTTACTTGGGACATGGATGTGGCCCTCAAGGAAAGAGACACTCAAATCACCCCTAGATAATATAGGGGATGGGAGAAGGCTAAGGTAACCAAAATTGAGTCATTGTTGGCGGGGGACATTGATACTCACTGTTTTGGAGGAGGGGGGAGGCGAGCAGGCCCCCATTGTAGCCGCCACCGCCAGGAGTCAACTTGTGCAGTCCACAGCGCCGCCGCCCTGGGACTACATCTCCCGGCAGCCTTAGCGGCGGCGCTCCTTCCTGACACCACCACGGAAGCACCAGGAGGCGCCTAAAAGCAGCGCTCTGCTAGGCGGAGCGCGGGGGACATTGATACTCACTGTTTTGGAGGAGGGGGGAGGCGAGCAGGCCCCCATTGTAGCCGCCACCGCCAGGAGTCAACTTGTGCAGTCCACAGCGCCGCCGCCCCGGGACTACATCTCCCGGCAGCCTTAGCGGCGGCGCTGCTTCCTGACACCACCACGGAAGCGCCAGGAGGCGCCTAAAAGCAGCGCTCTGCTAGGCGGAGCGCGGGGGACATTGATACTCACTGTTTTGGAGGAGGGGGAGGCGAGCAGGCCCCCATTGTAGCCGCCACCGCCAGGAGTCAACTTGTGCAGTCCACAGCACCGCCGCCCCGGGACTACATCTCCCGGCAGCCTTAGCGGCGGCGCTGCTTCCTGACACCACCACGGAAGCGCCAGGAGGCGCCTAAAAGCAGCGCTCTGCTAGGCGGAGCGTGGGGGACATTGATACTCACTGTTTTGGAGGAGGGGGGAGGCGAGCAGGCCCCCATTGTAGCCGCCACCGCCAGGAGTCAACTTGTGCAGTCCACAGCGCCGCCGCCCCGGGACTACATCTCCCGGCAGCCTTAGCGGCGGCGCTGCTTCCTGACACCACCACGGAAGCGCCAGGAGGCGCCTAAAAGCAGCGCTCTGCTCCGCTCCGCGGGACGCGAGCGGGACGCCAGGCGAAGCCCGGGCAAAGGGCGGGCCCTCTGTGGCCCTCAGAGGACCCGAGGAGGACGGGCCACCCTATTTGGCCCCATCGAAGGAGGAGGTACAGAGACTCTAAATCTTTCTATCTTTTCCGCTTTGAATTGCCTATTATCGTTTCCGGATTTCTGCTGTCCAATAATTATGTCCATCTGGGAGGAGCTGAATGCCCTGTGTGGCACAAACTATTTACCGGAGGTATCAACCTCCCCTATAGTGGGCAGAGACACTGACCAAATAAACTGCACTCCCCAGGTTGTACCTTTATCCCCCGAAAAAATCCTTCCTCAAGTTAACATACTGTCCCGGGGCTCAACCAGTAAAAGGAACCACGATGAGGCTAATAACGATCAAATGTGCTGTAGCCCCTCATTATCCCCCTCCAACCCAACTTTATTAATGACGGATAAGGCTGGGACTAGAACAAATGACTCTGTGTCGCCCCTCCAATTGACCCTACTGGCTCAAATCGAGCGATTGTTAAACTCTGCATTATTACCTCTAGTCACTAAAATCAACGATCTGGGGGACAGGTTGTCCAGTATTGAAAAAACAGTAAAAAGGATTTATCCATTACCTGAAAATACTGCTATACCTATATGTCATACTCTCTCTACCAACCTCAAAAAGGCTAAGTCCGTTGCAAGCAGGAAAGTTCAAACTCTTGATTCCCCTCTTACCACACCCACTCCAAGTGGTCGCAATGTTACTTCTAATCCTGTATATGTCCCTCACACAGCTCCTAGAATTATTCAAGAAAGAAGGCATCAAATTAATCTACCCCCTGAAGCTGCCCCATACGTGACTGTTCTCTCTGGGATCCCTGCACTTAATCAGGGCAAACTTGAAACACATCAGGACCTGCTGAACAAAGCCATCTTTTGGCTCCAAAACAACAGACCGTTACCACCTGCTCTAGATGGCGGAATTTTGAGCGTCAGGAGGGTGGGGTGGCGAGGTATGTTGCCCAAAGATATTCCGGGGGACTTGATATTAATTAAATTCAAACACAGGAACATTGTCCCCTACCTACGATCTTCCCAGCCCAAAATTGGAGATGGTCCCATCTGTATCTGGGACTTGTATGACTTTTATCCTAGCCCCCAACCACTGAATTATAATACTTGCTGAAAGGGGACTGTGTGCACTTTGTGTTATTACTTTGATTAGTTGACTCGTTTTTAGTTTGTTTTAAATAGTCGGTTTTCTTTTAACTTTGTAATGAATTGTCGAGTTATTTATGTATGTATGTATTTCTTTCTGTTGCTTTTATGGTTTTAAACTTAAAAACCGAATAAAGCTTATTTTGATTTGATTTGATTTGAGTCATTGTTGAAGAGTTTGAAGACCACATTACATAGAGACGTGGAGGCTGATACTTAAGCCTTGAATACATGACTTATAGAGATGGCAAACAAGGTGGCCCCCAAAAAACATAGTGGACAACTCAGATGCCTTCCGGTCCCTTGGATTTCTTCAAAACTGACAGCAGCAAGAAAATATGGTAAACATCTGGAAAGGCATTCGATAATGCATTATTCGCCGGAGGGTAAGGAGATCTGTGGTCTGGCAGTGAAGCATTATCACTGATCGATAAGGCAGGCTCAGACCACATTTTTCCTGAAAAGAATACTTTCTACATGTAATAGCTCCCATGATGTTTTCAATACAGTTACGCTTTTTCTCCAACCTGAGTCTCTTTCACAGCCTATTACAGCGTCAGCCACACTGTTTAAGTGTCTCTCAAATTTTGTGAAGGAGAAGACTGTCAAAATTGTGACCAAACTAATACTAAATAGGACTCAACATGACATTGAGATAACATCCTCTGGCAAAATCCATTAACCGCATTTTTAACTATGTATTCAATCTTTCAATTCAATCAGCTAGGATCCAATCTTGCTGGAGAGTAGCTAAACATATTCTCTTGTTAAAAAAAGTTATTAGCTGACAAAACACAATTGGCCAATTGTTTCCTAATTCATTCCTCCCAGCTGCCTCTATGATGCTTGAAAAGCTAATGAATGCAATCTATCCTTTTTCTTGGAACAGCATAAACTTCTTCACCCTTGGCAATCTGGGTTCAGACCATGACCCAGCATGGATATTGGACTGATTGAAGGGGCAGATTATAATACATTGACACTGGATCAAGGTAACCAGATCACCCTGATCCTGTTGGATTTATCAGCAGAAGTCTATACTGTTTCCCCACACCAATCTATTAAAACGTCTATAGGACATTGGTGCGGTTGACTCTGCGTTGGTGTGGTTCCACTAATTTCTGGAGAATTGCAGTCAAGCTGGCCCCATATTTCTCAGAGCCTAAAACACTTAAATGCGGTGTGCCACAGGGCTTGGCCTTGAGTTAAACTCTTTTTAATATCTATATGGCTCCCCTGGCCTCATAAGGGGAACCCTTTGGGGTCCATATTGTATTTTAGGAAGCTGATATTCAGCTCTTTCTCGGCAGCACTGCTCTGCTAAGGTCGAGGAGCGTTGCCCCCCTCATCCAGCAACCCAAAGAAAATAAAAATAAAATGATAATAAACCATGTGGTTTATTATGTTTTATTTTGTGTCCCAGGATCCTGGGAGCAGCACCAGGGGGATAACAGGCACCCACAGGAGTGGTATGCACTGTTATAAGTGCACATGACAGACTGGCAGACTGACTCAGGCCGGCCAAACCGTCATGCACACTTTGCATGTTCTCCACGCAGGCTGTATTACAGCCAGGTGGAGAACATGGCCAGGCTCCAGTCCCTGGCTGAGCACCAAATCACAACGCTCAGACCAATCACAGAGCGGCACTGCAGCACTGTGATTGGCTCAGGGGAGCTTCAGTGATTTCTGCTTCCAGCTGGGGCAGAGCGAGTACAGGATGGAGAGCGAGAAGCGACGCGGTGGCAAGGAGGTAAGTTTATATATTATTTTACTATCCCCTTGCCCCCCACCCTGATTTGTGTCAGCTGCCACTGCTCCTTCTTGCAATGGACAAGGATACCCCAGAGCCCTGCAATGCCTTTAAAAAATATTTACAAGCTGTTTTAAGTGGTTGTGGCCAGGAAACTTCAGTGTAACGCTGGGACCAGGAATGCTGGCGAGAATGTGGGTCGACCCCTCCCCCACTCACCGTACCAGTCTGGCACAGAATAGGGGTTTAATTTGATTCTAACCTCTCCATGCACTCACAGATCTCTACTGTAGTCGGGCCATGCTATACTTTATTAAGAGGGTTTTGAGACTGCTCCCTTTCCAGGCACAGGGGACAGGACTCCATGCTGTAATTATGTCATGCATCAAATATTATAATATGCTGTCCCTGGGTCTGCCGGACTATCTGCTCAAGAGATTGCAGATTGTTCAGAATGCAACATGCAATACCGAGGAGGAATGGGGGTGCAATTCCAGGGGGGAACTACATGTGCCTCCCCTGCATGCACCCCCAGGCCCAGTACTTCTATGTCCGCAATCATTTTCATGGCAGGCTCACAAAATGGCACCACCAGCTAATTCCTGGCCCTTTCTGCTGCGTGACTGCTGTGGGATCCAGGAACCCTGCGGACACGGCAGTTCTGTGACGTTCCGACTGCCACACTCATAATACGGCGGGCAGACCAGGAGTGGTGGTCGGACCCCAACCATGAGTAGAGCGGTCCTGAGGACCACTGTATTCATAATTAGGCCCTTAATATATGAGGGCTGCCACTTGACCACTTGTCAGGAGAGGTCCTTTGCATAGATTCTACCTGCGATGGTCTGACCCATTGCCAGTGTAATTCAAAGATGCTACATCTCGCCTGATGCTGATAAAGCTGAGCCCTGGAGGAAGGCCGCTACCACAGCGCATGTTTGCCCTTTGTAGGTAACACTGCATTCATGCCTCTGCTGATAATGACAGCTCTTACTGTCAACAAGGTATGCAGTACATATCTTCTCCCTAAGAAACTCTAGACTGCAAGTTGCTCTATTCTACATGCTCTCTTAACATAGCACATAGAAGGAGGTTTTAGGGTGTTAGGTTTCAGATGACATTTTAATCATGTTAGAAATTCTAATTTTATTCTCATTGATCACAACATGCCTTCTTGCTGTTTTTATGATATCAGGTGCTGTTATTTTAGATGTGCTGAGAAACAGGTTCACCTCTTTATCCCGTTGCAGCGATTGTTAGTAACCCAAAAGCAATAATTCTACTTCAACAATGTATTAGATGGGATTCTGCAGATCTACATAGTCTATGTTTCACATTCGGCTCTAATTCATTCTCGTACTTTCATTAAACTGAGTTAAGCTGTGTCGCCCATGGGTGAGAAAGTAAACCTTGTAGAACTACGCCAAAGTTGTAATTTACACAACTGCAGCTCATCCAATCACAAAGTTGGCAATGACCCTTACAGCTTGGGGTTATAGTAATTGCTTGCTGTAAAATATTCCTGTGGATGTGTATAAATAGGAAAGTGACCAGATCAACTAATAGGAAAACACAAGAAGATTAGGAACAACAAAAGTAAAAAAGTCATTGGAGGCAGGCATTTCAATACAGCAAGTCACACAGGAGCTCACTTGAGATTTTATATTTTATAGAAGGTTAGTATAAATCCCAGAGGGGGTGAACGGCAGACAAAATTTAAAGAATGAAAACTATATTCTGGATTGAATGTGTGGATGGCTGTTTTCACAAGGAATAAAAATGGCTAAGAAAACAATTAATCAGGTGTTGGTAGTGTCTCGCCTGAACTATTGTAATGTTCTTTATCTTGGAGTCTCTAAGGGCAGTATAAGAATGTTGCAGAGGGTGCAAAATCCTGCAGCCCGTATGCTCCTAAATATTCCTAGGAGCTCCTCTCTGGGCCCTGCCCTTTCTAAGCTCCACTGACTTCCTATTCAGGACAGAGTGGCCTTCAAAGCTCTATGCTTCTCTCACAGAATTGAAAAATTACAAGGTCCTCGATTTCTGTTTCCCCTGATCAAACTCTATCTGCCAAATTGCAGTCTTAGATCCTCGGGAACAGCTAAGCTGGCGATTCCCAAAGTGCACTGACCTCCAGTCTGCTTGCTACAAAAATGTGGAAACTCCTCCCCCTGGACCTTAGTATGCAGCCTTCAGAAGGGCTGTTTCATAGAAATTTGAAGACCTGGCTCTTCAGGCATTCCTTGGTCATCCAATAACTATGGCTGGCCCACTGTACACTCTGACTGACGGCTTACGAGAATTCCTAGAGCGGGGACACACCGTTCTGGAGTAACCAGTCGCTTTACAAATTTCTAAATAACTACACTTTTAACTAAAACTAGAATACTGATTTTCCCTGTAACATGATGTTCCACCAGCCTATGGAATGGATTCTTAAGGATGTTTTTTCATCTTGGACAGGAAATATGCGAAGGTGTGATAGAAAGTGTAAGAATGTTTTTCTTCTTTTTGGAAAATAATTTTCAAGAACTGTGCTTTGCTAAGTTTGTACACGTGTGAATTAGTATGTGACAAAACAGCATTTTGGGAAATAGGAAGTGTATTTGTGCCACGGCGAGGAGGTAACGTGACTTCGAATGGCTTGACTACTAAGATCAGGGCATACAAAAATGGTTTTCTGGAAAATAGGCGGTGGCCTTAAACATGCTTTATGGTAAACCTAGGTAAAGGTCAACATTTTTTTAACAAAATGATTAGGATTACAGCACTGTCATTCAAAAAATAATTGACCACATTGCATTAACCCCACAAGTTGGAGCGATATTAGTAATTCACATCATTATTCGACCTCTCTGCAGTAAAACAAGATAATTAAAGGATTGCATAGTTTTTAGTAGATAGATCGAATACTAGTTTCCTAAGTTGATGGGGTACATGGGATGCTTGAATTCCTCCATGTGTTTTTTTAATCATCTTCAGCTGTGATCAAATAAGGAGGAGTAATGCTAAATAATGATAAAGACCAAATTGCAACCATGGCTAATCTGAATACAATTAAAATATTAGTTATCAATTACCTGTTAACTAACATTCCAACAGTAATTGCTCAAATAAATTGTTGATAGTATGTTAGGAGGCTAAAGTAAATGTTTGAGGCTCTAGACCATGCACGTGTGGCAATGCGTAAAATATGAAGTCTTGAACAGAAGGTGGTATGACTGTTAAATAATATAAAAATGAAAATCAGGTCTAAGATAGCATCTGCACTAAGTACATGTGGAAGCTCAATGACTTAGTACAACCTCAAACCAAAAGCACAGAATATATCAACAATAATTCAACTGGAAATTAAATTATGCCATGAAGATGGTGTTCCACTTTCAGGTTTATCACAGATGATGCAGACCACTGGCGAAGGGCAGAGACATTTGATAACATTTTAATAGTAAGTGCAAGCACGCTGCATCTAAGAAATCATGGATTATTGAATAATGTTTGCTGGTGAACTCACAGTAAACAAAAAGACATTGAGGCTTATGTTTAGTAATTGACTCTCTCAGCGGTTCACACATGCTCTCAAAAGATAGGCTTTTTGAACAATAGGTCACATAGGAAAGTACAGCGTGAGGACATATTGTTCCATGGAAACGTTAGCTGATTTCTCGAGCAAGGATAAACTGGCTTTAGTTTAAGAACCTAATAAAGTAAAGAGACTATTGTGGGACTATATCAGTAAATCCTGTACTCTGGTTGAGGGCCACAGTAAAATATTTTTTACAAAAAATGTGTACTCACATAGGAGGAACAAAATGTACAAACAGTTTGATATATCCTAATTGATACATTTCTGATCTGTGGATTTTGATGGGTGTGGCTGCCATCTACTACATAAAGAGTCTGAGGAACTCAATATAAAGCTGATGAGTGGAATAATTTCAGTCACTGGTAATGACTGGCTGCATTCCAGTCAATCATTTGTTGGCCACTCTGCCACATTGCACAATCGATACTCTCTGTTCGGGCCTAAAAAAGCCAGAACCGGTCAAGGGGTGCTTGTGTTCTCATTTAGTCTGAACTGAGAGGTCAGCCTGACTGTTCATATTAGAGCAGGCTCAAGGCTGATTTGCGAATAGGGATGTATGCATATGTTCCTCCCTTCCAAAACGATGTATTTTAGCCAATAGGGTGATTCCTTTTTATGACACAGAACAATAGTCCAAATTCGTTTAAGTGAAAGTAGTTATTTTAGTTGCATTCACCACCTTATAGATCCATTGTGCATGCTTACACTCTTTTTTAACTCTTTTTTGGAATGTTTTTAAAAAAATGGAAACTGCCGACACGTGTTTCGCCCTATGTGGCATATTAAGCCAGGGCTTTCTCAAGGTTGTGAAAGAAAAAAATGCAATGAGTACAGAGTGTAACAAGGTGATGAGCCCCAAGAGGAAAAAAACACCAACAAGTGCTCAAGTGAGAAAGAGAGAATAAAAAATGGTATATTTTATTATTACCTAAAAATAGCAGAAAAGTGTTTTTAAGGAACATATGTGAAAAGGATCAGACCAGAGACTGTTTTTCAAACATAGACGGTGAGAAAAATCAGAAGAAGCAGGAAAAAGGGACATGTGTGAACAGAAGGGAAGAAGAAGAGGAGAAGAAAAAGAGAAAAGAAAGAAAAGAATATAGTGCTGGCAAGAACTTGTCTCCTACACTTTTATTCTAATGTCGTTGGAGCATTAGAACGATGTAAGGCTCAAGATGGTAATTTAAATAGACTATTAGAAGCCTCATGCTGTTGATCCCATAATAGTTGTTATTTACAGGCAATATTCACATAGAGTCTTAGGTGAGTTCACGCAAAGTAAGAGACATGACATGTGAGGGAATTTCTTACAATTAGTAAAAAGCTACAGTACCTAATCATTATGTTCAGAAGTCATAGAGTCTGAAGAAATTTAAGTACATTCCAGTTTGCTTCAAGTAACGAATAATAACATCCAAAATCAGGAGAAAAGAAGCATCTTTGAAGCAAGTTTATAATCATGAACAGTGGAATGCAACAGTTGTATAGGAGTTGCAGAAGAAATATACAGTAGTCTTTACACCATATGATCAGAGTTAAAGTACATCTCTAATTGCAAACATTAAGAATTGACACATAAATTATATTGCAACTAGCGAGAACCACATCGCTTATTCATATATCCACAAAAATCAATTGGGTAGTGTGATTATAAGCAGACGATCGCCTGTGAGAGCAAAACCGATTCACCTTAAGAACGTCAGTTCATTAAAAATGACGTGGAACAATGGTACAAGCGCAGCCATGTAAGTGCAGTCGGGCTATCATATTAAAGTGGGTATGAATGTATCAGGATGAGCCGAAAAAAGGAATAGTAGAATGTGGTAAGATTGAAAAGGAGGTCTGAGCGCCGTGAAAAACCATAAAAATTGTGAGGGCAGGGTCTGTTACTTGATGTACAAAAGATCAGCTAGCGACCGCCTTGAGAGTGCGGCCTGAAGAATGAAGCAAGTAAGTTGAAGTAAGGAGTGCAACAGAGGGACACTAAGTACTTCAACTTAGTGCTTCATTCTTCATCTCTTAAGTGGGCAAGTAGGTCTAAGCAATGCCAGGAGGGTGCAGAAGTGCTCCAACACACTTTTTTTTCAGGAAGGATTGTTTTTTTGTGTACATATTTTTGTTGTGAATAAAAAAAGAGAATAATATTTGCACATTTTCATTAAGCATACACTGTCATTGAGGTACGGTAACATGCATGAGCCACCAATGCTTCAAAAGTTGGATTTCTTTTCCAGACATATCACTGTCTATCTTAAGAATGTAAAAAACAATGAATATATAGTGTTAAGTATTTGTAGAATTTCTATTATTGACATTATATTAATGTCCTATACTAAACTATTTAAGATTTACTACTTTAAACTATATATATTTAGTAGAAAAACTATATTTTTGTATGCTTTTGGATGATATTAGTGGTAAATTATATTTTATTTACGATATTTTTGCACTTCTACCATTATGAATATAGGGACATGATATTATGGTAAATGAAATTTTTCACCCAATATTTGTGTCAATCGGTATTGACACAACATCCCTTCCACTCCCTCCCCTCCCCTTCACTCTGTCCCTCCTGCACTTAACTCTTTTTTCGCTTCCTTCCCGCCCATTTCCTTGGACTCTTTTTTAGCCTTACTTATCAAAGTTAAGTCTGGCTCCCCTGCCGATTGTGCCCCTGCCCGTGTGCTCAGAACTCTTTTCACCTCTTGCCCTACCACTCCTCTTTCCTTTCTTAATGCTTCCCTTTCAACCGGCTTGGTCCCCTCTTTATTTAAGTCTGCGATTGTTTTTCCCATCCTCAAAAAACCTGGGGGTATATTATCAAGGGGTTTTATCTCCGCATTTTTGGCTTTAAAAGCCAAGAAAGCGGAGATAAAATTATCTCCCTATTACCAAGCTGTCGCTAACACCAGTTAGCGACAGCTAATAGGAGATAGCGACCATCATGGGCCCCACTTTGCATGTCAGTGATATTTATCACTAATGATATGCAAAGTGGGCGTGCCAAGATGTTAGCGACTGGAAACAGTCGTTAACATCGCTATCTCCTATTACCAACTTTTGGAGATATTTGCGCTAAGCGCGAATATCTCCAAAAGCTAACACCTGCCCTGAGCAGTTCTTAGCCATGTTATCCAATGGGAGGTGGATAACATGGCTAAGAGCATTTGTTCGATAATGCATGAATATCGCTGACTTTTCAGCGATATTCATGCATTGCGGGCGTTTTTTATCGCATTTGCGATAAACCTTGCTAATAGCAAGGTTTATCTGCGATAAAAATCGCCGATGTGCGGCGATAATTTTTGTCTCTAAACAAGTTAGAGACAAAAATTATCGCTAGTTGTTGGTAATATGCCCCCTGGTCTTGATCCCTCCCTCCCTTCCAACTTCAGACCTATTTCTCTTCTTCCCTATCTTGCTAAAATCCTCGAAAGCTATGTCACTTCCTGTCTTTCCTCTTATATTGAGCAGAACAACCTCCTCGCTTCCCACCAAGCTGGCTTCCGCTCGGGCCACTCGACCGAGTCAGTGGTGCTCGCGGTCCTTGACGAGCTGAAGGCCAAGGCCGACACCAACTCTCCTCCTGGTCCTTCTGGATTTGTCTGCTGCGTTTGACACGGTCGACCATTCCATCCTCCTTGACCGTGTCAGCGCAGCGGGCATTCGGGGCCCTGCTCTTTCTTGGATCACGTCCTTTCTTTTTGGACGCTCACAAGCTGTTCACCTCTCTGGATTTTCTGCTTCTCCCCTCCCGGTGTCATGTGGAGTTCCTCAAGGTTCCTCTCTTTCCCCTCTTCTCTTTAATCTTTACATCCGTCCCCTTATTGGTTCTCTCCTCGATCTGGGGGTCTCTGTGTATAATTACGCCGATGACCTCCAGCTCGTTTTTGATCTTTCCTCCCCTCACTCCCTATCTTTCTTTCGCTCCACTCTGGTTTTCATTTCCGGGTGGATGGGCGCCAATCATCTCAAGCTCAACCCAGATAAGACTGAGCTTGTTTTGACTGGTGGCTCATCCAGCCCCTGGTCCTCTGTTTTTTGGCCCCCTATCTTTGGTCCCCCCCCTATCCCTGTTCCCTCTGTCAAAACGCTGGGCATTAGGGTCAGTCATGACCTTTCAATGCACGGCCAGGTTAGTTCTGTAGTGTCTTCCTGCTTTCTTTCCCTCCGTTTGATTCGTAAGATCTCCCGTTTTTTTCCCCTTGACTCCCTCAAAATTATCATTTCGGGCCTCATTAGCTCCCGCCTCGATTATGGAAACAGATTGTTCGTGGGTATTCCTGCCTACGAAACCCGTCGCCTTCAAGCAATCCAAAACCAGGCTGCCCGACTTATTTTTCACTTTCCCAAATCCCATCATATCACCCCTGTTCTCAAATCTCTTCACTGGCTCCCCGTTTTACAGAGATCCCTGTTCAAACTAGGGTGCCTAGTCTTTCGGGCTGTTGATCGCTCTGCCCCAGCGTTCATCAATTCCTTGATCTCCACTCACACCCCTGTTCGTACTCTTCGTTCGTCCTCCTCTGCCCTCCTCACTATTCCCCGTTTTCGCAAATCCCGCACTGGTGGAACCAGATTCTCGGTCCTTGCCCCCCGGTTTTGGAATTCCCTCCCTCTTTCCATGAGTTCTATCCCTATTTTTTCACACTTCCGCAAAGCGCTTAAAACATTCTTGTTTGCTCAGGCCTACCCCTGCTAAATTCCTTGGCCCTGTCTGTTCTGTTCAGTAGAGCTCTCAGCGCCAGGAAGCCGTTTGGCCACAGTGCGCTCTATAAATACTTTATTTCATTTAATTTCATTTCATTTCATTATTGTTTACCTCAATATTATGTCAATGATCGGTGAAACTACCACACACACCTTTCCATAAACATCTGAACAATTGGGAGGATAATAATACAATGCAGTCAGAGCACGCTGGCTGATGTTTATCACACAAGTTATAAACTGAAATGAAATGTTAACATTTTGAATGTTGCCCCAGCCACAATGAACCTGAAGGGTTCCCCAGGCCCAGAAATCACCCAGGTCATGCCACAGACCATGGCCATGATAGATCCTCATTCGGAAAATTTGTTGCAATGATGAAGTCTTCTCAAGAACTACAAACAACAGCCTTCTTTCCAGAGACTGCTTCCAGAGACGGTAGGGTCTCCTCCCTTTAGCATGCTCCAGGAGCCTAAATTCTAGGCCACATCAATGCTGTTTCACTTCCAACAAACAGTGGTATCCCATCTGGCCACTGCCTCCAACAAAGAATCCACCCAGTGACTACCACAGTTGCTGGAGACACTATTATCATGTAAAGCAACCATCTATTCCTCCTAAATATTGGTTCTAGAGCATATTTCTCAATGCAAGAATAATCATATGCATCCATGATCCATGACTTCCTCGATGAAAATCCACACCATCACAAACTCATTGAGTCCTAGTTTTCATAACACTTCTGAGTGAGATAGTGCAACACGTCTACCAAATAAATAAGAGATTCTAAAATGGCAGAAATGGCAGAAAAAAAAGAGAGTCAGAGGAACTATCCTCAAATATAACAGCTTACTCTCCTGCAGAGAAACACAAGACCCTGCATAATATACTTTTGAATACCTGCTGACAAATGTCTTATCTATATGACCACATTCTTTGTTTACAATTTACAATCACCTTCCATAAAATTGCATTTAACACTCAAAGGTAGACTTCATCAATGTTACTAAATGTGTCATCATGATACTAAATAGGCATCCATGTTCAGAGACCTAAATGTTTTGAGCCATGCGCCTATGTGCAAGACTTGTCTTAGGAACTAGACACTCTGGGTTTCACCCATCCTTCTGAGCAATCTACCCACACTGTTTGTCACTGCCTGAATCTCTTGTTTCACCTGGTAGCTCGTGTTCATGAATTACCATCTCTTATTTTGGTGTAATGATACTGTTGACTTTCTCAATGATGGAAATAGGGAATTCACACTCAAAATCTTTAAGCAGATAGAAGCTCCTTGTAATTGGCGTCCAAAAGTCCCTTCCCACCTTTGATGGTCATGGTTTCTCATAAATACATTTATGATCCGTATGCCATTAGCTAAATAATATGATTGCAAAAGGCAATCTAATTATTAGTCTTGATTTGGTACCCAATCAATTCTCTGTATACCAATTATGGCAATAACCTTGAAAGTGACATCTTGAGAGAAGCAAGTATTTGTCAGGGAACTGAGATGTTAAACACCAGAGAAGAGCCACTTCCATAATCATCAACAGTCAACAGTACGCACAATTACCGCTGGATATCTCTGTAGAATAGAAAACCTTTAATCATATGATACAGTTCAGTTCCCTGAAAAGCTCCACACTCTGTGAGTAGAGGAGAAAAGAGGTCACAGTCCATGCTTTTCTACTAATTTAACATTAATATTTCTTAAATATTTTCATTTTGTTCCCATTTAAATTTTCAAGACCCATTAACAAATGCCCTGGTTACTTACCGGTAATCTTCATTACACCAGAACCCTCCAAAGCAAACAATTCAACCTCCCATGCCTCCCATCCCTTCCCAATATGGCCGACCCATTACACCCTGACCTCTATAAGATGCGGGCCAGCACAACCCATCAGCCTGAAACTACCAAGTACAAACATGAAGTCGATAACCAGACAGGGAGGAGGGATGGGGACTCATGTGGCGAGGAAGACTATACTCTGAGTAATGAAGATTACCGGTGAGTAACTGGGGCATTACCTCCTCGTTAGTTTTCCTCGCCACATAACTAACAAAGTGAGCACATACCAAAGCCAGGCGACTTCATGGAAACTCACAAGAAACCAACGGACCAGAATGGGACACCCACGAAAGAGGGCAACCCCAACAGAACAGACGAGTGGAAGAACCACCCAAGAGAAAGGCAACCACGAGCAAGAAGAACCAGCCCGCTTCAGAAAGAAACCAGGAGGGCCGAAAACCCGGACCCCGAGACACAAAGTGCAGCCAGAAATTATGCCCTAACCAAAGGTCGAACGAGGACAGAGAAGGCACAGAACCAGACCTCACAGAGCCAAAAGCAACAGCAAACAGGCCCCAGAACAGAAAGCAGCAAGCCAGTCCAAACACAAACAGACTGCCCAATGGACAGCCAAAACTGAGAGAGAAGTAAAAGCCCAAACAGAGGAACCAAAGAAACAGAGGGTAACCCCACCACAGCGACCCAACTAAAAAGCCTTAGCAGCAAGAGGCACAGTCTGACCGAAGCCCATCCATACTGCACAGTGGACCACCAACAGCGAGAGAGTCGGACCACTCCCAATCAAATGACCGGAGGTGGAGAAGGAAACAAAACTCACCAGGCCTCGTGACAACAGAGTGCCGAAGCAGAGGAACCAGATGGAACCAACCCAGACCGGCAGGAGCCGCAAGAACGGGCAGAGGTGCAGACAGGAAACCAGAAGCCCACTCGAACAACAAAAATGAAGGTCACCCAAACCCCACCAGCAAAGAGAGACAGGTGGGACAAGGACCAAAGTCGCCCAAAAGATCCCCGGAAGGGAGTGCAACAGCAATGATAGAGCCCAGGCAGGCGCAATGCAAAACAGACCCTGGAGGCCACAGGAAACGACAACGAAGTGACCCGTCCGGGCCAACAGCGAAAAGTGGAAAACCCACAAGGCCGCCCACGGAGGCCGAAGAACGGAAAAAGGGCCAGGACCAAGGCCAAGCCCCAAACAGGAAGGTGGACGCCCACCTGGGGACCTCATGTACAAGAAAGCATAACAAACCTGGAAGAAAGGTGAATGCAGAACGAACGAGCGAGACAGCCCAGCACAGGGGCCAAGCAAACCGCCCCACAATGTTCCACATGCAACAAATAAGCCGCCGAGGCGAGCACCCAGGAGGCCAATTACACAACCAACGCCCAGGATCTACCCAGCAGAACAACCGAGATCTGACAGGAACCAGAGTGAACACAGAGGCAAGGCCACAGGCAGCAACACACCAAAGGCGAGAAGGACAGAAGAGTTGGGCGGAACAAGCCCAAGTAATGTCAACACCCCCAGGGATCAAACCCGAGCTGGCAGGCCCCAGTACCTGAAAACCAGGGACAAAGAAGAGGATACAATCCACACAGGGAGCGCCAGGCCCCGTCCGGGGAAGAAAACTGGGAGAACCAGCACCTCCGGACAATCACAGAAAAAAGCCAGCACCGGGGACACAAACTGGAAGAAAGTGACCGAGGCAAGGACAACACCACCCTGCCAAAAAACTCAAGGGGCAAACCCCGCAAACCCCCCGGAGAATGAGGCAGCGTACAAACCGCACAGGAGAGCAACAAGAAGCCCACGAGGGGCAGGGGCAAACCCCAAACAAGCCAAGCAACGGTCAACAGAAGGCAGATGAGAAATCCGCCAAAAGGTGTACCAACCAACCCAGCACAGACCGGGAACCCATGCATGCCCCACAGGCCAAAAAGCCGCCATCACCCGGGACGGGGAGACCAGAACACAAAGACCACCAGCCGTACTTGTAGACAGGGCGGGAAGGGAGCCATTGGGTCAAGAGAAAGGACACCCACGGGAACAGGTGATGTCGGGAAAACCCACAGAGCACCGGGACCAACCAGACGGGGAGGACCCCCAACAGACAGACCGGGCAAGCACCGCCAGTCACCAAGGCACAAGGATCCCAAAACCACCCACCCTACGGAAGAATCTTACCAGGGTAGATAACACAGACATGAACAGCCGGGGGGGCTACACAAAACCAGACGAAGGGGGAAAGACACCCAAGGAAGAAGATCAACCACAGAGCCACAGCACATGGGACCGAACCGCGGAGCCCTACAACCAACAACTGAAGTGACCCATCAGTGGTAACAGAGCCCTAACCCCCAGGAAGTGAGGAGAAACAGGACCAGGAAGAGGTTAAGGGAAGCCCGCCGACCCAAGAAGCAGGAGGAGGAGGGAATGCCACTGCTGCGGCCCATGGCAAGAAAAGCAAGACTCCAGCAACAGGAGCAGAAGCCAAAGCCCACCCGGAGGCTACAGAAGCAGCCCTGAGAAGGAAGAACAGGAGCAAACAGAGGTCTGCTTCCATCATACATGCAGTCACCCACAGCCGCCGGAATCCCGGAAGGCCACATCAACCAGGACCGACCAGGACAGACCCTGCACAACAGTAGAGGGCAGGTGGGGACAGGAGTATACAGGATGGAAGGATCACAGGATCAAAACCCGGAAGTGAAGCCTGGGAAGGGGAAACACACACCCCACCAGGCCATAGATCTAAGAATGTGCGATCAACCAGCACATACACGGCAAAACATACAGCTCAACAGGAGGAGTGGAGTACCAGCCCATGGAATTCAGAAGAAAGACAGATCGAGAAAACACCCGGAAGGGCCCAACAGCATATCAAGCAGTGCACGTAATTGGGTATATCACCTGGGAACCTTACGAGCACGGACACCCAGAAAGGTATCCTGGCACCGAAGAACAGAAGTCTACTGTCACCCAATGGCGCACAATCAACAACCACAGAAGAAAGAAAGCTGAGTGGCCCCAAGAGGAGAACTTGTGACCATGAGTATGAACATAGACCTCCACAGCGGAAAGCAGTGGCAGGATACCCCAGAAAACACTAACACAAGATAACAATGACCCAACGTATGGGGAGATTAAGTGATGTGCTCAGAGTCACGGGACGTTGAGTGTTGGTGCCGATACTAGAACTCAGTTCCCCAGCGTCAAGGTCGTCCGCTCTAGCCCTAATGCTAGCCTCACCCCGCAAAAATCTCATCACAACGAACGAAAAGCCGGGAGGTAACAGAGACCTAGCGCAGCGACAAGTGGGAGAGATCCCTTAGGAGATGTAAACAAACATAAATAAATGAACATAGAACACTCACCCAGAGGATGTGTTTCCACCTTCCAGCACAGGACCACCATAACCCCAAAACAACGTAATTGTGGAGCCTTTGCACACCACCACTGCAGCCGCAAACAAAGCAGTCCGGCTTGCTGGGGAGAATGAAGAGCTGGGCACAAGACGCCCCAACATAACCCGGATGTGCAAGATGAGTGCATCACCACGGAGAAGGCCGCAGCCCGCACCCTACGCCATGCCCCCCAGACAGGAACAACACCGGCTCACAGATGGAACTCCCAGACCGGAACCCTGGTCAAAAACCGGTAGAAGCCGCTGCCAGATCCGCCGCACCTGATGGACACAGCCCTGAGTGAAGCCGGGGGAGTCAGGCCCCGCCCCTCGGAGGCCATCCAGTGAGGAACTCCCGCTGTTACCCAATGGCCTTACCAGGGTAGAGAAGCCAACAGCTGGGCCCCATCCAACGGAGGCTGGGAAAAACAGGCGGGAAGAAAAATGGCACCCTTCACGTCGCTGAAGTACAGGTCATGACTCCATGAGGGGACCCGAGTAGCACCAAGGAATGTACCCACCCCGGCATCAGAAGGCAAGCCGTGGAGGCAGGGACATGGGGCGCGGCCATGAAAATGGAGGTGGGCCCCTCGTCCCGACACCCAGGTAACCCCTTGACGCCAGCAGGAGGACGGCAAGCCAGATAAACTCCCCAGGAGAAGCCCGTGCAGGGCCGCAAGCGAGGAAAACCCCCTACCCCAGAGCCCGCAAAAGCATGGCCGGAACACCACAAAGCTAGGGGTTGGGAATTCCCAAGAGCAGCCACAGGGAATGAGACGTGGACGAGAGCGTCTCGCCACAGGAGGCGGCAAAAGCGGATGCAGGTCGAGTCGGGCCAAGGGAAACCTGAAACAGAGCCACTCATGGATGCCAGGTGTGAAACCGGGGCCTCAGACATGCAAGCATGCACTCTACCACTGTAACTGTGGTAGCCCAAGAGAGCACACAACCAGGAATCGAAAACCTGATATGCAGGGAAAGAGTCAGAGGCCTGAACCATAGGGCCAAAGAGACAAGCGTAGGGAAAACCTATCAATGTCACACGCGCCCACCCTGAGAAGCAGCGAGTCAAAGGGAAGCCCGCAGCCCTCCTGGGAGCTTTAAGTACTCCCCACCCGAGCCTGCCTGTGACAGGCCACCAGAAAGCAGGGCCCAAATCCTAGAACTCGCTAAAGCAGGGCACAACGCAAAAATGGAGGGGGCGCAGGGTAGAACAAACTCCCACGAGCCCACAACTACCAGAGCCCGCTAGAGCAGAGCTGTGAACCCAAAGGGTCAGTGCGAGGGCCAGAAGGAGGGGGAACCAGTGTGTGAGCCCGCTGGAGCAGGACCTCCCACCAGGGCACCGGGACCTTCTGGAGCCGGACCTCACCCCAACTTACCTGAAACACGTTCTGGAGAATCTGCAGCGCAGAACCAAAAAAACAGGCTGATGGGTTGGGCCGGCCTGCCTCTTATAGAGGTCAGCGTATGACGGGTCGGCCACTTTGGGAAGGGATGGGAGGCATGGGAGGCTGACTTTTTTGCTTTGGTGGGTTCTGATGTGGAGCGGAAGCTCACTTTGTTAGTCATGTGGCGAAGAAGACTAACAAGGAGGTAATGCATTTATGAGTGTAAGAAATAGTACAACGAAGTACCACCTCACATACTCACAAATGATTTTGTGAATGGGCCCTATAGTGCTTAGATCTCAAGGCAGCTGCTAAGCCACAGCGGCACAGACACACTTCAAGACATGCCATAAAGGTTTTTTAACCCTACTTTCCACTTATGTGCACCACATTGAACCTAATAACTGTTCATCCAGAGAGATGCAGGGGGTCTTTCAATATTCAAGTTTGTACATCCAGGAGCAGTCTGTCCATGCATTCCAAGGAAACTTACTGAAGTACTGCAGAGGTAAGACAACTCACATCCTTTCATTTACTTGTGAAAAGAAGATGCACCACTCTTCACTTACCTCAGTCTCCATTAGGAAACTTATATTAATTACATGAGGCCAACCCTGCCTCCTATGCCATCTCATCTCTTGCAGGTTACATGCCTATAGACAGCCTGCTGACCATCACTCATAGCCGAGTTATCTCCTGTAGGCTTGCCTACTCCCAAGGATTCCCCACCATCCTTGCATGCAGAATTGACAGCATGCACTTGGTACAGCAGCATTAACTCACTGTCCCTTGCAAAACGTTAGCAGGCGGTCATTAATGCATGCTGCGCGTCACTAAAACACTAAAGCTAATGCACATAGTCAGCTCGTGTGTCTTAGTTGCTTTATTTCATGCTGTGCTGGAGCGTTGAAGTGAAAGAGCGTTTCATGCAGGAATGATACGATGCACAAGCCTTAAATGAACAGATTAACACAGTGATATAATCAGGGTTTGTTAAAACAGCAAGTGCAGGAGCCAAACATGACAGTTTTTGTAAGCATTTACAGTGCACAAAGTAGGTTAATCATTGTTTTGAAACACTGCTCTTTATTGCAGTATAACTTCAATATTAAATGGTGTTTTTGGGAAATGCCCATTTGGCCAGGTTTCTGTGGTACTTTCAAAGGACTTTTTATGCATGCGTTGTCACAAGTACACAAATCTTAGTTAGACAATGGCCACAGATTGTTGTGCGTTTGTTTTATGTCAGGGAACCGTTGTGCCACAGATGGCTGTGACACTTTTTCAGTTCTGGTATTCTTTAGTTTTACCTCAAAAAGGTTCAAATATAAGAGACATTTTAATGAAAGCTGATTTGTTCGAAATCACATAAGCAAAGAGCACCTTACAAGGACCGACGGGTTAGTCATCTGTTTTAATTATGCTAATTGCCAAGATCTTGTTAAAGGTGATACCGCATGCCGTCCACATGGAGTGTTGATGATAACCCTTAAGAATTAGGCTTCTTGTGATAGGATTTGCTTTTCGAAAAATATTTCTGTGGATGTTTATAAATGGGGAACGTGCCAGTGACTTCAAGCAATGAAAATACAATGGGATTAGGAACAACAAAAGAAAAAATAACCAGAAGCAGAGATTCAAACACTGGAGGTTAAACTGGTGAACAATTCAAGTTTCAGAATTTATAGGTTATTGGTCTGAATCTTAGAGGTGTGACTGGCAGAATAAACTGATAGAATGGAAGCTATTCTGGAATAAATGTTTGTGTAGCTATTTCCACAAGGGAATGAAAAACTAGAATTAATGTTCCCTTTAACATGTAGTTCCAACATTCCAGGGTATATACCCGTAAGGATGTTAACATGCCATGTTAGACAGTGATGGGATGATAGAAAGTGTAAGACTTTTTCATTTCCTTTTTGTAAAATACTTTTAAGAACTATGGGCATATATACAAGACACAGGAACGTCACTTTAAATGATATTCCTTTGGTGATATGGGTTTTCCCTTTTTGACAGGGCAGCGTTAAGCTACATTAAGTAAATGAGGCACCCTTTCACGCAATACTTAGGGGTCGATTACAATGCCCTTCGTAAAGGCTCCAAATCGGATTCGGGTCTTCCGGGTACCCAAGGGACTTCTCTTTCCAACCATGCACAGTTTGGCAGGCGCCAAGGGGTGCCCGCCACAGGGTGCACGAATTTCCCCAACCGCCCCTTTCTTCAATGGGAGCCTGTGTATTCGGTCGGAACACAGGCTCCCATTGAAGTCAATGAGAGTCCGACTGAATCGTATCCTGAAGCACCGTAACCAGTCGGTCGGACTCCTCGGATCCAATTCGGACTGAATCAGTTAGAATGCTTTCCGACTGGCATCGTAATCTACCCCTTAGCGTGAAAGGGGCTAGCAATGGGTGTTGTGGTGGGAGTTCCACAGCAGCACCCACTGATTTTGATGCAGCCCCATATTTACAAGGGTGGCTTAAATATGGGGTAGCGCCAAAATTAAGACCAGGGAAAACCTTGTCTTACCCTGGGAAAACGAGGAGAAATGTTTAATTTCTCCTCATTTTTGCTGTTTTCATGTGTGCTGCGTTGTGCAGCACACATAGAAACAGCAAAATGCCGTTGATTATTTATGGGCAGAGGGTGTCCGTTACTGCACATAAACTATCATTAAAAAAATGACTTTTTGCAACTTCTGGGTGTACTGCATTAAGCAGCACACATATAAGTTACAAATCACCATTTCAGATTGTTTATGTGCAGGAAGGGACACCTTCCTGCACATAACCAATCATTCCCCTCAACTGCTCTACAAGCACTGCCTATCGTTGGCACTTGGTAGCTAAATTAGCATCAGCACAGGGGAAACATAAGCTGTTTTTCCGCCCCGCAGACACCGCGATGGTGCCACCGCCCGACATCTTAATGGACCCCTTTGTGTTCAGGGCCTCAGTTAACATCGTTGCCACATTTGCATGCCCTAGAGATACAAATGTTTACTCTAACCTGTTAACATGCTATCAGCTAGTGCTTACCAGCTTTTTCCGGCCGCGAGCTGCGGAAGTCACGTCCGCCATATTACGATAGGTAAACACAGGTCATTTCCCGTCTGCCACGGAGCACCGCGTACCGTCAACAAAGTGCGCCCGGCACCGCGGTGGTGACAGCCTATCCAGACACACCACCGTGCGGAATGACGTCCGCCCCGCTCCACATATTAGGATGGCCAAAACAAGTCGATGCACCGCAGCGGAGACCCCGCCTAGCGTGAGCTGGCGGAAACTGGATAGCGGAGCGTGACCTGAACGCCATGAACCCAGCCCACCATATGCATCCGGTGATGTTCCTCCTCCAACACTACCGCCAGATGGGCCGCCGCGGATGCCACTGCAGGTAAGCAACTACATGACCATACAAACACAACACACACGCATGCACAGGGTCCAAGCACCACACTGACACCCTGCGGGGGTCACAACATGTCCACAAGGACACACACACATCACCCACCTGACAACATGGCACCCCTCATCTTCTGTACACAAATCCTCCGTCGACCAGCAGCAACGTCCCGTTCCCGGTCACGTACCCGCCGTGGTCCACACATGCGCAATATGCAGAAGACAGGGCCACTCCAAGGCATGGGCAGGGCACAAACACCACAGGTATACACCAACCCAAATCACACTGCAACACACCCCACCAAGTCACAGGCCAGGTGCACATCCCATGCACTCCCATGCACACCAACAAGCACTGCAACAACAAGCACAATACACACTCACTGCACCACACAACACACAACCAGGTAGACAGACACTGCAGCAGTGGCTGACAAGGATCAAAAACCATCAGTGCCACACACACAGAAGGCATACAATCCTAGCCAGCACATACACACACACACACAAACACACACCCTGAGTGTAGCCACAAACACAACACACACACAGGGTTGCCTCCAAAAATGCATGCTCAACAACAACATACAAACACAACAGGAACACATACTGAACTCCAACACAAACATATATACCCTGTCAGCCATACTGGGGAAAGGCAAAGGGAACCCTCACACAACATGAGCACAGAACATGAGCATTCAGGGACAAAACACACACACCAAAACACATATCACACAACCCACACTGCCATATCAAAGCAAACACAGAGGCACACTAAACACCAGTCAACAAACACCACATGACAACAGGGAATGCACATCAGGCAATGGCAGGGCCACATACATACATACAGCACTGCATGCACAACAAGCAGTGTGTGCATAACAAGCACAAAAACTGCACACAGACATGAATAACACAACCACATCACACACCCCACAAACATGCACAGCACAAATACCACAGGTACAATTGCCATCACAGATTACACCATCATCAGGTACAGTATGGACAGTAGACCCTGTCACCCCTGTGTAAAAATATGAGGCCTGCTAAGAGCTTGGCAATGTTGAAGTGAGACATGGACCATGGTGCACAGCCAATCAAATGCCAAAACCAAAACTACTTAATTCAGCAACGACACCGACAAAACACACAACATGAGTGACTGTATTTATTCACATATTGCTAAGATGTAGCAGTACAACATTAGTAGTCAACAGCAAGGCACATAATGATGACCAAAAGCAAGATACTATGCACAGTACAAATACAAACAGGGAGGCCACTGTCCATTACACAGGTGAGACAGCAAGTACATGAGAGGCTGCACAGGGGAGAGTACAGCACAGCAGACCAACAGGGCCAGAGTCCATGGCAGGTGTGACAGCAAGTACATGAGAGGCTGCACAGGGAAGAGTACAGCACAGCAGACCAACAGGGCCAGAGTCCATGGCAGGTGAGACAGCAAGTACATGAGAGGCTGCACAGGGGAGAGTACAGCACAGCAGACCAACAGGGCCAGAGTCCATGGCAGGTGTGACAGCAAGTACATGAGAGGATGCACAGGGGAGAGTATAGCACAGCAGACCAACAGGGCCAGAGTCCATGGCAGGTGTGACAGCAAGTACATGAGAGGCTGCACAGGGGAGAGTACAGCACAGCAGACCAACAGGGCCAGAGTCCATGGCAGGGGAGAGTACAGCACAGCAGACCAACAGGGCCAGAGTCCATGGCAGGTGTGACAGCAAGTACATGAGAGGCTGCACAGGGGAGAGTACAGCACAGCAGACCAACAGGGCCAGAGTCCATGGCAGGGGAGAGTACAGCACAGCAGACCAACAGGGCCAGAGTCCATGGCAGGTGTGACAGCAAGTACATGAGAGGCTGCACAGGGGAGAGTACAGCACAGCAGACCAACAGGGCCAGAGTCCATGGCAGTGGAGAGTACAGCACAGCAGACCAACAGGCCCAGTGTCCATGGCAGGTGAGACAGCAAGTACATGAGAGGTTGCACTGGGGAGAGTACAGCACAGCAGACCAACAGGGCCAGAGTCCATGGCAGGTGTGACAGCAAGTACATGAGAGGCTGCACAGGGGAGAGTACAGCACAGCAGACCAACAGGCCAGAGTCCATGGCAGGTGTGACGGCGAGTACATGAGAGGCTGCCCAGGGGAGAGTACAGCACAGCAGCCCAACAGGGCCAGAGTCCATGGCAGGGGAGAGTACAGCACAGCAGACCAACAGGGCCAGAGTCCATGGCAGGTGTCACAGCAAGTACATGAGAGGCTGCACAGGGGAGAGTACAGCACAGTAGACCAACAGGGCCAGCAACACACCCAGGTCGCAAACAATGGTCTTGACTAGCACACTTGTGTGGGGCACAGGCGCATGAGTGTGTTGACAACTCACTCCTGGCTGTCATGCGGACTGGGACCTGGCTGTGTTTTGTGGACAGCAGACCCACTTGACTGGGGTGACAGAGGCCCATGTGATGTGGTAATAACAGAGGGCCTGCAAGGTGGAGGGCTGTGTGGACCAGGTGGCACAGTGGCACGTGGAGGTGGAGTCATGCACACCCCTGACACAGTGTGGGTGGGAGAGGTTGGAGGGGTGCCCTTCCACTTTTTGGGAACATGTAATGTCTTCACTGTCTTGGGGTTGATGGGAAGTGGTGGCACAACAGGCACACACATTAACTGTCCCACATCAGGGGCAGACACTGGCACTCCCTCTGGTGATGTGCTTGATCCTGCAGAACGCTTGGGCTGGCTATGCCTCTGGACCACCTTACCCTCTCTGGAAGGTGTACCCCCTACAGTGCCCACCTTCCCACTTCCCCCAGGGGTGGTGTCTACAGTGCCCTCCTGTCCCTTCTTGCCAGGGCTGGCCACAACACTGCCCTCCTTTTCCTGAATCACTGGTCTGGTCACAACACTGCCCTCCTTTTCCTGAATCACTGGGCTGGTCACATCACTGCCCTCCTTTTCCTGAATCACTGGGCTGGTCACAACACTGCCCTCCTTTGCCTTAATCACTGGGCTGGTCACAACACTGCCCTCCTTTGCCTTAATTACTGGCCTGGACACAACACTGCCCTCCTTTGCCTTAATCACTGGCCTGGACACAACACTGCCCTCCTTTGCCTTAATCACTGGCCTGGACACAACACTGCCCTCCTTCGCCTTAATCACTGGCCTGGACACAACACTGCCCTCCTTTGCCTTAATCACTGGCCTGGACACAACACTGCCCTCCTTTGCCTTAATCACTGACCTGGATACAACACTGCCCTCCTTTGCTTTAATCACTGGGCTGGTCACAACAGGGCTCTCCTCTGTCTCAATGACTGGGCTGGTCACAACAGGGCTCTCCTCCACCTGCCTTGATGTACTTTGTTTTGGGGTTGATGTGGTGGGTGGTTGTGTCCCTGTGCTCTCCCCAGATGTACCCATGACATGCCACACATCCTCTGTGGGCATAGGAGAGTCAATTTCTGGTGATGCCTCTGCAGCATGTGAGCCTGATGTCTGCCACAATGATCTTCAGGCCTTGCTCTTCTGTGACTTTCCCTTGTCTGTGCATATTGGGGGGGCCCTGCTCTTTTTTGGGGATGGAGTCTGTGGACGGGATTGTTCGGTTTGGGTCTGACGTGTGCTCCTAGTGTTGTAACGTTTAGGTGACGTAGGTGCCAAGTGGTCACTATCATCTGATGTGGCCACTGAATGGGTGGTCGTCACAGGCACCTGAGCTGCAATGGGAGCATGTGCATGTTGGAGGGCTGATGTTACTGTGGCTGACAATGCCTGGACTGTACGGTGTAGCCCACCGACGTCAGTGTGTATGCCCTCCATGAATGCAATCACCTGGCCTAATTTGTTCTCGTGGGCACTGAAGGCATTGAGCAGGGCGGTCTGGCCCACGCAATGTTGGCGCAGGAGCTCTACACACTGCACTGAGGGCAGCAGTGGGAACAGGTGCAGGGGCAGCAGTGCCATGTGTGAATGTCACTCGTCCCCTCTTAGTAACACGGATACGGCCAGCACCAGAGGAAGTGGATGGGAGGCTGGGCACTGGCCGCTGGGTGTCAGATGCTACAGCAGACTCCCCATCCCCTGTGCCTGCTAACATGGATGCGTCCCCGCTGGCATCAGATGAAGTGGTACTCTGTGTCTCAGCCACAAATTCCTCCTGCATACTCCTGTCACCCTCAGATGCGCTGGTGTGCTCAGTGTCACTTGGCTCTGTCTCACTTGGCTCCGCTGCCACTGTCGTGCTGGTCTCGCCACCACTTGTTTCTGGATCATGTTCCGCCGTGGTATCTTGCGATTCTGCATTAGTTAGAGAAACAGGGTTGTGTAAGTGTCATCATCTGGCCACACGATTTCAGATCAATGCAGCACAGCAGAGGCCTAGAGCTACATGGTAACCACCACACCCTGCAATCACTGTGCAGCTACACACTATATAGACCAAAACAGTGCCTGTCATGCAGGCAAACTGCCAGGAGTGAGGCATGTCGATGCCACACAGCACTACACCCTGCCCGTGGATGGAGTGCCCCCACCCCACATTGACCTGCCCCATGGACATGATATGGCCACAACACTCATCACCACTGACAGCCCTACAGGGAACCAGAGGGGACCACACACACCTGTTATGACTACACATGCCACAATGCAAACTAGGCCATAGCAAGCACCATGTGTCAATCTGTGTTCACATTGTCGTCGGATGTGTGGGCCTCAACCATCATGGTGCATGCAAAGTAGACAGACATGGTGTCACAATCATTAAGTGGACACTGCAGTTTGCCACAATATGGACTCCCCACGCCATCCCAATGAAGAGTGACCATGTGGCCACAATAAATCTGTCAAGGATTGAGAACTGCAGGCAGGAGCAGCACAGTAAGGCCATGTTGGCCAAATGCCTCATACAGGCACACATCACAGTCGCCACTCACATCACATATCACAGCATGGCAACACACGCACATCACATGTGTCACCGCTGCCACAGGCCCTGTACACATGCATCCACTCCCAAACAAACTCTCCCTCCCCAGATACTCACCATCTCTGTCTTGCTGCTGATGCCCCTTCAGACGTGCATCCAGGTCTGGATTGGTCACTGCCAGTATGCTTCCCATCAGCGGAGTCATGGTGCGCCGTGCCAAACGCCCTGTGCGTGGTAGCATCCCCAAGGTCATCTCTGCCACTTGCTTAGTCAGCCGGCTGATGTCATCCCACCTCTTGTGACAGTGTGTGTGTCGTCTGTTTGATACCCCCAGGGCTCGCACCTTTGCAGCTATGGCCCTCCACACGGCCTTAAGTTGGTGTACCTTGAACTGCAGGTATGAGAGTAAAGAAGGGCAAATGAACATTTACAGAATGTCAGATGTCAGCATCTATCAGTACTGCAGCCAGACACTGACTCAGGACTCACAGTAACCTCCCTCCCTCCAGAACTGGGGGTACCCTCACAAGGGCACTCCCCATGGCATAAACATTAGTGAATGCATGCACACATTGTGGTTCCTAGTCTCCATGATATTCACACAAATGCATGTTTCCTCAACACAAATGCATCGACAGCAGTGTGTAAGTCAGAGATTGTACAGGGCACTGATGGGGCATATCTACTATTCAGTGTGAAGTGACTGTAGCAGGTAATTTGGCTGATGTTCAACGTTTGGCTGTGCAGCCACTGAACCAACTTTGTGGGTCCCACTGACTCTGACTACAGGGGTACCCTGAAATGTCCTCACAAACATTCACTGTCCTGGCATCTAAATGGCTAACAACCGTTGGGTCTGTATGCCTGACAATGTAACACACCCCACTCACACATACGAGTACAGGCCTAGGAAAGAGTCACATTGCAACACACACAGTCCCTCCACCTGGAGACAGCTTGTATGTCAGTGTTTGTCATCACCCCACATCCCCAGGCATTTACTGCAGCATCACGACTACACGTCTGACACCACCCTGCCCTACAGCTTCCTTCATGGTGACTTACCACAACATTGGGACCACCAAACAGCCGTGGGTACTGGGCCAGTACCTCGTCCAAAAGGACATCCAGCTCCTCACTCGTGAATGGACTGGCACGGATCTTATCTGTACTTGACATCCCTGTGGATATGGCAGACCTGTGGTGGGAGTGAGTTGTGAGGTGTTCCAGGCAGCAGGCTCTTGAGGCAGCAGCAGGAGATGGTCCCAGGCAGCAGGCTCTTGAGGCAGCAGCAGGAGATGGTCCCAGGCAGCAGGCTCTTGAGGCAGCAGCAGGAGAGGGTCCCAGGCAGCAGGCTCTTGAGGCAGCAGCAGGAGAGGGTCCCAGGCAGCAGGCTCTGTGAGCAGTGGAAATGTGAGGCTCACTCCCACAGATTTATAGCCCCCTGGGGTCGTTTGGAAGCTTAAAACTGCTACAATTGGTTGTCCGGGTCTGCCTCATTCAAAAGCATCCAATGACCGCCTCCGCGGTAGCGGAGCACACCTTTCGCGATTTTCAAATCTGCTTCATGCCACCGCGATCATCGCTGCCATTGGCTGAATGCAATGCCCCATGGCGGTGATGCAGCGCCGGGGCCAGGTGGTAGGTACCGCGACTCATGCGGCAGAGCATACCCACCACCATATACACATGTCCATATGCCAATGGCTACCTAGGCTGGGTAGATGGTGGTGCTGGGCTCACACCGCCGGGGCCAGCGGTAGGTACCGCGACTCATGCGGCGGAGCATACCCACCGCCATATACACATGTCCATATGCCAATGGCTACCTAGGCTGGGTAGATGTTGGTGCTGGGCTCACACCGCCGGGGCCAGGCGGTAGGTACCGCAATTTCTGTTACTTACAATTGCTATGTCCGTCGTGGACACTGTATCAGTACCCAGCAGCAACATGGTGCAGGGCACAGCCTTGTACACACAATGCCCTTCTTCCATGTCAATCCCACACTTTGGTATGTGGTCCCTGCCATGTTATTTGTGCATTTGTTTATTGATGATGCTTGACACTCTGACTACGAGATGGTAACAATGATGTACATGTGATCAATGTGATGTGTGTCTTTGCTGACCTTGACAAGGCTTGTGTCACTGTATGGTATAGTCCCAGACTGGTGCCTTCACATCAGCTCGTGCACACAACAGACATTTTTCATGCTGCTGTGATGTATGTGTGGACTGATGTATGCAGGCTTCACATAATGCATAGAGCTGTGACAGGCACAGCAGATGGTCATGGAAAAGTCATGTTTCTGCAAACACATTTGCGTATGTACCAGCAACTGGCGGGCACATGTGACATGTGTTGTTCTGCTTGTGTGCATTCACATTGACCAATGTGTCGGTGGCACTTGGCTATGGTTAGTGGAGATGTGTGCCCACTGTGTGTATCATAAGGACACATATGTAAGCTGATGTGCAATACAGCTCTCAGGCAGTGTTTGTTTTAACATTACATAGTTGTTGGCATGTTCTGTGACCATCTCATGATGGTTGACCCTGACTTTTTCTATGTCGCAACTAGAAGAAGGCCAAATCCCCTACATCACCTGACAGTGCTGGAGGACATTGAGAATGTTGCAATCATTTGCAAATTCCGCCTGGATAGACCAACACTGAAAGTCCTGTGTGATCTTCTGGAGCCCCACCTGCAGCCTCGACGTCACTATCCAACTGCTTTCACACCCACATACAAGGTGATGGCAGCCCTTCACTTTTTCACAACGGGTTCCTTCCAGGAGACCATGGCTAGCGCTGGAGGGATGTCGTAGCCCATGTTCAGCCAGGTGCTGAGGGATGTTCTTGCAGCCATGATGATATATAGGAATCGCTACATCCATTTTACGAGGTGGGAGCAGAATTGGCCGGTGTGAAGGGTGACTTCTATCCTCTTAGGCGCATCCCACATGTTGTAGGTGCCATCGATTGCACGCACGTAGGTCTGGTGGCTCCACAGGCAACAGAGCACATATATAGGAACAGGAAACATTTCCATTCAATCAATGTTCAGGTGGTGTGCCTTGCGGACATGACCATTTCACATGTGTGTGCAAAGTTTCCAGGCTCTGCACATGACTCGTACGTCTTGAGGAACAGCATTGTGCCCCGACTGATGGAAAATCTGCATCCCGAGCGTGCTTGGATTGTGGGTGAGTATGCCTACAGATTTGAGTGCTGTGTGTTACCTGATGCACTCTGGCCGTGCAACATTGCAATGTGTGTTTGTCATTCACAGGTGACTCTGCATATCCCAGTAGGCCATGGCTGTTGAGCCCACTGAGGAATCCACAGAGCCCAGCTGACAACTGCTACAATGAGGCCCATGGCAGGACCCGACGTGTTATTGAGCGGACTTTTGGGCTGATGAAGTCAAGATTCCGCTGCCTTGACAGGACAGGAGGTGCACTGTCATACTCGCCTGGGAAGGTGTGCCAGATCGTTGTGGCATGCTATATGCTGCACAACCTGGCCATCCACAAGGGGATCCCTCTGCTCCTGGACGATGATGAGGAACCAAGACCTGCACCTGCTGTAGGACCTGCGTCCAGTGATGAGGACAGTGGAGAGGATAAAGGAGTAGACCTGCGGCAGCAGCTCATTGAACGCTACTTCACTTGAATGTGGGTGACGAGGTACAACGTGTAAATTGTCTGGTGTGGTTGATGTTGTTGTGAAGGGCTATGCGCAGATGTAACAGACAGGCACACGTTCAGTCACCTGTGTGTGGTTAAAGTGACATTGACGTTCCATATGTGAACGTATGCAGGACCCTATTTGTTCACACCTGCAGCCCATTGTCTAGTATGCCTGTAGTGTCTTGTGTATGTTTTGTGTAGTGTTCTGCCTGTGATTCCACAATGTGACCAGTGACTGTTGTTCTGTTATGTCTCCCTAGGTGCTACAGACGAATCCTGCACTACATACTGTACATCATTTGGACACATCAAGGACATTGTCATCATTGTAAATATTGCAATACAAACGATACATCACAAAAACTGGTGCATCAGGTATTTTATTTTGACAGTGTACATGTGATTTGTGCGGGAATATTTACATGACAGTGGGGAATGAGCAGTGAGTTGACAGTCCTGTTCAATGAGATGCAAGAGTAGAGTCCAGATGGATGTGGTGTCCCAGTCCAACAGACAGGTGCCATTGCCAAGGAAATGTGGGTAAAGACAGTCCAAACAGTCAATGCAGTAGGGAAGAGGGTTGTCATCACGGCTGGCTCCGTGACTGGCGTGTGGCAGGTGCTTTGCCTCCGGAGACTCCCAGGCTCTTCTTTGGACGCCCCCTAGATCTTTTTGGCGGTGGGGGTCCGGCTGAATGGCCAGCGGCGTCAGGGGACTCGTCCCTCTCTGTTGGCGCAGGGGAGGATGGTACACTGTCATCCTGCAGCACAACAGGAGGGGACAGAGGTGGTGGTTGGCCTGTCCCTCTGCAACGCCACTTGCTGGCCCATGAGGTCCGCCATCTGTCCAAGGCGGTTGTCGATGGACCTCATCAGCAGGATGAGCTCCCTTAAAAGTTCATCCAACCGCCCACTTTGTCCCTGGACCTCTTGGTATGCCTCCACTACTCTGGTGAAGTGGTCCAGGGATGGTGTCCACTCCTCCCGAGGTCTGGTGGTGACCCTGGCCCTCCCACCTGCTCTGCTGCCACGGACCTCGTGCCTCGCCACTGTGGGTCCATGCACTCTCTCCCTGCCCTCCACAGTTGTTGCTGTGGACTGGTCATCCCCTGGGACAGGGAAGGTGCTGCAGGTGATAATGGTGGTACTAGTGGTAGTGGCAGTGGTGGTGGTGACGGTGGTGGCTGCGGTGGAGGCAGAGGCCGTGACAGCAGGGGTCTGCTGCGCTGTTGTTGAAGCAGACGTGGTGGTGGGGAGGTTGGGGGCCTGGGACCTCTGGGTCTGTGGCACTTTAGATGGGCCGGGCTGGAGCTCATCGTCCAAACTGTCCTGGCTCTCCGTATCTGAGAGTCCATGTGCCGGAGGTGGAGACTGGCTCTGCTGGTCGTTGGTGTGGTCCTCAGCAGTGTGTTCTTCATTACCTGTGGAGTAGATGGGAAATGGTCAGTGTTGGGCACTGTGCAAGTATTGTCTCAGCTGCATATCATCGACTGTCTGCAGTAGTACAATTCATGCCAACACTGTGTGTAATTTCATAGTGCAGAGGAACAGCATTTACTCATACATGTTGGATGTCAATGCATTGCATGCAATTGTTGCTGCGTTTCGGGATGCAGTTCTCCCACACACACATCAGGAAGAGTTCAGATAGCTACCTACCAGTTAGGTGAGGGGGAACAGTGCAATGGCTGCCACATGCTCCTGGGTGGGGGAGGCCTCCATGCTGCTGGGCTATGGGGCAGGGGATATGCTGGGAGTAGTGATACAATCCTCCTACCCACAAACAGGACTCCATTACAAGATGGCTACCTACCTGTTAGGTGAGGGGGAACAGTGCAATGACTGCCACATATTCCTGGGTGGGGGAGGCCTCCATGCTGCTGGGCTGTGGGGCAGAGGATATGCTGGGAGTAGTGATACAATCCTCCCACCCACAAACAGGACTCCATTACAAGATGGCTACCTACCTGTTAGGTGAGGGGGAACAGTGCAATGGCTGCCACATGCTCCTGGGTGGGGGAGGCCTCCATGCTGCTGGGCTATGGGGCAGGGGGCATGCTGGGAGTAGTGATACAATCCTCCCACCCACAAACAGGACTCCATTACAAGATGGCTACCTACCTGTTAGGTGAGGGGGAACAGTGCAATGGCTGCCACATGCTCCTGGGTGTGGGAGGCCTCCATGCTGCTGGGCTGTGGGGCTGTGGGCATGCTGGGAGTAGTGAAACAGGCATCCCACCCACACATACACCTCCATTACAGGATGGCTACCTGCCTGTTAGGTGAGGGGGAACAGTGCAATGGCTGCCACATGCTCCTGAGTGGGGGAGGCCTCCATGCTGCTGGGCTGTGGGGCTGTGGGCATGCTGGGAGTAGTGAAACAGGCATCCCATCCACACACACTCCTCCATTACAGGATGGCGACCTACCTGTTAGGTGAGGGGGAACAGTGCAATGGCTGCCACATGCTCCTGGGTGGGGGAGGCCTCCATGCTGCTGGGCTGTGGGGTAGGGGGCATGCTGGGAGTAGTGAAACAGGCCTCCCACCCCATACAAGTATCCATTGCAAGATGGCTGGCTACCTGTTGGGTAAGGGTGGACAGTGTGATGGGGTTTGGGTTGTGCAAGGGAGTAATTCTCAGTGTGTTGTTTGGCATTTGTTTGTACTTACCAGCCTCCGCTTCCCCGGCTACTCCTGTGAGACTCTCAGGAAGCAGTATGGCAAGCACCTTCTCCTCCCATGGTGTGAATGTTTTCTGTGGGACGGGAGGGCCACTGCTAGTCACGTTCGCCAGCGTCCAGTTCTTACTCCTCCTCTCCTTGACAACCCTCTTGAGATCATGCCACCGCTTCATGATCTCCTTCCTGGATCTTGGGGTGGTCCCTACTGCATTCACCCTTTGGACTATCCTTTCCCACATTTGGGTCCTTCTGGCTAATGGTGTCTGTTGGACCAGGCTACCAAACAGTTGTGGCTCTACTCTCACTATCTTGTTGACCATGACTGTCAACTCACTCTCAGTGAATTTGGGCATTTAAGGTGCGGTCATGTTGTGTTGTGTTTGGATTGTTTGTGGGTGCTGGTGGGTGGGTGGTGGGTGTGATGTTGGTGTGTGAGGTCTGAGGTATGCTGGGGGATTGTTGGTGCTGGTGAGATGGTGGTGGTGATGGTGGTGGTGTTTGTGTGTGTGTGTGATCGGTGCTCTTTAGCCTCTCCTGTGAGATGTGGTGTATGGCCTTCTCTTCTGGAGTATTGCAAAGGATTGTGATCAATGAAGCTGGTGGTTTTGTACTCTGCTATGTGGGTGTGGCCAAGTGGTATTTGGATGTCAGGTGTGTTGTGGGAGTTGCCCTGTCCTTGTATATTTTTCTTAGCAATGTTTATTGCTATTTGTATTTCTTTCAGGGGGTGCATAGCTACATTGATTTGTTCAATGTTTGTCATCACTGCGGTGTTTTGGATTCGTCCGCCATTTTTTCATGTTCATTCCACTGCAGTGGCTATGCTGCAGCTCTTCCTCTATCTCTCCCATTCACTCCTGTGTGCGACTGCGGTGGTCGGAAACAGCAGTTCCGACCGCGGGACACTCGGGGATATCCTAATTTCCCGTGCGGTGTCTCCGCTTTACCTGTGGACGTTTTTGTCTTTTCTGCTGCTTTTCCGGCCACCGCGGTCGGAGTTTTGGCATCACCGCACCCGTCGGGCGGTTTTATTTCAACCGCTACCGCCGAGGTTGGTCTTTAGTGGCGTTTGATCCTAATTTGACCGCCGGTTTATTCGCGGTCCTGGCGGGCGGTTGTTTTCCGCCTCCATGGCGGTCGGGGTGATTTTCCGCACGCTATCCTAATGTGCCCCAAAATGTCATGAAAACAATATAAATAAAATACAAATAAAAGTCAGTTCTAAGAAAGCAATTGCATTTGGTGCATGTGGAAGCTTAATGACGTAGTAGAAATTCAAACCAATAGAACAGAAAATATCACCCACAATACAACTGAAAATGACATAATGCCATGATGACAGCTTTGCCATTTTCCGATTTGATACAGCACACTGTTGATGGTTCAGATAGCGAAATACAACGTGAAAATATATTACATTTGTTATTATTCTGTAGAAACAGCAGTTGCTTGCTTTAGTTTTAGGAACACTGGGCCAGATGTAGGTAAAAGCAGTTTAGCGAGTCCTTAACAGCGATTTTTTTGGAATCGTTTTTAAGGACTCGCAAAATGCCATGTAGGTAGGAATTGCAATTTTTTTGCGATTCCTTAATATTCCTTAATTGCAAATTGCAAATTGCGATTCGCAAGCAAGGAATACCTTCCTGTACATTCCTATGGGCCTAGAGGCCCATAGGAATGAATGGTGTTGCGCAAGCAATTTGCGAGTACCCAATAGATACTCGCAAATTGCGCGAGCAATTTCAAGGGTGCAAGGGTTCCAAAGGGACACACTGTTGCACCCCTGAAATGTGCATGTGTGCACATGTGACGCACATACATGCTCTAAGGGCATGAATGTGTGCCACATGGCACTTTTAAAAAAGCAAAAAAGTGCTTTTTTAAAGGACATTGCAAATTACCACCAACTTGAAGTTGGTGGTAATTTGCAATTCATTAAGGCAATCTCGCAATTTGCGATCCCTACTAGCATAGCATTTAGGGAATCGCACATTGCGATTCTCTAAATGCTTGCGCAAAATAAGGAATCACAATTATTGCGATTCCTTATTTTGTGCGTATTTGCCTTCCTACATTGCACACAGCTGAATTGCGATCGCAAACGCTGACATTTGCAGAATTATAGCAATAAAACCTGTACTCTCACTAACGGCCACTTTAAAATATCTTCACTGAGGTGGGCAATTTATAAAAAGTTGTGCCCACATAGTAGGAAGCAGGAATACAAGCAATTGTGCAGGTCCAAATTGCTAGTATTCGAATCTGTAGATTTCGATGGATTTATCTGTCATTTATTATAATAAAGAATTCAAAGAAAACAAAAAAGAAAACAAAAAAGGTGATGAGTAGAATGCATGAATTATTTGCGCCACTGTTGATCATTTGGACCACATTCCAGTCCATCATTTTGTTGCCCACTAAGACACATTATCAGTGGCGGCCGGCGCATGTAGGCACAGTGCGGCGGGGCTGGGTGGTAGGGGGTGGAAGCGGACAGACGACGGAATGGGTAAAATTAAATAAATAAATAATTCTGTCGACCCCCCCACCCTTCTTCACCGCCCACTGCACTTACCTGCACCAGTCGCAACTGCATATTATTCTATCAATACTCCACTGATTAAGCCTAAATAGTCCTGTAAAGTTCTAATGTTACTTGTGTTCTTTTGCGGAGGGGACCTTGTCTGAAAGTTCAGCTCGACATCTTCTATTGTATCAGGACCAAGGCTGCATTTGTCTGGTTTCTGTCTGCTGCAAGGAATCCGCAACCATAACAAAGTGATTGATAGAATGCTTGAATTAATCTCAGCCACTAGCAATCACTCCAGTCGCAACTTAGTCCACAATTGTTCATCCATCATGCCACCTTAGTTTGGATCCACTTGACACTGCTGCAGTGGTAACAGTCCAGTCCAAACTGCCAGGCCAGGTGCTCCCTGAACAGGAACACAAGCAATTTAGGATTGGTTTTGCCCTGGTTAGGGTTCATCAGTCAGGTATAGATGATTTCCAGTGGCACAGTGGGCACAGGATCCACATCTGGGCATACCCGTTGCCCTTAGGGTGGCAACAATACAAGGTGATGGATGCAATGCTTAAATTTACCTCAGCATCTGGCAGTTATTCGGGCCATCATCCAGTCCATCATTTTTTGCCCACCATGCTACCCCAGTTTGGCTTCTGCCATAGGCAAACGAGCCATGGCCCTGCTCCACTGGGAACTGTCCAACCTGAACTGCCAGGCCAGGTCCTCCCTGAACCAGAACACAAGCAACATAGGACCAGTTTCGCCTTAATTAGGGCTGATCATCCAGGTATAGCTTGGTAGCAGTGGCACAGTGAGCCTGGGGCCCACGACTGGGCATACCTATCGAAATTAAGTTGTCAACTGCAGCAACAACAAGGTGATGTTGGCATGCTTGAATTAATCTAGCCACTAGCAATCACTCTGGCCGCATCCAAGTCTATTGGTTTTCACCCATCATGCCACCTCAGTTTGGGCCAGTCGCAACTGCATATTATTCTATCAATACTCCACTGATTAAGCCTAAATAGTCCTGTAAAGTTCTAATGTTACTTGTGTTCTTTTGCGGAGGGGACCTTGTCTGAAAGTTCAGCTCGACATCTTCTATTGTATCAGGACCAAGGCTGCATTTGTCTGGTTTCTGTCTGCTGCAAGGAATCCGCAACCATAACAAAGTGATTAATAGAATGCTTGAATTAATCTCAGCCACTAGCAATCACTCCAGTCGCAACTTAGTCCACAATTGTTCATCCATCATGCCACCTTAGTTTGGATCCACTTGACACTGCTGCAGTGGTAACAGTCCAGTCCAAACTGCCAGGCCAGGTGCTCCCTGAACAGGAACACAAGCAATTTAGGATTGGTTTTGCCCTGGTTAGGGTTCATCAGTCAGGTATAGATGATTTCCAGTGGCACAGTGGGCACAGGATCCACATCTGGGCATACCCGTTGCCCTTAGGGTGGCAACAATACAAGGTGATGGATGCAATGCTTAAATTTACCTCAGCATCTGGCAGTTATTCGGGCCATCATCCAGTCCATCATTTTTTGCCCACCATGCTACCCCAGTTTGGCTTCTGCCATAGGCAAACGAGCCATGGCCCTGCTCCACTGGGAACTGTCCAACCCGAACTGCCAGGCCAGGTCCTCCCTGAACCAGAACACAAGCAACATAGGACCAGTTTCGCCTTAATTAGGGCTGATCATCCAGGTATAGCTTGGTAGCAGTGGCACAGTGAGCCTGGGGCCCACGACTGGGCATACCTATCGAAATTAAGTTGTCAACTGCAGCAACAACAAGGTGATGTTGGCATGCTTGAATTAATCTAGCCACTAGCAATCACTCTGGCCGCATCCCAGTCTATTGGTTTTCACCCATCATGCAACCTCAGTTTGGGCCCTGCCATAATCAAATCATTCTTGACCCTGGCCCAATGGGAACAATCCAGCCTGAACTGCCAGGCCAGATACTCCCTGAACCGGAACACAAGCAGGATTGGACTAGTTTCGCTCTGATTAGGGCTTATCAGCAAGGCCTACCTTGGTTTGTGTGGCACAGTGAGCACTGTTCCCATGACTGAGCATACCTGACACACTGCAACTGCAACTGCAACAGCAAGGTGATGAATAGAATGCTTGAATTAATTTCAGCTACTGGCAATCACTTGGGCTGCATCCTAGTCCATCATGTTTCACCCACCATGGCACATCAGTTTGAATCCAGCCATTTGCAAATCAGTCTTGCCCCTGCTACTATAGGAACAGTCCAGCACAAACTGTCAGGCCAGGTCATCTCCGAATCTAAACACCAGCAAAATAGGACCAATTTTGCCCTGATTAGCGTTCATCAGCCAGGTATAGCTTGGTTCGAGTGGCACAGTGAGCACAAGATCCACACCTGAGCATAAATGTCACACATTGGGAGGCAACTACAAGAACAACAAGATGTTGGATGGAATGCTCTAACTAATCTACTGGCAATCTTTCGGGCCACATCTCACTCATCATTTTTCGCTCACTATGCCACCTCAGTTTGGACCAAGGTCAACCTTGACCCTGCTCAGATAGGAACAGTCCAACCTGAACTGCCAGGCCAGGGTCTTCCTGAATCACAACACAAACAACCTCTGACTGGTTTTGCCATGATTAGGGTTCATCAGCAAGGTATAGATTGGTTCGAGTGGCATAGTGAGCACAGGCCCCACATCTGTTCATACCCATCTCACTTGAGGCAGCAACCGCCACAGTAATAAAAAGTTATCGATGGAACGCTTTAATTAATCTCAGCCCTAACTAGGGCCAAAACCAGTCCTATGTTTCTTGTGTTCTGGTTCAGGGAGGACCTGGTCTGGCAGTACAGGCTAGACTGTTACCATTGAAGCAGGGTCAAGAATGATTTGCATATAACTGGGTCCAAACTGAGGTGGCATGGTGTGCAAAATAACAATGGATTGGGATGTGGCTCGAATGATTATCAGTAGCTGAGATTAATTCATGCATTTCATCCATCACTTTTTTTGTAAAGTTTACTGCAAATATTCAAACGGAAGGTGGGATTTTTTACAGTTGTGTTTTTGGGTCAAGGAAAAGAGTGTGCCTCATGACAACTTAATGGCTTTTTTAGATATTTGCAAAATTTGCCTTTATCTTTTCCCACCTCTTGCATTTCCAAATTTGTGCCTCTCACAAGTAGGCAAGTCGGTGTAACGAGTGCATGGAGAGTGCAGAAGAGCATACATTTTTTCAAGGACTAATTATCTAAATCTTTTTATTGGGAGATGCAATAATGATACTGGGAGATGCCCAGGTAATGATTGGAGCTGTGTCCACCACATTTTTGGTGCAAAGATAATTTGCAGCAATGATTGGTGAAAACTGTCCAGTTGGTCCCCACAGTTCTGGACTACCACCTAAACACTTTGATAATTTCTGCTGTCAATGGTTATGCCTACTGCCTAATCCATTACCTAAGTGACCTATGTGGGTCTGATAGTTTGTATTACAATCATTTCTTGTTTATTTCTGTGTTTCGATAATTAAATACAAAAGAACATATTCATTAAAGACTTGTGTCACCCACATTCCATGCAATGGGGCACAATAGTGACGCAACTCTTAAATTAGATTTATCAAGCCACGCAAGGCCACCATGTGGCTTGATAAATCAAGAGTTACGCAATGCAGCTCAAATCGCTACGTTGCATTACTCTGCCCCCAGGGGTGTTCCATGGGTGGAGCTTGGGTGTTCCCATACATCCACCCATGGATTTTGCCACCTTCCTAGATTTACTAGTATTGGTGGACCTGGAAATGCATCAAAATGCTACGCCTCCCCAGATGAGGAATAACGAGGAGAAAAATCGTTATTTTTCATTGTTTTTCCCCTTTCTATGTGTGCTTCATTCTGTAGCATACATAGAAAGAGGGAAACGCCTCAGAGAATTGTTTTTTCTGCTGGAAGGTGTCTCTTCCTGCACAAAAATAATCCTGTCTGCAATGTACACACCCTTGCACCATGGCGCATCTGTGCCTGCGTTGGTGCTAGGCAGCCATTGGGCACCAGTGCAAGGAAGGAGAGGAATGCGTTGTATTATTTTAAATATGGCACATTCCTGCCCTTTCCCTTTCACACAACGCAGTTTAGCTAGGTGGCTTGCTGCGGTGCACTGCATGAAAGCTTCATGAATATGCCCCTAAGAGATCAATTTTGAGATTGTTATTGTTAATAAATGTATGTAGGGCTTCCTGCAGTGGTGTTGTAAACGCCGTTCTCCAGCAGCTATAGCAGGGTATGAATATATTATGGTATTCCGCAAGCCGGAATCCTACTGTGCTTTCACAGCGCTGTCATTAGACCGAACGCGTCTTTAGTACACATTCGTTCAGCATGAATGAAAGTCGTTATATCAACTTGCCTGGGAGATGGGGGGTGCAGGATTTTAGAATAGGTTAATTTACTATTTCAACTCCAGTCTGCGCAACAGTAGGGAATGTGTTGGACTTAAAATCCACCACCATTCCACCAATGCGCCCTGCTAAAGCAAGACATGATAACGTCTTGCATGCTGAATGAATGCACACTTAAGACACGTTTCGGTCTGTGAAGGCACAGCTGGATCCCGGCTTTGTTCCAATGAACTTTTTCCACAGGGTACTAAGGGTTGGCACTGGACCCAATGGACTGATAAGCTTGATTCCACTAAAATTCTGAATAAGTCTTTAGGGACACCTTCTGTCTGCAGTTCTGAATATAAAAGCTCATGAACAGAGTGTTAATGAAATAACAAACAAAGCAACAGAACGTATTCCAACAAAATAGTGTCAAACAATATCATCGGTCAAAATATGATTTCAAACATTTTGTGGCACACAATTTATAAGGTAAGAGTATTGTGTTTTTAGTTACTTATTATTGTTTTTAAATATAGTTGTAGATGATCTTGTTTTTTTACTATAGTTTAAAACATTGTTTTAATTAATTTTATAAATATTAGTTATTTTAGTATCATAAGGTTTTAGTATTATAATTATATTTCTTTATTTGCTTTAGTATCATTTGTAAACTATAAGAAACATTTATTTGTTAATTTGATCAGAAATGTTAATTTAGTAGTAGATTGTTGGGTCTGTATGTGATTGGGTGGGAGTTTTTTTTAAAATGTAAACCTGATTAACCTGTATGACCTGTAAAAATGTTGATTAATAGTTATTTAATCCTTTGTTGATTTTCAATTAAATGCTAATTCTTTGATCAGTTAATTTATTCATTACATTATGTTAATTGATTTTATATGTATTAATCATTTTAATTGTTTTCTGATTAATTATAATGATTATATTGTAATAATTTTAATTGTAATTTGGTGTTTTTTTGGCGGTATGGTAGAGATAAAAAGTGTTTTATTTTAAAAATATTTTTAAAATGTTACTTTTCTCCTTTGGAACATACATTTTTTAATTTTAAATATAATTTTATTTTTATATGCCGAATGAATGCATTTATTTTTTTTAATATATTTTATCAATATATAAACGTTTTATTTAGAAAAGTTACGAATGAGAATAACAAATCTGAATACTCCAAATACAAACACATTCCCTACTTTTGGTTGGATTGGAGAGGGAACTGTAAATTTGGCCCCACAAAAAGTCCTACTTATTCTGTAGTTTTGCCTACACTGGAGTAGGAAGAAGAATGACTCCGAAGTCCAACACTTTTCCTAAAGTTGCTTTGATTTAGATTGGGAATCATGAATCTTAATCCTCCAAAGTACAACACGTTCCTTACTTTTCATAATATTAGAGTGGAACTAGTAAATCCGATAGTTCCAAAGTCCGAAACTTCCTCTACTTTTGCTTACATTGGAGTGCAAATACTAAAACTGACCCCTGCAAAGTCCAAGTTTCCCTACTTTTGCTCAGGTTGGAGTGAGAATATTAAATTTGGCCCCTCCAAAGTCCAACACTTTCCCTACTTTTGCTCAGGTTGGAGTGGGAGCTGTGAATTTTATCTCTCAAGGTAAATGTATTAATTTTATTTTGAAATTGGTATACAATATATTGTGCCGCTTTCATTTTAAACGTTAGTAAATGTAAATTCTTTTTTTATTTTGGTATTGTGTATATTTTTATTTAGTATTTTCTAGTGTTTGATATTATTATTCATTTGTGTTGATATTTTTATGATTCATGTTTCATGTTTTCACATTTTAAAAATATTTTGTGTAATATTTTTACAATTACTTTTAAGTATACATCTTCATTTTTTTCGTTTGTAATTTTTCTATTTAGAGTAGGTTTCTCTAATTAACATTCATAAAGTTAATATATATTTTAAAGCTTGCATAGTCTATAATAGTAAAAATGTATACAGTTACCAATTTTTTTTATGATAGTGTGATCCTTTTTTTGAAAATATTTTAGTTGGTGATATTTGTTGCAACCATATATTTATTGCTGATATTTCATCAGACTATCACGCACAGGGTGGAGGAATGCCAAATGATGTAAATACTGTGTAAGAGAGAAAGAGAAATTACCCAGATAAGGAAAAAAGGCAATAATAGAGGCACATAAAAAGAGCAAGCTGGAGAAAGGCAAGAAAAAATGCTAGGAAGGGAAAAATACAAGAAAGGTAGATAGAAGAGAAGAAGAAAGAAGGAGAGAGAAAAAGTATAAATGCATATATTCTAGAAGCAAGAGTGGAAAGAATGTAAAAAAGGGTATACAAACATTAATTAGAAGAAGGGAAAGTGGATAGAGTGAAGGCTGAAAAGGGGGAAGGATAAAATGAAACCTGAAAGGAAGAAAGAGTGAAAACATGGAAGGAAGGTTGATGGGTAAAAAGCTGGCTCATGGGTGTGTGAAAGGAAAGATAGATAAAAGGTCTAAATAAAGGCTGGGTGGATGGAAGGACTTGGGTAATAATAAATGGGTGAAAGAATGGATGCAAGGATAAAGGGATAGGATAGTGAAATGAGGTAGATTTATTGGTGGTTGGATTGAGGGATGAATGCGGGTTGAAAGGAGGAATAGATAGGCGGATAAAAGGATGGTTAAAAATAAATGGTGAAAGAAAGACTGGATGGAAAGGTGAAAATGTTGATGGATGGATGATGAATGTAGAGATGAAAAATGAAAGGATGGACTGATGGCTTTTACGGGGAGTCAGGCTCGCTCAGTTCAAAGTGGTAGGGGTACTTTCCTTTCCTGGCTGTGGCGTACTGCCACTAGTGTGCAGTACAAGTGTGCTCAGCTCACAAATTAAGTAATGCGAAAGGGAAAAAAAATTGTTTTGTGGAGATTCTATTGGGTGTGTTTCAGTGTCAGAGGTTCTGAAGTTGCACTCCAGTTCTATTTCAGGACCTTAAAAACATAATGTGGTGAATGAGAAGAAAAGGAGACGTATTCAATAGCAATATGGTTTCACAGCAGTATACTGTCATGTTTCAGTGAGGAGGCTGGAGATTGTTGGGTGCAATGGTGGTTCTTAAGCTGTGTGTGTACATGCCATGATAATCAAGATGCTCCCCATTCATGGTGTGGTGCTGACAGCTTAACAATTTGATTTGTAATGTATACCTCTAATCGTGTCTTCAGCCTAGTTTGAGCCTTTAACTCATTCAGCTGGAGAGAATAGAAAGGATTGTCTTTTCTAATGCACCATGTAGTGCATGTTGATAACAATGGTTTCACCCTGTAGTTTAAATATAAGGAAATATTCCTGTTTCATGTTCTTCAAATGCCCAAGGGGTTGTTGACATTTCTTATTATAGAAGGAACAAGTTCTAGAGTTTTGCAGTCTTAACTGAGAAGGTTGATCTCTAACTCTATTTATTATTTTTTTTACTGGAATTTCCATATTGAAGTGAATTTTCAAGTGCAAACTGTGCCAGGAGAAGTGTGTGCAAATGTATTTGTGGAGAAATTTAAGCCCTATTAGATATAATGCACACTGAGACATAAAGTTTATTCGTTACAAATGAGAGTTAGTGCTGGGTATCTAAGCCTGTACTGGTGTAAGCCCATGCTCCCATGTGCAAATGAAGTCTAGTTGTGGTGTTTTAAATCTTAATAATCTGCATAGTTGATATGTTGGTGCAAGAGATTGATAGTCACCTGTACCCAGTACAGAAAAGCCAAAGAAAGAAGTCTCCCCGTGACTCTCAGTCCATGGACATAGATCTTGAAAACCATGTCCTTACTCAAAATCGTTTATTCGGTATTCAGATGTAGAAAACCATAAAAGTACAATTTCTTTTTCACAATTTACATAAAAACACTTGGTTTAGAAGAATAAAAAAAATATCCACTACGCATATCAATAGCTAAAAATTTGACTACTTTTCCAGTGTCCAAATACAACAATGCATACTAATCGATAAAAAGACGTTTTATGAGTTGTAAACACAGTTCTACGAATGGCTGTAAACACACGGGAATGGCCAATATTCTAATTATTACTAATTCTATACAAATCATGGCTATCCTAAATTCGCCCTGTGCTTGACACAAAACTTCAAAAATTGTACGATATTTTTTGCCAGAAAAGGGACCTCCAAAAATTGCAATACGAGAAAAGCTGGACGACATTTCCCTAACCCCAATTGTTTTAGTAACGGAATCAACCAACGGGTTCTCGGCTCTTTATAAAATTTACTGATTAAGGCTGTATGCAACGTGGATTGAATTGAAGCTTCGTCACATGGACAAGTCATTAGATGCACAGACCAGTCATTTGTTTCCGGAAAGGATACCAGGTAGTGGAATATATTCCACCTAAATCGTATCAGCAGGAATCTTTGGTAACCGCTTAAGTCAAAAGTAAGATATGGTTGAATCGCCAAAGTTATTTGTATTGTTAATGCGTGTTGGACAGAAGGTTTGCTTGCCTCGTTTGACAACCTAATTTGATCTAGATGGGTCAGGCATATTTTTTGGAATTCCTTTCTAGGTATTTCAGAAATTGTTGTGGGGGAATGATAATACTTTGCCAGGCCCAGGTCATAGACATTTTTGTTTGATGTACATGAGCCATTTGATCTTATGCCCATTGTCAAGGGACAGACAATCCTCTAAAAGCCTTTGGCTAAAAGTGGCAGTGGTAGAAGACCAGAGGCGGTACCATAAGAGTATTGGTTGGAGCTTGACTATGTCAGTTATGTATGAAAGGCCAAGCTCCAAATGGCAGTTGTAAGTGGAGGAGCATTGAGGGACAGTGAGTAAGAATCGAAGGAAGCTATTCTCAACTTTTTGTAGGGCTTCCACTTTTTCGTGACCCCACACCCCTGCCCCATAAATCGCCACGCTGATACACTTTGCCCGATAGATTAGTATCAGTTCAGCTGGCGGTCTTCTTCCTAGCCTTTGTGCAAAGCTAGTCAGTGCTATTGTTGCCCGCATAAAAAGAAATTTTCTTGCCTCGATTGCCTGCATCCATGAACATTTATCGTCCATTAGGATGCCTAAATAGGGATAGGTCTTTGTGGTCTAACCATGTCCAAATGGGATAGAAAGCTGAGGTCACAATTGAAGTTCACTCTGAGAATTTTCACTTTTGCTCTGGAGAATGATGGGGTGCATAGACCCATGGAGCTTGTTCCAGTAAGAGTTTCACTTATTACGATTCCTTTGTTCTGGCATTAAGCATGGGCGGATCTAGCGGATCTCGCGTACGCGAAATTGCGGATTTACGGATTCGCAATCCGCGAAGATCCGCGAACTCTAGCGGATTTGCGGATTTTTCCGTTTTTTGTGTTGGCGCGTGTTCGCGCCGATTTTGGGACAAGTTCGCAATTGCGAACTTACTTTTCGGCTTGCAACGGCCGCGACTATGTTGTTTCTACGTCTGGTTTATCATCACAGGTTCACAGCACCCTCTGTTTCACCACTGCCACCCTCTGGGACACCCATGCCACCCTCTAGTACATCCTCACTGGCACCTATTAGGTTTATTTATCACTGTAGATTATGGTGGTTGAAAAAAGCAAGCACACCTGCCCTTCTTCAACTGCCATCAATTAATTTGTGTTTCATTAATGTGTCAGTAATTTTGAAAGTTCCAGTCTGGCTGGCACCTGCTTCCTTCCTTATCTGTAATTTGCTTTTTGTTGCAGTGAAATTTTTTTTTTACAGGACCTTTATGGTGCTATTCTATGAGCCTGCTGTTTGGGTCATAGCAGGGTCATAGAATTGTTGCAAACTCTGGAGGGGCCCATCAGGAAGCACTACCTTGAATGTTACTAATGTTAAGTTTGAACTTTTGCACCTGCTCATTGCTTTCATTTTAGCTAAAATCGTTTTTTTTGCAATTTCGCGCGTTATTTGGGGCGCGAATCCGTGCGAGATCGATTTCGGAAGCCGCGAATACGTGCGAATACAAAATTGTTTTTGTTGCGACGTGTATGTTCGCGTGATCTTGCGCGTGTTCGCGAGGCGCTTCTAGCTATTCGTTTGCCAAGTTACCCTATCGGTCGTACACGGGCGCGGCCATCTTGTTGGCGTGACGTAATTCCGTTTCCGCCCGCTATGTGTAATCTCGCAAAGTGTGCTGCTCGCTAGTACAATTTCGCGCGTACTCGCAAGGAAAATCTCGCGCGAACTTACCCACGCGGTCGTGAACGGGCGCGGCCATCTTGTTTCTCATTCATTGCTATGGTTCTGGGCATGCTTTCTGTATCCTCTCTCAATCTCTGCCATCCTTTGCTTGTTTGAAGTTTTTTTGATCTAATTTTACTTATTATCTAACCCTCTATTTTTCTAGCTCTATATTTTTGTGTTTTCTGCAGCTTTTATTTACTTTTAAACTACTTTTTTAAACTCTTTTCTTTTCTTCTTCACTATTCTATTTCTTCTTTATCATTTAAGTTTATTTCTGCCCAGACCATGGTAAAGGGAGCCGGGAAGCACCCTGAGAAGGGGAAGGGTCCCGCACCCCGTGCCCGGCTCCCGTGCGGGCGTTTAAGGGGGGAGCAAGTGGTCCCGAGGGAGATCTTCAGCGCGGAGGAAGTGGCGGCACTGATCTTCCACGTCCAGCGCCGCCTCCCCAAGACGATCCTGGGAGGCGGCAAGATCGCGACCGGCTATGGCATCCGGGAGCGCCGCCAGCGGTGGGAGAAGGTGTGCCGGGCCATGTACAAGATCTCTGGGGTCCGGCGCACATATAACCAGGCCACCCACCGCTGGACCGATGTCATGGACCGGGAGCGGGACTTGCTGGACGCGCTCGGCGTAGAGGTCCCCGGGCTTGGTGAGTAGTAGTAGTAGTACATTTACTACTCTGTTTTATCCTGCTCTGTTATTTGCAAATCTTTGTTCTTTACCAAGAGCAATAATGCTGCCGATTACATTGAGGTAAATTATATTTCAAAATCTTCTATGCATTTCATTTTCAGGTGCACTGCTCTCCTTCTCAGTAGCCTTGCTTGCTACTATGCTTCTTTGTTTTGTATGTTGTGTTCAGAAGCATTTCATTGGCCTGAGAAATTATGTATGAGTGTACTGTAAAGAAAAGAACTGCGTAATGCTAGACAGTAAGGGTCATATTTTCAATTACCGGCGCATCCCTGCAAAGTAGCAGGGATGCGGCAGTAATTGTGTGCCATGCCACCACCACCCATTGGCCCAAAACGTCACAGAAGCCTTACGCATCTGTGCCGTAAAGGCAGCGCATTGCTGGAGTTGCGTGCCAACGATGGCGCAGCTCCAGCAATGCTCTGGGGTACCCTATCTCCCCAATGCTGCATCAAGCCGTACGTCGGCTTCAAGCGCGCAGGGTTTGAGTCATGCATCATTGTCCTAAAAATGACTGATTGACATCTTGTAGATTTCCCTCAGCCACTTTTAGGATTCGTTCCTGCGCAGGTACGCCCTCCCTTGCGCCGGAACGCCCCCTGATGGCGCAGGGCTTTACAACGTGATGCATCGCCCATATGCCCATATGTGTTTTTTTTTTTAATATATACGCCGCACCAACACCATGGCGAGTCTTTTGTTCTGCCGCTGCGTCAGAAAAGGCACGCAACAATGGAGGAAAATCAGCCGCAACTTCCGCAAGGGACTTATAAATCAGCCCCAACAGACTGAAGTCCAGTCCTTCCTTTAGACAGTCACATGGCTATCAGAAGAAATAGTGGCGGTGGTGGCGGGTGGATTGATAGTTTGAGTATTCACTGATCTGCAAGCAGGATGGACTTTGTCTGTCACGTGTTGCGCACTGCTGCCTGCAGTGCCAGGCCTAGGCAAACCTCTTTAGTAGTCTGTTTATTGAGTTACATAGGAACTTTCTAAGTCAACGTTCCGCAAATCAGGCAATACGAATAACGTAGTATACCACATGAGATAGATCCCGTGGAATAGTTGTCTATCTATTTGCTATTTTTCCAAAATATGTTGTTATTGTTCTTTTGAAATGTTTGATTTGGTTGAAAAATCTCATCCATGTTTTCTGGTTTTTCTTTCTTTCATGTTGTACATCAGCTCCCCCCAAGGGCAAGAGGACACAGGAGGAGGGTGCTGAGGATGCAGGCCAGGATCGGGCAGGCGAGGGCTCCTTTGCTGGCCCCAGTAAGTTTACATTTTAATAAACAGTACCTATTTTTTCCTAGCGTTCCTCATTCGATTTTTTCTAAATCGTCTTTGATCTTCTTGTAGACTGGATATAAATTCTTATCCTGCCTCGAATATGACTCCCTGTGGTATTACTAGACTATTCTTATTAGTCTGTCTGTGTAGCTAACTAAGATTGGACATTTGGCAATTCCATTGGACTCCCATTATATTCAGCAATACCTCTATGCACTGTCTCCTTACTGACTAGATAGTGTGGCAGAGTCATTCAGCTCCCGAAGTCACCGATTATAGATCCCCAATGATCTCTAGATTATCGTACGCAGGACAAGAGAGTAGTACGGAGTCACAGCACAGTCAAGAAGTGTCAGAGGCACTCATGCTTGCAAAAATTCCAAAACCTTTAGCTCATCCACTCTAGTCTAGAGGAACAAAAACCACAGAGTCTATTTAAGTGTAAAAGCTTTATTAAAAGTAAACACATTTATTAAAATCTACTTTGTCATAAAACTATTTAACTGTAAACGGAAAAGTGGTTAGTGCTGACGATTAATTGGACACATTTCTTGTGGTCGAGCCGAACTCTCACCTAGTTTGAACTTGATCCTGGTCGTGTTCTTAGGACTCAGGAGTCAAGCTTCTGTCTGTTAGGAGAAAAAGTGGTGCGTGTTAAAAATCAAAAGCAAGCATTCATCAGTTGTGCATAAAAGTGCAGCAAGACAACAGCCTTCCCTGGAAAATGGGACATTTTTACTATGGAGTAGACAGTCACAAATTATTACATTGTATTCTGTTTTTTTAACATTTCTCCTAGACCAAATATTATATAGTAGTGAGTGGTGTATTCTAACATTCTTAAATGTACTTTGTAGGTGTAACATCTGGTGACGGGGCCAGCGCGGAGGTGGCTGTGTTGGACTTGGACTCGGAGGCCTCTGGGGAGGAGGCGGCGTTAGAAGAGCTGGTGGCCGTTCCTGTGGGGGATCAAACGGTGGTGGCGGAAACAGGTAAGCTATATATTCCTTACTTATTGAGATTGAAGACTGCATAGTGTGCTTTCTGCACGGGTGTATTACAATTACAAATCAACCAGGTAGTAGCCTCCTCGAAATGTACTTCGACTTAGCTGTGAAGTTTTTGGTGAGAAGAATCCCAATAAGTTCTTAGACGAACGTGATGGATGGGATGAACGAAAAGCGAAAGAAGGGTGTAAGTAAGTGGGACGCGAACTTGTATGATGGCTGGCAAAGAAGAACGATATGTGTTTGCTTGGACCCAGAGGTGGCTGGGAAGGAAAGAATATGGTATGGTGCATGGCTGGGTCAATGATGAAGCAAGGATGGGTGGAAGGACAGCAGCCTGGGTGGGTGAAACAGAAACTGTATGTGTGCGTATACTTTGACTGAATGGATGCCTGGAGCATGGTATTCTCTGACTCTTACATAGCACATGTGTATCTAGAGAGAGTAGATGGTCGCCAGGTGAAGTAAGTGTTACCTTGAAGAGCATGTACCACCGCACCCGCACGTCCGTCCCAGTGCAGGGAAGGCAAGGAAAAGAAATTGTAAATGTGTCCAATACTACCATGAATAGTAGCAGTACTTTGTATTGCGTTTGCATTCACAGGATATATCTGGTTATTACGGTGGACACTCCGTACCTCTCTTAATAACTTTAGTTTACTTGTAGTACGTCATTCATGTGTGGGTGTATCACTGTTCACTCAATATTAAGCAAAGCACCTAAAGTCATCTCATCTGTCATTAAATACGTCCCATGTGAAGTGATAGATAATCAAATTAGTTAGCTTCTTCAGTTTCCTTTTCTAGTACTCATTTGCACTGTAGGGTGAAAGGTAAATTAATTAAGCAGTAGCCCTTGTAACAGAGTATTCTCAGTGCCACCCGTAATAGAAAAGTAATAGCTTCACCACCTGCATGTACTGGACCGGTACAGTAACGCAAGTCTGTCTCCATCATCATGGTGTGCAACTTTTTTTCTCGGGTGCAACTTCACTGTGCTGTGTCCATGTCATTCTGCCGGCTTGCATAAGATAACGTACCCATTTCCCTAAACAAGAGAGAAGAAGAAGAATAAGACTGGTGTACTGTCATAGTCGACTGTAATGGAAGTCCATAGTGGTCGTAGAATTAGTTCATTAAACTACCACTACTGTTAGAGCAAGGATGCAGAAGTGGGAGGTTACATAGATACTGTCCTCAATAGTTATGTACTGTGCTTTCAATTTGCTACTTGTACTCTGTGACCCAACTTTCGGCTCAATCACTTTGTGTTATTAATAAGGAGCATTGGTTACAGACTATGTCTTTCTTTCTTCATATAGTTGCTCCTTCCAAATCAACAACAAGGAGGGAGCAGGCTAGATTGGCCCGGCAACGGAGGCTGGAGGCCACAGTCGCCGAGTATCGGCGGCTGGTGGCCCTGGAGGAGGAGGAGGACACGCAGTCGAGCGGGGCAACATCTTCGACTGTGACCACTGCATCCTCCTCCGTGACTAAGCCAGCGGGACCGAGCCGGGCTAAGAAAGCCGACCGCCACCGCCAAGCAACCGAAATACCAGCTGCCCCCCACAGGAGCTGCAAGGAACGCCAACGCCGCCTACGAGTCCGCATGTCCAACCTGGAGCAGGAGGTCCTGAGGTATAAGACCTTGGTTAAGGGCCTCCGCTCCGAGCTTGCCACCCTCCGCAAGGAGTATGATGCCCATGCCGCATCATGCACCAGCACCAGCACCCTCCAGTAGTGGAGTGTCCCTTGCCCTTTTTTTATAGACTTTTGGGGGGTGGGATTTGGGAGTTGGGATCATTTTGGGACGTTTCAGAGACAATCGTTGGGGTTAGGGTGGGTGAGGGAGATTATTTTGTTAGGGATAAATAAATATATTTTTCAACTTTATCTGACCATACCTGTTTTTTACTGCTTTTCAGTCTGGTGGGTGGGGGGCGGGGGTGTAACAGTAACTTTGTTTTCCTGAACAGTCGTAGGACTTTAGTAGTACAACCGTCAATCTCTTGTCTACTCCGAAATAATACTCCATTATACTACCTCCCACCAAACGCTTATCTTACCTGTAATTTGTGTTAGAAATTAGGGCTAGGCCCAGGGCTGGCTCCAGGTGAAATGGGGATTAACGTTGTCATTCCTGGGCGGGTGACATTTCCTCATTGCGGTGGTACTAGTGGTGTGACACAGTGGCAGTTGCATGCCTATGGAAAAAAAGAAAACGAAACCTTGTTTGTACTCCTTACTGTAGCATTACAACGGTTACGGTACGATCGAGAAAATAGCAGGTGACAGTACACTAGAACAGTGCCATAATGTAGCCTAACAAATGGTAAAGTATTGCAAGTATAACTAGTACTTGCGTTGAATTTATTTGACATTGGCTACTACTACTAGAAGATATAGTACTGAAGCTGAGTAAGTCTAGAAGATATCCTCGTATTCCTTCACCAGCCTGTTGCTGCTATCACCTTATCCTCCCCAGCAAGTGTGTGGAATTATTGATGTCATTTTAGTCAGACATCAAGCAAAACAACACAGCCCGGGGGAAGAGGGTTAGGGTTTGTAAAATGGATGGGAATGGGGGTTTCTTTTTGGGTAGGTTTTGTTGAGAGAAGAAAAAAAAAGCAGAGCATGGACAAACAATAATTGAAGATACAGAGTTTACAGACAATCTTTGGTTACAAACTAAAGGTAAGCACATGCAGTCACACTCATAGAATAAAAGACAACAATGGATACTGTATCTGTATTGCGTATGTTGTTGGAGTTGTCCTGTTGAAATTGGTAAGTAAGTTGCATGCAGCAAACAATTCCTCTTATTGGCGGCACTCCTCCATTCCAGCTGACGCTTCGTCCATCAATGTGGTGGTGACCACTGACAGAAGAGACACCCTGTCCACTGCCTGCCTGGCGGATGTTGACTGAAACCCGGCCTGTAATTATTGAACGGAAAACAGGAAGTGCTATTACAATACCACTGATAAATAAATAAAAGGTATGTACGCTGTGTGGTTCAAAAAGTGACACTTTGATTTCCCTAATAGACAGTACAATATTTTTGAAATTGCGTGCTCTGTCTGAGTCACCTTTTTAAGGATCAATAAGTATGGCCAAAATATTATAGCGGATCTTTCCCCTCAAGGTGGGTGTACTACTGTGTTTTAGAACAAAATTTGACCTTCCCAGCAATGCTCCCACCAAGACCCTTACTAAAGCCAGTCGCAAAAATGTAGAAGAACCCAATCATATCTCCAAAAACGATGCCTAGCAGAAAAATGGTTACAAAACGTACTTTGAAAGTAACAGTAGACCCAAATACAGACCGTGGATTGTATTCAAACCACTTGCCTGCAAGCAAAAGTATCCATAGCCAGCATCGCTCCAACAGTGCTCTACAACAACAGAACCGCGTTGCAATAGAACCCCCTAAACACATGCAATCCTGCTGCTAGGGCTAACCCTAACGAACCCTAACTTACAAAAAGTGCCAAAACTGGTGTTTCCTTATGGATTTTGTCCAACAAACTTCTAGCCGGTATTAGACCTTCCCAGGAATGCCCCAGGCAAGACCCGCCAACCCACCCGCAAAAAAACACGCGACAACACCCCCAAACAGCGAAAAAGCTAAATCTCATACTTACAATATCTCTCGGCCTTCGGTCCAAAGTAACGCGCTGTGCAGCTAGGTCATCATCAATCATCATAACTCCTGTTTTCCACCACGGATTTCCTGAAAAGCAAATGCAATCAAGATTAGACTGTCGCAGCAGTGCTTCGACAGAGACCCCGGCCGCAACCCACCCACGAACAGCAGGAAGCTCCCCAAAACGCTACATTGAGCAAGATGTCTGAAGAAATGGCAAAAAAAAGGCTTTTCCTTAAGGATTTTGTCCAAAACACTTCTATCCGGCATTAGACCTTCCCAGGAATGCCCCAGCCAAGACCCGCCAACCCACCCGCAAAAAAACACGCGACAACACCCCCAAACAGCGAAAAAGCTAAATCTCATACTTACAATATCTCTCGGCCTTCGGTCCAAAGTAACGCGCTGTGCAGCTAGGTCATCATCAATCATCATAACTCCTGTTTTCCACCACGGATTTTCTGAAAAGCAAATGCAATCAAGATTAGACTGTCGCAGCAGTGCTTCGACAGAGACCCCGGCCGCAACCCACCCACGAACAGCAGGAAGCCCCCCAAAACGCTACATTGAGCAAGATGTCTGAAGAAATGGCAAAAAAAAGGCTGTTCCTTATGGATTTTGTCCAAAACACTTGTATCCGGTATTAGACCTTCCCAGGAATGCCCCAGGCAAGACCCGCCAACCCACCCGCAAAAAAACACCCGACACAACACCCCCAAACAGCGGAAAAGCTAAATCTCATACTTACAATGTCTCTCGGCCTTCGGTCCAAACGCGGCGCTGTGCAGCTAGGTCGTCATCATCATCAATCATCATAACTCCTGTTTTCCACCACGGATTTCCTGAAAAGCAAATGCAATCAAGATTAGACTGTCGCAGCAGTGCTTCGACAGACACCAAAAATTACACACAAACCCCCGGAACCCCGCCAAAGAGCACCTCAAAGGCAAGCAAGTCAGCAAAAACGGCAAGAAATTTCCACCTCATATTTGGTCCAAAACACTTTTGTCCATTATTAGAGCTTCACAGCAATGGGCCCAAAACCGTCAACTCACCCGCAAAGAAGTACAACACCCCCACAAGTGCTGAGTCTTTCTTCATTGTGCGTAATCCAGCACTCTGCTTGGAGGGAAATCGCAGTCTGGAGGAGGAGGATAGAGGAGCATGTTCTTCAGAACTTGTGAACCTGAGGAATGTAGACTGTGGCACCTTCAAATCAATAAGCAAACAAGTGAAGACAGTTCTGATGATGGTCTTGTTTTTGGGATTAGGTGATTAAAGTTTGAATTAAATTAACTGTGCAAAACAAAGAAAGAGAGACACAAAGCACACAGGAATAAAAGTGAATAAGGACGAAAAAGAAAGTTCTTGATTGATTGTCTCATTTTCAGGGCTCGGTGTCAGGGAATAAGAACAAGATTTCGTCATCATACTCTGCGAATTCAGGCTGGATGAGGTCAGTGGCACCGAACAGAGAAAAAATCCCCTCATCTACGTTGCTGTCCTCCTCGTCTTCATGCGGCGTGCTTTCTCGTACTTTGTAATCTGGTGGTATGAGGTGCTGATTCATCTTGATCATTGTCAGCCGCTCCACATTTTTGGGCGAGAGGCGGCTCCGTTTGGGAGTTACAATGCCACCAGCAGCACTGAAAACACGTTCAGAAGACACACTTGCGAGTGGGCAAGACAAATAGTTTATAGCCAGGTTGTAGAGCTGTGGCCACAATTGTTTTTTGCCATGCCAATACTGCAATGGCTCCTCATTAAGAAAGACCACTGTTGAGTCATTCAGATAGTCCTGCACCATCGACTCAAGGTCATCAACTGTTCCTCCACTTTGCTTACTTTTTGCTGTGCTGGCTGTGACATTTTTTCGAGAACCATACCCCATCAAACTTAGCCAATCCTCCTCCCCAGCCACTGTTAGTGTTGTCATTGTGTGTGGTGCAGATGATCCAGTTGCCGGTGTCTTTAACGGCTGAGAGGTCACTTGTGCCCCAGCCACAGGTGCAGAAGTGGATTCTTGTGACTGCGGATGGCCTGCTGATGCTGATGCTGATGTACTGGCTTCTCCTTCAATAACTTGCCGTTCTTTTTCAAACCTCTTGGCTGACCAGGCTAACCAATGTTTGTACTTTTGAACATCTGCATCAGCGAAAGGAAAGAATGCGTTGTCTGCCAGCGCCTTTTTGTAGCGTGGATCCAGAATAGTAGCACAAATGTAATGCTGATCTGAGTTGATGTTTTTAAGACGTTCATCACCACGTAGGCGATGTAATAATTTCTCAGACAAAATGAAATGGGTTTTTTTTTTTTCATCTTTTTGAAACTCAGAAGAAACCGCCATCAGTTGGTGCTCCAGTATGCACAACAATGGGATAGCTTTTCCCAAATTACAGTCCTCCTGGCTGACTGCACGCGTGAAGAACTCAAAAGGACGAAGCATGTCTGTCAGGCTTTTAACTATGGCCCATTGCGCCTTACTCATCCGCAGGTCCTCCTTCTGAGATGTAGCCTCTGTCAAGAAATAGTGATCGAGTACCGTATACTGCTCATACAGACGCTCAAGCATGTAGAAGGTTGAGTTCCAACGTGTTGCCACCTCCTGGATGAGTGCTTTCACTGGCATTCCACGTTCAAGTAGCAGTCTCCGCAGATGCTTCCGGGCCTTAAAAGAATGGCTGAAATGGTTGCACATTTTGCGGCAGGTGGCCATTACCTCGAACGCTGGACTCTCTTTATCACTCAAGAATTTTTGAACTACCAGGTTGATACAGTGCGCCAAACACGGCACTCTAACATGGTCACCCTTCGACATGGCCTTAACTACATTGGCGCCATTATCCGTGGAAACATAACCAATCTTGCGTTTTAGAGGGGATAGCATTGTCAAGACCTTTTTGTCAAACTCTTCCAAAAGGTTTTCTGCTGTGTGACTTTTCTCCAAGCCAAACATGGCTAGTGTTGCATGTTTCCGAGCAGCTTTGAAAACTTGGTCCGGGTCAACACCTGCGTTTAGCTTTGCTATAACACCTGAAAAAGAGACCCAGTGTGCAGTGATGCACATGTAATCATCGCCTGGGCCACTGGTCCACATGTCTGTTGTCAGATGTATTGTGTGAACAGCACTCTTCTGCAAAGCTGCCCCAATCGCCTGCAGCACATCTTCATGTAGTGCTGGAACCGCAACTCTGGCAAAATAGAACCGGCTCGGAACCTTCCATTTAGGGCAGAGCGTTGCCACTAATTCAAGAAAACCTACCGCTTCTACAAAAGAAAAAGGTAGAAGGTCCACAGCTAGCATTTTAGCCAGCTTAGTGTTATACAGACGCGTCAGTGGGTGGTTGCGTTCATATGGCACGTCTGAAGTAAGCATTGTTCTAATGTTGCCCTGGACCAAGCATTTACGGGCTGATAATGACTTCGTTGACCCAATTTTGCTCGCTGGTGAACTTTTGTGCGTTGGTGTCTCACTCGCTCCAACACTCTTAGTGTGCCTCACATTGGGTGTGCTGCTGACAGGGGTACTGGGTGTAAGGGAAGTGTTTGACACGTCTTCTTCCTGCTCGTCATCATCAGATGAAACATCAACGTTTCCTTGAATTTGGCCTTTCTTGATCGCATCTAGGTGCGCAAACCATTTGACAGTGTGCTGTCTCCTAAGATGACCTCTCTGGCCTCCGGTACCATAGTTGGTACCTGGCTTACCACGACTAACTGCTTGCTTACAAATGGTACAAATGGCAAACTTTGGATTTTTTGGACAAACAGTAAAGAAGTCCCAAACTGGGGACTTGAAGTGTCTGTGGGACATGGAGGAGGCGGCGATACTGGTGGTGGTGGTCATGAAGCTAATGCCAGATGAAGTGGAGGATGTGGATTGCCCAACTTTTGTACGTTTTGCACTTTCACCGCCACTAATTAAGGTCGAGATTGACGGAGGTCTCTTCTTGCCAGAAAGAAATATGGAAGCGGGACGAGTTGGTGTACTACTTAACTCCAATGATTGTGGTGTTTCCACTGCCTCCTCATCGACAACATCATCATCACGCTCAGCAGCTCTTCGGGCTAGGGTCAAAATGTCTGTTTGCTGCATGCCCGCTGGGGCTGCAGTGACCTTTATGATGACTGGGTCGTCGTTGGCAGAGTCTTCATCAGCAGCAGTATCCGCCACTTCTTGTTGAGACTCATCACACTCCATAACTCTGAGACTTTGGACGAGCTTCCTTTTACGCTTAACTACCTTTGTTTGTTCCCAAGTTTGATCCGTATCATCAGAAGGAGGTGTGCTTGAAGAGGATGTAGACACCACCCTTGATCTCTTCCTTGCTAGGGGTGTGGAAGACAATGAAGGATCATCAGGAGGAGTGGCTTCCTCAAATGATACCTCGCCTTGATTGTCGATTTCCTGATGTGCCCCTACTTCGGGAGGAACAACTATTGTGGGCACTTGTTGTGACCCTCCATGCACCTCTGCTTGCGCATCTCCTTGCGCTGCCTCTCCTTCCACATGTACTTGGGCTTGTACTTGCACATGTGATTGTTGTTGCCGCTGTGGTTGTTCAACACTCGTCAGATGAGCTACAACAACCTGTGTTGATTGAGGGACATTGCTGCTGCTTTCTTGCGATGAGCCAACATCACTGGTCGATGGTGATTGAAGAAGTATACTGGCTGCCTCTGCAGCACTCAAGGGCTTGGACTTAAGTTGGCGTGGTGGTGGTGGTGGCACTGAGCCCAATGGAGCGGGGGTGCTGCTGCCAGCTTGGTCCCCAGCAGATCCCGCTGCAGCTGCTGCAGGCATACTTTTTTTTTTACTCACAAAAAAAGGGGCGGGCGGCACACCAGTGTCCTTGGTAACTTGCTTCTTCTGCTCCTTACTGGCACCTTTCTTGCTAGAGGAGCTACGGGTTACTTTTTTTGGGGCCATCTTCTTCAGAGCAGGTCAGCAGGCAGCAGTTGCACGAGTTGCAGAGGGTTCTGTGTCCAGACGTGACGTCGCGTGACGTTATGCTGCACACACCGCTGCAGGACTTCTTCCTGGCACTGGTGGTTCTATTGAGTCTTCTTGTGCACCTAAAAGCAATGGAAGACAGAGGAACATCAGTTCAGTTATACACCCCAAAAAATCGACAAAACACAGAAAAATGAGCACAATCCCATGCCATCCATGATGTTTACATTGAAGACACCCCACAGAAAGACTAGGGACATGCAAGTATGCAACACTCACTACCCCTGGGCATAAGGGATGAAAAGTAGGCAAAATAAGTGCAGGCCTCAGACACTGCCTCTCCTCAAAATGGCCCCCTTACACCCCAAGCACATGTTGCCTGTACCAGCCAGCACTCAAGATGGCCACCACCACCACCCACATGGCCAGTCCACATCAACAGTACACCCCCAAAAAACAGAAAAACAGCCAGAAATCACCACAATCCAATGCCATCCATGATGTTTACATCAAAGAGAGTGAGACAACACCACAGGCACACTCAGTCCATGCACCACCACCACCCCTGGGCAAGCAAAAGGCCACACCAGCAGCCCCCCAAAAACGACAAAAAACAATAAAATAAGCACAATCCCAGCCCATCCATGGCCTCAATTATGTTTAAATTCAAGAAGACATCCCACAGAAAGACTAGGCCCATGCAACACTCACCACCCCTGGGCAAAGGGCCACACCAGCAGGCCCAAAAAAACGACAAAAACCAATAAAATCTGCACAATCCCAGCCCATCCATGGCCTCAATGGTGTTTAAATTCAAGATGACACCCCACAGAAAGACTAGGCCCATGCAACACTCACCACCCCTGGGCAAAGGGCCACACCAGCAGGCCCAAAAAAACGACAAAAAACAATAAAATCTGCACAATCCCAGCCCATCCATGGCCTCAATGGTGTTTAAATTCAAGAAGACACCCCTCAGAAACACTAGGCCCATGCAACACTCACTACCCCTGGGCATAAGGGATGAAAAGTAGGCAAAATAAGTGCAGGCCTCAGACACTGCCTCTCCTCAAAATGGCCCCCTTACACCCCAAGCACATGTTGCCTGTACCAGCCAGCACTCAAGATGGCCACCACCACCACCCACATGGCCAGTCCACATCAACAGTACACCCCCAAAAAACAGAAAAACAGCCAGAAATCACCACAATCCAATGCCATCCATGATGTTTACATCAAAGAGAGTGAGACCACACCACAGGCACACTCAGTCCATGCACCCCACCCCTGGGCAAGCAAAAGGCCACACCAGCAGCCCCCCAAAAACGACAAAAAACAATAAAATAAGCACAATCCCAACCCATCCATGGCCTCAATTATGTTTAAATTCAAGAAGACACCCCACAGAAAGACTAGGCCCATGCAACACTCACCACCCCTGGGCAAAGGGCCACACCAGCAGGCCCAGAAAAACGACTAAAAACAATAGAATCTGCACAATCCCAGCCCATCCATGGCCTCAATGGTGTTTAAATTCAAGAAGACACCCCTCAGAAACACTAGGCCCATGCAACACTCACTACCCCTGGGCATAAGGGATGAAAAGTAGGCAAAATAAGTGCAGGCCTCAGACACTGCCTCTCCTCAAAATGGCCCCCTTACACCCCAAGCACATGTTGCCTGTACCAGCCAGCACTCAAGATGGCCACCACCACCACCCACATGGCCAGTCCACATCAACAGTACACCCCCAAAAAACAGAAAAACAGCCAGAAATCACCACAATCCAATGCCATCCATGATGTTTACATCAAAGAGAGTGAGACCACACCACAGGCACACTCAGTCCATGCACCACCACCACCCCTGGGCAAGCAAAAGGCCACACCAGCAGCCCCCCAAAAACGACAAAAAACAATAAAATAAGCACAATCCCAGCCCATCCATGGCCTCAATTATGTTTAAATTCAAGAAGACACCCCACAGAAAGACTAGGCCCATGCAACACTCACCACCCCTGGGCAAAGGGCCACACCAGCAGGCCCAAAAAAACGACAAAAACCAATAAAATCTGCACAATCCCAGCCCATCCATGGCCTCAATGGTGTTTAAATTCAAGAAGACACCCCACAGAAAGACTAGGCCCATGCAACACTCACCACCCCTGGGCAAAGGGCCACACCAGCAGGCCCAAAAAAACGACAAAAAACAATAAAATCTGCACAATCCCAGCCCATCCATGGCCTCAATGGTGTTTAAATTCAAGAAGACACCCCTCAGAAACACTAGGCCCATGCAACACTCACTACCCCTGGGCATAAGGGATGAAAAGTAGGCAAAATAAGTGCAGGCCTCAGACACTGCCTCTCCTCAAAATGGCCCCCTTACACCCCAAGCACATGTTGCCTGTACCAGCCAGCACTCAAGATGGCCACCACCACCACCCACATGGCCAGACCACATCAACAGTACACCCCCAAAAAACAGAAAAACAGCCAGAAATCACCACAATCCAATGCCATCCATGATGTTTACATCAAAGAGAGTGAGACAACACCACAGGCACACTCAGTCCATGCACCACCACCACCCCTGGGCAAGCAAAAGGCCACACCAGCAGCCCCCCAAAAACGACAAAAAACAATAAAATAAGCACAATCCCAGCCCATCCATGGCCTCAATTATGTTTAAATTCAAGAAGACACCCCACAGAAAGACTAGGCCCATGCAACACTCACCACCCCTGGGCAAAGGGCCACACCAGCAGGCCCAAAAAAACGACAAAAAACAATAAAATCTGCACAATCCCAGCCCATCCATGGCCTCAATGGTGTTTAAATTCAACAAAACAGTTGTATCATGCACCCATAACCAACCCTGGTCCTACTGGATACTGTGGCTACCCACAATATAATTTATTTAATTTTCTGAAAAAGTTCCAAAATTGTACTTGCAGCAACTGTAATGCCCCAAACAAACTTACTTGTGAAAGTTGATTTCTAATCAAAAAGTGATCCAAAGACAGTCAAAAAGGCCTCAAATCCAAATATCCAGCAGCACCCACAAAAAGTAATCCTTCCAGCTCCAGATCCAAATGAAAGTGACCAGGAGATGGACAAAGCACTGGGAGGAGCCTGCTGGACAGGAACAGGAAGTTGGAGACTGTGGGGCACTTCCTTCCTCCCCCCCCCCCCCCAAAATGGACTCCTTGCAAAAAAAAAGGCCATGCAAATGTCAACCTGAGGAGTGATTCTGATAAAAATCATAATTTTCTGAAGGTTTATCCTGTTTGCTGGTGATTTTCTTGTGCGAAATTGCAAAATCTCTATTTCGCAAGTGCGAGATTGTTCCTTTCCACCGCAACTACGTGTTCGCAATTGCGAACTCTCGCGAGGTGTGCTGTGCAAGGTGGCAAGCCGCGAGTACGTATTCGCGGGCGACAAACTCCCGCGGGAACACGCAGCAAGATCTAAAATGGCGCGTCACTCGCAAAGAAAAACAACTCGGCAAACGCTAAAATGACGGAAAGTGAACGCCGTGCACCACGCCGCGCGCCGCAACCAAGCAAAAAATCCGCCGCGAGCGGATTCACGGATTTTCGACAAATTCGCGAGAGTTCGCGGATTGCGAATTTGCCGAAAATCCGAAAAATCCGCGATCGGAGCGGATTTTACGCCCATGCTTATCTGGCATTAAATTTCAAATGATTTCTTTTGATGCAGTTGAAGACAGTCAAGATCAGTGGAGTTCCAGATTCAGCAGGATATGATTATTAACAGCTCAGACTGAAAGATTCCTTGATATATGTTACTGGTCTGATGTAAGTGTTGAACAACATTGGAGCAATTCAATGGTATGACACAAATGCCTGACCATGGAGAATATGTGACAGGTGGAATGAGAAAGTTTGTGGGGCGTTGTGGAACAGAGGAATTCCAGGCTAAGACCTTGTCTTGAGCAGGTGTATAGCTCATTTTTTAAGAGTAATGGGGGGAGTTTCTCAAAGAGGCAAGTTTTCCGCTTCTTGCGGAACTCAAGTAGAGGAGGCTCTGATTTGTAGACGGAGGTTGCTCCATGCTCTAGGAGAGACTTTTGTGAAGGCTCAACTCTGGCTATTATTCTATGTATGCTTGGGATTTGTGCAAGGAGGAGTCTGGCTGAGCGGAGGTGTTCTGACCAGTTAGTGGAAAGAGATGGGGTTGTTCAAGGAATCTGCGCCTGTGTTGTGTAGAGCTTTGAATCTGTGTGTGAGTGGCTTGAACTGAACACACTTGTTTATTGGGAGCCAGCAGAGCTCCCTGACATGGGATGTGATGTGAGTCCTGTGTGGAAGGTTGAATATGAGTCTGGCTGCTGCTTTGTAAATGGTTACTTGTCTTCTGTTGAATTGCTTGGTGAATCTGGAGTGGAGGGTCTTCCTGTAGTCCAGCCTGGTGGTGACGAGGGCATGGGTAATGGTTTTCTGGTGTTGATCCTGGGTTCCTGGCATGGTAGATGGGAGTGGGTGTGGGTTTCACGTCAGCTGGCCACCAATTAGAGGCCAACTGTGAGGTATTTTTTCAGAATATCACCACTTCTGTCTTTTCTGGGTTGAGCTTGAGACAGATGGACCTCATCCAGAAGGCGATTCATGCAAGCAACTTGCTCCTTCTGTTGGGGGTTTTGTCTGAGATGGACAGTACAACTTGTGTATCATTGTGTATGATAGGATGTTGAAGCTGTGAGTGCAGATTACTTTGACTATTGAAGTTATATACATGTCGAAGAGGGTACGACTGAGAGATGAACCCTTAGGCACTCCGCAGATGAGTTTACAGATTTCAGAGGAGTACGGTGATAGGCTGACGGTTTAAGTCCGCTCCATCATATAGGAGCAAATCTCTAATTGAGAACAGGTTCTTGAAATCTAATAGTGTGTAAGTGTCTGATGAAGGTGGGGTGTGATACCATGTCAAAGGCTGCCAAAAAGTCTAGAAGGTTGAGGGCCGTGGTCTCTACGATGTTCAGGGTCATGTGGATGTCGCCAGTTTTAACAATCAGTGCTTTTTCTGTGCTGTGGTCGGGTCAGAATCCGCACTATGTGGACTCCTCTAGGAGCTGGGATTGAAGAGGTGGTTGATGAGAGGTCTGTTGAGGAGCTTCTCAAAAACCATAGCCTAGTATAGGAAGAAGATTGGTCTGTAGTCGGTGAGCTTGGTTGTGTCTGCTGAGGGTGTCTTGAGTAAGGTGTTGACCCCGGCGTGTTTCCAGGGTTTCAGAAAAGTGGGTAACTCTATGGAGGCTTTGAGGACTGGAGTGATGGCTTCGCTAATGTGTGTGAGTCCCTTATTGAAGACATGGTGGGAGCATGGAGTGGATGGACTTCATGAGAGTGGTGGTTTTGTCCATGGTGATGGCAGGCCATGTAATCAGAGTCCAGTCTTCATCTGATATGGGGAGACTTACTGCATTCTTGAATGCTAATGGTGTAGATCAAGAGCAGACATGAATATGATCCTTGACAAAAACATGAGAACTTATCACCATGCCATGAAGAACCTTGCTAAACAAATAAAATAGGGCACAAAAGAAAAGGGAAACGTTTTACAAAAAGAAGTCCAGTAAAGAACTTTGAAAAACACATTTTTGACAAGCCCACACTATGAAGATCCCCAGCAATTCATTAAAACTAAAATTATCAAAAGCTGTCACTCCATTCCCAGCAATCTAGGATTCTCCAATTTTGCTCCCATTACCTGGTCCCTGATTCCACGTCCCGTAACCTCCTTCTACCCAAAGGTCAAAGAGGAATTATTTAGACTGGCCTAGGGGGCACAAGTTTCAACATGCCTGCTGAACAGTAAACGGTGCCAACACCACTGAGGCCTACAATAAACATGTTTTTAAAACCAATTTCTCAATTTCTACTGAACAGATTTGCAGCAAACTAAGCAAACACGCTTTCAAAGTTTAAAGTTCGACTTTCATGAGAAGTTCACTAATTTCAGTTTAGCTATTTCTTCTATCTTCTTTCTCTGCCAATAGCTGTATCTAAAAATTAAAATGGGAAATTTCACTTTTTTGACCCTACTACTTAATTTTTTCTTACCATTTTATGGATCTGCATGATTATTTCTGCTGAATATAAATCAGTTAAAGTATTTTTTGTTAAAGCTTGGTGCAGATATGTCAAATGGTGCCACAGATATTATCAAAGAAAAAAACCTGCTTTTCAAATGAAAGTTATACTTTCTAACCTTGGGCGGGTAACTACGCTCTTCCAGAGGAGTTTATGTAGTTTTGCATACACCACATTCCATTACAAACGCAGAGTTTAGGCAAAACTCTGACTCCGTGGCGGAGCCGAGTTAGCTGGCCCCTCCACCCTCCCAAAGTACGTGCAAGACATACAATGTAAGGGTTTTTAAAGAAGAAGGACAGCGAGGACGAGTAAGGAGAATGGTCATGACGAGGAGGAGGCAGCCACAGCAGGTAAGTGCCTTTTCTTTACATTATAATTGGAACTCCGCCTAGAGGCACTACGACTGCCCGGGGTTAATACTTACCTTAAATACAGAAATACATTTGCTGCCTCTGTAATATATCTATACAGATGAGAAAGTAGCTTGACTTGTTTGTACTGCTGTCAATTAGCCTGCTATGGAGAACAAAAGGAGTAAATAAGATAATAAATAAAGAAACAGAGATCGCTATTTTTTCTTTTAAACATGACTGTTTCCTTTTTAAGCAGAGGTAGCCTAAATAAATAAAAACATTAAACACCAAATTCAAAACAAAATAAAAATAGAAAAAGGGCCTCTTGTCAAAATAACTTTTACGGGCTGTAAAATATGTTACTTCCCCCTTTTCTGTTTTTCAAATTAAAATACCAACCTTATGTGTCTCTGCTAAACAATGATTGTCTGGTAGACACAATCTTTTCAAAGTTTACTAGTGCATCAAACAAAACAAGAGAACACGTTATGCAAGACATAGAACTATTGTGCTACTGGCCCAGATCATGAGATTCAGGGCCAGTTACCTCTGGTCTTACCAGCACTATTTGACCAAAAATGTGAGCACCAAGTACCTCCCTTCAGCCCTTGACACAAACAACACTTGACAGTGGAGCATGGTACAGAGGTTCAAGGCTTACTCTGGGAGGAAGGGTTGGGTTAAAGAGACAGAGATCAACAAGTAACATATAACAATGAATGCACTGTTGCCCAGAAGTTTCTATGTATCAAAAGAAAAGGACTTAAATGATCTTACTCACCCAGAGCTAGAATTACTACACAAAATAAACAAAAAGCGTTCCCTACTGAGAAAAACCCATGGACATTAAAGCAACAGTCCCTGAAGATAAAACATATCTGCTCATAGCCCAGTGACAGGTGGGATCTCAATGATATGAGTGGAGTAACTAATTCTGGAGTTTAGCTCACGCTCAGTCTCTGGTTATTTCTGTTCTACCAATTCCTGCTCAATTAAGGGTCAATATCACAGTATCTGCTGTCCGGATAAGTTTGTGCAGTCTCTTTTGCAGGCCATGCCTACCATGTTGCTGTCAGCAGGAGCAAGCCTAATCCATAAGGCGTGTGGTGCACAGCCCTCAGTTCAGTGAGACGCCAACTCTGGCCCAGCCAATGACGCATGCAAGGACTGCTGCCGCACGATAAATAGTGGCAGCACCAGTCTCTTCTGGGTAAGCAGGAGCTAGTGGGGTTCACTGTTGTGGGGATCTTACCACTTCAGACTTCCTTGCACCGAGTTGCAAAACTACCCCTGCTCAATGAAACATGTGCCCAATCCCTGACGCAGTGGCAGCCCCCTTCCGCCTGGACTTGACTTTTCCTTGCCACTTGTAGATTCCTGAGTATCTGACTGCTTCAAGCCTTTGTAGCTTGGCATAGCGCTTCAGCACCTCTTAGTTTTATTCTACCAATGGACCTCTCCTTTGATTGAATTTCAGGATACTCTTGATCACAGGGGGGATGGTCACTGGGGAGATATATGCACGCTCCGGATCTCAGGCTCTGTATCTTGGTGTAGGTTGCATCCTGTGTAGCAGTAGTCTTAGCAGATCACACATCTGAGCCCTTTGCAGTTCTCGCTTTTTCGGAGCATTGTCTTTTTCATGCAAGGGCACTTGCAATGGTCTTCCTGAGCAGTCATACAGGTCTCTTCCTTGAGGATGGATGCAGGCAGCCCATCATGGCAGATTTGTCAGATCTTTCCCAAGCCTCATCCCAAACCTTGCAAGGGAGGTTGGCAGTCAGTACCCCAACCATAGAGCTCAGAGAATTCTCCTGTTTGCCACAGGGCCTTTGGAAAAAAGAATCTTGTCACACTAACTGGACGTTTCTGCCACATCTTTATACCCAAGTTGCAGAAGAACATTGCGTATTCCAGTAGTTTAGTTCCGTGACCAGGTCTCAGCAGTTTGGTATCTTTCTCATTTCTGAGTAGACTGCTCCATCATTGTCTTTGTCAAAAGTGTGAGCAAGGAGGTAGAGTTGAGCCGGGACCCTCTGCTTAGGTGAAACCCAAAATAAAACCAATAGCGGTGGGTGACACTCCCAATCAGAAAAGGGTGGGAGGGACCCTTCTTGACTTCAAAGGGACCCATTGACTCCTTTTCTAAATACCCTCCATTCTGGCCCACTACAAAAATCCCTGGAATGGCGCGAGGTACCCTCTAGTTACATTGGCTGCCATGTCTTTGGAGTTGCAATGGCCACATGCACCATTCGTACTTAGGACCATATTTATCAAAGTGTTGTGTCACTTTTGCACTACTCAAAGGGGTACAAAAGCAACTCTACCCTAAAGATGTGATTTATCAAGCCACGCAAGTCCCCCTTGCATGGCCCTGAGTGACTTGATAAATCCAGAGCAATGCAATACACCACAAATCGCTGCATTGCAATTACCATGCCTCGGTAGGCGTTATTTGGGTAGTGTATTGGTGCTCCCCTGCAAAACTCATGAATTTTTGCATATTTCCAGATTTACCATAAGTGGCAGACCTGGAATGCACCTAAAACCGCTACATATCCCCAAAGGAGGCGTAACGAGTTGAAATATCTTTATTTAGCCTTGTTGCTTCCTCTTTCTATGTGTGCTTCATTCTGCAGCACACATAAAACGAAGAAAATGCTCAGGTGATTGTTTTTGTGCAGGAAGGTGGCCTTTCCTGCACAAAAACAATCCTGGCTGCATTGGCACTAGGCAGCACATTGTGCGCTAGCGCTGAGAAAAGACAGAATGGGCTGCATTACATTAAATACAGCACATTACTGCCCTTTCAGTGTCATGCACAACAAACAGCAAGGTGATTTGCTACGCTTCATGACATATTGATAAATACGCCCCTCAATGTACATCTGTGACTCACATATACACTCTACTCATCTTACGAACAGATGGGTGAAGACCCTGGTTTAGGGACCGGCAGACAATCAAAAAGGAAGAGATATGCAGGAAGGCTCTCTCTCTATAAAAGCTGAAGTAGAAAAGCCTGCCCTGCGTACAAATTTGCTTTTTCATCCACGCACACTTGCCCAGAATTAAGGCTCCGACCTTATGAATATTGATTTCACGATACTGATTGCATAGGCGAGATAGAATGGGAACTACTCTACATTGAACAATGATCTTTCAAAATCAACCAAGAAAACGCAGAAAGCCATTTTGTGTGGTCTGGAGTTAATGACATTTCCCACAAATTAACTCAGTGCCAGTTTGCATATGCAAATCCAGCCTTGCACACCATTGCTCTATTCATCAGCTCCTCCGCTACATCTAACTTTCTTTTCACAATAATTTGCCATGGGCAACTGAGAGTCAACATTCTCACCAGGTTTGCCATGAAAGGGATTACCTTTAAAAAGTTCAATACCCTTTTATCACATTTTCACGAGCATGTTATACAATAATCAGTGTTAATTATGCTGATGATTCCATTATTGCCGAGTTGTCTTTGGGATCTCAGATTCTGCCGCCATTGGGTAGTTTTGTGTCAGCTTTTCTTCTATCACTTGGACACCACTGGCAGCCTACTTTAGAGAGACGTCAATAGTCAAACTGTCAATGTCTTTTTGCTTTTCTCTGATAGTTTTACAGTTCTGATATCTTTCAACATGTCTGAATTGGCAGTTATCACATTCTTGGTTAGTTTGCTATACTGTAATCTGAGCCATAACTACACGTTCCTAGTGCAGTGAAGAGTGCTTTTTGTTTCTTCATGAGGCGTGGTGCCAAAAGAGAAATGACCGGCCTTTGACTGCAGTCAATTGAAATATATCACCCATCCTTACTATGTATTTGTCTCCATTCTATCATATGTGCTCCTGAGAAAAGCGAACATCCTAAAGCAAATACATGCTACCAATAGTTTTAACAGTATAGTAGCTTGATCAGTGATTGACACTTTCATTTCTCACAGGCCCTTGCTTTTCAGTAGCTATCAATTTTTGAAACACCTATTTGCTGTCATGCTCTACTGATAACCTTAATAGTTGATAAAGAGACACATCACAACTATTGTAGATCACTATTCCTCCTGGAGCTTTAATCGCACAACACAAACCACAACCTGTTCCTGTACTAAGTAATAACACAAAACAAGGAATATCTGCCAGTGCCTGCCTGGCAGCTGATATACAATATAAGTAGTATGAAATCAAGCATTTCCTCTCACGCTTTATGCCATGTTGCTCTGCTTCTTTCTCTTCCCTTTAAACATTGAACTGTTCTTTGTTTAGCAGTGCAAATAAAGTACACAGTTGTACTTTCTTTTGCTTGGTTGGTCTCGTGGCATCTTGTGCCTCATTCCTAACCACTTCATTTTCATTTTGAATAGTGATCCCATCCAGAGGTTCGTGGCCTCTATATGACGCTTTGTGGCTTCCCTAAGAAGTCTATTTTGCAGTTTCACTTGTTACGAGTTCTTCCTGCTGAATGTATCGCTCAAATGCTCTTAATTATTGTGCAGTACTAGGACATTTAATGGTGTCTTGGACGGCCTCAAAGGCTGCTTGATAACAACTGTGAGGAAAATGTAATCGTTATCAGACCATCGAGGTCTGCATAACTGCAGCAGTGCCATGTAGTACAATTCTCTCATCCCTGCAGTGCTGTATGTCAAGTTGGCAGTCCTTCATAATATGTGCTAGTTATTCATTCTCATTCTCTGCACCCAGTTTCAGTTGCTCTCTGCACATCCAAAGGAAGCCTTCACAATGTTCAATAACGATTCATAAAACTAAAGTCTAGCTTGCAGGTCCACAGCCTGAAATGCACCACATTTACAATGAAGATGCATCTAAAAAAAAAAGTTAATATAACCCTTATTGTGCTTTCGCCTAAGAAATATCGTCTCTGGGATATTTCAACACATTTTTCCTCTTTAGTTATGCTATAACTTACCAAAGAGCAGCAGCAGACGTGTTATACAACATATTGAGGGCCTGTTTCATAATTTAAAGTAAGACTTAGGGCCATATGTAGGTGGCCCGATACCAATCGGTAACGGCCGAAATTACCGAATTTCGGCCGTTACCGACCGGTATTGGGCTTTTGAGATGTAGGGGAGTATTCGGTAAATAACAAATCGGTATTTACCGATTCGGTATTTACCGAATATTCATTTACCGATTCGGTATTTACCGAATCGGTAAATGACATGTAGGAAGCACTTTGAAGAGTGCTTCTGTGCTTTTAGGATTCGTTATTTACCACCAACTGTTAGTTGGTGGTAAATAACGAATACCTCTGTAAATGCAAATCTGTGCATTTACACCTGTGCCATGTGACAGGCATGTATGTGTGCCACATGTGCACACAAGCACTATTCAGGGGTGCAACAGGGTATCAAAGTGACACCCTGCCACCCTTGACTCTTTCCCTATTTTACTGAATCGGTAATTACCAATTCGGTAATTGACATTCATTCCTATGGGCCTCCAGGTCCATAGGAATGAATGGCAATTACCGAATCGGTAAATACCGTTCCGGTAAATACCGAATCTTAACGATTCGGTAATTTTTACCGAATTATTAGCTACATAGGATTTACCGATTCTAAAATACAGAATCGGTAAAATTCGGTATTTTAGAATCGGCAAACCCTATTTACCTACATCTAGCCCTAAAAGTCTAACTGAGACCAAAAGTCTAGGTTTACTACTTTTTGGTATTTACAAAGAGACTTCCAAGTAGTATCTTTACACCTGCAGAGGTTCGGCACTCGCGCGGGAGTTCTGCACTCGTTAGAATCTCTGTCCCGAGTGCAGAATCTCTTCACTCGGGGCACACCACAACACATTGAAATAACAGGGTAAACACTGATGTTTGTCGCAACACATATGCCTAGATTCACACATCATGAGATGCACAACATCTAGTCGTTCGACCAACATAAAACAAAATGCCTCACTTAAAATTGAAAACAGCTATATGTAGGCAGTGGGTTGTTACATATGTGTATGTGTAGGACATATGCATGTAGGTAACAGTAGAGTATGATGACAAGTTCCTAAATATTGGATTACACAATGAGTGAGGGACACTAATTACTTGGAGGCGAAAAAACCAAAGAAGTTGAACAAATGTGATGGGAGTAGGACCGGTTAGCTATAGAGGGACAGTGGCGGCTGGTGACATTTGAAAGTAGTGGGGCATACATTTTTTGCCGTACTGCACTATGGCACGCGTTCCCCTAGCAAGCAAGCACGAACAACTTAAGAGGGGTTCGGGGGGTTCTCCCCCAAGAAAATTTTAAAGAAAAGAGTGGACAAATGGTGCATTTTCAAGCAAACTTGAGGAAGCAGGAAGAGTAATAAAGCAATACGATTGAAATATTTATCATTTACGAAATTGCCAATTTGTATGCGCTATAGTGGACAATATTTGCGTATTTTACCAGCAGAGTGCCCGTGCTTTTACTAAATAGCCTGTCAGCACTAAAACGAGTTTCTTCCCGTAACCGCTTTTCAATAAAGAATCTTCTGTCTGTTCTTGTTTTCCTAAGAAGATCCCTCAGCGTTCTGGTCTGTTTTAATGCAATTTCTAAACCATTTTAATATGCAAAGCAAGAGTTTGCTAATATTTATCTTATTTCATGGTTATAACTGCTTTATTCAAGTCACGATAAAGGGTCACTCAAAGTCTCACACATATAGCCTTAAAATGTCACAGATAAGCAAACCCAATCACTGGAAATGTCACACATAAGCAAACTGGAAACTTGGCAGCTATGTATGCATGGAGTTTACAGCTTTTCAAAGCGACCTGCCTTCGGTGCTAATACTAGCCCATGAAAGCATACATGCGGGAGAAGTCCAATCACGAGAGTGGCGAGCGCACTGTCCTCTTAAACACCGATTCAGTCATCAGGAAGAGCATTCATGACAGACACAAGGCTCTGGCTGCAGGTCAGAGCAAATCAGCACAGCACAGTTCAAGTACCAATAAGAGTCCTGTCCTTCTAGTTTGCCCTGTTCCCGGCCGGCAGCTATAAGCAGTAGGGAGCGTGAAAAACCAGCTCCCTGTAATCTCCGAAACTTTACTGTCACCAGTAATGGGATTTATGATCATTATCTGTCCTAGTGCTCAGGTAAAGCAGATCGCACAAAGCCAATGTGGCAAACTTTCTAGGGGTCTGCAGTTTATGTGTACAGAACCTGGATTCAAAGACTTTTTCTGTGTGAAAACCCAATTTGTAAAGTTTTCAAAAATATGCTACTTTTTCCACGCTGTACTCCAGCTGCATAATATGCTAACACACAAGCTACAATCTCCCCGTTCTCCACAATAAAACAATGTGTTTAGTTTTAGTACCCCGCCAATCCTCCACAAGATTCAAAGCAACTAGCAGCTGTTCTGCTCCGTAATCAACTTTTGTTGGACTTTCTGTCCAACACTGGATATATATAACATTTTGATACAAAATAGGTCAGAACTCACCATCCTAAAGCCCATGGTAAAATTATACTACTGGCATGTAAATTTTCAGCTCTGGCTAGTAACAACTTTCTATAAAGCAAAACCACAAATCGCAGTTTTCAATGGGATGTTTGTTAAAAAGCCACTACTGGCTTAAAGTATCACATTTTAACAATTGTTATGCTGAAGAGAGACACTTGTCACAGTTCACTTTATGCCTAGTCATGCTATGTTTTGAGTACCCGAGGTCAGAGACCAACTCCTTGCAATATAGTACCAGAAGTAGATTGCGTGTCTCCCAACAGGAGCATGAGATTCTCCAACATTACATACACTCTAAAGCACATGGAGTTCAAATGTGTTCATCTCATTATGTGGACGTAATAAAGTGACACCAAGCGTGTCACACATAAGGCACTGACAGGTCACACGCAAGCACACTGAGGACATGGAAATGTCACATATAATGATTCTGCAAACTTGGCAGCTATGATTTATACTTATAACCTGAAATGTGAAACTGAAAGTCAAGACTTGCTGCTTGTATCCCATATGAAGTGGATAGCTAGTCAACACCTGGGTGAGCCATTGCTTCCTCTCGCGCCTCACACACAGAAGCACCTTGCTCCCACTGTCTCTCTCAGGTTTCTCATGCATAGGTTCAGTGAAGGACACAAATGCCCAGCAGCACTATGGCACCAATGCCCAGCCCGGTAGCCACGTTTCTCCCCCCCTTATGCACATTGCTCTGCCAGTGCACCAGCTCCGCTCTCCTCATCGAAGCTCGCTGCTCAGGCTCAAGATGGTCCCTCATGGGATCTATCCTCTGTGTGAGCTGGCTGTCTTCTCCCCTTCACCCGGCTTCTGCGCCATCTTTCTGAATGTCCGTGAACTGTAACACCGTAATGCACCTCTGGAGATGCCTTCTTGTTAACATACAGGGACATTTAAATGCTTATGAGGCGAATTAACAGATGTCCTGGGAGCACAACAACAGACTTCGCGCTCTGTCGGTGTACCTTGGTCCTCCCTCGACCAATCAGCACACTCTCCTGAGGCTCAAACTGAGCTCCATCAATGCACCTCATCCATACCCTGCAGCGCTACCAGTGATGGCAGTGAACCCTCATATAATGGTGCCAACTGCCAAAACTCTGACATTATACCACTGAGGCCACACGCCGCTCTGGCAATGGAATGCAGTCCAGCTCTGAAGCACTGTTACTAAACACTATCACAGCTCCGTCGATGAACCTCAGTCATACCCTGCAGCGCTAGCAGTGAGACCCTCATAATGGCGCCAACGCTCTGCCAATCTATCAAGGAGACCCACGCCACGCAGCCGTGCCAATGGAAGTCAGTCCTGCTCTGCAGCACTGAATTACTGAACACAAGCTCACCTCTGTCGATGCACCTAAGTCATACTCTGAAGTGCTGGACAAGTTTTACTAAGCAGTATCAAGGCCTTGACTCCGCCATTTGCTAAGAGCGCTACAGCGATATTTTTTCCATTACACTTCAACCCAATGTTTGTTTTTCCATTACACTTCAACCCGATGTTTTGAAGCCACTGACAACACTGTGTTACTAGGAAAGCCTCAGGCTGCACTATTAACACAGGATGATCCTTGAGAGATCTGGTCCTGCGGAGGGTCAGGAAGGGATGGGAAAGAATATCCCGGCCGATGATGGGGTCAGATTTCAATATATTCAAATTGGAGTACATTATTTTCTTTAGACATTTTGCCGCATTAGAAACATTCGTTATAAATCTAAGATTACTGGTATCAGTAGTTCTCAAATGGCGATATTTTTTCCATTACACTTCAACCCAATGTTTGTTTCCATTACACTTCAACCAGATGTTTTGCAGCCACTGACAACACTGTGTTACTAGGAAAGCCTCGGGCTGCACTATTAACACCAGATGATCCTTGAGAGATCTGGTCTTGCGGAGGGTCAGGGAGGGATGGGAAAGAATATCCCGGCCGATGATGGGGTCAGATTTCAATATATTCCAAGGGAGTACATTATTTTGTTTAGACTTTTTGCCGCATTAGAAACATTTGTTATAAGTCTAAGATTACTGGTATCAGTAGTTCTCACATTGGGGGCATCCGTAATCAGATCAGTTCTGATTTCAATTCAGTTTTTTCCATGCCTCACTCAACACCTTCTCCTGGTAACCTCGCTCCCGAAACCTATTGAGACACTCTGCGCCAGCCTCTAAGAAATCTTCTGATCTAGAGCTGTTACGTTTTATGCGCAGAAGTTCCCCATACGGGATGCTGTTTTTTAGGCTGCTCGGGTGGCTGCTACGTGCATGAAGCACTGAATTTCCTGCCGTGGGTTTCCTAAATAGTGATGTTTGCATCTTACCATCGGCTACAAAGACCTTGACATCTAAGTTAGTGACTTCAATAGCACTAATATCGCCAGAAAACCTTAGACCTTGCTATTCAAGTGTTTGATGTATTCTAAGACCGACTCCTTACTGCCTCGCCAGACAAGAAAGATATTGTCTATGTACCGTCTCCAAATAATGGTTTTCTCAACCCAGTGGTCACAGGAGTCCGACCATGCTGCCCGCATCTCCCACCAGCCAACGAACAAGTTCGCGTAGCTGGGGGCGAAGCAGGCTCCATGGCCGTGCCCCGTTTTTGTCTATAAATCTGATCCTGAAAAATAAAAATGTTATTAAACAGGCAGAAATGTAAAAAGTCAATCAACATCTCACTGTGTTCAGCAAATCTTGACAGTCGCTGTTTTAAAATCTGTTGAATAGCATCTATGCCTTGTTCATGAGAAATGCTAGTATATAGACTAGCTATATCTAGAGTAACCATTAGGAAGTCAGACTCCCATGGGGTTCCTTCAATATACCTCAGAAAGTCTTTTGTGTCTCTCGTATAGGAGGGCAATTCTTGTACAAATGAAAAGAGGTAAAAGTCAATAAATCTGGACATGTTCTCAAGTAGGCCACCAATAGATGAAATGATCGTCCGCCCTGGCGGTTTCTCCGCATCCTTATGCACCTTAGGCAGGTAATAAAAGGGTAGTCTCACGTGGGAAACTTGGAGAAATCTGTACTCATCCATAGAAAGCATTCCTTTTCTATGCCATTTCAAGATCAATGACTCATATTGGGTAACGCTCTCCAGATATTCCTTCATAGTGATCGGCAAGTAGTTGTCCCGATTGCTAAGTTGTAACAGGGCTTCATTGCAGTAGTTGGTACGTGTCTGTAAAACAACATTTCCGCCCTTATTGGAGGGTTTAATTATTATATTCTTGTCAGACTCAAGGTCCTTCACTGCCTTCCTTTATTCATATGAAAGATTCCACAATGGTTTGTTGTTGCCTCTCTCATTCTCTGTGAGTTTGCGAAGATCCAACATCACTTTTTCATGGAAGACATCTATCGTATCCAATGGTGTCTGTGGTAGGAATTTGGTCACTGATCTGAATGGACTAGCCTCTCTAATTTGTGGACTAGTAGGATTGGTTCCAGTGGTTGTAGTTCCTGGATTGTTGGAATTCATGGTGGATCCTTCCATATTCAGATCCTCTAGTGTTGCAAGCAACTCCAATTCCTGATCGTTAATAGGACTCCTGTCCAGTACTTGAGATGGAAAACCAGAGATGTTACTTGGTTCCATACCTTTTAGTTTGAAGAACTTGAGAAGTTTGATTTTTCTTATAAATTTGAAGACGTCTATTCGCGTCTGGACAAATTCGAAGTTACTAGTGGGGCAAAAAGTCAGTCCTAATTGTAAGACTGATTCCTCAGATGATGTCAGCGTTTTAGATGTCAGATTTATAATTGTCAGATTGTTGATGTTTGTTTTGTGTTGTTCTCTTCGGCCTGGTGTAGGTACCCGACCCTCTTTTTGAGCGGGTGCCCCCCACCTCTCCTGGTGCGCCGGTGGTTGACTGGTCCGGCGGTCTTCCCTTCCCCCCTCGTAGCCACGACTGTCGGATGAATTCGAACTCCTTGTGAAAATGGGGAGGCGCTAGTCTGCTTACTCCTGCCTTGCCGCCTGATTCTCCCTCTGACTGTTCTGCCCCTGAGACCCAGAGGTGTCCCGAGATACTGCTGGTTGCTGGGATCTGTTTCTCCTCAAATCTCGTCTCGGAGCGCTGTATTTACGAGCAAAGGTAAGGATTCTACCTTGCTCGTAATCTCTGGTATCTCTTTCAAACTTATGTTGTTTACACTGTCTGATTTTGCCTTCATAGGCTTCTAGTCTTTTCTTCATTTGTGCACGTAGTGCATCATGCTCTGCTTTGTCTCCTTCTTCGTTCAGTTTCTTCTCAAGTTCACTAATATTCTCCAGTGTCTCTTGTCTATCACTCCAGGTGAACTTTACCAAAAACACCAGCATACCCTTAGATGATGCGGCAGTATACTCAGCCCATTCATCCAGAAGTTTGGGATTCGGGCTTTGGTAGGCTGGTACGGTATAAATTCTAAGCCCCCTGGGCACTCTGTCTATGTCGATATAATGTTGTAGGGAGGTTGCCTCCCACCACTTCCTAGTTTCCCGCGTATTTAGTCTTTCCAATAGCTGGTATTTCGATTTTAAACCTGGTTGGGGTTGTCCCTGGGTCACTGCATCTCACACAGGACGAGATCCTGGTCTCGTCTTGAAAATATCTGAAGCCGCGTCACGGCGGTCCGCCTCGCTGTAAGTTAATTGAACAGTTCGGATTCGAAGTGCACTTCCCCCCTCGCTCTGCTCCTAATTGCAGTAGTATGGCCAACCAGTGTCCCAATATGAGTAAGTGTTCACTGCTCTTACCGCATGTCTCACGCGGTCTCCCAATCGTTGCTCCTCGATCAGCCACTCTCTCCGGGACAGTTTCCTCACTGCATGGAGCGGTGCGCTGGCTCCTCCAAAGTGTCCTGCCGTTCCTCACCAGCACCCTCAGTGGTCACTGTGGATCTCTCTTGCTACTTCAAAAATGTGGGGGTGAGGATCTGAGTTAGTTTGTATTCTGGGTTGGTGCTATTGGGTGGGTACGTGTGTGGTATCTGCCTCTGCAGGTAGGTTAGTTTGCTCAGCTGAGGAGGATGGGACCTGTACAGTTGGTGGGGGTGTCGGTACAAGTAAAGGATGTGCTTGTACAGGTGGGGGTGCCTGTATAGGTGGGGGGTTGCCTGAACAGGTGGGGGAACATGCCTGTACAGGTGGGGACAGCTGTACATGTGGGGGATGTGCCTGTACAGGTGGGGGTGCCTGTACAGGTGGGGGATGTGCCTGTACAGGGGAAAGGTGGGGAGTCTGTATGGGGGGTGACTGTACAGGGTGGAAGGTGGATATAACGGGGGGTTCCAGTACTGGGAGAGGATGTCTGCCAGGTGGGGGTGCCTGTATGGGGGAACGTGCCTGTACCAGTGGGGGCCTGTACATGGGAGGATGTGCTGTACAGTTGGGGTGGGTGCCTGTGCTAAGGGGTGCGTGTGCACATGGGGGTTGCTTGTGCAGGTTAGTGTGCTGGGTCCCCTCCAAGTGCTGACTGTGAAGGAAGACTTTTAAACATTTTCAATATGCCCTCCACCATCATCATGGCCAATGCATGTTGCCTTGCACTCTTTTCCCTATAGATTGATATTTGATCATAGTGCATCCTTGACATGTCTTGACAAGTACTCACAATACTGTCCAAAACATCTGAGTGATTTCCTGTAGAGAGGCTGAAATGTGAGACAGAGTAGCCCCTTATGCACAAATGAGTTTTGTAGGAAAAATCTTCCTCCCACTGACAAAATAATTCTCGCGTCTGGTGATGCAAATTGTGAAGAATATGACTCCACAATCTTGTCTGGAATGTGGCCAAATAACTAAAATATTATGTTTACAAATACTACCCGATTTATATATGAAATCAAAGATGTATGGCTATTTTTGTAATTTTTTAAACCTTAAACTTAAATTAAATTCATGTAATTATTTTATTAGGAGGGTTATGGTACATTCCACCGGGCACATTTGCTCTATATCCACACATTAATATCACCTGTTTATAAGCCTGTCACAAAACCTTTGTACATCAAATGTTTGGGATATACACTGAGTCTTAGGGTTTGGGTTAGATCTTGTTAGATCTAGTCCCTCCGCCTCTTTTCCAATGGTATCACCGCCCGCCTAATTAGCTGTCGGACATCTCTATTTAGATGTTGGCGGGTCTATGGATGATAGTCCGTCTGAGGTCTACTGTCTCTGACAGCATCTTCCTCCCGCGTTGACAGCATCATAGGCAAAGGCAGCTGTTGGAGGGAGTCCAGCCAAGATTACCACCCAGCCAATCACGATGTGCCTTTCCGTTGAGGAAACTGTGGTGGGGACATCTCCAAACATGAGAAGGTAGAATCGAAGTAAATGAGGTAGGACCTTATCTTTGTTCTTATTTTCCACTTTCGTTTCCGGCTTGAACCAGAATGTCCAAGTCCTTCCTTTGCTGCTACTACTTGACCATGACGCTAATCAACTCCATTGTCAACGGGATCTAAGGTAAGCTTCTTTTTCACATGTCTTACTATGAATCGTGTGTTACCAAGTGCTTTGGCCTCGTGTATTTTCACATTGGTTCTACATGCAATATTTTTCTGATGTGTAATGCAGTGGTGTTCATTTTACCACTTATCAAGGTAAAATTAGCACACATGTATTGACACAAGAAAATATTTGTTTATTTTTATGGTTGTAGGTGTTGTGCTCTGCGTGTACATTCAATAGTGCGTGCATGTTTTTTGTGTGTTTTTTGTGTGCTAGGCTATATGTAAAAAAAGGGGCATAGCACATTACTTGGAGCTAACACAACATATATGTGTAATATCACATTAATAAGTAGTACTTACCAGTCTCTACTTCATCAGGAATCCACCACAAGGACAATGCCAGCAGAACAGGAGTACTGTTAGCCAGCAGAGCAGTTCGCCGCATCGACAGAGGTGCACCGCTTAGGATACGGAAAACAGTCTATTGACAGTAGTTGCAGCCATCACACATCTAAACATGGCGGGCGGAGTCCGTCAGCTCGACAGAGTACTTGTAACCGCTACCACAGAGGGACGACAGGAGTCCTGCCAACCTGCCAAGAATTAAATCAGTCCCTTAACAAGTGGTAGTTTTCCTTTCAAGTCCATTCCAACTCACGTCTGCTCCACAACTGCAGCAAAGTGTATTAGTCATGCATTTTACATCTGTATGTCAATAGAACTAATAATTATTTTTGCTTTACATGTTGGACAAAATATTGATGATACTTGATTAAAGGACCCCACCTTTGCTCTTCAGTTTTACACCACCTCACCAGAATTCAGAACAATGAAAAGTATGCCAGTTTGTAAAACACATACCGGTCTGTACCATAATACATCTCGATCACTTTGTAACAAAAGGTGACATATATGTTCTATGTTTTGTATAAATAAAGCGTCTTCAAAATTCATTCTCAATGTGTGACATTCTACACCACTGATATACGGTGAACCTCATCTCACCTAGCTCTACTTGTTTGGAAAAGCAGGACAAATCAAAGTGCCTTATAACTCTTTTTGCCTACACTTACTTATGCAGCTTTTTCTTGACACATCTCATTGACCATTTAAGCACGGACCTTTTATTTGCTCTTCACCTTTTATAATGGCACATTGGAACTTAGCTTAATGAAACTTTGCTGGTGGTAGAGCACTTGTCTTGTTTCAGACTATACGACCGTCCCAAGCCAGTCGGGTATTCCCATTTAGTTGCCTCTACCAGATCAGTTTCTTTCAGTAATCAGAATTGGCATACTTTCCTGCAGCGGCTCCTCTGCTAACACATAGGAGCATCACCCCATTTGCAAAAAGGAAAAATAAAATAATAATAATGCAGTGTTATTATAATTGTATTTTTCCTTACTGCGCCAGTTTGGTGTTTAGAACTGGGCAAGGCGAGGCTGGGCTGTGTCACGGGGAGGAGTTGTTTATACACCATAAGTGCGCATGATAGTTTGGCAGGCCGTCTTGGGCCGGCCAACCCGTCATACACACTGTAGCATTTCTCCTCCCTGCTGTATTGTACAGCTGAGTGGAGAACTGTCCCAGGCTCCCAGTTCCTGTCTGAGTGGCAAACCAGGCCACTCAGACAAATCATGACGCTGCTTTCTTGCAGGTGACAGCAGCGTTGTGATTGGCTAGGGGAGTCTGGGAACCTGTGTGCCCCCTGCTTCCATGTGCCAGGGGTAGAAGAAGGACAGAGAAGAGGCAGCGGCTGGCAGGTAAGTGACATTTTTTTTTACCCCCGCCTCACCCATATTATTCAGTAGCAGCTGCCACTGATACTTTCTCTGTGGAGGATGCATACGAATTAGCTTTAGAAGAAGGAAAAACGTTATCTCTGTGCCTCCTTTGTACAGCATATTTATAGCCTAATATGTTTTATTATCAGTGCTCCTTACCCAGGTTTTAGTATACTTTTTACTGGCAAAGTGGAAAGAAGAATTTATGCGAAACAGCATCGACTCTGAATGCGCCACTCTTTCAACAACTCCTGATATACTATGCAAAGTAAATAGTCTCCTTTCTGCAGCAGAATCGTGTTACGCATACCATGCAGCAATTGCACTTAGAAACAACGATTCAGCCCAAACTAAATCAATGCACATCTCCATTTTCCTCACACGTCTTTTCCTGCTTGCCAGAGTTCTCATTAGCAAAATGATGCATCATGACTCAATATCTTACAAGTAACGCCACATATGTGTTTCCTATGCAAAATCAGTGTTGAGGTGCCATATAATAAATAATGTTGTAGAGAACATCAGTAAAATTCATCCCTCTGTTCCTTGTTCAAGCAGTGTATCTGTTTTTCCTTTGCCTGAAGTAGGTGACCCTGGAGTTCAAGTTAATATGCACGTTAGCAGTGGCTCTTTGGTCTACACAAAGATAAAGCTTTTTATCTGCAAGCAATAAACTCCCTCCTGACACTATCTCAACTTAGCAGCAAATGTTTAACCAATTAATAATTGAAGTTTCCAAATCTAGTGACTTTGCTGCTCTCTGTGAAGGTGTTATCTCTCCCTGTGATAATTGCCTTAAAGCAATGGACCAGGAGGTTGCCATCTTAATGGAGCAAAGCCTCTTAAGACTGTGACACAAACCATCAACGCTAAAGCTGGTGCCTTCACTCTCTGAGACTGTTTACATCTGTAGTTCCTCTGCCCAAGGACAGATGATTGAACCCAATCCACATGTACTAGCGGCCTCTTTTTTACCACACAGAGAGAGCACTAAAGAGCAAATCAAACTGTGCAAAGCATTCAAGTAAAACTAAGGCCACCCAATCAACAAAAAATGATGTTATTTATGTCAGCAAGGCTTCAGACTGTCAGTGTGTGCCTGCTGTGCATTGCACTTTACATGCTGTGGCCGCAAGTTGTTGAGAACAGTTAAAAAAATACAGCCCTTGTGTGCTTAAAATTTAAGATGATTCCCCGGGGATTTGTTTTGTTGTCTTTTCAATACAATGATTGGGGATGCCATAATTGATGCTTCACATGATGAGAACATTTCAAGCCGTCTTTATTCCATAACTACTGACATTGCTAAACTTATTGGAGGGGAAAATGTACAGATGCAAACTCTTAAGCTGATAAAGAAATATTATAAAGCTAAAGAGTTTTTTGTGATGAATCCCTGGTGTACCGTTGACAGCTTGACACAAGCAGTTAGGCCCTGTTTAGAGAAAATGCACGTGACTCATGTGCAACAACTAGTCAAGATAACACCACAATTAAGAAATGAAGAGCTTAAAAGTACAGTTTAACAAGTATGTAATAAGTAATATTCTATATAAGTGTAATAAATTGTATGTAGGGATTAAATGTTACAACAACAACAAATTGTTGTTTCATAGTGACGTAGTCAGTCAGTTTTATGTGAGAAAATCAAAGAGTTCTTTGCTCAAAATGACCTCAGGAGGACGGCATCGGATCCTTCTTTGGCACTATAAGGACCCTGCAAGCCCCCAACACCTCGTTTAGATAAATCATGTATTTTGAAAAAAAATTGTTTAAGTTCTGCTAATTGGCAACTGTACTAACCAATCTTGCAGGAAACGATTATGATAAAAAATAACCTTGATAAAAAGTCTCCAAATTTCCAGGGCTGGTGTCTCCAATCACAGTTCCTGGTTTCAAGCAGCAGGAAACTTTCCAAAAGTTTAGTTCATGCAGGTAAGAGTGGCGAGGCCCGGTGGGGGTTGGAGGGGGGATGGGGGGGTTCAACAGATGATGACGAGGGAAAATTAAATAAATAATTCATGTTACCTCGTCATCGTCTGTCGAACCCCCCAAAGGCCAGGCTCCACCGCCCCACCACTCTTACCGACATGGGCCATTGCTGTCCATATCCAAAGCAAATGGCCATGTCCAACTGCCATGTTGTATTTCTCTGCAACAACAACAGCTTCCTACACCCACTGGACGTTTCGAACCTACCAGCAACCTCAGGGAGCTTGGAATGAGGCAAGCAGGATTTTCAGGAAGATTCTGTCCCCTTTGCAACAAGTAGTGAAGCCTTCTTATATGTACTTGTACCAGTCAGTTCTCTTGCTAAAGTGGGTCAAGAAGGCTATCTTGAAGAGTAGAACCAGTTGGCTTGTCGTGATGGCCCCTTAGTGAACTGCACGATTCATTGCTTCAGTATGATCCAGTACTTTTCATTGGCATAATGCTGTCTCACTGACCCCTGCACCACAACATTGTGTGTAGAGCTTTCTCTCTTCCAATAACTTGAGCTCTCCCAGTCACCCATCCTACAATACGCCCTTCCAGCCAGCTCACCAAACTAAAAGGTAACTTTCCACCTCCAAGCTGCTGTCAGCTTCAGGCCTCCTCCTGGGCTGGGCTCCGGTGTTCTGCACCAGCCCCAAAAATCTGAAAGGTGACATGTGCAGCAATATTTATTTTTTGAAGCAGGCCTATGGAGGTGGACATTCTAAGCACCTTCCTCAACTTCACCTTTCCAATACTGATCTTCATCTCTATCTTCACTTTGTACAGATTTACTTTGTTGTGTGAGTGGCTGGTTTAGGCTGAGCAAAAATGTCAATTATAATAAAATATTCATGAACTCCAGCCATCAATATGCATGCCTATTGTAAAACATTCACATTGACTTACGCTGCATATATTTGATATTCAAAATTCACAAAATATTGAAAGGATAATAGGTAATGGACAACCACTCGTCTCTTCTAGGGCTGGGCTGGGCTTTCTAGCCTGCTCTGGGTAGTCTACACTCCCAGACCACTTTTTGTGGAAGCAGGTGAGGGCTGCTTGATTAGAGGATGTTTTCATGTTTGGGAAATAATTCTGCCTTTTTTTTAAGGCAGGCAATGAGCGGATGTGAGGAGACTGTGGCCCAGATGTAGGTAAAAAATATTTACCGATTCTTAATTACCGAATTTTACCGATTCGGTAATTAAGAATCGGTAAATATGAAGGGTGGACATGTAGGTCCATCCAGATGTGTATTTTACCGATTCGGTAAAAATCGGTATTTACTGAATCTGTAAATACCGACCGGTAATGCTCCATTCATTCCTATGGGCTTTGAAGCCCATAGGAATGAATGGGGCATTACCGGTCGGTATTTACCGAATCGGTAAATACCGATTTTGACAAGGGTGCAGGGGGTGTCACTTTGACACCCTCTAGCACCCCCAAAAAAGGGTTGGGGCCATATGGCAGGCATACCTGCCCTAAGGGCAGGTCTGCCTGTCATATGGCACAGGTGTGCATGCACACATGTGCATGCACACCTGAATCGGTATTTCACCATCAAATTGAATTTGATGGTAAAATACCGATTTCTTAGGCCTTGTGGGACTCATAAGAGTCCCACCTACATATCAATTTTACCGATTCTGTAAAAATACCGGTCGGTAAATTTACCGACCGGTATATTTACAGAATCGGTAAAATTACCGATCGGTAAATTTACCGAACGGTAAATTTACCGATTCTTCCCCCTACATGTCAAAATCCTTTTACCGGTCGGTAACGGCCGAATTCGGCCGTTACCGACCGGTAAAACCCTACCTACATCTGGCCCTGTGTTCCCAATTTCGCTCTGTAGGCAAGTAAAAAAAGTCTAGATTTACAAGATTTGCCTTTTGGTGACTCATTTCGCCCATTCCAAGCCTTGACATGCCGGATCATTCTTGCACTCTGAATTTGGTTTTGATAACTTCTTTCTGTCAAAATTGTAGGAAAATTGAATTTAAAAAACCCCCATTACATTCTAAGATATGCTTCTGTTCCCCACATATCTAAAATGTGTACAATTATGTGTGGATTCTGTTTACAGACAGTTGATTTACCATAGTTATCGCTTTTTTAAATAGTTGTTTATTTGACTAAGTCATAATTAGCAGACCCCTAGCATTTGGAATTTTAAGCTCACCATATGTCCAGAGTGAAGAACATGTGGAAGAAGGCGAGGATATTGATTTCCTGCATGAATAGACTAGTGGCATGGGTAATATCAATAGAAGTATGATATGCTGCCCTATAGCGGGAATAAAGGGCTAACTGACAGACTTTCCTAGAACTTCAAATGATTGTTCAACTCACAAGTCTTGTAAAGAAACAGGAAGGACAGGGCTATTTTTTCAAATGTTAGAGTTTCCTGCCCAACATAACTTTATGACTGTACAGACTCTGCATTCAGGGTGGAGAACTTCTCACATGAAAATATATACCTGGCATATCTTTTTATGTGCAGAGTCTCAGCCACGAGTGCAGAGTCTCTGCAGTCGTAAAATTACTATTAGTAAAATTAAACTCGAAGTTTCTGAATACCCAAAAATTAGTATACTTACACAAAAGTGCAAATGTACATTTGTGAATCTGGCCTCTGGTGTTACATGCACGTTTTTGACTGTTTTTCTAATTTACACAAATAAAATGGTCGATGTCATGTACTGTATATAAAATATACAGCTATATATGTGAGAAAATGTACCCGTGTGCATGATCAGCCCCAGTATTGTTCAGAATTGTATTGCTGGTTTGTAGAATCTGCCATCTGGTGCCCAGTGTATGTGCTCTGGCCCCTAAATCATGTATTAAGTGACTAATCGCTGATTGGCATTATTTAATTCTCTTGTAAGGACATAGTATATGTTGTAGAAACTATACCAATGGCATGGGAAGTTAAATGTCACCTGAGGACTGCAGCAAAGTTGTGCCATCTACTAGTATGACAAGGAAAAGATTGCTCCAGGCCTGCCAATGTTGCCTGACTGCTGCAGCTTAAACCTGCAGTATGACTTGATAAAATATACATTTTGAGAGGGGGAAAATCCTCCTGTTCATATATTTATAAGACACCCACAAATAGGTGTTGTGTGCCACAAGGTAGAGTGCCTAGTATTTAAAAGTGGCACATGTAGAGATTTAATGTTGGCATATCCCTACAGTTAAAAGCTGTGGTCAATGTGGAATTGTATGGCTGAACTATGAGGAAATCTAGGGTGCAGATTAATATATTAATTATGGGGGGGCGTGGCTTGGACGCCGAGGAGGGATGGCGCTTTCATGTGAGCTCCACTCTGCTGCGGACCTCCGTTCACATACTCCGGACCTCAGCTGTCACCCTAAGGAGCCTAACCAGGGTTTTCCTTTGTCGGAAGGTGGCATGGACATGTGAGAAACTTGGGGCGATATGTATCAAGCATTTTCGCATTCGCAAAGGCCGAAATTCGCAGAATTTCTGTCTTTGCGAATGCGAAAATGCTCATCGGCATGTATGAATGCAAAACACATTGAAATTAAGGAATCGCAAAAAATGCGATTCCACCGTTTGCGAGAATCTGCGAATAAATAGCGATATTGCACATTTGCGAATTCCAAATTTGCGAAAATCGCAAAGCAAAATCGCAAATATTGGAAATCGCAGAAAAATCGCAGATCAGCAATTTTCGAAAAAAAAAAAATCGCAATGAGATGTATGAAAAATTCGCAAATAGCGATTTTTGGAAATTCGCAAAATACAGAATCGCAATTACCACCAAGTAGGAGCAGGTGGTAACCAGGTGCAAACTATTTAAGCAGCAACAGAATAAAAAAAACTGTTTCCCACAATGGCGGGCCTTTACATCATAGCAAGGAGGATGCGTTTGAGAGCTACTGCACAGAGGAGGCTATGGCAGGAGAGGATATTCCGTTTGCGCGTGACCATCTCCCAGCGCCTTGAGGAGGAGCTCTACACACATTACAGGTTCGAGGAAGACAGCATAAATGATTTAATAGCAGAACTCAGACCCTACCTTGAACACCCTACACGCAGGACAAATGCCATCTCCACAGAAATACAGTTCCTGTGTTCATTACACTTGTTGGCATCTGGAAGTTTTCAGGGGGTGATTGCCTCAGCAGGAGGGGTGTCACAAAGTGCCCTATCGCGATTCTTCCATGCCTTCCTAGATGCCATGGTTCAGAGGATGCCACATCACATTTACTTCCCCAACACACCACAGGCAATAGCACAGACAAAGCAGGACTTTTATCAAATCTCACATTTCCCACACGTGATAGGATGCATAGATGGGACACATGTTGCTATATCCCCCCCTCAGGCAATGAACACATCTTCAGAAACCGTAAATGCTACCACTCACTGAACATTCAGGTGGTGTGTGATGCACAGCACATCATCACAGACATCGTAGCAAAGTACCCTGGCAGCACACATGATGCATTCATCTTCCGACACAGTGGGATATATCGTAGACTCTCAAGAGGGGAGTTTGGCAAGGGATACCTACTCGGTAAATACCTTCAGACATAGGGGTCATTAATACCAACTACCATGTGCATGTCACAGGCTAACATAATTTTATCTAATCCACAGGTGACAGTGCTTATGCAGTACGGGATTTCATCTTGACTCCCTACCTCAATCCCAACAATGCAAGTGAAGGCAGGTACAACAGGGCACACATTGCTACCAGAGGCACCATCGAACGGACATTTGGGATCCTGAAAAAGCAGATTCCGTTGCCTCCATAAAAGTGGAGGTGCACTCCAATACAGCCCCAATACGTGCTGTAAAATAGTGGTGGCTTGTGCCATGCTCCATAATATTTATACAATAAGTGGAGTTAGGCCCTGGGACATGTGGTTGGTTGGACCGTATATATCTGTGAAAAACAAGTAAGTACCAACCACACACTTTTTTAATCCTTATATTAAAGGAAGAAAAACAAACCAATATTACTCTTGGGTCTGTTGGGTATTTCTTACCCTTTTAATTTCTATTTTTTCAATTTTTCAAAAGAAGAATTTTATGTGTAAAAAAGGGGAACACAAAACATTTTGGACATTTACACATAAATACAAAACATTCTTTACATATATATACACACTGTACAATATTTACTTATGTTAATTAATATACACAGATCCTTGTCTCAACTTGACAAAGTGACGCTCAATATCAGTAAAAGTTCAATACATATAAATGTGGACAATCAAAAATTATTCAAGAATATAAACCATATCTAAATTCATTGGTCTATAAATCAATTGATGTCGTATTTTATATGCCTACGCGTTTCGAACCAGTTGACTTGAGTTCATAGGTTCTCTCCAGGGCTCTGTCTTTTAGTAAGTATCTGAAAATATGTACAAAAATAATAAAAATGACAAATTTATTTTAGCTTCTGTTCTGATAATTTATTGTCTCCATTTCTTTAAACATGTCGCTATTTGTACCTGTTTATCCAGAGGCCGCCGGTCTACAGGTTAGGTGTTTTTATTCTTTATCGATCTCAGCGCCTTCCCATGAAGAGATGTAACCAAAAAACGTGGGGAATTCGAAATAATAAGAAAGGTATGTCTGGGGAGATAAGGCTCGACAATGTTGGTCATAGATACCTCACAAATAGTGATACATTTATTTTCCACTTTGGGTGCAGGACTGAGATCGATAAAGAATAAAAACACCTAACCTGTAGACCAAGCCCGCGTTTATGCCGCTACTCACAATAATTACCAATGCAACCTCTTCTCAGCTTGTTTAGTTGCTCGCGTGTCCACCAGGCTTTTTTATTAGTCTTTGGGTGGTATAAAACGCGATAACCTCTGTCAAATTCATGCTGGCACATACACATAATGGTGTTACCTGTCTCCTCATATGGAAAATAGCCGCCATTTTACAGACTGTTCTGATGAGCTTAGGATGTCCTGCAATATATTGCTATGATATTTAATGGCTGATACTTTACTATTTTTCATGAATGGCTATATTTTTGCTACAGAAATATAAAATATCTTGACTGCACTTATCTTTCTACCTCAGGGAATGACCTCCTTTTCCCCTGTCATTTTTCTTTTAAAAAGAAATAAACAGCTATTTTTGAACTGGTGTTTGCTGAAGTCTTTCAACCGCTTATTTTGGCATTTCTTCGCATTGCTACACCTGACCAGTCATATCCAAGTGCGTTGTCAGTGTTTTATGCTTAGAACTTATTTTCACTAGCCATTAGCTCAGTATCTATTTTGTATTTTTTTTCTTTTTTTTCTTCTCTCTTTTGTCCATTTTCAACATGGCTCATGACTCCAGTAATTCTAAAACTTCTGTGTCTGGAACAAAATCAAAAAGACCTAAGAATGACCCGCCTTCGCCTATTCTCTCATCTTCGAATCCTATTTTGGACTCTATCCTGGAAGAAGTGCGTGGTTTACAACCTTTCATGACGGCTACCAACGAAAAACTTAACCAAATTGAAGAAAGATGGGTTGCAATGGAAGGTAAAGTGTTGCAGTTGGAACAACATGTCAGTGATATTCAGGATGTCTCCTCAAAGATTCCCCTATTGGAACAAGAGATCCATAAGCTGAAGCTTCACGCCGAGGACCTTGAAAATCGTAATCGAAGAAATAATCTACGCCTTTACGGCCTTCTGGAAAATATTGAGGGGCCTGACATGTTAAAGTTTCTACAGAAATTTCTTCCTGAACTTTTGGATCTTCAACCTGCGTCACATGCTCTCAACATTCAAAGAGCTCATCGGTTAGGACGTCTTAATCCTAATGCAACTAAACCCCGTGGCATCATTATGCTCTTTCTTGAATTTACTGAACTTATGTCTGTGTTGAAGGCTGCTAGGCTTAAACGACATCTCATATGGTCTGGTCATAACATCTTTATTTCTCAGGACCTCTCTACTGCAACGAATGCCCGACGTAAAGAATTTTTAAATCTCCGTCCACAGATGAGACAGTTGAATATCCAATATGGCATCCTTCATCCGTGTTTTTGTAAAATCACACACAACGGACGCACTCGCTCCTTTGAAGATCCACAAAAACTTCATTCCTATTTGCAGAATGTCTTCTCATCTGGCATGGACACTAATACTTGATATTTATCTGTTCCTTGCTCATTTTGTTTTTTCATTTGTACTTTCTATGTCTTCTCTGTAATTTTCTATTAAGTGCTTATTCTCTTCTTCTGAGGTTCTGTTTCCTAATCTCCTTTTTCCCACTCGCTGGAGTCCGTCTCCTCTCTGGCGTTATTGCGCTCCTGCTGCTTCGGTTTTTCCTCTCTTTTCAAACCTGGCTCTTATGCCTTGATCTGTCCACTTCTTTTTTCCTTTTCTTTCTCATCTTTTTCCTTCTATCGTCTTTTCTTTTCTTCTTTCTTCTCTTCTGGTTCTGTTCTATTCCTTCTGTATCTTTCTTCTTCTTCCCTTCTGTACGATTTCTTTACTGTTACTTATGGTTTCCTTACTTTTCATTCTCCTCTATTATTATGTTCAATATAATGTACTGTCTTATGGTGCATGTTTTGGGTATTTTATCCTCATGTAGGGCCTCTATTTATTGTGTCCTCTTTTGCAAACTTCTCCTTACAGTGTCTCAACTCCAGTTGTTTCCCTTCCTCCCTACCTTTCGTCATGTGTAATTTTGTAACGTAGAACGTTCGAGGACTTGGACACCCTGTCAAACGTAAAAAGGTATTGTCTCACTTATCTAAGCTTAACTCTTAAATTGTTTTCCTCCAAGAACTGTACAGATGTTGAATCGCTTAAATTGAAAAGACAATGGGTAGGTCAATTTGTCTTCTCTCCCACTGCTAACAAAAAAGGGGGTGTTGCTATATTGTTCCATAAAGCTCTTCCAGTTCAAATTTTATCTACTCAAAATGATGATGATGGACGTTGGGTATGGCTAAGATTGCAATTCAAAATAAGACATTTGTTTTGCTGAATATTTATGGTCCTGTTAGGCCTGACCCTAAATTTTGGAACAACATTAAAATTCTTATCTCCTCAATTGACTGCCCCAACATTGTGGTTGCTGGTGACTTCAACCAATGGTTAGACCCATTTTCTGACAGACTCTCTTCTTGTAAATTTCAACCAGATAAATCCAACAAATCTTTCCAATCAGCCATTGCCTCTCGTCCGTTATTTGATGTTTGGATAACCTGTAATCCTGATTCCCTTGATGATACATTTTTTTCAAATGTTCATCATACCCGCTCTAGAATCGATTACATTTTGGTTAGTAAATCTCTCCTCCCATCCATTCAGAAATCCGAAATTGGTTCTATTTTTATTTCTAACCATGCCCCTGTTTATGCTATCCTGGACCTTTCCCAGTCTTCCTCCAAATTTAGCAGCTGGAAATGTAATATCTTTCTTTTATCTGACAAGGATTTCCTAAAGGAAGTTACTGTTTTTATTAATTAATTTTTTACTTTCAATAACCCGTCTGACACCTCTATTCCCAACACTTGGGATGCTTTTAAGGCCGCTTTTCAAGATTTTACTATTTCTTATGTATCAAAAAAAAAGAAATTCAATAGAACTAAATGTGACAATCAATTGCAGAAATTTAAGAATCTAGAACATATATTTTTTACCTCCAAATCCAATGTCGCTCTGCAAGATCTAATTGTCGCAAAAACTGAGCTCAATAAAATTGCCACCAATGAAGCATGTAATACCCTACTCAAGATAAAGTCTAAATACCATGGGGGTCAAAATAAAGCAGGGAAAATGCTCGAAAACTATCTAAAAATTAAATCTGAACGCAAAACTGTTGGCCCTATCCTCAATGAATCCATTCATAAACTAGTCTCATCGGATGAGGAAATTGCTGAGGTCTTCCATGATTACTATCAATCTCTTTATACCGATGATACTCATCCCACTTCCCAGAATTTATCTTCCTTCTTCAATGGTCTCCCCTCTCCGCCATCTCTTCCTGACGAATTTGACCAATTGGAGAGGGATATTACTCTACAAGAGGTGCTCTAAACCATTCATTCCTTGAAAAAACCGAAAGCCCCAGGCCTTGATGGGATTCCTGTTGAGTTTTATTCCACTTTCCATTCCATTTTTGCTCCTAAATTACTGTAACTTTTTAATTCTTTCATTACTGAAGCTAAGGCCTCTGGGTCCTTTATGGATGCACTAATTGTTATTATTCCAAAACCTGACAAGGGCCATTCCCATTGCAAACATTATCACCCCATATCATTAATTAATAATGATTGCTAAACTTTTGCTAAAATTCTTGCTTCCCGCCTTGATTCCATTAGCCCCTTATTGATTAAGACTGATCAAGTTGGATTTGTAAAAGGTAGATTAGCCTCAGATAATGCTAGTATGTTCTCTAATATTATTTCTCTTGGCAAACAATTTAAGAATCCACTTGCAGCCCTATCTTTAGACACCGAGAAAGCTTTTGACCGCATTAATTGGCAATTTATGTTTGAAACTCTCCAATGGTTTGGCTTTGGTCCCTCCTTTATTTATTTATTTCTTCCCCTCGTGCAAGTATTTTTGTTAATAACCAATTCTCAACATTTTTCCCATTATCTAGAGGTACAAGGCAAGGTTGTCCTCTTTACCCTTTATTATTTATTCTTTGCCTTGAACCTTTTTTAGAACGTATTAGGACTAATTCCAGGATTTCTGGTTTTAAACACCTCTCTGTTGAGACTAAAATTTCTGCTTATTCTGATGACATACTGATTTATATGGCTAACCCGGTTGAATCATTACCCCACTTTTTGGATGAGGTCAGTTTATACTCTTCAATTTCTGGTTATAAGCTTAACTTATCCAAAACTGAAGTTCTACCTTTGAATTCTATGTGTTACCAATATGTGTTCAACAATACTGATTTTTCCCGGTGTCCCTCCAAAATCAAATACCTTGGTATTTGGTTCTCCTCATCCTCATCCTACGCTTAAGTTTACCTTTTTTTTTTGCAGAGTTTTATATAACGCAAACTCGACCCGAACTGAATCAGGTATCAGAGCGCTTTACATAGCACCAGTTTCATTACATGAGGACACGCATTAGGCACGGGGAGATTAAGTGATTTGCCCAGAATCACAGGAGGTTTTTGGCGTCGTTACCGAGACTCGAACCCAGATCCCCAGGTCCGAGGTCGAGCGCCCTAGCCGTTAGGCCAAGTCCTCTCCCCTTTAATGCCCTTTTACTAAAACTCCAATCCATTCTCCAAACTTGGTCCCCTTTATATCTTTCCTGGTGGGGTAGGCTAGATACTATTAAAATGATTATTGCTCCCCATGTATTATATACTGCTCCCCATAAAAAATCCCAATGTATATTTCTCCCGTTTAAACTCTATCTACACCAAATTCTTATGGAATAATAAACACCCCCGTATTGCTTTGACAAACTTATTCGTCCCAAGAATGAGGGTGGTGTTCGTTTCCCTGACTTTAAAACTCATCATTCTGCCTTTCTGATTAAACAATCCTTTTCCTTAGCTTTTGACTTTTTGTAATCTCCTATTCCCTGATGAGTTCTTTTTGAACGCTCTCTGTTAAGGCACTTTTCTTTCCATCACATTGTTTTCATGTCAAACTGTTCCTTTTTGGTCAGAACCCCTGTTTTAAAATACTCCCAAACGTTGCTTTATAACACCTTTTCTAAAGTCTCCACTCCTCTTCAATGTTTTTTATCTTCCACTGTGTGGTATAACAAATTTCTAGAATACAAGGGAAAGTCTTTTTACTACAAACATTGGAAGGAAAAGGAAGTCCTATTTGTTCACCAGTTTCTTTCTAACTACTCTATTATTCCCTTTCATGATCTACAAAATACGTATCTATTACCTGACTCCTTTTTAAGTGAATATAACATCATTACCTCTTCTATACAATTGCATCTGTCTACTTTTTCTCCACCGTCTGCACCACTCTCTCTTGCCCCCACTTCTCCGATTTATCCTTTATTTTCATCTCAACGACCTATAGCTGCACTTGTATATAAGCTATTGTTATCTAATGTTACTGCTCGTTCTAAATCACCTATTGAGAATGTTTGGGAAAATGACCTGTCCGTTTCCCTATCTGTTCGAACTTGGGATAGGTTATGGTCCAAACTGTTTAAGGTTTCTGCTGCTGCACGTATTACTCAATCTTTGTTTTTTATTTATCACAGAGTTATTATTACTCCCATTAGTATTTGTAAGTTCTCACCCACCTCTTCCCCACTTTGTTGGTCATGTTCTAAGGAAACGGGCACACTTAAACATCAATTATGTGAATGCTCATCTGTTTTATCCTTTTGGGACTCTGTTTGGAATATTTGCATGAAAATGTTTAAATTTACCACTCTGTTATCATTTTTGACTATATTTTTAGGCTCTTTATCACCTGATTTAGATATTGTACCTTCCAATGCTAGATTGCTTGATCTTTCTATTGCTTTAGCTTTCAAAGTTATTTTATCCTCTTGGAAGGAAAACTCAAAACTGTCTGTAATGACCTGGTGGAACTTTATTTGTGATGAACACAGGATTGCTGTTGCTACCTCTACTTCTATTCCTTTAAAAATTAAATTTGATATTCTTTGGCTTCCCTTTACTACCTATCTTTCTTCTACTTCTTCCTTCCGATGACTCTCTCTTTTCTTTCTTGGAAATATTTCCTCCATACCTGGTTTGAATTTCTTTCCCCTTCCTTTTCCCTTCCTTTTCTGATTCTTCTTCTTTCTCTTTCCTCTTTTTCTTCTCTTTCTTCCTATCTTCTTTCTTCCTCTTTCTTATTATACAGTTTTCTTCCGTTTTGCCTCATGTATTATTTTACTCAGTTTAACATACGTTTTCATATGGCTGTGTAATGTTATTCGCAAAATCCTAATAAACATATCTTAAACAAAAAGAAAAAAAATATATATATATTAATTATGCCATCTCTAGTTTGGGACATGCTAGAGAAACGGTTCAAGCTCTGTATTTCATATTTATAAAAAATCCAATTCAATGGTGAAGTTGGATGTTTGATCAATATATAGGAAATATAACTTTTTGAAATGTATATTTTTCTTGTTTGAAACTCCTGGAGGCTAATTTGCATTAATGGGTTATGGAAAGTGCTTCTAGAGCAGGACAATGTCTTAGGCCTATTGGGCAGTATGGGTTAGGTGTGAGGAATGGGAGACATGGTGGTTAAGGAGTGACCGTAAGCCACCTCACCCACAGCTCATCAGAAGACTGTATGGACCTGTGGAAGAACAGAAGAAGACATGACCTGCTGTTTGAGACCTGTGTGGAGACATGAAGGACTGGACCTGCTCCCACTTGCACCCAAGGTTAAGAAGTGGTCTCAAGGGTCAGTTAACTGACCTCATTTGTGGCTAAAATGACACAACAAGCTGCTAGTGGCTTTTTCCGGAAGTGCCTAGCTGAAAAATAGCAATGGGAACTGGACTGGGCCCTGCTGGTGGCCTCTGTTGGAGTGAGGTTTGGCCCCTATTTGCTGCTCCTGAGGGTCTGGGAGCATAAGAGACGACCAAGAAGAGCTTCTCCAGAAACTCTGAAAAGCTGGCACTTCCAATACCTCTGGAGAATCTGCAGGACCTCACTGTGAAGGTATCTTATTTCGATGTGACTTCATCGGCTACAGCTATAGGCTTGTTGTGCTGGAGGAATTTGAACTCCATAAAGAAGTCTGAAGGTAGATCTTGACGGAGCAAAGGCACAAAAAGTATCCGCTCAACAAGAGTACTTCGACTGGCCACCAAATTTGAATTTCTCACACTCTGATCTTGCCCTGCCACAAACAATGGCTTCAACAGGATCCCTCCAGTGGATACCCAGTTACACCAGGACTTCAATGGATACAGTCTGCAACCGTACCTCAAAGAAGGATTGAGACTTCCCTTTCAGAGACCAACAAGATAAAATATTTGACGGGGATGAACGTTCTTGGTGTATATGACCACGATTCCATTACAGTTGGCCTAAAGTCATACCTAGGCCCAGGTCAGCTGAGAACACTGATTACTAATTGGCACTTTCATTTTTCAAGGTGTTTTTCTCTGAAAGCTTTACAAATGTATATCTCTGCTTCATTGGATTTTTATCTTTTTGGTGCCATTCCCTTTATGATAGTTTGCTCTATTTTTCTTAAATTGGAGTGAGTTTTTTTTTGTGTTTGGTCTTTGACTTTTTAATGCTTCACACATTTTTGTTAAGTCTGTCTACTCTGTGGCATAGCTAGTCGGAATTGAGCTCAGGAGTAAATTATGCTAGTGGGAATTGAGCTCAGGATTACATTTATTGAAACCTTTGTGCGGACCTAACAAGCTAATGACTATACTACTTGCTGTGGACTATCATCGATTCTAACTGATAATTCACTGTTTTACAATAAGTATAGTAATCACATTCTCTGAATCTTCACATGATGTGTATGTTCACGTCTGTCATACTCTGGATCTTCAAATCAAATATATGTTCCCTTCTGCCATCATATTGGAATGTTAGGGCCACATTGTTTAAGTAAGTCTGGATATCTCACATGCTTAGGTGACTTTTCTATTTATATAACATAAATAAAGAATATGAATTAATATGCTCTACATTTTTTACTTTGGTAACCAGAGTCACCTAGCTGGTAACAAGATTCAGCTTTACTGATCCTAGGCAATTTTAATGGTTCCACCGGCATCCACAATTATACTTGCAGTATCCTGGACATATGGCTAGAATTATTCTGTGTCTATCGGGAAATATGTTGTACATATGGTCCATAGTTTCCTATTTCCTAGAAGAAAAAACCTAAATAATATACAAATCACACCAAAGGCACCTGGGTTGTCAAAGAGGACACTTAATAGAGTCCTTAGTCAGCTGCAGGTATTCACCAAATATGGATAGGTCACGCACCCACTTATTGTGGCATGCTTCATCATCAGTGACATATCTATGCCAAGGTAGGGAGATACCACCTTGGTGGACTCAGTCGACATACAGGAGGTCAGATAAAATCAACTTGATTATATATACTCCAATAAAATGTTCTCTTCATTAGTGGAGTACCCCAGATATGATTAAAAGGTATGGCATGGATTATTGATGAGATATAATGGGTCACCTTTTCATGCCTGTGTGGGTCAGTGGCCTTTGTTAGGTCTATAATGATGATGATAGCCCTGCTTTTAGTCCACTCATTCCATGCATCCCACAAAGGAATATGAATAGAGATACACATTTTCTGACCTGTTTGGTTGTATTACGGAACCCTTACTGGGGGTTTCTAAAGCATCAAGGACACAATAAGTGGCTTTGCCCTGGAGTTACACACTCATCAATGGTAGGGAGCAGTAAAAAAACTAAAACTTCCGTTTTGTTTTTCTAAATCAAAATGAGCTGCTGGCCATGGAATAGTTTCTGACAGCCGCCTATGGGCACTTTCATGATATTTAAGATAAAGTAAACTATAGGACCAAAATCGGCCATTTTTCTCTGTTGAACCTTTGGTTACTGGTCACGACTTTCTGGGTATGACCAGACTTGAAAGCTAGTGTGGGTCGTAGAATCTACATTTGTTATCTCTTTCTAATTTGAACAGTACCACATTTTTTCCTAGTTAGAATGTGCTATAATTAAGAGAACACCAATGACATGGGTAGAGCTTGACATTTCTTTTGGTCTTTTTGGTCTGGTCAATGAAATATGTAGATAATTGATGTTCAATCATTAATGGACAATTTCAAAATAATAGTGATAGCTATCATGATCAACAAGCATAAAAAGCCAATCCATGATTAGAAAAACACATCTAACTCGAACTCTGTAATTCACCATCAGCACTTGCTTTATAACGTTTGACTAGGCACAACAAACCTCTGTCTAAGCATTAGAAGTAATAATACGGTAGTGTTTTGGAATATTGTCATATGGGTTCTAAAGATGGCAATAGGAATCTGCATTCCATTCCACAGTCATCCAATTAGGACAGATATTTCAGTAGCATCTTTAATCTTTCATTCAAAAATCAAACAACACTCTTGCAGATGACTGGTCCCCAGATTAAATGTTTTGCACCATGGCTTTACTGAAATACATTTTGCACTTGAAGTGGATCAAAAGCATCCAACATTTTACAACTGTGAAATTTTGGGACAATCCACAAAATTCATATAATGAATTTTTTCTAAATGTTGGTTCATGGTGGACCTGGCTTGGCAGTTTGCATGGGACTGTTCCTATTGGAACAGGGTCAAGACTAATTTGCATGTACCACGGCCCAAACTGAGGTGGCATTGTGTGCAAAATAATGATGGGCTGGGATTCAGCCCAAAGTAATTAGCAGTCCTCATTGTTTAATCATAAAGCTCATCTAAAGTTCCCATCCCCCCCTGCTCGATTTATTGGTTTCCATGAGGTTAGACAAGGACCTGCAGCAGATCTTTACACACACTAAAGCCAACTACAATGAGGTAGGGCTTCACAGTGCTTAATTTGTATAAGAACATTGAAATGTTGGGAGCATCATTGTAAACAATGGAGTGCTCTGGGCTTTAAATGGCTGGTAGTAGCCTAGAACTCCAATATTCCAATTTTGTCATTCACAAGATGTTGCTGTGAACAAAGGCCTCACAGAGCACAAGGGGATTTAAATCCTCTTGGCTCTGTGAGTCCTTATTTTTATTTATTAGCACATTATGTCCTGTAAGCCGGTGCAATAAAACGTCAGTGTGTCAAATACCAAAGCTGCATAGTCTTGAATTCACCTCAAGCCTTGTTAATGAAATGAAATGAAATGAAAGTGGGATTTCTATAGCGCATGGCTGCCCGGGAGCGTCCCAGCGCTGAGATTGCATTAACCAGTGGGGAAGGAAGCAGGGGGGGAGAGGGGGGTTATTTCGGGAAAAGGTGGGTCTTGAGTAGCTTCCGGAATTTCATGTGGTTAGGTTCGGCGCGTAGTTGGATTGGCAGAGCGTTCCACAGAGTAGCAGCTGTAACTGAGAAGCGACGTCCTCCAGTGCGGGCCTTTTTGACTCTGTGGACGGTAGCCAGATTACCTTGGGCAGAGCGCAGGGATCTGTTGGGTTTATATGGGAAGAGCATGGTCTTCAGCATCGGGGGCCCTTGGTTTTGCAAGGCTCTGTGTGTTATGCATAAGGCCTTGAATTTGATCCTTTCTCGGATCGGAAGCCAATGTAATGCCTTTAGAGCAGGTTTGGCTGATGCTCTGCGGGAGGTACCTGTTAGAATTCTTGCAGCGGCATTTTGTGTTCTCTGGAGAACATTGATCGTGGATTCTGGGGCAGCCAAGAAGAGAGCATTACTATAGTCTAATCTTGATAATATTAGACCTTGAATGAGGATTTTTTGTGATTGTGCGGGGAGTAGTGGGAGAATCTTCCTAGTTGAACGGAGTAAACCCACACAGGTACCAGCTGTTTTTTTTGCCTGCGTTTTCAAAGACAGGTCCTGTTCCATCCAGAAGCCTAGACTTTTAAGTTCAGTCTTGGGTTGCGGGAAGGGTCCTAGGCATGATGGCCACATAGCAGTGGGAAGAGGGGATGTTTGATGTCGCAGCAACATGAGCTCGGTTTTGGAGCCATTAAGTTTAAGCCTTGAGTTAGACATCCAGGCATGGATTCCTTCTAGGCAGTCATGGAGGTTTTTAAGTTTGTCCTCTTCTAGTGAAAATGACACAACCATTTGGGTGTCGTCGGCGTATGTGACGGCTTTTATCCCAAAGGGTATAACCACATCCTCCAGGGGGGCCATGTATGTGTTCAAGAGTGTAGGGCTCAATGAAGAGCCCTGGGGAACCCCACACTGGAGGGGGAAAAGGTCCGATCTCACGTTCCCTTCACAGACTTGAAAGGTTCTGTCCCTAAGGAAGGAGGAGAGCCAACAGAGTGCTGTGTCCTTCACTCCCAAGCTAGATAGACGCTGGATCAGTATCTTATGGTCCACCGTGTCAAATGCAGCGCTTAGATCCAGGAGGATCAGTAAAACCGATCCTCCTGAATCCAAGATGCATCTGGCTTCCTCAACCACTTTCAGAAGGGCTGTCTCGGTCCCCTGACCTGGACGGAAGCCTGTTTGCGAGGGGCGTAGGAGGTTGTTGGTTTCAAGGTAAGCCGACAGTTGCTGGTTGACCACCTTCTCTGCGATCTTACTCAACCTGGCAGGAGAGAGATTGGGCGCAAGTTGGACAGATCTGACGGGTCATGGCCTGGTTTCTTCTGTAAAGCTTTGACTATAGCATGTTTCCAATTGGGGGGGACCACTCCTTGGCCTAGAGAGGCATTGATAAGGTTGGTAGCCAGGTGTGAGATGGTAGGTCCCACTTGTTTGAGGATGCGGATGGGAGCTGGATCATTGGGAGAGCCACTTTTCATGTCTGAGAGAGCTTTCAAAAAGTCCTCATTGGACAGCTGATGGAAGCTATCCAAGGTCGGGCTGATAGTGGAGGGCAATGAGGCCACAGGAGGGGCGTTATCCGCTATAGGTAGGAGGGATTGCAGAATATTAGTAATTTTATTTTGAAAGTAATCCACTACCAAACACACCCTGCCCCTTTATCAGTCTCTAGCATGTTCCTGCTTTCTCTCTTTGTTCTGGGTTTTCCATCTTTCTCTGACCACTAGCTCAAATAAGCACTGGGCCTAGGGGGGAAAGTACCTGAAAAAATCAATATAACACATGGAATTCGACAAGGCTGTGTGTTGGCACCAGTGGTAACTAACCTCTGCATGCATGATCTAAATGGACAGTTGAATGTGCTCAATAAAGACCTACAGTAATTAAAGGGGAATTCTGCTGTCTTGCCATTCTTTACCCATGATGACTTTAATCTAACATTTATTAAAACAGCTTTTTGCAAAGGTTTGACCAAAGTTGTATAGAAAAACTGAATATCAGTGCACAAAATATAAGGTAATGGGTTTGATCTTAGAGTTGTTCTCTTCCTTTATCAAACAACAAATTGATCTGACCCTTTGCAAGGTGCTGGCCTGATTGGCTACAATGTTGTGTTGCGCAAGGTGTTAAAAGCATAGTGTGTCAAATTTGCTGTGCAATGCGAGGTGATGATGACATCGGTGGCTGAGATGATAAAAAATAGTGTGGCATGCAGGTTGTGTTATGCTAGTGATAAATAGCGTGCAATGGTGTAACCAGCCGCGGCTGGCAGTGGGAGTACCTGCAGGGCGGTGACGTCGGGAGGGGGAGGGGCAGGGTGGGCGGTAGTAATGTATGGAATATGGAGTTTTACAGGTAAGTAAACATTTAAATAAATAAAACGAATTTCGTTGCACGCACTGCATTGCATTTGATGATGCAGTGCACTCAACGAAATTCGTTTTATTTATTTAAATGTTTACTTACCTGTAAAACTCCGTAATCCATACATTACTACCCCCCCACCCTGCCCCTCCCCCTCCCCACATCACCGACCTGCAGGTACTCCCACTGACGGCCGCAGCTGGGTGTAACGCATCCCAAAATGATGCAAACGTGCTGGGAAGGTGCGGGACAGATCGTTGTGACTGATTGAGATCAGAAAAATGCGGATTCTGCTCTGACAAGAGCCGTACGAGATCCCAGGGAGGCAGGAGAGACCTCAGAGCACAGAAGGGAGGAGCTGCAAATTAAAATTAACGGGGGAGCTTGAAATACTCATAGCAGAGGTCACTAAATTCCAGGACCAATTGTATGTGTCATCAAGCTGAGAATATCGGTAAAGGTCAGATAGTCCAAGAGCAATAAAATGCAATAAAATGACATTTGAGTGAGTTTCTTCCAGCAGCATTAGTAGTGCTTTTACAGACAGACTATCAAACATTAGAAAACTTATTTTGACAAACTGCTGCTCTTTTAACACATAGATTTATACATTTTTTGTCTGTGTATTATTCAACCTAATGATACTCTGCCAGTGGCACAGTGCTGTGTGAAAAAGGCAGGAACAAGTGAATGATTTCATAACACACATATACATAAAAAACATTTATTTGCTTTACACAGAAAATACTGAAGTATTTCCAAATAATCCAAAAACATGCAAAGTACGCATGATGCACATTGATTCTTAATTCTGAAGTATAATGGGAACAAAGTGGGCTCAAGCAACACAAAACAGAGGGCCAGATGTACAACCGTTTTTAGCGCATCCTCCCATTTATGTCTCTCCTTCTCTCCTCTCTCAATGTATTGAGACTGAACTATTTTGTCTGATGCCCGATGGAGCTACCTGGTTTAGCTATATGGGAGATGGGCCGTGGACTCCCTCCTTGGTCGTCACCTACCCAGTCGGCCTTTAGACGACTTCATTCCATCTCTCCTTGTTGTGTCTTCCCCTATTCTCCCTTTCTCACCTTCCCTGACCCCTCCCCTCTACGCTCCATTTATTTTGCCCTCCATGTTCTTTAAATGTTTTCCCATTGAGACCTAGCTATTTTGCCAATGCCCGGTGGAGCTACCTGATGGCTATAGAGGCAATGGGTTTTGGGACTTCCCCCTTGACCGTCACCTACCCAGCCGGACTTTGGGCAGACTTTCCTCCATCTTTCTGCTGTATCTCCCTCCTACCCCTTTACCCTTACCCCCTTCCCCTCTACACTTCACTTATCTCGTCTTCTATGCTCTTGTAATTGTTTGTCTAGCAACTGATGTAAATTGGAACTGATGTAATCTTGTAATTTTGTGGAACGTCATGTAAAGCGCTCTGATACCTAGCCAGCGCTATAGAGAGCTCTTAAAATAAAATAAATAAAAATAACTAAGAGCGAGTTGCAGGGGGAAGTAGACTGTTTTGCGACCGTAAATGCGGTTGCAAAACAATCGCATTTACCACCAATTTCAAATGGGTGGTAAGCCAGTTGCAAATGGGAAGTGATCCCCAGGTGACACCTTCCCCTTTGTGATTGCCAGCAAAACTGTTTATCAAGAGCAGGCAGTGGTCCCATAGACGACTGCCAGATCACTGCCTGCTCTCAGAAAATGAAACAGAGAGGTTTTAATTTTACTCTTTAAATGCATCTCATTTTCCTTTAAGAAATATGGACTGCATGTAAAAAAGAACTGCTTTATTGAAAAGCAGACACTGACATGGCAATCTGCTGACACGAGCAGGCCACCATCCCTGTGAGTGCCGACCATTCCCAATGGGTCACAGCATGTGACCTGCCTCATGAATATTAATGAGACAGATCCTTTGTGACCCATTTGGAAATCAGACACTGTTGTACATCAGTGTATGCGACTCACAATTTGCGACTCACACAAAAATGTACATTGTGAGTCACAAACACTGAGGGCAGTACATCTGGCCTTAGCTTTTCCATATGTTGTGGGTATAAGTTTGAGAGCTCTTTACACACTCTCTGTTACACCCCCTATATGGTAACAGGCAGTGATCCAGAGATCAAGAAAAGGAAAAAGCCCACTGTAATTGCCCTTGAGTGTTAGGCACAATCCGTACCAACTGTGTCAAGCTTCCACGTCATTCTTTATTGGTGGGGGAGAGGAAACTGTGAGGGGGTAATGTTATGTTATATTATGTTATGTTATGTCATGTTATGTTATGTTTTGTTAGAGAGTATTTATAGAGCCCAGCTATCACTCCGAGGAGCATCATGGCACTATAGTAGATTGAGTTGCAGGCAGAAAGATAATTGAGGACTGGAATAAAAGGGGTTAAAAGAATGCTCTACATAGTGCACCTGGGGCAGTGAAAATCCATGTTTTCAGGGTACTCCTAAAGAGGGATTCTGATTGTATAAGACGAAGGCTGCTAGAGAGTTGGTTCCATGCCTTTGTTCCCAGCATTGAAATGGAATTGCCCCTTTTGTGATACATCTGAAAGCTGGGGGTTTTAGTAGATTTGAATTGGATGATCTAAGCAAGGCACATAGTGGGTGAACCTAGAGCAAGCTGATCCATACTGTACCATGTGCCATAAGTAACACCAACAGTACTGAAAAAAGCAGATATTTGTGACAGTGAAGGCAGGGGAGGTTTTTCACAAACCACACAGACAAATCAGACATATTGGACACCTTTTCATCCTACAGCACTGATCTGACAATGGAGAAACAAACAACAGAAGAAGAAACATTTAGAGAGCTGTTACACTTACCAACACTTATATCATAGGAGAACATGCTCCTTGGCAGCAAAATAAATATGGAAGAAATTATGAAGGCCATTTCGAAAGTGTCTACATGCAACTCTCCAAGGGAGTATAAATTCCAACAGTCTGGGACTAAAGAAGCAGATGACTTCTAGCATTTTGGGTAACAAATTGGCCACCCAACTTTGTAAACTCAATTTTTGACCATGACTCACAGGCATGGTTTGTACTGAGGCACTCTTTCAGGTACCATCTAAGGAATCTGGCTCATCTTTTATGGCATTCTAAGGAGGAACCAGAAAACGTCTTGTCTCTCAATGCTGAAAAAGCTTTTGATAGCATTGAAGAAGTCTGCTTAGAACATTTTCAGAGAACGGGACTTCAGCATGAATTTATTTCCAAGGTTAAATAGCTGTACACTTAATTTCAAACTATTTTTGTCAAGGCTGTTTGAAGTTTGATAGGAACACATCAAGGCTATATCAAGGACATTCTCTGTCCTCCTTTTTCTTAGTGGCACTTAAACTATTGTCCGCAGCCATACATGCTTCTGAAAGTACTAAGGACATTGCAACTGTAGCTGATTCAGTAAAATCTTTCTTATTTGCAGATGATATATTGCTCATCCCCACTGTGCAAGACTACTCATTGCCCGATTTCCTGTTCTAACTGTCACTTTCTCAACCTTCTCAGTTTATACGGTGAACTGGAAAAAAGTGAAACAGAGCCAACACTTAGCTCCACCACCAAAGCTTGCAGTTGCGGTCATACCATGATTTTGGTAAAAAAGTTGTGCTCCAAAATACTTAGAAGTCATTGCTAACAAGAGTCTGAATGGGATAATGGACTACAATCTGATCCCTCCAATTATCACTGTGGGCCAGGGTCCAAATTGTAAAGAGGCTAGTTGCCCCACGTGACAATTATTTGTGTGGAATGTTGTTGCTGCTAGTACATATAACCTTACTTATTCAGATATTGTGTGATATAAAGAGATTTATCTGGAGGATTGGCTCTTTAATTAAACCACACAAATTAATTGCCAATAGAATATCTGGAATCTTACTTTTCCCTCTCCTCTCATGACCACGTATTATTTAGCATGCCACCACTTGCAAATAGATTATAGGGTTTGAATAATAAAGGTTGCAACCTGTATAGGATTCCCTTGCATGCAAACACTAGCGGGACCCCCAGTGATTATGTTCTATTGGCTAAATTTGATTCCATCTCCTATTTGTACTCAATCTGGTTGTTAGGGCTATATTGGTCATTTGCAAAATGGCAAACAGGAATCTAATGATAGACTCTCTCATACATGTGTCACTCTCCTATAGGGTAATTCAGGGATATTGATGGTTGGATGCCAGATATACTGGAAACACTTAGCTGACAGAGGCATTGTCAACTTGGAACAGTTGTTTAATAATAGATCTTTGAAACCTGATCACCTGAACTTCACAGTTTAGACTGAACGAGAAAGCCTCACTCAGACTTTTGTGGCATGCTTCAACTCACCCTCATAATGTAGACAACTTCATCCCAATCTCATAAGATAATACTCTCAGGGCAGACTCAACCTCTTGACTTCTTGCGCTAATTTAACCTGGTTTAGGGTACTTGGTGTGCTGTGGTGTGATGGAGATGATTGCCTTTAAGTCATGTATAAGGAATACACGATTTGTGACACCACTGACACTTTGGTGTGTGCTGTGGAAGTAGCCTGAGAAAAAAGTTGTTGTACTGCAATTGATTTGATGTGAGATAATATTGCATGTGTCCTACATGTAGTAGGTTCAAGGGAGGGTGCAACCTGTTTAAGGATGTTCACTATTAGGTCCTTGCTTAGCCTATACTTTTGTTTGTTTTCCTCCTCAGGTTTCCCAAACAGTGCCACCCTAAATGTATAGATTGTCTTCCATTGGTGCCTTCTTATAGAGCTACTGGAGGCCAATTGCATCAGTCACAGTCTCGGTCTGCGTATTACAAACTCCATTATGCCTTTCCTGGGGAAGTGGGATGCATTCTGGTATCTTTTATGATGTTCAAAAAGTAGCACCATCTTTTGCTTTACAACCATTTTGTTATACTGTTTGTTCTGTCATAAAATTGATTGATGCTGAAGTTTGTGTTAATTTGTGAAATGTAGTGCTGCATTTTGTGATACAATGGCCTACTTTACTGAATAGAAAATCTAGGCAAAGGGACCGTGTAAATTGATAATGGTTGCCCTCCCAACTCAAACATCAGGCTTACATGTTACTTCTATTGTGTTAATCTCATCACATGATATGAAATAGCCAGTAGGTCAGCCCACTTCATCCACTAGCTGGCTTACACTCCAAGTGTTAGCATTTAGCCTGATGATCACATGTGCACAGCAACCTGAAAAGAAGTGCACTTCATCACCAGGGTGGATGTGCCTGTGTTGCAGTCCCCTTCTTTAATGTTTTGATTTTTATATATTTGCTTTTTTCAATATTACTAATGTTTCTGGAAAAAGTGAATTACAAAAATTGAATGCTTGTCAATGTCAAACCTATCAGCTTTGCCAAGTCTTACACAGAGGTATTGACTCATTACTTTGGCACACATTCTCCCATTATCATTAACAAACTTTTCTCTTCTATATAACCTCTCAAACCTACTAAGTACGGCCTAGACAACCTTCTTGTAAACATTTTGAAGGCCACATTTCATCTTTTTGAATCATTCTCTTGCACCTTGATCAATGCATCCCTAGCCCAAGGAGTCTTTCCTCACCTGCTAATAATAGGACAAATCACCTCCATTGTAAGGAGGCCCACACCTGACCTGAACCTACTCTCTAACTAGACACTTACATCCAGCTAGCCTTGGCTGTGGGAATCAATTGAGATGCACATATTCAACCAATAAAACATTTTTATTTTTTCGACATCTGCTAGCAGACTATCAAACACGCTTTTGCTTTGACTGTAGCATTCAAATAGCCACTGAGCAAATGTATTTTCAAATGCAAAACATAAAACCTTGAAAATGTTTTAACAGCTCGCAAGGCATTGGCAACCTGTGCAATTAATGAACACACAACATTCCACTATTTAGGCGATACCATCACCATAATGCCCAATTTCAGTGTGTTGTACCATGTTTTGTTTATGTATGCTGTGCCCTAGCTTTGTGTTGTATTCCAAGAGAGATAGGTATTGATCACATAATAAACCAATAACATGCCTATGCAACACTCACCTGTTAGCCAAGTCAAGCCCCCTCCTTACATCTCAGATCCTCATCCCTCCTTCGTAACCTGAGGCGGAAAGCCGGGTGCGGGCGAGCGGATGAATTTTTACTGATATCAGCAGATTTTAATGTTTCATTTGCTACTTGCTTACTGACAGTGATTTTAAACTGTGTTGTGTTACTGTGCGCACTGCGCTCCATTTTCGCTCTTTGTATCACCTGTATCAGGCGGAAAGCCGGGTGACTTTTAGGATTCTTCTGCACTTTAGTTATTCCAGCTGTTACTCACCCCTCATTGTCCTGCTACCTATGCTGCGCTGCCTGCGCTGCCTTGCCCTGAGCGTACATCACCCGGTCAGCCGATTTTTGGGCTGAAGGTGGTGCAGGGACGTGTAGGCTTCGTGCTTGTAGCGGCCATCTTGGGAGGGGGCAGGCGCGCCGGGAGGCAGTCTAGTGGTTCTGCCTAGCGCCGGCGACGCCTTAAAACTCCACCGGAGGAGAGCTCGGGTCAGATCCTCATCCCTCCCTCGTAACCTGAGGCGGAAAGCCGATTGCGGGCGAGCGGGTGCATTTTTACTGATATCAGCAGATATTAATGTTTCCTTTGCTACTTGCTTACTGACAGTGATTTTAAACTGTGTTGTGTTACTGTGCGCACTGCGCTCCATTTTCGCTCTTTGTATCACCTGTATCAGGAGGAAAGCCGGGTGACTTTTAGGATTCTTCTGCACTTTAGTTGTTCCAGCTGTTACTCACCCCTCATTGTCCTGCTACCTATGCTGCGCTGCCTGCGCTGCCTTGCCCTGAGCGTACATCACCCAGTCAGCCGATTTTGGGGCTGAAGGGGGTGCAGGGACGTGTAGGCTTCACGCTTGTAGCGGCCATCTTGGGAGGGGGCAGGCGCGCCAGGCGGCAGTCTAGTGGTTCTGCCTAGCACCGGTGACGCCTTAAAACTAAGCAAGCTCGCTTACGCGCAGCGGCCGCGCCTAAGGAGCGCCAAAGGAAAGCCTGTCTGCGCCCGTCAGTGTCCCGGAGGCAGACAGGGGCGGACGGGTGAGTGGGCCAGGATGTTAACATACACCCACAGTGAGTTTCTAGCTCTCAGGGACAATACGAATACCTGCTGTATGGTCTTTCCTAAACTACCAAAAGGCAAAAGATGCTGCCCCGGCTGCAGATGGCTACCAGGTAATGGTTCCATCTCTATTCCCAATTTCATTCCTAACAAGAGTAATTGTTTATTATTAAACACTAGGTCCCTAGAGAAGCATGCATTGGATATTTTACCCACCTGTCTCTTTCTGACTGAGACGTGGTTGGGAGACTTTTCGGGTCCGGATATAGCCACAGCGATCCCCCCCAGCTATGTCATTCTCAGGAAAGACAGAGTCAATGGTAGGGGTGGTGGGGTTGCTATGGTGGTGGATAAGCGCTATGCATGTTCAATTGTACACACTGACGACATTCAGGGATGCAAGACTTTGGGATTCTCTCTTTTCCTGTCTCCACATCAATCGTGCTCCGGGCTCCTGGTCTATAGACCTCCAGGTCCCATGGGCTCTTTCCATGAGGAGCTCCATTCCGTAATCTCGGCACTGTGCGTAAAATCACAGCATTGCCTGCTTTTAGGTGACTTCAATATACATATGGATATTGCGGATTCAACAGACAGCATCAAGATTAGTGACACCACTGCTTCTTTGGGACTCATCCCTTATTTCTCTTCCCCTACACATATCAAGGGTCATACACTAGACCAAGTGTTCTCAACTATCCCGATTGACACCTCCACCCCTGTGCCAGTTCTTTGGTCGAACCACTTTTTAGTGGACTTTCAGATCACTCACTCCCAAAAAGTTTTTTCTAGCGGCCACACCCGCAATGCTCAGAACATCCGAGCCTTCCATCGTGTCTCCTCAGACATGCTAGCGCAGAACTTACTTTCCCACCCGTGCCTGCTGACTGGCGCTCTAGAGACTGATCTTGAGCGGCTGCAGACTTGGCTCCTTCAGCAATTTGATGAATTGGCCCCCCTTCATGCTGACCGTATTAATTCTCCCCGAGCTTCTGCTCCTTGGTTTTATCCAGCTCTGGTCGAGAAGCGGCGGCAATGTAAAAAAGCAGAGAGAGTATGGCGTAGGCACTATGACTCTCCATCTAAGGAAGCTTATAGAGAATCCATCAAGGAATACCATCATGACATCACCGCAGAAAAAAGTCCTACTTTGCAAGAAGAATTGAGGCAGCCGCTAACTCTTGCAAATAAATATTTCGAATAGTGAAGGATTTTACCTCTCCCTCTTGGTGTACCCCCAGAAGTTCGCATTCTGAGCTGTGGGTCACTGAATTAGCTAACTGCTTCGCTAATAAAATAAAATCTATTCAGGCCTCTTTTTCTGCTGTGGGTGTGGCCACAGCCCAGGAAGCGTCTCCTTTCATACTATCTTTAGACGTTGAGAGTCCTTCTCTTTCGGACTTCCCGCCCCTAACTCCGCAGGCTTCTTTGGACCTCCTTTTGAAACTAAAATCTGGCTTCCCTCTTGACCCCTGCCCCGCTAAATTTCTTGCAAAAGTTGCTCAAGTGATCAATCCTATAGTTAATCCGGTGCATAGCACAGGGGTGGTGCCTCAGCCCTGGAAACAGGCTCTCATTTTGCCACTTCTAAAAAAAACAATCTAGATCCCACGGCCCACGTTAATTATAGACCCATATCCCTTCTGCCAGCTTTTGCGAAAATTGTGGAGAAGCACGTCCATCTAACTCTTACCAACTTTCTGGAGACACATAATATTTTACACCATTCACAATCGGGTTTCCGATCTAACATGAGCACTGAGACAGCTCTGCTAGAAAGTCACGGAGGCCATCAAGGAAACCTTGGACTCCGGGGGCAAAGCGATGCTGGATCTCTCGGCGGTCTTTGACACCGTCCCCCATGGCCGTCTCCTCTCTAGACTCAGGGTGATTGGTCTGACGGGGTCGGTGCACAGTTGGTTTGAGTCTTTTCTAGCTGACCACCAACAAACGGTCTGGGTCCCTCTGTTCTCTGCTACGGCGCCGCCACTAGAGGTGGGAGTTCCCCAGGGCTCAATTTTGAGCCCAACTCTTTTTAATATCTATATGGCCCCTCTGGCGGCACTGGCGGAGGCCCATGGAGATCAGATCGTGTTGTACGCTGATGACACCCAGCTCCTCTTCTCGTGTGACAGAGGCTTCGATTTTGGTGGCGAGATCATCAGAGGCTGTCTGGAAGCTGTATTCGACTGGTTTCAGCGAAACAGCCTCAAGAGCAACTCCGATAAATCTGAGGTGTTGTTCTTTGGTTGCCTCCCGGACCCAAGGTGGAAGTTCTGGTGGCCGGCGGCCATGTTCCCCCCCTCCAGCGACTCGGTGGTCGGCAAAATTCTCGGAGTGCAGGTTGACATTGGCCTCTCTCTGAAACCTTAGGTTCTGGGCCTAGTGGGCAAAAGATGATCAGGAAATTCTTGCGCCTACTCTCATTGGATCATAGAAGAGTTACTGTGCAGTCTTTGATAGGTTCCCGCCTGGATTACGGCAATGTGCTGTATCTGGGCCTACCGGATTTCCTCCTAACGCGCTTACAAACTGTCCAAAACTCTGCAGCGCGTGCCATTTTCGGCCTCAATCGGAGAGCCAGTGCAAGTGACCTTCTTCAAACCCTTCACTGGCTATCAATCAGAAAGCGCATTGTTTTCAAAGCGCTCACTGTGGCCTTTAAGGCACTTCATGGCACAGGAGCTGTGTACATCCGAAAGCAGATGGTTTTCTACCAGCCATCTAGATCACTTAGGTCTTCCACCTTGGCCTTGGCAGCTGTTCCAGCGATTCGGCGTGCCAGGTGTGGCGGACGTCTGGCTCCACAGTTGTGGAATGCTCTGCCTCTGTCTCTCAGAACTAATGACAATTTGCTCGCTTTTAGAAAGGACCTTAAAACTTTGCTCTTTGTTCAGTAGGTGCTCTGTTTTGCCCCCCCCCCACCTGCACCGCCGAGGGTTTTAAGCACCGGACACTCCATGGAGTAGCTGAGCGCTATATAAAACTCTCTTTAACATAACAAAACATAAAAAGTACTGCACAAATATGAAGTAATGAATTGACAGAGTCTCTTTAAAAAAATAGCTGCCTTCTCTGTCAAATCACCAACTGTCCTGGAATCACCTGAAAGTGTAACCATATTATTATAAGTGTGACAGTTAGTCTCTAGTTGTCAGATGTATGCTCCCTGTCCAAGTAGGGACCACACTCCTAGTCAGGGTAAGCCACGTACACACTAAAAGATTACCTGTGCTCACCATCTGGTTGTTCAGCACAGAGCAGTCAGGATAATCTAAAGAGACAAAGTGTAAGGTATTGGTGCAACACACGAGACAGCAACACAGTGAAAACACCACAAATAGACTCCACACAGGTTTAGAAAAATTCACAATAGTTTTATAAGTACTAAAAAGAGTTTAAGCACTTAAAAAAGCAATAAAGGCCAATAGGGGTTAAATGGGTGCGCTCGAGCAGTGCAAAGTCAACAGTTCCGGCTGACCGCGATGGAACACAATCCGGGGGCATGAGCCACTCAGACCCAGTGAACAGAGTACCTTGATCCTGGTTGCAACAGTGAGATGTGGGGTGCAGACTAGTGATGAGTCAATATCGGGCCCACAGTCAAGGTGATGCGTCGATTTTTTTCACCCAGTGGTGATGGTGCATCGGTTCCGTAGATGAAGCACTGAGTTGAGAAGCATTGGTTCTGAAAGTGGTGCGCCAGGTTTCTCCGCACAGTTGAAGGGATGAATCGATCTCTCCACACTGCCGTAGCAGTGATGGGTGGTTACGATAAGTTGGGATCTCAAGGCGATGTGTTGGTTCCGAGAGCAATGCACAAATTCTACTCCCGCAACAGAGTTGATGCGCTGGTTCTGCTCCAAGCAGACTGGAGATGCATCAATTTCTCTGGTGCAAGTATCTGGGTTCACTTATAGTTAGAGATCCAGTACTTATACTCAGTTGTGTCTTTGAAATTGGGGTGGCTTCAAAGAAGGGTCTTTGAAGTACACAGAGGTCCATTCTTTCCAACCTTGGCTCCTGGTTCCTTACAAGTGAGATATTAAACCCTTTTTGTGGGGACAGGACACTGCCTCTTCATGTGGGTCAGCTCATCTCTCCCTTCCTGCCCATGAAGAGCTATCAGAATGCAAATGGGTACTCAGGTACAAACCAACGTTCCTGTGTTTTGGACTGTCTAGAGGGAATGCACAAGCTGGAACTGTCACCCTCCCCATGTATTGGAGACAGGCTACAGGCACACAGAGCTGTAAGAGCAGAGAAAAGTACACCTTCTAAAAGCAGCATTTCTAAAATAGTAATGTTAAATCCAACTTTATCAGTAAAGCGGATTTATCATTACCATTCCAAAGATATAACACGTGACACATTTACTCCTTTCTAATCCGGCATTACACTTTAAAAGTGTGAATTGGAATTCATAATTTTAACCTGTGAGAGGAGTAGACCTCACAATAGTGAAAAGTAAATTTGGCTGTTTTTTGTTAGTATCAGGACATGCAAAACGTACAAGCACATGTCCTACCTTATACTTACACCGCACCCTGCCCTATAGGCTACCTAAGGACCACCTTAGGGGGTGTCTTATGTGTAATAAAAGGGAAGTTTAAAGGGTTTTAAATTCCAAGTCAAAGTGGCAGTAAACTGCACACACAGGCTCCACAGTGGCAGGCCTGAGAAACATTTAAAGGGCTACTTGTATGGGTGGCACTAATAGTGCTGCAGGCTCACTAGTAGCATTTAACTGACAAGCCCTGGGTATATGGTACACCACTTTACAAGGGACTTACAAGTAATTTAAATATGGCAATTGTGTATACATCAATGTTACCATGTTTAAGGGAGAAGCACATTCACATTAGCACTGATCAGCAATGGTAAAAGGCTCAGAGCCCTATGGCCTCAAAAAAAATCAGCAAAAAGAGGAGGTAAGTAGGCAACATGTTTGGAGAAAGGCCACCCTATGACTGACGGTTCTAAGAGGGGGACTATTTTAGAGCAACAGAACTGTACAAATAGATATATAGGAAGACAAAACAGGGTAAAAACAAGGGACAGCCTGTGGGACCCCGAGGATTTAGAGGTCTCTTTAGCAGTTGATGAGTAGGGAGGGGATACGTCCTCCCTTTAAAGCTCAAAATTACAGAAAGGCATCCCGCCTGTGGTTACAAGAAAGAAAGTATGTGTTGCATAAGGCACGGTTGGGGTGGCTTTGTTAATAGACCCCTAGTGGGAAAGCTAGCTCCGCATGACTGGTGCGGGGAAGGAATTTGTTTTATATATAACCCTCACACACTCTATTAGTGTCATGCCTCATCATCGAGTTCACCCTGACTCTTAAAGGTCAGGGTGGGCTCAACCATATTTCAGGGAGCATTTAGTTATAAAGGGTGACCAGTAGGCCTGGGCGGTAAATTCCGTTCTGCTCGCGGAATTTGCGGAATTTCGTGTTCTGCGGAGAACACAAAATTGCCCAAAATTCTGCGTTCCGCGACTAAGCAAAATTTTTTACTTGTTCGCGTTCTCAAAATGCATGTTCGCAAGATATTTCCCTCCGAGCACGCAAACAGCAATTGCGAACAGGAAAAAAGCATTGCGAACAAGCAATTCCGCATGTTCACAGAATTTCTGCGTGTTCGCTCTACACTATGGCATACAAAGGTCCTGGGCTTACATTAGGGTATTAGATAAACATATGACACATATGTACCTTATGGAGCTAAAGTGTTTGGAGGTAGGTGACTCTCCTTGACAACTTCTGTACATGGTGAAGGATGTGCATAGAAGGGTCTTGGCCAACTAATGGGGCTAGTGCACCTAGAGGAAGTTACCTTTAATAAATGAGTTCTGGGGGGCTGCTGCTCTCCCTGCAGCCTACTTAACACTTCTGTACCACATTGGTGATGTCCCTGCCTAGACTGGGTCACTACAAAGCAAGAACAAAAGTTGCAAATTAGCCCATGAAGGGCCTTTGTGGCCAATAGGAATGAAAAATAAATGGAAAAAAATATTTGCGACCACCACCCCAAAAGGGCTAGAGGGTCAGAGTATCCCTACCCTGTCCTCATATGCCCTTTTTGTAAAACATTTTCAGTACAGGGGACCAAGCCAGCGAGTCCTGTAATAGCAGCTGCAACATTTCTGTTTGTGTTGAGGCTAGCAAATCAGGGATGTGACAAAACACGTGTTGGCTGTTCCCGTGTTTTGTTACAAGGACTAGATCTTGTTATCACAATTTAAGAGACTTCTTTTGTAATTACATGTCTGAACCTTCTTGAATAATATTGTTAAAGAACGCTTTTAGCTAATTTTTTTAATCTGTATGGAAAAAATACATTTATGAATATTAGGCTAAGGAAATCTCTGGTGCTTTCCTGTGTTAAAGTAAATTTCGGTCTCATTAGCGTTGACCCAATAATGTCACATACTTAAAATCTATACATTTGGAGTGCTGGGGTATATCGTTTTGCATGCAGAAATAACCAACTGAGGTGCAGAAAGAGACAAGAGAACTGTAGAAAGAGGCAAGGGAGTTGCAGAAACAGGCAAGAGATATGAAGAAAGAGGGAACCGGGGTGTAGAAAGAGGCAAGAGGGGTACAGAAAGAGGGAAGAGAGATGTAGAAAGAGGGAATACGGGTGCAGAAAGAAGCAAGATGGATGCAGAAATAAGCAACAGAAGTACATTAAGAAGCAAGAGAAGTGTAGAGAGTAGCACAGAGATACAGAAAGAGGCAAGAGGGGTACAGAAAGAGGAAGAGAAGTGCAAAAAAGAAGCAACAGCAGTGCAGAAAGAGGCACAAGAGTTGCAGAATCAGGCAAAAGAGGTGCAGAAAGAAGTAAGAGCAGTGCAGAAAGAGCCAACAGAGGTGCAAAAGGAGGGAAACATCTGTTACAACGAAACTTTTACAACGCAGTGCTATTACAACGCAGGTTTTACAACGAAAACCATTACAACGCATTGCACTGGGGGGCGCTCTAGGATAGGGAATAGATTTAATTTACTATCCAACACCTTCCCTACTATCCACGGGGACTGGAGTTGGAATAGTAAATTAAACTATTCACTATCCAGCACCCCAAAGCGCTATGCGTTGTAACAGCATGCGTTGTAAAAACTGCGTTGTAGTGTCATACATCCGCAAAAGGAGGCAAGAGGGATGCAGAAAGAGGTAAGAGGGGTACATAAATTTGCAAGAGAGGTGCAGAAAGAAGCAAGAGCAGTGCAGAAAGAACCAAGAGACGCACAGGAAAAGGTTATAAGGGTGCAGAAAGAGGCACAAGTGGTGAAGAAAGAAGGTGCTGAAAGAGGCAGGAGGGGTGCAGAATGAGGACTGAGAAGTACAGAAATAAGCAAAAGAGGTGCAGGAAAAGGCAAGAGGTGTGCAGAGAGGCATGAACAGTACAGAAAGAACCAAGAGATGTGCAGAAAGAGGCAAGTGAGGTACAGAAGGAGGCAAGAGACCTACAGAAAGAAGCAATAGAGTTGAAGAAACAGGCAAAAGGGGTGCATAAAGAGGGTACAGGTATTCAGAAAGAGATAAGAGGGGTACAGAAAGAGGCAATAGGGATGCAAAAATTTGCAACAGAGGTGCAAAAAGAAGCAAGAGCAGTGCAGAAAGAAGCAAAAGAGGTGCAGATAGAGGCAAGAGAGGTACATAAAGAGGGAAGAGCGGTACAGAAAGAGGCAAAAGGGGTGCAGAAAGAGGTAGGAGAGGTGCACAAAGAGGCAAGAGGCGTGCAGAAAGAAGGAAGGTAAGTGCAGATAGAAGCAACAGAGGTGCTGAAAGAGGCATGAAGGGTGCAGAAAGAGGCAAGAGAAGTGCAGAAAGAAGCAACAGAGGTACAGAAAGAGGCAAGAGAGGTGCAAAAAACAAGCAGGGAGCTATAGAAAGAAAAAAAGAAGTACAAAAAGTAGGAACAGAGGTGCAGAGAGAGGCAAGAAAGGGGTAGAAAGAGTGAAAAGGGGTGCAGAAAGAAGCAAGAGAAGTGCAGAAAGAAGCAACACAGATTGCAGAAAGAGGGAAGAGGGGTCCAGAAAGGGGCAAGAGAAGTGCGGAAAGAGGCACAAGGGGTGCAGAAAGAAGCAAGAAAAGTGCAGAAAGAAGCAACAGAGATGCAGAAAGAGGGAAGAGGGATAGAGAAAGAGGGAAGAGGGATAGAGAAAGAGGCAAGAGGGAAGCATAGAGAAGCAAGAAAGGTGCAGAGAGAAACAAAAGAAGTACAGAAACAAGGAACAGATGTGCAGAAAGAGGCAAGAGGAGTGCACAAAGAGAGAAGAGGGGTGCAGAAAGAGGAACAAGGGGTACAGAAAGAGGCACAAGGGTTACAGAAAGAAGTAAGAAAAGTACAGAATGAAGCAGCAGAGGTGCAGAACAAGGGAAGAGGGGTAGAGAAAGAGGCAACAGAATGGCATAAAGAAGCAACAGATATGCAGAAAGAGGAAGCAGGGTAGAGAAAGAGGCAAGAGAGGTACAGAATGAAGCAAGAATGATGCGAGATGAAACAAAAGAAGTGAAGAAAGAAGGAACAGATGAGCAGAAAGAGGCAAGAGAGATGCAGAAAGAGGGAAGAGGGGTGCAGAAAGAGGCACACAGGTTTCAGAAAGCAGGGACAGAGGTGCAGAAAGAAGCAAGAGAAGTGCAGAAAGAAGCAACAGAGGTACAGAAATAGGGATGAAGGGTGGAGAAAGTAGAAAGAGGGGTGCAGAAAGAAGCAAGAGATGTGCAGAAAGAAGCACATGTGCAGAAAGAGACAAGAAAGGAGGAGAAAGAGGGAAGAAGGGTGCTGAAAGAAGCACAAGTGGTACAGAAATAAGCAAGAGTAGTGCAGAAAGAAGCAACATAGGTACAGAAAGAGGCAAGAGGGGTGCAAAGAGAGGCAAGGGTGTACAAAAAGAGGCACGAGGAGTGTAGAAAAAGGGAAGAGGGGTGGATAAAGAGGCAACGGTGTGCAGAAAGAGGCAAGAAAGCTGCAGAAAGAAACAAAAGAAGTGCAGAAAGAAGGAACAGAGGTGCATAAAGAGGCAACAGGGGTGAAGAAAGAGGGAAGAGGGGTGGATGAAGAGGCAAGGGGTGCAGAAAGAGGAAAGAGAGCTGCAGAATTAAAGAAAAGAAGTGCAAAAAGAAGGAACAGAGGTGCAGAAAGAGGCAAGAGGGGTGCAGAAACAAACAAAAGAATGGCAGAAAGAAGCAACAGAGGTGCAGAAAGAGGCAAGAGGAGTGCAAAACTTAGGATGAGGGGTGCAGAAAGCAGCACGAAGGGTGCAGAAAGAAGCAAGAGATGCAGAAAGAGGCAAGAGAAGTGTAGAAAGAAGCAACAGAGATGCGAAAAGGGGGAACAGGGGTGGAGAAAGTGGTAAGAGGGGTACAGAAGGAAGAGAGGTGCAGAAAGAAGGAATAGAGGTACAGAAAGAGGCAACAGGGGTGCAAAAAGAGGGAAAAGCGGTGCAAAAAAAGGCAAGAGGGGTGCAGAAAGAAACAAAAGAAGTGCAGAAAGAAGCAACAGAGGTGCAGAAAGAGGCAAGAGGACTGCAGAAAGAGGGATGAGGGGTGCAGAAAGAGGCACGAGGGTTGCGGGAAGAAGCAAGAGAGATGCAGAAAGAAACAAGAGAAATGCATACAAGCAACAGGGATGCAGAAAGGGGGAAGAGGGGTGGAGAAAGAGTCAAGAGGGATACAGAATTAAACAAGAGCGGTACAGAAAGAAACAAAAGAAGTGCAGAAAGAAGGAACAGAAGTACAGAAAGAGGCAAGAGGGGTGCAGAAAGAAACAAAAGAAGTGCAGAAAGAGGCAACAGAGGTGCAGAAAGAGGCAAGCGGACTGCAGACAGAGGGATGAGGGGTCCAGAAAGAGGCACGAGGGGTGCAGAAAGAAGCAAGAGAGATGCAGAACGAAGCAAGAGAAATGCATACAAAAACAATAGAGATACATAAATGGGGAAGTAGGGTAGAGAAAGAGTCAAGAGGGATCCAGAAATAAACAAGAGAGGTGCAGAAAGAAACAAAAGAAGTGCAGAAAGAAGGAATAGAGCTGTAGAAAGAGGCAAGAGGGGTGCAGAAAGAAACAAAAGAAGTGCAGAAAGAAGGAACAGAGTTACAGAAAGAGGCCAGAGGGGTACAGAAAGAGGCAAGAGGGGTGCAGAAAGAGGGAAGAGGGTGTGTAAGAGGCACAAGGGGTGCAGAAAGAAGGGACAGAGGTACAGAAAAAGGCAAGAGAAGTGCAGAAAGAACAAACAAAGTTGCAAAAAGTGGGAACAGGGGTGGAGAAAGTGGCAAGAGGGGTGCAGAAAGAAGCTAGAGAGGTGCAGAAAGAAACAAAAGAAGAGCAGAAAGAAGGAACAGGGGGTGCAGAAAGAGGCTAGGGGGTGCAGAAAACAGAAGAAGGTACAGAAAGAAGCATGAGTGGTGCAGAAAGAACCAAGAGAGGTGCAGAAAGAAGCAAGAGTTGTGTAGAAAGATGCAACAGAGGTGCAGACAGAGGCAAGAGGGGTACAAAAAGAGGGGAGAGGGGTGCAGAAAGAGGCACAAGGGGTGAACAAAAAAGCAATAGAGGTACAGAAAGAAGCAACAGATGTGCAGAAAGAGGGAGGAGGGATGGAGAAAGAGGCAACAGGGGTGCAGAAAGAAGCAAGACAGGTGCAGAAAGACTCAAGATAAGTGCAGAAAGAAGCAACAGAGATGCAGAAAGAGGCAAGAGGAGGGCAGAAAGAGAGAGGATTGCAGAACGAGGCGGAAGGGGTACAGAAAGAGGAACAAGGTGTTGTGTCTTGTGTAGCATTTTTGGATCCAAGCGTAATTTACCGATTCTTGCCCTTATATAGGTATAATTCACATTGCCCTTATATAGGCATAGAAATCATAACCATATTTAGACATAACCCATCCAGTCCAAATACAAGCATGGCTACTTCCACTTGTTCCAAAAAGCCACAACGATTTCTTGGAAAACTCGGCTTCAGCAGTCAGGGACATCCCCTTGCTTGAATATTGATTTGTCTTAGAAATCGTCGAGTTTTCAAAGAACTACCATTCCCTTGGGGTTCTTTGATGAAGTTATTATGTCTTACTTTACGTCAAACAAGGCACCTTCAAGGTATAAATATGCCTACACTTGCCCTAGCAAACATACGGTGGTTCAGAGCAGCTCGACTATCTACTTGCGCGACGCAGCTTGCTACAGCAAGTGCCGAAGGAAGCCGACCCTCCAGCTGACTCACTGACAGAGAGGCTGCCTTTCTCTCGCTGAGAATCCAGCTCCAGTGTTTCCAAGCTCCCCTCGCGGGGTATTGGGTAATCGAGTCCCGAGACAGAGATACCAGACCTCCTTCCTTTTAAAACCAAGGTACGGAGCTGATTAGACCCTAAGAGAAATCTTGGTTAGATTCTTGGCAAAGAAAAACTAAACCTATGTTACATCTCACTTACTTCTTCCCTCGTACTAGACTTAGGTCCGGTACATTAGGGTAGGCATATTTTAGAAGCACCAGTTGAGTACTTTAGCCTTTGTTATTTATGTATGTATTTATTTATGGTCTAGGAACATACAATGCTTTAACAGTATTATTTTATAATACTCTTCTTACTGTACGCATTATACTTTGCAACCAGTATTACGATTGTAGCAGTTCACTTTACCTGCTTGAGAAAGTAGACTGTTCAATAAACACATTTTATTGAAAACGCCCGTCTCTCTATTTCTCTGCACCTCTGATGAAACGAAGCATGCACCATTAACTGAGTAAAATATCTATCTATTGTTTCCATGACTCTGAAGATCAGTTTTATTCTTGGGGAAACAAAGTTGTCATGTTTATTCGAGAAAGTTTCTAGTGACCTCTGAGCTAGCTGGCACTCACAATTAAGTCTAATATATTTGATAGAGACCTAGTCGACCTAAGTCCTAAGTCAAATCTATAGGATATGTTATTCCATGCTCAGAGCCTATTGGGAATACAGGAACTACACTACATGGAGCCCAACGTTTGGTAAGGCACTAATTTAACGCTAGATACTAGAGTAACTCAGTCGTGCTTTTCACAGAGACCCCTTTTTCCCGTAAAATTCTCCAATAGACGTCTGGAGTGGGTAAAAGGATAAAATATCTGCCATTACTGAGTAGGACGAAAATCCTATGTATTAGTTTTTGGTTTGATTCAACGTTGAAGGATACAGTGTTCCAAAATATTGTGCACCTCATCTTTGTTTCCTTGAAACTTGCCCTGCAAACTTTCAGCCAACAAAATGACTGAAAGCGAGAATGGTGGGGCTGCAGCCCAAGGTTTCCAAGAATCAACCCGGATGCTATAATCATCCCGAAAAACCTAAGGAAAACCATCGCTATAAAGCTTATAACAATTGGCCTATCACCTAGAGGTGGTAGGGTCATTTTTTGTCAGAGGCACACGAATATCGACAGACAGAGGTATTCTATTCATGGATAATCTTCCCTGAAGCAAATGCAGTAATAATAATAATCTTTATTGTTTAGTTAATTAAAACCTTAACAAGTTTCCTTTATGCTTTTCAAACAATGTTTAAAGATAAAATTACATAAAAAAGGATGTTCAAAGATACAGTGTTCCAAAATATTGAGCACCTCATCTTTGTTTCCTTGAAACTTGCCCTGCAAACTTTCAGCCAACAAAATGACTGAAAGCGAGAATGGTGGGGCTGCAGCCCAAGGTTTCCAAGAATCAACCCGGATGCTATAATCATCCCGAAAAACCTAAGGAAAACCATTGCTATAAAGCTTATAACAATTGGCCTATCACCTAGAGGTGGTAGGGTCATTTTTTGTCAGAGGCACACGAATATCGACAGACAGAGGTATTCTAGTCATGGATAATCTTCCCTGAAGCAAATGCAGTAATAATAATAATCTTTATTGTTTAGTTAATTAAAACCATAACAAGTTTCCTTTATGCTTTTCAAACAATGTTTAAAGATAAAATTACATAAAAAAGGATGTTCAAAGATAAAAGTATGTGTTTCACTTCTACAAAGTAGAGGATAATCCAATGTAATACGTTCCTTTCGGGGACATTGAAATTCCACTAACCTACCAAGAGCATCAGCTCTGGTTTAAAGGCGCCCTACAACATCAAAATCACATTACCAGGCTCGGTCCGCTAGGTACACCAGGAGCAACATGGCCGGTACTAGCCAGCTATACACCACACCCTGACATTGAAGGAACTATTCGTTCAACTAAAACAACTAATAAAAATACATAGACAATGGGTTCAATATGTCATGAGGACCCTAATGGTCCAACCTCCTATAAGGATTCCATAACAAACCCCTCACCAGGGGAACACAAATAAAATTACACCACAAACTATACAATCAGTCATTGGTAAATTACCCCAAAAAGGGAACAAATTCCATTCTGGATGGCTCAAAAAATTACTCAAATCGAGGCAGTATTTCCTGACAGTACACCTCATGAGAAACACAGAATTTTAACAATCTGTTTACCATTGGGGATCGCACCACACCTGGAGGACTGCGACACTTGGGGTATAGTCTTTGCTGCAATCTACACAAAAACACATGGTGTTCCGTCTATGGTGGTGATACCAGACATCCTGAAACAGATTCAAAATGAATACGGGGCAGAGCCTGCTTTAAATCTGGGTATGAAATTACTGAAAGATTTCAAACAGGTCTCAGCTATAATATTCGCTAATATTAAAGGTGAAGCAGCATCTGTGGCGATCCGCCAAAAAATAAGGGAAATTGACATAACTGAGCAACCATTTTAACTGGCCAGAATAATTGAAAAATCCTATGAAGAACTAGATAGAGATAGTTTGGGTGGGAAACCAGTAAAGCCCCAACTAAGAGAGAGTCCTGAATAGGTCTTTATTAAAAACACTCTCACTACTCCTAAAAAGAAGTTGGAAAATACTAAACAAACTTCTAATGAGAAGCATTCTCAGCCCCGAGGTAGGTCTCCTCAAAAGGAGCCCTCTGATAAGAGGTATAACCTCAGGAACAGGGATAATTTGAGAAAACCTGATAGATATCAAGATACTGATACACGTTCCTCTCGTACCTTTCAGACTTCCTCACAGAAATCAGAAAGAAGAGGACGGTCAGAACACAAGGAAGAACGCGTGAAATTCAAAGACGATCAACACGTTCCAAAAAATAAGAAAACCCAATTCACCAAAAAGAAGGTAGCACGTCTAAAAATCAAACATGCCGAGGATCTTGAGGACACAACTCAAGAACGGGGAGTTGGCCCAGACAGTACTGGACAGTGCATCAGAAGTCACCATAGCTCGCAAGATCTTGAAGGATCATCTGGAGACAGTGGACTTGAATGAGTACATTCAAATTGAAACAGCTGACACCAGGGTTAGTGTACCCCATAAGTTATATGAAGTAACACTCCGGAAGGGGATGGGACATCACTAGGAAAATAACAGCAGTCTTTTGGGAAAAGCTCTCTAAGGTTTATGACATTCTTCTAGCTGAAAAAGACTGGCCACCAAAATTTGTCAGGGAATGCCCACATGGCGAAGACATCATTATGCCAGCCTTCTCCAATCACATTCCAATTTACTTAAAATATACATATGCCAGAAAATGTCCTGTAGCCCAGGCTCCAGCATTATATAAAAATCATGTAGGATGGGATGAGGATTCTCCTCAGCACAAAATCCAGTTAAAATCACAACCGACTGCACAGAGGCAGTATCCAGTTAAGCAAGAAGCTAAAAAACAGGCCATGGACTCATGGAGATCTTAGATCAACTTGAATACCAAGGGGTGATTGAAACATGCACCTCATCAAAGAACAATCCTTTGTTTCCTGTCTGCAAACCAGACAACACATATCGTCTGGTTTTGGACTACAGACATTTAAACTCTTGTTGAAAAACTTTTGCAGTACAAAATGCACACAGTGCAGCACTGATGAATAACATCGTGCGCAAAAAGTATAAAACCACATTAGATATTTCTAACGGTTTCTTCTGTCAAAACATTGCACCTGAAAGCAGGCACTTGGCTGCTTTTTCAATCATGGGGACACAGCGTCACTTCTGTCGTCTCCCCCAGGGATTCAGGAATAGTTCGGGGTTATTTTCAGCCAGAGTAACAGAGTTACTACAAACGTATGACGATGAGGCATTATCTTATGTCGATGACATCTATCTAATAGACGATGATTTGGACAGGCACTTGAACAGAGTGAATACCATTATACTTGGATTCGCCTCTGAAGGGTATAAATTCAACTTTAAGAAATTAAGAATTGCCCACCTCAACGTCCTTTTTCTGGGATACGAGTTATCAAGTGAAGGCAAAAGCTTGGCAGCCAACTTTTTAGAATAGTGAGGGCTGCTCCAACCTCCAAAAATGCTGAAAAACTTACAGTCTATTCTAGGGTTCCTGAATTTCGGAGGAACATACATTGTAAATTACACAGAAAGGGTTAAACCTCTCTACGAATTAATCAAATCTGATTTCAAAACTACTAATTGGACTCAAAAACACACAGAAATTTTGCGTTCAGTGCAAACAGACATGTTAGCAACATCACATTCTACAGACACGCGTAAACGTACGCAACCTTACAATCAGAATAATCCCAGGAAGGTGCGGATTTACATACTTAACCTTTAATGAAGGTGAAAAAGTACCAATTGCTTACAAATAACACTTGTACACACAAGCTGAAATAAAATTTACTTCAACAAAAAAAATTCTGACAGCGGTTCAAACTGGAGTAGCAAAAGAGAGAGCTCTCGCACAGGGTAAATGCATAATGGTCATTACTCCTGTACCTGCCTTAGAGGCAGTGACAAAAGCAAGCATTCCGAATGCAAAGGCTTTACACCCAAGATGGATACAATGGGTTAACTCTCTTGCTGCAACAGATGTTGAATACGTTTTTTACCCCTACTTGAAAACTCAAGAATTTGTACAATATGAACAAGAATGTCCTCTGCCTGCTGAGATTCTGTTTCTAGAACAGTACGAATGTATAATTTATACAGACGGATCAGCACAGCTCGCAATTGGGGGTAAACAAGCTTAAAGCGATTGTTAAAGGTCGCTGGCAGGATGGTAGATTCCGACCTATGGTCACAAAAACACAATCTCTCGGAGACTGTACAGCTCAGCAAGCTGAACTACAGGCTTTCAAGATTGTGCTTGAAAATACCAATCGTGAATTCCCCACACTCATAGTGTGCGATTTGTATTACTGCGTTCAATCTTACAATGAATACTTGAAGAACTGGGTTCAAAACGGTTTTAAAGATGTAAAATGTGGCACAATCAAGCATAAGTTGCTTAGGGAACAAGTAGTTCAATTACAGAAAGAACTACAAAAGACGGGGAACAACCTTTATAACGCAACTTTTAGCACGCAGTGCTATTACAACGTAGACTTAAAATGAAAACCATTACAACGCATTACACTGGGGGGCGCTCTAGGATAGGGAATAGTTTTAATTTACTATCCAACACCTTCCCTAGTGTCCAAGGGGACTGGTGTTGGAATAGTAAATTAAACTATTCACTATCCAGCACCCCCCAGTGTAATGCGTTGTAATGGAATGCGTTTTAAAACTTGCGTTGTTACAGCATGCGTGGTAAAAGCATGCGTTGTAACAACGTACATCCCAAAAGACTCACATGATCCATACACTGAGTCATCAGCGTGATGGCGTTCACGTTGAAGGCAATTCATTGGCTGATGAAGCCGCGAAGGCAGCTGTGCAAACTGCTTCCGTAGCTGCAATCACTCGTTCAAAAACTAAAATAGACAGCAAAATAATGCAGGCTGTCGCCGCTTCCAATAAAGATAGCAGTAAAACGTTACCAAAAGGCTTTCCACTCAAATACTCATATTTAACTGATGCAAGTAATGTTCCTTTTTCTCGAATCCCTGGAGTGGGGGATAGAGTAATTCCAAACATGGAACATAGATTAGGGTTAATCTTAGCAGCACATGAAGGGCTCGCCTCTGCACACGCAGATGTTTCTGCCACAGTGTCATTATTAAAAGAAAGATACTGGTGGCCATGCATGAGGAAACAGACCAGAAACTATGGGGCCTATTATGATTGCGGTTTTCCCGCATCCTCCGGGCCGGCGGAAGCCACCGCCGGCCCGGAGGATGCGGGAAAACCGCAGTGGAGCCTAGAAAAGACCGACCACCATATTAAGAAGGCTGGTGGGTCTGGCATTCCGTCCACAGCTTTTCCGCCGCGGTCGCCTTCTGACCGCGGCGGAAAAGCTGTAACATGGCTGGCGGTGTCTATCAGACACCGTCAGCCATATTAGGATGGTGTAAAATGTATGCTTTTCCGCGGCGGCTTTTTCGCCGTGGAAAAGCATACGGGCCTTCACTTCGGGGGCCCGTTGCAGGCACCCTGGGTGAAGGAGGGTGAGGGGGCACATGGGGGTACCTATGGTACCCCCCTGCATTTGCGTGAACAAAGCAGCAGGCACCGCGCAGTGCCTGCCGCTTAGTGCACGCAAATGCGAGGCATGCATTGTTAACATTGCGGCGGGTGCAGCTTGAAGCTGCACCCGTCGCAATGTTAAAGATAGAGGATGTGACAGCCACCCTGGCGGTCACATCCTAATCTGCACGGAGGGAACGCCGCAGCCCATGCAGACGTTCCCTCCTACTCTGGGGTCGCGGACGGACTCAAGTCCGTCCGCGATCCTAATCGACCCCTATGTTTTGGAATGTGAAATCTGCCAGAAAATAAAGGTTTCATCAGTAAAATGCCCAGCGCAGATGCCCCTTTTATTTCAGATGAACCATTAGCTTGCGTTTACCTCGATCACTGCGATCCCTTACAGAGGGATGAAAACTATAAATATATCGTGGTCACAGTGGATTCATGCTTAAAATTCATTTGGATGTGGCCTCAGCGCTCGGCTGATGCCTGAACTGTTATAAAAGATTTGCGAGTCTATATCGGCACATACACAGTCGGCACGCTACATTCTGACCAGGGTCCTGCATTTAGCTCCAAAGCTTACAAGGAGGCCATGGCCAATCTGGGCATTGCATTGCGGTATTCGAGTCCATTCCATCCTGAGGGAAATTCTGTAGTGGAAAGAAAAAACCGGGACATAAAGCAATCTATAACAGCTAGAATACTTGTCCAGGACCGTGATCGTCACACTTCAGTGGTGGAACAAAAACTCTTTGATATCAAAGACAGTTTGGCTGTTTTGCAGGACTTAAACAAGAAAAAGAGAAGTCAAAGCAACACAATACAGAAGTCAACGACCACTGAAGGAGAACCACCCGTCCCAGCAAGGCCTGTCTGGATTCCAAAGATTGGGGATCTAGTCAGAGAAAAGATCGCGGATAAGAAGGAATTTGGGCCTTCTTACAGAAAACAAGTACATGTGCTAGCAATCAACGGATCAAGAACATTGTTACTGCCGCCCCTTGCTGGAAGAAAAGAGAACAGGTTTGTATCCATCGACCTGGTCAAACCACATCATGTGGCCGATAAGAAGTAGTAGCCCCAGTGGACTCCAACGATGTAGCAGAAGACCAAATCTTGCTACTATCCAAAAGGTTCAGACTGAGAGACTGATAACATTTGAAGACTCTGCAGCACAAAACAAAGGACTAAGCAATAAAGATATGGAACTTGTGCCTCTTGAGACCCAAATAACAGTTCGTCAAGACACTCCTGTCTACAATGATGTTGCATCGGACTATACTAATATGACAAAGTATCCCTTAGCCCCAGTGATTTCAAAAAATCCTGGTGCAATTCCAACAATCGACAGATCTGCCTCTGGCTATTACATCAACTTTGATACGTATTCTGAGGTTCCAAGTGAGCCTGAAATGACGCCAGCAAATAAAACATTTAAAGATCAAGTAACAGAAATTTTTCAGCAACTTGAAAAAATCATATCTGGTTTTACCATGGGTTGAATTTTGGATTGTGCTCGCCGTACTTTTTCTCCTACTTTGGCTAATCATGGTATTAACTTTGGGAATGCTGAAAAATGGACGATATAGTCAAATGGACACAGCAAGTAAGAACATCAACTTGCTCCTGAAGCCACACAAATCATCTCATCGTGAACAAAGAGACTTGACATCAGTGAACATCACAGCCGTTCCTATACCTGGTGGTATAAAATGGGATAGAACTGATTATGATATCTATGGTCCTGCAGAGCTGTTGAAGATTACACATCAATTTAAGGTTTCCTTGAGTGACTTTGTTTTACCCAGCACGTTTTCTGATGATTGGGACTTTGAGACTGTTAATAATATGATATCAGATTTAGAGATGTCTGCTAATTTCACAAAACATGAATACTTAGAAGGTTAATCAGATTATGCACAAATGAATTGTTATAATCACTATGGTTATCATTACTTGCACAAATTGGCAAACCCTAGAAAGGTTTATACTTTCAATCAATGGAAACATTGTCCAACGCCACCAAAAGGTAGCTCAAAAACATTCTATGATACATTTCCATACTTCTCAGGTTTTAATACCACAAATCTGGAAATGTTTTACTTTAAAAATGTTAATAAGACAGGAATGAAAAGTATGTTGACTAATACTAAGCAAAATTATTCTGCAGCCTTTTATGCCCAGCTGTCCTCATTAGGTTTCGACTTTTGGAGTGACAACATAGAAAAGGAAAACTGTCTGGGGCTCAAAAGATTGGCAAGTGCAGGGAATAGAAGCTTTATTTCGAGCCTGCATTATCCCTGAACAAATAATGTTTTTGAACGACACTGTGCAACAGACATCCTTCCTTGGCCTGGCCAAGATAAAAGATTTGAACAAACCGTCCATACCTACACCTACACCTGATAGTCAAAACACTTCAGAGGGAGGGGTTGACATAAAAAATATTTTACTAAAAAACAGAACTGATCCTGATTGGAAAAAATTGTTTATCTGGCCCACAGACACGAATAACTGTCAAGATAGATTTCTGAACAAGACACAAGGGTTTACAGTAACTAGGCCAGATCAAAGATATGTCCAGAGACAACATCCAGGGATAGTAACAACAAACAGTGTAGGAAAACTGTGCCTTGAGTGACTACAAAAACCTACACTTACAGAGGTTAAACAACACTTATCTTTACTTAAAGATGGCATTGATTTAAGGGACTTTTTACAAGGCCCGGCAAAACAACGTCATAAACGTTTCATATACGTAGGTATATATGCCATTAATAATGAAGCTTGGAAAGCAACTCAGGCAGAGACTGCAGAAAGAATAGAGAAATTGATCGTATTAATTTAGAGAAAGCACTCTCTGTAGTTGACAATGTGTTAACGACCCTGTCATCCAGAATTTATTCTTTGGACAGCATAGTATCCTCTGCAATAAACATAATGGAACAGGACTTGCTCATGCTACAGCATGGACAGTCGCAATTACTTTCTATAATGCTTTTAGGCTGGACGCTGCAAAATTTTCGTTCTGGGTATGTGCCATGGCGTCTAATCAACACCACGTCATTGTTTTCTGTATTTAACCTTACAGATAAACAAATCACTTTGGTACAAAGAGGAGCAGACTATACGGTGCTGAGCATTGAAAAACTGGAAGGATTACCATTAACTGTTTCAGAAAAACCTGCAACAGAATGGATAATACACAGGATAATCACTCTGCCTCTCACAATTTTCAATACTGTTTGAAACATATACCAGTTGCCATGTATGAAAGGTTGGGTAAGGAGTACGTAAAGTCAACCTGGGAATTACTATACACACACAAATGTTGGAGTTGGGGGAAAATAAGTATTTCTTAGTGGTACACAATGTAAAAGCGCACTAAGCGGTACACTTTTATGCCAGGGTATTAATTTACATGGAGCCTGTGAAGGTTCGTTGAACATCTTATCCTGCCACCTGCAAGTTTCTCCAGCAGCAGTGATAGATCCAATTTGTAGGCAGCTTTATAACGGAAGCTATATAATTTTGAATGATCACAGCTGTTGTGGAATGATGCCAGGAATAGCCTATCTCGTAACTGTATCAGCCAGGGTCACTTGTTGTATGCAAGTATTGTTTCCTAAAGCTAAGACAGACGGGGAGTCGCCGTTATGGCCTTCACTGAACATCTCTTCTATTCAAATTGATACTTTAAGCAGAATGAAAGCCATTCTTTTACAAAAAACTGTGACACTGACCTCGTCTAAAGAGACGTATGAACTACAAGTTGCAAGGTCCTCTGAATAGATACATGCCCTATTGTCAACAAACTGCCCGATACATTTTGTAGAAATGTTAGGTCATGTCTTAAACATGTCTGATACCAGTGGTATTGTACATGTATTTATGACAGTTTTTTCGAGACTGTGAGCACCTTTTGAAGCATCCTCTGCATTTTTCCAAACTTCGTTCACTCTGTGTTTGGCGGCTGCCTCTTATTTTGGGACTCATAGCAGGAATACTATTCTTGTTCCTTCTGCTTTGATATGGCAAGTCCGGTCAGCAGCGATACCCAGATTACCATAGAGAACACTCTCCTGGCAATGAAGTGTCGTGAGTGCATGATACAGATCCTGGGCCTGGCTCGGTTAAGAGACCTGAATACCACATGGTTCCAATCATTCCGACCAATCTGGCAAGATTGCATCTTACCTGTTCTATGATGCCTGCTTTGTGGAGAAGAAGTGTGTTGGACGTCTGTCTAACACTACCATCAGCACTATCATTGGATGTTGATACCTTGCTTGTTTCAGTAATGGCCCATGCATCGTGTTGCCCCCAGCGGCTACCAATCCTGATGACGGTATTCATTGAGATCTCACAGACGCAATCTGGTGACGGTGAGATACGTGGATCAACAGGCACACAGGTACTATCTCCATCTCCGACAAACATTGCTAATGCGGCTAATGCTGACGGCGATGCTTCACATCTTTGTGCTATCGGTTAACTTAATGAAGTGGTCCAACTTTCACCTACTGTGATAGACTATTTCTATGCCAGCTTAGAAGATTTAATGTTTTCTCCAAACAACGAGAATGACTTTTGAAGTTAGCACACAGTATTCTATGAGATTCTGTATTCAACCTTCACTTTTCAAAACAAAACTTCCAACTTTAAAACTCGATTTTCATGCGATTTGACACAAAGTAATCTGCTGAAAGTAGAAATATTCTTAGAGAACAAGAATTCTTTGAAACACTTCCGAATGACAATATTTGACCTTGTCCACAACCTAAACAGTATATATATTCTGTCATGGAATGGTCTCGACCTTTCTTCTGTATTTAAGAGCCATTTCATAAATGTTATTTCATGACTCATTCTGATAAGCATATTTCAATGTCACATTGCATGCTTTGAATGAAAATATTGCTTTTTTAAATGCGTACATCACAAATGCTCATCTTTCGTGTACAACCATTTCAATGCATTTTATATATTTTAGGAAGGATTTTTTTACACATCATGCTTTAGATATGTTTAAAAATGCTTAGAATTAGTAATATTGAACATAATAAAGTGAAGTGGGTGTTGTGTAGCATTTTGGGATCCAAACGTAATTTACCGATTCATGCCCTTATATAGGTATAATTCACATTGCCCTTATATAGGCATAGAAATCATAACCATATTTAGACATAACCCATCCAGTCCAAATACAGGCATGGCTACTTCCACTTGTTCCCAAAAGCCACACCGATTTCTTGGAAAAGAGTTTTGAAAGAACTACCATTCCCTTGGGGTTCTTTGATGACGTTATTATGTCCGTCAAACAAGGCACCTTCACGGTATAAATATGCCTACACTTGCCCTAGCAAACACACGGTGGTTCGGAACAGCTCCACTATCTACTTGCCCGACGCAGCTCGCTGTAGCAAGTGCCGAAGGAAGCCGGCCCTTTAGCTGACGCACTGACAGAGAGGATGCCTTTCTCTCGCTGAGAATCTAGCTCCGGTGTTTCCAACCTCCCCTCGCGAGGTGTTGGGAAATTGAGTCCCGAGTCAGAGATACCAGACCTCCTTCATTCTAAAACCAAGGTACGGAGCTGATTAGACCCTAAGAGAAATCTTGGTTAGATTTGTGGCAAATAAAAACTAAACCTATGCTACACCTCACTTACTTCTTCCCTCGTACTAGACTGAGGTCAGGTACATTGGGTTAGGCGTATTTTAAAAGCACCAGTTGAGTACCTTTAGCCGTTGTTATTTATGTATGTATTTATCTATGGTCTGGGAACCATACAATGCTGTTAAAGTATTATTTTATAATGCTCTTGTTACTGTACGCGTTATACTTTGCAACCAGTATTACGATTGTAGCAGTTCACTTTACCTGCTTGAGAAAGAAGACTGTTCAATAAAAACCTTTTATTGAAAACACCCGTCTCTCTATTTCTCTGCACCTCTGATAAAACAAAGCATGCACGAATGACTGAGTAAAATATCTATCTATAGTTTCCGCGATTATTCTTGGGGAAACAAAGCTGTCATGTTTATGCAGTTGTCAGAAACGAATCCCTTCTTGTTTATTCAAGAAAGTTTCTAGTGACCTCTGAGCTAGCTGGCACTCACAATTAAGTCTAATATATTCGATAGAGACCTAGTTGACCTAAGTCCTACATCAAATCTATAGGATATGTTATTACAATGCGCAGAGCCTATTGGGAATATAGGAACTACACTACATAGGGGTGCAGAAAGAAGCAAGAGAGATACAGAAAGACACATGATAAGTGCAGAAAGAAGCAATAGACATGCAGAAAGAGGGTGGAGAAAGAGGCAAGAGAAGTGCAGAAAGAAGCACCAGACATGCAAAAAAGGGGAAGAGGTGTGGAGAAAGAGGCAAAAGGAGCACAGAAAGAAGCAAGAGGGGGTGCAGAAAGAAACAAAAGAAGTGCAGAAAGAAGGAACAGAGGTGCAGAAAGAGGCAGAAGGGGTTCAGAAAGAAGGACAAGAGGTGCAGAAAAGGTGAGAGGGGTGCACAAATAAGCAAGTGAGGTTCAGAAAGAGGCAACAGAAGTGCAGAAAGAGGCAAAAGAGGTGCAGAAAGTAGAAGAGATATGCAGAAAGAGGCAAGAGAAGTGCAGAAAAAGAAAGAAGGATGCAGAAAAAAGCATTAGAAATGCAGAAAGAGGCAAGAAAGGCCCAGAAAGAAATAAAAGTGCCTTGCACACCATTAGTACCAATTTAACACCCACATTTAGCAATAAGTAACAGGTGACCATTCTAGGTTTACAAGGACCTTCCACAATGCTGTAACACTTGTCACTGCATTTTTGGTAACGTTTGAGCCGTTTCAGCTAGAAACAAGTCTTTTTTTGTTTAAATCTGCAGATTAGGCAGCAGATGATAGATTATGTGGCTCATGCGAAAAATTTATTATTGTGCGGAAGATGGTGCAGCCAGACAGTCGCATAATTCCAGTGGCCCTGCTCATACCTCTAACTAGGTCCAGAAGTACTCCTCAGTGAATCCTTCTTTTTATTGTCTATGGAAACGAGGAAGACTAAACCTGAGGTTACCACTCCACAACACAGACTACCATACCACATAATTGCTCTCCATAACACATAATCCTACTCTACATAATTCCTATACACTATATACCACATACTTTCTAGCCACATAATTTCACTGCACAACATACTACATAATTCCACTACCCACAACGTACATCCATTCCACTCCAAAAAACATAAGTAAAAATCTTTTACATTTACAACACCAATAGCTCTAACTCTTGCAAATGTGAGACCTATTAAATTACAAATGCTTCTTTAACTGGTAGGCACGTTTGCAGAGTGGTGGAGAAAGAGGGCTGGGCCTCCAGCCAGTGCTCAGAATTCAGCTGCGTAGGACTTACACGAGGTACCAGGAGGGCTTCTCGGCCCCCAAAGTCCCTCAGGAGTAAAGTGAACTCCATCCCATAACCAGTACTGTGCCAGGAGGCACTTTTGCAGAATGCTGGAGAAAGGATTGTGTGGCCTCCTAAGACCTTTTAGCAATCCCACTGTGTGGTACTTAGTGGAGGTAACAGAACGGGTTGTTGGCCCCCAAAGACAACCTTGGGGGCCAACTACCCCACCTATTACCTCCAGAAAGTCCCTCACAGCAGCATTGCTAAATTCTCATAGCAGGCCATGCCCCATTTCCCCACCACTCTGCAAACGAGCTCCTTGGCACCCTCTTGGATGGGGATTAAAGTCCACTTCGCTGCTGGGGTCCTTAGGGGCCAACTAGCCTACCTGATGCTTCCAGTATGCCCCAAATAGTGGGATTGCTGATAGATGGAAGCAGGCCACGCCTCCTTTGTCCACCACACTGCAAATACACCTCCTGGCACGTTCTGGGTTGGGGGAAGAAGTCCCCTTGCCTCCTGAGGGTCCCTGGGGGTCAACTAGCCCACCAGGTACCTCCAGTAAGCCCCACACAGCTGGACTGCTGAGAGTGGTCTGAAGCCATGCCCCCTTTTTACATCACTCTGCAAATGTGCCGCCTGGTGCACTGCTGCTCGGGGGATGAAGTCCACTTGTGTCCTGAGGCCCTCAGTACACAAGAGGACCTCATCGCCCTACTAGCAGTGCGCCAAGGGGCGCGTTTGCAGAGTGGTGTAAAAAGGGGCATGGCCTCAGACCACCTCTCAGCAATCCCACTGTATGGGGATTACTGGAGGTACCTAGTGGTCTAGTTGGTCCCTATGTACCCTTAGGATTGAAGGGGACTTAATCCCCTAATTGAGAACGAGCCAGGAGGTGCGTTTGCACAGTGGTGCAGGTAGAGGGGGAGCCTCAGGCAAGATTCCGGATTTAAAAATATATATATATTTTAAGAAGGGGGGCTGTGTGGCCCTCAATCTTTTAGTGTTTTTTGGACCCTGGGGACCCCATCCCCCAGGGCCTGAGCGTTTTTTATTTTTTTTTTAAAACAGGAAGGAGCACTGTGGCCCCCCTTCCCTGTGCCACTATTGGTCCTGCTAAAACCCATCTCATGGGACCTGGCCTAATTTTTATATTTTTTCTTTATTTTTGCCCGGAGGTGGGCCACGTGCCACCCTCCCCTGGGCCACTTCTGTGTCTGGGGACCCCATCCCCGGGGCCTGACCTCATTTTTTTATTTTGCTAGGATGGGGGCCACTTGGCCCCCTTCCCTGGGCCACCTCTGGCCCCAAGCATCCCATCTCCAAGGACCTGGCCAGCCTGTTTATTTGGGGTAGGGGGGGCTGCGTGGCCCCCTCCTGACACCAATAATGGCCACAGGGATGCAATCCCACGGGGACCGGCCTTATTTTTTTAAAAACATCCAACGGGATGGGCCTGAGTGGCCCCCTTTCCGTGCAACCTCTTGCCCGGGGGACCGCGTCCCCCAGGTCTGGCCCTCAAGTTGGGGACCATTGGTGGAGCCCCAATGCCCCCTATGGTTCCTGCTGGCTTCCCGCCTCCTGCGGTAGCTGGCATTGCTTTTGGACAAGGGAGCTGCTAACTTGCATTTCCCCTTGTCCGAAAGCAATTCTGCTTTGCTAATTGGAAGCGAGAGCAGGTTTCCTGCTCTCGCTTCCAAGAAGCAGAGCAGTGTTTTCCATGGCAAACAGCAATTTCCCCGAGGTGGGCACCCCGGGACAGTCCAGGAGCCGGTCCTGGGGGGTGGCGGTCCTCAGGGCCTTTGAGGGCTCCAAGAGGGGGGCCTTGTGCCCTCCTTCCAATTGATTTAAGCTCCTCTTCTAATTACCAATGCCCCAGGGAGGTGGCATTTCCCGGGGCAGCGCTGGGGGGCAGGAGCCCCACCAATGCATTTTTCTTAAAATCCCAGAGAGGTGGTGGTCCCCAGGACTGCGGGGGGACCACATGCCCCCCGCATATGATTAACTAAGCCCCATGGAGGTGGCCCGCTACATAATTGAACATTGTTCCCGGAACCTGGCCCACCCGGGGGCTTATAGATAACGAAACGCTGGTTCCTGGGCTATCAGCCGGTTTAGCGCACCCAGTGCGAATTTGGCCAATTTAAAAAAAAAATGCTTTTTTTGGCCCTGAGGGCCCTTGTGGGATCCCCTGAGCAGGCCTAGGGTGTCAGGGTGTTTCTACTCTGCCCTCTTTTTTTGTTTATTATCTTTTTTCTACTGATTTCTTGTGACTTGGTTATGGAGCACACGATGGCTGCCAACACATTCTGGTTTGGAGTGTTGGCAGCAAATCAGAATGAAGCTCGTGCTCAGGAGGGTACGCAATCCTCGGTGGTCAGATATATACATTTTTATTTTTTGAATTTCCACTGAACGCATTTACACCATTTAAAAAAAGCACACTTTCTGGACCAAGACCTACCTTTTTGCCAAATTAGGTGTAATTCCGTTCAGCAGTTCGGGCTGTAGCTTTGTCTAAAGTTCCAATGGAAATTAACATGGGTAACACGCATTTTGGGACCCCCCTTTTATCTCGGCCCCCACTTGATGAATCACCTTGAAAATTTCAAAACCGGAGCTGTCCTGAGTGAACCCTTAGTTTGGAAGATTTCACGAAGATTTGTCAAACGGCGCCAAAGATATTGGCAAAAAAAAAATCGCTTTTTGAATAGAAATAAAGTCCTAACTATAACTACCGCCAGTAGGTAATTTATATATATATATATTTACCGCCTAACTCTATTTCATTACTATGCCTTTACCCTGAACATAGATGTTCCTTCCCCATGTTACACTTACGGGGGAGGGTTGCTTTCTGGGAGGGTTGCTTTCTGGGAGGTGTAGTTGTATCTGGACCACATCAGGAGAATAATCATGTGACGTGGGGTCGGAACTCACTTACCTTCCAATGAGGGCATTACGGGACACATAAAAGGCATGGGTGGAGCTACATCGCAGATGCAGTAGCAACTGAAGAAGGCTACAATGCCAAAATGCATCTTGTCCCACTGGTTTAATTAACAGCTCCCATTGTTTTCCCGAGTGGCCTCTTCTCCTTTTTCATTGGAAGGGGTGTTTCATTGTGGATTCATTTTGCACACTAGCCAGAGGTGTGCTGGAGGCCCCGTTCCACTAAGCGGCAGGAGAGATGATGGCACCAGCTGACAAAGCTTTGCTTTTTCTTACCGAGGTATCGGAACAACTTCTGCCCGCCTCAAGCACATGTTCAGCCAGGATCTACTGCCAGGTGCAGCTCGTAACTGCACGAGGAGTCGTTGTCACTGTACTTTCACCGCATAACCCGGCTGGACTGAATACTGGGGCTGGAACGTATAGGGGAGCTGAGGGAGTCAGTTGACTTCATTCTTTACCGCCTAACTCCATTTCATTACTGCGACTTTACCCTGAACATAGATGTTCTTTCTCCATGTTACACTCACTGGGGAGGGTTGCTTTCTGGGAGGTGCAGTTGTATCTGGACCAGATTGGGAGAACAATCATGTGACGTGGGGTCGGAACTCAATTACTTTCCTATGAGGGCATTACGGGACACATAAAAGGTGTGGGTGGAGCTATATCACAGATGCAGTGGCAACTGAAGAAGGCTACAACGCTGAAATGCATTTTGTCCCACTGGTTTAATAAATGGCTCCCATAGTTTCCCCGATTGGCCTTTTCTCCTTTTTTATTGGAAGGGGTGTTTAGTTGTGGATATATATATATATGTGTACTGCCAATGCTGTGTTTCCCACGGACATCTACTCCGAGAATATCACCCCGAGCAGCAATTCCGATCCCATGAGGCGCAATACAAAGGCATCATGGGACCTGTAGTTCCACAACGAGGGGCTACAAAGGAGTGCCGGTCGTCACCAAGGGGGCGGAGCAAGATTTTGCAAACAGCAGCGTGGCGGATCTACAAACACCGCAGCACTGGTAGCAGTTGGAGAGGGGCGCTGAAGAAGGCTGGTATTGCCGAAATGCATTCGCCTGGGACATTCAACCAATAAAGTGCTGCTTTGTTTCTCCTTTTGGGTCACAGCTTCTTTCTTTGGGAGGAGGAGTATCTACAGACATTACTTGCTACAAGCCAGTACGCAATCCTGTGTACCCCCGCCGTACAAGAGGTCCGGACTTTCTGGCAGGCTCCGTCGGGAGCATTCTTACCTTGGACTGCGGTAGCAGTCGAGTCCAGCACTCACCCTGCCACCTGGCTGATATTGCGGGCAGGGGATATTCATATCCCTTCTGTGGGCAACCAGGATTCCTGTGCTAGCCACCGTAAAATATTCCGGGAGTTGAGGTAACGGCGTGAAAAGAAGGGGGACTCGAGGTGGCGCCTAATTGACTGCTTGCCCCACCTCCCAGTGTACTGCCAATGCTGTGTTTCCCACGGACATCTACTCCGAGAATATCACCCCGAGCAGCAATTCCGATCCCATGAGGCGCAATACAAAGGCATCATGGGACCTGTAGTTCCACAACGCGGGGCTACAAAGGAGTGCCGGTCGTCACCAAGGGGGCGGAGCAAAATTTTGCAAACAGCAGCGTGGCGGATCTACAAACACCGCAGCACTGGTAGCAGTTGGAGAGGGGCGCTGAAGAAGGCTGGTATTGCCGAAATGCATTCGCCTGGGACATTCAACCAATAAAGTGCTGCTTTGTTTCTCCCTTTGGGTCACAGCTTCTTTCTTTGGGAGGAGGAGTATCTACATATATATATATATATATATATATATATATATATATATATATATATATATATATATATATATATATATATATATATTACCTACTGGCGGTCGCCAGTAGGTATATATAGTTAGGATTTTTTCTCTATGGGTTTTTTGAAAATTCTATGTCTAATAACTTTGCCGTTTGTGGACGGAATTGGCTGAAATTGTCAGGAAAATGGCACATTTTGTTTCTGAGCAGCCTTTGAAAATTTGGGGGGGGTTCGTCAAGGGGGGGCCGAGAAAAAAGGGGGGTCCCAAAACGCGTTTTTCCCATGTTAATTTCCATAGGGCGGTTGGCCTCACTTTTAGCCCGAACGGCTGAATGGATTTGCACGAAACTTGGCAAAATTGTAGGGATTGGTAGCCCGATGTGCCTTTTGTAGGTCTCAATATATGTGCTCCAGTGGATTTGGAGAAATTAACGTTTAAAAAAAGATATATATCTGTAACAGCGGACCGGTTAGCGCTCTGGTTCGCGGACTTTTCGCGCAACGGAGCTTTGTGAAGCGAAGCTGATTGGTTCTCCGGCGTCTGTCAACATTCCAAACAGTCCGTAGCGGCCGCCATCTTGTCTCTCGGTAGGATCGAGAGACAAGAGGAGGTCAAAACAAAGGGGGAAATAACTATAAGGGGGCATAGTAGATCCTCGCTGACCCCCTAGGTTTGATGTGGAGGTTTTAAAAGGGCCCCGCGGGGCAAAAAAAAATAATAAAAATAATAATTGAACGGCTGAATGGATTTGCACGAAACTTGGCAAAATATTAGGGACTGGTAGCCCGATGTGCCTTTGCTAGGTCTCAATATATGTGCTCCAGTGGATTTTGAGAAATTAACGTTCAAAAAAAGATATATATCTGTAACAGCGCTCCGCTTCGCGTAACGGAGGTTTGCGAAGCTGATTGGTCATTCTGTCACTGGGCTATAGTTGGGCTACATCTGGCTGATATTTGGGCTACATTTGTTTTTTTGTGTGTCTGGCGGCCATCTTTGGGCTACATTGGGCTACATTGGGCTTCATTGGGCTACATTCGGCTAATTAGCAAATAGCTCATCGCAAACTAGGAATGGTAAAGAATCGCTATTTATTCCTTAAAGTTCGCTATTTAGGAAATGCAAATAACTTTGATGATACATATGGCGGTTCATCTCTAACAAGATAAGAAGCATAGGGATAGATTTATGATGACTGGCGCATCACCAGGGATGTGTTAGTCATTCTGTGCCGCTGTTCCGTCACCTATGGTGTGCTGCATTTACAATGCGGCGCATCACGGGGCAAAAACAGCGCAGATGCGTGATGTATCTGTGCCGTAAAGGTGGCGCATTGCTGGAGTTGTATCGCAAGTGTGATGAAGGTCCAGCAAGGGTCGGGGGTGCCCCTGTCGCAGGGTTTCTGTTCTCACACAGAACTGTGGACAGAGGATTGGAACCTCGGCGAATTAGGGTGTCCCAAAACTCACGTTAGTAATCAAAAACTATTTAGCAAGCTAGGTACAGTGTCACATTGGATATAACAAACTCTCAATGTTTAGACAATCCAGAATATGAACTTATAGTACCTCAGGATACGTGGAACTCATGAACAGTCGGTCGTTATATATTTCTTAGAAACCAGAACATGGAGTTAAGAAGAACACATGTGTATTTGAAATGTTTATTTACTAATGCCGTCTTCTCAGGCGTAGTACCTTAGATAATAAAAGTACACATATTATCAGTAGCAAAATTACCAGCATAGTTACTAGTACATAAAAAGTGAATGGTGATAGTATGTTAACATGCTGTAAATGAATAAGAGTTAGCAACACTTATAAGCAGCCGCGGGCCGTGGAGGGAGTTACGGTGAGGCAGGGAGGCGGGGAGGGGGAGAAGCAGGGTGGAGAATACAAGTACACATATTATCAGTAGCAAAATTACCAGCATAGTTACTAGTACATAAAAAGCGAATGGTGACAGTATGTTAACATGCTGTAAATGAATAAGAGTTAGCAACACTTATAAGCAGCCGCGGGCCGTGGAGGGAGTTACGGTGGGGCAGGGAGGCGGGGAGGGGGAGGGGCAAGGTAGAGAGGGCTCCACCCTGCTTCTCCCCCTCCCCGCCTCCCTGCCTCACCGTAACTCCCTCCACGGCCCGCGGCTGCTTATATCTCACCCTCCCTAATACACATATTATATTATTTGCTAAGAAGGTCTCTTTGTGTTGGTTTAGGGCGTGCCCATACTTTAGTGTCTTAGATTTGAAGGAATCACATCAGCATACACCAGCTCTCTCTTCATGTGAACCGCATCAACTGTTGTGTATGTGTGTTCGGCAAAGCAATATAAAACCCGCCTCATGCCCAGAATTGGCAGAAGTTGCACTTATGTTATGAGTATGAAGTCGTGGAGATCAGACCTCATAACAATTCTGTATCGTGTTGTTCTTGAAACTTTAGCACTCGCTGTACAGATATAGTTTAACAAGTAAAGCAGATAGTAGACCAATAACATATTATTCTCATGTAAACCACGATGAACTACTAGGTGGAAAGCTAAAGCAACAACTAAATGTCGTGTGCAGAAGTTGCAAAAAAGGAAAAATGGCGTTTAAACCGGTAATGAGCCCATGCTAACTTAACACGGTGTAAAGATATCCAGGACCTAGATGACACCTCCTCATGATCCGGAAACGAACTGAATAAGATAATAGAAGTGCCATCTCATGAGAGCAGATTGCAAGTTTATATGTGGACGGTCCGCAAGGTAAAGCATTAAAAACTAGGAAAATTCAATGCTAAAGAAAAATAAAACAGCCAAGTACTTTATCGAGTCTTAAGCCAATAGGCAAGGTAAATAATAAAAACTTGACAATTAAGTCAATGAATTGTCAATGAAATGCTAGTACTCAGCATATGAAACATGAAAAAGGTCTATGACATAACTGTGTATGCAAAATAAGCTGCAACAGCCTCCAACAGGAAGTCACCGTCTTCATCCGAAAACAGTTCAGCCATCCAATTTAAAAGCGGAAAAGAACATACGTGCTCTCCCAGCACCGGATCCTCTATCACCATCAGAGGACAGCTCGGTGGGTTTTCAAGAAAGCTGTGTTCCAAGAAAGACTGTGCTGCCGCCAGTAAATTCCAGGGACCAAGTAGTCCATGCATCAATGCCACAGCCATAATCCTTTCGCCAGGACAAATCAACTCGTGAGTAATGATAGGAGTCATCAGCTGATTAAAGTCGACGTCAGGAGAAACCGGTCCGCAGAGACACAAATCAATGGCCCAATCGAAATCACAGGTCAGGCAGTGAAATACAGGCTGGACACAGGTGAAGTAGGAGAACCGAAAAGATAATCCATATGCCGTGCTTAATATCGCCAACGGCATTGTGCCATAATATTCTAGCATGCGATTGCGGAACAGTGTCAGCAGCTGCAGGGTCGGAGGTTGCATAGGAGGGACATCCATATTTAAAAATGTAAAAAAGCACAAGAGCGTCCGCTGGTAATGCAAGTAAAAATGCAATCCACGAACCAGAGTGGAGAAAATGGAATGAAAGGGAGCAGGGATGACTCCAAAGATTTTCTCAAATGAAGTCACGAGACCACTGGTAACAACTTTAAAAAAGTGTGCCAGGGATTTTGTGGAGGATGCGTTAAAGATAGTCGGAAACATGTTGCTGAAATTGAAAGGCAAACCTGTGTACGGGTGTTCGCTATGTGAAGTACGAAAGTTTCACGGGCCGAACTCAAGGCCACCTCTCTCTGAGACAAAAGAGCTCTTATTCTTGTCATGCCGTTGAAACGTGTCCCAAGGTTGGTATTTGTGGCCAGATTGAAAACTCCCTATGTTCATGTGTGGGAGGAAATAGAACATTTCTGCAGCAAATAACCCGTTCACTTACTGTTACGATAAAAGGAATACTTTTAATTAACTCAGAACAATCTTCATTATTGAGCATCAAATAACTACCATTTTCCAACAACTTGAACGTGGGGATGATAGCAGGAACTGGCGTGCCTTGCAACACGCAAGCCATATTTGGTCGGTGTTTGTTGCATGAATCGTGTAACTGTATGTGCCTACACATTAGTGAATGATCTGGCGTCTCAGTGCATTCCTCTCCATTCAGATAAACTTCTTGATCATCTTTGAAACATCTGTATGTGTATGGAAGCGACCAGACCTCATGAACAAAAGCACTACCTAAAGGTTCATAAAGACCTATTGGTATATATTTCATACAATTTGAAAACTTATATAAAGCAAAAGGCAGCGTTATTAAACCGTGGATAAGGCATGTTGCCAAAAAACCCGCAATCCTCTGCTGATGATGTCACTGAGCATGTCATGAATGATGTAATATGTGACATCATCAGTAGTGGATTATGGGTAATAGTATCTCTAGTTTACTCCCCTATAGCTGTCTTTCTTTTAACATAAGTGTGTGTTTCCTTCCCTTATACTTACTGTTTTTGGTTCGCTTCCAGTTCGCGTACCAGCGAGCGAACTAGGAAGCGAACTAAGAGAAATAGAGGTTGGCACAGTTCCAAATATTGTACCAATTTTTTAATAACGGGGAGGTAGTTCTGAAAAGAACTTTTTTTTTTATTTTTCTGAACATTTTTTTAATGTTTTTGAATTTTTCGGAACAGTTTTATATTTTTTTGGGTTTTTCTTGGAGGGGGCAATGAAAACGATTCATTGTAAAGGGCTCAACAGGAGCAACAAAACAAAAAAAAGAAGTATTTATTATTTTGGGCGTTTCGGACAAACTTGCATATGATAGTCAATAGCTCTGTTGATCAGAGTGATGCTTCTTTCTCCGTAGGAAATGAATCCATCGCAAAATACGCAGGTGTGTTTTACTTCACCAAATCTCATTTGTATATTTGGCACCATCTCCCTGCCCTCTGGTCCCGTTACTTCCGGTACAACAGATCTTCTGGCCATAATAGGGAGATTATCTAGGTCGTTCCGAAACTGTGCAGCACTGTAGTTGTTAGGATGCCACCTAGTCATATGGCGATGCATTGTGTAGTTTCCGAAACTGTATTTTTTGTCGGTCCCTCTGGACAGTCTATCTTGACATATAAGGCAAGTAACGTATCTTGCATTTACTTTTTTCTGACCTTTGGGAATTTTAAAAAATTGCCAAATGAAGTTTTCTTTCCGGTGAGACGTCTTGGGCTGCTCAGGCAAAAACTGCCTCTCTTCGTGCTCGTCCTCCTGTTCCTCTTCTTCTTCTTCTTGTTGAATTACAACTTGAGCAGGTGGTCCACTCTTCCTTGGATGTGGTGGAGGTGGTGGGGAAGCACCAGCTGAAGCTACTAAAGAAGCCATTGCTCAGTGATCACAAAGGGTCTTTCTCTCACAATGATGAAAGTCAGAGTGAGGAAAGAAGGAGGGATTTTCATCATTTGGGAAAAACAAGAGTTCTCAACCAATCAAAAGTGTTCATTTTAGATTATATGACCTAGTCTTACATCATTAGGAAACCAAAAGTGAAATGAACCAATGAAAAGTGTTATTACCAAGTCACATGACTTGCTGTGTTTACGTTAAGCGCTTTGCAGGGCCTCCCGGTTTGCTTCCAGAAACCTGCGCTTTGGCACTCGCTTCGCGTACCAGTTCGCTAACGTAGCACGTCATATGACGTATCACGCGACAACGTGGAACGTCATGCGGACGGGAGGCGTCACGATGTTGTTTTCTAACGCGGCACTTGCGGTAAAGAAACGTTTACCGGCTCGCGGTCTATTTCGCGGCATCAAGGTCAGCTAACGGGAAGCTTCCCGATTCGCGAAGCGGGAACGAAGAAAAAAAAATATTTTAAAAAAAAATTATTCATAAACATATAAAATATATTTTTGGATTTAAAGAAGAATACATTTTACAGCTACAGATATTAGCTGTTAAAAAAACAATGAAATTCACAGAAAAAACCATAGGTTATAGACCATATATAGTTAGGAATTAGCATTTACAAAACCTTGAAAATTCACTGAAAAAACCATAGGTTATAGACCATATATAGTTAGGAATTAGCATTTAGAAAACCTTATTTTACTCACACAAAACCATTGAAATTCCATATATAGTTAGTTGCACTAACTATATATCGCGCACCCGCAATCCACTGCTGATGATGTCACATATTACATCATTCATGACATGGTCAGTGACATCACTGATGACATCACTGATGACAACATCCAGTGATTATGTGTTTCTGTAAAGTTTAAATATGTTTTACATATTGAAGAATGAGTGGATGTATAAGTGTCTGAATGAAGGTTTTAGTAGGTGCGTGATTGACTGTATGAGTGAGTGATTAAATGCGTCTTACTGAATGCACGGGTTAGTGACTAAACTGTCTTAATTTGTGCATCATTATGTCTGTTGTGATGTAAACTGCTGCATGTGTTGATCATTAGCTATACGAGAGGCTATATGTGTTATTAATTGGTTGCCCAAGTATTTCTATGGGAGATTGAGTTTGTGTGGGGGTGGCTGGAAGGTGTGTGACTCTGTGCATAGATGTGTGAGCAGTTTATTCACTAGGTGTATGAGTTCAAGAGTGCATGTGGAAACAGCTACATGGGCAGTTGACTGTGTGCATGAGTGTATTGATGAGTGAATGGATATCTCAATGCTACATGTCATAGTAAGTACATATGTCAAACACAGTACATGTGAGAGTTGGCATATATAAATAACTGTGCATGAGAGCCACTGAGTGAGTGGTTGTATCGATCATTGTGAACTTGTATCAGGGATTGTATAAGAGAGTAAATATGTGTTAGTATATGTTTCAATAAGTAAGGTGTGTATAACTGTATAGTTGAAGAAATGGAGGTGAGATTGTTTCTTTGCATGACTGACTGGGTGTGTGAGTAACTCCATGGATGAGTGGCAGTGTGTGAGTGTCTGTATACACTGAGTGTATCTAAGGTTATATTAGAGTCTGAAGAAGTTTATCGTATTAGCACAAGAATGATGCCAAATGAGACGTCATCAGTGATGTCATCAGTGATGTCATTTGAGATGTCATCAGTGATGTCATCAGTGATGTCACTGACCATGTCATGAATGATGTAATATGTGACATCATCAGCAGTGGATTGCGGGTGCGCGATATATAGTTAGTGCAACTAACTATATATGGAATTTCAATGGTTTTGTGTGAGTAAAATAAGGTTTTCTAAATGCTAATTCCTAACTATATATGGTCTATAACCTATGGTTTTTTCAGTGAATATATATATATATATATATATATATATATATATATATATTACCTACTGGCGGTCGCCAGTAGGTATATATAGTTAGGATTTTTTCTCTATGGGATTTTTGAAAATTCTATGTCGAATAACTTTGGCGTTTGAGGACGGAATTGGCTGAAATTTTCTGGAAAAAAGGGGGGTCCCAAAACGCGTTTTTCCCATGCAATTTTCCATAGGGCGGTTGGACTCACTTTTAGCTCGAACGGCTGAATGGATTTCCACGAAACTTGGCAAAATTGTAGATATTGTTTGCCCGATGTGCCTTTGCTAGGTCTCAATATATGTGCTCCAGTGGATTTTGATAAATTAACGTTAAAAAAAAAATATATATCTGTAACAGCGCTCCGGTTCGCGCCCCGGTTCGCGTACCTGACGCGTAACGGAACTTCGCGAAGCGAAGCTGATTGGCTCTCCGGTGTCTGTCAACATTCTAAACAGTCCGGAGCGGCCGCCATCTTGTCTCTCGGTAGGATCGAGAGACAAGAGGTGAAGAAAAACGAAGGGGGAAATTAATGAAAGGGGGCAAGGTAGACCCCTCCTGACCCCCTAGGATTGATGAGGGGGCTATTAAAGGGTCCCGCTGGGCAAAAAATAAAAAAATAAAAAAAATTCCGTTTTTCCGCGGTAGAGGCGCTACCCGGTACGCGAACCGGGTAGCTAACCGGTAGCGTAACGGGAGTCCGCCATCTTGTGTTTCAGATGAATTTAGACACAAGATGGAGGATAAAGAATGTTGGGAAAGGGTATAAGGGGGCACGGGAGACGTATCCTGACCCCCTAGATTTTCTAAGGGTGGCTGAGGAGGCTCATATATGCCGGAAAAGAAAATAAAATTGAATTTTTCGCGAGGTTAGCTGCCGGTACGCGAACCGGGTAGCGAACCGGGAAGCGAACACAAGTGAAAATTTGTGAAAAAAGGTACATTTGAAATTTTAAAAGAGTAATCATAGTTAAGGTAGCTCTGAAAAGAGCTTTTGGGTTCTGTGTAAGTTCTAGGTACTTATAAGTAGGTACCAATACATAGTCTTAAATTCAGGATGAAAATTCTGTTCCCCTCATCTGAGAAGTGAACTCCATCTCCTCTGTAGATATCTTGCATGTAGTAACGCAAGTTATTGTTGTAGATGGAGCCCATTCCATGGTCTCTCATGTAAGCTGAAACAGACTTATTTACATGATTCCTCGATTTCTCAATTTGTGGACAAAATTGGTTGGACCACCTCCATTTCTGTCTTTGGCATATATTTGAATAAACTAAGGCAGTTTGAGGAAAAAGTGCCATCAATTGCTCAAAGGTGTCCTTTAAAAGCATTTCCAGACCTACCCCAGTCAAAGTGCCCAAGTCATTTCCTCCACAGTGCACAATTAACAGGTCAGGGTTTGGCAAATGCAAAAAGGTTTTCACCAATGGTATCAATTGGTGACATCTTAATCCTCTGTGGCCAATCCAGTTGATTTCCACATTTTGTAAATTGAGGTAGTGTAAATTTCTGTTATCAGCATACCTTTGAGCCCAGTGGATGTAACTATGTCCAACAATCCAGACAGATAACATCGTGAGAGGAGGTTCTGCTGCAGTCAGATGAAGTGTGGGAATGAAATGGCAGTTGAAACAGTAGGAGTTTGTAATGAAAAAAACTGTGGAGTTTCAGTGCTAATGATTCAGTAGCAGTGATTGGTGGATTTTGATTGCTGAACACAGAAAGTTAGGGTGCATGGATGAGTTCTTTGAAAGATGTAATTTGAGTGGTCAAGAAAAAATCATTTTATGAAAGATTGCACTGGATATGCAGGTGTACTGAGAGTTCAGAGTTCAATTGAAACATTGTTGTGTGAACTTGTAAACATAAGAGGTCTTTCAGGAGGTGGTTGCTATGGAAAAAAGGCAGAAAGGGCAGAGGGGGGAAGGGTGTTGATTTGAAAAAAGTGAGGGAAGAGTTTTGATTGGGTGACATGAGAGATATGTGTGATGAATTACAGCATTTCTGTGCCTTTGTTGGTTGCAGCCTCTGGAGTGCATACCCTTTGCTCTGCTAAAGAAAAATTGGTGTGTGTCTGAGACTGTTTTGAAACTCAAAAAGTATTTGCTAAGGTGAGAAAAGATTCATTTAATTTAGATCGAGAATAGTATGCTTTAGGGAGAAAATTATGAAGAAAGTTGTGTATTTAAAATGTTGCTTTGTGTCAAGTGTTTTACAAATAGATTTTGTTTCTTTGAGTTTCATAGCCATGTTAAAAGTGACGCAAAAGTGGTGCAAGGGCCTTAAAAATACGCTTTGATGTGTGTTAGGGCATTTTAAGTCACTTCCCCATGAATCTGGGTGAATAATTTGCTTACTTAATGTGTTTAAAAACGTTTCTTGAAGTCAATTAGGTTTCTTGATATGTGCTGCTAGAGTTTCATAGCCAGCATGGGGCATATTTAGAAGGACTTTGAGCCACTTTCACGTTATTTTCCCCATGTTAAAGGTGACGCTAAAGTGATGAAAGGGCCTTGTAAATACACTCTCATGTTTGAGCCATTTTCATATTATTTTCCCTATGTTAAAAGTGACGCAAAAGTGGTGCAAGGGCCTTGTAAAATATGCCCTCATGTGTGTTAGGGCGTTTTAAGTCACTTCACCATGAATCTGGGTGAAGAATTTGCTTACTTGATGTGTTTAAGAACGTTTCTTGAAATCATTTAGGTTTCTTGATATGTACTGCTAGAGTTTCATAGCCTGCTTGGGGCATATTTACAAGGCCTTTGAGTCACTTTCACGTCATTTTCCCCATGTTAATAGTGACGTAAAAGTGGTGCAAGGGCCTAGTAAATATGCCCCCAGGTCTGTTAGGGCATTTTAAGTCACTTCACCATGAATCTGGGTGAATAATTTGGTTACTTGATGTGTTTAAGAAAGTTTCTTGAAATCATTTAGGTTACTTGATATGTACTGATAGAGTTTCATAGTCAGCATGGGCCATATTTACAAGGCCTTTGAGCCACGTTCACGTTATTTTCCCCATGTTAAAAGTGACTTTAAAGGTGGTGCAAGGTCCTTGTAAATACGCCCTCATGAGTGCTTTGCAAATTTAAGTCATTTCCCCGTGGTGCAAGGTCCTTGTAAATACGCCCCCATGTGTGCTTGGCAAATTTAAGTACTGACAGGGTGTGCTTGTACATAGGAGCTGTGTTGTGTTTTCAAATTATGACCAGAAAATCGTTTTTTTTTAAAAAGAAATGCTTTTTACATTTATGAGAAGTTCAAAATGGTGTCTGCTTCTTTAAATAAATATTTCACTTTCCACCATGAATATGGGAGAATAATTTCCTTGTTTGTCGGTTTAAAAACACGTTTCTTGAAGTCATTAAGGTTTCACAATATGTTCTGCAAGAGTTTCATAGTCAACATGGGGGCAAATTTACAAAGCTTATGAGCCACATTCATGTTATTTTCCCCACGTTAAAAGTGACTTTAAAGGTGGTGCAAGGTCCTTGTAAATAAGCCCTCATGAGTGCTTGGTAAATTTAAGTCATTTCTCCGTGGTGCACGGCTCTTGTAAATACGCCCGCATGTGTGCTTGGCAAATTTAAGTACTGACAGGGTGTACTTGTACATAGGAGTTGTGCTGTGTTTTCAAATTATGACATGAAAATGGTTCATAAAGAAAAGGAATGGTTTTTACATTTATGACAATGACAAAAAGGTGTCTGCATCTTTAAATAAATATCAAGGGAGGTGAGTAATGTACATTGCTCTGTTGCATACAGTCCTCATCTTCTGCGTACTCTTGGATATGCTAGACTACATCTGCACAATGAGATACCTAAGCTGAGGAAATACAGGTGATGTGATTGTGAAATGAGCAAAAATATTTGCACGTTTTTCAATTATATCACCTGTGTTTCCTAACATTACGAATCACATTGTGCAGATGAGGTTTAGGCCTGTCCAGGGAGACAGAGGAGGTCTGGCCTTTGTTCAAGAGTGCAGTGGACATGACTCACTTCGTTGGTAGGCCTGCACATGTATTATCTCCTCTGTTCTCTTCAACAAGCCTAAATTTCATCTGCAACCCTGAGTAGGCCTCACCTCAAACAAACCTCTGAATAGGCCATACCTTATCGGCATTCTGAACCAATCATTTAAAATGTTAGGGGCAGATTTATGATGGCCGTGCGCCTCTTTTGCGCCGCCGTTGCATCACTTTTGTGACACAGCGGCGGTGCAAAAGATGCACCATGTTGCAAGATAGGCCTCACTTCATCTGCAACAAGATACCATCAGCTTAAAATGTATATATTTAGGACTGTGTAGGGGGCATGGAGAAGCTGAGGCTTCTGTAAGTGTCAAAGTTGTTGCATACAGTGCTCATCTTCTGCGTACTCTTTGATATGCTAGACTACATCTGCACAATGAGATACCTAAGCTGAGGAAATACAGTTGATGTGATTGTGAAATGAGCAAAAAAAATTGCATGTTTTTCAATTACATCACCTGTGTTTCCTAACATTACGAATCACATTGTGCAGATGAGGTTTAGGCCTGTCCAGGGAGACAGAGGAGGTCTGGCCTTTGTTCAAGAGTGCAGTGGACATGACTCACTTTGTTGGTAGGCCTGCACATGCATTATCTCCTCTGTACTCTTCAACAAGCCTAAATTTCATCTGCAACCCTGAGTAGGCCTCACCTCAAACAAACCTCTGAATAGGCCACACCTTATCGGCATCCTGAACCAATCATTTAAAATGTTAGGGGCAGATTTATGATGGCCGTGTGCCTCTTTTTCGCCGCCGTTGCGTCACTTTTGTGACGCAGCGGCGGCGCAAAAGATGCGCTATGTTAGGACATATTTACAACTTGATGCATCTAGGCAGATGCATTACGCTGTAAAGTCCTGTGCCACATGAAACCTGCGTCAGGTTTCATGTGGGCGTTTTGTTGCAGGGTGGGCGTTCACTTGCATGAAAGCCCTGTAAAACTAACACAGTGAAATTTACAAGATTTCACTGAGTCAGCTTTATGGCATTGCTGAATCAAATCCTTACACCTGTTTGAAACAGGCATAAGGAGTGATGCACCATGCAATGTGTGGCTTGCCACTGTGCATTGCAGTAGTCATGTCGCGCTTGCGACGTGATTTCTGCAATGCGCCGCTTTTGCGGTACAGATGCGTGACGCATCTGTGCTGTTCTTGCCCCATGGTGCTCCGCATTGTAAATGCGGCACACCATGGGTGGCAGAGCAGCGGCGCACGTTAACTGGTGCATCCCTGGGGATGCGCCAGTTAACATAAATCTGCCCCTTTACATTTAAGTATGAGCAGGGGACACAGAGTCGGTGAGGCTTATCCAAGGTTAAGAAGAGATGAGTCCTGTTCACTGAAAACTGGGACATAGGCCTCACCTCCTCAGCATCGCTGGATATGGCTAAATAATATCTGCAAAATGTTACTCTTGTTAAACAATTTTACTATTATAGTCTCTGAGATTTGTCTCTTACTCTGCAACATCTCATTGTTGTTCTCTTTCTTTAAAGATAACGACAACATCAACCATGAGTGATAATGAGCAATCTGTTGATCTTGATCTTATCATTGAACTTGTCATTGAAACGTCAGTGGAAGTAGATCCCTTGGATGATTTATATCCTGTGGATGATGAAGAATATGATGAGGATGCCGATTTGTCAGAATTGTATAACATAGGGTGGGAAGCTGACCTGCTCGAGCCTATGGAACTATAAAGACTTATTTTTAAAAGTTACTGGAAATGAAAAGTAACCATGTTAACCGTTTTATTTAAAATTAAATACAACTTCAAAAACAGCTTGTGTGAAGTGTCTTTAATAAAATAGTGAAATATGCTAATAAAATTAGTTCAGATTCACATATAAAAGAGCACAGGTCAAATGTAGAAGCATTCCATTTCTTTGCTACTATTTGTGAGTTTTAAATTTGTCAATGCACTAAAAATTATTGTATGTAGAATTGACAACTAGTGTGTTAATTTTTTGACGACTGTTATTGATTTACTGTTTGGTAATAGTGGTTAATACTTTTTAAAAAATATTTACCACAGATTCAACTGAAGATCTTTTGAAAAATTGAAAAATGCCCTCAAGGCAAAGAAAAAGAAAAGAAGCAAAGCGACTTACACCCCACCTTGGTAAACCTTTGCAGCAGTCCTCTACAATAAAAACTTGTCAAGTCACCAGAAAAACTCCGGGTAAGACAACCAAATCTTTTTTAAGAAACATTTGCAGACGAAAAAGTATCACTACAGAACATGTTTTAGTTCAGAAGAAGAGAGCCAATTTAAATGGGAAGGAAAGGCCACTCAAAAATGTTACTGCTAGAGCAGGAGATAACTCTGTGCATGGTAGTAGAAGGAAAAATCTGTTTAGGGACATTCGTAGACGAATGTTCCGCAACAGGATAATTGGCAATTTGTTAAAAAATATTAAGAAAGGTCAACAGAAATTGCTTTTTATAAGAGAAAAAAAATGTAGAGAAAATTATTGATCAGGCTTTCGAAATTAAGCGAAAGTTATTTATTTTGATAATCAATAGAATTAGGAAACTAAGCAAGGCAATTTATGATTTCAAATCAAATAGTAGATGGAAGAGAACAGTTAATCGTAGTAATTTTTGTGAAGTTTTTTCTGGAGAATGGATGCATAGTTCAAGTTGTGAGGCATTTTTTAATGAGGAGAGTTATTTTCAGGATAATGATTTGGTGCATGCAATTGACACCAGTGGTCGAGCATATGAGGTGAAAGATGGTTGTCCGGTTGAAAAAGAAAAACTTGTGTCAACAGAGGCAGAAGAGGTGTTAGGTGATGAAGTTTTAGGGAGACGTGCTAAGGGTCCAGTGTACACCTGGAAGTGTAGTAGTATTTGCAGTGTGCGACAGGATTTCATCAATTTGCTCTGTGATTTTGTACGGACATTTAATAAGAAAAGTTTAAAACAGAAAATGAAGTTGTTGCAGGATTAGATCCATGCAGAGTGAGAGAAGTGACAGGTTTGCATGGTCATTCACTGGCTTGTCTTTCCAGGAGAGTATGCCAGAATGTTTTTCATCATTTGAGGATGCTAGCAGTCCATCATAATAAAGTGAGGAAATTAGTGAGAATGTTGCATTTTGCTAAGAGTCCAGCAATTAAGCTTAAACAATTAAGCAGTGCTCTTTTGCATGGTTCTGATGTAGATGTGAAGAATATTTGTGAAGAAATTGAGTTTTGTTACTTTGCAAGTAAAGAGGAGAATGTTGAAATTGACCCAGAAGAACAAGGTAATGTGGAAGAGAGTGTACAGGTTTCCAGTACAGATAATTTTCAGAAGGAAATTGCTACGTTTCAGGTGAAATCAAGTGAGAGGCCTAATTTCACTTGTGTGTGTTGTCGACGCACTTACTATAAGAATCAGACTAAGTTAGTGGATTTATATGCAAAAAGTGAAAGGGAAAACAATAGTGAATGGAAGGATTTTGCAACATACTTGATGGTAGAAAATTGTTTTGATTTGGGATCGGATCAACGTGTGTGTACTTATTGTTGTAACAAATTAAATCAAAACCGGATGCCTGCTAGAGCGGTTCATAATAATCTGGAATTGGTTGACATTCCTTCTGAATTGAAGGATTTAAATACTTATGAATCTATTTTGATTCAAGGTGTCCATCCCTTTCAGGCTATTGTACGAATGGAGCCAAAGACAGGGAAATTGCCTCCATCAGATTTACAGAGAGGATTAAAGGAAAGAGTTGTTTATTTGCCTCTAGATTTGAAGAAAAACATTAATACAATTGGAGTAGAGAAAGTGGAAGAGGAACCTCTGGTTATCTTAGTTAATGGGGTTCCGACAAAGAGTAAGAAAATCTGGCAAGATTTAGTGGATGTTAGGAAAGTCAAAAAGGCAACATTGTATTTGATGAAAAACAATGAGTACTACAAGAATGTATGTGTTGCAGAAGAGGAAGTAAGTGAAGAAGAGGACAGCGATTTGTGTGCTGGACAAATTGAGAAAGTAAAAGCCTCTGAAAATGAAGAAATATATGAACATTATAGTGTTCATCCTTTGCATTCCAAGGAAGTCATTGGGAATGCTATTGAGTTGTTTCAAATGAAACAAGTTAAAGGGAGTCCCATTAGTGTGTGGGAGGAAAGTTTGGAAGCTCGGTGTTTCCCACAGCTATTTCCAACAGGTCAAGGAGGAAGATATGATGAGCGACCTGATCAAATTCCTGCTTCTGAATACCGGACTTTACGATTGTATGCAGAAGATCCTAGGTTTCGTCAATGCATTCCCTATTTGTTCCATCTACTGTTTGAAAGTGATCTGTCTGGAGTGTCATATGCAGTGAACCACATCTTGAAAACTGGTTGTCAGATGCAAAATATCTCGGCAAGGGACTTTATGGATAAAGTCAATGTGCAAGACAGTATTTTGGATTCTCACCTGATTAATCTCATGGCATGTCAGCGTGGTACTAATGAGTACTGGTACCGTCGTCATGGTGATTTAAAATGTATTGCGAGGAACTTAGGAACTCCCACATGGTTCCTCACTCTCAGCTGTGCCGAGTATGGCTGGGAAGACTTACTTGAATTTCTACGAGAGGCAAATGGAAACATTGAAAATATCGAATTCAAGACACCCGGAGAACTGTGCTCTTTGGATCCAGTAAATGTATGCAGGTACTTCAATCATAGATTTGAAGCTATGATGTCTTTCATCATGAACAAGAAAAATCCACCTCTTGGAGAGGTGTTGGATTTCTTCTGGAGAAAGGAGTATCAAGCAAGAGGTGCTCCTCATATACATATGCTGCTATGGATCAAAGATGCACCCAAATTTGGAACAGATCCGGATGACTTAGTGATGAGTTTCATAGAACAGTATTCTACATGTGCTGTTCCAAAGACAAAGGAAGACAAAAGCCTAAGAGAACAAGTTTTACGCTTTCAAAGCCATCGTTGTGGAAAGTATTGTCGTCGTAAATTCAGAAACAAGGACAAGTTCTACACAAAATGTCGTTTCAGCTTTCCACGACCGGTGATTTCTAAAGGAAGAGTGAACAGTTTGATGTCTTTGCTGCGACATAATGTGACGAGGAAATCACCCAAAAATACATACAATTTGAAAAGAAACGAAGAGTCCAAGTACATCAATGACTACAACCCAGTGATTTTGTCCATGTGGAATGCTAACATGGATATACAGTTTGTGGCTGATAACTGTATGGCTGTGGCTCGGTATGTGACATCTTACATCACAAAAAAAGAAAAGACAGAATTGAAGGATATGTGGGAGGACATTTCCCATGAAGAGAGCCTCAGTAAGAAGTTGTACAGTTTTAGTCTGAAGATGTTGTCGCATCGAGAAATCGGAGCTTACGAATGTTCTGACCGGTTATCTTCAGCAAGTCTCTATGCCAAATCTAGGAGTATCACTTGGGCAAATCTTGGTCTTGCTGCAACTAATTGAGTTCTGAAACCTGTACGGGAAATTGAGTATTTGGTGGAAAAGGAGCCAAACAGTACAGATATTTTGAAGACCAACATGTTGGATACATATTATCCAAATAGAAGCAGTCACCTCGAGAATGTTTGTCTGTATGAGGTTCTACAAAATTACATATTCAAGAGGAACATCAAAGAAGATATTGATAAAGGAGTGTATGTTGTAATTGGAAGTGAGGGATGTCTGGTCAAGCAAAGAAAATGCCAATTGGTAAATCATCGAAAATTGAGTGGCGAATCTCTTGAAAGAAAATAGTTTTTCTATTTAGCTCTTTTGCAACTTTTCAAGCCTTGGCGTGCAGAAGAGGAACTGCTTGGAGATTTCCTCTGTTACGAAGACTCTTTCAATGCAGCCAAGGAGACCATAGAATGTCCTGTTTTTCCAAAATATCTAGAAATGTTGAATGCGGAAATCGAGCAGGAAGCAACAATTGCAGCCGAGATTGCTAGAGACAGTTCTCAGGACAGTCAGAGTTCTGTTTCATTGAGTCAGGATCCACTAGGAGGACCAGTTATCGAAAATGAAGCTGCCAATGCCATGATTGAAGTGGAAAGAGCCATGGCACATGCTCAGGAGGATGCGGTTAACTTAGAAGATTTGGAAAGACAACTCAACGTTGAGCAGAGGAAAATATATGACGAAGTTACCAAACAAATTGATCATGGATTAAGTCATGAGAAGAAAGAGTGCTCATGTACGTCGTTGATGCCTGTCCGACTGTACGTGAGTGGAGAAGCAGGAACTGGAAAAAGTTTCCTCATTAAAGCAATTTCATGTTATTTGCAGAAAAGGACTGAGTCATCGCTGTCTTGTGTTGTCACCGCTCCAACTGGACTGGCAGCACATAACATTAAAGGTATTACTTTGCATCGACTACTGATGCTTCCAGTGGAGCATGATAACAAATTACAATACCACAAGTTATCTGGAGATGCTTGTTGTGAAGTTTCAAGAGTCTTGAGGAAAATGAAACGAAGTAAGCATGGTTTCCAATGTCATGCTTACCTTTGTGCATTTGAGAATGCAAGAAGTTCTTAAAACAGAGTATGATGTGTTATTTGGTGGCAAACACATCATTGTTTTCGGTGATCTTCTGCAGCTGACACCAGTGAAAGGACAACCAGTGTTTAAACTGCTTACTCATGAAGACACCAGGAAGTGCCTAGGGAGCATTGGCAACGTTAATATATGGTTAAACTTCAATTATGCTGAACTGCGTGAAAATATGCGTCAAGCGAAGGATGAAGATTACAAGAATATTCTACAAGAAGTTAGAATCGGAAAAGTGACCGAGCATGGGAAAGAAGCTTTACATGCACGATTACTGTCAAATTTGTATCCAGAAGAAGACGTTCTGCCAGAGAATATTTTTCGGAAAATTACTGAGAAGAAATCTGGAATATGTTTGATGCCAACTCTTGCAGAATGTGCCATCTTCAACAACAAAATGTTGAATTTAGAAAACCAAGAGATTGTGAAACTGGAAGCTATTGACAGAATAGAACATATGGGAGCAACAATTATTTTGTCTGAGAATTTGAAATCTAAATTGGATTCATTAGAGAAGACTATATCTAAAACTGCTGGTTTTGAAAAGACTCTGAATGTGTGCTTAAATTGCCGTATCATTTTGAGAAGGAATTTACATGTTGAAAGAGGTCTGGTAAATGGATCAGTGGGTAATGTTGTTGATTTTGAGAAATACAGAAATAGAGATGGAATTGAATTTTTAAAAATTAAATTTGATGGCATTGAGGAAGTACAGCTAATTGGTCGTTGCTCTGCTAGGTTTTTGCTTGTAAAAGACTTATATGTTCGGCGTAAGCAGTTTCCTGTTTGCTTGGCATATGCAGTGACAATCCATAAATCGCAAGGTTTAAGTGTAGACAGTGCATTGGTGAACATTGGCAGTTCTGTGTTCAAGGAGGGTATGGCATATGTGGCATTGTCACGAGTCAGAACTTTATCGGGATTGTACTTGATTGAGTGTGATGTCACAAACATTTGTGCGGATCTAGATTGTGTTAAGGAATACAATAGGTTAAGAAGAGAGTATGCACCACATTTGCCTCAATATCCTTTGTTTGAGAAACGTGTGGTAGGCCGGAAACGAAGAAATGTGACCAGTAGTAGGGAGGTTGTAGCAAAAAGACGAAAAGTCGATGAACCCGAAATTATAAGCAGAAAGAATATGGATTCTGTTGAAGATGTTGTTGGTTTTCAATTTGAAAATAGTTCTGGTGTCAACTGCTATGCTAATGTAGTGGTTAATGTTGTCTTTTCTCTAGAAACTTTAAAAGAAGAGATTGTGATCAATTCAGATCAAAGTTTTTGCTGTTTATTGAATTCTGTGTTAGAGAAATGTAGCACTGATAGAACAAAAATAGAAAGTGTGTCTGAAATTCGAAATCTGTTAGACAAATGTTCAGGTCAAACGCAATTCTCTCAAAATATTCAGCAAGATTGTCAGGAGTTTTTAATGTATATGCTTGATGTATTGCAAGATGAAGGTGTAGATGTAGATCATCTGTTTGGCCTTTCTTATAAATGGCAGCATGACTGCGAGAACTGTAGGGTATCAAGTACTACTAGTGTAGACTCAGAAAGATTTATATATTTAACTTTGCCAGACAGTAAATCAGTGTCCTTTAATAAGCTAGTAAAAGCAGCCGATCACAACATGGAGTGTAGCCAATGTAAGTCTGCAATGCTGTCCACATTATTTATACGTAGATATGGCCAGTATGTCATTTTAATGTTCCAACGATGTAGGCCTGATGGAACAAAATTGACAACTTTAATTAAACATTTTGTGGCTTCGCAGTTGTCAATATCAGGAAGGACTTTTGTAACTGCAGCAATTATATATCATGACGGTCCTTCAACAACATCAGGACATTACACAGCTTATTTGAAGTCTAGAAACGGCTGGTCATTCTGCAATGATTCTGTTTTAACTTTAAAAAAAAATTGCCTTTTGACCTTAAAAATTCTTACCGGTGTTTTTACAACCAAAATTTTAGGGAAAGAATCTCGGGATTTGTTCTGAGGAATTTCAAGAGGTTCTAATGGCTCCTACACTATTTGGCCTTGAGGATAAGTGTAGTACAGAGTGAAAAGTTATTTTTGAGTTTTAAGTAGTTCCTGAAAAAAAAGAAGGTTTTCTTACAGAAAGTGGTGGGCACGGATTAGTTAAAGGACAAAAGAGTATTTCCCAAAGCAAACGGTGTTCTTACCATAACACTTGACGTCATGGAAAAATAACTGCACTTTGAATGAGTTCAGAAAAACTGTTTCTTTTAATAAGCTAATTCAAGCAGCCAATCAAAACATGGAGTAGAGGTAATGTAAGTCTGCAATGTTGTCCACATTATTTGTACAAACTTTTGGTTATAATGTCATTTTAAAATTCCAACTATATAAACCTGATGAAAGTAAGTTTCCAACTTTAATTACAAATGTTGTGGCTACACAGTCGTTGATTTTAGGAAGAACATTTGTAACTGCAGCTATTATATGACATAATGGTCCTTTGACAACATCCGCTTATTACACAGCTTATTTAAAATGTAAAAAAAGCTGGTGTTTCGGAAATGATTCCCATTTGACTATGAAACAATGTTGCCTTTTGACTTAAAATATTCTTACTTTGTGTTTTCAGAAGAGAGAATTTAGGGTAGGTAACTGGCCTATAATAATTCTAGGAATTGATATAATTTTATGTACTGTTTTAAATTGCTTTGTGATTAACAGTGATCAAGAGAATTAAATAATTGTAGTAGTCATAGAGGTAGTGTAATGTGCCTCATAGTAAGCAGTATCAGTGTCATAGGAAATGTGGAACATGAGTGAGCAAGAAGGGTGAGATATTAATAGTACAGGATTGTGAAAATAATCTTGAACGTTTTCTTTCTGAAAGTTGTGGAAAAAGAAAATGACGGGATTTGCTTAGAAGAATTCCAAGAGTTATAAATGGCTCTTACACTATTTGGCCTTGAGGAGAAGTGCGGTAGAGAGCGAGAAGTCATTTATTGTATGTAACATATTTGTCAAAACGATGGAGCTTTTCTTTCAGAAAGTGGCGGGCAGAAAATAATAACAGCACAACAGAGTATAAGCTGTTCATAGGACATCCTTCGACGTAATGGAAAGTAAGTTACTTTTGAGGAGTTCTGATTTCTGATTGGTTATGTTTTATGGGTTTTTTAAACACAATCATTTTGATTGTGGTTTTTTTTCCCCGCTGTTATATGATGAATACCTTCAACTCACTGTTTTTAGTGAAATTTGATATATTCTGAGAACAGCAAAAATAAACCATTTAACATGTATAATTAATTCTGTACTTTGTATAGTGAATTTTAATTTGTACTCATCTTGTCTCATGCTCACTCGTCTTTTACTACCTTCTATCAATCCTCTTTACATACTCACATTGCCTTTTGTTTTATTCTCTTTCACCCTTGTTCTCTAACTCAACTTATCTTTCAACCTTTGTTTCCCTATTCCAACTCTGCTTTTTTCTTTTCTCCCTTGCACCATTTTCCAGCTTTTAAACCTTCTGCTTTGCTTGTCTTTTCCATCTTTCCTCCCTTTGTTTTCTAAATTAAATATTTTTGGGTTCTCCTTTTTTGGTGCAATCAGTTAGTATAACTCACCCTCACTCATTTATCTTTCTTTGTTGCCTCACTCAGTCTGTATCTGACACTCTTTCCTTCACTTCCTCTGTCTCCTCTCTCCCTCACTCTCTTTTCCTTATTCACCCTTTCCTTATATAGTTTACCTTACTCACTTTCTTTTAGTAGCTTACACAACTTCAATTTAGTTTTCTCTTCTATCCTTCTTTTCTGTCACTGAAAGTATATTCCTTTTTTTTCTCTTAGTAATTTACTCAATTACAATTTCTTTGTTTTCTCTGACTGTCTATCACCGTTTCTTTCTCTTTTTTTCTGCATGTTTATCTCTAACTTTATTTCTTTGTAAAATTGGATGATTTTCAATCTTTTCCCTTGTCTTTTCTAATTTTTAAATACATGTTTTAATATTTTTCAAATTTTTGTTCTTTCTTTCACAGATGGAAAGTATAAAAATAACAAGTGACTAAGTTAACGACAATTATAAGGTAAGTGTTTTGTACTCTTTTCGTTACATTTCTATCACATTTAACTTCTATTAGTTCCACTGCTTCATTTCTTTAACCCTCAGTTTCCTGCCTTTGGTACTTCCCTCATTCCTTTTTCTATTACTTACTTACTCTACTCCTTCCACTCCTTTTGTCAGTCCCTCTGTTCTCATAGTTCCTCACTCCTGTTCACTCACTCCGTCTCTATTACTCTCACCGTCTCTGACTCATCACTCTTTCACTACTTGTTCATTATGCTTTCTCCATGTAGTTCAAGCACACTATGTTATTTACATTTCTTTGCTGTTTCAATTATTCCTTTTCTGTCACTTCTTCTTTTCTGCTTTCTGTTTTTTCTCTCTGTTATTCCACATGTTTTAACCTTAGTCACTGTCATACATCTTGTTTTATTGCTATTTACTTTCGCTCACTGTTTTCTTAACACTTTCCCTCAGGGTTGTTCTTTTACTCCGGTTCTATCCCTACCTCTCATTCCACATCCTTTACTGTTTTTCTTCTTAATTTGAACATTCACTCACATTCTCTAAGAAACTCTTGTTTATTATTCTTCTACTCTCCTTTTTTCTTTCACTTCCTTATCAATGTTGTTTTTCTCAATTATACACTCTTACATCTTTTCTTTGGTAAATAGATCTATTAAATAGTATCTCTGTTTTATCATTTACGCCGTCTCATGTTTTTTAAAAATGGTAATAATGTATAGAAAATCTTTGTATTAAATTATCTTCTTGTGGTACATTGCTGTTTGCCACTAATGAAATGCTTGTATTTTACGGTCTTATTATGAATTTTATGAAATATTTTCAATGATCAAGTAAGCGTCTATTTTGTACCGATTATGCACACGCCACTTTTAAATGTTGTATGTATAAATGTCTTTGTAGTGCTTTTATGATTTTATCTGAAAAATCGAATAAAGCTTACTTTACTTACGTATCTCTGTGTTATTCCCTCTAGCTGTCTTTATTTTCATATTACTCTCTGTTTCCTTCCCTTACACTCACTCTTCCTTTTTTAAAACATTTTTTTTTTGTTTCGCTTCCGGTTCGCGTACCGGGTAGCGAACCGGGAAGCGAATCAAAAGAAATAGAGGTTGCCAGAGTGCTAAACATTCTAGCAATTTTTCATAAATGGGAGGTAGTTCTGAAAAGAACTTTTTTTTATTGTTTTTGTTGTTTTATATATTTTCTAATTTTTCTGAACAATTTTTTTACTTTATTTGTATTTTTTGAACGGTTTTATATTTTATTTGTTTTTTTTTGGGGGGGGGAACGAAAATCATTCGTTATAAAGGGCTCAACAGGAGCAACAAAAAAAAAAGATAATTTAGTTTCTGGGGCGTTTTGGACATTTATGATTGTCAATAGCTCAGTTGATTAAAGTGATGCTACTCTCCCTATAGCAAATTAATTTGCCACAAAAAATGCACACTTGCTTCACGACCCCGAACTTCATCTGAATGTTTAGGACCATCTCCCTCGCCTCTGGTCCCATCACTGCCTCTTCTGTTGATGTACTGGCCACAGGAGGGGGGATTTCCTGCAGGTCACGTACCTGCGCAGCACTATAATTTATAGGGTGCCACCTCTCCATGTGCCGATGCATGGTGTAATTACCATAGCTGTACTTCTTATCAGTCCCTCTGGACAGAGATTTGTCACAGATGAGACATGTGACGTACCGGGCATTTACTTTTTTTTGGCCCCGGGGAAATGTAAAGAATTGCCAGATGTAACTATCCTTTACTTGGGACCTCCTTGGCTCCTCACGCAAAAACTGTCTCCTCCCTTGCTCCTCTTCCTCTTCTTCCTCTTCCTCCTCCTCTTCATTAAGGATCACCTGAGGAGGTGGTCCTCTCTTCCCAGGAGGTGAGGGTGGTGGTGGGGGTGCACCAGCTGCAGCTACTAATGAAGCCATTTCTTATCAATCAAAATAGGTCTTCCTCTCACAAAGTTGAAAGTCAGAGTGAGAAAAAAGGTGGGGGCTTTCATCATTAGGGAAAAAAAATGTTCTCAACCAATGAAAAGTGTTATTTTTAGGTCACATGACCTAGCCTTACATCATTAGAAAACCAAAAGTGAAATGAACCAATGAAAAGTTTTATTAACAAGTCACATGACATGTTACGCTTACGATACGCGCTCCGTGCCGCGCCCCGGATCACTTCCAGGGGCACTGCGCTTCGCGCCTCAGTTCGCGCACCGGAGCACTTACGGGTGCTCTAACGCGGCGCGTCATAAGACGCATTACGCGACAACGCGATACGTCGCCCTTACGTGACGCGTCACGATGTTGTTTTCTAACGCGGCAGTTGCGCAAACGGAACGTTTACCGGTTCGCGGACCGGGTCGCGGCACCAAATTGAGCTAACGGGAAGCTACCCGGTGCGCGGACCGGTAGCGAAACAAAAACAAATTAAAAAAAATATATATACATAAAAAAATTGTATTAAAAACATATAAAATATATTTTTAAATATAAAGAAGAATACATTTTAAAGCTTTTGATATTTGCTATTAAAAAACCATTGAAATTCACTGAAAAAACCATAGGTTATAGACCATATATAGTTAGGAATTAGCATTTACAAAACCTTGAAAATTCACTCAAAAAACCATAGGTTATACACCATATATAATTAGGAATTAGCATTTACAAAACCTTATTTTACTCACACAAAACCATTGAAATTCGCATATATAGTTAGTTGCACTAACTATATATCGCGCACCCGGAATCCACTGCTGATCATGTCACATATTACATCATTCATGACAAGGTCAGTGACATCACTGATGACATCACTGATGACATCTCAAATGACATCACTGATGACATCACTGATGACATCTCAAATGACATCACTGATGACATCACTGATGACAACATCCAGTCACTGTATGTTTCTGTAAAGTTAAAATATGTCTTACATATTGAAGAATGAGTGGATTTATAAGTGTCTGGATGAAGGGTTTAGTAGGTGCATGACTGACTGTATGAGTGAGTGATTAAATGTGTCTCACTGAGTGCATGGGTTAGTGACTAAACTGTCTTAATTTGTGCATCATTATATCTGTTGTTCTGTAAACTGCTGCATGTGTTGATCAGTAGCTATATGAGTAACTATATTGGTTATTGATTGGTTGCCCAAGTATTTGTATGGGAGACTGAGTGTGTGGGTGGCTGGGAGGTGTATGACTATGTGCATAGATGTGTGAGCAGTTGATTCACTAGATGTATGAGTTGAAGAGTGCATGTGGAAACAGCTACATGGGCGGTTGACTGTGTGCATGAGTGTATTGGTGAGTGAATGGATATCTCAGTGCTACATGTCAAAGTAAGTACATATGTAAAACACAGTACATTTGAGAGTTGACATATATAAATAACTGTGCATAAGAGCCAGTGAATGTGTGAGTGGCTGTATGGATCATTGTGAACTTGTATCCGGGATTGTATAAGAGAGTAAATATGTGTTAGTATATGTTTGAATAAGTAAGGTGTGTATAACTGTATAGTTGAGAAATTGGAGGTGTGATTGATTCTTTGCATGACTGACTAGGTGTGTGTGTAACTCCATGGATGAGTGACAGTCTGTGAGTGTCTGTTTACACTGAGTGTATCTAAGGTTATATTAGAGTCTGAAGAGGTTCATCATATTATCACATGAATGATGTCATCAGTGATGTGATCAGTAATGTCAAATGAGATGTCATCAGTGATGTCATCAGTGATGTCATTTGAGATGTCATCAGTGATGTCATTTGAGATGTCATCAGTGATGTCATCAGTGATTTCACTGACCATGTCATGAATGATGTAATATGTGACATGATCCGCAGTGGATTGCGGGTGCGCGATATATAGTTAGTGCAACTAACTATATATGCGAAATTCAATGGTTTTGTGTGAGTAAAATAAGGTTTTGTAAATGCTAATTCCTAACTATATATGGTGTATAACCTATGGTTTTTTCAGTGAATTTTCAAGGTTTTGTAAATGCTAATTCCTAACTATATATGGTCTATAACCTATGGTTTTTTCAGTGAATATATATATATATATATATATATATATATTCACTGAAAAAAACCATAGGTTTCACACCAGTTATAGTTAGGAATTAGCATTTAAAAAACCTATTAAATTGACTGAAAAAACCATAGGTTTCACACCAGTTATAGTTAGCTGGAAATTTTACTCGCATAAAACCACAAGTGCCCAAAGAAACCTTAATTTTTTCCTGATTTTTTTTTTGCTCCAGTTGAGCTGTTTTCAATTCCCTGTTTTTTGTTTCTCCCCATAAAAAATACAAAACAAATATAAAATTGTTCATAAAAGCCCACAAAATCAAAAAATGTTAAAAAAAAATATAAAAGAACAAAAAGAATAAAAAAACAGTTCTTTGTAGAACTACCTCCAATATATAAAAAAACTACATTTTTAAAAAACTCTGTCATTCTTTTTTCTCCAGGGTACGCGCACCGGTACGCGTACCGGGGCGCGCACCCAAAAAAAAAAAATAAATAAATAAAGGAGTGAGCATGAGGGAAGGACACAGAGAGAGTGATGTTAAGAGAAAGAGAGCTAGAGGGAGCAACACAGAGGGACTGTGTATTACATAGTAAGACAGAGAGAAGGTGTAATAGGGTGTAAGTGAGAAAAGGAAAAGGAATAAGGGAGCGAAAGAATGGAAGAGAGAGGAAGATGACTAAAGTAGAGGTACTGGGAGAATGTGAGTGGGTGTTGAAACTAAAGGGAAGGACAGTAAAGGATGGGGAATGAGGGGTAGTGACGAACTGGAGTAAAGGAACAGCGGTGAGGGAGGGTGAGAAAAGAGCAGTGAGTGTAAGTAAAGCGGGGTGAAAGAGGGTGGATAAAAGTGAATAAAGGTAAGACTTGGGGAGTGACAGAGAGAAAGGACAGAGAGAGTAAAGGAAGGAGTGACTGAAAGGGACTGAGTGAAGCAGCAAAGAAAGGTAAGTGAGGGAGTGTGGGTGAGTTGTAGGGAGTGAGCATGACGAAAGAGTAGTGACAGAGTGAAGGGACAGAGACAGTGAGGGTAAGAGAGACAGAGTGAGGCAACGGGAGTGAGGAACTGTGAGGAGTGACGGACTGAGAGAAGGAGTGAGAGGAGTGGAGTAAGTGAGTAAGGGAAAGGGAATGAGTGAGGGAGCAAAGGAAGGGAACAGAGGGTAAGGGAAGTAAAGCAGGAGGACTGAAAGAAGTTGAATGTGGTAGGAGAGTGAAGGAAAGAGGAGTAACCATGTAGGATAAGAATAAGTGAGGGAAGCAGAGTAAGGAAACAGGAGGGAGGTAGGGTGAGAGAATAGTAGTGAGGTTAAAGCAAATGGTGATGACAAACTACATTTTTTTAGTCACACTTACCATATAATTAATGTAAATTTAATTACATGTTTTTACTACGCTTTGTATCTGTGAAAGAGGGAAGAAAAAATAAGTTATAATTAGTAAAATATATATTTTAAAATAGAAGAGACAGGTCAAGAGTTTAAAAAACATAAAAGTGTACTAAGAAATAAAGTAAGCGTGAAGGACACAGAAAGGGAAATAAACTAATGTAGAAGGACAAAAAGAGGGAAAAAGAAATAGAAGGAGAGCAAATTACTAAGAGTAAGGCAGATACATTCAGTGACAGAGAGGAAGAGAAAAAGAGAGAAATGAACTGAAGGTAAGAAAGATACTAAAAGAATGTGAGTTAGCAAAACTAAATCAGGAAAAAGGAGTAAGTAAAAAAGGAATGACTGAGAGGGAAAGGAGTCTGATTGAAGATGCATTTACAAGAATGAGGAATGGAAGATGACTGAGAGTGAGTGAAGAGGAGTCACAGAGTGAAGGGATGAAGGGAGAGAGGATAATATAGAAGGATTGAGGGAATAGGAGTGAGGAAGTTAGTAGACAGAGGGACTGAGGGAAGGACTGAGTGAAGTGGAGTACAATGAGTGAGGAAAGGAAAATGAGTAAGGGAGCAAAAGAAGGAAAGATAGGGGAAGAGGACTAAAGCAGTGGTACTGAGAGAATGTGATTCGGTGATGAAAGTAAAGAGAAGGACACTGAAAGATAGGAAATGAGGGGTAGTAATGGAACCGGACTAAAAGAAATGGGGTGAAGAACGATGAGAGAGGAGCAGTGAAGTTGTTGTAAGAGAAATGATAGAAGGTAGATAAACACAAGTGAGCATAACACAAGGAGAGTGAGGGACTGAGGACATAGAGGTAGTGAACGGAAAATAGAGAGAAGAGGTCAAAAGAAAGGAGCAAAGAAAGATAAGTGAGGGAGAGTGGGTGAATTATAGTGACAGAGTGCGACAAAAGAGGTGAGTGAGTAAAGAGGAATTACTAAAAGAGCAAAGGAGGAAAAGACGGAAAAAGGAAGTAAAGCAGAGAGACTGAAAGCTGAAAAGTGGTGCAAGGGAGAGAGGGGATGCAGATAGTTGAAATGGAAATGAGGGGTTGTGAAAGAAGTGGAGTAAACGAATGGGGGTGAAACAGAGTGAGAGAAAGGCAGTGTGAGTAAGTAAAGAGAGCTGCAAGAGAGTGGAAAAAGGAAAGTGAGTGTAAGACAATGGGAATACAATATAAATTACACAATACAAACTATAGAATAATTTGTACAACATGTTAGATAGTTTATTTTTTCTGTTCTCAGAACATATTGAATTTCACTAAACACAGTGAGGTCAAACTATTCATCATATAACAGCGGGAAAAAAACACAATCTAAAAGATTGTGTTTAAAAAAAAACATATAAACCTACAAATCACATATGTACACTAATCTTTGATTTACTTACTTTTCCTTTAGGCCAAATAGTACATCATGAAGGTCCTTTTAGTTGGAAAGTACTCTGCTGTTCTCTAAAACTTCCATTTCATTGACTTTCTATAAGAAAAGCTCCAAGAACATCTGAAATATTTTTTAATGTTTTCATTTCCTCCTTGTGTTCAGTCATGACTCTTTGGTCAATCCTTCACTTTTCCTTAAGGCCAAATAGTGTCAGATGTATCCGTATCTTTTACTCAAAACAAACTCTGAAATTACCGTTTTCCCGACGTTCTGAAAGAAAAGCTCATAGAACATTTTCACAATGTTTAAATATTCATATTTCCATCTCTGGCTCACTCATATTCAACATTTCCTATAATACTGATATCACTTACTAAGAGATCCACTTACAGTACCTATATGACAACTCAATTTTTTATATTATCTTGATCACTTTTACTCTGAATATAATTTTAAACAGTAAACTAACTTTTATTAACTGCTCCCGTCTTCATAGGCCAATTACCTTTACTTAAATTTTGGTTCTAAAAACACTAGGTATGAATTTTTTAAGTCAAAAAGCAAACGTTGTTTGAAAGTCAAATGAGTATCATTACACAGCTGCCACCCTTTTTGACATTTTAAATAGCATGTGTAATGCCCTGATGTTGTTGAAGGACCATCATGATAAATAATAGCTACATTTGCAAAGGTTCTTCCTGAAATTGATAACTGAGAAGCCACGAAATTTTTAATAGAAGTTGTCAATTTGGTTCCATCAGGTCTACATCGTTGGAACATTAAAATGACATACTGACCATAAGTTTGTATAAATAATGTGGACAGCATTGCACACTTACATTGGGTACACACCATATTGTGATCAGCTGCTTTAACTACATTATTAAAAGACACTGATTTGCAGTCTGGTAAAGTCAAATATATAAATCTTTCAGTGTCTATTCTAGTACTACTTGATAAACTACAATTGTCACAGTCATGCTGCCATTGATAAGAAAGGCCAAAAAGATTTTCTACATCTACACCTTCATCATCCAATACACCAAACATATACATTAAAAATTCCTGACAATCCTGCTGAATATTCTGTGAAAATTGATTTTGACCAGAACATATGTCTAAAAGATTTCGAATTTCTGAAACACTTTCTATTTTTGCTCTATCACTGCTACATTTCTCAAATACAGAATTCAATAAACAGCAGAATCTTTGATCCCGATTTTCAACGATCTGTTCTTGTAAATTTTGAAGAAAAAAAACAACATTAACCACTACATTAGCATAGCAGTTGACACCAGAACTGTTTTCAAACTGAAATCCAACAACATCTTCAACAGAATCCTTTTTCTTTCTGCTTACAATTACATTTTCATCTACTTTTTGTCTTTTTGTTACAACCTCACTGCAATTATTCTCATTTCTTCTTTTTCGGCCTACCACACGTTTTTCAAACAGAGGATATTGAGGCAAATGTGGAGCATATTCTCTCCTTAACCTATTGTATTCTTTAACACAATCTAGATCTGCACAAATCTTTGTCTTATCACACTCAACCAAGTACAATCCTGATAAAGTTCTGACTCGTGATAATGCCACATATGCCATACCCTCTTTAAACACAGAACTTCCAATGTTCACCAAAGCACTATCTACACTTAAACCTTGAGATTTATGAATTGTCACCGCATATGCCAAACAAACAGGAAACTGTTTTCGGCGAACAAATAAGTCTTTTACAAGCAAAAATCCAGCAGAACAACGACTGATTTGTTGTACTTCCTCAATGCCATCAAATTTAATTTTTAAAAATTCTATTTTATCTCTGTTTCTGTAATTCAGAAATTCAACAACATGACCCATTGATCCATTTACCAGACCTCTATCAACATTTAAATTCCTTCTCAAAATGATACGACAATTTAAACACACATTCAGAGTCTTTTCAAAACCAGCAGTTTTAGATATACTCTTCTCTAATGAATCCAATTTTGATTTCAAATTTTCTGACAAAATAATTTTTGCTCCCATATGCTCTATTTTATCTATAGCTTCTAGTTTCACAATCTCTTCTTTTTCTAACTTTAACATTTTGTTGTTGAAGATGTAACATTCTTGCAGAGTTGGCATCAAACATATCCCAGATTTGTTCTCAGTAATTTTCTTAAAAATATTCTCTGGAAGAATGTTTTCATTTGGATACAAATTTGAAATTAATCGTGCATGTAATGCTTCTTTCCCATGCTCACTTACTTTTCCGATTCTTACATCTTGTAGAATATTTTTATAATCTTCATCCTTTGCCTGTCGCATATTTTGAAGTAGTTCTACATATTTGAAATTTAACCATATATTAACGTTTCCAATGCTTCCTAGGCACTTCCTGGTATCTTCATGCGCGTGCATTTTAACTGCCGTAGATCTCCAAAAACAATAATGTGTTTCCCCCCAAATAACACATCATACTCTGTTCTAAGGATTTCCTGCATTCTCAAATGCACGAAAGCAAGCATTAGATTTGAGACCATGCTTACTTCATCAATGATAAGAAGTTTCATTTTCTTCAGGACTCTGGAAACTTCAGAACCAGCATCTCCAGATAGCTTGTGGTATTGCAATGTATTATCATGCTCAACTGGTAGCATCAGTAAACGATGTAAAGTAATCCCTTTAATGTTATGTGCTGCCAGCCCAGTTGGAGCGGTAACAACACAAGACAGCGGTGATTCAGTCCTTTTCTGCAATTGCTTTAATCTGAAAACTTTTTCCAGTTCCCGCTTCTCCACTCACGTATAGTCAGACAGGCTTAAATGATGTACATGAGCACTCTTTTTTCTCATGACTGAATCCATGTTCAACCTGTTCTGTGACTTCGTCATATATCTGTTTCTGCTCAAGGTTTAGTTGTTTCACCAAATCTTCTAAGTTAACTACATCATCTTGAGCTTGTTCCATAGCTCTTTCCACCTCATCCATGGCAGTGGCAGCTTCATTTTGGATAATTGGTCCTCCTAGTGGATCCTGACTCAATGAAGTAGAACTCTGACTGTCTTGAGAACTGTCTCTAGCAATCTCTACAGCAATTGTGGCTTCTTGCTCTATTTCTTCGTTCAACATTTGCAGATACTTTGGAAAAACAGGACATTCTATGGTATCCTTGGTTGCATTAAAAGAATCTTCGTAACAGAGAAAATCTCCAAGTAGTTCCTCTTCTGTACGCCATGGCTTAAACAGTTGCAAAAGAGCTAAATAGTAAAATTCCCTTTTCTCTAGATTTTCGCAACTCAATTTTCGATGATTAATCAAATGGCCTTTTCTCTGCTTCACTAGACATCCTTCACACCCAATTACAGCATCTATTCCATTATTGATATCTTCTCGGATGTTCCTCTTATAAATATAGTTTTGCAGAACTTCATACAAACAACTGTTCTCAAGATGACTACTTCTATTTGGATAGTATGTATCCAACATGTTTGTCTTCAAAATATCTGTACTGTTTGGTTCTTTCTCCGCCAAATACTCAATTTCTTGTACAGATTTCAGAACTCGGTTTCATGTTGCAGCAAGACCTAGACTCACCCAAATAATTGTTCTAGATTTGGCGTAGAGACTTGCTGATGATAACCGTTCAGAACATTCATATGCTCCAATTTCTCGATGCGACAACATCTTCAGACTGAAACTGTATAATTTTTTACTTATACTCTTTTCATGTGAAATGTCCTCCCACATTTCCTTCAATTCTGTCTTTTCTTTTTTTGTGATGTGAGACGTCACATATCGAGCCACAGCAATAGAGTTGTCAGCAACGAACTGAATATCCATGTTAGCATTCCACATGGACAAAATCACTGGGTTGTAGTCGTTGATGTACTTGGACTCTTCGTTTCTTTTTAAATTGTATGTATTTTTTGGTGATTTCCTCGTCACAGTATGTCGCAGAGAAGACATCAAATTATTTACTCTTCCTTTAGAAATCACTGGTCGTGGAAACCCGAAACGACATTTTGTGTAGAACTTGTCCTTGTTTCTGAATTTTCGACGAAAGTACTTTCCACAACGATGGGATTGAAAGCGTAAAACCTGTTGCCTTAAACTGTTTTCTTCTGTACTTTTCGGAACAGCACATGTTGAATACTCTTCAATGAAACTCATCACTGTGTCATCCGAATCTGTTCCAAATTTGGGTGCATCTTCAATCCATAACAACATATGTATGTGAGGAGCACCTCTCGCTTGATACTCCTTTCTCCAAAAGAAATCCAAAACCTCTCCAAGGGGAGGATTTTTTTTGTTGGTAATGAAAGACATCATAGCTTCAAATCTATGATTGAAATATCTGCATACATTCACTGGATCCAAAGAACAGAGTTCTCCAGGTGTTTTGAATTCTATATTTTGTATGTTTGCATTTGCCTCTCGTAGAAATTGAAGTAAGTCGTCCCATGCATACTCAGCACAGCTAAGAGTTAGGAACCATGTAGGAGTTCCTAAGTTTCTTAGCATACATTTCAATTCCCCATGACGACGGTACCAATACTCATTTGTACCACGCTGACATGCCATGAGATTGATTAGATGAGATTCCAAAATATTGTCTTACAGATTGACTTTCTCCATAAAGTCCCTCGCCGAAACATTTTGTAGATGTGCTCCACTTTTCAGTATATGGTTTACTGCATAAGAAAGCCCAGACAAGTCACTTTCATACAGTAGATGAAACAAATATGGAATGCATTGACGAAACCTTGGATCTTCAGCATATAATCTTAAAGTCCGGTATTCAGATGCAGGAATTTGAACTGGTCGATCGTCATATCGTCCACCTCGACCTGTTGGAAATAAATGTGGAAAACAACGAGCTTCCAAACTTTCTTCCCATACACTTGGGACTTCCTTTTGCTGCTTTCATTTGAAACAAGTCAATTGCATTCCCCATTACTTCTTTGGAATGCAAAAGATGAACAGTAAAATGTTCATATATTTCTTCACTTCTAGACACATCAACTTTTTCAATTTGGCCAGCTGAACAATCACTGTCTTCTTCTGCAGCTGTTTCCTCTGCTCCAACACATACATGTTTGTAGTACTCATTGTTTTTGACCAAATACAACGTTGCCTTTTTGACTTTCCTAACATCCACTAAATCTTGCCAGATTTTCTTTGTCTTTGTCGGAACCCCATTACCTAGAATAACCAGAGGTTCCTCTTCCACTTTCTCTACACCAATTGTATCAATATTCTTCTTGAAATCTAGAGGCAAATAAACAACTCTTCCCTTTAATCCTTTCTGTAAATCTGAAGGAGCAATTTCCCTATCTTAGGCTCCATGCGAACAATAGCCTGAAAAGGATGGACACATTGAATCAAAATAGATTCATATGTATTTAAATTTACAAATATGCTGATCAGAACTCAAATCAAAAGAATTCTCCACCAACAAATAGGTTGCAAAATTCTTCCATTCACTATTTTTTTCCATTTCACTTTCTGCATGTAAATCAACTAACCTAGTCTGAATCTTATAATGAGTCCGTCGACAACACACACAAGTAAAATTAGGCTTTCACTTGATTTCACCTTAAACTTGGTAATTTCCTGGTCAAACTTTTCTGTACTTGAAATGTGTACATTGTCTTCCACATTACCTTCTATTACTGTGTCAATTTCCACACTGTCCTCTTTTTCACCAAAATAACAAATCTCAATTACTTCACAAATCTTCTTCACATCTAATGCAGTTCCATGCAAAAGAGCACTGTTTAGTTGTTTATGCTTAAGTGCTGGACTTTTTGCATAATACAACCTTCTCACTAATTTCCTCATTTTGTTATGATGCACTGCTAACATCCTAAAATGATGAAAAACACTCTGACATACTTTTCTAGAAAGACAAGCCAGTGAATGCCCTTGCAAACCGGTGTTTTCTTTCACTCTGCAAGTCTTGCAACATCTTCATTTTGTGTTTTAGACTTTTCTTACTATATGTACATAAGAAACTACGAAGCAAATCAATTGAATCCTGTCGCACACTACAAATACTACTACATTTCCAAGTGTACACTGGACCCTTAGTACGTCTCCCTAAAACTTCATCAGTTAACACCTCTTATGCATCTCTAGACACAAGTTTCTCTTTTTCAATCGGACAACCGTCTTTAACCTCATATGCTCGACCACTGGTGTCAACTGCATGCACCAAATCATTCTCCTGGAAGTAACTCTCCTCATTAAAAAATGGCTCACAACTTGAACTATGCATCCATTCTCCAGAAAAAACTTTACAAAAATTAGTCCGATTAATTACTCTTTTGCATCTACTGTTTGATTTGAAAACATCAATTGTCTTGTTAAGTGTCCTAATTCTATTGATTACTAAAATAAATAATTTTTTCTTAACTTCAAAAGCCTGATCAACAATCTTCTCTACACTTTTCTTTTTCTTATAAAAAGCAGCTCTCTGTTTACCTTTCTTAATATTTTTTTAACAAATTTAAAACCACCCTATTGCGAAACATTCGTTTACGAATGTCCCTAAATTGGTTTTGCCTTCTATTCCTATACATATTATTCTCTCCTGCTCCAGTAGTAAAATTTTTGGGGGGCCTCTCCTTCCTTTTCAAATTTGCTCCTTCCTCCTGTATATTCACATTCTCATCAACATTTTTTTTTAATCTACATATGTTCCGAAAGAAAGACTTAGTTGTGTTACCAGGAGCTTTTTTCCTGTTTTTTGAAGTATTTGTTGTAGAGGAGTGCTTTAATTCCGTTGCTGTTTTAGATTTTTTCCACTTGGCATCTTTTCTTCTCCTCTGCCTTGAGGGCATATTTCCTTACTATTGAAATCTTGATTTCAATCTGTGTTAAAGAAAAAAATAACACATTATAGACCACTATTACCAAACAACAAAGCAATGACAATAAGCAAACGATATAAACACTAGTTTACAACATATCTAAGTTTATATCACATCAACTATGTAACTAGGAGTAAGACAGAGAATCTGTGTTAAAGAAAAATATAACACATTATAGACCACTATTACCAAACAACAAAGCAATGACAATAAGCAAACGATATAAACACTAGTTTACAGCATATCTAAGTTTATATCACATCAACTATGTAACTAGGAGTAAGACAGAGAAAAAGAGCTAGAGGAACTAACACAAAAAGACAGAGAGAGTCAGACAAAGAAACAGGTAGAGGGAGTAAAACATAGAGAAGGAGTAAGACAGAAAGAGTGTATAATATGTTGTAAGACAGAAAAAGGATGTAATAGGGAGAAGGAGTCAGTCAAAGAAAGGGACAAAGGGAGTAAGTCAGAAAAAGGATGTAACCGGGTGTAAGACAGAGAGAGGGTGTAAAACGATGTAAGACAGAGAGAGGGTGTTAGAAGATGAGAGAATGTAAAAGAGACTGAAACAGAGAGAGGCTGTAAAAGGTAGAGAGAGAGAGTAAGTTTGAGAGAGGGTGTAAGAGGAAGTAAATCAGAGAGAGGATGTAACAAGGAGTAATGAGAGAGAGGGAATAAATCAGAGACAGGGTGTAAGAGAAAGTAAGTCAAAGAGAAAGTGTAAGAGAGTGTAACACAGAGTCAGGATGTAAAAAGGTTAAGTCAGAGAGAGGGTGTTAGAAGGGGACTGATGGAAAAATAGAGTAAGTCAGGAAGAGAATATAAGAGAGACTTATACATTCTTGATAATACTTGGTAATGAAACCTTGGAGCATAAAGGAATTGTATTTTATAAATGAGCGAGGTTTCAGTAGTGTAATGAAATACTTATACATATGACCTTTTCTCTGTTTTTTAAATGTTATTCTAAAAAAAGATTTCGGGCACATGAATTGGTTTTACATTATTGACAAGGATTAGATAGTATCTACATGATTTAAAAAATATATTAGCACATTTCACAATCATGTCACCTGTGTTTTCTCAGATTAGTAAGTACATTGTGCACATGAGGTGAGGCCTGTCCAGGGGTGCAGAGGAGGTAAGGCCTGTGTCGAAGAGTGCATTGGACAGGACTCACCTCCTCTGACCCTTGAACAAGCCTCATCTCGTCCGTGGACCCTGGACAGGCCTCAATGTATTGGGTATAATTGATGGTAACAGGATGCAGATAAGGTGAGGCCTAACCAGGAGTGCAGATGAGGTGAGGCCTGTCCAGGGGAGCAGAGGAGGTGAGGCCTGTGTCGAAGAGTACAGTGGACAGGACTTTATAAAGCCTCTCCCCCACTGCACTCTTAGACACAGGCCTCACCTCCTCAGCAACTTTCACAATCATGAAAGCCATTTCGACTTTCCTCACCTCCTCTGCACCTTTCACAATCATGTCAGGTGTGTTTCCTCATATTATTAATCAGATTGTGTTTTTTTATTGTTGCTTTCTGTTATTTTTTTGTTAATGCTTGGTAAACATTTTCTGCTGCATAGAGGAATTGTATTTTGTAAAAAAAATGAGGTTTCAGTAGTGAAATGGAATGCTTGTACATATGACCTGTGCTCAGTTTTTTTTAATGTTAATATAAAAACGATTAAAGGGCAAATGAATGGCTTTAGCATTTTTCAGAAGGATTAGACAGTGTCTGCATGATTAAATAAATATACCTGCACTTTTCACAAACATGTCAGCTGTGTTTTCTAAGATTAGGAAGCAGATTAAACTTTTTTATTCTTTCTTTGTGTCATATTTCTTGATAATACTTGGTAAAGAAATGTAACTACATAGAGGAATTGTATTTTGTAAAAAAAATGAGGTTTCAGTAGTGCAATGAAATGCTTCTATATATGACCTGTGCTCTGTTTTTTAAATATTTATTAAAAATCGATTTAGGGCACATGAATTGGATCCCTGGACATACCTCACCTCATGTACACCCCTGGACAGGCCTCACCTCATCTGCACCCTGTTACCATCAATTATACCCAATACATTTAGGCTTGTTTAAAAAACGATTTAGAGTTGCAGATGAGGTAAGGAGTGTCCAGGGGTACAGAGGAGGTGAGGCCTGTGTTCAAGAGTGCACTGGGAGAGATGCGTGTCCTGGGGAGCAGAGGTGGTGAGGCCTGTGTCTAAGAGTGCAGTGGGCTGGACTTCATGAAACCTCTCCCCCACTGCACTCTTAGACACATGCCTCACCTCCTTTGCACCCCTGTACAGGCCTCTCTCCCACTACTCTCTTGAACACAGGCCTCACCTCCTCTGCACCCCTGGACAATCCTCACCTCATCTGCAACCCTGAACAGACCTCACCTCATCTGCACCCCTGATTCTTACATCCGATTCTTACATCTTGTAGAATATTTTTATAATCTTCATCCTTTGACTGTCGCATATTTTGAAGTAGTTCTGCATATTTGAAATTTAACCATATATTAACGTTTCCAATGCTTCCTAGGCACTTCCTGGTATCTTCATGCGCGTGCATTTTAACTGCAGTAGATCTCCAAAAACAATAATGTGTTTCCCTTCAAATAACACATCATACTCTGTCCTAAGGATTTCTTGCATTCTCAAATGCACAAAAGCAAGCATTAGATTTGAGACCATGCTTACTTCATCAATGATAAGAAGTTTCATTTTCTTCAGGACTCTGGAAACTTCAGAACAAGCATCTCCAGATAGCTTGTGGTATTGCAATTTATTATCATGCTCAACTGGTAGCATCAGTAAACGATGTAAAGTAATCCCTTTATTGTTATGTGCTGCTAGCCCAGTTGGAGCTTTAACAACACAAGACAGCGGTGATTCAGTCTTTTTCTGCAGATAAGTTGCAATTGCTTTAATCTGAAAACTTTTTCCAGTTCCCGCTTTTCCACTCACGTATAGTCGGACAGGCTTAAATGATGTACATGAGCACTGTTTTTTCTCATGACTGAATCCATGTTCAACCTGTTCTGTGACTTTGTCATATATCTGTTTCTGCTCAAGGTTTAGTTGTTTCACCAAATCTTCTAAGTTAACTACATCATCTTGAGCTTGTTCCATAGCTCTTTCCACCTCATCCATGGCAGTGGCAGCTTCATTTTGGATAATTGGTCCTCCTAGTGGATCCTGACTCAATGAAGTAGAACTCTGACTGTCTTGAGAACTGTCTCTAGCAATCTCTACAGAAATTGTGGCTTCTTGCTCTATTTCTTCGTTCAACATTTGCAGATCATTTGGAAAAACAGGACATTCTATGGTATCCTTGGTTGCATTAAAAGAATCTTCGTAACAGAGAAAATCTCCAAGTAGTTCCTCTTCTGTACGCCATGGCTTAAACAGTTGCAAAAGAGCTAAATAGTAAAATTCCCTTTTCTCTGGATTTTCGCAACTCAATTTTTGATGATTAATCAAATGGCCTTTTCTCTGCTTCACTAGACATCCTTCACACCCAATGACAGCATATATTCCATTATTGATATCTTCTCTGATGTTCCTCTTATAAATATAAATTTGCAGAACTTCATACAAACAACTGTTCTCAAGATGACTACTTCTATTTGGATAGTATGTATCCAACATGTTTGTCTTCAAAATATCTGTACTGTTTGGTTCTTTCTCCGCCAAATACTCAATTTCTTGTACAGATTTCAAAACTCGGTTTCGTGTTGCAGCAAGACCTAGACTCGCCCAAATAATTGTTCTAGATTTGGCGTAGAGACTTGCTGATGATAACCGTTCAGAACATTCATATGCTCCAATTTCTCGATGCGACAACATCTTCAGACTGAAACTGTATAAGTTTTTACTTATATTCTTTTTATGTGAAATGTCCTCCCACATTTCCTTCAGTTCTGTCTTTTCTTTTTTTGTGATGTGAGACGTCACATATCGAGCCACAGCAATAGAGTTGTCAGCAATGAACTGAATATCCATGTTAGCATTCCACATGGACAAAATCACTGGGCTGTAGTCGTTGATGTACTTGGACTCTTAGGTTCTTTTTAAATTGTGTGTATTTTTTGATGATTTCCTCGTACAGTATGACGCAGAGAAGACATCAAATTATTTACTCTTCCTTTAGAAATCACTGGTCGTGGAAACCCGAAACGACATTTTGTGTAGAACTTGTCCTTGTTTCTGAATTTTCGACGACAGTACTTTCCACAACGATGGGATTGAAAGCGTAAAACTTGTTGCCTTAAACTGTTTTCTTTGGTACTTTTCGGAACAGCACATGTTGAATACTCTTCAATGAAACTCATCACTGTGTCATCCGAATCTGTTCCAAATTTGGGTGCATCTTCAATCCATAACAACATATGTATGTGAGGAGCACCTCTCGCTTGATACTCCTTTCTCCAAAAGAAATCCAAAACCTCTCCAAGGGGAGGATTTTTTTTGTTGGTAATGAAAGACATCATAGCTTCAAATCTATGATTGAAATATCTGCATACATTCACTGGATCCAAAGAACACAGTTCTCCAGGTGTTTTGAATTTCATATATTGTATGTTTGCATTTGCCTTTCGTAGAAATTGAAGTAAGTAGTCCCATGCATACTCAGCACAGCTAAGAGTGAGGAACCATGTAGGAGTTCCTAAGTTTCTTAGCATACATTTCAATTCCCCATGACGACGGTACCAATACTCGTTTGTACCACGCTGACATGCCATGAGATTGATTAGATGAGATTCCAAAATATTGTCTTGCAGATTGACTTTCTCCATAAAGTCCCTCGCCGAAACATTTTGCAGATGTGCTCCACTTTTCAGTATATGGTTTACTGCATAAGAAAGCCCAGACAAGTCACTTTCACACAGTAGATGAAACAAATATGGAATGCATTGACGAAACCTTGGATCTTCAGCATATAATCTTAAAGTCCGGTATTCAGATGCAGGAATTTGAACTGGTCGATCGTCATATCGTCCATCTCGACCTGTTGGAAATAAATGTGGAAAACATCGAGCTTCCAAACTTTCTTCCCATACACTAATGGGACTTCCTTTTGCTGCTTTCATTTGAAACAAGTCAATTGCATTCCCCATTACTTCTTTGGAATGCAAAAGATGAACAGTATAATGTTCATATATTTCTTCACTTCTAGACACATCAACTTTTTCAATTTGGCCGGCTGAACAATCACTGTCTTCTTCTGCAGCTGTTTCCTCTGCTCCAACACATACATGTTTGTAGTACTCATTGTTTTTGACCAAATACAATGTTGCCTTTTTGACTTTCCTAACATCCACTAAATCTTGCCAGATTTTCTTACTCTTTGTCGGAACCCCATTAACTAGAATAACCAGAGGTTCCTCTTCCACTTTCTATACACCAATTGTATCAATATTTTTCTTGAAATCTAGAGGCAAATAAACAACTCTTCCCTTTAATCCTCTCTGTAAATCTGAAGGAGGCAATTTTCCTATCTTAGGCTCCATGCGAACAATAGCCTGAAAAGGATGGACACATTGAATCAAAATAGATTCATATGTATTTAAATCCATCAATTCAGGAGGAATGTCTACCAATTATTATGAACAGCTCTAGCAGGCATTCTGTTTTCATTTAATTTATTATAACAATATTTACCAAATACGCTGATCAGAACTCAAATCAAAATAATTCTCCACCAACAAATAGGATGCAAAATTCTTCCATTCACTATTATTTTCCATTTCACTTTCTGCATGTAAATCAACTAACCTAGTCTGAATCTTATAATGAGTCCGTCGACAACACACACAAGTAAAATTAGGCTTTCACTTGATTTCACCTTAAACTTGGTAATTTACTGGTCAAACTTTTCTGTACTTGAAATCTGTACATTGTCTTCCACATTACCTTCTATTACTGTGTCAATTTCTACACTGTCCTCTTTTTCACCAAAATAACAAATCTCAATTTCTTCACAAATCTTCTTCACATCTAATTCAGTTCCATGCAAAAGAGCACTGTTTAATTGTTTAAGCTTAAGTGCTGGACTTTTTGCATAATACAACCTTCTCACTAATTTCCTCATTTTGTTATGATGCACTGCTAACATCCTAAAATGATGAAAAACACTCTGACATACTTTTCTGGAAAGACAAGCCAGTGAATGCCCTTGCAAACCTGTGCTTTCTTTCACTCTGCAAGGATCTAAGTCTTGCAACATCTTCATTTTCTCTTTTAGACTTTTCTTACTATATGTACGTAAGAAATTACGCAGCAAATCGATTGAATCCTGTCGCACACTACAAATACTACTACACTTCCAAGTGTACACTGTACCCTTAGTACGTCTCCCTAAAACTTCATCAGTTAACACCTCTTATGCATCTCTAGACACAAGTTTCTCTTTTTCAATCGGACAACCGTCTTTAACCTCATATGCTCGACCACTGGTGTCAACTGCATGCACCAAATCATTCTCCTGGAAGTAACTCTACTCATTAAAAAATGGCTCACAACTTGAACTATGCATCCATTCTCCAGAAAAAACTTTACAAAAATGAGTCCGATTAATTACTCTTTTGCATCTACTGTTTGATTTGAAAACATCAATTGTCTTGTTAAGTGTCCTAATTCTATTGATTACTAAAATAAATAATTTTTTCTTAACTTCAAAAGCCTGATCAACAATCTTCTCTACACTTTTCTTTTTCTTATAAAAAGCAGCTCTCTGTTTACCTTTCTTAATATTTTTTAACAAATTTAAAACCACCCTATTGCGAAACATTCGTTTACGAATGTCCCTAAATTGGTTTTGCCTTCTATTCCTATACATATTATTCTCTCCTGCTCCAGTAGTAACATTTTTGGGGGGCCTCAACTTCCTTTTCAAATTTGCTCTTTCCTTCTGTATATTCACATTCTCATCAACATTTTTTTTTATCTACATATGTTCCGAAAGAAAGACTTAGTTGTGTTACCAGGAGCTTTTTACCTGTTTTTTGAAGTATTTGTTGTAGAGGAGTGCTTTAATTCCGTTGCTGTTTTTGATTTTTTCCGCTTGGCATCTGTTCTTCTTCTCTGTCTTGAGGGCATATTTCCTTACTATTGAAATCTTGATTTCAATCTGTGTTAAAGAAAAAAATAACACATTATAGACCACTATTACCAAACAACAAAGCAATGACAATAAGCAAACGATATAAACACTAGTTTACAACATATCTAAGTTTATATCACAGCAACTATGTAACTAGGAGTAAGACCGAGAAAAAGAGCTAGAGGAACTAACACAAAAAGACAGAGAGAGTCAGACAAAGAAACAGGTAGAGGGAGTAAAACATAGAGAAGGAGTAAGACAGAAAGAGTGTATAATATGTTGTAAGACAGAAAAAGGATGTAATAGGGAGAGGGAGTCAGTCAAAGAAAGGGACAAAGGGAGTAAGTCAGAAAAAGGATGTAACCGGGTGTAAGACAAAGAGAGGGTGTAAAACGATGTAAGACAGAGAGAGGGTGTTAGAAGATGAGAGAATGTAAAAGAGACTAAAACAGAGAGAGGCTGTAAAAGGTAGAGAGAGAGAGTAAGTTTGAGAGAGGGTGTAAGAGGAAGTAAGTCAGAGAGAGGATGTAACAAGGAGTAATGAGAGAGAGGGAATACATCAGAGACAGGATGTAAGAGAAAGTAAGTCAAAGGGAAAGTGTAAGAGAGTGTAACACAGAGTCGGGATGTAAAAAGGAATAAGTCAGAGAGAGGGTGTTAGAAGGGGACTGATGGAAAAATAGAGTAAGTCAGGAAGAGAATATAAGAGAGACTTATACATTCTTGATAATACTTGGTAAAGAAACCTTGGAGCATAAAGGAATTGTATTTTATAAATGAGCGAGGTTTCAGTAGTGTAATGAAATACTTATACATATGACCTTTTCTCTGTTTTTTAAATGTTATTCTAAAAAAAGATTTCGGGCACATGAATTGGTTTTACATTATTCACAAGGATTAGATAGTATCTACATGATTTAAAAAATATATTAGCACATTTCACAATCATGTCACCTGTGTTTTCTCAGATTAGTAAGTACATTGTGCACATGAGGTGAGGCCTGTCCAGGGGTGCAGAGGAGGTAAGGCCTGTGTCGAAGACTGCATTGGACAGGACTCACCTCCTCTGACACTTGAACAAGCCTCATCTCCTCCGTGCACCCTGGACAGGCCTCAATGTATTGGGTATAATTGATGGTAACAGGATGCAGATAAGGTGAGGCCTAACCAGGAGTGCAGATGAGGTGAGGCCTGTCCAGGGGAGCAGAGGAGGTAAGGCCTGTGTCCAAGAGTACAGTGGATAGGACTTCATAAAGCCTCTCCCCCACTGCACTCTTAGACACAGGCCTCACCTCCTCAGCAACTTTCACAATCATGAAAGCTATTTCGACTTTCCTCACCTCCTCTGCACCTTTCGCAATCATGTCAGGTGTGTTTCCTCATATTATGAATCAGATTGTGTTTTTTTATTGTTGCTTTCTGTTATTTTGTTGTTAATGCTTGGTAAAAAATTTCTGCTGCATAGAGGAATTGTATTTTGTAAAAAAATGAGGTTTCAGTAGTGAAATGGAATGCTTGTACATATGACATGTGCTCAGTTTTTTTAATGTTAATATAAAAACGATTAAAGGGCAAATGAATGGCTTTAGCATTTTTCAGAAGGATTAGACAGTGTCTGCATGAATAAATAAATATACCTGCACTTTTCACAAACATGTCAGCTGTGTTTTCTAAGATTAGGGAGCAGATTAAACTTTTTTATTCTTTCTTTGTGTCATATTTCTTGATAATACTTGGTTAAGAAATGTAACTACATAGAGGAATTGTATTTTGTAAAAAAAATGAGGTTTCAGTAGTGCAATGAAATGCTTCTATATGTGACCTGTGCTCTGTTTTTTAAATATTTATTAAAAATCGATTTAGGGCACATGAATTGGACCCCTGGACAGACCTCACCTCATGTACACCCCTGGACAGGCCTCACCTCATCTGCACCCTGTTACCTTCAATTATACCCAATACATTTAGGCTTGTTTAAAAAACGATTTAGGGTTGCAGATGAGGTAAGGATTGTCCAGGGGTAGAGAGGAGGTGAGGCCTGTGTTCAAGAGTGTACTGGGAGAGATGCGTGTCCTGGGGAGCAGAGGTGGTGAGGCCTGTGTCTAAGAGTGCAGTGGGCTGGACTTCATGAAGCCTCTCCCCCACTGCACTCTTAAACACAGGCCTCACCTCCTTTGCACCACTGGACAGGCCTCTCTCCCACTACACTCTTGAACACAGGCCTCACCTCCTCGGCACCCCTGGACAATCCTCACCTCATCTGCAACCCTGAACAGACCTCACCTCATCTGCACCCCTAGACAGGCCTCAGCTCATCTACACCCTTGGACACGCCTCACCTCATCTGCACCCTGTTACCATAAATTATACCCAATACATTGAGGCTTGTCCAGGGGGCACAGAGGAGGTGAGTCTTGTCCAAGGGTCAGAGGAGGTGAGTCCTCTCCACTGCACTCATGGACACAGGCCTCACCTCCTTTGCACCCCTGGACATGCCTCACCTCATCTGCACAATCTACTTCCTAATCTGAGGAAACACAGGTGACATGATTGTAAAAGGTTCAAATATATTTATTTAATCTTGCAGACACTATTTATTCCTTCTCAAAAATGTAAAAGCCATTCATTTGCTCCAAAATTCGTGTTTCCAATAACATTTACGAAACAGAGCGCAGGTCATATGTACATGCATTCCATTTCACTACTGAAACCTCACTATTTTTCAAAATACAATTCTTCTATCTAGGAAATGTTGATACCAAACATTATCATTAAACTTAACAAAAAGCAAGAAGAAAAAAAGCTCAATCTGCTCCCTAATCTAGAGTAACACAAGTGACATGATTGTGAAAACTGCAAATCTATTTATTTAATCATGCACACACTGTTTATTCCTAGTCAAAAATGTAAAAGCTATTCATTTGCCCAAAAATCGTTTTTCAAATAAGATTTAAGAAACAGAGCGCAGGTCGTATGTACAAGCATTCCATTTCACTACTGCAACCTCACTATTTTACAAAATACATTTCCTCTCTCTTGCAAACATTGATACCAAACATTATCAAGAAACATGACACAAACCAGCAAGAAAGAAGCTCAATCTGCTTCCTAATCTGAGGTAACACAGGTAACATGATTGTGAAAGGTTCAAATATATTTATTTAATCATGCAGACACTATTTATTCCTTCTCAAAAATGTAAAAGCCATTCATTTGCCCCAAAATCGTTTTTTAAATAACATTTTAGAAACAGAGCGCAGGTCTCATGTACAAGCATTCAATTTCACTACTGAAACCTCACTATTTCAAAAAATACAAATCCTCTATCTTTTTATCTTATCAAAAAACATGACAGAAACCAACAAGAAAGAAGCTCAATGTGCTTCCTAATCTGAGGTAACACAGGTGACATGATCGTGAAAGGTTCAAATATATTATTTAATCATGCAGACACTATTTATTCCTTCTCAAAAATGTAAAAGCCATTCATTTGCCCCAAAATCGTTTTTTAAATAACATTTTAGAAGCAGACCGCAGGTCCTATGTACAAGGATTTAATTTCACTACTGAAACCTTACTATTTCACAAAATACAATTCCTCTATCTTGCAAATGTTGATAACAAGCATTATCAAAAAACATGACACAAACCAACAAGAAAGAAGCTCAATCTGCTTCCTAATCTGATGTAACACAGGTGACATCATTGTGAAAGCTTCAAATATATTTATTTAATCATGCAGACACTATTTATTCCTTCTCAAAAATGGAAACTCTATTTATTTTCCCCAAAATCGTTTTTTAAATAACATTTTAGAAGCAGACCGCAGGTCCTATGTACAAGGATTCAATTTCACTACTGAAACCTTACTATTTCACAAAATACAATTCCTCTATCTTGCAAATGTTGATACCAAGCATTATCAAAAAACATGACACAAACCAACAAGAAAGAAGCTCAATGTGCTTCCTAATCTGAGATAACACAGGTGACATCATTGTGAAAGGTTCAAATATATTTCTTTAATCATGTAGACACCATTCCTTCTCAAAAATGGAAACTCTATTTATTTTCCCCAAAATCGTTTTTCACATCACATTTAAGAAACACAGCACAGGTCCTATGTACAAGCATTCCATGTCACTACTGAAACTTCACAATTTTACAAAATACCTTTCCTCTATGCAGCAAAAACTTTTTACCAAGCATTATCAAAAAACATGACACAAAGCAACATTAAAAAACCACATTTTGCTTCCAAATCTTCTCCATAGAGTATACAAGTCTCTATCTATATATATCATTACTCACCTTTACAAATGCTTTGGGAGATTGAGAACAGTGTCAGACACACACACCAATATTTCTTTAGCAGAGCAAAAGGTATGCACTCCAGGCACTGCAACCATGAATGGCACAGAAAACCTCTAATTGTACACACATATGCCTCATGTTAACCAATTAAAACTCTTCCCTCTCTATTTTCAAACCAACACCCTTCACCCCCTCAGCCCTTTCTACCTGTTACCATAGCAACTCCCTCCTCACTGAGCTCTCAGGGTAAAACGTTTATTCTACAATGTTGCAAATGAACTCAGCAAGGATGTTTGACCTCTCAATACACCATTTTATCCGGTGCAATGTTTCTTTAAATGACTTTTTCTTAACCATTCAAATTACTTCTCTCACAGAACAGAACCATGCACCCTAACTTTCAGTTTTCAACTATCTGAATCCACCAATCATTGCTTGTGATTCAAGAGCACTGAAATTCCTCATTTTTTTTGTTGCAAACTCCTACTGTTCCAACTGCCATTTCATTCCCACACTTCATCTGACTGCACCAGAACCTCCTCTCACCATGTATTCTGTCTGGATTATTGGACATAGCTACATCCACTGGGCTCAAAGGTATGCAGCTATCAGAAATTTTCACAACCTTGATTTACCAAATGTAGACATCAAGTGGATTGGCCAAAGAGGATTGAGATGTCATCAATTGATACCATTGGTGAAAACCTTTTACCATCTGCCACACCCTGACCTCATAATTTTGCACTGTGGTGGAAATGACCTAGGCACTTTGATTGGGGTAGGTCTGGACATGCTTTTAAAGGACACCTTTGGGCAATTGATGACACTTTTTCCACAAACTGCCTTGGTATATTCCAATATGTGCCAAAGACAGAAATGGAAGTGGTCCAACCAATTTTGTCCACAATTTGAGAAAGCACGGAAACATGTGAATAAATCTGTTTCTGCTTACATGAGAGACTATGGAATGGGTTCAATATACAACAATAACTTGCGTTACAACATGCAAGTTATCTACAGAGGAGATGGTGTGCACTTCTCAGATGAGGGGAATAGAATATTCCTCCTCAATTTAAGACTGTGCATTGGAACCTACTTGTAGGTACCTATATCAGCCAAAGAACCCAAAAGCTCTTTTCAGGGCTACCCTACCTCTCATCACTCAAAATGATTACTTTACTCTAATAACTTTTTTCACTGTTTTTCACCAAAGTACGCTCCCCGGTACGCTTCCGGGTGCACTCCCCGGTACACTTCCCGGTGCGCGTACCGGGCGCTTCCCCCGTGAAAATTAAAAAAAAAAAAAACTTTTTTGGGCCTATATGGGCCTCCTAAGCCCCCTTCAGAAAACCTAGGGGTCAGGGGGTGTCTACCGTGCCCCCTTATACCCATTCCCAACATTGTTTATCCTCCATCTTGTGTCTCAATTCTACAGAAACACAAGATGGAGGACTCTCGTTGCGCTGCCAGTGCGCGTACCGGGTCGCACACCGTTAAGCGCCCCAAAAATCTTTGTAAGTCAATTTACTTAAAAACCACTGGGGAAACTTTCAGCAAATAAAGAATAGCTCCTACTACATAACAGTCCCTACCATTTTCCCAAATTTGGTGGAATTCCATTGAGCCATTTGGGCTGTAGCCCTGTCTAAATATCCTGAGGTAAATTACATGACAAAAACACATATAAAGTGTTAGGATTTACAACCAATTAAAATGTTACTTTCATTTTCTACTTTTATGTGCTGACATTTGATTGGTTATGTACATGAATATATATGAAAAATGAGAGGGAAACACGGCCATTTTGACTAGAACTACCTCAGGTACATTTATACAGGATATTCTCAGAAAACTTCAACAGCTTTCTGTAAGGTAAGTTGTTAATTTGTACGGGGAACTATGTTGTGCACTTTAAGTTAATTTGGAAAAACGTTTTCTGATACTTATTTACTGTCCCTCTGTTATAGTTATAGATTGAGATAGGCTTCTCTGTTATAGTTATGGATGGAGTTAAGCTTCTCTGATATAATTATGAATTTACTTAGGCTTCATCACATGCACTTTTTTATATTTCTACTTCCTGCCTGAAACCATACACTGCCCAAAGATAACTTCACTGTTAAAAACTCAGAAGTACCTGTCTGAACTTAAACCCAACAGTGCCCTAACTCTACTGATATAGTTATTTTGTATGCAATTTACAGCGAGAAAATGGAAGGAAAACAAGACAAAATTAATATTTCTTTCGAAATTGTTGTTCAGAACAATCCTGAGGAAGATATTGATGACTTGGACTTTATAGATCAATCTCTGGACCAAGAATTACTTGACTGTGTTGAAGCAATAGAATCATGGAATCAAAATGAGGAGATTCCAGATGATCTAATGTTGGAAGTTCTTTTAAATTTTGAAAAATCAGAACAATAAATGTATATTTAATAATTAAAAATTGTTCGAGACATTATTCATTTTTATATGTAATTCATGAAATAGTACCAAACTGATTATAATATAAAGTGAGACTTATAGTATACTGTGCAACTAGTCATTTTGCTCATAGTTACTTCCTTTCTCCCACTATATTATCTCCAATGTGAATTTGACATCTCTTTTTCATCTCCTGCCTCCATGTTGTTTCTGCTTTCCTGACAGACTATGGTATAGATTCCATATACCACAATAACTTCTGTAACAACATGCAAATTATCTACAGAGGAGACGGTGTACATTGAATTTAAGACTCTGCATTGGTACCTACATGTTGGTACCTAAATCACCCAAACAACACAACAACTCTATGCAGAGCTACCCTACCTCTAAGCACTTTAAATTATTATTTTACTGTTTCACTGGGTTTTCCCCGTGGTACGCTCCCCGGTACGCTCCCCGGTGCGCGTACCGGGCGCTCCCCCCGTGAAAATCGATGGGCCCCCACATCAAACCTAGGGGGTAAGGGAGGGTCTACCCTGCCCCCTTTTAGTCATTTCCCCCTTTGTTTTTGCCACCTCTTGTGTCTCGATCCTACCGAGACACAAGATGGCGGCCGCTCCGGACTGTTTGAAATGTTGACAGACACCCGAGAGCCAATCAGATTTCCGATCACGAACTCGCGTTACGCGCTGGTACGCGCCCCGGTGCACGTACCGGGGCGCGCTTATAGATATATATATTTTTTTGAACCTAAATTACTCAAAATCACTGGAGCACATATCTTGAGACATAGCAAAGGCACATCGGGCTACCAGTCCCTACAATTTTGCCAAGTTTGGTGGAAATCCATTCAGCCGTTCGGGCTAAAAGTGAGTCCAACCGCCCTATGGAAATTAACATGGGGAAAACACGTTTTGGGACCCCCAAATATCTCGGCCCCTGCTTGTCGAATCCCCCCCAAACTTTCAGGGAAGGAGCACAGCGGAGCGGTCCATCTTCTTTGAGAAATTCGCGAAGATTCGTCCACCGGCGCCAACGTTATTCCCAATAGAATGTTGCGGATTTCCTATGGAAAACAATCCTAACTATAACTCCCTACTGGCGACCGCCAGTAGGTAATATATATATATATATACACACAATTGGATTTATCCATTCGGTGGAATTCTCTTATTATACATTTGTTTGTTTATTCAAAACATTGAAATGTGACTTGCATTTAACTTTAAAGCACTAGCTTTTACAAGCCATTGCACTACTAAGTCTTTCCTCCACTTCATTTGTAGTTTTTACCATTATTGTAGTTTGATTTGGGTTGTGGTCCTATGTCAGTTTCCACTATTCCCTTGGTGCACTTTAAAATGGTGACTGTGTGTTTATGTGGCTGGCTAACGAAGAAGAAGACCGCCTGGTCGAAACGCGTCACCAATAAACAATTTATGAACACGGACCCTGGAGTGCGAGTCTTTTGTGTTTCCTGGAACTTATTGTGTGGGGAACCCTTTCTAACATATATATATATATATGTATATATATATATATATATGTTTCCAAAAATACTGCTTACGCGATCCTCAGCCTCGCAGCGCTGATGCCGTAGATGGTAGCAGTCACCATGCTGTGTACATTCCACTGTTTACGTTCACCTCCGTGATTCGGTTTCCAGGAAAAAACAATGGCACACCAGGTAAGTCCAGCACAAAAAAGTTTTATTGTGCACTAAAGAACCAAAGACGACGCGTTTCGGCGTATAGCCTGTATATCACACTAAGAGTTGATATATCATCAAGCAATGATTGAATAACCGGGTGCATCTGGATTTATGATGTTTCATGTGTTTATCTAGCATTGGTCTTGCACATTGTTGAAACTGTTTTAGGAAAATGTAAATTATTTTTATTACAGTTTTATACTCTTATTGCTGTTCAATTTTAAATCTCTATTTTACATTAGTATTTATTGAGTTTTATCTATTTATTTTAAGCTAGAGATTGCGTAAGTTGCACAGTCCCTGTTTCTAACTGTAATAGGAACCCTGCATGTACGAGCATAGCGAGGGGGGAAGCACTTCTGATTGCAGTTATCAATGAACCCTATATACAGTGAGGCGGACCGCCATGACGCAGCCTCGGACATTTTTAAGACGAGACCTGGCTCTCGTCCAACAGTACAAACAGGGACTCAGAACCAGCCCCAACAAGGTCTTAAAGCCAAATACCAATAACTAGAACGGCTTTATGAACGTGAAATAAGAAAATGGTGGGAGGCAACATCGCTTGAGAACTATATTGATGTAGACAGGGTTCCTCGTGGACTTAGAATTTATACAATACCAGCGTATGAGAGCCTTAATCCAAAACTTTTAGATGAGTGGGCCGAATATACTGCAAACTCTTCTAAGGGCATGCTAGTTCTTCTAGTTAAATACGCTTGGATTGACAGACAAGAGACTTTGGATAATATCAGTGAATTTGAATCTAAAATTGCTGAAGAAGGAGAAAAGGAAGAGCATGATGCATTGAGAGCTTTAATGAAGCAAAGACTGGAGATATATGAGGGCAAAATCAAACAAAGAAAACAACAAAAGTTTGTAAGGGATGCACAAGACTACAAGCAGGGCAGAATTCTAACATTTGCTAGTAAGTACGACGCCCCTAGGAGAGATCTGAGAAAAAACAGATCACTACAACAACAACAGTCTGCCGTCCCCGAAACTTCAGAATCAGAGGTCTCAGGGGCTGAACATTCGGACAATGAAACCAGAGGAGCGGCTAGTGTGAGTACACCGACACTTCCCCATTTTCATGAGGAATTCAACCTAATCAGGCAATCGTGGTTGAGGGGGGAAAGAGAAGACCGCCCGAAACAGCCGCAGGCGCACCAGGAGAAGTGGGGGGCACGCGCCCAAAAAGAGGCGCAGGCAAACTGAAGAAGAAAACAACTCAACACAAGTGATGCCCAGTGCCCTTGAGACCAACACCGAAAACATAACCATCATTAACCTGACTCCTAAAATGTTGACACCCTCAGAAACATCCATTTTGCAACTTGGGCTACCCTTTTGTCCCACAAGTAACTTTGAATTTGTACAGACACCCATTGATGTCTTCAAACTGGTGCGTAAAATGAAACTTTACAAATTCTTTAAATTGAAAGGCATCAACTCACCTGGTATTCCTCAACCATCAGGACCCAACCCTATCAATCAAAAGGAGTTGGAGCTTCTTGCCATTCTGGAAGATTTGAATACGGAAGGTGCAACAGCCAGCCAAAAGGAACCGGATATGGCTAACTCTGGAACAGCCTCTAGTAACATCCAGATAAGAGAGGCAAGCCCTTTTAAACCAGTCTCGAAGTTTGTCCCACCATCTACCACGGACGCCATTGACGTTTTTCATGATAAGGTCATGTTAGACCTGCGGAACTTGAGAGAGAATCCAGCAGAGGATCATAGACCCATGTGGAACCTGACATTTCAACAAAGGAAAGCGATAAAGGATTTGGAAGCAGATAAGAGCATTGTAATAAAACCCTCCGACAAGGGCGGCAATGTAGTCTTACAAACTCGTAAAAACTATTGCTTTGAAGCACTTCTTCAACTTAGCAATCGTGACAACTACACACCTATTGCTATGAAAGAGTACCTGGAAAGTATCACTCAATATGAAACACTGATACACAAATGGCGCACAAGAGGTATTCTGTCAGTGGAAGAACTCAAATTTCTGTCAGTTTCCAACCCCAGGATACCCACCTTTTATCATCTGCCAAAGGTGCACAAAGACCGGGAAAAACCGCCAGGCCGTCCGATAATTTCATCAATCGGAGGCCTTTTGGAGAATATGTCGAAATTCATAGACTTCTACCTCTTTCCTTTTGTGGAGGAAATGTCGTCTTACACGAGAGATACTAAGGATTTCCTCCGATATGTTGAAGGGAGCCCATGGGAATCAGACTACCTGATGGTGACCTTAGATATAGCCAGTCTGTATACTAGCATTGCACATGAACAAGGCTTAGATGTAATTAATCAGGTGTTGCAACAAAGACCAGCAGAATATAGAGAGCATAGTGAAATGCTCATTGACTTTCTTCGTTTCTGCCTGTTTAACAAAATTTTTATTTTTCAGGACCAGATCTACCGACAAAAACGGGGGACGGCGATGGAAGCCTGCTTCGCCCCCAGCTATGCGAATCTTTTCGTCGGCTGGTGGGAGAAGCGGGCGGTATGGTTGGACTCCTGTGACCATTGGGTCAACAAGACCATAATCTGGAGGCGATACATTGATGACCTCTTTCTTGTTTGGCAAGGGAGTAGAGAGTCAGTTGAAGATTACATCAAATATCTTAACAGCAACAACCTAAATTTGAAATTCTCAGGTGAAAACAGCAACACTGAGGTGAATTACTTAGATGTAAGAGTATTCATAACAGATGGCAAGTTACAGACAGCTCTTTTTAGGAAGCCCACAACGGGCAACTCAGTGCTTCATGCGCTCAGCAGTCACCCCACAAGACTTAAGAACAGTATCCCCTATGGGGAACTTTTGCGTATTAAATGCAACAGCTCCCGTCCTGAAGACTATAATGAAGCGGGGCTGGCCAGCCTCAATAGATTCAGGGAACGAGGCTACGAAGGTAGGGTACTGAGCGAAGAATGGAAGAAAGCCCAGGTCAAGAGTAGAACTGACTTGATCAAAGAGATTCCTAAGGTAGATAAAAATACAGGTACCAGCAATTTGAGGCTCATTACGAACTTTTCCAATGCAGCAAAGAGCCTCAAGAAGATCATGTACTCCAATTGGAGTATTTTGAAGTCTGACCCTGTTATTGGACGCGACATTCCTGCCCAACCATCTATAACATTCCATAGGACAAAGTCACTCAAAGATCATCTGGTACAGAGCCAATTGCCCCTGCTGCCAGAGGCATACATGTATAGGTGGTTTCTATCCTTGCAATAAATGCAAGGCATGTGCGGATAGCAAGAAAGTTGTCAGCTATTCCGTACCAGAAAAGCACGACCCAGTTTCCATCAAGAAATTTATGAATTGTCTGACACCATTTGTGGTCTACTGTCTTACTTGCCCGTGCGGACTTAAATATGTAGGGAGCACAATACACCCTGCCAAAATCCGCATTCTAGAACACCAAAGGGCAATACAAAACAACGACAGCAATTATCCAGTAGCTCGTCATTTTTTAACTCACCACAACAGTGACCGCAAACTCTTGAATTATTTTTGCCTTGATCATGTAGCTTGAGATCCCAGAGGGGGAGATAGATCCAAATGCTTAAGGAGACTAGAGTCCCGATATATCATTGATCTAGCAACTAAAACACCCTTGGGACTTAACATGGGGGAGGAACTGAAAGTACACCTGTAAATACTGTATATAATATTTGTCTTTATTCACTTTTTTTGCTGCACTATGGGATCACAGGCTAGAATCGATGAAATAGGGTCTAATGATTAAGGGTGCTTTTTCTTTGTTTAACTGCAGTAATCCCTTTCTAATGGATTTAGCACAGCTTGATTTGTGGATAAGAACATCTGTGCGGTTAACTTGATTTTGAATGAAATTCTCCATCATTGCACCAGTTCAGTATGTGCCCATTTGAGGGCTAAATTTAATTGCATGCCCTTATATAATTTTGCTAATAAGCTGCTTGCACTATCTGAAATGTGAATACTTTATTTGGTGTTTATTTTTGTTTCGTTGTTTCGACATTTGTGTTGCCTGACCCGAAAATGGTGTTTGCATGAGACAGATCCCACGAGACCTTGTGCAGCAATAGTCATTGTATTTGTGTTTATATACTGCAGCTTCATGGCGGCTGCCTGATACTGACGAAGGCGTACCGCCGAAACGCGTCTTATCTTCTGATCTTCTGTGCAAATAAATCCGACTTGGATTTAAACCCCCCTGCGAGTGCGAGTCAATTTCTTCTGGGTATTTGGCATATATATATATATATATATATATATAAATTCACTGAAAAAACCATAGGTTAGAGACCATATATAGTTAGCTGGACATTTTATTGACATAAAACCAATGAAATTCCATATATAGTTAGTTGCACTAACTATATATCGCGCACCCGCAATCCACTGCTGATGATGTCACATATTACATCATTCATGACATGGTCAGTGACATCACTGATGACATCACTGATGACATCTCAAATGACATCACTGATGACATCACTGATGACATCTCAAATGACGCTACCCGGTACGCGAACCGGACACTCCAAAAACACAAGATGGCGGACTCCCGTTACGCTGCCGGTTAGCTGCCCGATTCGCGTACCGGGACGCGCCTCTACGGCGAAAAATCGCAAAATGTTTTTATTTTTTTTTTGCCCCGCGGGGCACTTTAATATCCCCCTCATCAATCCTAGGGGGTCAGGAGGGGTCTACCTTGCCCCCTTTCCTTCATTCCCACCTTCGTCTTTCACCACATCTTGTCTCTCGATCCTACCGAGAGACAAGATGGCGGCCGCTCCGGACTGTTTAGAATGTTGACAGACACCGGAGAGCCAATCAGCTTCGCTTCGCGAAGTTCCGTTACGCGTCAGGTACGCGAACCGGGGCGCTGCCCGGAGCGCGCTTACAGATATATATATTTTTTTGAACGTTAATTTCTCAAAATCCACTGGAACACATATATTGAGACCTAGCAAAGGCACATCGGGCTACCAGTCCCTAACCTTAATTAGACAAAATCCACACGTGCACATATCTTGAGGCCTTGCAAAGGCACATCAAACAAACAGTCCCTACAATTTTTCAAAGTTTTCTTGATAATCTATTCCATTATTTTTTTTTTTTACTGTTTCTCTTGTTACGCTTACCGGGACGCTACCCGGTACGCGAACCGGACGCTCCAAAAACTCAAGATGGCGGACTCCCGTTACGCTGCCAGTTAGCTGCCCGGTTCGCGTACCGGGACGCGCCTCTATGGCGAAAAATCGCAAAAAAATGTTTTTCCCCCGCGGGGCACTTTAATATCCCCCTCATCAATCCTAGGGGGTCAGGAGGGGTCTACCTTGCCCCCTTGCCTTCATTCCCCCCTTCGTTTTTCACCACATCTTGTCTCTCGATCCTACTGAGAGACAAGATGGCGGCCGCTCCGGACTGTTTAGAATGTTGACAGACACCAGAGAGCCAATCAGCTTCACTTCGCGAAGTTCCGTTACGCGTCAGGTACGCGAACCGGGGCGCTGCCCGGAGCGCGCTTACAGATATATATATTTTTTTGAACGTTAATTTCTCAACTGGAACACATATATTGAGACCTAGCAAAGGCACATCGGGCTACCAGTCCCTACAATTTTGCCAAGTTTCGTGGAAATCCATTCAGCCGTTCGAGCTAAAAGTGAGGCCAACCGCCCTATGGAAAATTGCATGGGAAAAACGCGTTTTGGGACCCCCCTTTTTTCTCGGCCCCCCCTTGACGAAACCCCCCCAAATTGTCAGGGGCTGCTCAGAAACAAAATGTTCCATTTTCCTGAAAATTTCAGCCAATTCCGTCCTCAAACGCCAAAGTTATTCGACATAGAATTTTCAAAAATCCCATAGAGAAAAAATCCTAACTATATATACCTACTGGCTATCGCCAGTAGGTGATATATACATATATATATATATATATATATATATATATATATATATATATATATATATATATATATATATATATATATATATATATATATATATTACCTACTGGCGGTCGCCAGTAGGTATATATAGTTAGGATTTTTTCCCTATGGGATTTTTGAAAATTCTATGTCTAATAACTTTGGCGTTTGTGGACGGAATTGGCTGAAATTTTCAGGAAAATGGAACATTTTGTTTCTGAGCAGCCCCTGAAAATTTGGGGGGGGTTCGTCCAGGGGGGGCCGAGAAAAAAGGGGGGTCCCAAAACGTGTTTTTAACATTGAGTTTTCCATAGGGCGGTTAGCCTCACTTTTAGCCCGAACGGCTGAATGGATTTGCACGAAACTTGGCAAAATTGTAGGGACTGGTAGCCCGATGTGCCTTTTGTAGGTCTCAATATATGTGCTCCAGTGGATTTTGAGAAATTAACGTTTAAAAAAAGATATATATCTGTAAGCGCGGACCAGGCAGCGCCCCGGTTCCCGGACCTTAAGCGTATCGGAACTTCGCGTAGCGAAGCTGATTGGCTTTCCGGTGTCTGTCAACATTCTAAACAGTCCGGAGCGGCCGCCATCTTGTCTCTCGGTAGGATCGAGAGACAAGAGGAGGCCAAAACAAAGGGGGAAATAACTATAAGGGGGCATAGTAGATCCTCGCTGACCCCCTAGGTTTAATGTGGAGGTTTTAAAGGGGCCCCGCGAAGCAAAAAAAAAAAATTTTTTTTTTTTTTTTTTCGTGGTTAGCGCCCGGTACGCGAACCGGGAAGCGTTCTGGGGAGCGTACCACAATGAGAAATAAATGATAGACTTTTCAAATGCTGTATGTTAATTGATTGTTGGTTTTGTTGATTATTTTTTATTTTTTTTAATTTTTTAAGCTTTTTTTATTGTGTTTCATAATTTATTAAACTTTCTAACATTTCATTGTCAGAAATTTCATAATAATCATGGAATATAGATTGTAGTCTCTGAGGTTGTAAAATGTCCTCATTTGCAAGGAGGTTATCTACTGCTTGTACACATTGCAGTAGTTCTTGGTCCCAAGTTTCATCCATAAATTCAATCTCATTTGGATCAATGATTTCTGTGTTGGACTCTGGAAGGACAATTTCAAATGAAATGTTTTGTTCACTTTCCATTTTCCCTGAAATTTGCATAAAAAAATATATATTAGTAGAGGTAGGGCACTGTTGGGATTAATTTTAGATAGGTAGTTTTTAACAGAGAATTTATCTTTGGGCAGTGTATAGTATCAGAGTGGAAGTAGGAATATAAAAAAGTGTATCTAAATTTATAAGTACTACAGAGGGATAGTATATAACTAACAGAAAAAGTTTGCCATATTAACTTAAAGTGCACAATATACTTCAGTTTTAAAAATAACAACTTACCTTTAAAAAGAAGTTGAAGTTATTAATGAAAATCCTATTGAAATGTACACCAGGAAGTAGTAGTCAAAATGGCTGTGTTTCCTTCTCTTCCTTTATATATATTCGGGTACATAACCAATCAAATGTCAGGTAAAAAAAGTAGAAAATGAAAGTAACATTTTAATTGGTTGTCAATTCCAACATTTCAGATGTGTTTTGTGAAGTAATTTACCTCACGGTATTTAGAGAGGTCTACAGGCTAAATGGCTAAATGGAATTCCAATCAAATTTGTGAAAATGGTAGGGATTGGTATGTAGTATGAGCTAATCTATATTTGGTGAAATTGTCTCAAGTGGCTTTTCTGTGAACTACTTTCCCACCTTTTTTGATGGTGCGCTTCCCAGGGAGCAACCCGGTACGCGAACCGTTGAGCGCCCCGGTTCGCGTACCTTAAGCGTTCCGGGAGTCCACCATTTTGTGTTTCGGTCGAATTAAGATACAAGATGGAGGGCAAATAATGTTCAGAATGGGTAGAAGGGGGCACGGTAGACTTATCTTGACCCCCTAGGTTTTCTGAGGGTGGCTGAGGAGGTTTATATGTGCGAAAAAAAAACATTTTTTTTAAAAATTTCGCGAGGTTAGCTCCCGGTTCGCGTACCGGGTAGCGCCCCCGGGAGCGTACTTTGTTGAAAATTAGTGAAAAATGTTAGAGTTAAATAATAATTGTGAGTGATCAGATGTAGGGTAGCTCTGAGAAGAGCTTTTGGGTTTATGGTACATTTAGGTACTTATAAGTAGGTACCAATGCACATTTTTAAATTCAGAGTGAAAATTCTGTTGCCCTCATCTGAGAAGTGAACTCCATCTCCTCTGTAGATATCTTGCATGTAGTAACGCAAGTTATTGTTGTACAGGGAGCCCATTCCATGGTCTCTCATGTAAGCTGAAACAGATTTGTTTACATGCTTCCTCGACTTCTCAATTTGTGGACAAAATTGGTTTGACCACCTCCATTTCTGTCTTTGGCATATATTTGAATATACCAAGGCAGTCTGAGGAAAAAGTGCCATTAATTGCTCAAAGGTGTCCTTTAAAAGCATTTCCAGACCTACACCAGTCAAAGTGCCCAAGTCATTACCTCCACAGTGCACAATTAACAGGTCAGGTTTTGGCAAATGCATAAAGGTTTTCACCAATGGTATCAATTGGTGACATTTTAATCCTCTGTGGCCAAACCACTTAATTTCCACATCTTGTAAATTGAGGTTAGGTAAATTCCTGCTTTCAACGTACCTTTGAGCCCAGTGAATATAACTATGACCAACAATCCAGACAGAAAACATGGTGAGAGAAGGTTCTCCTGCAGTCAGATGAAGTGTGGCAATGAAATGGCAGTTGAAAAAATGAGAGTTTGAAATGAAAAAAACTGTGGAGTTTCTGTGTTTATGAAGCAGTAACAGTGATTGGTGGATTTTGATTGATGAAAACAGAAAGTTAGGGTGTACAGATGTGTTGTTTGAAAGATGTATTTTGAGTGGTCAATAAAAAATCATTAAATGAAAGAAAGCACTGGATATGCAGGTGCACTGAGAGTTCAGAGTTCAATTGCAACATTGTTGTGTGAACTTGCAAACACCAGAGTTTCTCCAAGAGGTGGTTGCTATGGAAAATAGGCAGAAAGGGCAGAGGGGGAAGGGTTTTCATTTGAAAAAAAATGAGGGAAGAGTTTTGATTGGGTGACATGAGAAATATGTGTGAAGAATTACAGCATTTCTGTGCTTTTGATAGCTGCAGACTCTGGAGTGCATACCTTTTGCTCTGCTGAAGACAAATTGGTGTGTTTCTGAGACTGTTTTCAAACTCAAAGTATTTGCTAAGGTGAGAAAATATTTCTTTACTTTAGATAGAGAATAGTGTGCTTTAATGAGAAAATTATGATTTATGTGGCGCAAATTGCTTGTAAATATGCTCTCACATATGCATGGAACATTTTGATTTTGAATGTTTGTGCTACATAGCCATGTTAAAAGTGACGCAACCATGCTGGAAAGCCAATCAAAAAATGATTTCATGTGTTTTAATGACATTTTAAGTCATTTTCTGATGTGCAGTGTTTAGAAATTATGATTTGAAAATCGTTTTTGTGGAAAAGGAATTGTTTTTAAATTCATGACAGGGATATAATGGTGTATGGTTCTTTATAAGGCAATTGACTGTCCCTGATGTTATTTTTCTCATTTTAGTGTAAGACCTTTCTCTGTGGCGCAAATTGCTTGTAAATATGCTCTCACATGTGCATGGAAAATTTAGATTTTGAATGTTTGTGTTAAATAGCCATGTTAATAGTGACTAAACCATGCTGGGAAGGCAATCAAAAAACGCTTTCATGTGTTTTAATGACATTTTAAGTCATTTTCCCATGTGCAGTGTTTAGAAATTATGATTTTAAAATCGTTTTTGGGGAAAAGGAATTGTTTATAAAATCATGACAAGGACATAATGGTGTATGGTTCTTTATAAGGCAATTGACTGTTCCTGATGTTATTTTTCTCATTTTAGTGTAAGACCTTTCTCTGTGGCGCAAATTGCTTGTAAATATGCTCTTACATGTGCATGAAAATTTAAATTTTGAATGTTTGTGTTACATAGCCATGATAAAAGTGACCCAACCATGCAGGAAAGCCAATCAAAAAACGCTTTCATGTGTTTCAATGACATTTTAAGTCATTTTCTCATGTGCAGTGTTTTGAAATTATGATTTGAAAATCGTTTTTGGGAAAAAGGAATTGTTTTTAAATTCATGAGAAGGACATAATGGTGTATGGTTCTTTATAAGGCAATTGACTGTCCCTGATGTTATTTTTCCCATTTTAATGTAAGACCTTTCTTTGTGGCGCAAATTGCTTGTAAATATGCTCCCACCTGTGCATGGAAAATTTTGATTTTGAATGTTTGTGTTACATAGCCATGTTAAAAGTGACCCTACCATGCAGGAAAGCCAATCAAAAAACGCTTTTATGTGTCTTAAGGACAATTTAAGTAATTTTCCCATGTGTAGTGTTTTGAAGTTATGATTTGAAAATCGTTGTTGAGGTAAAGGAATGTTGTTAAAATGTATGTGCGCCATATGCCCCCAAATTTCTTTTTCAGGGTTGCAGCAGGGTGTTCTTGAGACACCCCTGCACCTTTGGAATAAATTCCTAATTTGTGATGAGCAAATTGTTAATCGCAAATTGCACCTTCATTTATATGAGCCTCCTAGCCCATGGAAATGAATGGGTAATTTGCAATTAGCAATTTTCTCAAAGCAAATTTGGAATGGTAAAGAATCGCTATTTATTCCTTAAAATTCGCTTTTTTGGAAATGCAAAATAGCTATATGATACATATGGCGGTTGATGTCTAACAAGATAAGAAGCTTACGGATACATTTATGATGACTGGCGCAATGAAGTAGAAATCACTTACTTCATTGGTAGGCCTTTACAATAAATTATCTCTTCTGTATTCTTCATCAAGCGTAACTTTAATCTGCAATCCTGAGTAGGCCTCACCTTAAACAAACCTCTGGATAGGCCACATCTTATCGTCATCCTGAATTAATCATTTAAAATGCTAGGGACAGATTTATGATAGGTGTATGCCTCTTTTGCGCCACTTAGAAAACACTGTCCATGGGGAAATGACTTAAAATGTCCTTAAGACACATGAATGTGTTTTTTTAAAGCGTTTGCAATTTTTTTGTGTCACTTTCAACATGGCTATGTGTCTGAAACAGTCAAAATCTAAATTTGCAATGCACAGGTGGGAGCATATTTACAAGGAATGTGCTTCATGGGGAAAGGTCTTATAATGTAATATGGGAAAAATGACATTAGAGATACTGAAATGCCTTATAGAGAAGCATACACCATTATGTCCTTGTCATAAATTTGCAAACCATTACTTTTCCCCAAAAACGATTTTCAAATTATATTTTGAAAACACTGCACATGTGGAAATTACTTAAAATGTCAATAATTCAAAATTTGTGATTCCTTAAATGCAATGTATCGAAAAAAAAAATGTAAAAAATGATATTAAGGATTTGGAAACTACCACCAACTTCTAGTTTGTGGTAATTTGCGAATTCTTTTCAAAAAGCATTTTTTTCAACAAAAAAAAAGGTCCCATATGACGCCCATACATGCCATTAGGGCATGTAGGTGTGCCATGTGCTCCCAAATTTCTTTTTCAGGGGTGCAGCAGGGTGTTCCTAAGATACCCCTGCACCCTTGAAAAAAATCCTATTTTGTGATGAGCTAATTGCTAATCACAAATTGCAACATTAATTCCTATGAGCCTCCTAGCCCATGGAAATGAATGGGTAATTTGCAATTAGCAATTTGCTCATTGCAAATTAGGAATAGTAAAGAATTGCTATTTATTCCTTAAAATTTGCTATTTAGGAAATGCAAAATAGTTTGATGGTACATATGGTGGTTCATCTGTAACAAGATAAGAAGCTTAGGGATACATTTATGATGACTGGCGCAATAAAGTGCACATTACTTACTTCATTGGTAGTCCTTTATATGTATTATCTCCTCTGTATTCTTCATCAAGCGTAACTTTAATCTGCAATCCTGAGTAGGCCTCACCTTAAACAAACCTCTGGATAGGACACACTTTATTGTCATCCTGGATTAATCATTTAAAATGCTAGGGATAGATTTATGATAGGTGTATGCCTTTTTTCTGCCACTGTGCGTCACTTTTATGATGCAGCGGTGGTGCATAATATTTGCTATGAGGTGACAACATTAAAAATTGATGCATTTAGGCAGATATGTCATAGTGTAAAAAAAAAACGTACCACATAAAACCCAATCAGCAGTAATGCAAAAGATGCACCATGTCGCAAGACAGGCCTCACTTGGGGCCATATGTATCAAGCTAATTAGCATTTGCAAAGATCAAAATTCTATGAATTTCGGCCTTTGCGAATGTTAATTAGACAAATGGTATGTATCAAACAACTTTGATGCAAAATAAGGAGTAGCAAAATTTGCTATTCCTTATTTTGCGATTGCACTGAAGCATTTGTAAATTTTGTGACTACTTAAATGCAATGTATCAAACAAAAACTATGTAAAAAATGACATTAAGGATTTGGAAACTATTGTGGTAAATTAGTGGTAATTTGTGAATTCTTTTCAAAAAGCTTTTTTTCAAAAAAACAAAAGGTGCCATATGACGCCAACACATGCCCTTGTATGTGTGCCATATGCCCCTAAATTTGTTTTTCAAGGGTGCAGCAGGTGTTGTTGAGACACCCCTGCACCCTTGGAAAAATTCCTACTTTGTGATGAGCAAATTGCTAATCGCAAATTAAACCTTCATTCATATTAGCCTCCTAGGCCATGGAAATGAATGGGTAACTTGCAATTAGCAATTTGCTCATCGCAAATTAGGAATGGTAAAGAATCGCTATTTATTCCTTAAAATTCGCTATTTAGAAAATGTAAAATCTTTTGATGATACATATGGCAGTTCATCTGTAACAAGATAAGAAGCTTAGGGATAGATTTATGATGACTGGCGCATCACCAGGGATGTGACAGTCATCCTGCGCCACTGTTCCGCCACCCATGTTGTGCTGCATTTACAATGCGGCGCAGCATGGGGCAGCATGGGGCAAAAACGGCACAGATGCGTGACGCATCTGTGCCGTAAAGGTGGCGCATTGCTGGAGTTGTATTGCAAGTGCGATGCAGCTCCAGCAAGGCTCAGGGGTGCCCCATCTCTACAATGCTGCGTCAAGACCTATGCCAGCTTCAAGCAGGTGCAGGGTTTTGACGCAGCTTTCTCCTATCTGATTGTAAGTAGTGTGTTATGTTTTTGATCACTATTACTGATTTACTGTTTGATAATAATGTTTATTAATATTTTTTATTATATTTTTCCTCAGACTCAACTGCAGATCATTTCAAGATTACAATATGCCTACAATACTAAGACAGATAAAGGCTGCAAAACGTCAAAGACAGCAGGAGAAAAAAAAAACGCAGCAGTCCTCTAACAAAAAGATTTCTCAAGCCACGAAGAAAGCACCGGGTAAGAGCTCTAAATATTTCATAAGAAATATTTATAATAAAAAAAATATTACTACAGAAAATGTTTCAATCCATAACACGAGAAGTAAATCAAATGGAAAGAAAAGGACAAATGAAAATGTTACTGCTAGAGCAAGAGATAAATCTGTGCATGATAGTAGAAGGAAACAACAGTTTAGGGAGATTCGTAAACGAATGTTCCGTAACAGGATAATTGGCAATTTGTTAAAAAATATTAAGAAAGGTCAACAGAAACTAGTTTTTTATAAGAGAAAAAAAAAAGTTGAGAAAGTTATTGATCAGGCATTTGAAATTAAACGTAAGTTATTTATTTTGATAATCAATAGAATTAGGAAGCTAAACAAGGCAATTTTTGATTTCAAAAGAAATAGTAGATGGAAGAGAATAGTTAATCGTAGTAATTTTTGTGAAGTTTTTTCTGGAGAATGGATACATAGTTCAAGCTGTGAGGCATTTTTTAATGAAGAGAGTTATTTCCAGGATAATGATTTGGTGCATGCAGTTGACATCAGTGGTCGTGCTTATGAAGTGAAAGATGGTTGTCCAGTTGAAAAAGAAAAACTTGTGACAACAGAGGCAGAAGAGTTGTTAGGTAATGAGGTTTTAGGAAGACGTGCTAAGGGTCCTGTGTACACCTGGAAGTGTAGTAGTATTTGCAGTGTGCGACAGGATTCCATCAATTTGCTTTGTGATTTTGTACGGTCATTTAACAAAAAAAGTTTGAAGCAGAAAATGAGGTTGTTGCAAGAATTAGATCCTTGCAGAGTAAGAGAAGTGACAGGTTTGCATGGTCATTCACTGGCTTGTCTTTCCAGGAGAGTATGCCAGAGTGTTTTTCATCACTTCAGGATGCTAGCAGTGCATCATAACAAAGTGAGGAAGTTAGTTAGACTGTTGTATTATGCTAAGAGTCCAGCAATTATGCTGAAACAATTATGCGCTGCTCTTTTGCATGGTTCTGAAATAGATGTGAAGAATATATGTGAAGAAATTGAGTTTTGTTACTTTGGAAGTAAAGAGGAGAATGTTGAAATTGAGCAAGAAGTAGAGGGTCATTTGGAAGATAGTGTACATGTTTCCAGTACAGATAATTTCCAGAGGGAAATTGCGACGTTTGACATGAAATCAAGTGAGAGGCCTAATTTCACTTGTGTGTGTTGTAGACGCACTTATTATAAGAATCAGACTAAGTTAGTGGATTTATATGCAAAAAGTGAAAGGGAAAATAATAGTGAATGGAAGGATTTTGCAACATACTTGATGGTAGAAAATTGTTTTGATTTGGGATTGGATCAACGTGTGTGTACTTATTGTTGTAACAAATTAAAACAAAACCAGATGCCTGCTAGAGCAGTTCATAATAATCTGGAATTGGTTGAGATTCCTTCTGAATTGAAGGACTTAAATACTTATGAATCTATTTTGATTCAAAGTATTCATCCCTTTCAGGCTATTGTAAGAATGGAGCCAAAGACAGGGAAATTGCCTCCATCAGATTTACAGAGAGGATTAAAGGGAAGAGTTGTTTATTTGCCTCTAGATTTCAAGAAAAACATTAACACAATTGGAGTAGAAAAAGTGGAAGAGGAACCTCTGGTTATCTTAGTTAATGGGGTTCCGACAAAGAATAAGAAAATATGGCAAGATTTAGTAGATGTTAGGAAAGTTAAAAAGGCAACATTGTATTTGAAAAAAAATAATAAATACTATAAGAATGTATATGTTGCAGAAGAGGAAGTAAGTGAGGAAGAGGATAGCGATTTGTGTGCTGGTCAAATTGAGAAAGTAGAACCCTCTACTAGTGAGGAAATATATGAACATTATAGTGTTCATCCTTTGCATTCGAAGGAAGTCATGGGGAATGCTATTGAGTTGTTTCAAATGAAACAAGCCAAAGGGAGTCCCATTAGTGTTTGGGAGGAAAGTTTGGAAGCTCGGTGTTTCCCACAGCTTTTTCCAACAGGTCAGGGAGGAAGATATGATGAGCGACCTCATCAAATTCCTGCTTCTGAATACCGGACTTTGCGATTGTATGCAGGAGATGCTAGGTTTCGACAATGCATTCCCTATTTGTTTCATCTCCTGTTTGAAAGCGATCTGTCTGGACTGTCATATGCAGTGAACCACATCTTGAAAAGTGGTATACACATGCAAAACATCTCTGCAAGTGACTTTATGGATAAAGTGAATGTCCAAGATAGTATTTTGGATTCTCACCTGATTAATCTCATGGCGTGTCAGCGTGGTACTAATGAGTACTGGTACCGTCGTCATGGTGATTTAAAATGTATGCTGAGGAACTTAGGTACTCCCACATGGTTTCTCACTCTGAGCTGTGCCGAGTATGGCTGGGAAGACTTACTTGAATTTCTACGAGAGGCAAATGCTAACGTAGAAAACATCGAATTCAAGACACCCGGAGAACTGTGCTCTTTGGATCCAGTCAATGTATGTAGGTACTTCAATCATAGATTTGAAGCTATGATGTCTTTCATCATGAATAAGAAGAATCCACCTCTTGGAGAGGTGTTGGATTTCTTCTGGAGAAAGGAGTACCAAGCAAGAGGTGCTCCTCATATACATATGTTGCTGTGGATCAAGGATGCACCTAAATTTGGAACGGATCCAGAAGACTCAGTGATGAGTTTCATCCAACAGTATTCTACGTGTGCTGTTCCAAACGCAAAGGAGAAGAAAAGCCTAAGAGAAAAAGTTCTGCGTTTCCAAAGCCATCGATGTGGAAAGTACTGCCGACGTAAATTCCGAAACAAAGACAAGTTCTACACCAAATGTCGTTTCGGCTTTCCACGACCGGTGATTTCTAAAGGAAGAGTAAACAGTTTGATGTCTTCGCTGCGACACAATGTGATGAAGAAATCACCTAAAAACACATACAATTTGAAGAGGAACGAAGAGTCCAAGTACATCAACGACTACAACCCGGTGATTTTGTCCATGTGGAATGCTAACATGGATATACAGTTTGTGGCTGATAACTGTATGGCTGTGGCTCGGTATGTGACGTCTTACATCACCAAAAAAGAGAAGACAGAATTGAAGGATATGTGGGAGGACATTTCCCATGAAAAGAGCCTCAGCAAGAAGTTGTACAGTTTCAGTCTGAAGATGTTGTCGCATCGAGAAATCGGAGCGTACGAATGTTCTGACCGGTTGTCTTCAGCAAGTCTCTATGCCAAGTCCAGGAGTATCGTTTGGGCGAGTCTTGGTCTTGCTGCAACGCGTAATCGAGTTCTCAAACCTGTGCGGGAAATTGAGTATTTGGCGGAAAAGGAGCCAAACAGTACCGACATTTTGAAGACAAACATGTTGGATACATATTATCCAAATCGAAGCAGTCACCTAGAGAATGTTTGTCTGTATGAGGTTCTGCAAAATTACATGTTCAAGAGGAACATCAAAGAAGATACTGAGAAAGGAGTGTATGCTGTAATAGGAAGTGAGGGATGTCTGGTCAAGCAAAGAAAATGCCACTTGATAAACCATCGAAAATTGAGTGGCGAATCTCCTGAAAAAAAGGAGTTTTTCTATTTAGCACTTTTGCAACTTTTCAAGCCTTGGCGTGCAGAAGAGGAACTGCTTGGAGATTTCCTCTGTTACGAAGACTCTTTCAATGCCGCCAAGGAGACCATAGAATGTCCTGCTTTTCCCAAATATGTAGAAATGTTGAATGCGGAAATTGAGCAGGAAGCAACGATTGCAGCCGAGATTGCCAGAGACAGTTCTCAGGACAGTCAGAGTTCTGCTTCATTGAGTCAGGATCCACTAGGAGGACCTCTTATTGAAAATGAAGCTGCCACTGCTATGAATGAAGTGGAAAGAGCCATGGCACATGCTCAAGAGGATGCGGTTAACTTAGAAGAGTTGGAAAGGCAACTCAACGTTGAGCAGAGGAAAATATATGACGAAGTTACCATGCAAATTGATCATGGATTAAGTCATGATAAGAAAGAGTGCTCATGTACGTCGTTGAAGCCTGTCCGACTGTACGTGAGTGGAGAAGCGGGAACTGGAAAAAGTTTCCTCATTAAAGCAATTTCATGCTATTTGCAGGAAAGGACAGAGTCATCGCTGTCTTGTGTTGTCACTGCTCCAACTGGACTGGCAGCACATAATATTAAAGGGATTACTTTACATCGTTTACTGATGCTGCCAGTGGAGCATGACAACAAATTAGAATATCACAAGCTATCTGGAGATGCTTGTTTTGAAGTTTCAAGAATCTTGAGGAAAATGAAACTTCTTATCATTGACGAAGTAAGCATGGTTTCCAATGTCATGCTTGCCTTTGTGCATTTGAGGATGCAAGAAGTTCTCAAAACAGAGTATGATGTGTTATTTGGTGGCAAACACATCATTGTTTTCGGAGATCTTCTACAGCTGACACCAGTGAAAGGGCAACCTGTGTTCAAAATGCTCACGCATGAAGATACCAGGAAGTGCCTAGGCAGCATTGGCAACGTCAATATATGGTTAAACTTCAATTATGCTGAACTGCATGAAAATATGCGTCAGGCGAAGGATGAAGTTTACAAGACTATTCTACAAGATGTTAGAATTGGAAAAGTGACCGAGCATGGGAAAGAAGCTTTACATGCACGATTACTGTCAAATTTGTATCCAGAACAAGATGTTGTGCCTGAGAATATTTTTCAGAAAATTACTGATAAGAAATCTGGAATATGTTTGATGCCAACTCTTGCAGAATGTGCCAAATTCAACAACAAAATGTTGAATTTAGAAAAGCAAGAGATTGTGAAACTGGAAGCTATTGACAGAGTAGAGCATATGGGATCAACAATTATTTTGTCTGAGAATCTGAAAACAAAATTGGATTCATTAGAGAAGACTATATCTAAAACTGCAGGTTTTGAAAAGACTCTGAATGTGTGCTTGAACTGCCGTATAATTTTAAGAAGGAATTTACATGTTGAAAGAGGTCTGGTAAATGGGTCAATGGGTAATGTTGTTGATTTTGTAAAATACAGAAATAGAGATGGAATTGAATTTTTAAAAATTAAATTTGATGGCATTGAGGAAGTACAGCTAATTGGTCGTTGCTCTGCTAGATTTTTGCTTGTGAAAGACTTATATGTTCGCCGTAAGCAGTTTCCTGTTTGCTTGGCATATGCGGTGACAATCCATAAATCGCAAGGTTTAAGTGTAGACTGTGCATTGGTGAATATTGGCAGTTCTGTGTTCAAGGAGGGTATGGCATACGTGGCATTGTCACGAGTTAGAACTTTATCGGGATTGTACTTGATTGAGTGTGATGTCACAAACATTTGTGCGGATCTAGATTGTGTTAAGGAATACAATAGGTTAAGAAGAGAGTATGCGCCACATTTGCCTCAGTATCCTTTGTTTGAGAAACGTGTGGTAGGCCGGAAACGAAGAAATGTGACCAATACTGGGGAGGTTGTAGCAAAAAGACGAAAAGTCGATGAACCTAAAATTACAAGCAGAAACAAAGAGGATTCTGTTGAAGATGTTGTTGGTTTTCAGTTTGAAAACAGTTCTGGTGTCAACTGCTATGCTAATGTAGTAATTAATGTTTTGTTTTCTCTAAAAAATGTAAAAGAAGAGATTGTGGTCAATTCTGATCAAAGATTTTGCAGTTTGTTAAATTCTGTGTTAGAGAAATGTACCACTGATAGAAGAAACATAGAAAGTGTGTCTGAAATTAGAAATCTGTTAGATAGATGTTCAGGCCAAACACAATTCTCTCAAAATATTCAGCAAGATTGTCAGGAGTTTTTAATGTATATGCTTGATGTATTACATGCTGAAGGTGTAGATGTAGATCAGCTGTTTGGGCTTTCTTATCAATGGCAGCATGACTGCGAGAACTGTATGGTATCAAGTACTACTAGTGTAGACTCAGAAAGATTTATATATTTAACTTTGCCAGACAGTAAATCAGTCTCCTTTAATAAGCTAGTAAAAGCTGCTAATCACAACATGGAGTGTAGCCAATGTAAATCTGAAATGATGTCCACATTATTTATACGAACATATGGCCAGTACGTCATTTTAATGTTCCAACGATGTAGGCCTGATGGAACAAAATTGACAACTTTAATAAAAGAATTTGTAGCTTCGCAGTTGTCAATATCAGGAAGGACTTTTGTAACTACAGCAATTATATATCATGACGGCCCTTCAATATCATCAGGACATTACACAGCTTATTTAAAGTCTAGAAATGGCTGGTCATTCTGCAATGATTCTGTTTTAATTTTCAAAAAAAAATTGCCGTATGACCTTAAAAACTCTTACCTGGTGTTTTTAAAACCAAAATTTTAGGGAAATAATCTCGGGATGTGCTCTGTGGAATTTCAAGAAGTTCTAATGGCTCCTACACAATTTGGCCTTGAGGATAAGTGTAGTTCAGAGACATAACTTCTAATCATAGGATTGGACATCATGGAGATATATGTGCACTTTGAATGAGTTCAGAAAAACTGTTTCTTTTCATAAGCTAATTGAAGCAGCCAATCAAAACATGGAGTAGAGGGAATGTAAGTCTGCAATGCTGTCTACTGTTTTACATTGCTTTGAGATTAAAAGTGATGTAGAGAATTAAATAATTGTACTACTCATAGAGGTAGTGTAAGTCTGCTTCATATTAAGCAGTATCAGTGTCATAGGAAATGTAGAACATGACTGAGCAAGAAGGGGAAGATATTACTATTCCAGGATTGTGAAAATGATCTTCAACATTTTAATTGTGAAAGTTGCGGAAATGCCAAATGATGGGATTGGCTTACAAGAAATCCAAGAGTTATAAATATCTCTGACTAGATTTGGCCTTGTGGAAAATAGTGGTACAGAGCAAGAAGTCATTTATTGCATGTAACGTGTTTTTAAAAACGATGGAGGTTTTCTTTCAGAAAGTGGCGGGCTGAAAGTAATAACAGCACAAAAGAGTGTAAGCTGTTCATAGGACATCCTTGGACGTCATGGAAAGTAAGTTAACTTTAAGGAGTTCTGAATTTTAATTTCTGATGTTGTATGGGTTTTTTAAACACAATCATTTTGATTGTGTTTTTTTTCCCCCGCTGTTACATGATGAATACCTTCAAGTCACTGTTTTTAGTGAATTTTGATACATTCTGAGAACAGCAAAAATAAACCATTTAAGATGTATAATTAATTCTGTACTGTTTGCATTTATGATGTATATGTAGAACTGTGTAGGAGGCATGGAGAAGGTGAGGCTTCTGTAAGTGTCAAAGTTGTTGCATGCAGTGCTGCACTTCTGCGTATTCTTTGATATGCTAGACTACATCTGCACAATGAGATAAATAAGCAAAGGAAACACAAGTGACGTGATTGTGAAATGAGCAAAATAAATTGCATGTATTTCAATTACATCATGTGTGTTTCCTATCATTACGAATCACATTGTGCAGATCAAGTTTAGGTCTGTCCAGGGAAACATAGGAGGTTTGGACTTTGTTGAAGATTGCAGTGGACATGACTCACTTCATTGGTAGACCTTCACATGTATTATGTCCTCTATTCTCTTCAACAACTCGAAATTTCATCTGCAACCCTGAGTAGGCCTCACCTGAAACAAAACTCTGGATAGTAGACATCTTATTGGCATCCTGAAGCAATTATTTTAAATTTTAGTGTCTTGCGACACTTTTCTGAGACAACAGCAATGCAAAAGATGCACCATGTTTTAAGATAGGCCTCACTTCATCTGCATCAAGATAGTGTTAGTTTAAAATGTATATCTTTAGGACTGTGTAGCTTCTGTAAGTGTCAAAGTTATTGAAAAACTGTTTGTCCTTCAATCTTTGCCCTTGTCTTTTGTAATTTTTTAATACATGTTTTTATATTTTTCAAATGTTTGTTCTCTCTTTCACAGATTGAAAGTATAAAAATAAAAAGTGAGGAATTTAACGACAATTATAAGGTAAGTATTTTGTACTCTTTTCGTTACATTTCTATCACATTGAACTACTATTAGTTCCACTGCTTCATTTCTTTAATCCTCAGTTTCCTGCCTTTGCTACTTCCCTCATTCCTTTCTCTATTACCTACTTACTCAACTCCTTCCACTTTTTTTCTCAGTCCCTCTCTTCTCATAGTTCCTCACTCTTGTTCACTCACTCCGTCTCTATTACTCTTAGTGTCTTTGACTGATCACTGTATCACTATTTGTTCATAATGCTTTCTCTGTGTAGTTGAAGCACACTAAGGGGCATATTATGAATGCAGCCAATAAAATTATTGCTCTTTTTATTGGCAGAAAACTGGTGCAAAAGCGGCTTTAGCGGCAGTTTTCTGCCGCAAAAGCAGCTTTAGCGACACATTTCTGCCGATAAAAGCTGCAAAACTTTTATTGCCTATGTTGATAATATGCCCCTATGTTATTTACATTAGGGCTATATTGTCCAGTATAACAATCAAAATTGCTCTCCAAAGACACCAGGCAAAGCAGACGCTCCCTCAAACAGATCACCAAGCGCAATTTACCCTACTTACAATCTAGCCTGTTCTCTGTCGAGACTTTAGCAATCTTTAGAGCACAAGATAAGATTTTTTTACATGGAAGAGCCATACGTATTGCAATTCTACTTAAGAAACAAGCATTGGCATAGACAATAGGTCTCGCCTTTGGGACCTTATACGTGTTTAGCCATGCAACAGTTGATGTTGCTGCACAAAGGATATTATGCTGCATAACTAAAGACTTAGAAGGTCCAAAAGTCGATACCTATTGGCTATGCCAATGCTTGTTTTTCTTTCACTTCGTTATCTATTTTGTTTTTCACAATTATACCATCTTCTGTCTGTTCTTTGGTAAATAGATCTATTAAATAGTATCTCTTCTTTACTCCCTATAGCTGTCTTTCTTGAAACATCACTCTCTGTTTACTTTCCTTATACTTACTCTTTTTTTTTAAAAAGTTTTTTTTTTGGTTAGCTCCCGGTACGCGTACCGGGAAGCTAAACCGGAAGCGAACCAAAAGAAATAGAGCTTGCCAGAGTGCTAAACATTCTAGCAATTTTTTTGGAAAGGGAAGGTAGTTCTGAAAAGAACTTTTTTTTTTATATTTTTGTTGTTTTATATTTTTTTTGTATTTTTTGAAAATTTTTTTTTTTTTTGTATTTTTTGAACGATTTTATATTTTTTTTGGTTTTTTTGGGGGGGGGGAACAACAAAAAACAGGCGTTGAAAAGGGCTCAACAGGAGCAAAAAAAAATTACTGGGGGCGGTTAGGGCAATTATGATTGTCATAAGCCAGGTTGATGGCATTAATACTCATGTTACCACATGATATCAACGCACCACAGTGCATACAAGTATGTTTCATGTGCCCAAAATTCTCTTGGATGTTTGGCACAGTTTCCCGTGCCTCTGCTGGTGTCAATGATATTGACGATGTTGACCTGGCCACAGGAGTTGCTGTTGGGTTTTGTTCCATATCCCGTATTTCCGCCCGGCTGTAATTAAGTGGATGCTTCCTGGTCATGTGCCTATGCATGGTATAGTTCCCATAGCTATACTTTTTATCAGTCCCTCTTGATAATTTCTCTTTGCAGATGAGGCAGGTGACATACCTCGCATTCACTTTCTTTTGCCCTGGAGGGATTGAATAAAACTGCCAGATGAAACTGGCTTTCCTATGGGAAACCCGGGGCACCTCTTCCAAGAACTGTGGTTCTTCTCTCTCCTCTTCCTCTAGTTCTTCCTCTTCCTCCTCTGTGTTGGTGATCACCTGGGGAGGTGGTCCTCTCTTCCCATGAGGAGGTGGAGGTGGTGGTGGGGGTGCACCAGCTGAAGCAAGTACTGAAGTCATTTCTCAAGTATTAATAAAGGTCTTCCTCTCACAATGATGAAAGTCAGAGTGAGGAAAGAAGGAGGGGTTTTCATCATTTGGAAAAAACAATACTTCTCAACCAATGAAAAGTGTTATTTTTAGGTCACCTGACCTAGCCTTCCATAATTATGAAACTAAAAGTGAAATGAACCAATGAAAAGCTTTATTAACAAGTCACATGACTCTAACTTTCATGTTACGCGCTGCGGAACGCTCCCCGGTTAGCTTCCGGTTCGCTGCGCTTCGCGCCTCGGTCCGCGCCCAGGGACACTTCCGGGTGCGCTAACGCAGTACGTCACAAGACGCATTTCGCGGCAACGCGATACGTCGCGCTTTCGCGCCGCGGATCGCTTCCGGGGAGTTGCGTTTCGCGCCTCGGTCCGCGCCCCGGGGCACTTCCGGGTGCGCTAACGCAGTACGTCATAAGACGCATTACGCGGCAACGCAATACCGTCACTATGTTGATTTGTTACCGGTTCGCGGACGGGATCGCGGAATCGAATTGAGCTAACTGGAAGCTTCCCGGTTAGCGGACCGGGAGCGAAACCAAAAAAATATTAAAAAAAAATTATTAATAAACATATAAAATATATTTTTGGATTTAAAGAAGAATACATTTTACTTCTGTAGATATTAGCTTTTAAAAAACCAATGAAATTCACTGAAAAAACCATAGGTTATAGACCATATATAGTTAGGAATTAGCATTTACAAAACCTTGAAATTTCACTGAAAAAACCATAGGTTATAGACCATATATAGTTAGGAATTAGCATTTAAAAAACCTTATTTTACTCACACAAAACCATTGAAATTCCATATATAGTTAGTTGTACTAACTATATATCGCGCACCCGCAATCCACTGCTGATGATGTCACATATTACATCATTCATGACATGGTCAGTGACATCACTGATGACATCACTGATGACATCTCAAATGACATCACTGATGACATCACTGATGACATCTCAAATGACATCACTGATGACATCACTGATGACATCTCAAATGACATCGCTGATGACATCACTGATGACATCTCATTTGACATTACTGATGACATCACTGATGACATCATTCATGTGATAATACGATGAAGCTCTTCAGACTCTAATATAACCTTAGATACAGTAAGTGTAAACAGACACTCACAGACTGTCACTCATCCATAGAGTTACACACACACCTAGTCAGTCATGGAAAGAATCAATCACACATCCATTTTCTCAACTATACAGTTATACACACCTTACTTATTCAAAGATATACTAACACATATTTACTCTCTTATACAATCCCTGATACAAGTTCACAATGATCCATACAGCCACTCACACATTCACTGGCTCTTATGCACAGTTATTTATATATGTCAACTCTCACATGTACTGTTTTTTACATATGTACTTACTTTTACATGCAGCACTGAGATATCCATTCACTCACCCATACACTCATGCACACAGTCAACCGCCCATACAGCTGTTTCCACATGCACTTTTGAACCCATACATCTAGTGAATCAACTGCTCACACATCTATGCACAGAGTCATACACCTACCAGCCACCCATACACACTCTCAGTCTCCCATACAAATACGTAGGAAACCAATCAATAACGCATATAGTTAATCATATAGCTAATGATGAACACATGCAGCAGTTTATAGAACAACAAAGATAATGATGCACAAATTGAGACAGTTTAGTCACTAACCCATGCACTCAGTGAGACACATTTAACCACTCACTCATACAGTCAGTCATGCACCTAATAAATCCTTCATCCAGACATTTATAAATCCACTAATTCTTAAATATGTAAGACATATTTTAACTTTACAGAAACATACAGTCACTGGATGACGTCATCAGTGATGTCATCAGTGATGTCATTTGAGATGTCATCAGTGATGTCATCAGTGATGTCACTGACCATGTCATGAATGATGTAATATGTGACATCATCAGCAGTGGATTGCGGGTGCGCGATATATAGTTAGTACAACTAACTATATATGGAATTTCAATGGTTTTGTGTGAGTAAAATAAGGTTTTTTAAATGCTAATTCCTAACTATATATGGTCTATAACCTATGGTTTTTTCAGTGAATATATATATATATATATTACCTACTGGCGGTCGCCAGTAGGTATATATAGTTAGGATTTTTTCTCTATGGGTTTTTTGAAAATTCTATGTCTAATAACTTTGGCGTTTGTGGACGGAATTGGCTGACATTTTCAGGAAAATGGCACATTTTGTTTCTGAGCAGCCCCTGAAAATTGGGGGGGGGTTCGTCCAGGGGGGGTCGAGAAAAAAGGGGGGTCCCAAAACGTGTTTTTAACATTGAGTTTTCCATAGGGCGGTTGGCCTCACTTTTAGCCCGAACGGCTGAATGGATTTGCACGAAACTTGGCAAAATTGTAGGGACTGGTAGCCCGATGTGCCTTTTGTAGGTCTCAATATATGTGCTACAGTGGATTTTGAGAAATTAACGTTTAAAAAAAGATATATATCTGTAACAGCGGACCGGGCAGCGCTCCAGGACGCGTACTTTTCGCGCAACGGAGCTTTGTGAAGCGAAGCTGATTGGTTCTCCGGCGTCTGTCAACATTCCAAACAGTCCGTAGCGGCCGCCATCTTGTCTCTCGGTAGGATCGAGAGACAAGAGGAGGCCAAAGCGAAGGGGCAAATGACCATAAGGGGGAATAGTAGATCCTCGCTGACCCCCTAGGTTTGATGTGGAGGTTTTAAAAGGGCCCCGCGGGGCAAAAAAAAAAATAATAATAATAATCGAACGGCTGAATGGATTTGCACGAAACTTGGCAAAATTGTAGGGACTGGTAGCCCGATGTGCCTTTGCTAGGTCTCAATATATGTGCTTCAGTGGATTTTGAGAAATTAACGTTCAAAAAAAGATATATATCTGTAACAGCGCACCGCTTCGCGTACTTTTCGCGTTACGGAGCTTTGCGAAGCGAAGCTGATTGGCTCTCCGGTGTCTGTAAACATTCCAAACAGTACGTAGCGGCCGCCATCTTGTCTCTCGGTAGGATCGAGAGACAAGAGGAGGCCAAAGCGAAGGGGCAAATGACCATAAGGGGGCATAGTAGATCCTCGCTGACCCCCTAGGTTTGATGTGGAGGTTTTAAAAGGGCCCCGCGGGGCAAAAAAAAAAAATAATAATAATAATCGAACGGCTGAATGGATTTGCACGAAACTTGGTAAAATATTAGGGACTGGTAGCCCGATGTGCCTTTGCTAGGTCTCAATATATGTGCTTCAGTGCATTTTGAGAAATTAACGTTCAAAAACAAGATATATATCTGTAACAGCGCTCCGCTTCGCGGAGATAAAATTATATCTGTATTACCTAGCTGTTGCTAACACCAGTTAGCGACGGCTAGTAGGAGATAGCGACCATCTTGGGCCCCACTTTGCATGTGAGTGATATTTATCACTAATGACATGCAAAGTGGGCATGCCAAGATGTTAGCGACTGGAAACAGTCGCTAACATCGCTATCTCCTATTATCAACTTTTGGAAATATTCGAGATAAGCGCGAATATCTCCAAAAAGTAACAGCTGCCCTGAGCAGTTCTTAGCCTTGTTATCCAATGGGAGGTGGATAACATGGCTAAGAGCATTAGCTCGGTAATGCATGAATATCGCTGAGTTTTCAGCGATATTAATGCATTGCGGTCGTTTTTTATCGTATTTGCGATAAACCTTGATAATAGCAAGGTTTATCTGCGATAATTTCTGACGGTAAAAAAATCTTTGCAATGCATCGTTAGGGATAAATATCGCTTAACTTTGGTAATATGCCCCAACGTCTGTTAACGTTCGATTCGAAGGAAATCAGGAAGTGTTGAAAAACATTGTCTGCGCCATCTTGTCTTTTTTCAAATGCCACACTTTTGTCGTGCACGGCAGCCATTTTAGATGCCTTGACCAGACCCACTCTGTGCACGCTGTCGATCCTTAGCATGGCTCCCCACCCTCGCAAGCATCTCACCCAGGCAGTGGTCACCCCCGCTCTCTGTCTTATGCATGGGTAATAAACCTCCCCCCATCTGCGCTGCTCTTCCCTGAGAATCACACCCTGTGCCCGCCCGACACCTCCCTTTCGCCCTATTCACTACCGCACCCTCTGACACTTCTTTTCCTCTGTGTCCGATTGTCCAGGCCGGTCCTAGGCTATCAGCTAGCCCTGCAGATGTAGTTTATGGCCACAGCTGTAAAGAATCACCCCTCTTCAAAGGAGTTATAGTAGATCAAGGCCCACACTCGATGAGATCCGTCACAGCAGAAGCGTTGCTATTATCTGAAAACCATCCTGTATTGTGATTGGGGAGGGGACCGAGCGTGAAGCGGAAGATTCCAGGGATGACTCTTTGTACATGAAAGTTTTTACAATTATGTGTCACATTAAAAATATATAGCACTCCGACAAAGTAGTAAGATTATAAAACTTTAATAATTTATAAATATATACAAGAAAACAAAAATAGTAATAACATATAAACATTTTTAGGGAAAAACAACGAAGTAGCGGTCGGCTGTGCGAATAGTCCCAACGCAGCACAACGTCCAGATTTCCGGCGTGGGGTGTCGCGGGGGGTGGGTCATCAGTAGCAAACTGTTGTGCGAATAGTTCCAAGGCAGCAGAACGCGCCGAAATCTAGATGACACGAAAGTGATGTCTAGTAAGTTGCCACCCAGCAAATAACGGCGTGGGGCGTCGCGGGGGGTGGGTCATCAGTAGCAAACTGTTGTGCGAATAGTTCCAAGGCAGCAGAACGATGGCACCAAGGTGATGTCCAGTAAGTTGCCGCACTGGTTTTGGTATCCTACAATGCTGCTCCGAATAACGGCGTGGGGCGCCCCGGGGGAGGCGGCGTGAACGGGCCTCTCCAGGTGGAGTGTCATCTGTTGTAGTGGGGCGCCCCTTTACCGTTTCAGTTGCCATTCCGTCCGTTTTTGGTCCACTGTGTCAAAAGCCGCAATTCAGCTGAGTTGCGCCCACTCTTGCGGTGCAGCGATAGGCGGCTGTCACAGGACTCTCAAAATGGCGGCAGGCTCTTTCCTTTTTGGGCCTGGTCCACTGAAATGGCCCTGGGACACCTTGGAAATCGGACGCTTGTCTGCTAGGTCTTGGACCCCATTCTCGAAAGCGTCCCCTCCGCCTTGAGAATTCATCAAAAGTTTTGGGGGCCCCGACTCCTGCAGGCTTCTGGTGGGGAGCGGCTGCCATGATTGCTCGCGGAATGACCACGACGGAGCTACGAGATGGTGGTGCTCTCATGCTGACGCCAGTTTAGTCTGAAACATCCAGAAACAAGGTGGGGCTTTCATCGTTTGGGAAAAAAAAAAGTTTTCATCCAATGAAAAGTGTTGTTTTTAGGTCATATGATCAAGCCTTCCATCATTAGGAAACCAAAAGTAAAATGAACCAATGAAAAGTTTTATAAACAAGTCACATGACCTGTTATGCGGCATAGGGTATAAAATGCGTAGAAAATACGTTGGCACGTGAGGCGGCGTCAGTAGCGGACCGATGTGCGAATAGGCCGAAGGCAATACAACGCGCCAAGATCCGGATGGCACCGAGGTGGTGTCCAGCAAGTTGCAGCACTGATGTGGCCATCCTACAATGCTGAAAGTCGGCGTGGGGCGCCCCGTTGGCCTGTGAGTTTGCGTCAGTAGCGGACCGATGTGCGAATAGGCCGAAGGCAGCACAACGCGCCAAGATTCGGATGGCACGGAGGTGGTGTCTAGTAAGTTGCCGCACTGGTGTGGCCATCCAACAATGCTGAAAGTCGGCGTGGGGCGCCCCGTTGGCCTGTGAGATGGCGTCAGTAGCGGACCGATGTGCGAATAGGCCGAAGGCAGCACAACGCGCCAAGATCCGGATGGCACCGAGGTGGTGTCTAGTAAGTTGTCGCACTTCTGTGGCCATCCTACAATGTTGAAAGTCGGCGTGGGGCGCCCCGTTGGCCTGTGAGATGGCGTCAGTAGCGGACCGATGTGCGAATGGGGCCAAAGGCAGCGCAACAATATTTTCTGACTGACACCACAAGGCGCTGAGATGCCAAGATCCGGATGGCACCGAGGTGATGTCTAAGTTGCGGACTGATGTGCGAATGGGGCCAAAGGCAGCGTAACAATATTTTTTGTATGGAAGATACCACTAGGCGTTGAGATGCCAAGATTCGGATGGCACCGAGGTGATGTCTAGCAAGTTGCTGTACTGGTGTGGTCATCCTACAATGCTGAAACTCGGCGTGGGTCGCCCCATTAGCCTGTGAGATGGCGTCAGTAGCGGACCGATGTGCGAATAGGCCAAAGGCAGCACAACGCGCCAAGATCCGGATGTCACCGTGGTGGTTTCATAGTTGAGAGGCACTTCATCTGCAGTGGGGCGCCGAGATCCGGATGGCACCGAGGTGATGTCTAGCAAGTTGCTGTACTGGTGTGGTCATTCTACAATGCTGAAAGTCGGCGTGGGGCGCCCCATTAGCCTGTGAGATGGCGTCAGTAGCGGACTGATGTGCGAATGGGGCCAAAGGCAGCGCAACAATATTTTCTGAAGAGAAGACACCAAAAGGTGCTGACATTCCAAGATCCGGATGGCACCGAGGTGGTGTCTAGCAAGCTATGCAGTTGAGTTGTGTGCGCACTTGCGGCGAATAGGTCGAAGGCAGCATAACAATGTTTTTTGAATAGAAGACACCACAAGGCGTTGAGATTCGGTTACCACCGAGGTGATGTCTAGCAAGTTGCCGCACTGGTGTGGCCATCCTACAATACTGCTCCGAATAACGGCGTGGGGTGCCCGAAGGGGGGGAGCCGGCGTGAATGGGCCTTCCTAGGTGGAGGCTCGTCTGCTGTAGTGGGGCGCCCCTTTACCGTTTCAGTTGCCATTCAGCTGAGTTTCGGCTGCTCTTGATGCTACAGCGACAGGCGGCTGCAAGAGGACTCTCAAAATGGCGGCCTGTTCTTTGGATTTGGGCCTGGTCCACTAAAATGGCCCTGGGACACCTTAGAACTCGGACGCTCGATTTTTTTTTCCTTTCCTGTACATGCAAAAAAAGGTAAATGCCCGGTACGTTACACGCTTCATCTGCCACGATGAACTCTCCAGAGGAACTGAAAAAAAATATAGTTGTGGTAACTATACCATGCATCGTCATATGGAGAGGTGGCACCAATTAATTATAGTGCTGCATAAAAGAGATTTGGAGGAGAACCCCTGACCTGCTAGTACATTCATCAAAGAAGTGGCACTGAGAGCTTCAGAGGCAAGGGAAACGGTCCCAAATATTTAGAAGAACTTTGGAAAGATTAAAATGACATGTTTAGATTGTGGCAAATTAATTTCATGTGGACAGATGAGTGTTACTCTAATAAATACAGCATATGAACATCATCATAGTCGATGGTTGGTAGAGACATTTTGACTATATCCTGGACCTGCCCGTCCTCGCCCAAAATGGCGCCGGAATAAATGGGACTCGTAACTCCTTGTTGTGTACTGGTTGCAGAACCTTGAAATCACGAGATACGTATGCAGTTTTGAAGCACATGGCGGGCGGGGACGAGAATTGATTGACTATTTCGACATCCCTATTGATATTAAGTTCTGATGTGTTATTGATTACTGTACTGTTGAAAGTTCGAATTAACGTCACCCATGGTACTTGCCCGCAAATGTATATCTAGATAATTTTATTGTAACTGGCCCTGTCGTATTTTAATTATAAAATGTACGTCCACCGATTCCGTAACTGTTAGACACCTTAGTTCTTGCAACCTAATGGCCCGCCCGTTACGTTCCTCTACAGTGTAAATGTCTATTCATCATATACGATTACAGTTTGCTCTGTGGCAGGCCCACGTGGTTATAGGCTCGTATTTGTATAATGACATTTTCACAATAAAGGTTTTTAAAAGAAAACATGGTAGTAGTATATACATTGGTAAAGTTTTTAATAATAGTGACTGTTTTAGAATCATTAAAAGGCAAGTGAAATAAAGCAGACCAATTACATGAAGGGTAAAAGGTATAATACGAAGGAACGCAGTAAAGATAAATGGTCAAGGGCTGTTGTGTTTTCTATTCCTGCAACATAAAGTGATCGATAAGAATCTCATATTCAGGCGTATCGGCGACTAAGACAGCAGGTCGACCCTCTTTTGCTCAACGGCTCCGTCATGGGACGAAGAAACGCTCTTTTTCTCGAAAAAAGAATATATTTTACTTGCAGGACAGTTGTAAAATTTCCGGGAAAGTACATTAGCCTGGAACATTATAACATATATTTAAGAAAAAATAATGTTCGGAAGTAATGAAAAGCGTAATTTTTAGGTCATATGACCAAGCCTTTCATCATTACAATAAGAAAAGTAAAATGAACCAATGAAAAGTTTTATTAACAAGTCACATGACTTGTTATGCTTACGTTACGCGCTGCGCGCCCCGGATGACTTCCGGATGCGCTAACGCGGCGCGTCATATGACGCATTACGCGACAACGCAGGTACAGAATATAGTCAAAATGTCTCCACCAACCAGCGGTCGGAACACAACCCCTTTCAGCAGGCTAAATAGTTCTGTTAAATGGCAACAGAAGGGACAGGCAACAAGAACCATCAGTCAAAGAGGGGAGGGCTAGTTCTTCTCTACCGGGTTACATTGGGGCGCTACCGGAACTGATCGAATTGGTAGTCTACAGTGTTTCTGGATGTTTCAGACTGAAGCTGGGGTTAGCATGAGAGCAGCACCATTTCGTAGCTCCGTCGTGGTCATTCCGCAACCAATCATGGCAGCCGTTCTTTATCGTTATTTTGGGCGGGGTGGGTGGCGGAGCCGAGCTGTTTTGCAGCCATCATTGTGTGGAGTTCAGTTCATCTCACTAGTTTTGTATTTGTCATGAGGGGTTGTTCCTAATGTTTCTATTTTAGCGAGGTCAAAAAGAGATCCCATTAGTGGCCTACTGATTTTGCTCGATTCCTTTTCTTTTTTTTTACACGATTTTTCGTTATCTGCAAAGACTAAACAGAGTATTGCGACTCTGTGTTTGTTTGTAAATAGAGAATGAACCAAAGAGAACTAATTCTAAAACAGTAAATACTTGGATAACAATCAATCAAATGGAGAGAGAAGCAGGCACGACGGATTACAACGGGGGCAAACGCCTGCGTTAACTACCTTTCACTATCTGCAAAGAGAGAGTACTCCTAATAGAAATGAGGGGGGGGGGCACCATTCAAAGCAGATCAGTGTGCATAAACACGAAAATGTTTTCACTTACCACGTACTTGACATTCGACAGCTTATGATATTTGCTATTAAAAAACCATTGAAATTCACTGACAAAACCATAGGTTATAGACCATATATAGTTAGGAATTAGCATTTACAAAACCTTGAAAATTCACTGAAAAAACCATAGGTTATAGACCATATATAGTTAGGAATTAGCATTTAAAAAACCTTATTTTACTCACACAAAACCATTGAAATTCCATATATAGTTAGTTGCACTAACTATATATCGCGCACCCGCAATCCACTGCTGATCATGTCACATATTACATCATTCATGACATGGTCAGTGACATCACTGATGACATCACTGATGACATCACTGATGACATCACTGATGACATCTCATTTGACATCATTCTTGTGCTAATACGATAAACCTCTTCAGACTCTAATATAACCTTAGATACACTCAGTGTATACAGACACTCACACACTGCCACTCATCCATGGAGTTACTCACACACCCAGTCAGTCATGCAAAGAAACAATCTCACCTCCATTTCTTCAACTATACAGTTAAACACACCTTACTTATTGAAACATATACTAACACATATTTACTCTCTTATACAATCCCTGATACAAGTTCACAATGATCGATACAACCACTCACTCATTCAGTGGCTCTCATGCACAGTTATTTATATATGCCAACTCTCACATGTACTGTGTTTTACATATGTACTTACTATGACATGTAGCATTGAGATATCCATTCACTCATCAATACACTCATGCACACAGTCAACCGCCCATGTAGCTGTTTCCACATGCACTCTTGAACTCATACACCTAGTGAATAAACTGCTCCCACATCTATGCATAGAGTCACACACCTTCCAGCCACCCCACACAAACTCAATCTCCCATAGAAATACTTGGGCAACCAATTAATAACACATATAGCCTCTCGTATAGCTAATGATCAACACATGCAGCAGTTTACAGAACAACAGACATAATGATGCACAAATTAAGACAGTTTAGTCACTAACCCATGCATTCAGTGAGACACATTTAATCACTCACTCATACAGTCAGTCACGCACCTACTAAATCCTTCATCCAGACACTTATACATCCACTCATTCTTCAATATGTAAGACATATTTTAACTTTACAGAAACATACAGTCACTGGATGTTGTCATCAGTGATGTCATCAGTGATGTCATCAGTGATGTCACTGACCATGTCATGAATGATGTAATATGTGACATGATCAGCAGTGGATTGCGGGTGCGCGATATATAGTTAGTGCAACTAACTATATATGGAATTTCAATGGTTTTGTGTGAGTAAAATAAGGTTTTTTAAATGCTAATTCCTAACTATATATGGTCTATAACCTATGGATTTTTCAGTGAATATATATATATATATATGTGTATATCACACTAAGAGTTGATATATCATCAAGCAATGACTTGAATAACCGGGTGCATCTGGATTTATGATGTTTCTTGTGTTTATCTAGCATTGGTCTTGCACATTGTTGAAACTGTTTTAGGAAAATGTAAATTATTTTTATTACAGTTTTATACTCTTATTGCTGTTCAATTTTAAAACTCTATTTTACATTAGTATTTATTGAGTTTTATCTATTTATTTTAAGCTAGAGATTGCCTAAGTTGCACAGTCCCTGTTTCTAACTGTAATAGGAACCATGCTTAGGCTTTCCATTATTGCTTCTCAACTCGTCAAATTCAGTTGTATTAACTTGTCTATATCTATTATCACGTTGCACGTGAAGTTAGGCAATTACTGAGCACTGTCACTTTAAATATTGTTGCACTTTCTCAGCGTGTTCATGTAATCAAGGCCTCGTGGTAGGCTGAAAAGCGTCATGGCAGTGGTGTGGGGAAGATAATAAACTAAAATCTGCACTGCAATTTGGGTCCGTTCTCGTCTGTTCGTGCATGAACTGTGACGGTGCCTGTGATATATATATATATATACTAGCTGTACCCTGCCACGTGTTGCTGTGGCTCAGTCTGGTTAGATGGAAGAGAAAGTAAAGAGTAAGCGCACATTTCTAATATGTTTAATTTCACAATGCTTGTGGGCACACAATATGTTGTTGTGACTATTGTCACGTTCTGTATATATAAACATGCGCTAATGTTGCATAGTGAACCAACTCCTCCCCGCTCCCTCTTCCCACTTCCCGGTCTGCCATCCTGACACCAACTGTCCATCCTAATATATGTAGACTATTGTCTCTATGCGTCCTTGCTTAATGTTAAAAAGTGAACCAACTACTCCCCCCCTCCCTCCACCCACTTCCCGGTCTGCCATCCTGACACCAACTGTCCATCCTAATGTATGTAGACTATTGTCTCTATGCGTCCCTTGTAGTTGTTATGCAGCAACCAAATCGATAGGGTATGTTCGGCCTTTCGATTAAAAACACGCGCGTATTGGACACACGTGTATTTGAATCCAACGATGTGTATATATAAACACGCGCTAATGTTGCAAAGTGAACCAACTCCTCCCCCCTCCCTCCACCCACTTCCCAGTCTGCAATCCTGACACCAACTGTCCATCCTAATATAAGTAGACTATTGTCTCTATGCGTCCTTTCTTAATGTTGCAAAGTGAACCAACTCCTCCCCCCTCCCTCCACCCACTTCCCGGTCTGCCATCCTGACACCAACTGTCCATCCTATCCCATAGATAATGGATGGCATAATAAGAAGATATGCCGCATCTTTGATAATTTTGATGATGTTCACAAAAATCTAACAGAGATCCATTAGAGAGTATATGACCCATGCTTGTAATTCCTTTGTTAATCCATTCTTTCAATGAGAGAACTCAATCTTTTAGTTTAATGTGCTTATTGTACCAAATAAAAGTTTGTGAAACTGTTTCAAAATGAGAATTTGAATTAGTAATTAAAGGTGTAGCAATAGATCTAGAATGAGAAAGTATAGGTGAGAAAAAAGCCTTCGGGGGTTACGAAATATGAACTACAACTCTGAAGAAAAATGGCGTAAATTGAACCTGCTCCAATCGACCCCAAAATTTACAGTTAGCCAAAAAGGAGGTCTAAATGTGTTTAAGGGTGAAGGCACAATGATATATAATAAGATTCAGAAATTATTCCTCCAGTATTCTTGAATTGCTGAAGTTGTGCTAATGAAATTCAAGGATTACGTTTGTTCCATGCAACCAGATTAAAGATTAATTAATACTTTTAAAAAATGTTAGCAAAAGTTTAATCAGGAGCATGGACAAATAAAAGTTAATAATTGGTAACAGCATCATCTGAATCGTGGCTAATCTGCCCCGTCATGACAGATATGAAGGGGACCAACCCTCCTTCAAAGAAGTGATTTTTAATTCGACTTCAATAAGATTAATTGTAATGATTTCCTTAACATTGTTTGAATATAAAATACCTAGACATTCATTGCACTTGGAACTTCATGTGAAATCAGTACCATTAAACATATCAGGGAGGCAATATTTATTCAGCGGCGAGACCTCTGATTTGTCTATATTCCGTTTTTATCCAGAAACTGCAAAATAATCATTTAATAATGAAAAAACTAAGTTTGTATAGTGTTTGGGTTAGATATATATAACAAAATATTAGCTCCATAGGCTGTAAAGTTTATGTCCAGATTATTGAGTTGGAAGCCCGAAACATTTGAAGAACGATTAATTATTTCCATAAAAGGTTCTAAGGATAAAAAACATACAAGCTGTGATAATGGGCAACCCTGTCTAGTCCCTCTGAGAAATGGAATACAACTGGATTGATTGCCAATGACCCGAATGGAGGTAGAAAGTTCAGAATATAACACATGAATATTTTGGAGGCTATGTATACTGAAACTGTGCCATTTCAGTGCTCCAAACATGAATTCCCAATTGACCCGATCGAAAGCCTTTTCAACATCAAACGTTATGGCCGGTAAGGGGATGTACAACTTGGAGGTCAAATGAATAATTTTGAGGAAAGTTCTGGACAATTGACAAACCCCTGCAGGTGTAAATCAACTAAATCGGGGATAACTTGGCTAATACGTAGTGGCAATAGTTTAATTAGAATCATACAGTCTGTATTGATGAGTGAGATAGGCCTATAGTTATTGCATTGAGAAAGGTCTTTACCTTTTTCTGGGAGAAAACAAAGCATGGCCTGAGAAAATTAACCTTGTGTCTGCCCTATGGTTAAAAAGTGAGTCATAAGAAGCAATAACTTTGGAATTAAAAGATGCTTGAAATGGAAATAAAATTGCACAGGAAAGCCATCAGGCCCTAGAGTTTTATCGTTTGGAAAGTGTTTAATGGCATTCAGAATTTCTTGCTCAGAAATTGCAGCATCAAGAGAGAACAATTCCACTATACTGTCTTTTGGCTTAGGTATTTAGCAAAAAAAAACATCCAATTGTTTGGTACAAGGAGAAGACTCTGGGGTGTATAATTCGGTATAGTTCTATGTGAAATGCTCGAATATTTTGGAATCACTAACATGCCTGACCCTGCCTGTGTCTGTCATGGCCACTATCTTGGAATTTTGCTTTTTTTATTTTAAGGTAATTAGCCAGAGATTGTCGGCCTTAGTGGAACCACCAAACATCTTAGCATTACACCTAAGTAAACTACTAAAAGCATTGTCCAAGGATTGTTTGTTATATTGCATTTTATCTTTAATAAGTTTAGACAAATTATCAGTGTGATTAGAAGAAAAGTATTAATGTTCTAAAATTTTAATTTGTTTTAAAAGTAGGGCAGAATTTTTGAGACCTTTTCTTTTTTTTGTGATGAAATCTATTGTACACCACATAGCAGTAGCTTTAAAGGTAGCCCAAATAAAATTCATCTGCATGTCTGAGGGAAAGGTATTTGTAAAGAACTCATGGAAAAGAAATGTAATTTATTCTGTGAATTGTTTATAAAGAAGAAGAGCATTATTAAATCTCCACCTGTGAGACAGAAGTGTCGGGGTTGGATAATCCTTATCTACTAATACTGGAGCCTGATCAGAAATAAGTATAGAACCTATTTCAGCATGTGTCATATATTAGAAAACAGTCTGAGTAAAAAAATATATAATGTATTCTGGAATGTGATTTGTGAATAGGAGAAAAAAGGGTGAATTCAAATACATCAGGGTTTGAGGTTCAACGAACATCAACTAACCCTCTGGATAAAATGGCTTTTTGAAAGGCTTTGTGCATTTTATTAGGAATAAACTTTGAGTGCAGCAATCAAGATAAGCATCCATAACTTGGTAGCAATCAGTGGCGGTTCTTTTATATGGGCGGAGGGCGGAGGCCCTCGTCCTTTTTCTGCCCCCTAATGTGTGCTTTTAGTTTATTGTACAATTGTGACTACGTCTACGAGTGAAAACAACTTTGTGCCAAAGTGTCAGTAAACTGACTCCCGCTGTCTGACTTCAGGCAGCATTCGTTTGCAAGTCAGGTTTATAGCAGGCACAAATCATGCTCTCTGAGCATGTGCCAGCAACACAGATTTGCCAGCTGAGGAGCTCACGGCCCAGAGGGTTGTGACGTCACAAGCTCAGCAAAGCCAATAAAGTCTTTGCTGAAAGACCTCCCCCGCCAATAAAGTTAGCCCTGGGCGCTGTCTGATTCAGCCCTGCAGAGCCAGGGCTACACATCAATCATGGTTGAGCAAGCCTCACTGTAGTGTTAACCCCACCCTGTGACCAATCAAATTAGGGTGTCTGTCAGTTCCCTCCTACTGCCTGTGGGAGCGCTGGCCAGGGCGCATTTGAAGTTATTGCTGCTGGCTATGCACTGTGAAAGTTGTGCTGTGATGGTGCCTGCACCTCAAAGTGGCGCCATGCAGATTTTGTGTCCGTTGTAATGTACACCAACCACCCAGGCTCACAGGCGTTGGTCCATTGGAGGAATTACTGTGGCTACTGCCGCTGCTGAGGAGGACAAAGAACGGCGCCAGAGAGAGATCTGCTGTGTCTCTCCTTGTAATGTACTTGTGGGACAGTGAGGGGAAGTATACCCGACACTGAAGCTCCTTTCCGCCATTAGACGCAGCAAGAGCTTCTTCGTGGTGAGTGGGTTTATCCATTTTGCAGTGAAGAGATTGAAGTAAATGAGGGGCACACTAAAAAGGAATGCAGCAGCCCATTACAGGCTTACTGCCATGGCGCTGGGGAGGCTTCCAGGCCCGGGAGCAACCACCTCAGTCGGGCTGGAGATGTTTGTCTTGTGATCATGGCTGCCATGCTCACAAGGAACCTCTCCCAGTTTACAAAACCAGAACAGGCAAATAATTAGGGTTGTGAGAATGCAGCTGGTCGAGGACAGGTTACGAGTGAAAAGGAAGACTTTGCAGTAGGTTGGTCATTAGCAGCTTGTACGGCTCAAATCAGCTACGTGCCTTTGGCATGGAGTAAAACATCAAAGCCTCGTTCCCCACAATATTTATTTATTTAGTGCATTTTAAAGCGCGGACATTACCTCAAGGTGTCAGATCGCTGTACAATATAACTAGTTTGTTACAATGCCCAGGACACACGTGATGTCTGGATGCATATTCTTGTCAGAGGGGCAGGGTTCATGTTCAAAAACTCCATTTGGCTCAGTCCTCGGAGCCTCTACATGCCTTCCTCCGAGCCACGATCACCCGTTACAGTTGGGCTGCAGAAACAATAGGTAGGCAGACAACTTATGCCTGCACAAACCTGCCTTAACTATAGGCATATGTAATTGGGTCCCTCCTCCTACACCTCGGGACATCGGCATAAACCTTTTAATCCTCTCCTCTAGTGTGCCTCAATCGATGTGTGTTCTTTCATCAACACACCCTTCTTGCTCACTTTCACTTCCACTTATTTCAGGGCCTGTTGCTAATTAACTTACAGCGTGGGGGCTGCCCTTCACAACAATGCTCAAGGAATCGATTTTTATTAACTCTGGTGCGTGGGATCAGGTTGAGGTTCACACATTGCCCGAGTTGTTGCAGGGTTGGCGAGGGCTCAGGACCTGTTCTAATGGCCCATGCCTGTTTGATTTTCAGAAAGGAGGAGTTTCATCTGCAGGTCATATCTGATTCGGCTTCAACCGGGGTATTTTTGACACATTTGGAGTTGTACTCCCATACAGTAGACCTGCTTTTCACACGTTTATTTTAGGTGCCATATCAAGATCATGTGAGTCTGGGCAGATTACTTAATCTCCCCATGGCTACAAAAATGAATGTGGTGTTCTCTAATAGCTGGTGTTCATGTAAAGCGGCAATACTTTCAGGTTGATATCACACCATATAAAACTGTAAAAAAAAACTGTAAAGCAATAAGTAATAGTTGCTTGCCTTTACTGGCCAGAGAATCTTTGCCATCTTGTGGCATTTTTATTGCATAAGCACACAAAGGAGCACACGGGGTTAGGGGTGGAGACTTAATACGAGCTACAATAGCCCAAAGCCTAAATAATATGTCTGATGCCTTTTTATCCACGCATTCCCTGTGTACTTGCCGTGTACTGTACACATATCCAGCCTGGGTTAAAGTCCCCTTAGATCTTTGCAATTAACTGTAGTTTTGCGTTTTTAGGCCCCATAGGCGCTGGTTTGCAATTTTGTGCAGCAGCCCTTCGACACAACTAAACAAAGCACTTTTTTCTTTAGTGTTTCTTAGAAATAGAAAACCACGAATAAGTCACGGCACATTAAAATACAAGTTCTTTGAGGTAAAGCTCATTGAATCGCATGCAGGATTTAAAAAAAAATCATGTTTACTTATTTATTTTTCCAACTCAGTTGTTTGGCAATCATTGTAGTGGTTTTTATAAAGCACCATTGAAACCCATTGTTCAGTAATAGAGGGCTTTACACAGAAAATAGTTAATTTAATAGAAATGAGGCATAAGTAAAGACAAAGCAATCAGATTTACAACATTATGCAACCCAATTCTGGGAGTGGTGATAGGATGGGTGGCTTTCAGCTTTCATCTGTCTAGGATCAATAATATGGTTATTATGCTTTTACTGTTTTCAATATGGCCTATTTTCTTATTTTAGGTTTTATATGTGTAATGTGTTGGCTTAAGGAGCATACAGTGCTCCTATCATCCTTCATTGTGACCCTTCATTGTCATTCTTTAAAAAATTGTCTCTTAGAACTTCAGTGATTGCTACTTTTTCGCCTACCACTTTCAAAATCCACCAGCCGCCACTGGTAGCAATCATCCTCCACTATAAGATTTTCTGACGCATAGAAGGACAGCAGAATAGAAGAATTATTCTAAAATAGCAGATCTACTCTATTGAGGCCATACACATTGCATAGAGGAAACTGGGTATCATCTATCTTAATAGTTAGTAAAAGCCATCTGCCAATATCATCTTAAACCTCATTCAACAATTGAATACATAACGATTTATGAAACAGTATTATGACACAATTTTTTTTATTTACAGCAGGGGTTTAAAGACACTCCCAACCCATTGTCTACGCAAGGAGGCTACATCCTGTTCTTTAAGATGTGTTTCCTGTAATAAAGCAATGTGACAATTTAATTTGATAAATGAGACAACACCCTTTGCTTCCTAACTGGATTGTATAGTCCCTTACCATTCCATGAAACAATACATAAACTACTAATTGAAGAGATAAATAAAAATCCATTAAACAAAAATCATAAGGAAACCTACTATATAGTTAACCATCCATAAAGAGTAAGATAGAAAATGGTGGAAGCAGGAGTGAACAAAACTGCAGAAAAAGAGAAAGCTGCATAAAAAGAAAATATACAAAAAGATTTGAAGGAAAAGGTTGAAATAGGAACAAAGAAAGAGAAAGGAAGAAAAAGGGAAGTAAAAGGACTCTCCAATTGCAAATACAAAAGTGGGATGACAAAACGCTGCAAGACTTTAGCCATAAAAAATACGAATGAAAAAGACCATGTTGATGAAAGGGGGTAGCGAGGAAGACAGATGCCTTTCTAAATGAGAACCACCGAGGAATAGGAAATGTGAAATGAACAAATAATGGAGGAACAATAAACACAGAAAAACTGAAAGAAAAAATATTAAGACCACTCCGACATGTTACTGAAAGAAATTTACTGAACACTACAGGGGACAATGTGGATGGACAGAACGTCAACACTGCAATAAAAAGACATTAGATAACAAAAAAAATCTTGATCCATGAGACAAGGGAAGACTGGGGACCTGTAAAGAAGAAAAACAATAAAGAAGATAAAATCAATGTTATGAATTATAGAGAAACCATTAAGATTTACTGAGCTACTTATCTTCTCCTTTGTGAATATGTATGAATTTCATTAGCTCTGCAGTGTCTTCAAAAGTTGTTGACCTATATATAACCTTGAAGAAAAAAAAAGAATAGGGCCATAACAAGCTTTCCTAGATCTATGCATTGGACTGAGATCCAGGATTTCCTTCCCACGATTAGCAGTAGCCCTGGCGACATTTTGACTAGACCAAAGCATTTGCTTGCATAGAGGAACAACTGGGATTTGTGCAAATCATATTCAGCCATGAGTGGGTGATAGCACATCATGTGGTACATCTGCCAAAAACCTCCCAATCTAGATATCCCCAACTTGTCCCAGTTCCTGAACCTCCTGGTGCCACTGTTTCCGATAGCCATGTGCTCATCCACATTGGCGTCTCCATAGTGGGCACCTTCCACCATCGTATCCATTGTATTGCTTTTTTCCAGCTAATCACTGGGATGGTGTAATGGCCGGGAGAGCGGGCAGGAGGGGCTCCCCATTCATCCTGCCCATTAAAGCTCCTTAGCGAGGCCACGCCCCCTCTGTCGCATAAAACCTGCGCTGACTACGAGCGCGCCAGAGATTGAATACTCCTGAGGCGAAAAGCCGGGAGAGGTATTGTGTTGCTGTTTTTAACTTGTATTGTTCTTGCTCAATTTTAAAAACCACTTCCTTCCCTGAGCACTTCATTTTGGGACAAGGCGCTTCCTGTAGCAGACGCGCTGCGGACATTAGCGCTAATGCGCTGCACAGGGTAATCTTGCCGCCACTCCCCCAGCCACGCACAAGCCACGCCCACCTTAGCGAGGCCACGCCCCCCTCTGTCGCATAAAACCTGCGCTGACTACGAGCGCGCCAGTGATTGAAACATCCTGAGGCGAAAAGCCGGGAGAGGTATTGTGTTGCTGTTTTTAACTTGTGTTGTTCTTGCTTAATTTTAAAAACTACTTCCTTCCCTGAGCACTTCATTTTGGGACAAGGCGCTTCCTGTAGCAGACGCGCTGCGGACATTAGTGCTGACGCGCTGCACAGGGTAATCTTGCCGCCACTCCCCCAGCCACGCACAAGCCACGCCCACCTTAGCGAGGCCACGCCCCCCTCTGTCGCATAAAACCTGCGCTGACTACGAGCGCGCCAGAGATTGAAACATCCTGAGGCGAAAAGCCGGGAGAGGTATTGTGTTGCTGTTTTTAACTTGTGTTGTTCTTGCTCAAATTTAAAAACCACTTCCTTCCCTGAGCACTTCATTTTGGGACAAGGCGCTTCCTGTAGCAGACGCGCTGCGGACATTAGCGCTGACGCGCTGCACAGGGTAATCTTGCCGCCACTCCCCCAGCCACGCACAAGCCACGCCCACCTTAGCGAGGCCACGCCCCCTCTGTCGCATAAAACCTGCGCTGACTACGAGCGCGCCAGAGATTGAATACTCCTGAGGCGAAAAGCCGGGAGAGGTATTGTGTTGCTGTTTTTAACTTGTGTTGTTCTTGCTCAATTTTAAAAACCACTTCCTTCCCTGAGCACTTCATTTTGGGACAAGGTGCTTCCTGTAGCAGACGCGCTGCGGACATTAGCGCTGATGCGCTGCACAGGGTAATCTTGCCGCCACTCCCCCAGCCACGCACAAGCCACGCCCACCTTAGCGAGGCCACGCCCCCCTCTGTCGCATAAAACCTGCGCTGAGTACGAGCGCGCCAGAGATTGAATACTCCTAAGGCGAAAAGCCGGGAGAGGTATTGTGTTGCTGTTTTTAACTTGTGTTGTTCTTGCTCAATTTTAAAAACCACTTCCTTCCCTGAGCACTTCATTTTGGGACAAGGCGCTTCCTGTAGCAGACGCGCTGCGGACATTAGCGCTGACGCGCTGCACAGGGTAATCTTGCCGCCACTCCCCCAGCCACGCACAAGCCACGCCCACCTTAGCGAGGCCACGCCCCCCTCTGTCGCATAAAACCTGCACTGACTACGAGCGCGCCAGAGATTGAATACTCCTGAGGCGAAAAGCCAGGTGAGGTATTGTGTTGCTGTTTTTAACTTGTGTTGTTCTTGCTCAATTTTAAAAACCACTTCCTTCCCTGAGCACTTCATTTTGGGACAAGGCGCTTCCTGTAGCAGACGCGCTGCGGACATTAGCGCTGACGCGCTGCACAGGGTAATCTTGCCGCCACTCCCCCAGCCACGCACAAGCCACGCCCACCTTAGCGAGGCCACGCCCCCTTTCTCCTCCCCTATCGCCCCTACATAATCATGTGCTTGTTTAGGACGCCCAGCGGACGAGCGCAGCGGGCGCGCCATGTGCGCGCCGAAGGCGCGCCTAAGGCAAGCCCGTCTGCGCCCGTCCGCGACGGGCCAGGACCAGGGGCCACAACCCCTATATCTCTCTGCACAAATATTCGGAAATACACCTCCAAAGATCTTCACACTATCAACTCTCAGGTAACCCTGACCTGTGCTCATAAATATGACCCGCTTGGCCTACCTGCCCAATGTAGGGACTGCAAGACTTACTTCAGGTCTAAACTCCATATACACAATCAGCAACTGTTCAGATTGTTCCTGCTAAACTGCAGGTCTCTTCCACGACACTGCACAGAGCTATCCCTGTTGATTGACGAGAGGAAACCTGGTGCCCTCTTTTTAACTGAGACATGGCTTACCCCTCACTCCGATCCTGAGTTGGTCCAAACCCTGGGGCAGGGATACCAAATTGCAAGACAGGACCGGGAAAATGAAAGAGGGGGCGGTTTAGCCATTATCTTCAGAGACTGTTTCACCTGTCGCTGTACCCCCAACCCCTTCCCGGAATGTGAAAGCATGTCTTTTACCTTGGAACTTTCCCCCAATATAAGTTTCTCTGGAACACTTATATATCGCCCACCGGGCACACCCAAACAATTCTACGAATCTCTGCCCCCGCTAGTCGCTGATTTGGCCCTATCACCCTCGAACTTCACGCTATTGGGTGATCTCAATATACACTTCGATGACCCTAATAACTCCACCGCCAATAAACTAACTGGTGATCTCTCGGCTTTGCAGCTCTCCCAGCTGGTCCCATCACCTACGCATACGAAAGGTCACCTGCTGAACCCAGTCTTCAGCAACTGTCCAAATTTGAAGGCTTGCTCCCCTATTGCACTTCCTTGGACAGACCATGTTTTAGTCCCGCTGCTATGGACAATTGAGAAATCTTTACCCCCTACACCCATAGCTCTAGAAAGTCGAAACTGGTCTAAAATTCCGCTGGCCCTGTGGACCCAGGAGTTACAAAAATCAACCCCCTTAATTGGTCAGACTTCTTCGCAGGCCAATGAAACTTTTAACGCATGGATATATAATTCTCTAAATGCCACGCTACCCTTGAAGAAAACTGTCTTCAAAAGATCCAGGATCTCAGCTCCCTGGTATTCTAATGAACAACGGGAGAAAAAGCGCTATTGTAAGAGACTGGAACGTAAATGGCGACTAGGATATGTGGAAACAGACAAAATCATCCATAGAGAGGCCATCAGGGCGTATAAAAAAGACATAAAAAATGCGCAATCCCTATATTTTTCAAACCAGATCGCAGAAGCCAGCTCCAGCTCGAAAGAGATCTACAAAATAGTAAAAAGCCAAACCACTCTCCCCACACCTCCTCTTATTATTGAGAATCCTCAGCTCCGCTGTGAAGATCTGGCCATCTTCTTTTCCCAGAAAATAAATCTCATCTATTCCTCCTTTCCATCCTCAGAGCAGACTACTTTGACCGAAGCATCCTTATGCCCCCCTCAAGAAAACACGTTGAACCGCTTTGCGGTGTTGGAAGAATTCCCCCAGTTAGAGGTGGATCACCTTACCTCCCTCATGCAGCTAGTAAAGTCGGGCTCCCCCAGAGACCCAGCACCCCCGCATGTTCTAATCTCTGCCATACAGACCATCCTTCCCACATTGCTTGGAGTACTCAACACCTCGATCTCTACCAGCACAGTCCCAGTAGCGTGGAAACAGGCTATGGTGAAGGCTCTTGTCAAAAAACCCAACCTGGACACCAAGAATCTTAACAACTTCCGCCCGATTTCTTTACTATCTTGGGCAGCCAAAATCTTGGAGAAACATATAAACAGTTTACTAACAACTTTTCTCGAGCAAAACCAACTGCTCGATCCCTCCCAGACTGGTTTCCGCCCCAAGCATGAGACCGAGACGGCACTGCTGGCAGTTACAGAGGAGTCCAGGAGAATTCTGGATCGGGGAGGATCGGTGGCAGTTATCCTCCTCGATCTGAGCGCGGCATTCGATACCGTTAATCACGGTATCCTTTTGCAGCGTCTCCTGGACACCGGAATATCTGGCAGAGCTCTGGAGTGGTTCAGGTTCTACCTGAGTGACAGATCTTTCCAGGTGTACGAGGGCAATGTCACCTCCTCTAGTAAGCCTCTGAGATGCGGAGTCCCGCAGGGATCATCATTGAGCCCGACGTTATTTAACGTCTACATGAGGCCACTGGCTGAGATCGTCCGTCCGTATGGTGTTAAGATCGTCACCTACGCGGACGATACTCAGCTGGTGGTATCTCTGGCACAGGCAGGGGGATCTTCGGCGAGTGTAGATCTTGCTGGTTGCCTGGAGATGGTCAAGAGCTGGATGACCAAGTCTTGTCTAAAACTTAATGGAGACAAGACCGAGCTTATGCTCATGGGTCACACTGTACCATCTTCTATAGACACTCTTTGGCCATCCAGCTTAGGTCCTGCCCCTGTTCCAAAAGACGCTACTAAGAGCCTTGGCGTCTGGCTTGACAGGTCGCTGTCATTCGATCAACAGGCAACAAAACTTTCTGCCATCTGTTTCGGCATCCTGAGAGTCATCAGGAAGATCTTACCTCTACTCCCTTTTGAAGCAAGAAAAACCGTGGTTCTGGGTTTGATCCAATCACGGCTGGACTATGGAAATGCATTATACCTCGGAGCTCCTGACTTTACTTTACGCAAATTGCAACTGATACAGAACTGCGCAGCACAAACTCTTTTACAAATACCCCGCAGATCCTCAGTAAAGTCCGGACTAAGGAAACTGCACTGGCTTCCCATAAGGGAGAGAGTAAACTTCAAATCACTTTGCATTGCACACCAGACCTTCTGGTCCTTGGGTCCGGCAATTAACCTCCCCCTTATTACACCCTATCTTCCCACCAGACAGCTGCGTTCTACCTCTGCAAACCTAGCCACTGTGCCGCAAATAAAAAAATCAAGATCGGGAGGCCGCGCTTTTTCTCATAACATAGCTAAGCTATGGAATACCCTTCCCCAGCATCTAAGATCTAATCCCGATATCCTCTCCTTCCGTAAACAGCTGAAAACGCTCCTGTTTACCATGTAGATAGGGGAGCCTGACACTTCCTTTTCCTGTTTTAACTCTCAGTTGGTATTCTTAGCGCTTGGACGCCTCAGGGCAGCTATTGTGCGCTTTAGAAATCGAAATTCATTCATTCATTCATTCATTCACTGGGATGGTGTAATGGCCGGGAGAGCGGGCAGGAGGGGCTCCCCATTCATCCTGCCCATTAAAGCTCAAGCCTCATAGCGGGGTCCCCTGGCCCTAAAGATCCAGTTATTAACAGAAATTCAATGGCTGTCCAGTAGCACAATCTGATGTTCACTGCTCCTAGTCCACCACCAGATGGGGATTGTGTGCACTTTTATGATTCTCAGAACTGATCCTCCCCACACATAGCTGTTGATGTTGGCCTGTAGCGTTGTAAACCAGTCAGTAGGTATTTTGTAGGGGAAGTGTTGTAAAACATACAACAGATGTGGCAGGGCCACCATTTTGTAGAGGCCTGTACGCCCCAGCATATTCAAGTGAATGGACCTTAATCTCTCCAAATGGCCCTTAAATTTGCATGCTAAATGAGTGATATTCCTGTCCCAGCAGTCCTCAGGCTCTCTCATTATTTGCATTCCCAAGTAATTGAGAGCTCTGATGGTGAACCACCGGAGAGCCTGAAGGTAGATCTGAAAGAGAGCCCAACAGCTGGATTATTGCTGATTTCCCAAGTTTTCCCCAAGGCCTGTTGCCTCTCCATAGCTTCTTAAAAAGTGAATCAGCCATGGAATTAATTGGTTTGGGAACAGGATATAAAGAAGGACATCATCCATATAATAAAAGAAGCGGTTCCCCACTTCTCCGCTCACTTTAAGCCCCACATTTGTGCTTTTCTCCTGATTCATTTGGCAAGTAGATTAATTGTAAGAGAGAAATAAGTGAGGGAATAGTGGGCAGCCCTGCAAGGTGCCTCTGCCTATCTGGAACTGCTGTGAATAAATATCGTTTACCCTGACCCTCGCTCGTGGCTCTGTGTATAACAATTCCACGTATTGAAAGAATCAATGGCCAAAATTATTTTTTACTAGGACAGTATGGAGACAGGGCCATTCGACCGAGTCAAAGGCCTTCTCAAAGTCCAATTGCATCAAGGCTATTTGGTTGGGTATAGAGTGTATGTGGGTCAAGACCATATTTACACTCCTGAGACATTTCTGGGTGCTCCTGGCTGGCATAAAGCTTTTTTCATTGTAATGTACTAGGGATCTCACCTGTTTGAGTATTTGTTACTAAAGCCTTTGCCACTATTTTGACATAGGTGTTAAATAGAGAGATTGGTCTGTAGGATGCGCAGCCTATGGGTAACCTATCATGTTTTGGGATAGAACCACAGACACACCCCGGATATCATAGGAAATTATCACAGCTGTCGCTTCAGCTTCAAATATTTTGAGGAGGTACGGGAGTAGTGTGTGTGAGAATCATTTCTATAATTTTGCAGGAAATTTGTTTCGACTGGGCGCCTCCCCTGGCTGAATCTTCTACAGGGCTGCAAACAGCTCCTCCACCAAAGGAGGCATCCATGTCATACCTCCCACCGCTGGAGAGCTGTGGCTTGAACAGGTCCACAGCTGTGGAGTTTTGTCATTCTGCCCTGTACGGCGGATTTGATTGGTAGAGTTTCTCATTATACTGGGTAAATGCATTGGCGATTGTCTCGGCATCATGAGTTACCGCCCCGTCAGGCCCCCGCAATCTGTGGACAAACCTATCTGCAAAAGAGCTGTGGACAAACCTATCTGCAAAAGAGATGGTTGCAAGCCTGTGTAGTAATTTTCCTGTCTTGTCACCAAATATGTTCACTCTGGACTGAGAATCACACTCTACTGCCCTGGCTCAAGACATTAGTTTCTGCCTACAGGCCTCCCTAGATGCTTCTAAGTGACAAAATGTTTTGTTGCCTCCCTTTTGGGTTAGGTGGTTGTTCAAATCCCCAATCCATCTTTCCAGGGCCGTAATTTCTTATTTACCTTCCTTTTTCCTCCTGGCAATGTAAGCTATTATGTCCCTCTGAAATACTGCTTTCATCGTCTCCCACAATGTGATTGGGAAGACCTCTGGGGTGGAATTTTCCTTGAAATAGAGTTCTATCCTGTCCTTCATATGTTTCTGAAACAGAATATTCTTCATCTACCTAGCCTGAAGGTTCCATTGCATGTTAGGCCTACACCTCCTCAATACCATCGACAATTAAATGCGTGAGTTTTCCGATAATACAATTTTGTGAATTGCAGCACCCAACACCTTTCGGAGTCCAGCAGCTGGGAGAAAGATGTTGTCAAGTTGTGAATGCGACCTATGGAGGTGGGAATAATATGTAAACCAATGGGTGCTGTGCTGTCTATAGATTACAAAGCCCCAAGGATTCTGCCCATGGCGCAAGGGTTGAGTGTCGTCACTCACCAGCCCCTACTTGCACATCACGTTGTTGGTGAATTACATAGTTGAAATCCCCCTTATGTTAAGGTGCGCGTACAGGACCTTGGTGATAACTGTCACCAGAATAAACATTGTAGTTGCCCGTAGAGTTAGTGGAACATAAAAAGACATCACTTTCTAGGAAGCCCGTAACCATAGCACCTGCCATGACATCTGTGACCCCACGGGGAAAGTTGTTTGTACCAGAATTGTGACCCCTCTGGAATCCCTGCTGAACCCTGTATGATAAAACCATAGCATGCCAAAAAGGTGTTCCCATTCCTAAGCAAGTGTATCTCTTGCAGCAATAGAACTGCCGGAGGCAGCTTATAGACCCGTCTGAGGATAGCTGTGTGTTTTATTTTATTCAACAATGCATTGACATTCCAGGAAGATATGTTATAGTAGGTGGTGTTGGTGTTAACAGTCATGGAGTACATGTGAATATCGCCCATGAAGTGTGTCCTGCATGAGGCATAGTATAGTGATCCAAATAAACCCAAAAGTACCCAACTTTCCCACAACAGCTCCCCACCCAACACTTCTAAAGTGGAAGTGTCTGTCCCCACAAAGACAATCAACCCCAAGAAAAGCAGCAAACAATAGAATGCAAAATGATGTCAAAATGAAATATTCATTGTAGTCTTATGTAGCAGGGGTAATACGCCCACGCAAGCCCCTCTTTCCTGAGGCAATATGTCCCTCCACACCCAGGACTGGGGTGAATATGTATGGCGCAAACGGATGAGGAGGACCAAAACCCTCCTCCATGCCGCTGAGTGAAGTCACGTTAGCCTCTATTATGGGCCTCTCCTCCGTTGTTATCGGAACTCTCCAAGAAGGATGTCCCACTTCTGTCCCCCTGTTGAGGCCCAAGTTGGCCTCATCCTGGTCTACTGTGTGCTTCCATGGCTCTGTTTCTCCTAGAGAGGGTAGGTCAACCCTCTCAGTCCCCCAAGATGACATTGACAGACTTATTGATATGGGCAGTTGTTTCTTCTCCGCCGTCCCATCCCTGGCCACATTTGGGCTTTCAAAGAAAATGGTTCTCCCCTGATATATTACTTTTAGTTTGGCAGGGTACATAAACATATATTGGATATTGATAGCCCTGTATTTTCTCTAAACCTTTAGAAAGGATTTGCAAAGGAGCTGCACTTTAGAGGTGTAAATAGGGAAGAGCATAACCCTGAAGTTGGCACAATGGACGTTTGGGTTTCGGCGTGCCTGCCACAGGAATGGACCCTGATGATAAAAGCTGTGGGCATTCTCAGAGCCAGCGCCCTGTGTGCCCTTTCCAGAAAGAAGCAGGGGGACAGCTCACGATCCATTATACAGGTTCTGAACCATTCTCTGAGGAATTGCTCAGGGCATTCGCCTTCCAGGCCCTTCAGCAGACCTACTAGCTGCAAGTTGTTTCTGCGCGACCAGTCTGCTGCATCTTCCGAATGGCGTTCGAAGATTGACAAGTCTCTCATTTGCTTGATCTGTTTGCTCATTTTGCCAACCACATCTTCAAAGGACAAGATTGGCCCATTCTCCTCCGTGGTGCAATTGGAAAGGTTGCATAGGTGTTGCCGGAGGGGAGATACTTCCATCCCTACCCCTCTGATTTTCTCATTTAAATCTTTGTGAGAGTCCTTGATGGCCTGAAGAATCATGGCTGACACAACTGAATCCTCCTTTGGTTGGATAGGAAGTGGTAGATGATACTGGAACCCACATCCCTCCCCCACAGGCTCCGTCTGGGCCTCTGGCCTCAATTGTTTATCAATCCTTCCCTTACCTGGGACAGCATCCTCCTTCACCATCTCAGTTGGGCAGAGTATTTTGGTGGGGTCTAAACTGGGGGGACCTGCATGACTGGCCCAAGGGAAAGTCACAGGCAACAGGAGCTTGGCCCTAGGGGAGGTCAAAGGGGTCCCTCCCAGGCACCACAGTGGGCAAAGGAGGAGCACGGCTGGGCTATTACTACTGCTGCTTGCCCCAAAGCGAGCTCCTAGGCTTTCCAGGCACCCTAATGGGGGTACCTCCCAAGGGGGGAGCTAGGTGCCCTTCTACTTTTGAGCTAGGGTGTCTTTGAACATCCCAGTGTGCCCGGGCTACCAACGTAATCCTTGTTGCTCATAGGGCCAAGCAGTCCTCTGTTCTAGGCCATCTGTTTGGTTGTCCTTTGCCAACGCAGATTCTTAAAAGTGAAAGGGGGGTCTCTACGACTCTTCTCCCATGCGGCTATCTCATCTCCCTCACTGTGCCCAAAGAGTGAATGCGGAGGTATAGGTGAGACTCTGGTACGAGCCTACGGCTCCTGGCTGTGTCTGCTGCTGGAAGGATTGTCTCCCAGCAGGCCCTCTTTCTCCTCAATCATACCCCTCGCTTCCTGGCTGGAGGGACACTGACAGGCCAAAGAGGGGGCTGGTGCCGAAGCCATGGCACAGATGTTAGCAGCTGATAGAAGGGTGTCCCAGAGACGCTCTGTACAGGATGCTGCTGTAATCCTAGATGTGTTTGGTGCCAGCCCGTCTCTGCTGCCCCGAGTTGGCTGCTCTGTTACTGCAGGCTCCTCTTCCTCGCTGCACCTCGGTAGCAGACTCAAAGGTAGAAGGAGGGTCCCCACAGTGGATTAGCGGCTCCAAGTGATGTTTGCAGCTGGTAGGTCTGTCTTCTAGTGTATCTTGTGGGCCAGAGGGGGCATGTGTATGGGACCTACAGGTGGGCTTGCAGCTGGAAAAAGTTGCCTCAGGGTCCGATGTGTTTGCAGTTCAGGGTCCGATGTAGCAGGATTTACTGGGCTGGTGCAGAGCTCACTTTGAATGCTGCTGTCATCTTAGGCTGCTTGGCCATACCCCAAATCAATACCTTTAATATATACAAATTAAACTTAAATTAAAAAATGCAATGCGTAAATAAATAGTATGACTGAAAACAATGTTTGTAATGATAATATTACCACAATAAATCTGTCATGGGGGATGAACTCCCAAAGCCTCTTCTTATATAAATATATATTTGTATTTATTTATGAGAAGTGGCCCTACCACTACTCTGACCCAAAAAACATAAATCCTTAGTCTACTTCTCTTTCATATGAACAACAGTTGCAGAAGACATGCAGAATATCTTTTGTAAAATTCAGCACACCATTATTGGCAGGAGACTAGCTGGGTGACTTTAAGACAAGAATGGAATACAGTGGTTTTTGGACTCACTGTAGGAAAAGGGGATTTTCAGTTCAAGGGTAAAACATGTACAAGTAAGTACCTGAAGGCTGGGATGGAAATCAGGACAGAAGCCAAGGACTAAATTACGCAGGAACAGGCTTTGAACAGGAAACTGAAAGTCTGTAAAGGTAAACTATAACAGAACACAATTACTACTACAAATGGGTACAAAGGAGACCACAAACAAACAATAATAATTAAGGCTCCCTGTTTTCCGTTTTCACTTATTTTTACAGATAAATGCAGACAGAAAACATTCATTTTCTTGTCTGTATTTATTTTTAAATGTGGATTAAAACAGAAATTGGGTAGCTTTTTGAGTACTTCTAAATATTGTCTGCCATGACTGCCAGGCCAAGAGGTGTGCCGATTGATAGATAAGAGGGTTAAAAAAGAAGGGAATTTTAATAAAGAGGCTTTAACAGCAGTAGATTGGCATAAGGTTGTGTGCAAATTTTCATATAAATGCAGTGATTTATCTTCTGTTGTTCACAGCACTGTCCCCTGGCAGACATCCAAGCATGAGTGCATATTTACCTGTTAAATAAATGTGGAAATATACTAATTTCAGCTTATTTTTCGACAAAACAAAAAAAAAACATGGATAAATACAGAAAAAATTTGAAAAGAAATTTGGATAAATACAGCCGGAAATGGCAAAGAAATGAATACCATAAAACCTGGAGCCGTAATAATAATTGAGAGGTTGTATGCTCTTTGGATAGTAAGCTCTCAGTGATTTGAAAAGATCTAACAAGGATGCAAGGAGCAGATTAATCTCACAGAGTTCGGGGAGACACCCAGCAGCTCCTACATAGAAAGAGTATTCAGTCAAAAAGGCACAAGCCTCAAATCTAACTGCCATACTTGGTAGTAAAGAAAATCAAGATTGAATATAAATAGACAAGACATGAAGCCAACGGGAAACAGTGGTGGCAACACAGAATCAGGAACTATGCTCAGGGAAAAGAAGGACTGAAATCGAGGTCTGGTTCAGGACCTGGAAAACAAGGCAATGAGTTTACTTGTAATAGGACAGATCAGGAGCAGTGCAGGCGAAACTAGGAACAGTGAAAATCACAAAAACACTGAGACAGGATATCAAGAAACTGAATAAAAAGGAAAATCTGAAGAGCAGCAACAGCAGCGATGTGACAAAGCACGTGGAGACTCAACAACCAAGGTCAAGATGTATGACCATTTTATTTTGCGCCTCGCAATTTGAGAATAATTGCGAGTCGCAAATTGCAAGGCGCAAAATAAAATGTACAACAGTGTGTTTAACACTGTTTACGATTCCCAATGGGGTTGCAATTGCAAGGCACTTTAATATTGAGGAGCCTCTTGCAATTTGGGAGCCCATTGGGAATGACAGGCTTTCCCAGGGATGGTGGCCTACTGGGCTCAGCAGACCACCGTGTCTGGGACTGCTTTGAAATAAAGCAGTTTTATTAATGCAGCATGTTTTCCTTAAAGGAAAACAGGATGCATTTTTAAAAAATGAAACGTTTTTGTTTCATTTTTCAAGGGCAGGCATTAGTCCCTGGGACCACTGCCCTTAAAAATTATTTTCACATGCATTTGCAAAGGGAAAGGGGTCCCCGGGGGACCCCTTCTCATTTGTGAATGGATTACCACCTACTTGAAGTAATTGTGAGTGTTTGCGATTGCAAAACATTAGTACATGGTTTTGAACACCCCTTCTAAATAGCGAGTCGCAAAACCCATTCAGCGAGTCGCAAATATATTGTGACTCGCTAAATAGGCTTTGTACATGGCCCATTATGAATGCGCAAACGGGTTCGCAAACCCATTTGCAAATGCAAAAAGTGGTCGTACATCTGGCCCCAAGTCACTTGAGAGCTGGACTCTGGGCTCACCAAGCTGAAAGAGCTGGAGGCTCAAGGGAAGAATGCAGGGAGAGAGCCAGGTACAAGGAATAACAGTGTGAGGAATCAGGGAACCAACAATGAAGTGAGAGCTGATCTGGAGCTTGTAAAAATAGAAGACTGGGGATGCAAGACAGAGAATAAGAAGGCCTGGACCACAGTGTGGATTGGAGCCAAGAGCAAGAGAGGTCCAGAATGCAGATATAAAGAGTCAGAATAACCGTAAGTTACAGAAACCAAGCTAGGCACCAGGGACCCACCACCAGGATGTGATCTAGGAAGGGGCTGATTACAAAATGAACTACAAGGACCACATGGCATCAGGAATGTTGGACAGAAACCTGGAGTGGAAAGTGAATAGAAACTAGATTTCCTAAGTGAAGATATGTATAATGTCCTATAGTGATGTAAAGGCTGGTTTCCAAAAGGCCTTGTAAGTAACATCTAGTGGCAGGATTGTGGAATCCTGACAAATATGTTGTTAGTAACTTGTTACAAAAGCATATTATAAGCAACCCAATATAAGTCACTTTCAAAACCGGCAGCAGTTCAGATTGTGTGGTGCCATGCAGGAAGAAGTCCACTTTTCATCAATAAGTCATACAGTAGAGTAACTATCATTTTCTTACTCCAGATGACTAGTGATGTTACAATCAGATTATGTTAAGTTAGGTTTTTATATGTTTATTACATTGTTCAAAGTATTATACTTATTTGTGGTGATGAAGTGGCTAGCAATGTAGTTGTGGGAGTAATTCCCTGACCATGATGTAATCGTCAAATGATATAGCAGTAGCGATGTAGTGTTGGTGTCTCTTGACAAAGTGTAACTAAAACATGGTATATAAAGCACTCAATTCTGCAACAGTGACTGGAAATGTGAAAGTATTAAGCTCAAATTTGTGGAGGGTGACAATTCAGAATCTTGTGTCACTAGAGGTGAGGAGTGCCTTCAAAACATAATAGGACTTTTTACCTAACATCAATATGAGTAAATAGAAGACAGTCACACAAACCAGAATTAGAGTTGTATTCCCTGAACTTACTAGAGGTTGGGGAGTGACTAATTTGGTAAAGCCACGGTGAAGGCAGAAGGTAAATGCCAGGAAAATAATTTGTGTTTTGATCTGTTGCTGCAGACGGTTCAACATCACAAAATAAAATGATAGATAGAGTGTTGAAACTCTTCAAACACTCACTCCGAGTCACAGACCTGGGTTTAATCCATTGTTCTTTTGGTCACAACATCACCCCAGTTTGGACCCAGCTAAATGCAAATCAGTCTTGACCCTGCTCCCCATGGGAACAGTCCTGACCAAATTGCCAAGCCAGGTCTTCTCTGGACTGGAAACTAGCATCCTGGACTAGTTTCGGGATATCACCATCATCAGCCAGGCTAGCTTGAATCCAGTGGTGTAGCGAGCAAGGAACCCACGTCTGGGCTTACACTTAGCCACTTAGTGCACACATAGCAACAGTGCTGAGACAGGATATCGAGTTGGAAATGTTGACTTACACAAATATCGAGTTGAAAATATCATGACTTAGAAATATCGACAGCACGAATATCGTAGTCAAGAATTTCGAATTTCAGTAAGAAATATTGTTTTTTCTAAATATAGAAGTCATTAATATTGTTTGAAAAAACATAGATGTTTAAAATATCGATTTCTTAATTAGTGTTATGTATCTTAGTTTATATTTTAAATGTATGTGATGTATGTATTTTGTATAAGTATTGTTTATGTTTTTTACTATATGTGTTAAATGTTTAGTAGTTATGAATTTTGATTTTATTAAATGTTGCATTTTTTTGTTATGTAGCAGGTTGTGGGTTTATAGGGGATTAGGGTGGGAAGTACTTTATGATTAATTAATTATCAATGTGTTGTTAATGTATATTACCTAATTAATTGATAATTAATGATAGTCATTGTGTGATTATTTTTAGGTATGGGTTGTGGGGTTTATGGGGTAAAGGGTGAGAAGTCATTTTTATTTAATTCATAAAAAATTAGTTGATCATTAACATTAATTAATTCATTTATATTTAATCAGTGTATTTGTTTATATTTTTGGTGTGTGGGTTTTATTTTTATATGGGTACAGTGTGAGGATTACATTATTTTTGCTTACTTTATAATTAGTTGTTAAATACTATTAGTTTTTCATTAAAAAAAGTTTGAATTGTGTAATTAGTTTTTTTACAGGTTAATTTCAGCTGTGAGATTTAGGGATTATAGGGGTAAAGTGTGGGGAGTTCATTAATTTTTATGAGTTTTAATTTGTTTTTTAATTATTAATATTTCTTTAGTTGGTCATTAATTATGTTAGTTGAGGAAGTACATTTTTGTAAGAATGTAGATGTGGGTTGTGAATTGTATGGTGTTATAGAGGAGGAAATAAAAAAAGTAAATGTATGTAATAATTAATGTTTTTGTTTCTAAAATGTTGAATTAAAATATTTATTTGCTTGGAAATTATTTTAAATTTGTATTTAATATAACATTTGAAAGCATTTGTTATATGTATTTAACATTATAATATGTTTCTTTTAAAAATGTAATATTACATATATTTGTATTTGAATTTTTAACATATTTATATATTTTTAAATTTTCTTTGTCTTTTAAATATTTTTTTGTTGTTAAAATTGTTTTTGTTTTTAATTTTGAACTGACTGGAGTGAGAATAATAATTGTTACTCCTCTGCAATCCAACACTTTCCGTACTGTTGCACTCAATGGAGTGGGAATAATAATTTTTACTCCTCCGCTATCCAACAATTTCTCTATTTATACAAATATTTGAATGGGAATAGTACATTTTATCCCGCCACTAGCCAACACTTTCTCTACTGCTGCACTCACTGGAGTGGGAATAGTCATTTTTACCCCTACGCTATCCAATACTTTTTGGACTGTTGCACTCACTGGAGTGGGAATAGTAATGTTTACCCCTCCGCTGTCCAACACTTTCCCTACTGTTGCACTCACTGGAGTGGGAATAGTCATTTTAACCCCTCTAGTATCCAACACTTTCCTTACTGTTACACTCACTGGAGTGGGAATAGTAATTTCCACCCCTCCACTTTCCATAACTTTCCCTACTGTTGCACTCACAGGAGTGGAAATAGTAATTTTAACCTCTCTGCTATCCAACATTTTCCCTACTGTTGTACTCACTGGAGTGAAACATTTAAGTTTGAAGATTTTTAAATAGATCAATGTTTTAGTTTCTAATATAATTTTTTTATTAGGTTTTATGTTATTAGTACACAAACACATATATATTTGTACATTTTAGATATAGATTATTAATTGTTTTAAAATAAATATATATGAATTATTATGTATGTGTGTTTAACTTTTTTTAAATATGTTTATTCATTGTATTTTTAACATTTATTTTAAATCTAGTTTATGTTTTATATTAATGTTATTATTTAACATATTTAATATTCATGATTTTATTATATATATAATATATATACATATATATATACGCCAGTAGGTATATATAGTTAGGACCTAGTTACCATAAGAAATTCCGAACATTCTATTGGGAATAACTTTGGCGCCGATTGAGGGATCTGTTTGTAATTTTCCTTAAATTTGCTTCGCTCTGCTCCGCTTCTTCATTGAAAGTTTCAGGTGGATTCGTCAAGCGGGGGCCAAGAAAAAAGGGGGGTCCCAAAACGTGTTTTCCCCATGTTAATTTCCATAGGGACCTTTAGACACGGCTACAGCCCGAACGGCTGAATGGAATTACACCAAATTTGGCAAAATGGTAGGGCCTGGTATGCAGATGTGCCTTTGCTATGTTTGGTGAGAATCCCTCCAGTAGTTCTTGAGAAAATTGAATTTGACATTTTTCAAATGGCATTTTCAATGGGACCTTTAGACACGGCTACAGCCTGAACGGCTGAACGGAATTACACCAAACTTGGCAAAATGGTAGGGACATGTATGCAGTAGTGCCTTTTCTATATTTGGTGAAAATCCCTCCAGTAGTTGTTGAGAAAATTTAATTTGAGCAAATTATATATCTATATGCGCTCACCGTACGTGCACCGTACGCGTACGGTACGGGTACGTGCGTGTACCCTTACGTGCGCGAGCGAGTTTCTGATTGGCTGGCAGTCAACTGTCAACATTCTAAACTGTCCAAACCAGGAAGTGTTGGCCACCATCTTGTTTTTCAGGAGAACTGAGGCACAAGACAGCCCAAAACAAGAGTGGAAAACAGGAAAAGGAGGCAGGGTAGAGACCCCCCAACCCTCTAGCCCTTCTCAGGGGGTCCCAAAAGGACCCCCAAGGGCAAAGAAAATAATAATAAATTCGAAAAAATCTTGTTTTGTGCTCTCTTGTGTCTCACTTCTCCTGAGAAACAAGATGGCTGCTCAGGTGGTCCCAGAAGGATAATAACATTTATAAACGTTATCCACTAATAGAATTAGCATTTACAAAACCTTTGAAATTTATTGAAAAAAATATATAGGTTTCACGCCTGATATAGTTAGGAAATAGCATTTAAAAAACCTTGTAAATTCACTGAAAAAACATAGGTTTCAGGCCTTATATAGTTAGGAATTAGCATTTAAAAAAAAACCTTGCAAATTCACTTAAAAAACCATAGGTTTCAGGCCTTATATAGTTAGGAATTAGCATTTAAAAAACCTTGCAAATTCACTTAAAAAAACATAGGTTTTCAGGCCTTATATAAGGGCCGATTATGATCGCGGACGGACTTTCGTCCGTCCGCGATCACTGAGGAGGAGGGAACGTCCGCATGGGCTGCGGCGTTCCCTCCTGTGCAATTAGGATGTGACCGCCACCCTGGCGGTCACATCCTCTATTACTAACATTGCGGCGGGTGCGGCTTCAAGCTGCACCCACAGCAATGTAAAAAATGCAGGTGTTGCATTTGTATGCAGAAAGAGGCAGGGACCGCGCGGTGCCTGCCGCTTTCCGCATACAAATGCAGGGGGGTATCATAGGTACCCCCCATGTGCACCCCCCTTCACCTAGGGGGCCCGCAACGGGCCCCCGCAGTGAAGTTACACATGCTTTTCCACGGCGGAAAAGCCGCCGCGGAAAAGCATGTTTCACATCCCATCCTAATCTGGCTGACGGTGTCTGAGAGACACCGTCACCATGTTAGAGCTTTTCCGCCGCGGTTGTAAGCCAACCGCGGCGGAAAAGCAGCGGACAGAAACCAGGACCCACCAGCCATCCTAATGTGGCGGTGGGTCTTTGGTGGGTCCGCAGCGGATTTTCCGCATCCTCCGGGCCGGCGGTGGCTTCCGCCGGCCCAGAGGATGCGGAAAATCCGCTATCCTAATAAGCCCCTTAGTTAGGAATTAGGCCTATATAAGGCCTGAAACCTATGGTTTTTTACGTGAATTTGGAAGATTTTTAAAATGCTAATCCCTAACTATATAAGGCCTGAAACCTATGGTTTTTTAAGTGAATATTATATATATATATATATATATATATATATATATATATATATATATATATATATATATATATATATATATATATATATATATTTAAATAATAAATATTACATATGTTATATATATTTAAAGTGGACAGCATTAACAGAACACAGATGGAGGCATTTGAAAAAGGCAATGAAGCTGAAACCAGTCTAGCCATATCTGCTGTGCCGAAGTAAAGAGAAAAAAAAACCTTTGAGCCTGTGTGGGTGTATTCCTTTCATGAATGGAAGGTTTCTGGTCTTGGATATTGGAGTGTGGCCACGTGCACTTTACAGCTCCCATTCTGAAGCAGTTTGGCGCAAGCAGTGGCAACCTGTAGTGTAATCGCAACGCTCTTGGTGAAATGCCGAACCGCCGCCCACCATTAAAGATCTATGCCTATCCTAATTTGTTTGTGACTTCATGAACAACGCACACACTTACTTAAGAAATATGCGTTTTGGCACTTTCATGGGTCAATGGTGGCTGAATGAAGGTTCAAGGGCTGTTTCATCTCATCCAGGATAACATCCAGGCAGGTGAGGTGAAGATGCAGGCACGGCCCACTGGGAGAGTACTCTCATCATTGTGCGTGCAGCGCGAAGCTCGGAGCACCGAGTTCGGGAGAAACTCCCTGCATGACAGAGTATCTGCACCAATTGAAGCAGGGCACTCTATATTTAAGGTGGACAACATTAACAGAACAGTGATGGAGGCATTTGAAAAAAAGCAATGAAGCCGATACCGGTCATACCATATCTGCTGTGCTGAAGTAAAGAGAAAAAAAAGCCCTGTGAACCTATGTGGGCTTATTCCTTTCATGAAGGGAAGATTTCTGGTCTTGGATATTAGAGTGTGACCATGTGCACTTTAAAGCCCCCATTCTGAAGCAGTTTAGCGCAAGCAGTGGCAACTTTTGGTGTAATCTCAACGTTCTTGGGGAAAAGCCAAACCACCGCCCACCATTAAAGAACTATGCCAATCCTAATTGGTTTGTGACTTCACGAACAATGCACACACTTACCTACGGAGTATGCGTTTTGGCACTTTCATGGATCAATGGTGGGCGAATGAAGGTTCCACGGCTGTTTCATCTCATCCATGATAACATCCAGGCAGGTAGGGGAAGTTGCAGGCACCGCCCACTGGGGACAGTACTCATGTCATTGAGCCTGCAGCACGTGAGCTCGGAGCACTGAGTTTGGGAGAAACTCCCTGCATGACAGAGTATCTGCACCAATCGAAATGGGGCACTCTATATTAAAGTGGACAACATTAACAGAACACTGATGGAGGCATTTGAAAAGGCAATGAAGCCGAAACCCGTCATGCCATATCTGCTGTGCTGAAATAAAGAGAAAAAAACTCCTGTGAACCTGGGTGGGCTTATTCCTTTCATGAAGGGAAGCTTTCTGGTCTTGGATATTGGAGTGTGGCCATGTGCACTCCAAAGCATTCATTCTGAAGCAGTTTGCCGCAAGCAGTGGCAAATTTTGGTGTAATCTCAATGTTCTTGGGGCAACGCTGAACCGCCGCCCACCATTAAAGAACTATGCCGATCCTAAGTGGTTTGTGACTTCACGAACAACGCATACACTAACCTAAGGCGTATGCGTTTTGGCACTTTCATGGATCAATGGCAGCTGAATGAAGGTTCCAGGGCTGTTTCATCTCATCCACGATAACATCCAAGCAGGTGAGGTGGAGCTGCAGGCACTGCCCACTGGTGACAGTAATCACGTCATTGTGCCTGCAGCGCGCGAGTTCAGGAGAAACTCCCTGCATGACAGATGTCTGCACCAATCGATGCGGTGCACTCTATATTTAAAGTGGATAGCATTAACAGAACACTGATGGAGGCATTTGAAAAGGCAAAGAAGCCGAAACCCGGTCATGCCATATCTGCTGTGCTGAAGTAAAGAGAAAAAAACCCCTGTGAACCTGGGTGGGCTTATTCCTTTCGTGAAGGGAAGGTTTCTGGTCTTGGATATTAGAGTGTGGCCACATGCACTCTAAAGCCCTCATTCTGAAGCAGTTTGACGCAAGCAGTGGCACATTTTGGTGTAATCTCAATGTTCTTGGGGAACGCTAAACCGCCGTCCACCATTAAAGAACTATGCCGATCCTAATTGGTTTGTGACTTCACGAACAATGCACACACTTACCTAAGGAGGATGCGTTTTGGCACTTTCATGGATCAATGGCGGCTGAATGAAGGTTCCACGGCTGTTTCATCTCATCCACGATATCATCCAGGCAGGTAGGGGAATCTGCAGGCACCGCCCACTGGGGACAGTACTCATGTCATTGAGCCTGCAGCGCGTGAGCTCGGAGCACCGAGTTTGGAAGAAACTCCCTGCATGACAGAGTATCTGCACCAATCGAGGTGGGGCACTCTATATTTATAGTGGACAGCATTAACAGAACACTGATGGAGGCATTTGAAAAGGCAATGAAGCCGAAACCCGTCATGCCATATCTGCTGTGCTGAAGTAAAGAGAAAAAAAACCCTGTGAACCTGGGTGGGTTTATTCCTTTCGTGAAGGGAAGGTTTCTGGTCTTGGATTTTGGAGTGTGGCCACGTGCACTCTAAAGCCCTCATTCTGAAGCAGTTTGATGCAAGCAGTGGCAAATTTTGGTGTAATCTCAATGTTCTTGGGTCAACGCTGAACTGCCGCTCACCATTAAAGAACTACGCCGATCCTAATTGGTTTGTGACTTCACGAACAACACACACACTTACCTAAGGAGTATGCGTTTTTGCACTTTCATGGATCAATGGCAGCTGAATGAAGGTTCCAGGGCTGTTTCATCTCATCCACGATAACATCCAAGCAGGTGAGGTGGAGCTGCAGGCACCGCCCACTGGGGACAGTAATCACGTCATTGTGCCTGCAGCGCGCAAGTTCTGGAGAAACTCCCTGCATGACAGAGTGTCTGCACCAATCGATGCGGTGCACTCTATATTTAAAGTGGATAGCATTAACAGAACAGTGATAGAGGCATTTGAAAAAGGCAATGAAGCCGAAACCGGTCATGCCATATCTGCTGTGCTGAAGTAAAGAGAAAAAAAAACCTTTGAACCTGTGTGGGCTTATTCCTTTCGTGAAGGGAAGATTTCTGGTCTTGTATATATATATATATATATTCACTGAAAAACAATAGGTTTTACAGACGTTATAGTTAAGGAATTAGCATTTAAGAAACCTTAGAAATTCACTGAAAAAACCATAGGTTTCAGGGACGTTACAGTTAGTTGAACATGTCACTCATATAAAACCAGAGAAATTTGCCTGTTATAGTTAGTGGAGCTAACTATAACTTGCACGCCCGCAATGCACTGCTGATGATGTCACATATTACATCACTCATGATATGGTCAGTGACATCACTGATGACGTCACTGATGACATCTCAAATGACCAACCTCGATCAGCACGTAAATCCTATCCACCGCATTTAAATGATGCGCATTTCGTATCCGACGCATTTTTGACACCGTACCCGCATAACAACATGTACGTATGAGGTTGCGCCAGCTGCTACTGTGGTATGCGACCAGTACGCACCACCAAGTGGTGCGTTACATCATATATGTATGGGATGACACCCGCTGCCCGTTCTGAATGTGATGAATGCACGCAGCCACGCCCTGTGCTACTTCATAGACGTATGATATCGCGCCGCATAAGCCATTCCCTCATTTTGTTTGTCTCAAAACTATATCTAAATAACTTTAAAGTGTATATGAGAGCAAGCGATAATTACAAATATTTTAAACAGTTATGTATGTCTAACTGTAATAAACTTATATTGTAGTAAATATATTTTCTTAAAATCACATCGGTGCAATCTCATTGCGCACTGGCTGCGAGATTGCCATGTGACATTAAAAAAAACATTTCATTAGTTCATAACATTTCCCATTGTAACAGTTTGAAAACGCCACCAATTTTAGTCAATATCTGTACTGCATTTCATGAGACATACGTCTTCTGACTAGAAAGCTTTGTTCTAAACTTTTTGCAATATACACATATCTTACACTACACACAACATGCAACCATCATTTTCATCAATATTCATGCTCTGTAAAGTAGCCTTCCACCTGTGATAGCCATACACCTAAAAGTTACATTACCAAAATGTTTTCCAATACCAGAGGTAACATGGTTGCATACGCTGTTCACAGCACAATGTAATTATAGTACGGCCCAGAGACAGTTTCATGCATAGATAAAAAACACACGGACACAGATAGATAGTGGAAGTGGGTACGGGCACATGCGCGCGACTCCTTTTTATTACCAGGGTGACATATCCAGTGACTACTGTGCTGGATGCGTGTGGGGTGAGTGTAAAGCAGCCTTCAGGGAATGGTTGCTGCTAGCATCAAATACAACAGTAATCATTGAATCAGACACAGAGATTCAATATTAAACTAATTGATCATTTGTGCTGCAGTAAGGTAGGGACAGTAGATGTGAAATAATACAGAAATAATTCTATCGTAAAAGAACCACAACTTGTGGTATACTGACACACAATCAATAGATCTGAAATAATACACAAAAAGATTATATCATAAACGCTCCATCAGCCCTAGTGCACTCACATAGCCACATCAAAAGCATTCAGCATGTGCACAGTCAGCGATAATGCGTGCTGTAGACAGGCCGTACTAGGAGCAATATCTGTTGCCATCAACACTGCATCATCTGCTATAGTGACTCAAACTGAATTGTGAACACTGTTGTCTGCAGTGTTGGCCACAGAGAGCGGTCAGCAACGACCCAGAGCTACATAAGGTGACTTGAGCTGCCCAGTTTGTCATAAGCGAAACAACAAAAAAGCGTGTGCGGAGCCTGCAATGGTACGTATGCATAGTGCAGACAGTACGCACTAGAGCAATGTCTTTTCCTACAGGACTACCTCAACTACCATAGCGACTCAATCTCAATTGTGAACACTGCTATCTGCGTGAGTTATCAGCAAGGGCCCACAGCCATGTGGCATTGACTTGAGCTCTACAGTTTGCAATATGCAAATCAAAAAATACGTGTGCAAAGCCTGCAATGATGTGTATGAGTGGTGCAGACAGAGCGCACTGAAGCAATGTTTTTTCCTACAGGACTGCATCATCTACAATACTGAGTCAATGTTAATTTCCATAGGAAACTTTAGACGAGGCTACAGGTCGAAAGGGTGAACGGAATTACTCCAAATTTGGCAGGGAGAAGGGTCTTGGTCTAGAAAGCACGCTTTTGTTTATTTGATGTAAATCCATTCAGTAGTTTTTGAGAAATATTGAAATTTACAGATATCGATCTTTGGGAATTCTGCCATCTGATTTGCTGAGGCGTTATGAGCACGAGCTTGCTGCTGATTGGCTGCGAGCAGTTGCAACTAGGAAGTGTTGGCCGCAATTTTGGGATTCCATTGAAGCGCGTAAGGGGAAAAAAGGGCGAAAAAGTGGGGAAAAAGGAGGGTAGGAGCACTGTAAGCTCTGTGGGGTGTTTAGGGTGTGGTATAGAGGGGGTGCAAAGCGACGTATTCACCCCTACCGGTGTGAAAGGGGTGGGTTACGGAAATGAAGTGTGGTTTTGCCTAGAGTCTGTTGCTGGTAAGGTAAGGTGATGCAGGACTCGGGGATTAAAGCGTGAGCGTAAACTGTGTGTCTTATGCTGTGAAGTCATGTGCCGTGGCTGCTGAGCTATACTTGTGGAAGGAGTGTCAGCATGTGTTTATACCTACTAGGATGAACTACTGACCCGTACTGGTCTGAAAGTCCTGGGGTACGGAAACTATGTGAGGTAGTGTGTAGAGTCTCATGCTGCTAAGCTGAGCTGCTGCCGGACTCGGGGATGAAAGCGTGAGCCCAAACAGTGTGTCATATGCTGTGTAGTGATGTGCTCTAGCTGCTGTGCCACATCTGTCCAAGTGGTATCAGCATGTAGTTATAGCGGATGTATGACGGTACAACGCGTACCGTTTCAACGCGTGCCTTTACAACGCGTCTTTAACAACACAAGTCGTTACAACGACTTGCGTTGTTGGGTGCGGATAGTGAATAGTATAATTTACTATTCTAAAACCAGTCACCGTGGATAGTAGGGAAGGTGTTGGAATAGTAAATATACTATTCTTTATCCTTTAGCGCCCTCCAGCGGAAGTCGTGGTTACGACTTGCGTTGTAAAGGACGCGTCGTAAAAGCACTGCGGGGTAACATCCGCGTTGAAAAGGATGTTCCCCAGTTATAGCTACTCAGAGGAACTTTTGTTTCAAACATTGTAACTTGTGTATGGTGCTTAGGGGGTGTTATGTAGGTAGTGCAAAGGTAAATCGGTGTGTATGAAATGAATTTGGTATTTGGAAAGTGGAAAGCACTGACTCCTATGGGTCTGATGGCACTGGGGGCGTAAGGAGAGGTGCGGCTGGAGTTGGGGATAAAGCTGAGGAACTGCTGACCCCTATCGTGAACTTTTAACCTGCACGTGCCGTTAAATCTTCAACAAAATGTTGCAAAAGTATATTGTTAGGTTAAAAAAAATTAACAAACTTTTAACCTGTAGTTGTCGTAGAATGTTCCAGAAAGTGTGGGAATAAAATAGGTTAAACTTGTGACCTGTATGTGGCGTGGAATATGAAGTAGCTTTTCGTATGGAAAATCCAAAATTAACCAATGGAGATAAGTTTTGGAATGTCGTTGAAGGAATGACGTTTTCTGGTTTGTTCTTTACATGTATTTATGTGTGGAGCGACAGAGAAATTGTGCCATTCCTGGTTCCATTTTTTTTTAAATCGGTGCTTTACATGTACTATGTGACAAAGAAAGAATTGCATGCGTGTGAGACATTTGCAATCTGCATACCAACTACAAAGGTGAGTTAGAAATGAACAAGGTGTGTTATGTGTTCCGTAGTAGTGATTAAGTATTTGAGGTGATGTCTTTAATTTTGAAAGTATTTTTTTATTTCAAAGTAATATCGTGTTAGTAAAGTGTGGTGTTTGATATTGGTTATAAAATATGCATAACATTTGAGCTGTTGTAAAATAAGTACTTTATATATGTTTAGGGATTTTTCACAGAGAAGAAGTGTAGTTTGTCATCATTATAGGTCTGTATGGTTTTGAAAATGAGGTACAGCGTTAATTTGGGTTTGTAATGTATTCGGGGAGATAAACAAATGTCGCATGTTTGCAAATTATACTTTTTATGGAAATAGTGGGGTGGGTGGTTGGTGGTAGGTGACGTATTTGTTATTAAGTTCAAAGCAATAAAACTAAATCCAGAAATGGTATGTGGGCAGGTTGTGGTCTCATTTTTGACACTGAGAGGTAGATTTGAATGTAAGTCAAGGTAGGTTGTTGTACAGTGGGTCCGTCTACTGTGTTTGGAGATTACATGGAGAGGAGATGGAGATAGGAAAAGTGATACGTTCCTTTTATATGTACGCATAGTTTGAATCATGTGATCCTAGGTTGAGATATAATATGAATATGGTTTCTGGTCTGCATTTGGGTATAGTTAATAGTTTTTGTAGTTTCTTACTGGTGATTAATGAAAAGGTAGATATACTAAAATATATGGCAATAAACATTAATTATTGTCTGTTCTTATTGAATAGAAGTGGTTGGGGAATGCTTCTGAGATGTTTTAAAAATGTGTGAGAGATAAAAAAAAATGAAAATGTGCGGTATATTTTCTGTATGACTTTGTTGACATTAGAGAACTACATGTAATTTTAAGTGATACTATTTGTTAGGCTGTGTCGCTGTGGTGGATATATTTAGGTATTAAAGTGGTCTGTGTTTTACTGATGCTGAGCTTCACTATCCCTTTTGAGACACTCGTCAATTTATTCATTCCGTTTAATGTCTTTATTATAGATACAGCAAAGGGACGGTGTATCAAAAGTTTGGGAATTAGAACTTTGTTTACTCTCCCTATGCCCTGCTATACACTCTACAGAGTGTTTAAACGACTTTCGTAACATATAGATGTCTAGCTAGTAAAGGTGGTGTAGTTCGACTTGGCCCATTTATAAACTGTGCTATGGGATGGTTTATGTTTTACCTGCCAATTTGCATGTTTGAACAGTATTGGCTGATAAGTGATCCGGTAGACACCTGTTAAAATTAACCCTGCGTATGGGTATAGTGGCGCTACTAGGAATGGTGGAGGTTTCTGTTTGATTTTGTATGGTTAACTAAGGGCGGGGGTGGGTGTGGGGGAGGTAGTTATGTTGCTGATTGAAACACAGAATATAGTAACGTGGAGATGTGAAGCTACTAAAGGTGATGTAGTACCACTGGGAGCACTTATAATGCGCCCTATGGCATGGTATATGTTTTACCTGCAAATTTGCATGTTTTAATATATTTTGCTGATGAGCTTCTCGTGAGACATCTGTTGAAATTAAGCCTCTGAATGGCTATAGTGGCATTTCTACGTTTGCTTGGGCTCTTTCTTTTATTGCGTAAATTTAAGCAAGGGCGGGTGTTGAGGTGGTGTAGTAGTACTGTGACTATTTATAAACTGTCTTATGGTATGGTGTATGTGAAATTGAAAGTGTGATAATTAAAGATGTTGGAGGAGATGAGAAATTAATTAGCACTGATCAGTTTGAAGAAGAAATTGGAAAGTTTAATGTAGTGTGCTCTGAAATACCAAATTAGGGGGCCGATTATGATTGCTGTTTTTCTGCATCCTCCGGGCCGGCGGAAGCCACCGCTGGCCCGGAGGATGCAGAAAAACAGCTGCGGAGCCTCCAAAGACCCACCGCCATATTAGGATGGCTGGTGGGTATGGAATTCCGTCTGCCGCTATTCCGCCGCGGTCGCATTACAACCGCGGCGGAATAGCCCCAATATGGTGGCGGTGTCAAACAGACACCGCCAGCCATATTAGGATGGTGGGAAAGACATGCTTTTCCACGGCGGCTTTTCCGCTGTGGAAAAGCATAAAGACTTTCACTTCGGGGGCCCGTTGCGGGCCCCCTGGGTGAAGGGGGATGGGGCGTGCACATGGGGGGTACCTGTGGTACCCCCCTGCATTTGCATGCACAAAGCAGCAGGCACTGCACAGTGCCTGCCGCTTTGTGCATGCAAATGCGATGCATGCATTTTTAACCTTGCGGCGGGTGCAGCTTGAAGCTGCACCTGCCGCAATGTTAAAGATAGAGGATGTGACCGCCACCCTGGCGGTCACATCCTAATCTGCTCGGAGGGAACGCCGCAGCCCCTGCAGACGTTCCCTCCTCCTCAGGGGTCCTATGTTTGTGTTTGTTGTTGATGTACTCATTATAAAAGTCAAAGTAGGAATGTTGATTTGGTTTTGAAAAGTGAAAAGAAGAACAATGGTAAGTGGGAAGAATTTGCAACTTACTTGTTTGTTGAAGGTCTATTTGAATTAGGTAGTGATCAACATATATGTAAATATTGTTACAACAAATTAGAAGAGAACAAAATGCCTGCTAGAGCAGTGCATAATAAGTTGGAATTAGTAGCTATTCCGGTGGTGCTGGCCAAATTCCACACATACGAGTCAGTTCTAATTCAATCTGTTCATCCTTTTTAAACTATAATTCGGATGGAGCCTTAAACAGGTACACTGCCACCAACAGACTTGCAAAGAGGGCTGAAAGGATTTTAAGAAAAACATTGAAACTATTGCTGGAGGGAAAGAGGAAGATGAGGCAGTAGTTATTTTAGTAAATGGTGTACCAACAAAGAGTCGGAAAATATGGCAAGAATTTGTGGATGTTAATAACGTTGAAAAGGCTACCATATATCTTATACAGAACAATATTTATACAAAAATGTAAATGTGGATCAACAGGTAATACGTTTAGAAGATGAACCTGAAATTTCAAGTGGTCAAATAGAGAAAGTGGACAAGTCAAGGACTGTAGAGATTTATGAACATTACACAATATATCCTTTACATTCAAAAGAAGTGATAGGAAGTAGCATTGAGTTATTTCAAATGAAAAAAGCACCGGGAAAAGCTTGGAAGATCATTGTTTTCCACAGTTGTTTCCTACTGGAAAAGGTGGACAATATGATGACTGACCTGTGCTAATTCCAGCTTCAGAATATCGGGCAACAAGATTATATTCTGAAGACCCAAGATTTTGACAGTGCATTCCATACATATTTCACCTTTTGTTTGAAAGTGATGTCTTCTCTCTCGTATGCAGTGAATCATATACTTAAAACTGGAGTTCATCAATCACTTCTTTCTGGGAAAGAATTTGTGGACAAAGTTCAAGAAACAGATGAAAATTTAGAAGCACAGTTAATCAATTTGATGGCATGTCAACGTGAAACAAATGAGTATTGGTATCGTCGTCATGGAGAACTCAAGTGTATGTTGCGGAACTTAAGTACACCAACATGGTTTGCCACACTTAGCTGTGCAGAGTATGCATGGGAAGATTTGTCTGATTTTCTAATAGAAGTGAATTCCAATATAAACATTTTTGAAATATAGACTCCTGGTGAACTGTGTTCCTTGGATCCTGTAAATGTGTGTAGATATTTTAATCATAAGTTTCAAGCTATGATATATTTTATCTGTGATAAAAAGAATCCACCTCTTGGAGAAATTACCGATTTCTTTTGGAGAAAGGAGTATCAAGCAAGAGGTGCACCTCATATACATATGCTAATATTGATCAAGGATGCACCCACATTTGGGAAGGATTCTGATGAAAGAGTATTGTCTTTCATCGAACAGTATGTGACATGTGAGATTCCAAGAAAAGGAGGAGATAGAAGCTTGAGACAGCAAGTTTTACGTTTCCAAAGTCATCGTTGTGGAAAGTATTACAGAAGAAAATTTTACACCAAATGTTGGTTTGGTTTTCCCCGTCCAGTCATTTCTAAAGTCAGTTCTTATTTTTCTTCTGTAAGGCACACAATAACTCGGAAATCTCCAAAGAATACCTACAACTTAAAAAGAACAGAAGTGTCAAAGTATATCAATGACTACAATCAGTCATTTAAAAAATGTGAAATGCAAACATGGACATCCAGTATGTTGCAGATAACTCAATTGCTGTTGCACGTTATGTTACATCGTACATAACAAAATCTGAAAAAACAGAGATGGAACAAATGTGGTAAGAAATTGCACAAGAGATTAGCCTTAGCAAAAAAATTGTACAGCTTTAGTTTGAAAATGCTTTCCCAATGAGAAATTGGATCGGATGAATGTACAGACCACTTGTGTTCCTCAAGTTTATATTCAAAGTCACGAGGAATCATTTGGGTAAGTTTAGGCCTTGCCTGCAAACAAAATAGAGTGTTGAAATCATTGGAAGAAATTGCACAATTAGCAGCAAATGAGCCAGACAGTACAGACATTCTTAAAACTAATATTTTTGACACATACTATCCAAAAAGGAGTCAACATCTGGAGAAGCTTCTTATGAAGTGTCAAGTGTGCTGAAGAAAATTAAACTTTTAATTATTGATGAGGTGAGCATGGTCTCAAACTTAATGCTTGCTTTTGTACACTTAAGAATGCAACAGGTATTAAAAACAGATTGCGACATTCTCTTTGGGGGGAAACATTTGATTGTATTTTGAGATCTGCTACAACTAACTCCTTTAAAAGGAGAACCAGTGTTTAAAACTCTTCCACATGAAGACACTAAGAAATCTTTGGGAAGTATTGGAAATGGGAATCTGTGGTTACATTTTGAATATAAAGAACTCACTCAGAATATGTGACAAGCAAAAGATGAAGATTATGCAAATATTCTAAAGGATGCAAGAATTGGTATTCTAAGCAAACATGGTAAACAAGCTTTTCATAGTTGTCTACTAAAGAACTTGTTTAGAAATGAAAACTCAGCAGCAGAAGTAATGTACAAGAAGATGAAAGAAAAAAAAGTCTATAGTTTGCTTAATGCCTACAGTGGAAGAGTGTTATACATTTAATAGAGAGCTTATGAAATTGGAAAATTAAGAAATAGTTCACATTGAAGGTATTGATAAAATTGAGCATCAAGGAATAACAATTGTTCTTTCAGAAAAACTACATAATAAATTGGCATCTTTGGAAAAGTCTGTATCAAAAACTGCTGGCTTAGAAAAAAATGTAGATGTATGTTTAAACTGTCGGGTAATTTTGAAGCGTAATCTGAATGTAGAAAAATGTTTAGGGAATGGAGCAGTGGGGAAAGTTATTGATTTTGGGAAATATCAAAATAGAAATGGAATTGAATTTTTGAAAGTTAAATTTGATCAGATTGCAGAGGTAAGACAGATTGCACGTCCTGCCGCATGTTTTTTGCTTGTAAAAGACCTGTATGTTCCCAGAAAACAGTTTCCCTTCTGTTTAGCATATGCAATAACTATTCACAAATCACAAGGTTTAAGTGTAGATAATGCTTTGGTAAATGTTGGAAGAACTGTGTTTAAAGATTGAATGGTATATGTTGCATTATCACGAGTTAGAACGTTGTCTGGTTAGTTAATTGATTTGATGAGAACAAGGTTAGTGCTGATGTTAATTGTGTAAGAGAATATAATCGCTTGAGAAGGCTTTATGCTCTCCATTTAGGTGAATATCCTATTTATGTGAAACGTGTTGTGTGTTCAAAATGGAAACATGTTGAAGAGTTAACTATGGTTGAAAACCAGAAAGAAAATCAACAGAAAAGAAAAGATGTAAAGAAGCAGAAAATACAAACAAGTGATGATGTTGTTGGATACCAGTTAGAAAACGCTTCTGGTGTCAACTGCTATGGTAATGTTATTCTAAATGTTATATTTTATCTTGAAGATGTTTGTGGTGAAATTATGGAAAGTCAGAAAAAGACTTTTAGGTAAATTCAATTTAGCGAGTCCGTAATAGCGATTTTTACCGAATTGCTATTGAGGACTGAATATAGGTAGGAATCGCTAATCTATTAGCGATTCCTTAATATTCCTTAATAACGAATCGCTAATTGAGATTCGTTAATAAGGAATACCTAGCCATTCATTCCTATGGGCTAGGAGGCCCATAGGAATGAATGGGAAGATATTCACTATTTGCAATTCGGTATTGAAGAATCGCAAATAGTGGGAGCTATTTCAAGGGTGTCAAAAGGACACCCTGTTGCACCCTTAAGGGCATGGATGTGTGCCACATTGCACTTTTAAAAAAGCAAAGCAGTGCTTTTTTAAAGGAAATCGCTAATTACCACCAACTTGAAGTTAGTGGTAATTAGCGATTACTTAAGGCTGAAGTGCACTTTTTTGTGCCTATACATTGCATTTAAGGAATCTCAATTTCCAATTACTTAAATGCAAGAGCAAAATAAGGAATCACAATTTTGCGATTCCTTATTCTGAAAGTAGGTTTAAACTCACCTACATTGCTCTCAGCCAAATTGCGGTCTGTAATGCAGAAATTCTGGCCCTTGATGCTCTGCACTTTACACTTTATTTCAAGAATTGAGAACTGATAGAAGTAGGATCCATTCTGCTTCTGGTATTCGCCAACTGTTGTATACATGTACTGGATCTTTAACGTTCAGTGCTAATATATAGCAAGTTGCACAAGAATTTCTGATGGTTATGCTTGGAGTACTAGAAGGTGAAAGAATTCAGATTGAGAGTTTATTTGTTACAAATGGGAACATAAATGTGAAGAGTGTTTATTATCTTCAAGGACAATATTTGACAGAGAACGATTTTTATAATTAACAATACCTGACTGCAAATCTGTACCATTTTCCAAATTAGTAAAAGAAGCTGAACATGAGATGATGTGTTCTCGTTGTAAATCAAGAATCCTATCTACATTATGCCTACAAAGATATGGAAAATATTTGATTATAATGCTGCAACGCTGTCGACCATATCAAAGAAAAGTGGAAACCAAAATAAAAAATGTTGTTGCTAATCAAGTATCTATTTCTGGAAGAACTTTTGCAACAGTTGCTTTTGTTTTCCATTCTGGAAGTACTACTACAAGTGGACATTATACAGTTTATTTAAAGTGTAATAATGGTTGGAGTCACTGTAACGATACACACTTGGAAATAAACCGAGATTGCCTTATGAATTACCCAACTCATACTTGATTTTTCTTAAACAAAGATTTTAGATACACCATTGGGCTTCATTGGAATGTGTATAGATCTTTAAAGAATTCATACTGGATGCTTTCAAAGCAAACTTTTTGATATATTATCTGGCATATTGGGAAAATATGCAAAGAAACTATGTAAGATCTTTAAGGAATTCATACTGGATGCTTTCAAAGCAAATTTTGTATACATTATCTGGTGTATTGGGAAAATGTGCAGACATACTACGAAACAAGGTAAGATTTGAACGTTTGAAGGACTATTGGATGTGTTATTTGTGTTGATTTTGCATTATATTTGAGAGAATTTTTTTTTTAAACAATCTAGTTGATTATTTTTTCCCCTGCTGTTTATGATGAAACTACACTGACATCACTGTGAATAGTGAAGTTAAGTAGTAGCTGATGACAGCAAAAAAAGGGAGAAAAATTGTTATTTGAATGTAAATTGTTTTGTATTATTTAACAACTCATTGTAATTTGTGAAATGTATTATGTTACATAGCACTTTTGCAGTTTATTTTATTGTAGTTGAAAAGTTAGAAAAAACAGTACTAATGACAAATACACAATAGTAGTTTAATATTTAAAAAACCTTTGAAATTCACTGAAAAAAACATAGGTTTTACAGACATTATAGTTCAGAATTAGCATTTAAAAAACCTTAGAAATTCACTGAAAAAAACATAGGTTTCAGGGACGTTATTGTTAGTTGGACATTTGACTCATATAAAACCCGAGAAATTCGCCTGTTATAGTTAGTTGAGCTAACTATAACTCACCTGCCCTCAATGCACTGCTGATGATGTCACTTATTACATCACTCATGACATGGTCAGTGACATCACTGATGACATCTCAAATGACATCACTCATGACATCATCCACGTAATAATCTGATGCACATACTGATGCCGTAATATAAACTTTGATACACCCATTCTACAATGCAGGCTACTATTTTTGAAGCCATACACACAAGAATGCCATATAATACATACCACTCACTATTTCCTAGGTCTGCACACACATCCAGTCATTTATACATGGAGTTACTCATCAATACAGGATTATAATATGCACTCATACATCTATACATGCAGTCACACTCTGCCACTCATCCATAGTTACTCACATACCTAGTCAGTAATGCAAAGAATCAATCACGTACTCATTTACTCATGTATACAATTATACACACCAACTCCGCTATTTATAGACATACCACATCACTTATTTATACAGATACTAACACATATTTACTGTCTTATACAATCACTGATAGAAACAGACACTTATTTATCCACGCACTCTTTAAAGAACTTACTCTCACATATAGTCATTTATATACTCCAACACTCACATATAGTGCCTTAAAACATACTTAGTTAGTTAGAGATATACCACTAAGACATTCGTTCACTCACCAAATACACCCATACACACACTAACTAACCCATACAGCCCTTCCCAGATGCACTTTTAAATCCATACAACCACAGAATCACCCACTCGGACATCTATGCACAGACTCATACACCACCCCATCCACCCACACAGACACTAAGGGACCCATACAGATACTCAGACAGCAAATGAATAACTCATATAGACACTCATGTAGCTATTCAGTAACCCATGCAGTTGCTAACACATCAATTGAGAGACCAATACAGGCTTTCACCCAGTTTAGTCACTAACCCATGCATTCAGTAAGACACGTTCAATCACTCACCTAACAGTCAGTCACGCACCTACTAAATAATCCCTTCATTCATTCTTGAATAGACCTTGACATAGATAAATATGAAAAATATTTAAACTTTACAGAAACACAGATTCACTGGATGATGTCATGAGTGATGTAATTTGAGATGTCATCATTGATGTCATCAGTGATGTCCCTGACCATGTCATGAGTGATTTAATATGTGACACCATCAGCAATGCATTGTGGGTGCACGAGTTATAGTTAGCTCAACTAACTGTAGCAGGCGAATTTCTCTAGTTTTATATGAGCCAAATATCCAGCTAAATATAACGTCCCTGAAACCTATGGTTTTTTCAGTGAATATATATATATATCAAAGCTCGAAGGTGTCCACCTTTGAGTAGCACGCGAACAGCAGTTTGGTTTATGTATAGGTGAGGACGGGGATCCACTCGTAGACGCCGCTCCGTACGGGATCTGCCCGACGCGTTTCGAAGCTCCATATGCTTCTCTTCAGGGGCTTTAACGGAAGCAACCACCGACCCACTTCTCCATTTTATATGCAACACACCCACCTGATGGGAGTCTCAAATGAGACTTCCCAGAATGCACAGTCTCATTTGAGCCTCCCATCGGTGGGTGTGTTGCATATAAAATGGAGAAGTGGGTCGGTGGTTGCGTACACCGTATAAGGAGTCAATATTTTTGGGATTCTATATTTTTGTATCAAGATTTTTTACTTCTATATTTTGTCAGTGAACCCATAGCAACATCACAAAATAAAATGATGGAGGATTCAGCATCATTGTATTACAGCTTTTGAAAGATTGGGAGTGACTCCTGTGAAACCACTGAAATTCCAATGTGAGTGCCAGTCATATGGGCAAAAACCATCAGAGAAAATGTGATGCCTCTTCATAGGGTTGTCTGTATGCAACAAGTGCTTCACTTCAGAGTGCAGCTCAAATGTTCTGCATATTTTGGACCCCATTCCGAAAGGTAAGTTCAGTTGTAAAAAATAATTGTGACTGAATTTACTGTTATTACTTTTGCCAGGAACTTACAAATTGATTTCTGGCAGGCATACATCAATTTACAGGGATGGAGATCTTGCCCATGAATGCAGAGATTTCATTAGCTGTTTATCCCACTAGAGGGGCTAGAATTGGTCATTCCAAGGTGTAGCTTGTCTTGGAAGTTTGGGAAGGTTCATAGATATGTACGTTTGTAGGCATCCCCAAACTCTGGGCCATTCCATTTCCACCCTGGAAAGGGTCATACATTTACTCTAGTCAAGAGCCAGGGTGCACACATCCAGTCTGGGAAAGGGAACATTTCACCCTCAGATTTCCTTGTGGTGCAGGAAAAAGACTCTCTCCACATTTTCTCAGGAGAATTCCATGTAGCAGGAATATGAAGACGCATGGAAAGTCAGATGACTTTTACAGGACTGTCAGGTACATGCATCAAGGTAGGATTTTGCGAGTACTTAATTGCGATAATTAAGGAATCGCAATTAAGGACTTGCAAAAGCCTATGCATGTAGGAATCGCTGTAAAAATAGCGATTCCTACACATTCCTTATTTGTGACTTGCAAATGAGGAATGGCTTCCCTTTTATTCCTATGGGCCTATAGTCCAATAGGAAGGAATGGGAAATTGCATGCTCAATTTGCGAGTACCAATAGGTCCTCGCAAATTGCACATGCAATTTCAGGGTGCAAGGGTGTCAAAAGGACACCCTGTTGCACCCCTAAGGGCATGTGTGTGCGCAACATGAAACTTTGAAAAATGGACAAAAGTGCATTTTTCAAAGTTTTTGCAAATTACCATGACGTTCAACTTCACAGTAATTTGCACCCCGTATTAGCCAAATCGCTATTTTTTTTTACTTTAATGCATTGCATTTAAGGAATCTCAATTTGCGATTCCTTAAATGCTATCGCAATTTAAATAATTGCAATTTAGAGATTACTTAAATTGCGATTTTTGCATTTGGGATGATGCATCCCAAATGCAAAAATACTGGTTGCAAAGGGGCAGTTTCTGAGAATCTGCCCGTTTGTGACCGGTTTTTCTTTTGATGCATGTGCCTCTTTGTCTGGAAGGTGGAAGGGGCTATCCCCCTCATATTCGTTTCTTCCTTTTCTTTCTGAATAAGGCCCTTTATTTTTGAACATGAATTCTCAAGCCTCTTTGTTTGTAACTATACGGTTGTCTGATTTATTTGAAAATATTTTCATCTAGTGATAGTCCCGACAGCTCTGCTCAACATACTCTCCTGAAATAACCCCATAATCACATAATCCAAGGCTCTCGGGAAATATCTGAGGAGGTCTATCCGATCAGCCTTTAGAGATTCAGAGGACATTTGTACAAACATATTCGGTTAGCAGGAGGATTTTACTATCAATTTATAATTTGCTAACAAATGCTGCTTTGCAAAATACAGTTAGACTGCGGGGGTGAAAAAGACAGCGCCTTCGGATGTCAGAGACAGGCACGCGAGTAGTCCCATACACCTCAGAGGGGTAACGGTGGCAGTAGACGGGTAAAATTATCCGAGTTCGAATTTGAACAAGGCCTCCATCGAAGCTTCTAAGAACGATAAATTGAGAACAAATAAATTCGGTTACTGTACAGTCTGTTAAATAGGGCGCTATAACGTACAAACATAAATTTAAGACGTTATTTGACAGACATCGAACTCTTTTACAGGAATTGTATTGACATATTTTGAGAGCTTCATACTGACAGTTCTGACATAATGTAAACTGCAGATTTCTCTCAGTCCAGCGCGCAGTGAAAACATAATAACAGCAAGCCGCCTAAATCCCTCTCTAAGAAGTGCTCTACCGTGCTGATTGTACCACAGTGGTCATACTAAAACCCAAATTAAGTACTAAAAAGGTTTCCTAAACCATGATTATAACAGTTTCTAATCCTGAATCTGCTTCCAAATAAGAGCTCAGCCTCGGACTCAAAACCCCCATGTCTGTTGATATATAAAAGCATTTATTTCGGAGCGATGACAGAGTTTCAGGAAAAAGAGAAGTAGGTGTCTGTTTTCCGATATTTACTGAAAATACGTCACACTTACTGGATGAATAAAAAATGCACGAGCACCGCATCGGGTGCTGGGAGAGAGAACAGTGCAAAGGTACAATATCAGGAGCAGACGAAGTAACACGGCATTGATGATATATTCATTCACTACAGCAGAAGAATATACCGATGTTCTCATATCAGGGGTCAGTGATAATTTACTTTTCATTGAGGCAAATGTACTGAGGACTTTCGAGGGTGCAAGTATATTTGCAAGTATGAATGCAGGTTAATGAAGGCTGAAAGCACGCAGTGCAGTGCTTAATTTGAGCTGGTGGTTTCCGGTGCTCGGCACCAGCACTTAATTGGCAGCATCGGCACTTATGACAGTCTGCCACATGGTTGGCTGTTTGTCTGATTTACAGTGAGCACAACCACAATTGTTTACTAATTCAATATACGTTAAAAATGACTATTACCTGCCACCCATGCTACACTTATAGCTTTGGGTCTTGGAATAGTCTAAATTGACACACTTGTAGGAGTGCGATGGTTAGTAGCTGGTTTTGTACTATCATTGGTAGCGCTAGCAGGGACGATGGGCGGTGTAGGCTGCAGTGGCCTCCTGATGAGAGCCCTGGTACTTACATTTTTTTTACAAATGAAGGACTGCAGTGAATGTATGTATTTGAGGAAATGGGTATGAGGTACATGAAGGTGAGCGCTGCATGAATCTGAGTGTGTCCGTTACATGCAGGATGGAGCACCCTGTCCACCAAACCCTTGGTCTGCACATCTCATTTAGAGATGGACAGACAATCAGTTTTCTTTGGGTAGAGGCCCTTTTGGCTCCGTCAACGGAATGCTTCCTCCAATTGCCCGGTAGAGTAGGAATTAACAAAGGAATGGCCTTACACAACCTGCCCTGGTTAGGTTGGATGTTGTGATGACTTTTTTTTCTGTTCATCACCGCGAGCTAATTCCTGTTGATGGATAGAAAAAAAACAAATAATGACCCTCACATCCTGGCAAATAACAATCCCCCTATTTTGGAGTTTGTTTTGGAAAAACAAATACTTTGTTAAAGTTTGGTGAATGGCCGTCATAGCCAGCGAGGGCTGTCCCCTAAACTTAATGGAATTGTACAGGCAGGGCCGGACTGGCCATAGCGGGCACCGGGCAATCACCCGGTGCGCCGCACAGGTGGGGGACAGTTTTGGGCCCCTGGGGGCCATTTTTGTTACAGGTCCGTTTTTATCGACCCTGTACTCAAATCGGCCCAAAACCAAAGAGCTCGGCGGCACCCCCAAACCGCTCCTCCCCCCGAGTGGGTAGGAGGGGCCGGCCGAGCATTTTGCCAGGGCCGGTTGTGGTTCCCAGTCCGGCCCTGTGTACAGGAACTACATTGACAGGGGTACCTTTCTCTCTAAGAGTGATCTGCCAGCAGTGATCCCTACATTTGGTAGACTGCAGTTCATCACGGTGGCAGACCTCTGTCAGACTTTAAATTTGGCCCTAAGCATTTACCGTATCTTGAATTTATAAGCATATGTTTTGAGTACCTGAGGACTTTAGCTTGGACAGGCACAGGCATTGGCACACATTATAATTTTCATGTTGAGAAGAGCGCTGGAGAACCTCGCAGGTGATTGGTTTCTCTCAGAATGCATATGTGCCAACCAATATAAATGAACAGATTTCGATTAGTTACTGTACTGTACTGTAGTTAAAGTTTTTCATAATGCTTACCTACCAATTAAATTCTTATCCAGAAAATTGAGGCAGTTAACTTGAACTGGTCAGATCATAAGTGTGTCCTATTGAAAATAAGTTGTCCTCAATTCTTGTGGTATATGTGGAACAAGGAAATTGGCATATAAGAAAGAGCCCATAACCTTAGAGGAAATATTTAGACACATCATTCATAGTTAGGAATAGGTTAAGAAAGTGACAGACGCATCAGTCCGATGAATTGAGAAGACCTTTATAGGCAACCAGGAAGTAGTGCAAAAATGAGATCCAGGAACAGAGAAAGAAGTTCTTCGTGGGAAAAAAATATATAACAGTTGCTTTCTCCATCACTTTGAGGAAAACATTCAATGCACTTTGGGATAATATTGAAAAGCCTTGAGATAATAACCCAGTAAAAAGGATGCATAAGATTACCACTCCTGAATGTGAACTGTTTAACTTATAGACTGTCAAAGAAGCGCAGCAGCCCTTTTGTAATGGAAATGTTATGTTTATTTGAAAATTCACTACGAGATGGTTTTCATGTCATATATGCTTGTGCATGCGGGGGGTCATTATGAAATGGTTCGACTTTACCTATGCTTATGAAGCAATGTTATCAGTAAATCGGTGAGTTGAGCAGTGCCATGGAAATTGACACCTGTAAGTAACACATGCTAATCCTAAAAAACGATCTCAGGAGTTTGGGTGTCTCTGCTCACACTTTTCAATATCAGTAAAATACTATAGTGATTTGATGGACTTGCTGTGTAAAGAGATGACTGAGTGACAAATAAAAAACACGAGAGCATGCATTTTAACAGGCATTGGGAAATACAATAGGTCTTTCCTTTGTGACCTATTGCCTTTGCCAATGGTTTTAGCTATGCTGCACAGCATCCTCGATGGTGTGCAGCATGGCAAAAGTAAAACAAAAACCAGGGGGCAGATTTATGTCGGACTTGGGCCACGTTTACGCCGTCGTTGCGTCACGTAACAGCGGCGTAAACGTGGCGCAACCCTGCGACCCATTTACAACGTGACGCATCTAGGCAGATGCGTCACGTTCTAAAGCCCTGCGCCACCTGTGGGCGTTCCGGCGCAGGGATGGCGTTCCGGGGCAGGTGCGCCTCGCAAAAGTGCCTGCGTGAAATCTACAAGATTTCACGCAGGCACTTTTAGGCCAATGCTGCGTCAAAACCCTGCGCCTGCTTGAAGCAGGCGTAAGGCTTGACGCAGCATTGGACAGATAGGGCCCCCCCAGAGCATTGCTGGAGCTGCGTCGCGCTTGCGACGCAACTCCAGCAATGCGCCACCTTTACGGCACAGATGCGTCACGCATCTGTGCCGTATTTGCCTCATGGTGTGCCGCATTGTAAATGCGGCACACCATGGGTGGCAGAGCTGCGGCCCCCAGATATATTGGAGGCATGGGTATCACTCACGTGTGGGCATACAAAATGACTTAACCATTTTCTTTTGTTTTTATTTATCAATCAGAGTCAGATTAGTAAGTAAAATCGAAACAAAACGTCTAAAATAATGTTTGTAATTGTTTAAAGTGGGCGGAGGGATTGGAACCAATGGGGGGGTGAAAGTAAGGGGGAAGACAAGCAAGAGGATGGATCAGAAGCAACATGAAAGTGGGTGTGGGTAGGAAAGCAACACAGTGGAGGGCAGGGGACACCGAAGCAGCACAAGTAGGCTGGGGGATATGAAAGCTATAAGACGAGGGGAGGGCAGGAACCACACAGGGGAAGGCATGGGCACATAGAAGCATCATGGGGGAGCGTTGGAGTGGATGCAACATAGCGAAGCCCATGGCCTAGTGTAAAAACAAGGGGGCGGGTAGAAGCACACAGGGACAGACAGAAGCACCAGGAGGAAAAGAAGTCCTTAAGGGAGATGGCTTGAAAACGCATGCACTCTCTGTGAGTGCTTACACAAAAAGAAAGCAGTAATTCTCTGACATCAAGCATGGACACCAGGCAAACACACTAATGGTAAATCAGCAATGTTGCATGGGAGGGACAAACACGTACTGTAGGAAGTGTCGACGTTTCGACCCTATCAGCGCCAACTTGTTGGTCGCGGCGGGTAGTTACTAACACGCCGGAAACTACAAGCCGGGCGTTAGCTGTCGTGAAGAGAGCGCCGTGCTGACTCTGTTATAGATACGGACTTTGCCTTTTACCGAACAGAAGATACTATCATGACTTCAGGTGACACGCTTGCACCTGCATTTTAGGACTGTCGTGCATCATACCGTCTTGATAAAGACCCGCCGCGACCAACAAGTTGGCGCTGATAGGGTCGAAACGTCGACACTTCCTACAGGCCCCCTAACTCCTGAACTCCGACGAAATAAAAGAAATCAAAAAGGGTTCAAGAAGTTGATATCAGTTGATGGCCTTTGTAGAACAAGAATTGTATATTTGGTGTATACTTGTATAGATTGCGTAATTGAATGCATTGATTGTGTATATACTGTCTTTTGTACTATTGTGTTTTTGTGTTTTGATCACTGTTTTCTTTTGCACTTTATTGGAGATATTGACAGTCTTTGTACAGACAAAATTATTTTTGTAAGACTGTGATCTATTTAATATAAAGAAAAATATAGAGTCACATGCAGACTATTCTTTCATTGATTGCAAGAATTCTCTTTTTCTTTCAGAGGGGGTACAGTTGTTTAGTTACCCATAGGGTATAGGATCTTGGTTTTCAAGACCACTTTGAAATTAAGTTTTGTCCGCACCCAACAGAACCAATTTCGTTTGAATTACTATTAACCCAGGTTCTGAGGGACACAGGGTCAACCCCGTTCTTGTATATAAACTGTGTTTTCAATAAGCAATTATTGAACCAGCGTCATTCTAGTAGAAAATATGTTTGCTGCGAAAACCATTAGAAAGAAACAGATGTATAAGATTACAAGCACCAACAGAATAAATAAAAGGCGGAATTCTACCATGGAGCTAACATGGTGAATATATGCAGGCATATAAACCAGACAATATCAAGCATACTCCTACGATGCGAACCCTTTCTAACTGTACCTAGCATGTATGTGGGTGTAAAGCCAAGAATCCCCTAGGAAAGAGCCAACCCCATCACCCGATGGGAGAGAATGAAGGACCCCATCTTGGTCTCGAGTTGGACACCCTGAAAGGAATGTCATACCGCTGCGTGCTGGAGATTCTGCATGCAGGGACCTCAGCGTCTTGTGGCAGCATGGAAGCTTCTCCTCTGTCACTCTAGTGTTGGTATGGTTCTTTTATACCATAAAGATATCCTCAGGGTACCTAATAATAATAATCAATATTTTGTGAGTACGATTATGTAAATGAGCCTAAATTAATACCTGCAATTATGCAAAGTAGTTCTTTCTCCCTTGGAGGTGGATGACCATGACTTTTATATGGAGTATGTTAATCCTGTTATGTACGTCATGTTTAGGAGACTTTTGTAATTATCCTCATGCATAATGAATGAGGCAGTTTCAAGGAAACCGATTGATATTTATTCAGCACATAACTGGGTAAAAGGTCAGTGCTAGAACCATTATGCAGAGCAAGGTAGGACAAATGTAGGTGCAAGGTCATTTGGCTATTTAGGCTTATATTGGGGTACATAACAGATGGATGATTCCACGTAACACTTATGGTCTTAACAGACTAACTTTGAGGCAGGCCTAGGTCACCCATGACCAAATATCAGTACCAGGGATCAAGATACTGTTGCAGCAGGGGCACTCAAAGCAGGGATGCACATCCATCCCCATGCAAGCAATTTTCAAGTCCCAACAACAATAATACCACAATGAAGATCAGGCTAAAAAGAGGCAATTGTCACGTTGCTTTACCAAAAACATATCAAGCTTCGATAAACATTGAATTATGTGAGGCGAATACGTAGTTTTGGTGGACCTGTGGGTGCAATCTGAGCAGGAGTGCAGGATTAACTCTTGTAATAGTGTGCCTGGAGTGTGGTAAATGCCATCAACACATGCCACCAGCATCTGTTTGCTCTCTCGTCAAACAAGATGAAGCGGAAGCCCTATTAGGAGTAAAAATCCGCACACTGTTCCGGTTCCATGCCGACTCCACTCCACAACATTGTTTGCTAGCACAAGCATTTTATGAATTCCAGTTGGAGCACCACGAAAACAACTGGAGGCTGTTCAGTAGGCAGTAAGAATGTTTAAATGCTATATTAGATTATCAAAACGTGCACACCAAGAAGTACAGTTCTCAAGATTATTTTGTAGCTTGATAGAGTAGGAACCTAACACAGGGAAAATTGGAAACTTTCCAGAGTGGCAGCATGGAGTGACAGCACCTCTATAAAAGCCCTGAAACTGAAATATTACATTGTATTGCCCTAAGGAAAAAAATATTAAGGAACATTCAAAATCCAGATTAGAATAGGCATTTCATATTATGTAATGCTTGCTTAAGGCACGTGTAACAAGGTAAAAAGGAACGGTCCAGACACATTAGAGGAGAAAAGTGCGTATTGGCCAGATCAAGAAAGGGCGATGCATTCTCGCCGCTTTTATCAGCAGGAAACTGCCGCAAAAGCGGCGATAATGTTCTTGATAATATGGCCTTGTGAATTCCCATAGAAGACCAGGTTAACACCAGAACCTGGGCTTCTATGGGAATTCACAAGGCCATATTATCAAGCAAATTATCGCCGCTTTAGCGGCTGTTTCCTGCCGATAAAAGCGGCGATAATGTATCGCCCTTTCTTGATAATATGGTCCACATTGTGGCTCTTGCTTCAACTTCTTCAGTCAGTCAATAGGCCTGTAATTCCCGGGTTGCTTCAAAGTAGTCGAGTAACAATATGGCTTAGAGCTTTTTGGAGCGTTAAGGATTCTTGTCCTTCTTATTTGGAGCTGAATTGTAAAACAGTGAAAGAGGAAACTGAAAAATAAATATTAGGAAGCATCCACAGATGCACAGGGTACTTACTGCATAGTAGCTTACATTATTTCTGCTGAGCTGTACTACATGTTAACTAATTTTTCGTGTCCAAAGAAAACTACCCCCATCCAAATAAATGCTGCCTCCCACAAATGGAAGGGCATGCCCACGTCGGGCATACCCTTCCCTATGTGGGAAGGGTATGCCCAGACGTGGGTCCCGTGCTCACTACGCCACTGGAGTCAAGCTATCCTGGCTGAAGACGGCTTATAGCCAGAAACCGGTCCTAGGATGCTTGATTCCGGTTCAGGGAAGACATGGCTGGGAAGTTCGGGCTGGACTGTTCCCATGAGACACAGGGTCAAGACTGATTTGCATATGGACATGTCTGAACTGGGGTGGCTTGGTGAGCAAAAAAGCGATGGATTAAACCCAGATCTGTGACTGTGGGTGAATGTTTTGCCATTGTGTAACATTCCGTCCATCATCTTGTGTGTTTTGCTGTTCACCCTATGTGGAAAGGGTATGCCCAGACGTGGGTCCCGTGCTCACTACGCCACTGGAGTCAAGCTATCCTGGCTGAAGACGGCTGATAGCCAGAAACCGGTCCTAGGATGCTTGATTCCGTTCCTGGGAAGACATGGCTTGGTGGCAGTTCGGGCTGGACATTTCCCATGAGGCACAGGGTCAAGACTGATTTGGATATGGCCATGTCTGAACTGGGTTGGCTTGGTGAGCAAAATAACGATGGATTAAACCCAGATCTGTGACTGGGGGTGAATGTTTTGCCATTGTGTAACATTCCGTCCATCATCTTGTGTGTTTTGCTGTTCACCCTATGTGGGAAGGGTATTCCCAGACGTGTGTCCCGTGCTCACTATGCCACTGGAGTCAAGCTATCCTGGCTGAAGACGGCTGATAGCCAGAAACCGGTGCTAGGATGCTTGATTCCGGTCCAGGGAAGACATGGCTTGGCAGTTCGGTCTGGACTGTTCTCATGAGGCACAGGGTCAAGACTGATTTGCAAATGGCCATGTCTGAACTGGGGTGGCTTGGTGAGCAAAATAACGATAAAATAAACGCAGATCTGTGACTGGGGGTGAATGTTTTAACATTGTGTAACATTCCATCCATCATCTTGTTTGTTTTGCTGTTCACCCTATGTGGGAAGGGTATGCCCAGACGTGGGTCCGGTGCTCACTACGCCACTGGATTCAAGCTATCCTGGCTGAAGATGCCTGATAGCCAGAAACCGGTCCTAGGATGCTTGATTCCGTTCCAGGGAAGACATGGCTTGGTGGCAGTTCGGGCTGGACTGTTCCCATGAGGCACAGGGTCAAGACTGATTTGCATATGGCCATGTTTGAACTGGGGTGGCTTGGTGAGCAAAATAACGATGGATTAAACCCAGATCTGTAACTGGGGGTGAATGTTTTGCCATTGTGTAACATTCCGTCCATCATCTTGTGTGTTTTGCTGTTCACCCTATGTGGGAAGGGTATGCCCAGACGTGGGTCCCGTGCTCACTACGCCACTGGAGTCAAGCTATACTGGCTGAAGACGGCTGATAGCTGGAAACCGGTCCTAGGATGCTTGATTCCGGTCCAGGGAAGACATGGCTTGGCAGTTCGGGCTGGACTGTTCCCATGAGACACAGGGTCAAGACTGATTTGCATATGACCATGTCTGAACTGGGGTGGCTTGGTGAGATAAAATAACGATGGATTAAACCCATATCTGTGACTGGGGATAAATGTTTTGCCATTGTGTAACATTCTGTCCATCATCTTGTGTGTTTTGCTGTTCACCCTATGTGGAAAGGGTTTGCCCAGACGTGGGTCCCGTGCTCACTACGCCACTGGAATCAAGCTATCCTGGCTGAAGACGGCTGATAGCCAGAAACCGGTCCTAGGATGCTTGATTCCGGTCTAGGGAAGACATGGCTTGGCAGTTCGGGCTGGACTGTTCTCATGAGGCACAGGGTCAAGACTGATTTGCAAATGGCCATGTCTGAACTGGGGTGGCTTGGTGAGCAAAATAACGATGGAATAAACCCAGATCTGTGACTGGGGGTGAATGTTTTGACATTGTGTAACATTCGGTCCATCATCTTGTGTGTTTTGCTGTTCACCCTATGTGGGAAGGGTGTGCCCAGACGTGGGTCCCGTGCTCACTACGCCACTGGAGTCAAACTATCATGGCTGAAGACGGCTGATAGCCAGAAACCGGTCCTAGGATGCTTGATTCCGGCCCAGGGAAGACATGGCTTGGCAGTTCGGGCTGGACTGTTCCCCTGAGGCACAGGGTCAAGACTGATTTGCATATGGCCATGTCTGAACTGGGGTGGCTTTTCGAGCAAAATAACGATGGATTAAACCCAGATCTGTGACTGGGGGTGAATGTTTTGCCATTGTGTAACATTCCGTCCATCATCTTGTGTGTTTTACTGTTCACCCTAAGTGGGAAGGGTATGCCCAGACCTGGGTCCCGTGCTCACTACACCACTGGAGTCAAGCTATCCTGGCTGAAGACTGCTGATAGCCAGAAACCGGTCCTAGAATGCTGGATTCCGGTCCAGGGAAGACATGGCTTGGCAGTTCGGGTTGGACTGTTCCCATGAGGCACTGGGTCAAGACTGATTTGCATATGGCCATGTCTGAACTGGGGTGGCTTGGTGAGCAAAATAACGATGGATTAAACCTAGATCTGTGACTGGGGGTGAATGTTTTGACATTGTGTAACATTCCGTCCATCATCTTGTGTGTTTTGCTGTTCACCCTATGTGGGAAGGGTATGCCCAGACATGGGTCCCGTGCTTACTACGCCACTGGAGTCAAACTATCATGGCTGAAGATGGCTGATAGCCAGAAACCGGTCCTAGGATGCTTGATTCCGGTCCAGGGAAGATATGGTTTGGCAGTTCGGGCTGGACTGTTCCCATGAGGCACAGGGTCAAGACTGATTTACATATGGCCATGTCTGAACTGGTGTGGCTTGGTGAGCAAAATAACGATGGATTAAACCCAGATCTGTGACGGGGGGTGAATGTTTTGCCATTGTGTAACATTCCGTCCATCATCTTGTGTGTTTTGCTGTTCACACTATGTGGGAAGGGTATGCCCAGACCTGGGTCCCGTGCTCACTACACCACTGGAGTCAAGCTATCCTGGCTGAAGACTGCTGATAGCCAGAAACCGGTCCTAGAATGCTGGATTCCGGTCCAGGGAAGACATGGCTTGGCAGTTCGGGTTGGACTGTTCCCATGAGGCACTGGTTCAAGACTGATTTGCATATGGCCATGTCTGAACTGGGGTGGCTTGGTGAGCAAAATAACGATGGATTAAACCCAGATCTGTGACTGGGGGTGAATGTTTTGACATTGTGTAACATTCCGTCCATCATCTTGTGTGTTTTGCTGTTCACCCTATGTGGGAAGGGTATGCTCAGACATGGGTCCCGTGCTTACTACGCCACTGGAGTCAAACTATCATGGCTGAAGACGGCTGATAGCCAGAAACTGGTCCTAGGATGCTTGATTCCGGCCCAGGGAAGACATGGCTTGGCAATTCGGGCTGGACTGTTCCCCTGAGGCACAGGGTCAAGACTGATTTGCATATGACCATGTCTGAACTGGGGTGGCTTGGTGAGCAAAATAACGATGGAATAAACCCAGATCTGTGACTGGGGGTGAATGTTTTGACATTGTGTAACATTCCGTCCATCATCTTGTGTGTTTTGCTGTTCACCCTATGTGGGAAGGGTATGCCCAGACATGGGTCCCGTGCTTACTACGCCACTGGAGTCAAACTATCATGGCTGAAGACGGCTGATAGCCAGAAACTGGTCCTAGGATGCTTGATTCCGGCCCAGGGAAGACATGGCTTGGCAATTCGGGCTGGACTGTTCCCCTGAGGCACAGGGTCAAGACTGATTTGCATATGACCATGTCTGAACTGGGGTGGCTTGGCGAGCAAAATAACGATGGATTAAACCCAGATCTGTGACTGGGGGTGAATGTTTTGCCATTGTGTAACATTCCGTCCATCATCTTGTGTGTTTTACTGTTCACCCTAAGTGGGAAGGGTATGCCCAGACGTGGGTCCCGTGCTCACTACGCCACTGGAGTCAAGCTATCCTGGCTGAAGACGGCTGATAGCCAGAAACCGGTCCTAGGATGCTTGATTCCGGTCCAGGTAAGACATGGTTTGGCAGTTTGGGCTGGACTGTTCCCATGAGGCACAGGGTCAAGACTGATTTGCATATGGCCAAGTCTGAACTGGGGTGGCTTGGTGAGCAAAATAACGATGGATTAAACCCAGATCTGTGACTGGGGGTGAATGTTTTGGCATTGTGTAACATTCCGTCCATCATCTTGAGTGTTTTGCTGTTCACCCTATGTGGGAAGGGTATGCCCAGACGTGGGTCCCGTGCTCACTACGCCACTTTAGTCAAGCTATCCTGGCTGAAGACCGTTGATAGCCAGAAACCGGTCCTAGGATGCTTGATTCCGGTCCAGGCAAGACATGGCTTGGCAGTTCGGGCTGGACTGTTCCCATGAGGCACAGGGTCAAGACTGATTTGCATATGGCCATGTCTGAACTGGGGTGGCTTGGTGAGCAAAATAACGATGGATTAAACCCAGATCTGTGACTGGGGGTGAATGTTTTGCCATTGTGTAACATTCCGTCCATCATCTTGTGTGTTTTGCTGTTCACACTATGTGGGAAGGGTATGCCCAGACCTGGGTCCCGTGCTCACTACGCCACTAGAGTCAAGCTATCCTGGCTGTAGACGGCTGATAGCCAGAAACCGGTCCTAGGATGCTTGATTCCGGTCCAGGGAAGACATGGCTTGGCAGTTCGGGCTGGACTGTTCCCATGAGGCATAGGGTCAAGACTGATTTGCATATGGCGATGTCTGAACTGGGGTGGCTTGGTGAGCAAAATAACGATGGATTAAACCCAGATCTGTGACTGGGGGTGAATGTTTTGCCATTGTGTAACATTCCGTCCATCATCTTGTGTGTTTTGCTGTTCACCTTATGTAGGAAGGGTATGCCCAGACGTGGGTCCCGTGCTCACTACGCCACTGGAGTCAAGCTATCCTGGCTGAAGACGGCTGATAGCCAGAAACCGGTCCTCAGATGCTTGATTCCGTTCCAGGGAAGACATGGCTTGGTGGCAGTACGGGTTGGACTGTTTCCATGAGGCACAGGGTCAAGACTGATTTGCATATGGCCATGTCTGAACTGGGGTGGCTTGGTGAGCAAAATAACGATGGATTAAACCCAGATCTGTAACTGGGGGTGAATGTTTTGCCATTGTGTAACATTCCATCCATCATCTTGTGTGTTTTGCTGTTCACCCTATGTGGGAAGGGTATGCCCAGACGTGGGTCCCGTGCTCACTACCCCACTGGAGTCAAGCTATACTGGGTGAAGACGGCTGATAGCCGGAAACCGGTCCTAGGATGCTTGATTCCAGTCCAGGGAAGACATGGCTTGGCAGTTCGGGCTGGACTGTTCCCATGAGACACAGGGTCAAGACTGATTTGCATATGACCATGTCTGAACTGGGGGGGCTTGGTGAGCAAAATAACGATGGATTAAACCCATATCTGTGACTGGGGATGAATGTTTTGCCATTGTGTAACATTCCGTCCATCATCTTGTGTGTTTTGCTGTTCACCCTATGTGGGAAGGGTATGCCCAGACGTGGGTCCCGTGCTCACTACGCCACTGGAGTCAAACTATCATGGCTGAAGACGGCTGATAGCCAGAAACCGGTCCTAGGATGCTTGATTCCGGCCCAGGGAAGACATGGCTTGGCAGTTAGGGCTGGACTGTTCCCATGAGGCACAGGGTCAAGACTGATTTGGATATGGCCATGTCTGAACAGGGGTGGCTTTTCAAGCAAAATAACGATGGATTAAACCCAGATCTGTGACTGGGAGTGAATGTTTTGCCATAGTGTAACATTCCGTCCATCATCTTGTGTGTTTTGCTGTTCACCCTATGTGGGAAGGGTATGCCCAGACGTGGGTCCCGTGCTCACTACGCCACTGGAGTCAAGCTATACTGGCTGAAGACGGCTGATAGCCGGAAACCAGTCCTAGGATGCTTGATTCCGGTCCAGGGAAGACATGGCTTGGCAGTTCAGGCTGGACTGTTCCCATGAGACACAGGGTCAAGACTGATTTGCATATGACTATGTCTGAACTGGGGTGGCTTGGTGAGCAAAATAACGATGGATTAAACCCATATCTGTGACTGGGGATGAATGTTTTGCCATTGTGTAACATTCTGTCCATCATCTTGTGTGTTTTGCTGTTCACCCTATGTGGGAAGGGTTTGCCCAGATGTGGGTCCCGTGCTCACTACGCCACTGGAGTCAAGCTATCCTGGCTGAAGACGGCTGATAGCCGGAAAACGGTCCTAGGAAGCTGGATTCCGGTCCAGGGAAGACATGGCTTGGCAGTTCGGGCTGGACTGTTCCCATGAGGCACAGGGGCAAGACTGATTTGCATATGGCCATGTCTGAACTGGGGTGGCTTGGTGAGCAAAATAACGATGGATTAAACCCAGATCTGTGACTGGGGGTGAATGTTTTGCCACTGTGTAACATTCCGTCCATCATCTTGTGTGTTTTGCTGTTCACCCTATGTGGGAACGGTATGCCCAGATGTGGGTCCCGCGCTCACTACGCCACTGGAATCAAGCTATCCTGGCTGAAGACCGCTGATAGCCAGAAACCGGTCCTAGGATGCTTGATTCCGGTCTAGGGAAGACATGGCTTGGCAGTTCGGGCTGGACTGTTCTCATGAGGCACAGGGTCAAGACTGATTTGCAAATGGCCATGTCTGAACTGGGGTGGCTTGGTGAGCAAAATAACGATGGAATAAACCCAGATCTGTGACTGGGGGTGAATGTTTTGACATTGTGTAACATTCCGTCCATCATCTTGTGTGTTTTGCTGTTCACCCTATGTGGGAAGGGTATGCCCAGACGTGGGTCCCGTGCTCACTATGCCACTGGAGTCAAACTATCATGGCTGAAGACGGCTGATAGCCAGAAACCGGTCCTAGGATGCTTGATTCCGGCCCAGGGAAGACATGGCTTGGCAGTTAGGGCTGGACTGTTCCCCTGAGGCACAGGGTCAAGACTGATTTGCATATGGCCATGTCTGAACTGGGGTGGCTTTTCGAGCAAAATAACAATGGATTAAACCCAGATCTGTGACTGGGGGTGAATGTTTTGCCATTGTGTAATATTCCGTCCATCATCTTGTGTGTTTTACTGTTCACCCTAAGTGGGAAGGGTATGCCCAGACGTGGGTCCCGTGCTCACTACGCCACTGGAGTCAAGCTATCCTGGCTGAAGATGGCTGATAGCCAGAAACCGGTCCTAGGATGCTTGATTCCGGTCCAGGGAAGACATGGTTTGGCAGTTCGGGCTGGACTGTTCCCATGAGGCACAGGGTCAAGACTGATTTGCATATGGCCAAGTCTGAACTGGGGTGGCTTGGTGAGCAAAATAACGATGGATTAAACCCAGATCTGTGAGTGGGGGACCGGGGGTGAATGTTTTGCCATTGTGTAACATTCCGTCCATCATCTTGAGTGTTTTGCTGTTCACCCTATGTGGGAAGGGTATGCCCAGACGTGGGTCCCGTGCTCACTACGCCACTTTAATCAAGCTATCCTGGCTGAAGACGGTTGATAGCCAGAAACCGGTCCTAGGATGCTTGATTCCGGTCCAGGCAAGACATGGCTTGGCAGTTCGGGCTGGACTGTTCCCATGAGGCACAGGGTCAAGACTGATTTGCATATGGCCATGTCTGAACTGGGGTGGCTTGGTGAGCAAAATAACGATGGATTAAACCCAGATCTGTGACTGGGGGTGAATGTTTTGCCATTGTGTAACATTCCGTCCATCATCTTGTGTGTTTTGATGTTCACACTATGTGGGAAGGGTATGCCCAGACCTGGGTCCCGTGCTCACTACGCCACTCGAGTCAAGCTATCCTGGCTGAAGACTGCTGATAGACAGAAACCGGTCCTAGAATGCTGGATTCCGGTCCAGGGAAGACATGGCTTGGCAGTTCGGGCTGGACTGTTCCCATGAGGCACAGGTCAAGACTGATTTGCATATGGCCATGTCTGAACTGGGGTGGCTTGGTGAGCAAAATAACGATGGAATAAACTCAGATCTGTGACTGGGGGTGAATGTTTTGACATTGTGTAACATTCCGTCCATCATCTTGTGTGTTTTGCAGTTCACCCTATGTGGGAAGGGTATGCCCAGACGTGGGTCCCGTGCTCACTACGCCACTGGAGTCAAACTATCATGGCTGAAGACGGCTGATAGCCTGAAACCGGTCCTAGGATGCTTGATTCCAGCCCAGGGAAGACATGGCTTTGCAATTCGGGCTGGACTGTTCCCCTGAGGCACAGGGTCAAGACTGATTTGCATATGGCCATGTCTGAACTGGGGTGGCTTGGCGAGCAAAATAACGATGGATTAAACCCAGATCTGTGACTGGGGGTGAATGTTTTGCCATTGTGTAACATTCCATCCATCATCTTGTGTGTTTTGCTGTTCACCTTATGTAGGAAGGGTATGCCCAGACGTGGGTCCCGTGCTCACTACGCCACTGGAGTCAAGCTATCCTGGCTGAAGACGGCTGATAGCCAGAAACTGGTCCTCGGATGCTTGATTCCAGCCATGGGAAGACATGGCTTGGCAGTTCGGGCGGGACTGTTCCCATGAGGCACAGTGTCAAGACTGATTTGCATATGGCCATGTCTGAACTGGTGTGGCTTGGTGAGCAAAATAACGATGGATTAAACCCAGATCTGTAACTGGGGGTGAATGTTTTGCCATTGTGTAACATTCCGTCCATCATCTTGTGTGTTTTGCTGTTCACCCTATGTGGGAAGGGTACGCCCAGACGTGGATTCCGTGCTCACTACGCCACTGGAGTCAAGCTATCCTGGCTGAAGACGGCTGATAGCCAGAAAAAGGGCCATAGGATGCTTGATCCGGTCCAGGTAACACATGGTTTGGCAGTTCGGGCTGGACTGTTCCCATGAGGCACAGGGTCAAGACTGATTTGCATATGGCCAAGTCTGAACTGGGGTGGCTTGGTGAGCAAAATAACGATGGATTAAACCCAGGTCTGTGACATGGGGGTGAATGTTTTGCCATTGTGTAACATTCCGTCCATCATCTTGAGTGTTTTGCTGTTCACCCTATGTGGGAAGGGTATGCCCAGATGTGGGTCCCGTGCTCACTACGCCACTTTAGTCAAGCTATCCTGGCTGAAGACGGTTGATAGCCAGAAACTGGTCCTAGGATGCTTGATTCCGGTCCAGGCAAGACATGGCTTGGCAGTTCGGGCTGGACTGTTCCCATGAGGCACAGGGTCAAGACTGATTTGCATATGGTCATGTCTGAACTGGGGTGGCTTGGTGAGCAAAATAACGATGGATTAAACCCAGATCTGTGACTGGGGGTGAATGTTTTACCATTGTGTAACATTCCGTCCATCATCTTGTGTGTTTTGCTGTTCACACTATGTGGGAAGGGTATGCCCAGACTTGGGTCCCGTGCTCACTACGCCACTGAAGTCAAGCTATCCTGGCTGAAGACTGCTGATAGCCAGAAACTGGTCCTAGAATGCTGGATTCCGGTCCAGGGAAGACATGGCTTGGCAGTTCGGGCTTGACTGTTCCCATGAGGCACAGGGTCAAGACTGATTTGCCTATGGCCATGTTTGAACTGGGGTGGCTTGGTGAGCAAATAACGATGGATTAAACCCAGATCTGTGACTGGGGGTGAATGTTTTGCCATTGTGTAACATTCCGTCCATCATCTTGTGTGTTTTGCTGTTCACCCTATATGGGAAGGGTATGTCCAGACGTGGGTATCGTGCTCACTACGCCACTGGAGTCAAGCTATCCTGGCTGTAGACGGCTGATAGCCAGAAACCGGTCCTAGGATGCTTGATTCCGGTCTAGGGAAGACATGGCTTGGCAGTTCGGGCTGGACTGTTCTCATGAGGCACAGGGTCAAGACTGATTTGCAAATGGTCATGTCTGAACTGGGGTGGCTTGGTAAGCAAAATAATGATGGAATAAACCCAGATCTGTGACTGGGGGTGAATGTTTTGACATTGTGTAACATTCCGTCCATCATCTTGTGTGTTTTGCTGTTCACCCTATGTGGGAAGGGTATGCCCAGACGTGGGTCCAGTGCTCAATACACCACTGGAGTCAAACTATCATGGCTGAAGATGGCTGATAGCCAGAAACCGGTCCTAGGATGCTTGATTCCGGCCCAGGGAAGACATGGCTTGGCAGTTCGGGCTGGACTGTTCCCCTGAGGCACAGGGTCAAGACTGATTTGCATATGGCCATGTCTGAACTGGGGTGGCTTGGCGAGCAAAATAACGATGGATTAAACCCAGATCTGTGACTGGGGGTGAATGTTTTGCCATTGTGTAACATTCCGTCCATCATCTTGTGTGTTTTGCTGCTCACACTATGTGGGAAGGGTATGCCAAGGCCTGGGTCCCGTGCTCACTACGCCACTGGAGTCAAGCTATCCTAGCTTAAGACTGCTGATAGCCAGAAACCGGTCCTAGAATGTTGGATTCCGGTCCAGGGAAGACATGGCTTGGCAGTTCGGGCTGGACTGTTCCCATGAGGCACAGGTTCAAGACTGATTTGCATATGGCCATGTCTGAACTGGGGTGGCTTGGTGAGCAAAATAACGATGGATTAAACCCAGATCTGTGACTGGCGGTGAATGTTTTGCCATTGTGTAACATTCCGTCCATCATCTTGTGTGTTTTGCTGTTCACCCTATGTGGGAAGGGTATGTCTAGACGTGGGTACCGTGCTCACTACGCCACTGGAGTCAAGCTATCCTGGCTGTAGACGGCTGATAGCCAGAAACCGGTCCTAGGATGCTTGATTCCAGTCCAGGGAAGACATGGTTTGGCAGTTCGGGCTGGACTGTTCCCATGAGGCATAGGGTCAAGACTGTTTTGCATATGGCGATGTCTGTACTGGGGTGGCTTTGTGAGCAAAATAACGATGGATTAAACCCAGATCTGTGACTGGGGGTGAATGTTTTGCCATTGTGTAACATTCCGTCCATCATGTTGTGTGTTTTCCTGTTCACCTTATGTAGGAAGGGTATGCCCAGACGTGGGTCCCGTGCTCACTACGCCACTGGAGTCAAGCTATCCTGGCTGAAGACGGCTGATAGCCAGAAACTGGTCCTCGGATGCTTGATTCCAGCCATGCGAAGACATGGCTTGGCAGTTCGGGCTGGACTGTTCCCAAGAGGCACAGGGTCAAGACTGATTTGCATATGGCCATGTCTGACCTGGGGTGGCTTGGTGAGCAAAATAACGATGGATTAAACCCAGATCTGTAACTGGGGGGAATGTTTTGCCATTGTGTAACATTCCGTCCATCATCTTGTGTGTTTTGCTGTTCACCCTATGTGGGAAGGGTATGCCCAGACGTGTGTCCCGTGCTCACTACGCCACTGGAGTCAAGCTATACTGGCTGAAGACGGCTGATAGCCAGAAACCGGTCCTAGGATGCTTGATTCCGGTCCAGGGAAGACATGGCTTGGCTGTTCGGGCTGAACTGTTCCCATGAGACACCGGGTCAAGACTGATTTGCATATGACCATGTCTGAACTGGGGTGGCTTGGTGAGCAAAATAACAATGGATTAAACCCAGATCTGTGACTGGGGGTGAATGTTTTGCCATTGTGTAACATTCCGTCCATCATCTTGTGTGTTTTACTGTTCATCCTAAGTGGGAAGGGTATGCCCAGACGTGGGTCCCGTGCTCACTACGCCACTGGAGTCAAGCTATCCTGGCTGAAGACAGCTGATAGCCAGAAACCGGTCCTAGGAAGCTTGATTCCGGTCCAGGGAAGACATGGTTCGGCAGTTCGGGCTGGACTGTTCCTATGAGGCACAGGGTCAAGACTGATTTGCATATGGCCAAGTCTGAACTGGGGTGGCTTGGTGAGCAAAATAACGATGGATTAAACCTAGATCTGTGACTGGGGGTGAATGTTTTGCCATTGTGTAACATTCCGTCCATCATCTTGAGTGTTTTGCTGTTCACCCTATGTGGGAAGGGTATGCCCAGACGTGGGTCCCGTGCTCACTACGCCACTGGAGTCAAGCTATCCTGGCTGAAGACGGTTGATAGCCAGAAACCGGTCCTAGGATGCTTGATTCCGGTCCAGGCAAGACATGGCTTGGCAGTTCGGGCTGGACTGTTCCCATGAGGCACAGGGTCAAGACTGATTTGCATATGGCCATTTCTGAACTGGGGTGGCTTGGTGAGCAAAATAACGATGGATTAAACCCAGATCTGTGATTGGGGGTGAATGTTTTGCCATTGTGTAACATTCCGTCCATCATCTTGTGTGTTTTGCTGTTCACCCTATGTGGGAAGGGTATGTCTAGACGTGGGTACCGTGCTCACTACGCCACTGGAGTCAAGCTATCCTAGCTTAAGACTGCTGATAGCCAGAAACCGGTCCTAGAATGTTGGATTCCCCTTCCAGGGAAGACATGGCTTGGCAGTTCGGGCTGGACTGTTCCCATGAGGCACAGGTTCAAGACTGTTTTGCATATGGCCATGTCTGAACTGGGGTGGCTTGGTGAGCAAAATAACGATGGATTAAACCCAGATCTGTGACTGGGGGTGAATGTTTTGCCATTGTGTAACATTCCGTCCATCATCTTGTGTGTTTTGCTGTTCACCTTATGTGGGAAGGGTATGTCCAGACGTGGGTACCGTGCTCACTACGCCAATGGAGTCAAGCTATCCTGGCTGTAGACGGCTGATAGCCAGAAACCGGTCCTAGGATGCTTGATTCCAGTCCAGGGAAGACATGGTTTGGCAGTTCGGGCTGGACTGTTCCCATGAGGCATAGGGTCAAGACTGTTTTGCATATGGCGATGTCTGTACTGGGGTGGCTTGGTGAGCAAAATAACGATGGATTAAACCCAGATCTGTGACTGGGGGTGAATGTTTTGCCATTGTGTAACATTCCGTCCATCATGTTGTGTGTTTTCCTGTTCACCTTATGTAGGAAGGGTATGCCCAGACGTGGGTCCCGTGCTCACTACGCCACTGGAGTCAAGCTATCCTGGCTGAAGACGGCTGATAGCCAGAAACTGGTCCTCGGATGCTTGATTCCAGCCATGCGAAGACATGGCTTGGCAGTTCGGGCTGGACTGTTCCCAAGAGGCACAGGGTCAAGACTGATTTGCATATGGCCATGTCTGACCTGGGGTGGCTTGGTGAGCAAAATAACGATGGATTAAACCCAGATCTGTAACTGGGGGTGAATGTTTTGCCATTGTGTAACATTCCGTCCATCATCTTGTGTGTTTTGCTGTTCACCCTATGTGGGAAGGGTATGCCCAGACATGTGTCCCGTGCTCACTACGCCACTGGAGTCAAGCTATACTGGCTGAAGACGGCTGATAGCCAGAAACCGGTCCTAGGATGCTTGATTCCGGTCCAGGGAAGACATGGCTTGGCTGTTCGGGCTGAACTGTTCCCATGAGACACCGGGTCAAGACTGATTTGCATATGACCATGTCTGAACTGGGGTGGCTTGGTGAGCAAAATAACGATGGATTAAACCCATATCTGTGACTGGGGATGAATGTTTTGCCATTGTGTAACATTCCGTCCATCATCTTGTGTGTTTTGCTGTTCACCCTATGTGGGAAGGGTATGCCCAGACGTGGGTCCCGTGCTCACTACGCCACTGGAGTCAAGCTATCCTGGCTGAAGACGGCTGATAACCAGAGAACGGTCCTAGGATGCTGGATTCCGGTCCAGGGAAGACATGGCTTGGCAGTTTGGGCTGGACTGTTCCCATGAGGCACAGGGGCAAGACTGATTTGCATATGGCCATGTCTGAACTGGGGTGGCTTGGTGAGCAAAATAACGATGGATTAAACCCAGATCTGTGACTGGGGGTGAATGTTTTGCCACTGTGTAACATTCCGTCCATCATCTTGTGTGTTTTGCTGTTCACCCTATGTGGGAAGGGTATGCCCAGACGTGGGTCCCGTGCTCACTACGCCACTGGAATCAAGCTATCCTGGCTGAAGACGGCTGATAGCCAAAAACCGGTCCTAGGATGCTTGATTCCGGTCTAGGGAAGACATGGCTTGGCAGTTCGGGCTGGACTGTTCTCATGAGGCACAGGGTCAAGACTGATTTGCAAATGGCCATGTCTGAACTGGGGTGGCTTGGTGAGCAAAATAACGATGGAATAAACCGAGATCTGTGACTGGGGGTGAATGTTTTGACATTGTGTAACATTCCATCCATCATCTTGTGTGTTTTGCTGTTCACCCTATGTGGGAAGGGTATGCCCAGACGTGGGTCCCGTGCTCACTACGCCACTGGAGTCAAACTATCATGGCTGAAGATGGCTGATAGCCTGAAACCGGTCCTAGGATGCTTGATTCTGGCCTAGGGAAGACATGGCTTGGCAGTTCGGGCTGGACTGTTCCCCTGAGGCACAGGGTCAAGACTGATTTGCATATAGCCATGTCTGAACTGGGGTGGCTTGGCGAGCAAAATAACGATGGATTAAACCCAGATCTGTGACTGGGGGTGAATGTTTTGCCATTGTGTAACATTCCGTCCATCATCTTGTGTGTTTTACTTTTCACCCTAAGTGGGAAGGGTATGCCCAGACCTGGGTCCCGTGCTCACTACGCCACTGGAGTCAAGCTATCCTGGCTGAAGACGGCTGATAGCCAGAAACCGGTCCTAGGATGCTTGATTCCGGTCCAGGGAAGACATGGTTTGGCAGTTCGGGCTGGACTGTTCCCATGAGGCACAGGGTCAAGACTGATTTGCATATGGCCATGTCTGAACTGGGGTGGCTTGGCGAGCAAAATAACGATGGATTAAACCCAGATCTGTGACTGGGGGTGAATGTTTTGCCATTGTGTAACATTCCGTCCATCATCTTGTGTGTTTTACTTTTCACCCTAAGTGGGAAGGGTATGCCCAGACGTGGGTCCCGTGCTCACTACGCCACTGGAGTCAAACTATCCTGCCTGAAGACGGCTGATAGTCAGAAACCGGTCCTAGGATGCTTGATTCTGGTCCAGGGAAGACATGGCTTGGCAGTGCGGGCTGGACTGTTCCCATGAGGCACAGGGTCAAGACTGATTTGCATATGACCATGTCTGAACTGGGGTGGCTTGGTGAGCAAAATAACGATGGATTAACCGCATGCGTGCGGCATGATTCCCCCCGTACGCTGGATTTTGCGAAAGCGCACTTTACATGACGAGCTGGGCTCGTCATGAGCGTGCGAGGAGGCTACCTCATGACGAGCCCAGCTCGTCATGAGCGTCGAAGGGGTTAAACCCAGATCTGTGACTGGGGGTGAATGTTTTGCCATTGTGTAACATTCCGTCCATCATCTTGTGTGTTTTGCCTCCACAATAGCCCCAAATCCTAAGGATGGACCTGTTATGTCCATGTGTCCCATGTATTATTATATTTTTTTTATTTATTATAGTCTGTCCTAGAGCAGCCCACCATTAATTACTGATGGCCTAGCACCCACCAATCACGGCCCAAGTGCCTGAGCACAGAACAATTCCACATCTCAAAGACTGCTACTGATCCCAAAGTCAAGGACAGGTCAAGAGAAAATCTCTTAAAAACAGAGACTCCCAAACACAAAGAAAGGTGCAGCAACATATACTTACGCACCCTGCGGGATTTAATAATTTACTGTATGTACAGCATCATCTACTAATGGCCATGGGAGGGTTGGAAGAGCCTGTGCATGTGTTGCAGCTGTTCCATATGCCTATGGACTTACAGGGCATCCAGTGCATGTATGACCACATATAAAAAGTGCCCATTGAAGGCATGGAGCATCATATGCATCAACTGTGAAGTGAACCAGTGACCAGGCAAATGCATGCTCAGCAACATTCAGCAGCGCCCACTGGAGGCGCGAGTGAACGTACATCGCTATGGACTGTGCCTGTTGGAGGAGTGTGATGCCTTCTGTATGTGTAGCGCCATGTACTCAACAGAGGAATGGGTAAACAGGGATGGGAACCCACAACACATATGGTAACATGTACCTGTTGCCGTTGTGTGTGCAGGACAGGATGTGCAATTCTCACCCTACCACCTTGATCCCCTTCCTCTCCCTCCTGAGCTCCCCCTGCAGTAAAACCCTTGATTGCCACGACAGTCATCCTAGAATATGAACATTTATTTTGATTGAAATCATGTGCCAAGAAGTTGCAGAAGAGCAGGAGCAGCACTATGATGCAAACACTATTGCAGAAGGGTATTAGTAGCGCTACACACATAAGGAGACTGTCGACATGCAGCTTTTGGATGCCAGTCCTGCAGCTGGAGTCCATCTCGGCTCAGGAAGGCTAAACGATTTCAGTGAACATAAGAGAAGTAATGTACAAAAGATAATTGAAGGAGATCACGACTTTATTTAATACCACCCGTGTGTTATAGTGGAGAGTTTACCTTGTCACAGTTCATTGCCTAAAAGTGATTACAACAACTACCTGCTTCTGAACACACCTGCCCAAAGGAATTGCTATAGCAATGCAATGCCCAGCCCTATGCCAGTGGCAGTGGCGTAACGAAACTTGAGGGACCCCCCCCCTGCAAAGTACATGGACGGGCCCCCATCGGATTCACTTAGGAGCTCTTAGGGCAGAATGTAGTGCTGAGGGCCCCCCTGGAGCTCGGGGACCCCCGCACTGCAGGGGCTGCAGGGGCTATGTTACTCCATTGGGTTAAGATAACAGATTCAGTGCAGGGTTGTTTTATCAGATGTTGCTAGAATCTGCTAGACGTGTACCACTCACAAGATATGGGAACCTCCTTTTAATGTATTGTTTAGCAGCTCAGTACTTGTAGGCTGTAATCTAGCCTGCAGTGCCTGAACACCAGCCACATTAAAACTCATGCAATGGTCGAGACAATCTTTCACCAACCCATAATCTGTGTATAGTTTTTTTTGTGTGGAGTTTTAAATAGCGCAAACGAGACCTGAAGATATCAGAGCGCTTTACATGAGCATCAGTTAAGTTACAGATGGACACATTCATTTTAAAAAAAAATGTGTTAGGCACAGGGAGATTAGGGGCCATATGTATCAAGCCGTTTGTGAATTACAAAGGCCGAAATTCGCAGAATTTCGTCCTTTGCGAATCGCAAACGGCCTTTTTGCATGTTTTGGTATGTATGTAACATTCGCAAAATAAGGAATAGCAAAGATTTGCGATTCCTTATTTTGCCATAGCATTTAAGGAATCGCAATTTTGCGATTCCTTAAATGCTACGTATGTACCATTTTTGGGTTGCGAATTATGGTTAAGAATTCGCAAATTACCACCAACTTGTAGTGATGGTAACTTGCGAATTCTTCAAAAAATGCACAATTTGGCATTTTTGAATGTGGCATGTGATGCACACACATGCCCGTAGGGCATGTATGTGCGCCATATGCACACACATGTACATTTCAGGGGTGCAGAGGGTGTCTTTGAGACACCCCTGCACACTTGAAATAATTCTCAAATTGCGATTAGCAAATTGCGAATTCGCAATTTGAGAATTATTTCGCAATCATTCCTATGGGCCTCCTGGCCCATAGGAATGCATTGGAAATTATTCCTTAATTGCGAATTCGCTAAATGCGAATTCGCAAATAAGGAAGATTAAGGAATCGCCAAAAAATAGCGATTTTCTTCATACGTACCATTTTGCAATTCCTAAATAGCGATTCCTTAAAAATCGCTATTTAGGAATCGCAAAATAGTTTGTTGATACATATGGCCCTAAGTGATTTACCCAGAATCACAGAATGTTGAGCGTCCCTGCCGAGACTCAAACCCGGTTTCCCAGTTCCGAAATCGACCGTCCTAGCCGTTAGGCACATTTTTTAACATCTGCACAAGCAGCACTCTATAACTCACAGCACTCTATAAATGGATGCCGATATTGGACACGTGTGTGGTTGTACTCCAGCTATGTCCCCTTTCATAGGTACAATCCATATCATTTAACAGATGTCCTGCACATGCTTTTGTGAGTGAGAATCAGTGAGTTAGAGTGAAAGTATGTGCTTGTTAGTCAGTTTATGAGTGAGAGTAAGTGAGTGTGTGTGTTAATCAAAGAATGAATGAGAGTGTTAGTGAAAGTGAGTATAAATCAAAATGAGTAAGTAAAAGAGTGAGTGGACATGAGGGAGAGAAAGTGTGTGACAGGGAGTGATTGAGAGAGTGAGGGCGTGTGCTATGCTTGTGAATCTGCTGGTGGCGATGGCATACTCAAGATAATTCTTGGAATTTGGGAGTACCTGTGGCAAAATGCTAGTTCTGACATATTTTAGGTAAATTCTGAGGTAAGGAAGGATAACCATGTTGGGAGGTGAGGCACTGGGCGTGACATACTGGAAATAGATTTGAGATACGAAACACCTATAGAATATAGGCGGCATCAAAGGCAAAATTCTAGTGGTGGTGCATGTAATTCATGGCATAAGGGGAATACTCATGAAAAATATGTAGAGTACGAATGACTAAATGCTTGCAACAGCACACTGGAGGTAATTACTGACATATAACAAGGACCCCATGCCAAATTTATATTAGGTGAACTCCTGTTTGGTACCTTTGGCACAACATGAAAGTACTGGAGAACTTCATAAGTGTCCCTTTGAAAAACTTTGGTTTTTTAGCGAATATTATGGGAAAATATTTGTTTTGAATGCAATACAATAGCCACAGTTCATCTTGCTGTTGGCTTTCAGAGCCGAGGATTAGTAGAAAGTGTACAGTTACTGTCTTCATAACATATAAGGTTACCGGGGACAAAACAAAGGGGCATATTACCGAGGAGTGCATTGTAAAACGCACAACGCGCATTCCCGTATCGCCGGCTATCGCCGGATTTCATCGCCTTTCTAGCGCGCAATTATCAATGCGCATCAGGCAGGCGAATAGAAATCCGGCGATAGTCGGCGATATAGCACATTAGCGCATTTTCACGTGCTAATGTGGGTCTTGATAATATGGGGGGTGGATTCAGCTTTATGATCCACACCCCCATGTTATCAATGCCTAACGCCTGGTCAGAGCAGGCGTTGGGAGACCTGCGATAAATGAGTTTATTGCAGGTCTTTTCCTCCCATCGCCTTCCTTGGTAATAGGGTGTTCCCACCTCCAACCACATTTTACATGTGTTTGTACGTGGGAACGCCCACTTTGCATGTCATTAGCGATGTTTATCGCCGATATGCAAAGTGGGCTTGGGGCAGGCTTTAAAATGCCCTTGTTAATAGGGCTCTAGCAGTATCGCCGCTTTCTCGGCACAATTCGCGAGAAAGCGGCGATACTTGCCCTTGGTAATATGCCCCAAAGTGACAAGTGTGACGTAACTCTAATAAGACATTTTGGGTTTGGCACAGTCACAATCTTAAGTGAAGAGATTACGGCAAACAAAAGTTAGTGACATTCAGATCTCTGGAGTGAAGATTTGGGGCCCGATGTAGGTAAATCTTTTTTACCACTTCTTAAATACCGATTCATACCGAATCGATATTTAAGAAGTGGTAAAAAAGAGGAGGGCAGATGTAGGTAATTGTATTTTTACAATTACCGAATCGGAAGGATTTGGTATTTACCGATTCGGTAAATACCGAATCGGTAATGCCCATTGATTCCTATGGGCATTGAAGCCCATAGGAATCAATGGGTATTACCGATTCGGTAAATACCGAATTTTGCAAGGGTGCAGGGGGTGTCACTTTGACACCCTCTAGCACCCCAAAGACGGGCATGTGTGCCATGTGGCACACAGACATGCCCTAAGGGCATGTCTGTGTGTCACATGGCACAGGTGTGCATGCACAGATGTGCATGCACACCTGGATTCGGTATTTCACCACCCAATTGGATTGGGTGGGAAAATACCGAATCTAAAAGGCCTGTAGCACTGGAAACAGTGCTACCTACATGAGGAATTTTCCGAATCGGTAAAATTACCGATTCGGTATTTTACAGAATCTGTAAATTTACCAAATCGGTAAATTTACAGATTCTGTAAAATATAGCCCCCTACATCTCAATGACCCATTTACCGGTCGGTAACGGCCAAATTCGGCCGTTACCGACCGGTAATGGCCACCTACATCGGGCCCCTGGTCTTTTACTGTAGATTTATTGATGCCATGTTTTTAATTTGGAAAAGCACGGAAGCTAAACTTGTGAAAAACATCATGGCTCTGGGGTGAAGATTTAGATTTATAGACGATGTATTTTTGATTTGGAAAAACACCGAATCTAAACTTGTGAAAACATCATGGCTTTGAACACCAGGAATACAGGATGCAATTCACATATACCACATATTATGCCAGTTCAGCGTTTCGGAATGTATGGGTGGAAAAAGTCAACACAGGCTTGGAAACTAGTGAGTATAAGACCCCACAGATTGGAATAATTCTTTACGTTTTCTGAGTTTTCATCTGCCAAAACTGATTGAAAACCTTCAATATTCTCAAATGATGAGAGTCAGAAGGATATCTTCAAACACAGACACTTGTAAAGTACCTGTATCAGATATACAATGAAGATATTTAAACCGTTGTTCCCCAGCTGTAACATTTGCACAATTTGAAGAACACATATAGAAGTGGGAGCGGAAGGAACTATTATGTAAGTAATTAAAGCCTGAACAAGATCGAATGGTGTTCGTGTCAAAATTCTCCACTAAGTCTAACCATAAAGAAATTGATGTACAAGTGGTGGGAATTATTAAAGAATGAGACAGATTTTAATGGTGTATTTAAACATAGAGCTCTATTTGCTTACACTAGAACGGGGAACACCAAATACCTGCTGTCATCGGCAACCAAATTACAGAATCCAATAATAGAAGGCACCAAAAGAATTCAAAACTGGATCCACTGCAACAGTGTGATTACAGGCAAAAGCATTCCTCACCCCAAGACTGAGGAAGAAGTGATGTTAAACCACTCAGCAAGTTGCAAGACGGCCAGTGTAATATATTGCGTAAATGCCCATGCGGAATGCTATATAATGGCAAGGCAGAAAGGAAAATAAAAATAAGGATCATGGAACACAAAAGTATGATCAGAAACAAAAACACAAACTTGAATCTGGTAGTACACTGGCTGGAGAAGAGACACAATAGTGCTCAGCTGAGATATTTGGTGCTAGAGACATTGACAATAGAGTCAGGCGTTGATCGGGCAAAAATGCTCTTTACAGGATAAAGAAGTTCAATACCATGAGTACCTTAGGTCTAAATGATACATTTAACATGATTTGTTTTCTGTAGAACACACATCAACCAGTTGGTTTAAAGACTACACAGCCCTAGGGGATTGGGTTTTTATCACAGGGATCTATATGCTAGACATAAAGCACAAATTGCAGGATGGATTGATAATATGCCCCTGTGACTGTTCCCCTTCATAATTCTTTTCTTTTATTTAATCACTCGATTTTAGGCTTCTTTGTTTTAGTTTTAGTAGAACGTTTTAGGTTCTTAAACACATGCTGGACAGGTTCCATTTTAGCTACAGTTCCCATTTTAGTTTGCCTGTCTGCACTTTAGTTCACAGTAAGCATTTTTGTCATCTTTTGCAGAAGTTGTGGAAGTGGTATTTATGTCTAAACACTCTTTAGCCTGAATTGTTAAACTATCAGATGCCACAGTTCTAGTACATCTTCTTGGTATCTACATCTGAAGGTTTTTGAAACATGCACTAAGCCTAAACATGAGCTAAAGATGACGTAAATGCTTAGAGACTTTTCACACAGGTAACATATATTACATCCTACTGGTTTAGTCAGGTTAGATCTAGTGTCTTAAAATCCCCATTTAATTCTTCAATGCAGGCTAAATGTGAGTGGTCAGTCCTATGTAACCCCCGCACATCACCACTAGGGAGATAGATACTTGACTCAATGTGAAGATTTAGAAGCAGAACCAGAAAGACATAGCACTAGATTTCACTTTAACCGAAGAAGACTTCAGAACAACTCTCTGTGGTTCCGCAAAGCATTTTACGTTTACTGATTGGTGCCAGTATTGTGTTCTTCAGCGGACAGATTCTCCTTGCCCTTGTGCTTGAAATAGCATGCAAGCTATTCCAGACAGCATACCTTGTTGTTCCAGGTATGCACACTACCTCTGAAACTTGAGATGGTAATGTTACCATACAATACTGTGTTCTCTTGATCCAGGAGTTTTAAAATAGCTATTTGAAAATAAATATGTTGACATGCAAATTCCATTTCTGGTGATCCTTGAGTGTATACATCATTAATATACAACCATCTGAACCACAACATCATTGAACCCTTTAAGGGAGTGTTAGTATTAGGAAAGCACGGACCCACATCGGAAGGTATGCTCAGGGATTGTGTGGCTCCCAACTCAAGCGATGGTGCATCCATGGGTTGGGAATCCATACCTTGTAGACCTGGGCAGAGCCTTAGGATAATGCATCAAAACTTAGCCCCAGGAAATTTTACCCCATTTTTTAGGTTGTCCCCAGGGGTTATTCCCACCCATTGACTCGTGCCTTGCATAAATGCAGAGTCTACAAGCACCCACTTCAGAACACTGATGGACCTGTGAAGATCAGAAGAGGGTTGAACCTGCTATCTGAGACCTGAGAAGAGCCTAGATGACTGGTCCTGCTCTACCCAGGACAAAGAAGTAGACTCCAAGGGTATATAATGTTGAGCTCCTCCTTAAGCTACAGGGACACAAAAACCTACAAAAAGACTTTACTGCCACTGCCCGGCTGACCAGTGCCAAATCGAGATGCTGTGGACCCTGCTGCTGGCCTCTTCTAGAGTAAGTCTTGACCCCAAATGATGTCTCCAAGATCCTAGACCCTTAGCTGATGTGTACTCCTTCTAACATTTCCTGAAACCTAGGGCTTAGACATTTGTGGGATTTAAAGACATCAGAAGGAACAGTAGCAGCCTGCCAGACCCATCCAAGAACATGAATTCCCGTTGGGCCGGAGATTTAGGCTGCTCTGAGCATTTCCCCAGCAGCAAGTCCAATTCAGTGGGTCTCACTGAGAAGGTATCCGGCATAATATAGCACTCTAAGACTACATCCTGCTACCTTGCCCCACTGGAAGAATCCAAGCTCCAAAAGTGACTTAGTCCAAAGGTAGAAATCTTCACTGGGCAAAGGCAAGACAATTATGCAGACCGTGTGGGGGTTTTGCTGGGTGAAAAATTGAAGAAGTTCTTTCTCATGTAAGGTATTGTTGATGATACAAAGCAGCTTCAATGAGGATCTTCTGGCAACTGTAACCAGTGGAGGGCTGTTAAGATAGGGGAGATATGAGCTTCTGGCTTTATATGTAGTGGTAGTCTGGCAGCAGAGTTCTGAATACTGTGTGATCCTCTCATGGTTGATAAAGTTAAGCCAATATATAGACTATTAGCACAATCTAGTTTTGATAGAACAGGAGAGATTGTAGCTTGGACCTTCTGAGGTAATCCTATGCATCATTGCGTTTTCATGATATGAAAGCTTGATCTTGACATTTTATCCAATTGGGCATTCATGGACAACTGGATATATTTGGCTGTGGTCTGAGATCATCAAGCCTGGTGCAGAGGTGTTCAAAAGTTTTCCAGTTACCATAAGTGGACCAAACTATAAGACTACCGTATTAGATTAAGGTTTTATAGACACAAATGATTTCAGCCTACTTAGACTTTCATATCTGATAACATGGTGAAGATCAATCCTATTGTGTTAGATCTCCTCCCCTTGTCTACATACTGCCTTTCTGTCATGACACATCTTACTCATGCTAGATAGTGTCCAATATAAATTCAATACTTGTCTCACTTGCCCTTCTACAGGCCTAGATGCCCTTACTCAACCAATTCTTCTAATTTTATATACTGGTAGCTAAACCCTCTTGTCTGATCCTGTGTTCTATCTCTTATTCTCCGAACAGGGTGTATAGTAATTCTCATAAATGCTCCATCCTCTTAGCATCTATTCCTGTAATTGCTTATTCACGCCTCGTCACAGGTGTGTGCGACTGATTCTCATTCCTTTACTATTGTACCCGAGGCCTACATCATTATCTTCAAAGTCCAGCTTGCAAGATTATGCGCTCTTACCCACCTCTTCTTGAACACAGGTAACAGCCATGTAGCAATATTGTTGTGGGGGTAACTCCAGTATAGGTGTCGTTTCACATGTTTCCATAGTTGCTTCCAAGGTGCTGCAATTATTAGACCTCCTGACAGTTCTTGTTACCACCCTTCCACATAATGCATAATCAAATCAAAACTCTTTTCTTCCAACCCTGTCCAGGCTTTAGCATTAAGGTGGGGGATTTTATATCCCACAATATGAAAAAAATTATTTTAATTGCAGGAAAGTGAAGAGGGTTTTTCTTTAAAACATTTATATTCTGGGAATGGCTTTAGGGAGAAATTAAGAAAATTCAAGGACTGCAGGAGGATAAAGATTAGACGCAAGACGGAGATATTTTAACCCGTTCCATGCCTCAGATGTGCGGGAGCCGTCCAATGCAACAGTGCTCATGTGTGTCGGACGACTCCAGCGCGTTCGAGCACATGACACTGGAAATTCCTCTGGTGCGGGCACAAGAGGGATTGCCTTTGTTTCAAAACAGCCTCAGGAGCTGGGGAAGCTCCCGAGGCACCAGGGATTTTTTTTACCTAAATTTAGGGGTGGTGGCAGCCCAACATGGGCATGCCAATCCCACACCCAAACAAACTGGACAGTATTTCTGCCCCCCCCCCCAGGGGGCCCATGGGGGATATTACCCCAATCTGCCCCAGGGGGAGCAGAAAGCCCACTAGACCCAGGAATTGTATATTTTTATAATTGAGAGGTGGGGGCTGCCCACAATGGCCAAGACCATGTACAAACATGATCCCCAATATGTCCTACCGGTGGGGTCAGAGAGCCTACTAGACAGCAGGGATTTTTTTTTTTATAGAAGAGGGGTTAGGCTACCTACAATGGGCAGACCATGCTCCCAGCTAAATTAAATTCCAAACACATTTTTGCTCCTCCTGGGTGGCAGTTGAGGTCACTAGCCCCAATATGCCCCACCCAGAGGGGCAAAGGTTCACTAGGCACCAGGGATTATTTAGTTTGAATATGTAGGGGTAGAGGCTGCTCAAAATGTGCATGCTAATTCGCCCACACCAGAAATACAAATGGAACAGTCTCTCTGATCCTCTGGGGGGCAGATGGGGGTTACTACCCCCAATCTGCCCCACCGGGGGGGACGGCCCACTAGACACTAGGGAATTTTTTTGTTGTTGAAAAAAGCGGGGTAGGGGCTGCCCACAATGGGCCTGGTCATTCACCCACCTCACATAAATGGGGACTGAATTCTTTCTGCCTCTCATAAGGGGTAGGTGAGGCAATGGACCCAAATCTGCCACCCCGGGGGCGGAAAGCCTACTAGGCACCAGAGACTATTTCTTTCTTAGTGTAGGGGTAGGGGATGCCCAGAATGTGCATGCCAATGCCTCCACCCCCCCATAAAAATGGGCACCATCTTTCTGCCCTCCTAGGGGCATATGGGAGCAATAGCTACCGATCTACCACCCGGGGTGGGGCAGAAAGCCTGATGGGCACCAGGGACTATTTTATTTTCATTGTGTAGGGGTAGGGGCTGCCCAGAATTTGTATACCAATGCCTCCACCCCCCTTAAAAATGGACACAGTTGTTCTGCCTCCACTTGGGGGGCATATCAAAGCAATAACCCCAATTTGTCCCTCCCAGGGGGGCAGAAAGCCCACTAGGCATTGACTTTTTTTGCAATGTGCCTCGCTTTAGATTTTGGGCCCTAGCTCAGCTGACACCTAGGAAAACCAAGCAAACCTGTACATTTGTTTAAACCTAGACACCCAGAGGAATCCAGGATGGGGTGGCTTGTGTGTCTCTCTTTAAGTTCTGTTACCCAGAATCCCTTGCAAACCTCAAACTTAGAGAAAGAAAACACATTATCTTCAGATTTCTCTGACAGAAAGTTCTGGACCCTAAAGACTTATCCAGCTTTAGACCCATCTCTCTCCTCCCGGCCTTGGGAAAAATCGCCGAACGAATTGTTAATTTCCAACTGTCTCTCTTTTTAGAGACCAACAATCTCCTGCGCCATTCCCAGACAGAGTTTAGACCAGGGCAGGGTACCGATACCGCACTTCTTGCCGTAGTCGAAGAGGCACGAACCATCATAGACGCAGGAGGATCAGTGGCAGTGATCCTCTTCGAATTAAGTGCCGCCTTCGACACGGTGGACCACTCCATTCTTCTCCACCGACTCAGCTCGGCAGGAGTCTCTGGTACCGCCCTGTCCTGCATCAAATCCTTCCTGGGGGTAGAACCTTTCAGGTGTCCGACGGACCTGTGCTGTCCAAGTCGTTCCCCCTTCATTGTGGGGTTCCTCAGGGCTCCTCCCTGAGCCCCACGCTTTTTAATGTCTACATGTCCCCCCTAGAGGACGTCATTACCCCATTTGGTATAAAAACTGTCATGTATGCTGATGACACCCAATTGGTGGTATCTTTAAACCACTCAAGTCAAAGTCTGGACAACTTGGCGGACTGCCTAAATAACATCCATTGCTGGATGTGCGAATCTCGCCTCAAGTTAAACGGAGAGAAATCCGAGATTCTACTGCTAGGCACCCACGCAAACTCCCAACGTCCCTCTCTTGGCCTCTATGCATGGGCTCACCTCCTACCCCGAAGGCAGAAGTCAAAAGCCTGGGGATCTGGCTAGACCAGTAGCTTGGTTTGAAGACCCAGGCCAGGAAAACCTCTGGCATCTGCTTCGGTCTCATCCGACAAGCACGAAAGATCCTCCATCTTCTCCCCTTCCAATCTAGGAAAATGCTTATCCAGGGTCTGGTGAACTCTAGATTGGACTACGGAAATGTCCTGTACCTAGGAGCTCCGGCCGCAACTTTAAAAAAAACTGCAATATGCCCAAAATGCAGCCGCCAGAATCCTTACAGGTACCAAGTCCAGATGCTCGGCCAAACCGGCTCTCAGAAGTCTCCACTGGCTCCCGATCAAAGAAAGGGTCACTTTTAAGGCCTTTTGCATCACACATAAGCTAATGCAAGGCAAAGGCCCGCCAATCTTGAAATCCCTCATCAAACCCTACCACCCTAACAGACAACTCAGGTCTGACTCTCTCTCCCTTGCCTGCATTCCAAGAATAAACAGAGCACGATCAGGGGGAAGATTGTTTTCCTACAATGCCCCTAAACTGTGGAACTCTCTTCCGCTGTCCATTCGAAGAGAACACAACTTACTCACTTTCCGCAGGCAACTAAAAACTAGGCTCTTTCCATAAAACTAGCTCTCCCCCCTCCCCCTCTGGAATAATAGGTTGTATGTCAGCGCTGGGACGCCCCAGGGTAGCTACGCGCTTTAGAAATCTAAACATAAATAAAATAAATAAATCTGCGGGGAGCCACAAACTACTACCCACTCAGCATTGCACCCAGTCTCCTGATAAAAATGGTACCCCACTTGTGTGGGTAAGCCTAGTTCTCCTGACAGGAAACGGCCCAAAATGAAACGGGGACACATCACATTTTTCCAGTGAAAACTGCCCCTTTGTTTGCAATGTGCCTTGCTGCAGATTTTGGACCTCAGCTCTGCCAGCACTGAAGGAAATCGAGCAAACATGTACATTTTTGAACACTTGACACCCAGGTAAATCCAGGATGGGGTGACTTGTGTGGCTCTCACAAGGTTCTGTTACCCTGAATCCATTGCAAGCCTCACACTTTGTAAATAAAAAACACATTTCCGTCACATTTCTGTGTCGGAAAGTTTTGGAATCTAGGGGAGCAACAAATTTACACCCACCCAGCATATCCCCAAGTCTCCCAATAAAAATGGTACCTCACTTGTGTGGTTAGGCCTAGTGCCCACAGCAGGAAATGGACCAAAACGTACTGTGTAGACTTCAAAATTGTCGATCACAAAAAGACTTGGTTTTGTAAGGGGGTAACCTGTGTTTTCGGTCCTGGGCCCACTGGGAATCTAGGGAAACCTACCAAACCCAGACATTTCTGAAAACTGGACACCTGGGGGAGTCCAAGGAGGTGTGAATGGTGTGTATTTCCCAACATTTTCCTACCCAGAATTCCCTGCAAACCTCAAATTTAGCTAATACATCACATGTTCCTTACATGTCTCCCTGAGATCACCGTGCCAGCACAAATGTCCTACCTACCAGTGTTCCTCTTGGTCTCCCGATAAAATTGATACCTCACTTGTGTGGGTGTCCAATGCAAAGTCAGCCTAAAAATGCATATGAAAAAAATACAGTGCTTTGAGCTCGCTGTGCTATCCCCTCAATCCCTGTTTTTTGGCCCTTCCAAGTCGCAGGCCCTTGGCTCACACTCACAAGTGAGGTATCATTTCACTCGGAAAACCAAGAGTGGTAGGAAACTTGTGCCAGCTTGGTGATCTCAGACAGACATGGGAGGAAAATTATAATTTTTATAATTAAATTTGCAGTTTGCAGGGGACTTTATGTAAGAAAACTTTGGGGATCCACGAAAGCCACACATCCCTAGACTCCACCGGGTGTCTATTTTTCAGAAATGTCTGGAATTGGTAGTATTCCCTTGATGACCGTCGAGCTCGTGAAAACGCAGGGGCCTCATTGCAAAGCCAGGTCGTTTGGTGATAGAAAGGGGTCAGCTGCATTTTTGGCAGGCCATTTCTTAGATAAGCCGAAAAACCTTTACCTACCACGTGGGGCAATATTGCTGGTTAGAACTATTTACTTGATACCCTTATCCCACGGAATAAACATTAGGAGATGTTTGAGAATCGCATTCTGGAATACTGAGCATCATAAATAGACATATATACATGGCCTTTCATCCTTGAAAGGATTCATCTATCAGTGGCAGGATTCATTTAATAAATACATGGCTCTCGGATGAAGGATTAAAGCCAAAATGTGCATAGGAAACTGGATTATACAGCCATGATAAACACAAGAAATGAAGTACACAGCCCTTAAGTTACAGGATTACCCTCAGAAGAAAGACAAATATACTGTATAACGATGGCGTGTTGCGCACATTATATAAGAAGGGTTTTAGACTGAAGGCTAAAACTGAATAAAAGAATTTCCCGTTTTTAATTGTTTAAGTCACAACCAACATAATTAGAAAAGCATGGTACACTCAAGCATGGGTATTGAAACACCAAATGTTGGTGATATATTGTACTGTACGGAAGAATGTGAGGGGATGCATGATTGATTGACATTTGGGATACAGAGTGTGGATTGTGTGTTTTCGAAAAATATATTATGTATTCAATTGAATATATATTTTGCATTAAAATGTGTTTAATACTGTGATTTTTGATACATTACATGTACCATATTTGAATATATTCTGAGTTTTTGGTATTGTATAAGAAGCCACAAAAATAATAGAGTTATATGTAATCGTTGTTGAAACATAAAGTTGCCTAAGAAATTTCATACAATTGATAGTTTTAAAAAATATACAGGTTTGCTAGGTTTCCCCAGGTGCCGGCTGAGCTGACGTCCAAAATCTACAGCTAGGCACACTGCAAAAAAAGTGTCAGTTTTCACTAGAAAAATATGAAGTGTCCACACAGCATTTTGGGCTGTTCCCTGACGTGTGCAACAGGCCTACCCACACTAGTGAGGTACCATTTTTATCGGGAGAGTTAGGGGAGCACAGAATGGTGGAACAAGTGTTTTTACCAATTGACTTTCGATGCATTTCTGCCTTCCAAATGTAAGACAATGTGGAAAAAAGAAGTCATTTTATAAAATGCAGTCTAATTCACATGCTAGTATGGGTACCCATGCAAATAACCACAGCTTCTAAACTCCATAGTTTGCTCCCGTTTCAGAAATTCATAGATTTCCTTGATACCTATTTTTCACTCTTTAATTTTATGAAATGAATTGCTGTATACCCGGTACCAAATGAAAAACCATTGCTATGCGCAGCTCAGTTATTGGCTCTGGGCACCTCGGGTTCTTGGTGAAACTACAAGTCCAATATATCCCTGCAACCAGAAGGGTCCAGCAGATGTAAAAGTATATTGCTTTAAAAAATCTGCCATACTTAGAAGAAGTGACAGGTGAAAATGTAGGCACAAATGGCTGTCTTTTTTCAACTTTAGTCCAATATTTGTTCATTTCAATTGTTAGCTTCTACAGGAAAACCTTGAAGGGTGTATACATATGACCCCTTGTTGAATTCAAAATTCTGTCTACTTTTCAGAAATGTATAGCTTTCCGGGATCTATTTTTTGTTTCAACTCATTTCTGCCACTAACTGGAAGTAAGTTGAAAGCACAAAAAATAGGCAAAATAGACTATGTCTCAGTAAAATGCCAAAACTCTGTAGAAAATGTGGTTTTCTGACAAAAGTCTACCTGATCCCCCCAAAAAGAAAACTTTGCTGTATTTTGGCAATTTTCCCGGTCCCCTCCCCGGAAATCCACAAACCATGGGTACCTTTAGTATCCTCAGGATGTTGGAAGAAAAGGATGCAAATTTGGTGTGGGTACCTTATGTGGGCAAAATGTTGCAGGTGCCTAAGCGAAAACTACCCCTCATAGCTAAAAAAGGCTTAGCACTGGGATGGGGAGGCCTAGCAGCTATGTGGTTAAGACAGAATAATGTGAAAAGTCATACCAGAAATGCTGAAATCTTCTCCAAACAACTGTTTACTAGGTTGTTTGGAGAAGATTTCAGCATTTCTGGTATGGGACTGATATATGTTGATGCACAGCAAGTGGTGGAAGGTAAGTATGCCCACCTCTAGGTATTGTACATGTAGAAGTCCCTCTTTGCTAAGTGAGGACTGCAACAGTAGCAGCAGTGGGGTCAGTTTATGTTGCAAGTTTTCTAGCATTGTTGATATGACATCAGGATTGAACTGGGACAAAAAATAGGCTCAGGCACCAAAATAAAATTGACCCTCATAAGTGAACCACTTAACTAAACTGAGCCCACATTTGTGAATCAGGCCTGTTTTGTAAAGACATTCTGTATAAGTATTTTGCAAAGTATAGGAGACTGCTTACTTTTCTATTTGCTGCATGTAATGTTAGAGGTAATATTAGGTATTCAACAGTAGAAACAGCCCAGTTGGCCGTAAAACAGTCCCACAAAGTGCTACAAAAACCGGCCCACACAATGATCTGTCATACCAACCCATTGGGCACTGCCTGATTGCTCTATAGGCCAGTCCGAACCTGTATGACGACTAACCCTGGGCGTAGCTACGTGAAGTGCACTTCGCACTACGTGAGCTACGAGTGGCAGTACGCGAACGGCGTAGTACCCAGTTCGCGATGATTGCACAGTGCTGGATGCTTGTCTGCACTGTGCAATCATTGAAAACGGCATCTTGCACAGTGCGAGCTGTCTTTTACTGCCGCTCGAGTAGATTTTTACTCGAACGGCAGCTTTCTCAACGCGGACTGGTAGTTTCTCATCGCAAGCATACGGGACCACTCACAATGAGAAATCTGACCTCCTCGCGTTGAGAATCTTGCCGGGAGGTTTCTTTTCCACGCTCGCGATCAGCAACTTGATGTTGCTGATCGCGAACGAGGAAAAAGTCTAGCCGGGATGTCATTTTGCTTGCTCGCGGTCTCCAACTTGATGTTGAGCACCGCAAGCAAGCAAAAAAAGACTACTGCACTACACTACGCTATGTGTGTTTGCACTTTCCTACGTGCAGTTCGCGTAGTGCGAAGTAGTACAAACTTCACAAACTACGCAAGCGTAGCATAGTGCTTTGCCCAGGGTTAATGTCAACATATACACAGCAGAAAGACGTCAATCCGCTCCGCATTGGGAAGAGAGACGCTACAAATCTTCAAAGCAATCATAAACCTCTAATCAAGTCTTAATTTGTTAGGTGATATTAGGGAACTGTGGTGCTGAAATGTGATTGGTGCTTGTAACCTGGTGCAAGTGAGCTATTGGGCACAGTTCAATGTGTTCTGCGTCCAAGTTCTCTGTTATATCTTCTATCGACTCCCATTAGCACCCTAACCAAGACTCTCCCATACCATTGCTTTCATTGCTGCCATTGCCCCTCCTACCCCCCAAGACTGGCATGTATTTTGCACGTTGTATTTTGCATACAGCAGCAGTAATATGCCATGGGGTCAAGCCGGAATTCTTTTTTTGCATCTGGAATTAATTCATTTGGTCATGAGTAAGAACAGTTCTTCAGCAACCTCAATATGTGATGACAATATCTTATGCTAAGTAATAAAAGCAGAGTGCTAAGAGACAAAAAAGTAGTGCTGGAGATATTATACACTGAATGAATCTAAAGTTCAATAGCCTAAAGCTACATCAGGCCCATAATCACATCTGAATCTGAAGACCCCAAGATGAGATCCCTAAAGACCATTCTTAAGTTGTTTTCCCAAACCACTAGACATAACTTCTTCAAGAGAGCTCTCTCACCCTGTATAGGAGTCTGCTTACAGGACCAGGTAGACAGACTGATTAATTCTTCGTTCATTGTACAACAGCCTGATCTCAGGCTGATAAGGTAGCCAGTCCTGTAGGAAGAACCCCTCAACACAATTAGATTGAATATAGTTTATACTAGACAGAAGTACAATGAGCATTGACAAAGCCAATGGGTTTCAGCTATTCAAGAGCTATTTACTTTGGCAATGTGTTTTAACCATGTTGTACGCCAGTGGCTGCTGTTTAGCATGGCTAAATGTTAGTAGGATGGAGTGGAGTGTAATGGGGTGGAGTGAGGTGGGGTGGGACAGGGTGGAGTGGGGCAGATTGAGGTAGAGTGGAGTGGAGTGGGTGCGATTGGAGTGGTGTACATTGTGGTAGATTAGAGAGGAGTGGAGCGGAGTAGGTTAGATTGGAGTGGAGTGGGGTAGATTGGGGTAGACTACAGTGGAGTGGGGTATGTTGGGATGGAGTGGAGTGGGGTAAATTGAGGTAGTTGGGGTACATTGCAGTGGTGTGGAGTGTGGTAAGTTGTGTGGAGTCGAGAAGCGATGAGGGGAGGGGTGTAGGATGGTATAGGGTGGTGTAGAGTGGAGTGGTGTGTCATGTGTGGCATGTCATTGAGTGGCATGTTATAGAGTGTCATAGAGTATAGGGGCGTAGAGTGGGGATGCTTAGAGTGGAGTGGCATGTCATGGAGTGATGTAGATTGGAGTGGCATACAGTGGAGCAGCATAGAGTGGAGCACAGTGAGATAGAGTGACATGGTGTGTTGTAGAGTGGAGTGGCATGTCATAGACTGGAGTGGAGTGTCATAGAATTAAGTGGTGTAGCGTAGAGTTGAGGGGCATAGAGTGGTGTATAGTGGTCTGGAGTGGCATAGTGTGGAGTATGCTTAGTGCAATGCCGTTACAGACAACACATTTGAAATTGCATACAGTTTCACTGCACACAAACGATGATGTGTGAAAATGTAATTTCCTAGTGTATTAATGTGTTTTGATTGTATTCAAATATTTGTTTCCACCACACTTCAGAAATGCAAAAAAATGTGCTCCGATTAACTTCTGCCAAATGCAGGCGATTGGACCGAGGTTCTTGCCGTCCACAAAAGAAGCCGTGTGTTTGGCGGCTCGGCGCTTATCGCTAAGGCTGTTATTGCACCTTCAGGCTGAACTGCGCAGGCAAACCTCTGAGGCACGTAACAGTTTGCAGGATATGGCTCCCCTGAAAGGTACAGTGAGAAGCACACGAGCGATGAGCCGACTACTGGTAAGCTCTGCTAGCGGTACGGAGGGGAACAAGGCTCGGAAGCGCAGAAGGATGAACTATTCGGTAACACCGGCGGGAAGCTTGGGAGGCCGGTATTGTGCCTGCTGCAGTCTGGGTGCTCAGCAGGGCTTTTTTTCCCAGAAGCAGGCTTGGAGGCAATCGATGGAAAACAATTGGCAGTAATTGTTACTCATGCGATAGAAGCGCATCATTGTAACACTGCCAACAGTGTTATAGACGGCAATAGCTTCAAGCAACACGGTAACGCTATGCTTAAGGCTGGGGACCAATTGATTGAAAATATTGATAAAGAGCATGAATCAAATTCGATCCCGAGGCTGTTCTTAGAGAGAAACAACAAGATATACATCTGGATGCTAGTGTTCAGAGTCCGAGTGAGAAACTGTTTGGGCTTAAAGAAAACCAGCAGGAGGGACTTCTTGCCAGTACGGATGCAACAGGGCTATTGCAGGGAGATGGGGAAAAGCTAACAAGCGATACAGTAGTTAAAGGCAGTGTGGTTGAAGATGGTTTAAGGATGAACTTTTCAGATGCAGCTGCGGATGGCAGCGTGGCAGAGGACACCTTAAAGCAGAGTGCCTTAGAGGAGGATGGTATGGTTAGCAGAAGAGCTTATGGTAGCTCTGATTCGTTTCTGGTTGGTCAGGGTGCACAATGAGGGGGTCGGACCGAGATTCAAAGGAATAATGATGTGATGGATACTCCAATACCAAACAACTGGGGGCTGGCTCTAATCAGTAAGGCTGAGGCTAAAGATGAACAAACAAAACAGAGGTGCCAATACTGATAACAAATTATTTATGGTCTCACAATGTGCATCCTAAACTCGAAACAAAATTCGGGAAAGGGTATTTGCTATTTAATAGCTTTTTATTAGAAACATTTTCTTATATTTTTCAAATTCAATACATTGTACAATAAAGCTTTTTCCAATATACAAATGAAGAATAAAATTTCTAAACATACATTCAATCATTCATTCAAAAAGACAGGCATATCACAAACGACCACAAGCAATTCATACACTCAAAGAAAAAGAAAACTGATCATATCCAATGAAACAAACAAGAAGTGGAAAAAAGGAGAGCCAAAGTCTACTGGTAATTTCCAATAATAATAAAGTGCACCTCCCCATCAGACAGCCTAGAGGGACGTCCGGGGTACCGACGGAGAGAGCGGTGCTCCATGTACCTGAGCTGAAGCCAGGTGAGGTGGGGTTTTTCCTTCCTGCCAAAAAGTCAGGAAGATGGTAACAAATCACATTTAAGGTGATATTAATTTCTCTTTTTTAAGCAGTAGCATTTAATGGTCCTGAAGAAGCAGCAGGAGACCTCCTGGCTCCAACAGTCTGCAGAAACATGTCGACCTAAGATACTCCCCAGTAGTTATTTGTTTGTACTACTATTGCACTGATTTTAGACTTTGGGGCTGAAGGGGTACAGAATAAATGGTTTTTCCCTTGTCACTACCCAATCTTAACAGTTACCTTTTTTTGTTCATTTATTCACTTTCACTTTTTTCTGCACTGCTATTCAGTCACCTCGACACATACACACGCCTTCCCTCTATGTTTGATATAGATTAGGCTTACAACACCTGCCAATCTATTGTGGATACTTGATTCTCCAAAGTGTGATGGTCCCCAAATGATGAAGGGCGGTCTAGTGAGTTGACTGATGGGAACTCATACACTTAGATGATGTTCCATGGATAGATTTTTCTATCACTCAGATTTTTCTATCACTTATTTATATTCAGATACATACTTAAGGCACATACTCTCATTTCAAGACTCACTGCTATCTTGTGTTGGTGTAATGACGTTGTTGGGGGTCATAGCAGTCTTTGGGTCTGTAAACTTCCCCTAGGACCCTCTACTCCCAGTGTTTTTGTTGTTTTTTTTTTTTTAGAAATTGTATTCTTCATTTGTATATTGGAAAAAGCTTTATTGTACAATGTATTGAATTTGAAAAATATAAGAAAATGTTTCTAATAAAAAGCTATTAAATAGCAAATATCCTTTCGCGAATTTTGTTTCGAGTTTAGGATGCACATTGTGAGACCATAAATAATTTGTTATCAGTATTGGCACCTCTGTTTTGTTTGTTCGTGATGGATACTCCAGCACAGAACTCAGTGGGCATTAGCAAAAATTAAAGCAAAAGCAGAAGCAAACCCCACGATCAGACAAAAGTAAAGACCCTAGATCTATTACACCAAAGGAAGGACAAGAAAGTAGAAGAAAACCCACAATGAGCCACACGATTGGTAAGCGGAAATTAAAGCAGGGGAAGAATACAGAAGCTGTAAGCCCCATACGGAGGTGGGTTCAGTCAAAAGGAGGGGTCAAAACCCTGATATCCAGACTCTCGGATGTGGGATTAGCATATGACATTTGTGGGGCACTAAGGCTGTCATCCGGAGAAACTCCTGAGGGGTCATTGGGGGCGGCTTGTTGCCAGCAAGATGCCTACGCTGCATTCGTGGAAGAAGAAGAGGGAGAAGTGGACTCCCGAACGAACTTACCAGGTAGAGATGCTCCAATGGGAGACGCATCATTGCTCTCACTCATATTACAGTCCCTTAAAGATCAAAGGGAGGAAACAACTGAGCTATTCTCTCAAGTTAGAGCTGACAATCAGGGCATTCAGCAGTCATTAAAAGAAGTCAACTCGAAGGTCGGGTCTATTACTAACAACATGGCGGAACTTCAGACAAGGGTTGTTGGCACGGTGAAAGTAACTTCACAAATGGCTGTCTCTGTCAAACAACACCAGGATCTGCTAACTTCAATGCAGCAGAAAATTGAAGACATGGAAAATCGCCAACGGCGGAACAATCTGAAATTGTTTGGAATCCCGGAGGGGCAGGAAGGGACTGACCAGAGAGGTTTTGTTGTACATTTAATGCAGAAGGCTTTTCCGGACTTACTGGAGTGGGACTGGGATTGCCAGATACAGAGGGCACACAGACTACCATTAGTACAGCGAAGGCAGGATGTTAAATACCCTCGACCCTTCCTTATTAATTTTGGCAATTTGTTGCTTAGGCAAGCTGTGTCACTGAAAGCTAAACCTAAAGCATCTATTTTAGTAGAATCATATTCTATTTTTTTAGGTCAGACTTTTGGAAAGAGACAATGGAAAGGCGCTGGCAGCTAAGACTATTGATTGATCCATTAAAAGCAACTGGTGAACAGGCGTACCTACAAGAACCGGCGTGTCTGAAAGTAATACGAGAAGGACAGTCATATGGCTTTATGTCTGAGCTCGAGGCAAGAGAAGCATTGTGTAGATGGCAGAAAGGGGGGGACGGAATAAGGAAAGGGATTTAGGGTCAGATTAGCATTTGGGACTGTGTGTCACGGGGTCCGTTTCTGGGGATATCAGTTCATGTAGAGGTGGAATCTTTTTTTTTTCCCTAATAGTATGTATAGTTCAGAATTTTTCTTTTTTTTCCCTAATAGCTGTAAATATAATTTGGGTTCTATCTTTTGGCTTAAGATAAAAATGATGGACTGTCAGCTTTCGGAGGCCACTGTGGAGACCGGAGGCTCGCTTTTGCTGCCAAAACCAGCGGCAGCCTAAGGAAGAGGAAGATTATTCCTTCTAGGAGTAGGGGGGTCAGATTTGTTTTAGTAGGGGTAAGGGTGGTGGGAGGGGAAGGAACAGGGCAAAACAGGGAAAAAACAAAGGCAGGGCAATAAGGAACCAAATGGTTAGCAAAGTAGTGGTATATAATGAAACAATAAAAATGGAGGGTTTGAGTGGTAGCACTGATAGTATTGGCTTTTTTATATGGATCAACTTAAAGTTAAATGTTTAGCATGGAATGTGGCTGGATTGAACAGTAAGACCAAGAGGCAATTGGTGTCAGAGGAATTAAAAATATATAACCCCCATGTTGTTATGTTAACCGAAACACATCTTTCATTTAAAGATCGGGGACTAATAAAGCAGTTAGGGTACGAAGTGTTAGTGTGTACTACGCAAAGTGCCTCTATACGAGGGGTTGCTATTTTGAGACATAAAAGAGCGGAGGAGGTAATCGGTAATACAAAGGCAGATAAAGGTGGCAGGTGGGCAATGGCACAGATGAACATAAAAGGAAGAAGTTATATATTCTGTGTAGTGTATGGCCCGAATACGGATGAACCTACTATTGTTGACGCGATAAATGCAGAAATGTTAAATTGGGAGGGGGAGAGGGTTGTGATGGGTAATTGCATCCTGGACTATAATATTGATACAACACGACGGGGGCTTTTCAAAGAATGAGAAAGACAAGCGCCGCAATAAGGGAACTAGGGCGGCTACAGGGTGTTAGGGATGTCTGGAGAACCTTATATCCTGCTATACCAGGGTACACTTACTATTCAGCCCTACATAAGCTATATTCTCTGATAGATATGGCTTGGGCCTCTGACTCTATTGTATGGTCTACTGACATTCTCAGAGGAGAACAGGGTTATGAGACATTTTTCATTTCCTAGATATCTTCTGACCGATCAGGAGTATGTGGCTATGGCTAGGGGTCTACTAAGACTTTATTCAGGGAAATTGTAGGAACTGCTGCCCCTATAATTGTGTGGGACACATGTAAAGCAATTATCAGAGGATACACCCAGCAATATATCTGGCGAAAAAACAAAAAAAGAGCAAACATAATTAATACAACTATATTAGAGATCCGGAAGGTGGAGGATCAGCATGCAGAGGCTGTTATAAAGGACTCAGAAGACATCGAACAACTAGATTTTATGTTAATAGAATTACGCTCTGATTTGAAGAAAACATGGAGAGAGAAAAGCGTGGCACGATATAACAAATATTGTTTATCACAGTATGAATTTGGGGAAAGTATAGGTAAAGTACTCACATTTAAGTTGACAGACAATCGGTCTAAGGCTCAGAATAAAAGAAATAAGGGGGCTAGATGGTAAAATATATGAGCAGCCATTGCAGATATTAGAACAGTTTGCTCTTTATTATAAAACGCTGTATACTCCACCGATACAGCCCACACAAGAGGATATCCATAGGTATATCAAAATAGTCCCGTTAGAAAGATGGGGAGCGAGGAATCAGATTTCCTTGAGGAAAATATTTCAGAAAGTGAGATAGATTCAGCGATGGGTGCTTTACCTTCAGGGAAGACTGCGGGAGAAGATGCTATTCCACTAGAATTCTATATAGTATTCAAGGATATTATGATGGAGCCATTTAGACAGGTGATAGAAGAAATTGGAATTAAAGGGAAAACTACAGATTCATGGCACATGACAAAAATAATATTTTTTCTGAAGAAAGGTAAACCAGCGGAGAAATGTGGTTCATATAGACCAATTTCACTGATAAATTCAGACGCAAAAATATACGCTAAAATCTTAGCTAATCTCTTGGCCCCAATAATGCCCAACTTAGTTTCCCCCCACCAACATGGGTTTATTCAAGAGAGGGACACTACCTCACATGTAAACACGGCAGTAAGTGCATTTGATCTTGCAAATATCAGACCCACCCCACTTGGTATGATCTTATTAGATGCAGAAAAGGTGTTTGACCGAGTGGGGTGGGAATTCCTGTGGGCCATGTTGACAGTTTTTGGGATAAAAGGCCAATTTTTGCAGCAGATACAAGCACTTTACGACAAGCCATGTGCTAAACTGGCTTACTCGGGTCTGCAGTCATCTAACTTTCCAGTATTGTGTGGTACCCGTCAGGGATGCCCTTTGTCACCCTTATTATTTGCTTTGTATATAGAGACTTTTATTTCAGTTTTGCAAAATGACCTGCGAATAAGGGATTTTAAGTCAGGAGCAAATTCCCTGAAGGCAGTCGTCTATGCAGACGACATAGCGGTTTTCTCAATAGAACTGGGAGAAGCGCTGAAAATAATAACGGAAACTGCGGAACAGTTTGGTTTAATATCGGGATATAAATTCAATGTCAATAAGACGCAAGTTTTCCTCAACCATAAACCTGAGAGGCCAGTACCTGGTACCTGCCCGACTGTTACCTATCTAGGGGTTAGAATAACAACACGGATTGATCAAATACTATTACTAAATTATGATGTACTATTAAAAGAGACGAGTATGTCTTTAAATAAATGGCACACGTTACCGATTGAGATTATTGGTAGAGATAATAATATTAAAATGGAAATTTTGCCTAAATTTCTCTACCTCTTCCATGCCATTCCACTTCGCGTTCCAAACACATTCATTAAAAAACTGGATGGATTATTAAGTAGTTTTATATGGGGATATAGGAAGACAAGGCGAGCAATCGATCGGCTAAAACTCCCTTTAAGTCAAGGCGGTTTAGAGTTCCCAGACCTTAGAACATATTTTTGGTCAGCTTGTTTTATTCGGCTACGTAGCCTTATTAATCCAGCCAACACTACTTTCAGTCATAAGTTTATTTTAGGGGCAAAGAGCCACATGTTTTTATACAGACTCAATGATCCCAACTATTTTAAAAGGGTAATATTTAAGTCTATACGAGAGGATGTATATACTTGGCGTTCAATCCTGCTAAGTAAGAATATCTCATGCTATCACAGGGAGCTGCCTCTTTGGCAGAATCCAGGATTGCCGGAGATATTCCACGACATGGTTGGCAGGAAATGGGCTAGCAGTGGAGTTAACTGTATGGGAGATTTATATGATTATAATGGCTTTGTCTCATTCAAGAGCTTACAGAAAAAACACAAGCTACCAGGGTCCATGCTTTTTAAATACGACCAGATTTCAGACTTTTTTTTGAATAATTTAAAATTGGAAAACACAAATGAGTCAGGGATATGGGGTCTTCTCAATGCAGGGGAATCAAAATATCTGATAAGTAGAGCACATAAATGGCTCAGCATTGGGAGACCCGACGATTGTGATGGATTGGTGGAACGGTGGAGCGGAATATTGGGGATTCCGGTAGTGGTTGGTACTATTTCACAGGCCCTTAACACTATAGACAAAGCCATACATGCAACTAATTTGAGACTGCAACAACACCGTGGGATCTGTCTTCTATATTATACTCCAGATAGAATTGTAAAATGGTCATTGGGTAATAATGCTAATAACGAACTGACAAAATGTCCAAAATGTGATTTATATCCGGCAGATATTAAGCATAAGTTTTTGACATGCCCAGAATTAGCAACATTTTGGCAGAAAGTCAGGGATGTTCCACATCAAAAACTAGGGAAAGGAGTACCTTTGCTGATGTCCGAGGTTATGATGGGATATAGTTTTAGAAATCTAAACATTAAAAGCTTGGGTTCTATCTTACTAGTAGCAGCAAAATTAGCTATAGTTAGGGTGTGGACATCCCCGAAACCTCCAACTGTGACGGATTGGTGGCTGTTAGTAAGACAGATCTATGATATGGAATTCTCAATGGCTGTGTCGAGAGGGACTCGTTCTATGACAAAATGTACAGCAATATGGGGACGCATTTTTGAATGAAATTGTAAATTGTTAAAACTCATCCATTTTTTATTTATTCATTTATTTTTTATTTTATTTTTTTAGTTTTCTTTCTGGGGGACTATATCAGATGATTGTTTGTTGATATAACATGTATCTTATTGAGTCGTATTTTGATGCCTTTATCCGGTCAATAAAAAATATAAAAAAATAAATAAAAGGGCTGTAGAGAAAGTGAGGTAGGAAAGAAAACGAGGCAACAATAAGTAAATGTGAAGAGTGGAGGGAAAAAGTAGCAGGGCATTTAGTTCCACTATTCCTAAAATTCTCCTCTCATGGCAAACACTCCATAAATTAAGGCATGTTTATAAACACTCCGGCTCTGGAAAGCCAGACTCACCATTCCAATTTTTCGAGGTAGGTAAACTGACCAGAATAAATTAGGTAATAGTGACATCTGTTATTTACAATGATCCCAAATGGCAAGAGATAGGTGCTTAGCAAAATATTATTATTATGAGCAGAGTTATTTCAATTGACGTACCCTCTCAGTGGAGAAGATTGTTGCCAAACTAAAATACAAAAATATATCTGAGCCATTTGTTTAAGGATGGAAAGAAAGTATGCTGACACCGTTTTGCCAAAGGAACAGAAAGGGGCATTACATTTGGGCTGGTGTGGACCTCTGTTTCTTGTAGACACTATGGCCTGATTTATAATTTGGCAGACCGTCTGTCCACCGTTGCGGCAATGGGTTAAATTACACCATCAGCCTCATGGCGGTGCCGCCTGACAAATTTTAAAATGTCTGTTAGCCTAGCGGACATTTCAAGCATTGACAGGAACAGCTGTCCTGCCAATGAATTGTAACTTTGCTGGATGACACCGTCAAACATGTCGGACACGTTTGTCCAAATTAATATATTTTTAAATAATTTTTTTTAAAAATCCCGCTTTGGGATTTTCTTTAAAAATAAAACAAAAACAAAAAACACAATGCTCCGCTTGCCATAGGAGCTTTCTTCCATGGCAAAGGGGGCATTTTGCACTTTTCAGTGCCCCTTACCATCAGGTTTTTCCTAGAGGTGATATGAATTGAAAAACAGCTTCATGTCCACCCATCTAACTTAAGAGGTCGGACATACAGCCAAATCTCCAATGGCTCTTACTTTGTCGGGCCATTGGAGGTGTTTGACCACCGTGGAAATTGAGAGGTCCCCGCTGTTGTCAAACTATGGTCCACTAGTATTTAAATCAGGCCAGCAGGCGAACCATAGTCTTTGAGGAGAGGGAACTCCGTCACCATTGCAACAGTTTTTCCTTTCCGCCAAGATATAAATCAGTCCCTATATAATTTGTCCCCCTCTTAAATTCTCCCTAAGACTGTTAGTTTTAATGAGTTCTAAATTGTGGTGCTGTGAACACATTATCCTGGGTTAATTTTGGTATCCAGTTCGACAAGTCATGCCTGCCTCGTGCCTCCATCATGAAAACCACTGTACAGGAAACGTACCATTATCAGCAGTAAACTCAGGTCAGGCAAAGGCTTCACAAATGAGTGAAGAGCGGAGAAGTATTCAGGGTCAACACAAGTTGGAAGAGTACAATTAGTACAGACTCCTCTGGAGAGGATGGCTGGGCCCATCGGATGGTGTTTGCTCCAGCTCCATTATTATTCAGTCCTCTGACGTAATTTCCTTTCAGTGCAAGTGCAGCATGTGGAGTCATCTAATGAGCAAAATGGCATCGCTGTCTGACAATTACCTTGAACAGCTTGTGATTATGGTACAATAAAGAGGATATACAGTGCATTCGAAGCAGTGACAAGTCATTTAGATTAATTGACCAACATTTTAATGAAGCGGTGACCCTCTAGAGATACGCCAAAAATATACATGGAAAGAGTTTTAATGTGTAAAGAGAGGCTGCATGGCTTCAGCTGTGCAAGCAGTATCACCTAGTCTACTATACAAACATACAATATTGAAAAGATAAACTTGCTGTAATGAAGATGGAAAGCATGAAGTGAAGAGCTGAAAACCTTTATTAACCCCTTCGCTGCTAGGCCTTTCCCCCTGTGCTAAGCTTTTTTTTGGCTATTTGGGGTAGTTCGGCCCCTGTAACTTTTTTACCACATAAGGTGTCCACACCAAATTTACATCCTTTTCTTCCAACATTATGGAGATTCTAAGGATATCCAGGGTTTGTGGATTTCCCGAGAGGGGACCCAGAAATTAGCCAAAATACAGCTACATTTATTTTTCTGGGGAAAAATGGGGAAAACGTGCTGCAAATGAAAGTGTCTGTTTTTTTCCCTGCAAATGGTGACAACAAAGGGTTTGTGGGACTGAAATCCCCATTTTCCCAGCTTTTAGGGACTGACAGACTTTTGTCAGAAAACCCACATTTTTTACACAGTTTGGCATTTTACTGGGACATAGCCTATTTTTGCTATTTTTTGTGCTTTCAATCTTCTTCCAGTTAATGGTAGAAAAGGGTATGAAAGCAATAATGGATCCTGGAAGGCTATACACTTTAAAAGAGTAGACACCATTTTGAATTCAGCAAGGGGTCATTTGTGTAGATCCTTCAAGGTTTCTTTATAGAAACTAACAGTTGAATATAGGAAAAATTGACAATTCGTTGAAAAAAACAGGCATTTCTGCCAACGGTTTCACCTGTAACTTCTTCTAATTATGATAGCTGTTTGAAAGCAATATACCATTACATCTGCTGGACCTTTCTGACTGTGGGGATATATTGGACTTGTAGGTTCACCAAGAACCCAACGAACCCAGAGCCAATAACTGAGCAGCGTCTTGCAATGGTTTTTTATTATGTACTGGGTATATAGCAATTAATTTGGGAAAATATATACATGGAAATATCGGGTTGAAAGACACTTATGTATTTCTGAAATTGGAACAAAATATAGAGTTTAGACACAGTAGATATTTGCACATTTCCAAAATTGTGAGAACCCATACTAGCATGAGATTTATAGGACATTTTTCAAAGTGACTTCTTTTTTAGACATAGTCTTTCATTTGGAAGGCAGAAATGCATTGAAAGTCAATAGGTAATAACAGTTGCTCTACCATTCCGTGTTACCCTAAGTCTCCCGATAAAAATGGTAAATATAAGGTTTGCAGGGGATTCTGGTTAGGGAAATGTTAGGGGGACCCACAAAAGCCATATCTTGCTGGACTCCCACGGATGTGTATTTTTCAGAAATATGTGGGTTTGGTACGTTTCCATTGATGGCCGCCGAGCCCGGGCGCCAAAAAATCACGGACCCCCTTAGCAAAACGAGGTTGTTTTGTGATAGGTCATTTTCATGTCATCTCAATAGGTTTTGGGCCCTTGCCTGTCGTGGGTACTGGACCCACCCACACAAGTGAGGTACCATTTTTCTCAGGAGACGTTGGAGGATGCAGGGTGGGTGGAAGTTTATGGTCCCACGCAGATTCCAGAACTTTCCATCACATGAATGTGAGGAAAATGTGTTTATTTTTAATCAAAGTTTGAGGTTTTCAAGGGATTCTGGGTAACAGAACCTGGTGGGAGCCAGACAAGTCACCACATCCTGGGTTCCCTGGGTGTTTAGTTTTAAAAATGTATAGGTTTGCTAGGTTTCTCTAGGTGCCGGGAGAGCTATGGTTCAAAATCTACAGCTAGGCATTTTGCAAAAAAAAAGGGTCAGTTTTCACTGTAAAAATGTGGTGTGTCCACGTTGCGTTTTGGGCCGTTTCCTGTCGCGGGCACTAGGCCTACCCACACAAGTGAGACACCATTTTTTTGGAAGCCTTTGTGGAATGCGTGTGGGTGGAATTTTGTGGATCCATGCAGATCCCAGAACTTTCCATCACAGAAATTTGAGGAAAATCAGTTTTTTAAACTAAGTTTGACGTTTGCAAGGGATTCTGGGTAACAGAACCTATGGAGAGTCACACAAGTCCCTCCATCCTGGATTCCCCTCAGAATCTAGGTTTAAAAAATATATAGGTTTGCTATGTTTCCCTAGGTGCCGGCTGCGCTAGGACCCAAAATTCACAGGTAGGCACATTCCGAAAAAAAGTCAATGCCTAGTGGGCTTTCAGCCACCCTGGGGAGGGGAAAATCGTGGGCTATTGCCCTGATATGCCATCAAGGAGGGCAGAAAGACTGTGGCTATTCTTTTGGGGGGTCTGTGGCATTGGGTTGCCCATATTGGGCAGCCCCACTCCTAATTTGCATTTAAACAAAATCCCTGGTTTCCATCATTCTCTTTTGTATCGCTGGTTTCTAGTGGGCTTTCTGCCCCCCAGGGAGCAAATTGGGGGCTACTGCCCTCATCTACACCCCAGGGGGCAGAAAGACTATAATGTTGTGGCATGGGGTGGGGGCATTGACATGCCCATATTGACAAGCCCCCCCCCCCCCCCCTATTTTCACAGGCAAAAAAATCCCTTGTATCAAGTGGGCTTTCTGCCTGCCTGGGGGCAGATTAGGGACTACTGCCCCCATATGCCCTCCAGGGGGGCATAAAGACTGAATTTGGCCCCCCAAAAATGGGGAAGTGTAGGCCCTTGCCCAAGGTGCCGCTCCCCCCTCCCTGGTGCCTAGTGGGTGGATCCCTGATTTGGGATTGCCCTCCTGGGGCAATCCCCAAGCAGGGATCAACTAGGGAGGGGCACCATTGGAAAGGGGGTTTGGATGCTCCCCTTTCCAACTACACCTCTCCTGACTTTCTACATGCTTAGGGGACTCAGTTAGCCCACTGAGTACATAGAAATCAAAACCTAAATGAGCCTCTTGGCTCATTTCAGTTTTGGTTTCACAATCATCTAATAGCTGTACCTTGCCTGAGAGTACCTGCCAAAGCTTCATTCTTCGCCTGCTGAGCTCCGTTACACCGAGGGAGGATAAGTGCTGGTGCCCCGCTCTCCCCTCGCCGCTGTATTGCCATCAACAGCCGCCGAGTAGGGGAGAGCGAGAGGTGAAATAAACTACCTTGCCCAGCAGCCCTTGGGTGACACCGGAAATCGTAGCCCGTAGCTGCGCGCTAGGCGGCGCTTTAAAACAGGCTCCACATCCGCGTCGCGGGACGTGAGCGGGACGCCGGGCGAAGCCCGGGCCAAGGGCGGGCCCGTCCTAGCCCGTCACAGACCGGAGGAGACTGGGCTGGGGCCCTTCTCTAACTATTAACACAAGGTACATTTCCAATAAAGGCCCTACATGTTGACTAGAAGGGGAATAAATAGTACTTCTGCCGTATAGCCCATAGCTAATTGAAATTTTGCCTACCACCCTGTTTATTCACACACAATGTCACCGAGGGGCTCTAGAAGTAAGAGGCTCAAAAAAATGGCAAAGTCCGTAGGTCCAATAGACCAATTTATCTCCAAAGTCAACCAAACTATCGACCAAACTGTTATGTTGATAGACCGACGAGTTTCTTACGAACTTGACCAAGCAAGACGCTCATCAATGGGATTATTGGCTCAAGCACAAACCCCAATCACACAATCTATAAACACATCCGCACCGGAAATACGTGTAGATATTCATGCCATTCCCAATTTAGTTGACCTCTCAGTACGCTCACTGTCGTCGGATTCGCAACTGACTCAGGACCTTGAGCAAACTCCTGACATCTTTGCGAGCCTGCAGTTAGTGGCAAACGATTCCATACAGAGCGAATCAAGGGGGATAAGGGAGGGCGCAATCCCGAAACACTCGCAATACAAGGAAATAATTCCTAAAAACCAAGATAATAAAAATACTGTGACTTCTGAATCTTCAAAACATAATTCACACCCAAAAAAATCTCGTGAGTCTAATATAACAAACGAGCCAAGTCAGGATAACAACAAATCTACTGAAACAACAGAAGCTAATAGAAATACTAATCCTGACGTTGTCGTGCTCGACGACCATCCAAACGCAGCTAATTCTAATAAAACTCATATAGATAATCTAGTTTCATTCCCAGCTAAAAGTAATAAAAAAGCTGAGCCACAACACACCCTGGCGAAACAGATAGCTGAAATAGTTAAATATCAGTTACAACCAATTCAAAAAAGCCTTGAAATCATCGAGAAGCAAGTAGCAATACTAGTTGCCATCTCGAAAAAATCTACAAATTCAGGAAATCAAGGGCTACCAAATTTGGGTGGATGTAAGCACATAGTTAACAATGTAAAGTCCACTAACAATTTAGGACAATCATCTAACAACAATACGACCGCAACAAACATTCCACCTGCTAGGTCAGTAGATCTTGCGAAAAACTCAAATAATCCACCTGCCACACTAAAAATTAAGACTCCCCAAGCACCCCCTAAAAGAGTTCCAGATTCACAAAATCCGCTCCCAATAAATGTTCCCCCAAGACCACTTGTAACAACAACCCCCCATTACGAACAACCCCAGAGGCATAACACCAAGCCAGAACGTACAAAGAAGAGATGGCCCAAACCAGTAAACCTCCCACCGGAGGCCGCCCCCTTTGTAGTTATTTTAACTGGAGTTCCAGAACTAAGTAACGACATAGACGAACCAACTTGGTCTTTACTAAATAAAACTCGTCATTGGCTGAATATCAATAGACCAAATCAGCACAATCATGTTACTAAAATCATTACAGTAAGAAGAGCCTCATGGATCGGACACCAACCAAAAACTATCCCGGGCGACTGCATAATAGTTAATCTTGAGAACCCGCGTGCAGTGGATTATATCTGCTCCTGGGACTCACTAGGTAATAGCGGAGGAATAAATGTAAAGCGACTATCATATTTCTATCCCCGTCAAGGTCATTACTCCGAGGGCCCTAATTGGTCCTCAAACTGGTCTTGGAACCAGCCTGACCAAGAACAAAGAGGCTGGAGCCAGGGAGACTGGGGTTATGGTAATAATCAAAGGGGCTGGTCCCAGGGAGAATGGGGGCATGAAAACAAAGATCGAGGAGATTGGAACATCTATGGCAGGACAGCCCAACAATTACCACACAGGGAACCATGGGGTGGAATACCAACTTTCAATAGCTGTAGCTGCTTAGAGATGGTCGATTGACCACCACCTCAGAAGCTCGTCACTACTTCTTTGCTCGATAACAGAATTCTACACAATAAATTAGCTGAGTATTCCGAAAAGATTATATCTCACAAGGTCCCCTTAACATCAATTAACCGGTCACACGAACCAACTGTGACGACAAATACTCAAAAAATGGCAGACCGTTTACAAGAGCAGCAACGCCCTCTTAAGGTCCCTACCAGTCCTTTCTCCTCACCACAAATTGGCTCAGAGGCGCAGGAAAGCGTCCTAAACCTGACACCCGAGTCTCAATTGAGTCAACCTGAAGAATTCAGTGCCCAGAGCATGACAGTCATTGCAACTGGTGACAACCCTGACAAAAGGTTTTTATTCTGGAATGTGGCGGGGTTAGTCACAAAATATACAGAAAAAAGCTTTCTTAGCCTGGTAAACTCGAACGACGTAATTTGCCTTGAGGAGACATGGCTTAACGACCCAATTCACTTTCTGGGCTACAAAACATATTTCTCCCAAGCCATAAGATCTAATTCAGGCAGAAGTAAGGGAGGCCTAATAACATACATTTCCAATCTCTGGCCCTGTCGTGAAATAATTTCCATTATGTTGGGTCAGAATTTTAAGCTCATTAACGTACGCGGAACCAGACAAGTGGTCTACACCATCATCAATTTCTATAATAACATGAGTTCGACAGAATTGACTAAGGCCTTAAATGAAATTCTCCACTTAATAAATGATCTTAAAACAAAACACGCAAAGGATTTCCATACAGTAATTTGGGGAGGAGACTTTAATCTCCACTTATGTAATAGAAGTGATACCCCCATTTGCGGGATCATAGATGAAGAAGGAAATACCTTAACTCATTTTTTTCACACCATAGAGGGCAGCAATATACAGGCTACGATGACCGATTTAGACATAGGGTTTGCTAATATGATAAAAACGCCCATAACTGAATTTATTCCAACTTTTCACGGCAGAGGTTGCAAAACCCTAATAGACTATATTTTAGTATCCATAAACAAAGAAGAAAATATCAAGACCTTTGAAGTGCTTGACAATGCACTTAGTGATCATTCTCCCATCAGAATGACGTTCCAGGAACCCAAACACCAGAACAAGCTAGACAGGGTGCACTCTAGCCTTCTACAACAGCAAGTACTAACACTGGATAGATTAAATGGCTACACTTTAAAATGGGGCAAAATAGACCAGGAAACTGTAAACACAAGAATAATTAAAACATGCAGAAATGAAATAGATAGGTGCTTAGATCCCTCCACAACCCCAAATGAAATCCTGACTATTTTCACCGACATCGTGGAAAATATAAGAAAAGAATTAACTAAGCCCCATACGCAAAACAGGACCACAAGAAAAGGATGGTTCACTACTGAATGCACAAAAGCCTATTCTAACTTAAAGAAGGACCTAGCCAAAAAAGAAAGGGACAGAGACGAGGTGATTAAATTAAGGAAGATCTATATGCTTGCAATTCGAAAAAGAAAAAAAGACCTCCAAGCAAACCTATGGACTGAACTACAGAAAAGCAGCATTCAAAAAGACAGAGCTGCCTTTTGGCAGATAGTGAAAACTCCCTTCATAACAGAAAAGAATGATGTCCCCTCACTAGATGTTGCCATAAACGCCGGGGACTGGGTGCAATATTTTTCAGGGGTTTTCAGTAAGGACAAATCTACAGACTTAGATAACTTGAACCCCCCTCCGTTGGTGAAATATCCACTAGCTATCCATTTCACAAATAATGAAACGATGAAGGCCATAAAAATCGCGAAATCAGGTAAGGCACCTGGTCCAGACTCGGTCCCTATGGACCTTTATAAATATATACATGATCTCTGGTGCCCACTGCTCACTAAAGTATTAAACGCGGCGAAGGAGATTGGTCTCCCTGAATCCTGGTCCACTTCGATACTCGTCCCAATTTTTAAGAAGGGTAACAGGGATAGCCCCTCATGTTACCGTCCCATCTCCCTCCTGGATTCGATCGGAAAAATGGCAGGCCGCATACTTCTTGATCGTCTCCAGGAGTGGTCTTTAGAAAACGGGGCAATCTCGGACCTACAATATGGGTTCAGGACAGGACTGAGTACAGTAGACCAGGTCTTAAATGTAACACTACTGGCCGGAAAGTACGTAGACGCAAAAAGATCTTCTCTACATATGGTGTACGTCGACCTCACAGCAACTTTCGACTGTGTTGAACACTCGAAAATATGGTCAATAATGTTGCAAATGGGGATTGACCCACCAATAATCGATTTCCTTCGTGAGCTATACACCGGAGCCACAGGAAAGGTGAGATTTGGTACTGATGGTCAGCTAACTGAGAGCTTCTTAATACAGAAGGGGGTCAGACAAGGGTGTGTGCTGGCCCCCTTCCTATTCACGCTCTACACCAATGGGCTAGAGGCTGCAATGTTAAAGGATGTAAAAGATCTTCCAGCAGTCGGTCGTCGGAACATTCCAGCATTATTATATGTCGACGATGCGGTAATTGGCCTGGTCTACTGTACTCAGTCCTGTCCTGAACCCATATTGTAGGTCCGAGATTGCCCCGTTTTCTAAAGACCACTCCTGGAGACGATCAAGAAGTATGCGGCCTGCCATATCTTTCATATTGGGTTAGATTATACTGAAGATAAGGTTGGATAGTGGGGACAGACTGGGTTAATAGACATTGCTGGACTGATGGTTTCCCTATTTCACTCAGCAACCGCAATTGAGATAGGTGTGACAGACAGAGTGTTTTTAGTTCTTTTTTTGGCCTATTGGAAACCCAAAGCAGCTCTGGCAATTTTGTTGGGACAGCTCCCATACGGTGCAAAGTAAGCAAGCCTGAGCACTAGAAAGGGAATGGTGGAGGGAATGTGGCGGGTACAAGTGTGAAGCACTGGCTTGCCCCAGGAGGCTGGAATGAAAGTGATTGGATTATGCTTGCTTGTTGCTTTTGTTACCATGGGTCGATATTGCAGCACTACTGCAAAATCGGGCCCACTCTTCCAACCTCCTGGGGAAACACCAGATGCCCGTAGGGCCAGTTTAGCCCTGGACAGAGTGTCATGAATGTTCTAGAAGCAAAATCAGTGGGAACATCACGACCGCAAGGTGTCAGAGTGTAGACAGAAATGTAACACAAATATCTTCATAGTAGTAGCTTACACTGAAAATGACTGCCAGTTGTAAACTGAACGATACCAAAGGGGATGATGGACGGAGCACTTGAGCAAATCAAACACTCACCCCCAGTCAACTGATCTGGGTTTAATCCATTATCATTCTTTAGCTCACTCTACCACGCCAGTTCAGACATGGCCATATGCAAATCAGTCTGACCCTGTGCCTCATGGGAACAGTACAGCCCGAACTGCCAAGCCATGTCTCCCCTGGACCGGAAACAAGCATTCTTGGACCGGTTTCTGGCTAATCAGCCGTCATCAGCCAGGCTAGCTTGAATTCAGTGGCAAAATGAGCAAGGGACCCACGTCTGGGCATACCCTGCCAACTTAGGGTGAACAAAGCGATACCAAAGGGGCCGGGCCGGCTTTCGGTCGATTTTGGTACAGGGCCGATTTTGCAGCTATGCTGCAAAAACGGCCCTGTAACAAAAACGGCCCCCAGGGGCCCAAAACCGATCCCAACCTGTGCGGCGCACCGGGGGATTACCCGGTGCCCGCTATGGCCAGTCCGGCCTTGCTTTCAAGTACCCTATACTTACTGCGATTAACCTTGCGGTGCTGAGGAGAGGCACCAGCAGCGGCCCCGTACTTTCAAAATTGGACTCCGACGGCTGATGCCCACCCTGGAAAATGCCAGATTGAATTAAAGGCCAGTTCGGCTTTGGATCAAAAGTGGCAAAGACATGCATGGGACACGCACAGGGGAGTTGTTGGCAGGGGTGCCTTTACGGATCTTTATAACACGCAAGAAAGTTAATCAGAGTGGGAACCCCTAAGGATTTCTTCCAGCTATTTTATGGTACAGTCTATTTTAAGGAAAACCTGATTACCATGTAACCTAAATGTTTCTGGAAAAGGTCATTTATAGAAAGAGATTTGTACTCCTTCACCGTAGATACTCACCATCCCCACAACATGGGAAAAGAGTGCCTCACGAGCCCTTGGTGAGACAAGATCCCAGCCCATAATCCTGAGCTAGATTAACCCAAGTGTCATTTTGGCACATTTCTTTTCACTCTAATGCACAGCACCCGCAGGTAACACCACAAGATGCAATAAGGCTACGTCTCTACCTGCTTCTGTCGTCTTCAACTGCTAAGCCTAACTTATATAGGTTTCTATATAGTTTAAATTACTCTGGAGTTGCTACCTTCTGCTGCATCTCTAACTGTGGAGACCCTCATGTGTAGGGAAATATGTCAGTGAAAGGGATCACTTTTAGAAAAAGAAAACTCCCACTCTAAAATTGTGTGAGTGGTCACAAAACACCACCAATATGAATATTAAGTGACCCTTCACAAGATAGAAACACGATGTAGTGGATTAATGAGGATGGCAAGACCAATGATATTAAGCGCTGTACATTTTAGGCGGTTGTAGTGTTGTCAGCTGCTGCTAGTTGGAAATGCCCAAAATGGCTAGGAGGGCGAGCTTAGTGCTCCGAGTTAGCAGGAAATGCACTGGAGAATATTCCAGAATGTTGGGTGTTTCAAGAAAATTATTCAGTTGTGATGCGTTATGTGCCTCCAGGATTTTTGTCACTGGTGGTAAAAGGTATAGGTAAATAGGTGGAAGCACGGAGAGGGTCCCGATTGGCCTTTTTCAGGTAAGGTACTATGATACCTTTTGGGTCAGCTGCGAACAGTGCCCAGCTTATAGAATGCATAAATGATGTTCGATGATGCAAATAATACAAAATCCCCTATTTTTGGTGGAGATTTAATAGAAATTAGAGCAAAAGGAGAGCTGGATTTGCAGTGAATGAAATATAAGTTTATTGCACAGTTACTTAAAACCATTTGCAGTATTACTTACATAAATACAATTAAAAACAAAAACATGATTGCTTAAAATGCTTCACAGTGCATCTATCATTAAAAAACAGAGTATCACGTAAGATTCTAACCAGTTTCAATTCTGAGTAAAATACTATTTATATTAAAAGGAAAAAGAGTTATATAAACAGCATTGTGGCAGAATTTGATGTATCATTTTAAAATTTGCCTTAATCAAATCAGGGGCAGGTCTATTTTCTAAGAGATGGCTTGATGCAGTTCAAGACTCCTCCGGTGTTGCCAGGACCTTCTTCTTCAATAAGTCTGGTGCGCAACTCATCCATGTATCTCCCAAATCTAGCCAAGTCTGTCTGTAAGGTGCCAGAAAATAGAACCAATGCTGCTTCTTTCACTGTCCGAACTCCTTTGCATAGCCACATTGGCTTTAGAAGCTTCTGACGAGACTGTAACAGGCCGTGACAGCAGCAGATCAGATGTGGCAGGGATTCTGTTTTAAAATTGCAAATTCTACAGTTCATTTTAAAATCAAGGGATTTCTACACAACATTTTGTTCTCTGATTGGGAGGGGTACTAGTCTTGCCCCCATATCGTTTTAGGGCCTTCCTCCCCAATGCTTGGCTAAGGTAAGGCTGAATTTTATGCTCCCTGGGCCTCATTTATGAGGCCTTGCGTCTGTTTTGCGCTTCTGATGCGTCACTTTTTGTGAGGCATCGGCGGCGTAAAACATGCCTCCTGTTGCGCACTATTTACAAAATGACGCATCTAAGCAGATGCGTCACTTTGTAAACCCCTGCGCTATATTATACCTGCGTCAGGTATAATGTATGCAGAGGGGGCGTTCCCCCGCAAAAAGCCTCATAATAGTGACACAGTGAAATCTATGAGATTTCACTGTGTCACTTTGAGGACGCTGTTGCGTCAAAATCTTGCGCCTGCCTCACAGCAGGCGTAAGACTGACACAAGCCCTTTCACATGGGGCTTTCCCCATGTGAAAGGACACATTGCTGGAGTTGCGTCACTCTTGTAACACATTCCAGCAATGCGTGACTTTTGCCCTTACAGATACGTCAGAAATACTGACGTATCTGTAACTCCTTGCCCCATGATGCGTCATAGTGTAACTATGACGCATCATTGGTCTCGCAAGGAGGGCGCAGTGAAAAGTGACGCATCGCTGTTTTCACGCAGCGATGCGTCACTTTTCATAAATGAGGCCCCATGTATGTTGCAATCAGCCCAGGTTGACCTCCTGTCAAGTTCACACTACGTCGTCCCTTACCTTATCTCAGTATCTTGAGGATGACGTAGTAGATTTCGCAGAGACGCAAGTGACCAACTTCCCAATATCTAACTAAAAGCTTGGCTGACTCTAATTTACAGCTAAGATTAAAACTAGAAATTTGGGAGGAGGGCCGGAACTGGACGTTGTTGAGTAGGATCTATCTTGCTGTCGACCTGCGAAACAACAAGTGGGAATGATTTTATTAACCTGCACCTTACGTCCTCCTTAAACTTCAGTTCTTAAATCTAGTGCTTTTCTCCACCTAAAAGATAAAAGCTGATTTACAACTAAGAGGACTCCTACCTGCGATCAGAGCAGTTCTGTCCTTATCCAGTATTTCTTGTCTTGTGTTGTCATGAAGTCATCTGTCGTTCTGGTCTGCAGCTCTTGAATTGGTTTTGGGTTTATGTTCTTTTCCTATATATCTAAAAGAAACAAGATATGTACCTTAGACAATATTCTTTTAAGAAAAGTTTTTATTTCCCCATAGACACCTGAACTTACTTGCATATGATTTCAAGAGATGATTTTTATGGATTCTGTGAATTCTCTAGTGTCCCAAAACCTGTTGTAAAACACGAAGAGAAAACAAAAGGCACATCCCTTACAAACACCAATTCTGTGACCCAAAGACTTCTGGCAGATGTAAAATAACATTCATTTACAATGTAGTCTTGCAATGATTTTCCCCAATGACTTCTGACAGATTTTTAAACAAAATAACATTCACATTACAATGTAGTCTTGCAATGTTTTTCCCTCGAAATACACACTACAATTCTTGCAGTAAATTCCTTTGATTCTCTTAAATGTCCAAGAGCTTGCTCAAATGTCAAAACGTTTTCCTTAGCTGTAGAAAACGAAAATGTTCCAAAAATTAGTTAAGGCTTTCTTGCGTTGGGCGCCAGGTTTCTTAAAGAATAAATGTACTTAGCTCAGTTTCTTCTTTTGTCTATTATAGGGTTCCGGATAGCAGGATGAGTCCAAAAGAAGTTTCCAGGAATCGGATCTCTTCAAAACAGGTGAGTCAGCTGAAAGCCTCCAGACGCGACCTCTCTCCTTGCTGGATGAAAGGCAAAGCAACTTCTAGAAGCCTGGGTCCGGTTTAAATAGCCGGCCGCACCCAGGAGCGAACGAGCGCACGTCACGTTTCAGCCGCTGCGAGTGAAAAAAGCTCAAATCGGCTTTAACGTGCAGAACTTCTGAGCTGAATCTTTACCTTGGCTCTGACTTACGAATATTTTTCCTAAACAAACATCATCATAAAGAAAGCTAACATGAGTCGAAAACAATCTCGAGTTCTGGCTTGGAAATAAAATCTCCATTACGAGTCCGCATTTAAGTATAGAACAATATTCAAAAAGTCTCACATAAATCACGATTTACCTAACACTCACTACGGAAGTGCTGGTGCACGGGAAAGGGGAGGGTTTTTTCAAGAACTAAGATTTTGGACACTGCCTAACGAACCTCGGATGAGAGGTTCATGACAGTACTCCCTCCTCAAGTTCCCCCCTATCCCCCCTAAAACCGGTGAAATAGGTTTTGGTTTGTCTGGATATCTTACATGAAAAGATCTTACTAGTTTAGGAGCATTCTTTAAATGATCCAAAGGTTCCCAAGATCTTTCTTCGGGACCAAAACCTTTCCAATCTACTAGATAGAAAAGTTTTCCACGAACTCTTTTTGAATCCAAGATTGTTTTCACCTCGTATTCTAGATTTCCATCAATTAGTATAGATGCAGGAGGTTGAATGAAACGGGTCTGAGGGTGGAAGGGTTTGACTAAAGATACATGGAATACAGGATGGATTTGGTATTTTCTGGGAAGGGTCAATTTAACGCAGACAGGGTTTATTACCTTTTCAATAGGAAAAGGACTAATAAATCTAGGATTGAATTTATGATAACCATTTATCCTTAAATTCTTTGTGTTCAACCATACCTTGTCTCCAGGAACATAATCAGGTTGTTTAGTCCTATGCTTGTCTGCAGATTTTTTTTGATCTTCTTTAGCTTGTGCTAAATTGAAAGTGGCTTGTTCTTGGATGGAAGATAATTTGGAAACATAATCTGAAACTGTTGGTACTGAACAAACCTTTCTAATGTCACTAGGAAAACTTTTAGGATGAAAACCATAGTTACAAAAGAATGGAGACATTCCTAAGGAAGTATGATCCACATTGTTGTAAGCAAATTCCAATTGACTCAACAACTCTGACCAATCCCCCTCTTCTGTAGTTAACATACAACGGATAAACTGTTCAATAGTTTGATTGGTACGTTCAGTTAACCCATCCGTTTGAGGATGATAGCTAGATGATAAGCGTATTTCCATGTTTAATAGAGAACTCAGATTTTGCCAAACACGAGAAATGAATTGAGAACCTCTATCCGAAATAACCACTGAAGGAATTCCGTGCAAACGAACTATATTATTCATTAAAAGATGTGCTAATTCCATAGCTGTTGGTAACTTCTTTAGAGGAATGAAATGAGCCATACGAGAAAATTGATCCACAATTGTTAAAATGGTTGAATTGCCCTTCTTCGTTTCTGGGAGTTCTACAATAAAATCTAATGAGATTGTGTGCCATGGATGAGGTGGAACAGGAAGTGGAGTTAGTAACCCACTTGGTGCCTGGTGAGTAGGTTTATTTTGAATGCAAACACTACAGGTTTCTACAAAAAGCTGCACATCTTTAAACATAGCTGGCCACCAAAAGGTTATTTTTATTAACTCATAAGTTTTTATAATGCTGGGATGAGCTGAAAGAGAAGTGTCATGATGAAAATGAAGTATCTCCTTGTTAATTGAATCTGTAGGTACAAAAATAAGATCATGCATAAAGATTAGATTCTCTCTTTCCTGTAAAGAAGGAAATTCTTTTTTCCAATGGTCCAAACCTTTCTTAACAAGTTCTTTCCTGATCTCAGCTATAATATCACAAGTAGATAAGCTGGCTTGAAATCGAGATGAGGGTAAGATGGGCGCACTCTCTACTGATGGTTCTGGAAAAATATAGCCCATTCTGGATAAAGCATCATCTTTTAAATTTTCTTTTCCTGGACGGTAAGTGATAACAAAGTTGTAGTCATTAAAAAACATTGACCATCTCAGCTGTCTCGCTGATAATGCTTTCACAGATTTTAGAGCTTGCAGATTTCTATGATCGGTATAGATCGTGACAGGATGACGAGCACCTAGCAAGTCATGACGCCATTCTTCAAAAACTGCTTTTATAGCCAAAAGTTCTTTGTCAGCTATGGCGTAATTCAATTCAGCTTCTGACAATGTCCTGGAATAAAAAGCTATTGGATGCATTTGGCCTGTGTCTTTATCTCTTTGAGATAAAATACCTCCAAGAGCGAATTGTGAAGCATCAGCTTCCACAATAAAAGGCTGATTGGGGTCAGGGTGACTCAGAATTGGAGCAGAAGTACATTTTTTCTTTATAGCTTGAAAAGCTGTATCTGCCTGATCTGACCAGACGAACTTTGCTCCTTTTCGCAGCAATTTAGTGATGGGAGTGATTATTTGAGAAAAGTTTTGAATAAAACGGCGATAAAAATTCGCAAAGCCTAAAAAGCTTTGTACTTGCTTAACAGTTGAGGGACTGGGCCAGGAATCAAAAGCCACTATCTTTTTAGGATCCATCTCAATTCCTTTTGTGCTGATGACATATCCTAGGAATTCTACTTTTGAGACATGAAATAAACTTTTTTCTAATTTTACAAAAAGTGAATTTGTCAGAAGTTTTTTAAGAATGGCACAAACTTGCTGTACATGTTCTTCTTCAGAGTTGGAAAAAATTAAAATGTCATCGATATAAACTACACAGCAAACATCGATGAATTCATGCAGAACTTCATTTATAAAAAATTGGAATGCAGCTGGAGCATTGCAGAGTCCGAATGGCATGACTTGGTATTCAAAGAGGCCGAATTTCGTGCGAAATGCTGTCTTCCATTCATCGCCTTTTCGGACTCTCACAAGATGATAAGCTCCGCGTAGGTCCAATTTCGTATAAATTGTTGCATTTTTTACCTGATCTAATAACGTAGGAATCAAAGGCAAAGGGTACCTGTTTTTTATAGTTACATTATTCAAGGCTCTATAGTCTATACATGGGCGCAATTCACCACCTTTCTTTGGAATAAAGAAAAGAGAAGAAGACACAGGTGATCTTGAATGTCTAATGAAACCATTTGCAAGATACTCGTCAAGATATTCTTCAAGATGCACATTTTCCTTTTCTGTAAGGGCGTATATTCTGCTACAGGGAAGAGTAGCTCCGGGAACTAAATCTATTCGACAATCAAAATCTCTGTGTGGTGGTAAGGTATTAGCATTCTTTTTGCCAAATATGTCAAAAAGATCAGACTAAATGGATGGAACTCCCTCTAAAGCCAAAATGCTGGTAGAGTCAGCACAAAAATCAAAACCCTGAATTACATCTTTTGACTTTTCCAAAAGGAAACATTGATTGGAGCAATGAATGGATTTAAACGTTATAGTTTTTGAAACCCAATCAATGATCGGATTGTGGTGTATAAGCCAAGGCATACCCAAATAAGTTTGAACTGAGGGGCATCGATAATGTCAAATTGTATCTTTTCTCTGTGAATGGGTGAACAGTCCATTTCCAGTAATTCTGATTTTCTATTGATAGGTCCTGAGGTCAGTTCTTTACCATCTACTGCTCTTACAATCTCAGGATGATCTTTTAGAATAGAATTAAAACCTAATTGAGAAAAGTAACGTGTGTCAATGAAATTGCCAGTAGCTCCTGAATCAATTACTGCTTCTACTTTCTTAGATTGTGAAGAAGGTAGTAAGCTCCTTAATTCCACAATAATACAGAAATGTTTACTACCGATTGGTGGAACAGTAGAGGCCAAACTGGAAATTGCACTCGATGAACTGACCTCATCCTTCATCGAGTTTTCTAGTTTTCCGAATGCTCTTGAATTAAAGTAACATCAGAGGATTTGGGCTTAAATTTATTGGGTCTTGCAGAACAGTCCCTAACAAAATGACCTGTCTTACCACAATAAAGACATTGATTAATCTTCCGTCTCTTGTTTCGTCCTTGGATAAAGGACCTCAAATTGAACCTATCTGCATTGGTTCTACCGGGTCTAGCTTGGGTGGTATTTCTAGCAGATGAATTTCTCTCTTTCACCAAAAGAAATTTGTGATCCCCCTTTCCTCTTTCTCCTTTCCTTTCACCTAAACGATGATTTAATTTTACCACTAAATCAATGAAATCATTGATATCTTCGGGAGGTTCTAAAATTTGAGTCACCATATCCTTTAACTCATCTTTTAAACCTCTATAAAATATCGAGACTCTCTTTTCGTAAGGCCATCTTGCTTCTAAAACCAATCGATTAAACTGAGATATGTAATGTAACAAATCAGAAGATCCCTGTTTTAAGCCTAACAACTCGTTGTCAGCAGATTGAACGAAAACGTGTTTAGCGAAAATCTTCTGTAAACTACGTTCAAAATTTTTCAAATTATATAGAATAGGATCATCGTTTTCAACTAAGGGAACAGACCAAAGAGCTGCATCACCTCCAAAATAAGATAGCATAAAAGCAACCTTGGAAGAATCATCTGGAAAAGCAGATTTCTTAGCTAAAAAGTGTAAATGACACTGTTGCATAAATACGGAAAACTTATTTACATCTCCATAAAACCTTTCAGGCTGAGCTAAAGGAGTAGGTATAGGTGTAATTACTTGAATTTGAGATTGAGCACCTGAATCAGAAGATAATCCCTGAAAGGTTGAAGGTTTTAAAATTGGCTTTTGTTGGAAAGCAGTTTGTAAAGCTGACATGTCCCTACGAAGTGACGCATTCTCGTCTCTTAAGTCTTTTAAAACTACTGCTATATCTTGTAAGGTAACTTGGTCCATTGCGTCTGGGCGAAATTATACTCGTGGGCTCTGCCTTCTGTCAAGTTCACACTACGTCGTCCCTTACCTTATCTCAGTATCTTGAGGATGACGTAGTAGATTTCGCAGAGACGCAAGTGACCAACTTCCCAATATCTAACTAAAAGCTTGGCTGACTCTAATTTACAGCTAAGATTAAAACTAGAAATTTGGGAGGAGGGCCAGTACTGGACGTTGTTGAATAGGATCTATCTTGCTGTCGACCTGCGAAACAACAAGTGGGAATGATTTTATTAACCTGCACCTTACGTCCTCCTTAAACTTCAGTTCTTAAATTTAGTGCTTTTCTCCACCTAAAATATAAAAGCTGATTTACAACTAAGAGGACTCCTACCTGCGATCAGAGCAGTTCTGTCCTTGTCCAGTATTTCTTGTCTTGTGTTGTCATGAAGTCATCTGTCGTTCTGGTCTGCAGCTCTTAAATTGGTTTTGGGTTTATGTTCTTTTCCTATATATCTAAAAGAAACAAGATATGTACCTTAGAAAATATTCTTTTAAGAAAAGTTTTTATTTCCCCTTAGACACCTGGACTTACTTACATATGATTTCAAGAGATGATTTTTATGGATTCTGTGAATTCTCTAGTGTCCCAAAACCTGTTGTAAAACACGAAGAGAAAACAAAAGGCACATCCCTTACGAACACCAATTCTGTGACCCAAAGACTTCTGGTAGATGTAAAATAACATTCATTTACAATGTAGTCTTGCAATGAGTTTCCCCAATGACTTCTGACAGATTTTTAAACAAAATACATTCACATTACAATGTATTCTTGCAATGTTTTCCCCTCGAAATACACACTACAATTCTTGCAGTAAATTCCTTTGATTCTCTTAAATGTCCAAGAGCTTGCTCAAATGTCAAAACGTTTTCCTTAGCTGTAGAAAACGAAAATGTTCCAAAAATTAGATAAGGCTTTCTTGCGTTGGGCGCCAGGTTTCTTAAAGAATAAATGTACTTAGCTCAGTTTCTTCTTTTGTCTTTTATAGGGTTCCGAATAGCAGGATGAGTCCAAAAGAAGTTTCCAGGAATCGGATCTCTTCAAAACAGGTGAGTCAGCTGAAAGCCTCCAGACGCGACCTCTCTCCTTGCTGGATGAAAGGCAAAGCAACTTCTAGAAGCCTGGGTCCGGTTTAAATAGCCGGCCGCACCCAGGAGCGAACGAGCGCACGTCACGTTTCAGCCGCTGCGAGTGAGAAAAGCTCAAAGCGGCTTTAACGTGCAGAACATCTGAGCTGAATCTTTACCTTGGCTCTGACTTACGAATATTTTTCCTAAACAAACATCATCATAAAGAAAGCTAACATGAGTCGAAAACAATCTCGAGTTCTGGCTTGGAAATAAAATCTCCATTACGAGTCCGCATTTAAGTATAGAACAATATTCAAAAAGTCTCACATAAATCACGATTTACCTAACACTCACTACGGAAGTGCTGGTGCACGGAAAAGGGGAGGGTTTTTTCAAGAACTAAGATTTTGGACACTGCCTAACGAACCTCGGATGAGAGGTTCATGACACCTCCTCCCATTTCGCAATGTGCTAAATCAGTTTTACGTGACAGCTGATAGCATTGTTTTTTGATTGCATTTTTGATGGCCTGATAGTTTGTGTCCTCTTGACCCCAGTTCTGTATCACCGGTTCCAGTGTTTCCACTGCTTTCTTCATATAGAGTTGCCATTTGTTGATTGTCCCTCGAAAGATCGGTTTTAATTTGTTCTTCAAGCTTCCAGTGGGGGCTTTAAGTACTTGGTAGTAGTATTTCGCCTGCATGCCCAGGCATTCTTTGTTTTGTTGCACCAGACCAAACTCCAGGCTTTATTAAAGAGGGGAGGATGTGGGCTTACGGCCAGAGCTGCCAACTTTGAGGCTGGGGGATCAGGTTCGAGACTTGGTGTCGGCTCGACATCCTGTGATTCTGGGCAAATCACTTAATCTCTCTTTGCTTACCAAAATAAATGAGTCCTTGCCTAATGTAACTGGTGCTCATGTAAAGCGCTCCAATACCTTCGGGTCAACTTTGCGCTATATAAAGTGCAAATTCAGATCACCTTTCCATGGCATGAGTTGGAAGTAAGACTTCAGGCAGCGCCGGTCCTAGGCCTTCTGAGGCCCTGGGCGAAAGGGAAGATGTGAGGCCCCCCTAAGTAACATCACAGAAAGTGACTTCGCAAATTAATTGGTGAGAACGTACGGCAAATCACCAACTACCACTCAATTAATTATACTCTCGACCAACAGATTGTCAGAGTCTGGTTTCCACTTTTGAAAAGGCACATGAGTTCCCCGGGAGGCTCTGGCACCAGAATACATATGTCTATCAAAAACAAAAAAACGAAACATTTTAAATATCATGATAAAGAAACTAAGAATTGACAAACCAAGTAGGCTTGCATATTGGCACATGCACACATAAAGCATGCAAATATTGGCACATGCACACATAAAACATGAAAAATATTGGCACAAGCACACATAAAGCACGCAGTTTTTGGCACATGCACACATAAAGCACACACATATGCACAGGCACGCCAAAACACACACATACAGAATTTTTCTCAAGGGCCTAAAGACACACATTCACTAATCCACACACCCCAACAGTCACACATAACACTATACAGCTGAAGGCTCAGGGTGATGTGCATCGGGGTGGTACTGAGTGATGCAACTCAGCAACTCAGGCCACCACTAATTGATACGCCTCCATAGGACACTCGCTGCCTACAATGATGCGAACCAGATGGCAAAGAGTGATGTAAAGTAGTGGCCTATGGAAATGTATTATAAGGGCACACTGATGTAAAAAGCAGGTGGGTTCATGTTGGTAATTGCAAACACAACAGTGATGGACAGAATGTGGATCAATGTCACACATTCACACCAGTCCAAAGATCTGGGCCCAAATCCATCGTTTTTCCACTCCACACCACCCTGGGTTAGACAATGGCGATATGCAAATCAGCGCTGACCCTGTGCCCCATGGGAACAGTCCAGTCCGAACTACAAAAGCCATGTCCTTCCCAGAACGGAAACAAGCATCCGAGGACCGGCCCGGTTTCGAGGTAACACCTCTCATCAGCCCGGCTAGCTTGATTCCAGTGGTGTGGAGTGCCTGGGACTCACGTCTGAGCATCCCCAGTACACTTAGAGCGGTAATTGCAAACACAACAGTGATGGACAGAATGTGGATCAATGTCACACATTCACCCCAGTCCAAAGATCTGGGCCCAAATCCATCGTTTTTCCACTCCACACCACCCTGGGTTAGACAATGGCGATATGCAAATCAGCGCTGACCCTGTGCCCCATGGGAACAGTCCAGTCCGAACTACAAAAGCCATGTCCTTCCCAGAACGGAAACAAGCATCCGAGGACCGGCCCGGTTTCGAGGTAACACCTCTCATCAGCCCGGCTAGCTTGATTCCAGTGGTGTGGAGTGCCTGGGACTCACGTCTGAGCATCCCCAGTACACTTAGAGCGGTAATTGCAAACACAACAGTGATGGACAGAATGTGGATCAATGTCACACATTCACCCCAGTCCAAAGATCTGGGCCCAAATCCATCGTTTTTCCACTCCACACCACCCTGGGTTAGACAATGGCGATATGCAAATCAGCGCTGACCCTGTGCCCCATGGGAACAGTCCAGTCCGAACTACAAAAGCCATGTCCTTCCCAGAACGGAAACAAGCATCCGAGGACCGGCCCGGTTTCGAGGTAACACCTCTCATCAGCCCGGCTAGCTTGATTCCAGTGGTGTGGAGTGCCTGGGACTCACGTCTGAGCATCCCCAGTACACTTAGAGCGGTAATTGCAAACACAACAGTGATGGACAGAATGTGGATCAATGTCACACATTCACCCCAGTCCAAAGATCTGGGCCCAAATCCATCGTTTTTCCACTCCACACCACCCTGGGTTAGACAATGGCGATATGCAAATCAGCGCTGACCCTGTGCCCTAAGTGTGACAGGGTATTCTCAGACGTGAGTCCCTTGTTCACTTGGCCACTGGATTCAAGATAGCCTGGCTGATGAGGATTATGAATCCGAAACCGGTCCCAGGATGCTTGTTTCCGGTCCAGGGAAGACTTGGCTTGGCAGTTCGGGCTGGACTGTTCCCACAAGGCACAGGGTCAGACTGATTTGCATATAGCAATGTCTGAACTGGGGTGGCTGAGTGAACTAAAGAATGGTGATGGATTAAACCCAGATCAGTTGACTGGGGGTGAGTGTTTGATTTGTTCAATCGCTCCGTCTATCATCCCTTTTTGTATCGCTTTGTTCGCCCTAAGTGTGACAGGGTATTCTCAGACGTGAGTCCCTTGTTCACTTGGCCACTGGATTCAAGATAACCTGGCTGATGAGGATTATGAATCCGAAACCGGTCCCAGGATGCTTGTTTCCGGTCCAGGGAAGACTTGGCTTGGCAGTTCGGGCTGGACTGTTCCCACAAGGCACAGGGTCAGACTGATTTGCATATAGCAATGTCTGATTTGGGGTGGCTGAGTGAACTAAAGAATGGTGATGGATTAAACCAAGATCAGTTGACTGGGGGTGAGTGTTTGATTTGTTCAATCGCTCCGTCTATCATCCCCTTTTGTATCGCTGGGTTCATGTTGGTGTCAGAGTCCTCCCATGTCAGGGAAGAACATCTCCTCCAAACTTCTTTTAGGTGAGACACCGCAAAGCCCTTTTGTTTGTGACAAATGACACAGAGAGGGCTTTTGGGTCAGCCTTCTTCGGATATTGGTTGCTTTGGACCTTTTTTTAAGACAGTGTCATTCACATCTTGGTGGTTTTGGACTGATCGGGACTGTGCATGATTTTCATTTGCACCTAAATTGGATACCACACTTCTGCATCTTTTGTGTCTAAACGTACTTCTGTTCTAGAAGTGATTTTTGCTCCTAATTTTACAGCACGATTCTGCTAATTTTGCATGCACATGTGTCTGTGTACCTGTATTGATTTTTTACTCCTGTATATGTTTTGTACCCTAAAGTGTCCCCACATTCTAGTTGATGAAGTACCAAAGGTGACTAGTCTCCTAACTCTGTTATTTGCACCTAAATGCATTTTTGCACTTAATGTCTCCAGGTTCCTGCTAATGTTGTGCCAAAGGTGACTAAGCATCTTGAATCGTATGTCTGAAACATTCTAAGTATTATAATATAAATACGAAGCAGGTCTCTTACCTTAACTGCTTAACGACGACTCAACGAGGAGGCCGGGGCCCGACCGACTCCTGCCTGCAGCCCTGCCCACGCGGCCCGATCCGAGTAGTGACTGACTGCTCACGAATGGCGTGTGCGCATGCTGAGTGCGTCACACTGAGTGGGGGCTGGCCATAAAATCATGTCCAGGGCCGTCATTGGTAGCGCTTTCGCGCGCTACCAGATTGACAGCCCTGGGACCCACTGTCACCAGCATCATGAGCAAGGCCGGCGTCACAACACTACCACTAAGGCACCACCACCAAGCTAGGTGGTGGGGTGCGTGCGTCACGGTGCTTGCGCAGACAGTGTTTAGTTCCCGGCCTCCTTCCCTGCCTTACTTTTACTGCCTGCGGCCCGGCCCGGGCCCCTGCGCGAGCGCGAAGAGAGTGCTGTTCCCATGATTATAATTTATTCCGGCTGCCCGCAACTGTGGGTCCGGCGGCGGGGCCCCCCTGAGCGCGAGGCCCTGGGCAGCTGCCCATACCGCCCATGGCTAGGACCAGCCCTGACTTCAGGACGTTTTGAAGATGCAAACTGGCAAAGGGGCCAAATATTTTTCAAAGTTCAGTTATAAAGAAATTGCCTACTTCTTCACAAAAAGTATTAGTGTGATGGGAAGGCAGGCGTTACTTGAAAGTTATGTTTGAATTGTGAATACTTCTTTTGAGTGTTAAATGCTGGTTAAAGCCTTTCAGTAAAGTACATTTTGTTGGCAGATTTGATGAAAGTTTTATATATGAGAGGCTCTTTTTTGTAAAGGATTTTGTTAGATGGATCATACGGTCGTCTCCATAGACATTCCGCCTTTTTTGGAAGATTTCTTTAAACATCGGAGTTCATCATTGAACCAAGAATATTTCTTTGAATTAGGCCAGGCTCTGTTGCTGTTCAATGACCCAAAAAGCAGTGAAATTGCACATACTATTTTATAATATTATAAACACAATAAGTAAGGCTTTGCTTTCCCGAATTTGTTCATTATCTGGAGAGGAAGCGAGCACTTACATTCCAAAAGGCTTTCTTTTTTTCAATGTAGCTTTTTAACTACAACAGAAACTACATAATCCATTGAATGGCATTCTATTTGAAAGCTTCCTTGAGTCTTTGAAACAAATATATATATTACCTACTGGCGGTCGCCAGTAGGTATATATAGTTAGGATTTTTTCTCTATGGGTTTTTTGAAAATTCTATGTCTAATAACTTTGGCGTTTGTGGACGGAATTGGCTGAAATTTTCAGGAAAATGGCACATTTCGTTTCTGAGCAGCCCTTGAAAATTTGGGGGGGGTTCGTCCAGTGGGGGCCGAGAAAAAAGGGGGGTCCCAAAACGTGTTTTTAACATTGAGTTTTCCATAGTTGGCCTCACTTTTAGCCCGAACGGCTGAATGGATTTGCACGAAACTTGGCAAAATTGTAGGGACTGGTAGCCCGATGTGCCTTTTGTAGGTCTCAATATATGTGCTCCAGTGGATTTTGAGAAATTAACGTTTAAAAAAAGATATATATCTGTAACAGCGGACCGGTTAGCGCTCTGGTTCGCGGACTTTTCGCGCAACGGAGCTTTGTGAAGCGAAGCTGATTGGTTCTCCGGCGTCTGTCAACATTCCAAACAGTCCGTAGCGGCCGCCATCTTGTCTCTCGGTAGGATCGAGAGACAAGAGGAGGTCAAAACAAAGGGGGAAATAACTATAAGGGGGCATAGTAGATCCTCGCTGACCCCCTAGGTTTGATGTGGAGGTTTTAAAAGGGCCCCGCGGGGCAAAAAAAAATAATAAAAATAATAATTGAACGGCTGAATGGATTTTAACGAAACTTGGCAAAATATTAGGGACTGGTAGCCCGATGTGCCTTTGCTAGGTCTCAATATATGTGCTCCAGTGGATTTTGAGAAATTAACGTTCAAAAAAAGATATATATCTGTAACAGCGCTCCGCTTCGCGTAACGGAGGTTTGCGAAGCTGATTGGTCATTCTGTCACTGGGCTATAGTTGGGCTACATCTGGCTGATATTTGGGCTACATTTGTTTTTTTGTGTGTCTGGCGGCCATCTTTGGGCTACATTGGGCTACATTGGGCTTCATTGGGCTACATTCGGCTAATTAGCAAATAGCTCATCGCAAACTAGGAATGGTAAAGAATCGCTATTTATTCCTTAAAGTTCGCTATTTAGGAAATGCAAATAACTTTGATGATACATATGGCGGTTCATCTCTAACAAGATAAGAAGCATAGGGATAGATTTATGATGACTGGCGCATCACCAGGGATGTGTTAGTCATTCTGTGCCGCTGTTCCGTCACCTATGGTGTGCTGCATTTACAATGCGGCGCATCATGGGGCAAAAACAGCACAGATGCGTGATGTATCTGTGCCGTAAAGGTGGCGCATTGCTGGAGTTGTATCGCAAGTGTGATGAAGCTCCAGCAAGGGTCGGGGGTGCCCCTGTCGCAGGGTTTCTGTTCTCACACAGAACTGTGGACAGAGGATTGGAACCTCGGCGAATTAGGGTGTCCCAAAACTCACGTTAGTAATCAAAAACTATTTAGCAAGCTAGGTACAGTGTCACATTGGATATAACAAACTCTCAATGTTTAGACAATCCAGAATATGAACTTATAGTACCTCAGGATACGTGGAACTCATGAACAGTCGGTCGTTATATATTTCTTAGAAACCAGAACATGGAGTTAAGAAGAACACATGTGTATTTGAAATGTTTATTTACTAATGCCGTCTTCTCAGGCGTAGTACCTTAGATAATAAAAGTACACATATTATCAGTAGCAAAATTACCAGCATAGTTACTAGTACATAAAAAGTGAATGGTGATAGTATGTTAACATGCTGTAAATGAATAAGAGTTAGCAACACTTATAAGCAGCCGCGGGCCGTGGAGGGAGTTACGGTGAGGCAGGGAGGCGGGGAGGGGGAGAAGCAGGGTGGAGAATACAAGTACACATATTATCAGTAGCAAAATTACCAGCATAGTTACTAGTACATAAAAAGCGAATGGTGACAGTATGTTAACATGCTGTAAATGAATAAGAGTTAGCAACACTTATAAGCAGCCGCGGGCCGTGGAGGGAGTTACGGTGGGGCAGGGAGGCGGGGAGGGGGAGGGGCAAGGTAGAGAGGGCTCCACCCTGCTTCTCCCCCTCCCCGCCTCCCTGCCCCATCGTAACTCCCTCCACGGCCCGCGGCTGCTTATATCTCACCCTCCCTAATACACATATTATATTATTTGCTAAGAAGGTCTCTTTGTGTTGGTTTAGGGCGTGTCCATACTTTAGTGTCTTAGATTTGAAGGAATCACATCAGCATACACCAGCTCTCTCTTCATGTGAACCGCATCAACTGTTGTGTATGTGTGTTCGGCAAAGCAATATAAAACCCGCCTCATGCCCAGAATTGGCAGAAGTTGCACTTATGTTATGAGTATGAAGTCGTGGAGATCAGACCTCATAACAATTCTGTATCGTGTTGTTCTTGAAACTTTAGCACTCGCTGTACAGATATAGTTTAACAAGTAAAGCAGATAGTAGACCAATAACATATTATTCTCATGTAAACCACGATGAACTACTAGGTGGAAAGCTAAAGCAACAACTAAGTGTCGTGTGCAGAAGTTGCAAAAAAGGAAAAATGGCGTTTAAACCGGTAATGAGCCCATGCTAACTTAACACGGTGTAAAGATATCCAGGACCTAGATGACACCTCCTCATGATCCGGAAACGAACTGAATAAGATAATAGAAGTGCCATCTCATGAGAGCAGATTGCAAGTTTATATGTGGACGGTCCGCAAGGTAAAGCATTAAAAACTAGGAAAATTCAATGCTAAAGAAAAATAAAACAGCCAAGTACTTTATCGAGTCTTAAGCCAATAGGCAAGGTAAATAATAAAAACTTGACAAATAAGTCAATGAATTGTCAATGAAATGCTAGTACTCAGCATATGAAACATGAAAAAGGTCTATGACATAACTGTGTATGCAAAATAAGCTGCAACAGCCTCCAATAGGAAGTCACCGTCTTCATCCGAAAACAGTTCAGCCATCCAATTTAAAAGCGGAAAAGAACATACGTGCTCTCCCAGCACCGGATCCTCTATCACCATCAGAGGACAGCTCGGTGGGTTTTCAAGAAAGCTGTGTTCCAAGAAAGACTGTGCTGCCGCCAGTAAATTCCAGGGACCAAGTAGTCCATGCATCAATGCCACAGCCATAATCCTTTCGCCAGGACAAATCAACTCGTGAGTAATGATAGGAGTCATCAGCTGATTAAAGTCGACGTCAGGAGAAACCGGTCCGCAGAGACACAAATCAATGGCCCAATCGAAATCACAGGTCAGGCAGTGAAATACAGGCTGGACACAGGTGAAGTAGGAGAACCGAAAAGATAATCCATATGCCGTGCTTAATATCGCCAACGGCATTGTGCCATAATATTCTAGCATGCGATTGCGGAACAGTGTCAGCAGCTGCAGGGTCGGAGGTTGCATAGGAGGGACATCCATATTTAAAAATGTAAAAAAGCACAAGAGCGTCCGCTGGTAATGCAAGTAAAAATGCAATCCACGAACCAGAGTGGAGAAAATGGAATGAAAGGGAGCAGGGATGACTCCAAAGATTTTCTCAAATGAAGTCACGAGACCACTGGTAACAACTTTAAAAAAGTGTGCCAGGGATTTTGTGGAGGATGCGTTAAAGATAGTCGGAAACATGTTGCTGAAATTGAAAGGCAAACCTGTGTACGGGTGTTCGCTATGTGAAGTACGAAAGTTTCACGGGCCGAACTCAAGGCCACCTCTCTCTGAGACAAAAGAGCTCTTATTCTTGTCATGCCGTTGAAACGTGTCCCAAGGTTGGTATTTGTGGCCAGATTGAAAACTCCCTATGTTCATGTGTGGGAGGAAATAGAACATTTCTGCAGCAAATAACCCGTTCACTTACTGTTACGATAAAAGGAATACTTTTAATTAACTCAGAACAATCTTCATTATTGAGCATCAAATAACTACCATTTTCCAACAACTTGAACGTGGGGATGATAGCAGGAACTGGCGTGCCTTGCAACACACAAGCCATATTTGGTCGGTGTTTGTTGCATGAATCGTGTAACTGTATGTGCCTACACATTAGTGAATGATCTGGCGTCTCAGTGCATTCCTCTCCATTCAGATAAACTTCTTGATCATCTTTGAAACATCTGTATGTGTATGGAAGCGACCAGACCTCATGAACAAAAGCACTACCTAAAGGTTCATAAAGACCTATTGGTATATATTTTATACAATTTGAAAACTTATATAAAGCAAAAGGCAGCGTTATTAAACCGTGGATAAGGCATGTTGCCAAAAAACCCGCAATCCTCTGCTGATGATGTCACTGAGCATGTCATGAATGATGTAATATGTGACATCATCAGTAGTGGATTATGGGTAATAGTATCTCTAGTTTACTCCCCTATAGCTGTCTTTCTTTTAACATAAGTGTGTGTTTCCTTCCCTTATACTTACTGTTTTTGGTTCGCTTCCAGTTCGCGTACCAGCGAGCGAACTAGGAAGCGAACTAAGAGAAATAGAGGTTGGCACAGTTCCAAATATTGTACCAATTTTTTAATAACGGGGAGGTAGTTCTGAAAAGAACTTTTTTTTTTATTTTTCTGAACTTTTTTTACTGTTTTTGAATTTTTCGGAACAGTTTTATATTTTTTTGGGTTTTTCTTGGAGGGGGCAATGAAAACGATTCATTGTAAAGGGCTCAACAGGAGCAACAAAACAAAAAAAAGAAGTATTTATTATTTTGGGCGTTTCGGACAAACTTGCATATGATAGTCAATAGCTCTGTTGATCAGAGTGATGCTTCTTTCTCCGTAGGAAATGAATCCATCGCAAAATACGCAGGTGTGTTTTACTTCACCAAATCTCATTTGTATATTTGGCACCATCTCCCTGCCCTCTGGTCCCGTTACTTCCGGTACAACAGATCTTCTGGCCATAATAGGGAGATTATCTAGGTCGTTCCGAAACTGTGCAGCACTGTAGTTGTTAGGATGCCACCTAGTCATATGGCGATGCATTGTGTAGTTTCCGAAACTGTATTTTTTGTCGGTCCCTCTGGACAGTCTATCTTGACATATAAGGCAAGTTACGTATCTTGCATTTACTTTTTTCTGACCTTTGGGAATTTTAAAAAATTGCCAAATGAAGTTTTCTTTCCGGTGAGACGTCTTGGGCTGCTCAGGCAAAAACTGCCTCTCTTCGTGCTCGTCCTCCTGTTCCTCTTCTTCTTCTTCTTGTTGAATTACAACTTGAGCAGGTGGTCCACTCTTCCTTGGATGTGGTGGAGGTGGTGGGGAAGCACCAGCTGAAGCTACTAAAGAAGCCATTGCTCAGTGATCACAAAGGGTCTTTCTCTCACAATGATGAAAGTCAGAGTGAGGAAAGAAGGAGGGATTTTCATCATTTGGGAAAAACAAGAGTTCTCAACCAATCAAAAGTGTTCATTTTAGATTATATGACCTAGTCTTACATCATTAGGAAACCAAAAGTGAAATGAACCAATGAAAAGTGTTATTACCAAGTCACATGACTTGCTGTGTTTACGTTAAGCGCTTTGCAGGGCCTCCCGGTTTGCTTCCAGAAACCTGCGCTTTGGCACTCGCTTCGCGTACCAGTTCGCTAACGTAGCACGTCATATGACGTATCAAGCGACAACGTGGAACGTCATGCGGACGGGAGGCGTCACGATGTTGTTTTCTAACGCGGCACTTGCGGTAAAGAAACGTTTACCGGCTCGCGGTCTATTTCGCGGCATCAAGGTCAGCTAACGGGAAGCTTCCCGATTCGCGAAGCGGGAACGAAGAAAAAAAAATATTTTAAAAAAAAATTATTCATAAACATATAAAATATATTTTTGGATTTAAAGAAGAATACATTTTACAGCTACAGATATTAGCTGTTAAAAAACCAATGAAATTCACAGAAAAAACCATAGGTTATAGACCATATATAGTTAGGAATTAGCATTTACAAAACCTTGAAAATTCACTGAAAAAACCATAGGTTATAGACCATATATAGTTAGGAAATAGCATTTAGAAAACCTTATTTTACTCACACAAAACCATTGAAATTCCATATATAGTTAGTTGCACTAACTATATATCGCGCACCTGCAATCCACTGCTGATGATGTCACATATTACATCATTCATGACATGGTCAGTGACATCACTGATGACATCACTGATGACATCTCAAATGACATCACTGATGACATCACTGATGACAACATCCAGTGACTGTATGCTTCTGTAAAGTTAAAATATGTCTTACATATTGAAGAATGAGTGGATGTATAAGTGTCTGGATGAAGGATTTAGTAGGTGCATGACTGACTGTATAAGTGAGTGATTAAATGTGTCTCACTGAGTGCATGGGTTAGTGACTAAACTGTTTTAAATTGTGCATCATTGTGTCTGTTGTTTTGTAATCTGATGCATGTGTTGATCATTAGCTATATGACTAACTATATGGGTTATTGATTAGTTGCCCAAGTATTTGTATGGGAGACTGAGTGTGTGTGTGGGTGTCTGGGAGGTGTATGACTCTGTGCATAGATGTGTGAGCAGTTGATTCACTAGATGTATGGGTTCAAAAGTGCATGTGGAAACATCTGTATGGGCGGTTGACTGTGTGCATGAGTGTATTGGTGAGTGAATGGATATCTCAGTGCTACATGTCAAAGTAAGTACATATGTAAAACACAGTACATGTGATAGTTGACATATATAAATAACTGTGCATAAGAGCCAGTGAATGTGTGAGTGGCTGTATGGATTATTGTGAACTTGTATCAGGGATTGTATAACAGAGTAAATATGTGTTATTATATGTTCCAATAAGTAAGGTGTGTATAACTATATAGTTGAGGAAATCGAGGTGTGATTGATTCTTTGCAAGACTGACTAGGTGTGTGAGTAACTCCATGGATGAGTGACAGTCTGTGAGTGTCTGTTTACACTGAGTGTATCTAAGGTAATATTAGAGTCTGAAGAGGTTCATTGTATCATCACATGAATGATGTCATCAGTGATGTGATCAGTAATGTCAAATGAGATGTCATCAGTGATGTCATCAGTGATGTCATTTGAGATGTCATCAGTGATGTCATCAGTGATGTCACTGACCATGTCATGAATGATGTAATATGTGACATCATCAGCAGTGGATTGCAGGTGCGCGATATATAGTTAGTGCAACTAACTATATATGGAATTTCAATGGTTTTGTGTGAGTAAAATAAGGTTTTCTAAATGCTATTTCCTAACTATATATGGTCTATAACCTATGGTTTTTTCTGTGAATATATATATATATAGAGAGAGAGAGAGAGAGATAGATAGATAGATAGATAGATAGATAGATAGATAGATAGATAGATAGATAGATAGATAGATAATAATAATAATAATAATAATAAAACCATTTCCAGAGCGCCTGGCTGCACAAAAAACAGTGTGTCCCCGCGCTAAATACTGCTAAATCGCCAGAGGCAGGAGCGGGAATGAGCCGAGAAAGATGCAAAGGAAAGGAGGGGGGGGTTATGCAGGGGGGAACCTAGTTTCAGAGGGTTCCATTCGGAGATCGAGCGGGAGTTCGTTCCAGTATTTGGAAGCCAGGTATCTGAACGAACACCTACCCATTCTAGCTTTGGTGATTCTGGGGAGTTTGAGCATCATCGTTCCGGACGATCTCAAGTTCCTGATGGGGCGATGTATAGTGAGGAGATTTTTCAGATAGTCCGGACCTTTGCCATAGGCGATTCGATGCACAAAACAAAGAGACTTAAATTTAATTCGCTCCTTGATAGGGAGCCAGTGGAGTTTAGCCAGAGCGGATTTCCCAGATGCTCTGCGAGGGAGTCTGAGCACAAGGCGAGCGGCGGCGTTCTGAGCACACTGAAGTTGGTGTAGGCCTTTTTTGCTCAAACCTAAAAGCAGAGCGTTCCCATAATCAAGGTGGGGGGTCACCAAGGCATGGACGATGGTTTTTCTGGCTTCTATGGGAAGAAGGTCTAAAACCTTGCGGAGGACTCTCAGTATACTGAAGCACCTGGCCATCACTTAGCTGACATGAGATTTGTAGGAAAGATCTAAGTCAAGGATAATGCCTAGATTGCGCACCGAGTCCACAGGACAGGGAGTGTTGCCTAGTTCTGTAGGCCACCACATGTGTGACCAGGCTGAACCTGCTTTCCCTACCACCAGCAGCTCAGTTTTATCGCCGTTAAGGCGCAGGCGATTGCTGTTCATCCATGATGCCACTGATGACAGGCAGTTAGAAAAATTAGTGGCATCTTCACTGTGGTCGGGCGTGAGCTTGAACGTCAGTTGGGTGTCATCAGCATAGCTTACAATGCCCACCCCAAATGCTTCAACTATGCGAGCCAGATAGATAGATAGATAGATAGATAGATAGATAGATAGATGGATAGATAGATAGATAGATAGATAGATAGATAGATAGATAGATAGATAGATAGATAGATAGATAGATAGATAGATAGATAGATAGATAGATAGATAGATTGATTTTCCAATTGTAATCCTGCAATCCTGGTTGTGGACATCGTTTGCAGCCAGCAGGAAACATCCACACCAATGCAGTTTTCAATGGCACAAATGTATTTCTAGCAAAGAAACACGTGTCTCAAACTTTCGTTCTTTGTCACATATATATACATAACCTACTGGTGAACATAAGAAAAGCATTTTTTACTTGTCTGTATCTCTGGTACCATTTGAGGAAGCTTCATAAAATGTTCCAAAATATAGCCCCAGTGATTCTTATTGTCAGGCGAGGGGGAAAAAAGCGTTTCGATGCCTTTTTACATTTGTGACATCATCATCAGGACAAAAATTATCAACATGAGTAAACGCTGATAGATGTGCCTTCTTTCACATCAAGTCCAGAGCTTCCATCAGGATTGTATGGATTTGCCAGGAAAGGAGCGTGATGGCTCAATTTTGCGTTTACTCATCAGTATTCCTGAACCTACAAGGAAACCAACATTAATGCGATAATAGGCATTTTGTTAATAACTGTTGTACAAAACAATAATGTTGATAATTCTTGTCCTGATGATGATGTCACAAATGTAAAAAGGCATCGAAACGTCGTCGACTCAAAAACCCCATATGCAATATGATAATGCTATATTATTTGATGCAATGGTATGGTTATGTTTAAGAGATTGAGTCTGTAGCGCTGACCACAAGTATACAGACAGATTTTCGCTTTGCCCTTTTGGCCATTTCTTTGTTGTTTTGTCTTGATTGTTGTGGGTCACGGCTGTGCCCACTTGTTATCTGTTTTGGTTCTTAAAATTCACTTTATCAACCAGAACATTTAAAATAAATGTTCTTGTCCGGCTGGACAAAAGGCATACTACTTATCAGGTGTATGATTATTGTTTTTTGTATGTTATTTTGTCCACATGTAGGGACCACTGTTTTTTGTAAATTGATACTGCCCAAGGTCCCTATGGCATACCTTTCGGGTTCCCTTGTCTTTGTGAAAACACGGCATGATGAATCAGGCCGTCGTTATCAGAAAGAGACGGCCCCGTAAGGCGCCAACGTCAAAGAGGCGAAAAAGGACAGGGGACTCGCTAATCAATGGTTCTAGTAGCAATCACTGGTTAGAATGTCCCATGGTCCAGCATTAACTAGTCATCATGGGCAAGTATAGTAATGGCAAAAACTTAGAAAGCCACATGAAGGTCGATACCATCCGATACGCAAAGGTTCGGTGGTTGATAAAGTTCCAACACGCCCCGTAATTCAATTCACAATGGTTAATTCCTTAACATCTTGTCACAGTGGAAGAAGACATTCAACCTCGCCATTTGGTACGAGCGCCTCCGGATACTGACCTTAGTTCAGCAGTTATCTAAAAGGCTGGGGTCTGGGTCCCTCTTTTTATACAGTAATTCTCTTTGTTCTCTTCTGGCCCAGGGCTCTGAGCCCAGCCCAAACCAGCTCTGGGGGGGGGGGGTACTTTGCAAGTGCACAACAACCTCCATTGTCAGTATGAGCCATAGCTCCAGACGCACCACAGGGGGGCTGAGCCATCATTGTGGAAGGCAGGCACAGCCCTATTCAGGTGCAGGTGCTACTCCTCCCACCACTCCAAATGCAGACCTATTCAGCCTAGTGCTGTCTCATCCAGACTCTCTGGAGCCACTGCACATCCCCAGCCCCTGTCATTCCAAAGCCAGACAGTCAATACACATCCTAGCAGAGACACACTGGAAGGCTAAGTAAGAAAATACCTACTTTCTAAAAGTGGTATTTTTACACACAGATTGTAAAAATCACCCTTACTAAAAGATGCATTTTAACATCTGAGTACATGCATACTAAACTTTATTTTCCTACCTTGTTCCAGGGGTAGTTATGTTTATAATATGTTGTTGGAATTGGCAGTATTTCACTATCAGGACATGCCACACACCAGGGCATGTCCTACCTTTCACATACACTGCACCCTGCCTACGGGGGTACCTTGAGCCTACCTTAGGGGTGTCTTACGTGTGAGAAAAGGGAAGGTTAGGGCCTGGCAAGTTTGTAGACTTGCCTGGTGGATATGGCAGTACCAAACTGCACACAGATACTGCAGTGGCAGATCTGAGTTACATTTACAGGCTGCTTATGTGGGTGGAACACTCAGTCCTGCAGGCCCACTAGCAGCATTTGATTTACAGGCCACGGCCACACACAGTGCACTGTACTAGGGACCGACAAGTAAATCAAATTAGCCAATCATGGGATCACTAATCCATAACATCAATTTATAGGGCGAATATATGCACTTTAGCACAGATCAGCAGTGGTAAAGTGCCCATAGTAATAAAACCACCACCAACAGGTCAGAGAAAATACAGGAGGAAGGCTAAAAGTTCTGGGATGACCCTGAAAAAAGGACCAAGTCCAACAATGAATATGAAAGAAGCTGAAAAGCACAACCAGTGCACTTGGAGATGGAACAAGGGTAACTCCACAGTCTGTGGCTGTAGATGCTGGGAGCCAGTCGGTGCAGAATCCTTCCAGAACAGCTCAAAGAGCAGAATAACAAAGAGTTTTTCAGCGCCTTAGGATGGCTACTAGTTAAACAAAGATGCCATCAGGATTGCAATCGCCCAAAACATATGAAAGGTTAATTTCTGACACAGCTATAATGGGAATCTTCAAAATAGCTAAGCCCAACGAGCAGTTTGATGCCTTAACAAAAACATCTGGAGTCAGAAGTTGAAGAAAAGAGTAGGTCGGGCTATAGGAGATTGCAACGTGTAGAATGACTGATAACGGACAGATAGGGCCACAAGGGCAAACTGACACCATCAGAAAGTTTGAAAAGTACAGGAATTTCAGGGAAACGTCTTACTGCATATTGCCCTAAAGACAGCGAAGTGATTAAAAACAGTGGAGTTAATAAAAAAGAGTTTTGTGTAACAGCAGGAATCCTCTTTCAGCCAAACATTGAGTCATGTGCAGTCTTTTTAGTTATGTGGAAGAAGCAAAGCAGCTACTCACATTCTCTGCTGCATCTGGGGACTAAGGAAGACTGGTAAGCCCAATGTGAATGCATGGGGAAGATAGGAGAGCTGTGCCTGATGTACTGTATACATAATACCTGAACACAAGACAGTGAGCCAACCCAATTGACAGCTCACTTCAATAACTAAGAAATCGATGAGGCATAAGCCAGTGAGCAATCACTCTGCAGAGGAGACAGGCAGCATCACATATTTCTGACCTCTTTACATCACTATTACTTAGTGGACTTTAACACACCCTTCTCATTCTCTGCAGCGCCCACTAACCCACCCATCAAAGTGCCCACTCCGGCTTTTTGTCCTCTCGTTTCATGCATTCTTTCCATTTCTTTTGCACCATTCCTAATCAGACTGGGGGCAATCTTGAATCCAACAACAACACTAACCTGTAGTTCTCTTACTGCAGAGGAGTACTGCCTCTTGGACATCATGGGCATTATTATGCACCCAAATCTCTCCAATTATGGTTAGGCTGGAGTTAGAATAATAAATCTGCCCCCACCAATGCCTTTGTGTTTCCGAATGTATGTAGGGTTTTAATAAGGTAAGTATATTTGCATTGATTTTATTATGTTGATTAAAGATGAAAACATGCTATGTAAGCAGGCACTTGTGATGAAAGTTCTTGAGTGTTTTATTGATCACATATGATCTGTGTTTAAGAATATGCTTGTAAATAAATAAAAGTTTGGTGAATCGATATTTTTGTTGAATAAATCATGGTAGATGTAATTTAGACCATAACTGTAAGGTGAACATGTCCACCAGAATCTTTAGTGCCATTGACATTAGGGTCATAAAGAAACATAACTGTGCTATAGCAGTGTAGTAGAAGTGGCAAAAGAAGTGATGCAAAGCACTTCCAGAGCAGTGGAAACTGCATAGTGCATTGCACTAACAATGAAGGAACCCAAAGGCTCTCACCAGCAGTCATCTGCAACATAGTATGCATACAACTAGAACCTTTGCTGAGGCAGAAGAAAAATCACATTACACGATTATGATAGCCTTCTCCCAACATGAAATCTCTCACAAGCAACAGATTTACTTTTATCCTTGGCATTATCAACACATCTCTCACTTACAGAACCCACACCACAACCCACAAGAATGGCCAGGTTGCCCCCCTCCTGATATAAAATCATATCTTGTGGAGAAGCGTGGCTCAATGGTTAGAGCGGCAGATCCTGATGCAGAGGTCTGGCCCGGGACCAGGGTTCAATTCCCGCCTCGGCGGCTCTTGGACATAATTTCCCCGGACCTGATAATTCTCGCCTCGGTGCCTAGTCTAATCATGGGTCCCACTCTGTGACTCTGGGCAATAGCTTGCTTATTCTCCACAACGGCCCCAGCAGCGCTTGGATGTCTGGCTTCACCTTGGGGGTGCCCAGGAGTGGACATTTCACAGGAAAGCCAGAAAGGCTTCCACAGCCGTATGAATACAGCGCTACGAGACCTCAGGGTAGAAGGCGCTATTTAAATACAAACAAATTTACATTTACATCTTTAGCCTTACAAAAACTAGCAACTATTGTCCTATGCTCATATCCTCTTCAGTCATCATTCAGTTACACACATATATTAATACTCCCTATCGTCTGCATGCTGGTCAGCCAGGGTTCCAGCCCTGCTGCAGCACAACAAACTCACATTCATCGATCATGGCCTTCGAATGGTAGATTGTGGTGACCCCCGCATCCTAGCACTCTTGGATTTTCAGCTATCCTCAGCTCAGATCAAAAGACTCTCCAATTTCTCCCTTCTTCCCGAATGTATGTTGAAGAACACTTGTTCTCACTCTAGTTAATCAGCACGCAATATTTTTTTTCAAATGTGACCCTCCAAATCACAACACTTGAACTATTCAGGATCCACCCTTTCCCCAGTGATCCTGATGGAACCCTCCATGTGTTCTCCTAGTTGATTACAGAATTAACATAATCACATATGTTTACAATACTCACTATATATCAAAGCTTTGATCTTAATAAACATATACCAGAAAAAATAATGAATTTTTGTCACTACAATTTGTATTCCAAACACCTGTTCTAACCTTTACAGAATGTATCTCTTCTCCAACAACACTAACATTCTTACATTCAGTCAGGTGTTTTCCCTAAATATTGATTCTAAAATACTGTTTGAGAATATTGAAGGTAAGTATTTTATTTGTACTTTTTACAATAATATTGGAGTTTAAAATATAGTTCACTTTAATATTGTTCTTTATTATGCAGTTGTATTGTATTGTAGTATGTTTATGTTTCATTATGTATGTTATTGTGTAGTTTAATTCTAATTATAGTAATCTATCAAGTGAAATGTTTTATTTGGATTTATGATTGCATTGTGCAATGGGTGGGTAGTTTTTTTAACTATGCAGAAATTAATTTTGATAAGTTAATTTGATATTTTTTATCTGTTTGTTATTTATGTATATGCGTGTTTAAAATATTTTCAAATTGCTCAAGAATTTAAGTTAGTGTTTTCTTTTGTTATTTAATCCATACGGCAACTGAACATTTTTAATTGCTGTGTATTTCTTTGTATGTTTAATAACGTTAAAAAATATTTAATACATTTTTATTCGGGTTCCAAAGTTTATCGGGGTCTTGGGTGGGTATTGTTTATGTAAAATAATTATTAAAATTATAGTAATCGATATATTTACTAAACTAATTTTTATTTTTGAATTTGTGATTATATTAATTATTATTACATTATGAAAGTATTACATTATGTGTTTAGGTGAACTATTATCTTATGTATGTTTATGAATAGTGTTGTATATTTGGTTTGGGTGGATAATATTCATAGTATATATTCATTATGGTTACTTCTTAAATTTTTTTAAAATGCTAAATCTTTTATATTTTATTGCTGAGTTATAATAGGGGAACAGGCAGGTACTGTTTTTATAAAAAAACAATTGCGACATTAAAAAAATTTAATTACATGAAATAATATTTTTCCATAACAGATTTTATTAGCTATCTTTTATGTTTTGTGTTATTTTGGCAGTGGTAGTTGATACATGCTGTTTATTTTTTGTAATACTTATTTATTAGACTAGAAAATAATTTCACACAATTCTGATATATTTGTTGTTATTTTAGAAGATTTTGTTTGTTTTTTAACTTTTAATTGATTTGTATTTTTAAACGTATTTATAATTATGAAAAACATGTAATGTTCATTTATTTTATTTGTGTGCATGATGTTTGAAACCCCCAATGTATGTACTTTCCCTAGTGTTTGATGGACGGAGTTAAAATGCTAAATTGGAATCTCCAAGCCCCAGTTCCCTTTAGTGTATGTGCTTTCTCAAATTATTGTTCGGCTGGAATTAGAAAAATAAATCTAACACTCCCAATGTATACACTTTCCCTTATGATCATGAACTTCCCACAATATTTGTTAGATCAGGGTTAGAATAGTAAATCTGACCCCACACCAATGTTATTTTTTCATAATAATATTTTTATTAGCATTAGGTCACTTTACTTTACTTCATCCTGAAATTGATTTAACATATTTTGAACATATTAAATTGACAAATATAAATTAAAAATATTTTACTTTTTAATCAATTTTCTATTGTTTCTTTGTTAATTATTTACTATGTATGTTTTTTGTTTTATTTTAGTAAAAAAAACTCCTTCATGTTATAAAAACGAGAGTAGATATCGGACGTCCTTTTAAAATATTTTACATAATGGTTGAATACATTTAAACTATGTTTTAATATTAAATAAACGATTAATCAATGTTTGTGGATGTGGAGTTTTATTCTTTAATATAAATTACAATGAAAAAATATTTAGTTTTATATTATTTTAATGCGCAAAATAGAGTAATTTATAATTTAACGCTAACATATTTTAAAATTAATTATAATTGCATATTTAACATGTTTACAATGGTAATAAATTTATATTTATGTGATTGTTGGAATATAGAAATATAATATACACATATTCATAATATTATATTCTTTATATTATAAATAATATATGGATTTTATGAAAAATAATGTAACTTTTGTTTTGAAATTAGTAATAATAGTAACAATTAAATATAAATACCATTATAGTGTTGATTTGTTGGACCACCGTATTTCTGTACTCTACATCATATTAGTGTGCACTTGATATTTTCATGATTGATGTTTGTACCACCTTATTTCTGCACCACAATATTTTTGTGTTTGAGATTCTGTCATACAAACTTCAGTCATGGTTGTAAGACATGACTTACTTACTTACAGTCCGTATGTTGACTGGCATGTCAATCAAGCAATCAATCAGGAATTTTGTGAAGTGCTGGGGGAGGTCGTGCAGCTCTGAATCAGCCGAAGAACCAGGTCTTAAGGCTTTTCATCAAGGTTTGCAGTGTGGGGGAATGTCTGATGTTGAGTGGGAGTTCCTTCCAGGTCTTAGCCGTGATGTAGGAGTAGGCTCTTCCACCCGTTCTGGCTATGCAGATACGTGAAGTTTCGGCGAGGTCGGCGGATCGGAGGTTTCTCTTGGGTGCGTGGAAGAAGACTTTTGTTTTGAGGTATTGGGGTTCGGTGTTGTGGAGTGATTTGTAGGCGTGGGTGAGTAGCTTGAAGATGACTCTCTTCTTGTTTGGGAGCCAGTGGGGGTCTTGTAGGTGCTGGGTGATATGTTTGTGCCGTGGGATGCCGAGGTTGAGCCTGGCAGCGGTGGCCGGGATGATCTGGAGTTTCCAGAGCAGGGATTTGCTGATTCCGGCATAGAAGGCATTTCCGTAGTCCAGTCTACTGGTTATGAGTGTGTGGGTGACGGTCTTTCTGGATTCGGGGGGATCCACTTGAAAGTCTTGCGAAGGATGCCGAGTGTGTTGAAGCATGAGGAGGAGACGGCGTTGATCTGTCGTGTCATGGTGAGGGAGGAGTTGAGTATGATACCAAGGTTCCGAGCGTAGTCCATAGGTCTAGGGGGTGCCAAGGGCAGAGCGCCAACAGGTGTTGTGCCATGTTGAGAGGGTTGGTTCGAGGACGAGGACTTCTGTCTTCTCCTAGTTGAGCTTCAGACAGCTGCTGTTCATCCAGGATGCAACGTCTCTCATTCCTTCCTGGAAGCTGAGTTTGGTGGCATCGGGTTGCCTCATGAGGGAGAGGATGAGCTGGGTGTCGTCGGCGTCGGATACTATGCTGAGTCCATGCTGTCTGATGATGGCGGCGAGGGGGTCCATGTAGATGTTGAAGAGCGTGGGGCTGAGCAACAACCCTTGGGGTACTCTGCAGTTGATCTCTGTGGGTTCGGAGAGGAAGGGTGGGAATCTGATTCTTTGGGTTCGTCCGGTGAGGCAGGAGCAGATCCAGTCAAGGGCAGTTCCCTGTATGCCAGCATCGTGGAGTCTGTTGGTAAGAGTAAGGTGGAAGATGGTGTTGAATGCTGCAGAGAGGTCCAGTAAGATGAGGGCCTCCGTATGGCCCTGGACGAGGAGAGTGCGGATGTCTTCTGTGGCAGCGAGGAGGGCGGTCTTGGTGCTGTGGTTGCTGCAAAATCCGTATTGGGAAGAGCCGAGGATGGAGTTGTCTTCGATGAAGTTCGTGAGCTGGTTGTTGGCGATCTTCTCCGGGACTTTAGCCGCGAAGGGGAGGAGAGAGACGGGTCTGTAGTTTCTGAGGTCTGTCGGGTCCATTGGGTCTGGGGAGGGTTTCTTGAGGAGGGGCTTGACTTCTGCGTGTTTCCAGTCGTCGGGGAAAGAGCCGGATTAGAAGGTGGCATTGATGGTGCGTCATAGCTCAGGTGCTATGTCGGTGGCGGCTCTGATGAAAATGTGCAGTGGGAAGGGATCTGTGGGGGCTCCTGAGTGAATGCTCTTCATGGTCGTGGTGGTGTCTTTGGTGCTGACCGGGGTCCAGGCGGTGATGGTGGGCTGGCTGGCATTGCTGGGGGTAGGGGTAGTTTTGGCATCAGGTGGCTGTTTGTTGAAGGTGTCGTAGATGGACTTGATCTTGAGAAGAAGTAGGATCCGAGTTTGTTGCAAAGGTCCTGGGAAGGGGTATCATCTGAGGCTTAGCTTGGGGGTTTGGTGAATTCCTGGATGATGCTGAAGAGTTCCTTTGAGTTGTTGGAGTTGGCGAGGATTTTGTCCTGGATGAAGGTTTCTTTGGTGGATCTGATGTGTTCATGGTATACTGTCATGGCGTTCTTGTAGGCGGTTCAAGGTTCTGGGGTTTTGGTGTTTCTCCATTATTTTTCAAGATGTCTGCAGGTAAGTCTCGATTCATGGAGGACAGTGGTGACCAGGTGGTTTTCAAGGGCGCTGTATGTTGGAGTTACGGAAGGGGGTAAGATTGTCTGCAGAGTTGGTGATCCATCTGTGGAGTACGTTGGCTGCTGAGTTGATGTTGGTGGTGGTGGGAGGGGGTCTTGGGTGAGGGTGGAGTTGTGGTGCTCCTTGGTGACTTTGCTCCAATTCCTTTACGGGGTATGGTGTAGGTTTGTGAGCCGTGTTTTTTTTAAAGGAGAAATGTACACAGAGGTGCTCCGTCTAGAGGAGCTGGGTGGTGTGGCTGAAGCAGATGTTGTTCCCTCCTGTGAAGATGGGGTCGAGGGTGTGTTGTGCCTTCTGGGTGGGGGTGGTGGCGAGCTGGTTCAGTCCAATGTTGCCAAGGTTGTCCAGGAGGGTGGTGGAGTTGGGCTCACTGAGGTTGTCCAGGAGGTTGTCGAGGTGGAAGTTCAGGTCTCAGAGAAGTATGTAGTCCATGGAGGTGATGGTGTCGGGTGTGATGAGGTCCGCGATGGTTGTGGTGAACGCGGTTCTTTGTCCGGTGGATCTGAGGGTGAGGGTGCCACATCTGGGGCTGGTCTGGATCAGAAAATGGAGGTGTTCAATGGGGTACAAGGAGTAGTTGATGCTGGAAGTGGTGAGTAGGAGGGAGTTCTTGTGAACGATGGGAAGTCCTCCTCCTGGGTGGTAGGGGTGCTCCTTACTCTGGATCTTGTATCTTTCAGGGATGGCGGTGGTGATGTCAGGGGCAGAGGTAGAGTTTGTCCAGGTTTCCGTGAAGAAGTCAATGTCTGGAGAAAGGGTGTTGAGGAGGTCCCAGATCTCTCCTGCATTTCGTGCAGGGAGCGCACTATGAGGAGCATGCACCTGAGGGGTTCCTGTGCGCTGGCGTCAGGAGGGTGGGCAGTGGCTGTGGGGTTGCGGAGATTGGAGAAGGTTCAACTGCAGTTTTGGCAGGAAAACTGGCCGTGGGTGGTATCTGGCATTGATATCTGGCAGTAGTTGTTTCTTCTGGGGGTTGAGTGTATGGAGGGCAGCTGAGTCGCAGCAGTGGGTAGTCAGAGGGCCAGGATCCCTGGCACTGGTCAGGGTCGGGTGCAGACAGGCTTGCCTTTGGCAGGCCTTCAGCTGCCATTAAGTAGGGGCCAGGTAGGGATCGCAGCTGGTAGGCGGGAGCGGGAACCAGCTGGGAAAAAAGGACCGCGGGGAAGCAGCAGTGGGAGAAACGGCACGAAAAAGGATACAGGGCAAAAAAGGACACAAAGAGACAAAAGGAAGAAGAATAAAAAGAAATACGTATGCAAACAGAATATCAATAAGAATATAAGGACAAAAGAATAATAAGAAAACAACACACACAATTAGCACTAACAAAGACAGAACAGGCACAACTAAGCAGAATCCAGGCAGACCAACATGGCCTCGAACACCTCCCAGGACAAAGAGATACAGTGGGCAGCAGCAAAACGACAGAGCTGCTCGAGGGGAGAGCAAAGTTCTCTGACCTTTGTTGCTACATGTAGGTCAGCAACAAAGGACCTCCACTTCTCTCTGTCATGTGTAAATTTCTGTACAGTGCTCCAGCTTTAGTTCACAGTTCTTCATTTCTGTTTCCACAGCTTGTCTCCAAGTGCTGTTTTACCTGCCTCTCTTCTGTTTGCCTTCTGAGGTCTAGAGAAGATCTGCTCTTCTGATGAAGACTTGTTCTCTTCTGATTGTGTGTCCTATCCATATCCATCTTTTTCACATAATGATGATGTTCATGCCCTCTTGATTGCATCGGGTGAGCAGTTCCTGGTTGGAGATGGCTTGCAGTCAGTAAATCAGCAAGATTCTTCTCTGATTACTGGTGAAGAACGCTGCCAGTTTGGTGATGTTACTTTTCAACATTTGAAAACATTCTGATCCATATGAGAGTGTGGGCAGAATGTAACTCTGGTAAAGCCTCAGGTTGATATTGGTGCTGTACTGAGATGACCACCACACATTGTTCAGCATCCCAAGAGCATTCCTGGCATTGTTCGGTCTACTCTTTAAGTCTTGTCCGATAGTACTACCTAAATAGCTGAACTATTCAGTCCTCCCCTTCATCTAGCCTGCGAAGGCCCATCCTGCCAACACCTAAGGCCCGTTGTTTCCTTGTCTGGGAGCAATCCATAAAGAGCAACTACCAGCTACACTTAGTCATCTTACCTAGGAGACAGGCAGCAAACACCACATGCGTAGGACAATAACATGCCAACTTTCTAAAATGCAAAAAGTGGCATTTTCAGAACTGTGACCGAAAATCTGACTTGACCATTAAAGAGTGCTTTAAATCACAATTCTTTAGACACCAAACTCGTCATCCCAATTAAAAGTTATCTCTTATTATATGTATTAAGTTAACCCTATGTTATCCTAAGAGAGAGGTAGGCCTCACTAGTAAAAAACGAATATGGACGTTTTTCACTAGTATATTGAAAGTACATGTGCAACCTTTTAAATACACTGCACTCTGACCTCCGGGTTGTTTTAGGGCCTACCCTAGGGTGACTTGTATGTAATAAAAAGGGAGGTTTATGCCTGGTAATATGTTTATCTTGCCAGGTCGAAATGTAAGTTTAAAACTGCACACACAGGTTTACAGTGGCATGCATGAGGCATGTTTAAAGGGCACCCACTTAAGTGTGTGGCACAATGTGTGCTACAGGTCCACTAGTAACATTTAATTTACAGGCCCTTGGTACATGTAGTGTCACTTTACTATGGACTTATATGTGAATTAAATGCACCAATTGGGTGTAAAGTCAATGTTGCCAAGTTTAAAGGAAAGAGCACAAGCACTTTAGCAGTGGTTAAGTGCACAGAGCCCTAAAGCCAGAAAAACGAAGCCAGCAAAAACAGGAGGCTGAAAGGCAAACAGTTGGGGGAAAACCACACCAAGGATTAAAGGCCCAACTGTAACGTTCAAAGATGATCAAGAATTCTAAAAATCTTTCAACAGGCAACCTTTTAGTGCAACACTGTGCCAATCCAAAGTCTTTCTAAGTTTCTAAGTTTCTCTTGTAAGCGTATTCAGTATTTTACTTAGGTGCTTGTTGTATTTCCGTTGCGCTGCATGTGATTGCTTTTCGAAGTTATTTTTTTTTTTTTTAGTATCGCTAGTACCCCTGATTCTGATTAATGATTGTGATACGTTGCTTTACTCACCCAAATTTACAAATTGTTACATTGGCTCTGATTATTTCATGATTTATGTATAAGGCTGGCTCAAAAACGTCCTTGTTTTTTCTGCATACAGACCCCTGATGAAGGGTCCCATATGACCCGAAATGCATTGGGTAAATGTGGAGTGATGAAGTGAATCGTAGTACCCTTATGAAATATTTGATAAATCGAATGTGATTAAAAATAAAGGATATCTATAAAGAAGAAGAAAAACGTGTGAATTCATTAGAAATTGAGTAATTCATGGAAGACCACGTGGTCGGAGTATAATTGTGCACACACCCATCAAAGGTGGAATCCTCTACCTTTCCTAGTAAAACGCTTTTCCAAGTTACTCACAATTCTCATTGATATTCTTCTTTTCGAAGCAGCAACCAGGTTAGAGTCCTCAGATAACAAGAGCGTGAGTCATCCTGGGAATGGTTTAAATACTTACCACACCCAAAATGGCAGACATTCTCATTGGAACAGCATTCTTGTGAGAACGTGATTTGATGAATCATTGTGGATAGCCATAAGACCACGCTGGCCATTTGAGCTCCACGAACAAGGGCTGACCTTAAATGCCCTCAGAGCTTGGGGGAATACCATGGGAGGTCAAATAGTCGACTAAAACCACTAAAACTCACTCAAAGGTCTGGAACCTGGAATATATTTGAGTAGAATGTTGTAGGCAAATTCGGGTACCATCTTTCTTGGCTAGAACTGGGGAAGGCAGATTCAGGGATCATCTTTCCTGGTTCCAAATAAGAAAGGTGCTTTGGTGCAGGCTCGACAGAAGTGATCCTGCAAACCCAAATAACAGTGGGGCATATTATCAAGACAGGCGATAAAATGATTGCCGTTTTAGCGGCAGAAAACTGCCGCTAAAACGGCGATAATGGGCTTGATAATAAGCTCTATGGAATTCCAATTAAAGCCCATGTTAAATGTGAAGGACATTTAACATGGGCTTCAATTGGAATTTTTCTGCCACTAAAACGGCGATAATTTTATCGCCAGTTTCTTTTCAGTGGTGGGAAAGTTAGCGTTTATCAATGAGTGATAGTGCTGCCTAGACCGAGAAAGCAAATGCTCGGAAAAAGCATTACACTGCAGTTTGTTGGCAATAAAACTACAATTCCTTCAAACCAAAAACTCTTGCATATTCTGGAAAGATGGCAACCATCTTAGATTAGCAGGTGCAACTTCCCTCACTGTTCATGATATCCATTGCTAGTCAATCATGATATAATGACCTCACACCAATGATCACAGGTTTTCCTTGCCAAGACGAATTGTTGTTTTCCAATTATTGTTGTAATGGACATTTGGAATACAGAGAAGTATTCTGAAAGTTGCATAGTTGATGAAAGTGAAGTTTGCACTATGTTCTTAAACATTTATTGGAAAGGTCTCTGACTGGGCTGTTAAAATATATTAAGAATTAGTGGTGGAGTCCTGTGGCTCTTTCTTCTTCTTTATTCCATTCCCCAGTATCTTACTTCTGTCTTTGACCCTCATATTCCAGTTTATTTGTCACTGACAGGTGTAGTGAGAGATGGAAAAGAGCATTTCTTACAATGGATCCTGCTCACAATGCCAGTGCTTCCTGACAACAATGAACTAGCAATTACAATGTTATCATGTAAATTATGGAATTAAATACTTTGTCAAAGAAAAAATGCTGACATGCCAGTCAGAGTCTGAAAGTGTTTATTTACAAAACAAATTATTGTCAGTGGATCGTTCTGTCCGTAATGTTTCCTAACAACGATTAGTGGAGAAAGCTTGTAAAAAGAAGACAAGATGCAAAGTGAAATATAAGAGCCCTAGTTTTGAGTTTAAAGTATCTAGTCTGAAATCACTAGAATGAGAGTGAGTTAACTTCAAATAGTTGCAGATCAACCAGGGTTTCAATCAGGGTTTGTAGTGCACACTACTCACCCGTTAGAGTCTCAAGGGGCTGGGGGGTGGGGGTGTATGCAGCTTTGTTAAGGTCATTCGAAGAGCCAGGTCTTGAGGTCTTTCCTGAATTGGTGCAGTGTCGGGCTTCACTGGAGGTGAAGGGGGAGGTCGTTCCAGGTCTTGGCTGCGAGGTAGGAGAAGGACCTTCCACACACTCTGTTCCTGTAGAAGTGGGGGACAGTGGCTAGAGCGAGGTCAGCTAAGTGAAGGTTTCTCTTGGGGGTATGGAAGGAGAGGTGGTTGTTGAGGTATTGTGGTCCAATGTTGTCAAGGTTCGAGTAGTCGTGTGTGTGCAGCTTGAAAGTCATTCTTCTTTTGCCAGGGAGCCAGTGGAAGTCACAGAGGGGGTTGGTGATGTGGTTGCATCCTGGGATATTGAGTCTATTGATAGACTGGCCGTGGCGTTCTCGATGGTCTGGAGGAGGCAGAGGAGTTTTTTGTTGATTCTGGCATAGAGGGCATTGTCGTAGTTGAGTCTGCTGGTGTGAGGGCATGAGTGACCGTTTTCCTGGAGTCAGGTGGTATCCATGTGAATGTTTTGTGTAGTATGCAGAGGGTGTTAAAGAATGCAGAGGAGATGGCATTGATCTGGCGATTCATAGTGAGCGATGAATCCAGTATGATACCGAGGTTACATGCGTGGTCTGTCGGGGTGGGTTTCCGAGAGCGGGGGGCCACAGGTGTCGTCCCATTCGGAGGGGGGGAACCGAGGATGAGGAACTCTGTTTTCTCTGAGTTAAGTTTCAGGCAGCTGTTCTTCATCCAGGTTGTGATGGCTGTCATCCCTTCTTGGAAGTTGTGCCTGATGACTTCGGGTTCCTTGGTGAGGGAGAGGATGAGTTGGGTGTCATTGGGGTAGGAGACGATGTTGAGCTTGTTATTTCTGATGATGGTTGCGAGGGGGGCCATGTAGACATTGAAGAGGGTGGGGCTGAGGGAGATTCCTTGGGGAACTCTGCATCTGGTCTCTGTCGGTTCTGAGAAAAAGGGCTGGAGTCTTATTCTCTTTGTTCTGCCTGTGAGGAATGAGCGTATCTAGTCTAGCGCTTTTCCTTGGATGCCAGCATCATGGAGTCTAGTGGCTAGTGTGTGGTGGGAGATGGTGTCGAAGGCTGCTGATAGGTCCAGGAGGATGAGGGCTACTGTTTGGCCTGGGTTAAGGAGGGCGCAGATTGCGTCTGTGGTGGCGTGGAGGGGGGTCTTGGTGCTGTGGTTGCTGCGGAATCCGGTTTGGGAGTTGTCTAAGATGTTGTTAGCTTTGATAAAGTATGCTAGGTGAGTTTTGACAGCCTTTTCTATGACCTTGGCTGTGAAAGGAATCAGTGAGATGGGCCTGAAGTCCTGAGGTCCATTGGTTCTGCGGACGGGGTTGACTTTGGCGCACTTCCAGTTGTCCTGGAATGCGGCGGTCTCAAGGGAGCAGTTGATAGTTCAACGTAGCTCAGGTGCAATGTTTATGGCTGCCCTGTGGAAGATGTGTGGTGGGCAGGGGTCTGATGGTGCTCTGGAGTGGATGATCTTCATAGTCTTTTGGGTGTCTTCTGTCGTGCGTGGGGTCCAAGTGAAAATGGTCTGTTGGGTGACGTCACTGGGGTGGGGGGTTGAGGCGGTGCAGAGGTCTTGGTCATCGAAGTTATCGTAGAGTGTCTTGATCTTGAGCTTGAAGAAGGAGTTGAGTCTGTTGCAGAGGTTTTGTGAGGGGAGAAGTTTGTTGTCTTGCTGTTGGGTTTGGCAAATTCCTGCAAGATGGAGATGAGTTCTTTGGAGTTGTGAGTGTTGGAGAGGATTCTGTCTTGGAGAAATTCATCTTTGTGGATTTGATGAGTTGGTGGTGAGTCATGGTGGCTGTTTTGTAGGCGTTGCTTGTTTCTGGAGTTTTGCTGTTTCTCCAAGTCTTTTCCAGTTGTCGGCAAGAGCGATTGGATTCTAGGAGTGCCATGATAAACCAGCTTGCTTTCTTTTTGTTTTATCCTGTAGTCTTCTGGAGGTGGGTGAGTGTGTTGGAGCAGTTGGCGATCCATTGCTGGAGGTTGCTTGCTGCGGTGTTGGCTTATGTCATAGTTGGCGGTGGAGTGCAGTTGAGGGCGGAGATGCAGTTGTTCTTTGGAGACTTTGTTCTAGTTTCCGTGTGGGAGGCAGTGTGCGTGCTTGTGTGCAGTGTGTTTTCTGAAGGAGAAGTGGATGCAGTGGTGGTCAGTCCAGAGGAGTTCTGTGGTGTGGCTGAAGAAGATGCTGTTTCCTCCTGCGAAGACGGAGTTGAGTGTGTGTCCTGCTGTGTGAGTGGGGCACAGACAAGTTGCTTCAGTACTCTATTGGTGAGGTTTTCTAGCAGGGCAGTGGTGTTAGGGTCATCATGGTTGTCCAGGAGGAAGTTTAGATCTCTGAGTAGAATGTAGTCTGTGGAGGCGAGGGTGTGGGGTGCGATGAGGTCGGTGATGATGGTGAACGGAGAGCAGGGACCAGGTGGTCGGTAGACGAGTGTTCCGCAGAGCGTCATTCTGGGGTTGGTCTGGATCTGGAAGTGGATGTGTTCCATGGGGGGCGAGGCGTCATCTAAGTCGGTGGTTGTCATGCAAAGGGAGCTTTTGTGGATGATGGTGAGGCCCCCTCCTGGGCGGATGGGGTTCTTTCCTCAGGATCTTGTATTTGTCAGGGATGTCGGTTGCGACATCAGGTGTGGAGCCTGCATTGGTCCAGATCTTTGTGAGGAAGGCGACGTCAGGTGTGAGTGTTTCAGGAGGCCCCAGATTTCTATGGCATGTCTGTGCATGGAGCATATGTTGAGAAGGATGCAGTTCAGTGGTTTGTGTGCGCTGTTGTCTGGTGGGCTGGTGTATCATATATATGAGTGTGATTTAATTATGTGTGTAATTATATGTATATTGTGTATATATGTAAATTGTATTTGTATTAGTTTGTTGTGACTAGATTGTGTTTCCTTTCCCGTCACTTGTAACGTACACAAGCTGTAATAGCATAAATTAATTTGTCTTTAATAAGAATAGAGACGAGCAGGGTAATTAATTGTACTCCTGCTGAAAATAAATGTTTTTGATTAATCCCTCCATACCATTCTTTTGTGATTTTACATCGTTGATGTTATTGCCCTGGTATATGAGGGTGATTTGGGCATGACCCCTATTATATATATACTTGTGGAGAGCAGTGACACTGACAAGTAAACATTTATACCTGAGCAAGCTCTTTGTAGCTATTAACACCTCATGGACCAAAATGTAGATGCGGCTGTGTTAGAGAGAGCACATTCTGTAGGCAATGTTAGCATGAGCAGGAAAACATGGCTGAATTAGGTTATGGTTTCACTAATGCTTAATACAAGTGAATTCAGTTCTATGCCTTCACAATCCCTCTCTTACACTTTTTTATTTGTGCAATTCGAATTACATCCTTATTCATTTGTTTATTTGCTTCACATTCTACAACACTTTCACACTGTTTTGAGGCTTCATAATCAAATTTCCAATCAATATAATTATCATCATTTCCTCAATAGCCAAAGGGAAAGAAGGGGATGTTATCTAGGGAACAGCAAAGAATGGGACAGTACAGAAATGCCTCTGGACTATATCCTAGGCAAAGTGGAGGTTGATTGAGGACATATCCATTTGTAGACACCGAATGTGTTCTGGGTAGCAGGATCCATACCTGTCTTTGGGTAACCCAACATATGTACTGTTTACCTCGAAAAACAAAAATCCAAATCCTTTAGCAGTACCAATGCATGCCAACAGCAGTTGAGAAACAAAGATGATTCATGGAAGGATAACTTAAAAAAAAACAGGGAAAATAATCGGTTAATTGCATTTAGAGATGGACATGCTGCATTCGCCATACACCATGAAGGTGCTGCCATTTCTAACTTTACAGACTAGTCCTTAGGCAGCAAAGGCTAGATAGCCGGGGGAAACTCCATTAATTAAGGGCTTAGCCTGATCTCCGAGAGAGAAAGTAGCAATGTAATGTTCATATTATATTCAATGATAAGTGCTCATTTACATGTAGTCCTTCCACTCAAATTGGATTAGCATCATGGACACTCTGCTGTTGGTGCTGGGTGAGTTGGTGGGATCATGGACGATCCCATCACTGGTGTGAACATGGGCTTCTATTGGAATCCTCAAGGGCATATTATCAAGCCTATTATCGCCGGTTTAGCTGTAGTTTCCTGCCACTAAAGCGGCGATAATTTTAACGCTCTTCTTGATAATATGCCCCTAATATGCCCCTTTTTTCCTTTGTTTACTCCTGCTCAGAATCAGGATTCCAAATATGGGAAAAAGTCACAGAGTAGTCTTTTGGCTGCAGTGATATTATCAGCTGGGGCCCAAGGATACGCTTTGATCCATCCAGAGAACATACATACTGGTAAGAGGACAAAAACATAGAAATAGCATTAAAGTATCTGAATGAAATCGATATGAATGTGTGAAAGCAGCCCAATGAGTGGTGAAAATATGTATCTTTCCATTTTATCTAATATGAGTGACCCCATGATGCAGTCAGATTAAATTGAGGAGCAATACTCTAGGAGCTACAAATCATTCATGTCTGCCTTGCCCCCAACCCAATGGAGTGTTTCTGACAATTGTTTTGGTCTGGTGCTATTTTCATGTCAGGAGCTCGCTCTTGAAAATTGACATGACCTTTTAAGGTGAGCATGAGGGGTTCAACAACCTGGGCCACATACAGTTTCCTCAGAGTAAGGGAACAACAGGGCCTTTTTAGTAGTTTAATGTTAACCTTTAATACTTAATCTGGCAAAGTGTTAACCTGTGATACTTTGTCCTGAATAGATTGGTGGGTTGCACATTTGAATTGAGGTGTAATTGAAGCATAGGACTAGACAAATGTATGTGTTTTAAATCCTGGAATTACAGATCTGAATCCAATAAAAAATAGCATTTTCAGCTAGATTCTCATACCTTGGTTGAGGGGATGGGGGAGGGCTGGAGACTTTTGGAAATTCAGCCTCTGGACTGTAATTACTATTGTCTGGCCCCCATATTAGGGACTAGGCAAAGATAATTTCAGGTCAGAGGTCCCTGAAATGCTTCTACAGTGGCAGCTTTTCCAAATACTGCTACTGGGGAAGCATATATTACAGGCTCCAGCCCCGATAGAGCCTACTAAGTAAAGAGCTGTGATGGAGACAAAGGATTAGGCATCAAGGGCTAGATGTACATCGGGAATGGTTTGCAATTACCAAATAGAGAATTTGTGCGATTTACAATTTGGTATACATAAACACCCATGTGTAAATATGTTTTTGACACCTTTTGCGATTCCCAGTGGGTCACCACACCACCATGTCTGAGATTGCTTTTCAATAAAGCAATATTTGTTTGAAAACGAAGGCCTTTTTCCTTAAATGAAATCGGGATGCCTTTCAAAAAGTAAAATCAAAAGTTTTCTTTTTGTTTTTTAAGAACAGGCAGTGGTCTGCCTGCTCTTAAAAATGTTTTTACAAACATTCACAAAGGCGAGGGGTCCCTTGTTGACCCCTTCCCATTTTCAAATGAGTTACTACCTACTTGAAGTGGACGGTAAAATTTAAATGTTTTACGATCATATTACAGTCACAAAACATTCACACACACCACTGAGATTTGGTATTAGGAAGGGACTCATAAACACACCCCTTCCTAATACTGAATCCCAAACTAAGGGGTCGATTAGGATGGTGGACGGATTGCCCCCTCCGGGCTGGCGGTAGCCACTGCCGGCGGGGGCAATCCATCCACCATCCACCCTCAAATGACCCCCTGCCACATTAGGATAGCTGCGGGGTCCGTGGCGGACGGGAAGACTGTCCGCCGCTATTGTTTTCAATAATACCCTTATTGCTAATATCGTTATCAATAATATAATTGTAAAAAATATTGTTTTTTCATTATCTTTATGTGTCTTAGTTTCTATATTAATATTATGTGTTAATATTGTTTGCATAAATGTTCACACTATTTTGAAATATAGTTTGAAATTAAAGTGATTTATACATTTTAATTTAATTGCTAATAGAAATTATATTGTCGTAGATAGTTGCTAGGCTTGTGGGAATGTAGGGTGGCAAGGTAATTTAATAATAATTAACTAACAATTAATCAACAATGTATTATTAATTACATAATTGATTGACAAATATGTAAATTGTGTAATAATTATACTTTTTTTAGTTATATAATTGGTGTGGGCTGTTGGGTATGTAAGAGTATGGGGTAGGACATTAAGTAATAATTAACAATTATTTCTTGATGTATTATTAATTATTTAATTGATTATTACATATGTAAATTGCATAATAATTATATTTTGTAAGCTATTTATTAGATGCAGCCGGCTGGGTTTGTAGGGGTAAAAAGTGGGAAGTTAGTTAAGTAATAATTAATTAACAACTAATTAACAATTTGTAATAATTATTTATTCATGAGTAAGATGGCAGCTAGGATCTTGTGCCTGTGAGTGGATTCCGGCTTGGGATCACTTTTTGTGAATATCCCTGTATTAGCATGTATTAACCAGCCACTGGCGAGTGACCATGGTGGGGAAGCTTTAACTTACCTCCCTGACATCTAAGCATCAACGATTTGTACTTGCATCACCCGTCTGGTTTTCCTGGGAGCCAGATGCTGGGTGAATGCCTGGGGCTTGTTCGGCTGGCTGCAGCTGTCGGCTCCAGAGGTTGTTGATTCGGCGGCATCGGGCTGGGGAACAGTTGTTACACTCTTTGGTGGGCTCTGGGATGAGATGAAGTGATGCTAAGTGTAGCACACCGGAGCCCGGCTGAATGCTGAAGTGGACGGGCTCCTGAGCAGAGGTGAGGCGTACAGGGCCCAATCGCGGGAGCAGAGTTGCAACAATAACCAATGAACCTTGCTAGCTGTAGGGAAAAATTACAATGGGGTAAAGGTAACAGCTAGATACAAGTTAAATATTCATATGAAGCATGTCAGGCCATACATTTCAAGATCTAATCAACTGTATATTTTCTATATAAGAAAGATATTTTTTATTTAAGAAATTTCATTGATGGAAATATTCTTATTTTTTCAAGATTATTTTTTTGAGATATATATTTTGTTGGTGTACAAATATTTATGTTATCGGTCTCAATTCTATAAAAGTCATATATACAATGATATGCCTATGAGAAAGCAGATATATACAAATATGTACATAGAATTAAAATTCACTGAAGAGTAGTGTGCCATAAAGCAGTTCAAGGGCTGGCGGTAGATGAAACCTACGTACGTTTTGGCGGGTGTGCCTTCTTCAGGAAAACCAGGCTCAACTTTATTCTACAAACAAATTGACAATAAACAACATATCAACATATATAGAATTATGACTAGACCTGAAAATGTAAACTATTTGTTAATTAAGAGCAGGTCATGCTTCTAGAATTGATTTTCAAGTGCCAGTAGCACCAGGGAACTACATGCATGGAGTATTTGTACCTCCTTACTATGTACATAAAGTTACTGGGGTTCAGATTTAACTCAAGAACGAGATAGTATGAAAAACAAAAGACAGTCATCAATCCTCAAGTTGTGGGATCACTGTGTGCTACCTTCAACAAGGTAAATGAAGTAGGAATAAAAGATTCCCATGTGGTGACAGAACGGAGAATGTACACAGGATATTTAAAGAGCTATCAATATGCCAAATCTCGTAAAAGAGTAGGCAGATGTATATATAGTGATAGCCTCTTATCCAGTTATGGCCTATATAAGTTAAATGATAGGCTAATACTAAAATCATTGGATCATGCAGAACTTATACAGTAGTGCAATAGATAAATGAGAGATGTATTTATACCTTCTTATGATGTAATCAAAAATAATCTTGAAGTGTAAGAATAAAGGTTCTTGCTTCTTTAATCCAGATCCAAGAGCTGGCACTCAGATGTCCGAGTTGCTATTAGTATGCTTGAGAGAAGAAAAAAGGCAGGAGCGCCTACTCCCTACTTGTCCCCCTATTCACCAGAGCGTATCATTGTCTGAGCAGGTGCTGGGGTCTCCAATGCCACTGAAGTAGCCCAATCCTACAAAGTCTACCAGGGGGAGCCCACCACCTCGATGCTAACGCTCCAAGCCTGCCTCTGCCAACCACTGACCTAATCGCGGAGCAGAGTTACAATTGTGGCATTGTGGGAACTTCCTGGGGAGGCCAGAAGGAGTACCCACCCACTACTTACTCCCCTCTACACCTGCTAGCCTAGCTGCATCCCACCAGTTCCTTTCCTAGTATCATTTACTGAACATTTTTGCCTATTTATTAGAATTTTGTCTAACAGTAGTACTCTGGTTTCGGTTTAATATCAACTGGTCGGCTATTTAATTGTCTCTGTATTCATTGCATCATTTGCACATTACTTAGTATGTATATAAGAAATGTTATTGGCCGGTTATGTGATTGTTTTACGTAGTATAGCATTATTTGCACACTTCACATTACGTTTGATATCATGTTATAGTAATGTACAAGGAAGGAATTTTGTACTGTATGCAATGTTTGTCTTTTTAAATTGCTAGTGTGTTTTTGTGGACCTCCGTAGGAGTTCCAAAACAAAATAAGTAAATTGAATTGAATTGAATTGGTACAATTTACTGTGCCCAGTGGCCATCTGAACTTGGGCTCAGCTTCCGGGACGCAGGCACTATTCTTCAGGGTTGGAGGCAGGTTAGTGCTGTTATTATCATGGCCCTGCCTTCCACGGCTGGTCCTACACCACCAGATCTAATGGCCTTGTTGCACTTCACTGGCTTCTCTCCCGTTATCAGCTTTGCGCCCGCTAGCCTCGTTGGATTGGGCGCAGCTGGAAGAAGGCCCTTTCCCTTCTGGTTGGAGACAAGGGGGTGCTTGGACATCCGATGTCTCTCACATACCAGTGAGCAGCTCTCCTGCACTCTGCTACATCTTGCCCTAGGAGGTGGGGTTCCTGCCACTCTGTGGTATCTGAGATAGCAGGCTGTGATACAGTTTGCTTCCTGCCCACAGCTGCCATGTTAGCTTGGCTCAGCTGCCCCATTCACCCTGCTAGCCAGCTGGTTGACTCGATGCAGCCTCAGATGTCCGTGTCACTGTTGCCCCTTCAATTCCTTTTGGGACAGTATAATGAGTATAAATGAGGATACCTCTCACTCCATTTCATCTCCCAACTTCCTCACTTTCTCGCTCTGTCGCACTGTCGCACTGTGGTCCAAGAAACAATATGAGAGGAACAATTAATACTTCTGAGAGAAGAGAAAACTCAAGCAGGGGACTGAACACTGGAACTCACTGTTGTCATTGAGGGGCAAGGAGCAGCTGTTTTCTACCACTTATAAAAGTGCTGCTCCTCTTTTATCTGTAATCTCCATACTCTGAATTGATAGAAACAACTTCCAAGTATCATGCCAAGTTTGTGAGCCTACTGCTGAGTCAATGTCCCACTGCAGGCTCGTCATGGACAGATATGGCTCTGATTCATACTGTATTAAATTTCTGCGAAACCTCCCCAAACATGTTACAAAAAACTTTAAATACAAAATCCTCAAAGAACACCAAGAGACACTTACAAGAGACATCTTCTACAGCCCAACACAGAGAGGCCTTAAAAGCACCATCATCTTCTACACTAAGAAACCTGCCAAATTGGGTGAGAACTTCCTGCAACACCTTCATGCCTCTAATACTACCAACATCCCTTATGTATCTAAACTCTCCATATTCCCATCCCAGAACTTTAGCGGAGAACTATGCATAACCATTTACAGAAATGAGAATAACCTAATCCAAGACTCCAAGACAAAACCTATCCATTTTTGTCCACCACAATCTCTGTTCTCTGAGCCACCATGCCATCCACGCCTACCACCATCCCTCCACACTCACCCAGAGAACCCACCCAGCCATGCCCTCCTCTTTTTCACTGAAACCTTCTACTCCCATTCCCCCACGAAATGTCTCCACTGCCACCACCGCACTGATTTATCCATTTCCCCGATGCCTTGAAGCTTCGGCTTCGCTACCAGAATTACTTTTCCTCTCTCCATGGCACACCTCCACTGCCCGTCTTGATTTATCTATTACACCTGAATCCCTTCAGTCCTCCAACGACAGCTGGCTGGATACTATCTTAACCTACACTGCCCAGCTTGATTTATCTATCACACATGAATTCCCTCAATCCTCTAACCACTGCAGGCTGGATACTACCTTAAGCAACAGCCCTGACTCCGACAAGCTCCATCATAATCCACTCCCTACCACAGACCCAACCGTCTCTCAACTGATCCCTAAAATAGCCCACCTACAACTCAACATCAATACCATTCTGGATGCAATTGTGTCACTATGTAAGGATGTAAAGATTGGCCACATCCTGCCCCAACCTCACGCCTCTATGGTAGGCGCTGATCCTGCCACAAACATGCACTCTGACCCCCATCTAGCACCCCTAGGCAAACTATTCCCTACACTCATCACCAACTCAAATCTAGACACACCACGACTGGAATGTCACAGTGGGCAGCTGAAATGCCGAGCAGCACAAATGACAGTGTTTCTAGCACCACAAGATCCCAAACATCCTTGGCACGAATAGGACCCTGAACACCACTTGCCCTCCCAAGCCACCTGCACAATTAAGTACCATCTAACCCAGTCAGCCTGGTTATAAATCATTACCCATGCTTTGCTGCTTACTATTGAATTGTGGAACAACAGCCAAGCATGCCACTGGTATAGCTGAAACCATCCTACAACACAAAATTGTCATTTGCTTTCTAACTGAAACCTTACTAAATGACCACTCATCCCTTTTCATGGATCTCCTCACCCCACATGGCATATCAATCATTTGTGGTCAGAGCAATTATCGCATTGGTGGTGGATTAGCCATCATACAAAAAAAATATATTTGTGTTAACTCCCTTACACCATACCAAATACCCTACCTTTGAATATTTAGGAGCTCAGCTCACCTCTAAAGACCCCAACCCCATAAAATGTCATGTCATCTATCACCTGCCAGGCAAAAAACATAATTCTTGGAAGACTTAGCAGATCTAATAATGCGAATCTCCCTAAAAAGCAGCACAGACATTAAACTAGGAGACTTGAATCTGCACCTGAATAATGCTGAAGATCCAACAGTACAAGCCCTATTCACCCTCCTGATAGCGAACAATCTAACCTACACTGCAACAAACAAACTCATAATAAGGGCTCTACCCATGATGCAATCATCTCTAAGCACAACACCCTATCCCTCTACTCTGGACTGGCCATCACCTTATTCTCTTTGATCTCAATGCATTTCAACCGAAGGCCCACCCCTTAAACTATCCGTACCAAGCACTGGGCATGAAACACACATCGAATCCCCCAGGTAGAGTTAGAAGCATTAATCAGTTCCCGAATTCTACCTCCACTCGACTTCACCTCCACCGATGACCTCACCACCCACTATAACACAAAAGTGGTAATACTCCTTGACACAGTCACCCCTTTGAAACTCGAGAAATCAAAAAGTGTCTCTTCCAGATCTTGGGTCAATGAATACCTTTACAAAGAGAGGCAACAACTCCAATTGGCTGAAAGACACTCGAGACAACAACCCACGTTACCCCATCTCTTGACCCTCCGAGTTGAAAGCGTAAAATAACATAAAAACATCTTCAGTGAAAAATCGGCCTTCTCCTGAGCCCAACTTCACTGGTCTAGGAACAGACCTAAAGCGGTACAGAAGGGGGTGGTGATGGATGGAGCATCTGAATCAATCAAACACTCACACCCAGTCAAAAGATCTGGGTTGAATCCATCACCGTTCTTTAGCCCACTCTGTCACCCCAGTTCAGACATGGCTATATGCAAATCAGTCTGACCCTGTGCCTCTGGATTCAAGCAAGCCCGGCTGAAGACGGCTGTAATGCCAGAAACCGGTCCTGGGAAACTTGATTCCGGTCCAGGGAAGACATGGCTTGGCAGTTCGGGCTGGACTGTTCCCATGAGGCACAGGGGTAGACTGATTTGCATATGGCCATGTCTGAACTGGGGTGGCGGAGTGAGCTAAAGAACGGTGATGGATTAAACCCAGATCAGTTGACTGGGGGTGAGTGTTTGTATTGTCAACGCTCCGTCCATCATCCCCTTTGGTTTTTCTTTGTTCGCCCTAAGTTGGCAGGGTATGCACAGACGTGAGTCCCTTGCTCACTTTGCCACTGGATTCAAGCAAGCCCGGCTGAAGACGGCTGTAATGCCAGAAACAGGTCCTGGGAAGCTTGATTCCGGTCCAGGGAAGACATGGCTTGGCAGTTCGGGCTGGACTGTTCCCATGAGGCACAGGGTCAGACTGATTTGCATATGGCATGTCTGAACTGGGGTGACGGAGTGAGCTAAAGAACGGTGATGGATTAAACCCAGATCAGTTGACTGGGGGTGAGTGTTTGTATTGTCAATGCTCCGTCCATCATCCCCTTTGGTTTTTCTTTGTTCGCCCTAAGTTTGCAGGGTATGCTCAGACGTGAGTCCCTTGCTCACTTTGCCACTGGATTCAAGCAAGCCCGGCTGAAGACGGCTGTAATGCCAGAAACCGGTCCTGGGAAGCTTGATTCCGGTCCAGGGAAGACATGGGTTGGCAGTTCGGGCTGGACTGTTCCCATGAGGCACAGGGTCAGACTGATTTGCATATGGCCATGTCTGAACTGGGGTGTCAGAGTGAGCTAAAGAACGGTGATGGATTAAACCCAGATCAGTTGACTGGGGGTGAGTGTTTGTATTGTCAACGCTCTGTCCATCATCCCCTTTGGTTTTTCTTTGTTCGCCCTAAGTTGGCAGGGTATGCTCAGACGTGAGTCCCTTGCTCACTTTGCCACTGGATTCAAGCAAGCCCGGCTGAAGACGGCTGTAATGCCAGAAACAGGTCCTGGGAAGCTTGATTCCGGTCCAGATAAGACATGGCTTGGCAGTTCGGGCTGGACTGTTCCCATGAGGCACAGGGTCAGACTGATTTGCATATGGCCATGTCTGAACTGGGGTGTCGGAGTGAGCTAAAGAACGGTGATGAATTAAACCCAGATCAGTTGACTGGGGGTGAGTGTTTGTATTGTCAATGCTCCGTCCATCATCCCCTTTTGTTTTTCTTTGTTCGCCCTAAGTTGGCAGGGTATGCTCAGACGTGAGTCCCTTGCTCACTTTGCCACTGGATTCAAGCAAGCCCGGCTGAAGACGGCTGTAATGCCAGAAACCGGTCCTGGGAAGCTTGATTCCGGTCCAGGGAAGACATGGCTTGGCAGTTCGGGCTGGACTGTTCCCATGAGGCACAGGGTCAGACTTATTTGCATATGGCCATGTCTGAACTGGGGTGGCGGAGTGAGCTAAAGAACGGTGATGGATTAAACCCAGATCAGTTGACTGGGGGTGAGTGTTTGTATTGTCAACTCTCCGTCCATCATCCCCTTTGGTTTTTCTAGGAACAGACCTAAACACCCCTTCAACATAATCAAACAGCAAACCTCCTCGTTCCCTCAATGTTCAATTAATGACTCTATCAAGTGCTGCAAAGAGTTTGCAACTTTTTTCTCTGAAATATTTAAAAGATCTAACATCAAACTCTCTCTTGACCCATCTACCTCTCCTCCCTACATCAAGGATGCCCCCTCCTATCAAAGAGGGTTCACCTAAGGCCCGACCTCCAACTAATGGTTATCTCTCCAAACTCCCCCTCTTAATAATTGAGAACACCAACTGCAACCCCTTGCAATTGAAAATTAGGCATCTTGAACTGAACTTGACCAAACCCCTGAAGAAGAAGTCCTCAAAATACTTGCTTGCATGAAGCCGACTTGCACATCTCTGACCCCCTTCCTTCTGCGCTTGTCAAAAATCTCAGTCACATAATTTCACCCATACAGATTAAAATCCTTAACTCATCCTTATCAAGCGGCTCCATGCTGACCTCCCTCGAACACGGCCAAGTCACCACCCTCATCAAATAAACGGACACCGACCAGAACGACCTCATTGAAAAATGTAACCTGCAAGACACCTTTCAATCTGGGTTCAGGATAGGCTGAAGTACAGACACTGCAATACGGAACATCACAGATTGCCTATAGAGATCTCTGGATGATGACCAAGCCTGCTTCCTAGCACTCATGGACCTCTCACCTGCCTTCGATACTGTCAACCATGAAATCCTAAACACCCTCTAACAGCATTCAGGAATCAATGAAGCTGTCCTTCTTTGGTTTGTTTCTTTCTTGAGCCAACGTTCACAGCTAATCAAACTAAGCAACTACACCTTAAAAGCAACATCAATCTCACAAGGAGTTCCTCAAGGGTCAATCCTGTATCCTGCCCTATTCAACCTCTAAATTGAAAGCACTGCAATAATCCTGAAAACAAAACAAAATTGCCTATCATCTCTATGCATATGACACCCAAGTCAACCTTAAACTGTTGTCAAGTAAAAATCATCCAGCATCTAAACAGCACTCTCTTCATGGTTCAGTCCTGACTGACCAACAACCATCTTAAGCTCAACCCCATCAAAACAAAACTCCTCTTCATCCAACTGAAAGAAAAGTCCTTCCATTTAGATATCCAGCTCGACAACATCACTGCATTAAACTGCAGACTTTCCATCTCCAACTCTGTCAAATCATTGGGGGTTACACTGGACAGAAACCTGAACATAAAAGAGCACATTAATGCCTCAAATAAAGTGCCTTTTACACATTGAAGCACCTTAAAATAATCAAAGCCTTCATCCCCATCAATGACCTAAAGCCTGTGGTGCAATCCTTAGTCCTCTCCATGCTGGATTACGGTAGAACAGTGCTCATGGGTCCACCCAAAACACACCTCGTCCCTTTGAAAGCTACACTTCGCGCAGTGGTCAGACTACTGTCGGGGAGAGTCGCTTTGAACATATCATTCTAACCTGAAGAAACTCAACTGGCTACCTATTGAGGCAAGATGTATTCTCAAAACTGCCCGCATATCCCACAAAGCTCTCTACACAGAAAAAAACAGTCTACCTTACAAACAAACTATCAAAAGCCAGCCAAAAGAGACCTCTCTGAAGCTACAACAGTCTACTCCTGATTCAGCTCAAATTTAAGAAAAAAAAACTCACGCCGCTCCTTCTCCTGCAATGCTTCCAGAATCTGGAACTTGATGCCTCAGAATCTGCGTGGCATCCAATCACTCCTTCACTTCAGGAAGAAACTTAAAAATCTTCATAAATACCTATACCTAAACCATCTGATTGACCTGTTGCCCTTACCCCACACCCTCCAAATAAATTTGAGCATCAATACCTCTGGGGAAAACTGTGCCCCTACTCTCCCAACCTTCGAAACACCCTCAGAAAAATATATCATCCACACATCCTACTGCCTAGTGTGTACCCCTTTTATATACTGCTGGTATGTATTTTTATTTCCTCCATATGTATCTTGTGTAATTGCTGTGATGGTAACTCTGTAAGACACTCTGGTACCTCCAGGTCTGGTTCGGGCTTTCGTCCCCACACACTACTCTCTATCGGATACTTCTTTTAGTTACCATGGGGTCCATTATGATGTCGGGCAGATTTCCACCGCCAGGCTGGCGGTGGCTACCGCCAGCCTGGCGGAGGAAATCCGCCCAACATCATCAGCACAATTCCCCTCCGCCATATTAGGATGGCGGAGGGGACCGTGGCGGTGCGAAACACCGCCCACCTGTAATATGGTGGCGGTGTCTTGTAGACACCGCCCGCCATATTACAATGTGCTTTTCACTATGCATTTCCGTGGCGGCAATGCCGCCACGGAAAGGCATGCGGAGACTCCCTGCGGGGGCCCGTTGCGGGCCCCCTGGGAGTCCGTGGCTTGCGGGGTTGCACATGGGGGGTACCTATGGTACCCCCCCGCATTTCAAAGTGCAACATGGCAGGCACCGCGCGGTGCCTGTCATGTTGCACTTTGAAAAGCAAAACGTGCACTTTTCACATGGCAGCGGGCGGAGATTTCTGCTCCGCCCGCCGCAATTGCACCCATACAGGATGCGCCCGCCTGTGTGGCGGGCGCATCCTAATGCCCTAATCAGGACCCCCGCCCTTATGGCGGGCGGTCCCGGGTCCCGATGTGATGGCGGGCGGACTAAGTCCGCCCGTCATCTTAATGGACCCCATGTATTTTGTTTTACTCCATATGTAACTCATGTAACTGCTGCTATGCTAACTCTGTAAAGCGCTCTGACACCTTCGGGTCAAGTTTGCGCTATACAAACCTTGATAAATAAATAAATAAAATTGATTAATAAATATGTAAATTGTTAACTAATTATCTTGTTAAAGTTATATGTTAGAGGTGTACTAAAGGGTTTGTAGGGGTATAGGGTAGGAAGTTAATTAAGCAATAATTCATTGTCAATTAATTATTAATGTATTATTAATTATTTAATTGATTTATAAATATGTTAGTTGTATTATAATTATAGTTTGTGAAATATATATGAGGTGTAGGCTGCCGGTTCTATAGGGGTATATGGTGGGAAGGTATTTAAATAATAAATATTTAACAATTAATTAACAATACCTCATTAATTATTTAATTCATTATTAATTATGTAAATTGTGCAGTAATTGTATTTTAAGTTATATATTAGGTGTGGGCTGCTGGATTTGTAGGGGTTTAATGTGGGAAGTTAATTATTATTTAATTAATTTATTATTAAATTCTTAATTAGCATTTAGTTGTTTCTTAATTGTGGTAATTGTGTTACATTTATATATTTTAGTTATATTTTAAGTGTGGGCTGGTAGGTTTGTGGGGCTATAGTGTGGTGAGTTAATTAAGTAATAAATACATTGAAACTTTCTTATTGATTATTCATTTATTTACTAATCATGTTAATTGTTTAATTGTTTTTTAATTTTCTATATTTTTTGTGTAATTAATAAAGTTCACATTAAGGGGTCCATTATGATGTCGGGCGGATTGCCTCCGCCAGGCTGGCGGTAGCCACCGCCGGCCTGGTGGAGGCAATCCGCCCGACATCCATTGCCCAATTCCCCCCTGCCATATTAGGATGGCGGGGGGACCGCTGCGGTGAAAAACACCGCCCGCCTGTTTTCCGCCCCGGTCGCCTTGGGGCCGGGGCGGAATGTGTTTAATATGGTGGCGGTGTCTGTTAGACACCGCCAGCCATATTACAATGAGCATATTGTCAAGCCTTTCCGTGGCGGCAATGCCGCCACGGAAAGGCAGGCGGTCTTTGGTTTGGGGGCCCCCTGCGGGCCCCCCTGGTGATGGCCGAGGTGATTGGTGCAATGGGGGGGTACCTGTGGTTCCCCCCCGCATTTGCATACACCAAGCAGCAGGCACCGCGGGGTGCCTGCCGCTTCGTGTATGCAAATGCGTGCATTTGATTGTAAGATTGTGGCGGGCGGTGCAGTCAGCACTGCCCGCCACAATGTTAAAATGAGGATTGCGCCCGCCACTATGGCGGGCGCATCCTAATGCACATTTCGGGACCCCCGCCCTCGAGGCGGGCAGTCCCGTTTCCCGATAGGGTGGCGGGCGGGCAAAGCTTGCCCGCCATCCTAATTGTCCCCTATGAGTTTTATATTTGTTAATTAATTGGGTTATATTTCCTGTATGCTATGTTTTTGAGCTTAAGTATTTTCCCTACTGTTGCACACACTGGAGTGGGAAAAGTAAATTTTACCGCTCCGAAGTCCAACACTTTCCCTACTATTGCATGGACTGGAGTGAGAATAGTAAATGTTACTCCTCCAAAATCCAACGCTTTCCCCACTGTTGCACAGACTGTAGTGGGAATAGTACATTTTACCTCTCCAAAGTCTAATCCTTTCCCTACGGTTGCACAGACTGGAATGGCAATAGTAAATGCTACCCCTCCGGAGTCCAATACTTTCCCTAATATTGCATAGTCTGGAGTGGGATTAGTAAATTGAACTGCTCTGAAGTCCAATGCTTTCCCTATTGTTGCACAGACTGGTGTAGTAATAGTAAATGTTACCCCTTCGGAGTCAAATGCTTTCCCTACTGTTGCAGACACTGGAGTGTGAATAGTAAATTATACCTGTCCGGAGTACACCACTTTCCCGACTGTTGTACAGACTGGGGTGGGAATAGTATCTCTATTATACCCAGACTTTAATGCTTTTATAAATGGTTTTTTAAATATATGCAATATTATTATTTGTTTGTTTGATTTTGTATTATTTGTATATGTGCAGATTCTTTTTTATATTTATTTAATTTGGTTAAGATTTTGCATTTGATTTGTTAATATTTTTGTATGGTTTTGTATATATATATGTGTGTGTGTGTGTGTGTGTGTGTGTGTTTTATAGTAGTAAATTATATAAAACAAAAGGAGTGTGATATAAAGTGAAATATATATTTTTTATAATAGATATTCATTATATATATGTATACATAAACATACACTCACATATTTATTTATGTGGGTTTGTTTATATAAGTATATAATTATATATAGTATTAAATGTTACTTTATTTCATTTACATTAAAAAAATATTAGAATTACGAAATTCACATTTTGAATTTAGAAATTAATTTAAAAATGTTAGGAGCGGGATGTTGGGTTTATAGGGGATAAGGGTGGGGAGTGTTTTAAAAAGATATAATTTTTTTTAAAAAAATTAGAATTTAAAAATAAATGTTTAAATTTTAGGAGCGGGATGTTTGGTTTATAGGGGATAAGGGTGGGGAGTGTTTTAAAAATATATTTTAATCAAAAATAAAAAAATTAAATTACGAAATTTAAATATATAATTTAGAATTTTTGTAAAAAATTTTAGGAGAGGGATGTTGGGTTTATAGGGGATAAGGGTGGGGAGTGTTTTAAAAATATATAATATTCCCCCCAAAAAATTTTTGAATTAGGAAATTAAAATATCGAATTTATAAATTATTTAAAAAATTTAGGAGTGGGATGTTGGGTTTAGAGGGGAGAAAGGTGGGGAGTGTTTTAAAAATATAAAAAATATTTAAAATAATTTTTAATTAGGAAATTAAAATATACCATTTAGAAAATATTTAAAAATGTTATGAGTGGGATGTTGGTTTTATAGGGGATAAGTGTGGGTAGTGTTTAAAAAATATTAAATTTATTTTTAAAAAAATTGGAAATTGAAATTTTAAATTTATAAATGAATTAAAAATGTTAGGAGTGGGATGTTGGGTTTATAGGGGATAAGGGTGGTGAGTGTTTTAAATATATATATATATATATTTTATAATTTTAATTGAAATATGATTTTTATAATTAGGAATTAGAAATTATTTTAAATGTTTAGGGGTGGGATCTTGGTTTATAGGGGATGAAGGTGGGGATTGTTTCAAAAATTGGGAGTTATTTATTAGTAAAAATTAAACAAAATATGATTTTAAAATATATTTTTTATAAATATTAGAATAATTTAAAAGTGGGGTGTTTAGTTTATAGTGTGTAGGTGTTTGCATTTTTTGTAAAAAATAATGTAAATAATTTATTATTTGAATTTGAAATAATAATTTAAAAAATTAAAAATGTATTATTTTTTATAATTTTGATTGTGAATAGTATGTTAATGTATATTGGAGTGGGAATAGTAAATTAATTAGGTTCAGTGTCCACCACCTACCTCAATTAAATGTAGACTGGAGTGGGAATAGTAAATTAATTAGGTTTTTTATCCAACACATACTCCAATTAAATGTTTTTTGGAGTGGGAATAGTAAATTAATTAGGTTTATTATCCAGCACATACCCCAATTAAATGTTTTTTGGAGTGGGAATAGTAAATTAATTAGGTTCAGTGTCCACCACCTACCTCAATTAAATGTAGACTGGAGTAGGAATAGTAAATTAATTAGGTTCAGTGTCCAGCACCTACCCCAATTAAATGTAGACTGGAGTGGGAATAGTAAATTAATTAGGTTTATTATCCAGCACCTACCCCAATTAAATGTAGACTGGAGTGGGAATAGTAAATTAATTAGGTTTACAATCCAGCAGTTACCCCAATTAAATGTAGACTGGAGTTGGAATATTAAGTTAATTAGGCTCAGTGTCCATAACCTCCTCCAATTAAATGTAGTCTGGAGTGGGAATAGTAAATTAATTAGGTTTAGTGCCCAGCACCTATCCCAATTAAATGCATATTGGAGTGGGAATAGCAAATTAATTAGGTTTATTATCCAACACCTACCCCAAATAAATGTAGATTGGAGTTGGAATAGTACATTATTTAGGTTTATTATCCTGCACCTACCCCAATTAAATGTAGATTGGAGTGGGAATAGTAAATTAATTAGGTTTAGTGTCCAGCACCTACCCCAATTAAATGTATATTGGAGTGGGAATAGTGAATTAATTTGGTTTATTATCCAGCACATACCCCAATTAAATGTTTTTGGGAGTGGGAATAGTAAATTAATTAGGTTCAGTGTCCACCAACTACCGCAATTAAATGTAGACTGGAGTGGGAATAGTAAATGAATTAGGTTTATTATCCAGCACCTACCCCAATTAAATGTAGACTGGAGTGGGAATAGTAAATTAATTAGGTTTACAATCCAGCAGTTACCCCAATTAAATGTAGACTGGAATGGGAATATTAAATTAATTAGGTTCAATGTCCATAACCTACCTCAATTAAATGTAGACTGGAGTGGGAATAGTAAATTAATTAGGTTTTTTATCCAACACATACTCCAATTAAATGTTTTTTGGAGTGGGAATAGTAAATTAATTAGGTTTATTATCCAGCACATACCCCAATTAAATGTTTTTTGGAGTGGGAATAGTAAATTAATTAGGTTCAGTGTCCACCACCTACCTCAATTAAATGTAGACTGGAGTAGGAATAGTAAATTAATTAGGTTCAGTGTCCAGCACCTACCCCAATTAAATGTAGACTGGAGTGGGAATAGTGAATTAATTAGGTTTATTATCCAGCACCTACCCCAATTAAATGTAGACTGGAGTGGAAATAGTAAATTAATTAGGTTTACAATCCAGCAGTTACCCCAATTAAATGTAGACTGGAGTGGGAATATTAAGTTAATTAGGCTCAGTGTCCATAACCTCCTCCAATTAAATGTAGTCTGGAGTGGGAATAGTAAATTAATTAGGTTTAGTGCCCAGCACCTACCCCAATTAAATGTATATTGGAGTGGGAATAGCAAATTAATTAGGTTTATTATCCAGCATCTACCCCAATTAAATGTATATTGGAGTGGGAATAATAAATGAATTAGGTTTATTATCCAGCACCTACCCCAATTAAATGTAGATTGGAGTGGGAATAGTAAATTAATTAGGTTTATTATCCAGCACCTACCCCAATTAAATGTAGATTGGAGTGGGAATAGTAAATTAATTAGGTTTATTATCCAGCACCTACCCCAATTAAATGTTTATTGGAGTGGGAATAGTAAATTAATTAGGTTCAGTGTCCACCACCTACCTCAATTAAATGTAGACTGGAGTGGGAATGTTAAATTAATTAGGTTTACAATCCAGCACTTATCCCAATTAAATGTAGACTGGAGTGGGGATAGTAAATTAATTAGGTTTATTCTCCAGCACCTACTGCAATTAAATGTAGATTGGAGTGGGACTGGTAAATTAATTAGGTTCAGTGTGCAGCACCTACCCTAATTAAATGTATATTGGAGTGGTAATAGTAAATTAATTATGTTTATTATCCAGCACCTACCTCAATTAAATGTAGACTGGAGTGGGAATAATAAATTAATGAGGTTTACAATCCAGCATTTGCCCCAATTAAATGTAGACTGGAGTGGGAATATTAAATTAATTAAGTTCAGTGTCCATAACCTCCTCCAATTAAATGTAGACTGGAGTGGGAATAGTAAATTATTTAGGTTTACTATCCAGCTCCTACCACAATTAAATGTAGCCTTGAGTACATATATTTTAAACATGTTTTAAAATACACAATTTTGTACAATGCTAGTGTTGGTTATTTTTTGGTATTGAAATAAATTACACATTTTTTACAAATATTTTTTATTACATTATTCCAAGAGTACATAAATTAGAGCAAATATTTATTATAAACAATAGTATGCATTTTTAACTAATATATAAGTATTTGGATTTTTCAATGTAATACAAATTGTTTTTCATTTGTATACTTTTTGAGAGAAGTACATTATAGGGCTATAGAAACAGTATAGTCAATGTAAATACATTATACATTTGAATATATTTTGTACATATGGGGGCCGATTCCGATCCGGTAAAAAGCGCTCCGAATTGCCGTTCGGAGCGTTTTTCCCCTTACGAATCGTACCTGGAAGCGTCCCCGTACGAATCTGCAAGTACGATCCCAACCTAAAGCGTCACTCCGTACGCCTCGTAACCAACGCTTTACAAATGGAAAGTCCATACGAATTGCTGTCGGCTGACGCTCCACGCTACGTCCGAACGTAAACAGACCGCGTCTTCCGAACCAGGAAGTACGATCTGTGTTCAACACACTCCGTACGGCTCTTTTTCTACGAGAGCTCAAAACTACCGTAAAACCACACTCCGGCACGAACCGCACACCGGTACACGACAAGCAGGACATGAACGCCATCGTCCGTCTCATCCCAATCCTGTACGGCCACCACCTCGTACTTAGAAACCGACGACGGCGCAGAAGGTGAGTACAACGAAGTCCAACATACCTGTACGTGTTGCCACACGCGCACATCTCCATTGCACGACTGTAATGTCTGGGTACGTTGCGCCACACACTCACGCACTTCACCAGTGTAATACTGAGACGTGCCGCACCTACGTCATCGACCTCGGGGTACGGTACGTCACCGCACAACACCAGTGTAATACGGAGACGTGCCGCACCTACGTCATCGACCCCGGGGTACGGTATGTCACCGCACAACACCAGTGTAATACGGAGACGTGCCGCACCTACGTCATCGACCCTGGGTACGGTACATCACCGCACAACACCAGTGTAATACGGAGACGTGCCGCACCTTTGTCATCGACCCCGGGGTACGGTACGTCACCGCACAACACCAGTGTAATACAGAGACGTGCCGCACCTACGTCATCAACCCCGGGGTACAGTACGTCACCACACAACACCAGTGTAATAGACGTGTGGGACATACTTCTGCTATGTCAGTGTAAGTGGTGTGTAGAAAACACACCCAGCAGTGCCCATCATTACAGTGTGTGTGTGTGTGGCTAAGACCCCCACCACTGCCCACCAGTGCCCAGCATCAGAGTGTGTGTGTGTGGCCAATACCCCCACCAGTGCCCACCAGTGCCCAGCATCGGAGTGTGTGTGTGTGGCTAAGACCCCCACCACTGCCCACCAGTGCCCAGCATCAGAGTGTGTGTGTGGGGCCAAGACCCCCACCAGTGCCCACCTGTGCCCAGCATCAGAGTGTGTGTGTGTGGCTAAGACCCCCACCACTGCCCACCAGTGCCCAGCATCAGAGTGTGTGTGTGTGGCCAAGACCCCCACCAGTGCCCACCAGTGCCCAGCATCAGAGTGTGTGTGTGTGGCTAAGACCCCCACCAGTGCCCAGCATCAGAGTGTGTGTGTGGGGCCAAGACCCCCACCAGTGCCCACCAGTGCCCAGCATCAGAGTGTGTGTGTGTGGCTAAGACCCCACCAGTGCCCACCAGTGCCCAGCATCAGAATGTGTGTGTGTGTGGCTAAGACCTCCACCACTGCCCACCAGTACCCACCAGTGCCCAGCATCAGAGTGTGTGTGTGTGTGGTTAAGACCCCCACCACTGCCCACCAGTGCCCACCAGTGCCCACCAGTGCCCAGCATTAGAGTGTGTGTGTGTGGCCAAGACCCCCACCACTGCCCACCAGTGCCCAGCATCAGAGTGTGTGTGTGTGGCTAAGACCCCCACCACTGCCCACCAGTGCCCAGCATCAGAGTGTGTGTGTGTGTGGCTAAGACCCCCACCACTGCCCACCAGTGCCCACCAATGCCCAGCATCAGAATGTGTGTGTGTGTGGCTAAGACCCCCACCACTGCCCACCAGTGCCCAGCATCAGAGTGTGTGTGTGTGTGGCTAAGACCCCCACCACTGCTCACCAGTGCCCACCAGTGCACAGCATCAGAGTGTGTGTGTGTGGCTAAGACCCACACCACTGCCCACCACTGCCACCAGTGCCCAGCATCAGAGTGTGTGTGTGTGGACAAGACCCCACCAGTGCCCACCAGTGCCCACTAGTGCCTAGCATCAGAGTGTATGTGTGTGGCTAAGACCCCCACCATTGCCCACCAGTGCCCACCAGTGCCCAGCATCAGAGTGTGTGTGTGTGTGTGGCTAAGACCCCCACCACTGCCCACCAGTGCCCACCAGTGCCCAGCATCAGAGTGTGTGTGTGTGGCCAAGACCCCCACCACTGCCCACCAGTGCCCAGCATCAGAGTGTGTGTGTGTGTGGCTAAGACCCCCACCACTGCCCACCAGTGCCCTCCAGTGCCCAGCATCAGAGTGTGTGTGTGTGTGGCTAAGACCCCCACCAGTGCCCACCAGTGCCCAGCATCAGAGTGTGTGTGTGTGTGGCTAAGACCCCCACCACTGCCCACCAGTGCCCAGCATCAGCGTGTGTGTGTGTGTGGCTAAGACCCCCACCACTGCCCATCACTGCCCAGCATCAGAGGGTGTGTGTGTGTGGCTAAGACCCCCACCACTGCCCACCAGTGCCCAGCATCAGAGTGTGTGTGTGTGGCCAAGACCCCCACCACTGCCCACCAGTGCCCAGCATCAGAGTGTGTGTGTGTGGCTAAGACCTCCACCACTGCCCACCAGTGCCCACCAGGGCCCAGCATCAGAGTGTGTGTGTGTGGCCAAGACCCACACCAGTGCCCAGCATCAGAGTGTGTGTGTGTGGCTAAGACCCCCACCACTGCCCACCAGTGCCCAACAGTGCCCAGCATCAGAGTGTGTGTGTGTGTGGCCAAGACCCCCACCACTGCCTACCAGTGCCCTGCATCAGAGTGTGTGTGTGTGGCTAAGACCCCCACCACTGCCCACCAGTGCCCAGCGGTGAAATCAAAAACATACCAGTGTTAACCTCATTGCCATCAGGAGATTGACAAATGTTAACATACCCAAATTTGAACATCACACCAGCTCCCAGGCACACAGCAGTCACAGACATTATCACACAAACTAAAGTTCGGAAAATTAAATAAATTGCTTTATTCAGCTGGTATAAAATTGAAACGCAAATAAGAGTCCTTGCTCCTAAAAGGCCAATGGCCAGTCCAAAAAAGTCTGATCAACAGTTTCTGCCTCCATGGGTGTGCTCACACCCAAACTTGCCTGCACATGGATTTTAATCCGCAGTGGTAACTACGGGGGCACCATCTGTGGAAGCCTCCGGCACCGCATGGACAGGAGAGGGAATGACAGGTGGAGTGGGTGCAGGTGTAGTGGATTCATCCACACTGGTTGGTGTATCGCAGAAAGTAACTACAAAAACCTGGCTGCACACCTCAGCCAGTGCGGAAAAACTACCACCTGAACCCGGGGACACATTGGGGGTGGAGGTAGAGGGCTGTGAGTCTGTTCTCCTGGGTGTGTGGATGCGTGTGTGAGGTGTCTCCCCTCTCCCTGTGGGTGTGCCTACATCCCCTTGAGATTTGGTGCGTGGAGCTTTGAGTTTTTTATGCTGTGTGGGTGTGCTGGGTGTGTCTGACCTGTGGCGTGTGCGTGTATGTTGGGTAGGTATGTGAGAGGCCGAGGTGGATGGGTCTGAAGGAGAGGGGGGAACAGATGCTGCTGGGTGTACAGAGCTGCCGTCAGTGTTGACTCTTTGGCAGTCACACTCCGACGTGGATCAGACATGGCCGATGACATGCCCTCCAAGGCCGTACGCATCGAAGACCCTCATATACATTATTAACTTATTACATATATGGAGTAAGGAGTACCCAGTCATGTATAATGTACAAATCACAAAGTAACTAATTTCGAGGACTTCTTTCCGCATAATCTACAGAGGTCTTTCTAGAACAATTGTGTGTCAGTTTATTGTGATCCCTGTTCACTATGTCCTAACTTGTATTTTAGATTGTGAGTGAGTGTAGTAGTATGCATGATGGAATGATTGATAACAGGATAAGATGGTTTGTCTGGGGTTATTTTGTTTAAATTAAATCATGTTTTGTCTAATTGGTTTCAGATAATGTGTTATTTAAACCTCAATTGTATGTTAACAAAACTATTTGTATTTATGAAAAATATATAAACTGCCAAAGCAAAAAAGAGAAAAAAGAATAAAAATAATGTTTTGAATAAATCACATGTCCTACTTCTTCTTATAGCATCCTTTATTGGAATAATTTGTGAAGAAAATCATTGTAAAAGCAATATAGGTCTTGTCAGAGGTACCTTTATAGTTTTGGCTATGCCCTCCATGAACGACACCAACTGTGTAATCAGTCGTGTATGTCCATGGAGGACAGTCAAGATTGATGTCTGACCTACTGCAAACTGCCGGAGTAGGTCCACAGACTCAGCACTGAGGGCAGCAGGGGACACAGGGGCAGGGGCTGCGGTGCCGGGAACAAAGGAGACACGGGGTCTAGCACAGACCCTAGGGGCACTAACGACTGGGAGGGTGGAGATGGTCTTGGAGGAGGGGAGGCCAACCAAAGATGAAGAAGTGACCATTGCTGCATATTCCCCCTCCTCCTGAGAGTCCGACTCGGAGTTGTCTGCATGGTAGGATGTCTCAGTCACATGTCGTCCGGCCTGCAGACTCTCCTCACCCTCCGTGCCACTGCCTCCCTCTGAATCCTCAAAGCAGGTGGCACTGTCGCTGGGTCCCTCTGCCTGGTCCGCGCCTGTGTCTCCTTCAGATTCTGATGATTATGCTGTTGGCAAGGAGAAGAATAAAAACTTATCAGTCACCTGTACACATCAGACATATCAGCTACAAATCATTTGGGCACATTTCTAAACATGGCATGCATCATGAGTCACATGACACTGAACTCTGCACAATGCTAAGTCTAGTCTTGTCCAATTGTGACAGACACAATGCTCAATGTATAGTAGGATACAAGCAACAGGCAAGGCAAAAACTTGTATGAGAGACACAATGATGATCCACTGCCTGACAACAGGATAGCTGATGATGCATCACAGCTCACTTACCCACCTGCCACCCAATCCCAGACCTGGTCATGTTTGATTTGCTTTGACCTTGTGCCACATGGGAAAAGTCCTGCCTGAACTGACATGTGATGCCATCCTGGGACCTGATCAAAGCGTACCAACACCTCACACTGGCATCACATCTGTCGACACCCAAAGCCACATTGTGTGGCTGACCATCAATATTATTTACAAACAACATGCTACTTATTTTGAGATTATGCACACACGCACTGACCAGTGTGAGTATGCATAAGCCCAAAAATGTGTACATGTACATTGTGCACCTGTAGCTAACACATGACAATTAGAAACTGTACCATGGACAAAGGCCACTGGGGCTGACTCGTGCAGAAAACACATGTTGAGACTCAAGATCATTGCCAAAATATGAAGAAGGGCAGACACAGTGCACATGTGGTGCTACATGTAAGGTACCAACAGGTGTCACAGACCCCCCTCCAACATGATGATGTGCAAAGGAAGATGCATACTGAGACATTGCACCATAGGAGTACATGTGAAAAACAATCATCAGCCAAAGCGCAGGTCAAATGTGAAGTAGGGCAAAGCATGTAAAGAAGCAGCTGCTGAAACTGGGACATTCTAATGACAATGCATAAAGTGCCTGTCTGACCACACCACTCAAACTACGGGAGTGTTACCAAGCACTGCAGGGAGCATGTGACACACATGACAACAAACAGACATGTACCTACCCCCTACTTGCAGCTGTCCCTCCTGCAACTGCCTATGGAGGTCTGGGAACACTACTTCCAGGACCCGGAGCATGTGGGGGGTGAGGTGGTGGGTGCCGCCATGCCGGCGTGGAGCTTCCAGCTTCAGCTGTACTCTGGCAATGCGGCGGGTCCAGCACCGGATGTCCTGCCACCTCTTCTTGATGTTCCTGAGCCTCCTGCGAGGCCCCCCTCACTCCTGACAGCCCTGGCTATGTCCAGCCAGATTTCACCCTTCTCATAGGCAGATACCTGTCACAAATGTAAAGTAAAATAACATCAGTACACCTGGTCCATGTTCCAAAGACACACATATGTGCACAAAATACTTGATGACAACAGGGCATTGTATGCTCCACACATTTGCATCATTGTGCAGGAGTATGTGGCCTGTGAGCAAACACTACTGCATTACATCCCAATGAAAGGCTACAGATGACATGAGGGGTGGAAAACACTCTTCGAGCATGGCACTCACAGAGCAATATATGCTACATCTGGCTGCACTGCAGCACGTGACATGCTGTCACACACCCCACTACAACAAAGAACTCTCTTGAAACACCACTGTACACCCTGGCATTCACTCCCAACAACATAGCATCTAGCCACTATACATACACAGTGGCTATAATGTCACACACACAACAGGTGCACACTCCAAGGTATTGCACACATCACTCACCTGATCCTCTGGTCTCCCATACAGCCTGCTCTAGTTAGGCAGGAGGGCATCCAGCAGGGCCTGGTTCTCACCATCAGTGAATGCAGGTGCCCTCTCCATGCTCAGCTAATCAGGGTCCAGAGGATTCAGAGACAGCAGCTGTGGTTACCACAACAATGTTGTGCAGGCAAGTGCCCTCCCACAGCCACATGCTGGCTTATATCTGTGCTGCAGAGGGTCTGTGAGTCCAAGGAGTAGTGTGTGATAGGCCACCATAGTTTGCATCCTATGTTCCATCCAATCACATCACACATAAGGCCATTACACACATATGCATGGTTTGAAAACTGAGCCAGAGCTGAACAACAACTGCTGCAACATTGTATACTTTTGACCAACTGAATTTTCTACACCTGTAGGAGGCTCTAAACTCTCTGTATCCATGACAACCTGGTTGCATTTTGATCATTCCACTGTTCTCCTAGATTTTCCCTATGTATTTTTTTGAATACACACACAAGTACGGTGCCATTGCCGTTGCTAAAGCAACACATTCAATGGTGTAACGAGGCGTACACACGCACGTACCATTGGGGTACGCTCGCGTATGGCTGAAATGCAATGGGGAAGCGAGGCGTACACACGCACGTACCATTGGGGTACGCTGTGCTCGCGTATGGCTGAAATGCAATGTGGAAACGAGGCGTACACACGCACGTACCATTGGGGTACGCTGTGCTCGCGTATGGCTGAAATGCAATGGGGAAATGAGGCGTGCACACGCACGTACCATTGGGGTACGCTGTGCTCGCGTATGGCTGGAATGCAATGGGGAAACGAGGCGTACACACGCACGTACCATTGAGGTACGCTGTGCTCGTGTATGGCTGAAATGCAATGGGGAAACGAGGCGTACACACGCACGTACCATTGGGGTACGCTGTGCTCGTGTATGGCTGAAATGCAATGGGGAAATGAGGCGTACACACGCACGTACCATTGGGGTACGCTGTGCTCGTGTATGGCTGAAATGCAATGTGGAAACGAGGCGTACACACGCACGTACCATTGGGATACGCTGTGCTCGCGTATGGCTGAAATGCAATGGGGAAACGAGGCGTGCACATGCACGTACCATTGGGGTACGCTGTGCTCGTGTATGGCTAAAATGCAATGTGGAAATGAGGCGTACACACGCACGTACCATTGGGGTACGCTGTGCTCGCGTATGGCTGAAATGCAATGGGAAAACGAGGCGTACACACGCACGTACCATTGGAGTATGCTGTGCTCGCGTATGGCTGAAATGCAATGGGGAAACGAGGCGTACACACGCACGTACTATTGGGGTACGCTGTGCTCGCGTATGGCTGAAATGCAAAGGGGAAGCGAGGCGTACACACGCATGTACCATTGGGGTACGCTGTGCTCTCGTATGGCTGAAATGCAATGGGGAAACGAGGCGTGCACACGCACGTACCTTTGGGGTACGCTGTGCTCGCGTACGGCTGGAATGCAATGGGGAAACGAGGCGTACACACGCACGTACCATTGAGGTACGCTGTGCTCGTGTATGGATGAGATGCAATGTGTAAACGAGGCGTACACACGCACGTACCATTGGGGTACGCTGTGCTCGCGTATGGCTGAAATGCAATGGGGAAACGAGGCGTACACACGCACGTACCATTGGGGTACGCTGTGCTCGTGTATGGCTGAAATGCAATGGGGAAATGAGGCGTACACACGCACGTACCATTGGGGTACGCTGTGCTCGTGTATGGCTGAAATGCAATGTGGAAACGAGGCGTACACACGCACGTACCATTGGGATACGCTGTGCTCGCGTATGGCTGAAATGCAATGGGGAAACGAGGCGTGCACATGCACGTACCATTGGGGTACGCTGTGCTCGTGTATGGCTAAAATGCAATGTGGAAACGAGGCGTACACACGCACGTACCATTGGGGTACGCTGTGCTTGCGTATGGCTGAAATGCAATGGGGAAACGAGGCGTACACACGCACGTACCATTGGAGTATGCTGTGCTCGCGTATGGCTGAAATGCAATGGGGAAACGAGGCGTACACACGCACGTACCATTGGGGTACGCTTTACTCGCGTATGGCTGAAATACAAAGGGGAAACGAGGCGTACACACGCATGTACCATTGGGGTACGCTGTGCTCGCGTATGGATGAAATGCAATGGGGAAACGAGGCGTACACACGCACGTACCATTGGGGTAGAGTGCGTCAGACATGCTCAAGTGAACGATTGTGTAGGCTGCGTTCCTGACCTACTTCATTTCACCATTGGGAGAGGGACTCCAGGAAATCACATTGCAGGGATTTCGTCTACACTCATGTTGAGGGTGTGGATGCATACATCAGCATGGCATCCTTACATCAGCATGCCCCAGGTGTGGCATACATTGAAGAAGCACAGGGACTGTGACCTTGTGCCTCAGTTGATGTGTGAAGAGCTGGTGAGACATGTCATTAATCATTTAGCACATGTGTATCACATACATACAACACTTCGTACCTGAATAACGTCTGCAACATATTGTGATGCACATCAACACTGGAATGGCACACCATGCAGTACCGGGAACTGTCACATGATGACAGCAACATGCCCACTGTCACAGAGGTCTAATAGAAGCACAGCATGACCCTGTGTGACCACGTCATGTGTGTGCCATGTGCGACATTGTGCATGCTGTTTGCATATGAAATGAACAGGTCAGTATCATATTCCTCACCTTAGAATATCCCCAAGTGTCATCATGGATATGCAATTTTCGCTTATCAGTACACTTGTGTGTCGTTAGGCATCTCCTGCGGCTCTGCGTGTGTCATAGGCGTTGTGTGTGCCGTGGTGATGTTGTCTGAGTACTCATACGTCACCTCTGCCTGCTCACGTCAGGTCCTCTTTTTTCACAACACCAGCGCTGTTCCCGTATAGGTGTAACCTTACTCATTCCCCCCAAATCATAGTACCATCACTTCTGACCATTTCACTAGGATTGTCTGACTCAGTACGGTGCCAATAGGGATGTCCGTTTCTAAGCCTGTGAGGATTGCGACCGACTCATGTCGGTGACTGACCCTCACCGTCGGTGTCTCCACTGTTTTCACGTGAAGCACGACAACAAGAGCTGCTCCGACTGCCGGGACCTGATATATGAAGCCAGGTGTGAGTGGTCCCACAAGCCGCTCAGACTCCAGCATTTGTCCCTGCACCGCAAAAGCTCATGGTCTGGACGTAGGACGAGTGCCTGGGCGTGGGGGTTGAGACATCTGAGCCCCTAGATTTGACATCAGTCCTCCAGGGCTAAGTCGTCAGGTAACCCCAAAAAGTCAAAGAGACGTCATCGCACTTCAAAATCACCACAATGCATGTGCAATGCTGCATGGCATTCGGCTGACACCGCCCACGCGGCTCCGTCAGATTTGCATCCGTCGTAGCCTGCACCATGACCTCCGGTCCCTGCCCTGCATGTGACGCAGGAGGACTAAGTGCGCTTCCTCATGGCCATGATGTCCCTCACTCCACTAACGGCCTACGTGGCGGCCTCTGGCCCAGCGGACCCGTCTGGGGGCACTAGCGGGCCTGTTGCTTTGCCCCTGACGCCGTCACTCGCTTTGGCTCTGACGCAGGCGGCGCATTTGTCCCGGGCCCGCTGGGTCAGACAGGATCTGCTTGGTGATCCTGGTCCTCGCTGGTTCACCTCACAACCTCATCGTCAACAGTCCCCCAGGTGTCATCCTTGATGCCGTCCTCGGGTGGTGCTGTCCCCGATACCACACACTATACGGCTCTGGCGTGGGAACTGTGCGTCATAACACCACTTTTAATGCTGCATGGTGAGTTAAACTTAAACTAGCCGGGCACAGCTTATGACAACCCTGATTATCAGGGAATGGGTGATAAGGAGTATTGGGAGGGTAATGAGGACCAACTGACACGTGAGTGTCAGTCCCAAGACGACAGGACAGGTGGACTGGGGGGCGAGTGGTCTGGACAACTCGCCAGACACTGGTGATGTCTCTACTCCAAACGTGTCTTTGAATGAGCGGGCAACGTACAGTGTTGTGTTTACGTGGGCGGCCGGAGCCTTGCTCCTTCATCTCCCCATTGCGGCCGTGAGGATCAACCGCCTCACTGAGGTCCTTAAACTGCAGTCACGCACCACTGAGCCTCTGCAGCCGTTTCTTGAGGAATTTACTGTATCTATATTGGCCAGCATGTACAGGCACGCTGCATGTTTGGCTGTAGATAGGCACGTTGCCAGACGCCCACACCCCTCCCCGAACAAACCATGTTTCCTGTCCTCCCACCCCACCCCAGAGAGCATGGGCATCCAGGCATCCAAATCACAGACCACATTCCCGTTTGCTCCGCTGGACAGGGTATCCAAGAGGTATGAGCTGTACGGAAAGATGTTATCATCCTCCCTGAGTCTGTGACTGAGGTCTTCCAAGATCACATGCCTCTTTGTCCGCTACACACACTCTCTGTGGTACACGGTTGTGGAACTGCTGGCAGAGTGTGCGTTGTAGGTACAGGCAATACTTGGCCAAGCCCTTGTTGGATGCCAATCAGTGACACGGTATTTGATCCGGTGTGTGCTGGATAGCACAGACTCACTGGCCAGATCGATGGCATCCACGGAGGCTATTTTGACAAAAGACTGGTATGTATTCAAAGTCAGGAATATGCAACTAACTACTGTTCCTTACCGATAAGTAGTTACAAAAGGTAAGTAACTAGTTCATACTGTTCAGTATATCTGCTGTAGGAGCATCTATGTTGGGTCCTTGCCGTGATGACAGGGTTTCTGATGTACGCACACCATACCACTTGTGCTAATGAACCGCTCATATGTGTGATGGCATCACAGACCATTTGTCACATATCAAACATTTATGCTGTTTGATGATGTTCATGTAATAGTTTGGGAAATTTCACACCGCAATAGGAATATGTCAGAACTGTGCACATGATGGCACATGTGATGTGTGTGTGTGTATTGCTGTCAGCTGTCTGGTTGTGCAGACAACCTCCTAATGCCATTCACATGACGTGTGTCACTGACATGATACATTGTCATGCTCACTCAGACCTTTCCATCAGATCATTTGTATGCATGTCATATCCACTCCACAGACCACAGGTCTTTAACTTTTCACGGAGGAGTGGCTGGCAGCTGGCACATGTTTCCTCAGTGTGTATCCCCCGCCACACTCAAATTTGTCTACATTTGTTGAAGCAGTGTTGTTTGTGCCATGTACATTGTTATTGTCTTAGTCAGACAGTTTAACACATTTCCGATTACATTTGTTTTGCAGGGCACCCCCTCTGGAAAGGCCGTTGCCAGACTTGGAAGCCATGAGGGAACGTAATTGTATCCGGCGTTACCGCTTTACCAGACAGTTGATCAAGGACAGGCTGGAGGCTCACCTGCAACCACGACACAGGTATCCAACTGCGCTGACACCCAAGGTAAAGGTGATGGCAGCCCTACATTTCTTTGCCACAGGTACGTTCCAATTTACCATAGCTGATGTGGGTGGGATGTCTCAGACAATGTTAAGCCGTGTATTGACAGATGTATTGTCAGCTATGTTGCTCGACCTTGATGAATTCATTACATTCCCTACTCCAGAGCAGTTGACAGATGTAAAGGGGGAATTCTATGCCCTGGGACGCATGCCACATGTAATTGGTGCAATTGATGGTACACATGTTACTCTGGTCCCACCACAGGCTCAGAAGCAAGCGTATCGCAACAGGAAACACTACCACTCGATAAATGCCCTGGTGGTGTGTCTTGCCAACATGATCATCTCACATGTTTCAGCACGTTTTCCAGGATCGTGCCACGATGCTTTCATCATGAGGCGTAGCAGGGTACCACAGATGATGCTGCAGCTGCACAACCACCGGGCATGTCTTGTTGGTGAGTAAAATCTGTCAGCTACCTATGTCAGTATGTCACAACTTTATGAACTGCATCATATTACACACTCATTTCCATTATGTCAATTTGCAGGAGACGCTGGATATCCAAACATGCCGTGGCTAATGACTCCGGTACGCAACCCCAGGTCAGCTGCAGACCAGCGGTACAACAATGCTCATGGGAAGACCAGGCGGGTGATCGAGCGAACATTTGGACTCCTGAAGAGCCGGTTCAGGTGCCTGGACAAGACAGGGGGAGCCCTCCAATACAGCCCACGTAAGGTGTGTGACATCTTCACCGTGTGCTGCATGCTACACAACATGGCAGTGGAGAAGGCCGTGCCACTCTACCTTGATCCTGATGAGCTGGAACATCCGCCCGTTGAGGATGAAGGCCTTGCCCAGGATGCCAGTGACGAGGAGGATGAAGATGATATCCGGAGTCACCTCATCCGCAACTTCTTTTCATAATGGTGAGTCATAGCTGTTTTTTTGTAATACATGTACTATGGAGTTGCATGGGTAGCATGCTGTGTATGCAACAGACTGTATGCAAAGTCACTTGGATGTTTGTTGTGCAGTGTCACAAAGGTGCAGATGTAATGCAACACACATACGTGCTATGTCTGTACTTGTAATGTACAGGTGTACTACAACATTAGGATATTCAACAGGACAATGTCAGATTGACATTAGACTGAACTTGACCCCTTGTGTGCCTCTCATCCACAGCTCGTCCTGCCTGTTGTCGATTGGTGTCATCGTGGTCAGCCTGCTATTGCTCATTATGATTGCAACGTCAGCCGAATCAACGGAGCATGCATGGACATGGGGAGAAGTCAATTTGCGTAAGGACTCATATGAGGCTGTTTAGCGTTGGTATGGTTTGAAATGTGTGGTACATGTTCATGCGCATGTTGTGAGACCATGCATACATGCAACAACATAATGTTACTTATTACATGTATGCCCACTCCCATGACAGGATAGTCACCCCATCTGACAGTCATCTGTTGTAGTTGTAGACTCGGGTGAATGCATCAATGTGTGTAGACATAGACACTGCAACATTGCATATACCATGGTTTGACATTGTGTCAGAGGTCACAACACCTACTCTGTGGGGGATTGCAGCCTCACTGTGTGCATTAGAATGTGTCTGGTTCCTCACCTCCACCTTGTGGTCCAGTCCAGTTTGATTACCATCAAGCCATGTTGTGTAGGTGTGGCCCAGTGTATGTTCCACATGTTAAGACAACTGTCCTGTGAATCTGTTTACATGGATGCATTGGCCCTTGTTGCAGTATGTCATGTCACTGTCATGTCGTTACCTCTGTGCAGGTTGCGAATACTGCTACGCCAGCCTTCACAGTGAGTAGCAGTTCGGTTTACATTCACATGATGCCATGTATGTGTAGCATGAGACATGACAATGTTGGGATGATGCATATGTGAATTATTGTGTTGCACCAGTGGAGTGCGGTCATTCACATGATTCTCTTGTCCCGTGCAGCATTTATGTGCAATGGTAGGGTATCATCATGTGGCTAGGATCAACATCACTTGCAGTTGAGTTTACTTCAACCTGCTTATCATGTTTAGCATAGTAATGCAAAGTTGATAGATCAAAAGACTGGCTACAGAGTGCCTTCATTGCATGTAGGTCATTAGCTTCCTCATCATATGTGATTCTTACAGCTGTTGTGGGTGATGTAAAGTTTGCCTACATGGCCCTTATGGCTACACATAATCAAATATAGATATTACACTTTGCGTAAGTAGCATTGCCATATGTTTATATTTGTTTGTAGAGTCCACATCATCTGAGCCAGTGAATTAGTTTTTATCCACATAGATCTCATTGCATGGTAGCTGACTTGTGAGCGTTACACAAGACTCAAATGGATGACAGACTGTCCTAGGTTTTATGTGTCCGTGTCATAGCATTGGATCTCATGTGATAGCATGATGAGTAATCTCTAATTGGCTACAGTTGTTACACTTCACAGGTGTGACTGGTAAAGTGTATCTAAATAGGTTTTTGTTGTGTCATTGACATGAGAATGTACTCCTAATGGTTATTTGCCTCTGTTTCAGGTCTCCCTCCCTGCAGTTCCCATCCTCTCCTTCCCTCGCCTGATCACCCTTTTGTGTCTGTCATTTGTACTCAGACCAAGGGGCTATTTGGAGGTGGAACCCTTTGAGCATCACACCACTCTGATGAAGAAATGTACCACCAGTCCCTGACAGGCTTGTAGCTAATGGTACAGCTGCATTACAGGTGACATCATTAATGGTCTTATTTGGACTTCTTGCCAATGGCAATGCCCATGTATGTTTGATAATGCTCCATGAGCTCACAAGGTTAATCATCATCTTGTGCATGACGTGTGATTTCAACTGAATATTGTGCCGCCTTGATGTCAACGCACATGTCCTTCTAATGTGCATGTATACTAAATGGCATGGAGCAAGCTTAGGCTTGTTATGTGTTTACGTGTACTGTGACTACATGCATGGGGTTGGAGAAGGCTAAAATACGATGTTGTGTGTGAGGTAGATGGCTGTGTAGCTGCTGTTTAAGTTTGAACACACTAGCTGTAGTGTACACCTGCTGACGCTGTGTGTCCTGTGCCCCACTTGTCCGTAAGGGGCCTGATCCAGTGACTGTGATCTGTGGTGATTACTGTGCCATTTTATTTGCAGCGACCCTGAGTGAGGCAGACACTCCTGCCTTCACATACACATGTCACTTTGTGGCTTGCCAATGCCCTTGTGGTATGTGCTTGTTTTGCAAGTTGTCACACCCCTCCTGCCGTTATGTCTTCACTAATTCCTGCTGCTGCACACACAGCCACAATGCAGTGCACACTGTCCAGGAACAGACACACCTACAGGATAACCCTCATTCCATCCATTTGTTGAGCATGCTTCAACCACCCTACACACAGACAACACCAGACAATCATCCTCCTGGTATCACGATGCCTCACACTCACCCATTACAGCTTCTATGCCTGTGTGTGCAACACATACTGGCAAGACTATGCTGAGCCACATGACATTGTGTCTACCTACCACCAGGTCATGTGCCTTGTACAGCACACACATACCTTCCATGGGCACAATATTGTACAGTGTTACAATGTCAACACCATTGTTAGAGGGCCGATCCCAGGGGAGGGCAGACTCGACACCTGACCACCCTGTGACCCACCTCTCCTAGGAACACAGCCGAGCACTGGCGGGAGACCCCTCCGAGAGAGGACCTCCGATCTAGGATTGTACACGCTGCGCTAGCACCACTCGACAAAGGGACACCACACCGTAGGATTAAGAGAACGTATTCTTTATCTTCAAGAAAGAAATGGATCTTTATGATCGGCAGATTCTGATGTACAGGCGAGCAAGGGCTCAGAAATGTCTCGGTAGGGGTAGGGTAGCGGGATAGTCTCAAAGTTCGAAGTTACTTGCGGGTGCGTATTCTGCGCACAGCTCTCAATCCTCGAGCCGGGGGATACGGGGTGATCGGGGATCCAGCCGGACCAGGGTAGTCTCTGAGCCGCGATCGAATCAGCAGGGCTCGAGGAAAGAAGTTGCAGTTCTTACAGTCTTGGGGAGCCGCGATCGAATCAGCAGGGCTCAGGAGTTCGGTTGCAAGGGAGCCGCGACAGCGTCAGCAGGGCTCAGGTGGTCTCGGGCAGAAGTCCGTCACCGCTGGGTAGGAGCCGCGACAGCGTCAGCAGGGCTCAGGTGGTGCTTCAGGTTGCAAGGGAGCCGCGACAGCGTCAGCAGGGCTCAGGTGGTCTCGGGCAGAAGTCCTTCTCCACTCGATAGGAGCCCCGACAGTGTCAGCAGGGCTCAGGTGGTGCTTCAGGTTGCAAGGGAGCCGTGACAGCGTCAGCAGGGCTCACATAGTCCAGGATACAACTGGGGAACATCCCTAGAGCCCCTCTGGATATAGGACTGCTCCCCTTTGATGTCCAGAGTCCTCGCCGGCGGAGGTCTTAGCACCTGGGGGCCGGTTGTTGGGGGTTCTGCCTCGGCGGCTCCTTTCATCCTTTCAAGTTGGGTCTGGAGGGATCCCAGACACTCAGCGGGCCTGGAGCCAGCCCTCAGGGAAGCCGGCTGGGTGATCGAAACTCATCTCTCGAGGGGAGGTGGAAGGTGTGATTGAGCTACTCCTCCCTCTCTCACTCACAGGGAGCGCTCTACCTCCTGGCCGGGTATGGTGCCGACGGCTGAGGTCGGGCTGGGGCAGGCGCGGCCATCTTAGGTGCAGGGACATGGGCCTCGGCCTCGGGTACCAGGGAAATGGAGGGCGAGGACGGGGGAGCCCAGTGTCGGGGATGTGGGTCATGGAGGGAATGGTCGGGTGAATCAGGGTCATGGGGAGCTGCATGGGTCAGGAAGGACCACGCCACCAGGCCGGGTCCAACACGCGTCCCCCCAGCTGAAGGTCGGGGAGAACTACCCATCTTCTTGGGGGTTCTCATCGCTGAGGCGGAAGAACCTGGAGAGGCCGTCAGCGTTGGCGTGGTCGGTACCGGGGCGGTGCTCTACTGTGAAGTCCAGCCCCTGGAGGGAGATTGACCATCGCAGCAGTTTGGGGTTCTCTCCTCTCATCTGCATGAGCCACCGTAAGGGTCGATGATCTGTCTGCACTCGGAAGTGGGTTCCGAACAGGTAGGGTCGGAGTTTCTTCAGGGCCCAGACTACTGCGAATGCTTCTCGTTCGATGGTGCTCCATCTCTGTTCTCGCGGCAGTAACCTTCTGCTGATGAAGGCCACGGGCTGATCTATGCCCTCCTCGTTGAGGTGCGACAGTACGGCCCCGATGCCATACTCGGAGGCGTCTGTCTGGACCACAAACTCCTTGGAGTGTACATACGGCGGTCTTCAAGGCGTCGAACGCCTCTTGACAGGAGGGGGTCCAGTGCACACGCTTGGGCTGCTTTTTGGACGTCAACTCCGTGAGGAGACCCACTATGCTGCCGTAATTCTTTATGAACCTTCGGTAGTAGCCGGTGAGGCCCAGGAAGGCTCGGACCTCGGTTTGGGTGGTGGGGGGTTCCCAGGCCAGGATGGCATCGATCTTTGGCTGGAGAGGGGCGACCTGCCCGCTTCCGACCTGATGGCCAAGGTAGGTCACTGACCCCTGCCCAATCTGGCACTTGCTGGCTTTCACCGTCAAGCCTGCCTGGCGCAGGGCTAGCAACACCCTCCAGAGGTGCCGGAGGTGCTCGTCCCATTGCGAACTGAACACCGCAATATCGTCCAGATATGCGGCGCTGAACTCTTCTAGCCCAGCCAGGACTCGGTTCACCAGTCTCTGAAAGGTGGCCGGGGCGTTTTTCATCCCGAACGGCATCACTCGGAAGCGATAGTGCCCGTCCGGGGTGGAGAAGGCGGACCGCTCCTTGGCTCCCTTTGTGAGCGCAATTTGCCAGTAGCCGCAGGTCAGGTCGAAGGTACTCAGGTAGCGAGCAGACCCCAGTCGGTCGATGAGCTCATCGTCGCGGTGAATGGGGTGGGCGTCTGCTCGGGTGACGGCGTTGAGCCCCCGGTAGTCCACGCAAAACCGAAGTTCGGGGACAGCACCAGGGGCCAGTGGTGCTTTCGGGACCAGCACCACTGGGCTGGCCCAGGGACTGTCGGAGGGCTCGACCACTCCTAGGGTAAGCATTTTCGAGACTTCGGCCTGGATGCAGGTCTGGACTCGGTCAGGCACTCGGTAGGCTCGGTGCCGCACCGGCGGGCTGTCTCCGGTGTCCACGTCGTGGACACACCAGTCGGTGATTTTGGGGACCAAGGAGAACAAATCTGGGAACTGCCCCAAGAGCTGGCGGAAGTCTTCACGCTGCTGAGGAGAGAGGGAGGTAGAGAGGCTCACTCCATCTACGGAGCCATCCTTCTCTTTGGCACACAGGAGGTCAGAGAGAGGCTCCGTTTCTTCTTCTGCCCCGTCGTCGGTGGCCAAGAGCAAGCTCAACTCCGTCCGCACGAAGTGAGGCTTGAGGCGGTTCACGTGGAGGACCCGAAGGGGGTTCCGAGGGGACTGGACGTCCACCAAGTAGGTCACTTGGATCTTCCTCTCTACGACTTTGAAGGGCCCGGTCCATTTGTCTTGGAGGGCGCAGGGTTTCACCGGGGACATAACCCAGACCTGCTGGCCCGGTTGAAACTCGACCAGAGTGGCATTCTGGTCATACCAGCGCTTCATCTCCTCCTGACTTGCTTCGAGGTTGGCTTCTGCCAGCGCTCGGAATTTCCGGGTCTGATTTTGGTGGGTGAGAATGTAGCGGAACACATCTGGGGAAGGCTCTCGGGGGGCCGTCTCCCATCCCTCCTTGACCAAGCTGAGGGGGCCCCGGACGGGATGCCCGTACAGCAGCTCAAATGGCCTGAACCCCAGGGACTTCTGGGGGACCTCCCGGTATGCGAACAATAGGCAGGGGAGGAGGACGTCCCACTTGCGCCAGAGGGGCTCTTCTAGGCCCATGATCATCCCCTTCAATGTTCGGTTAAACGGTTCCACTAGGCCATTTCCTTGGGGATGATACGGGGTGGTGAATTTGTAGGACACTCCACATTGTTGCCACAGGCACATCATGTATTTCGAGATGAAGTTTGCGCCGCGGTCACTCACGACCTCGCGGGGAAAACCCACTCGGGAGAAGATCCCCATTAGCGCTCGGCCTACCACGTGGGCCGTTATCGTGCGGAGGGGGATGGCCTCGGGGTATCGGGTGGCGTGATCCACCAGGACTAGGATGAATCGGTGACCTTGGGAGGTTCTAGGGTCCAGGGGCCCTACTATGTCGATCCCGACCCGCTCAAAGGGGGTACTGACGACGGGGAAGGGCTGGAGGGGAGCCTTGCGCGTTCCTCCACTTTTTCCACTAGCCTGACACGTGAGACAGGACTTGCAGTGGGCTACTACATTCGCTCGCATCTTGGGCCAATAAAAGTGCGTAACTAGACGGTCATAGGTCTTGTCCTGGCCCAAGTGTCCCGCCAGGGGTACGTCGTGGGCCAGGCCCAGGAGGAAGTCCTGGAAGCTTAGGGGTACCACCAGCACTCGGGCTGACCCTAGCTCGGCCGACTTCTGCTCACTGTATAGGAGATCATTCTCCCAGTATACGGAATGGGTTCCAGTCTGGTCGCCTGCAGCTTGGGCCGTGGCCTGTCGCCGGGGTCCGACCAGGGAAGGGCAAAGGGCTTGCTCCCGGCAGAACTCCTCTCAGGAGGGGCCCCCTTCGTGACGCCACTGCGCCAACTCGGGCAGGTCATCTAGCTGAGGGACCTGTGCGGGCGCGGGATGTAAGGTTTCGATGTCGGTGACGGGCTCTCCTCCTGGGGAGAGGCCGGGGGGCTCAGTTTGGTCATCTCTATCTTCTCCCACAGGGCGTGGGCTGGGAGGCTCGGTGTCGACAGCCCCGAGGGGGGGTAGTCAGGCGGACATGGATCGGGTGGTGGCGCACACCCACTCGGGTAGGCCCATCATGCCCAGGTGGGTCTTGCGTTCCACCTGTAGCCACTGGGAACTTTCTAGGTCGTTGCCCAGGAGACAGTCTACAGGTTGGGAGGCTCGGACAGCGACTCGTAATTCGCCTATCACTCCCCCCCATTCGAACGGTACTAGGGCCATTTTACATCGACAGTACGGGGCACAGGACATTTGGGATGATCTGGTCCTCTCTGACAAGGTGACTGAGGACACCGGTGATGCTCGCCCCGGTGTCGCGAAGGGCCTCCACCCAGTGGCCGTTCACCGTCACCAGTTGCCGGTATTTTTTGGTATTATCGGGTAAGGGGGCCCCGGGAATCATCTCTCGGTCTCCTAGGGAGACTAGGGCCATGGCAGCGGGTTCCCACTCTTCGGTGTCCTCCATCTCCTCCCCTAGGGCTACGTTGGCTACCTGTCTGGCTGGGGGAGCTGTCGTGGAGGGTCGCGGGGCCATGGGACACTGAGGATCACTGGCGTAATGCCCTGGCTGTTGGCAGCGGTAACAGGAAATAGTGAACCGGTGCCCACGGTTGCCCGGGGGGCAGGATTGGTTGGTGGGGGTGCTGGTACGGTCTGGAATTGGCCTCTGGGGGGACTACGCTGGGGTCCTGACTGGGAATCCCTCTGTCTTCCTTGGTTCCCCCCTCCCCTCTGGCGGGGAGATCCCTGATTGCTTCGGGGATAGTCTCCTACGGGCCCCCGGGGGACTCGGGTGATCACCCAGCGATCTGCCTCCACGGCCAGCTTCCTGGGGTCTGCAAGTTTGCTGTCCAGCAAATGCTGGCGTAGTTCCACAAAACAGTTTGCGGACAAATGTTCCCATGCGATAAGGTTGGTAAGTTCTTCGAAGGTGGTAACTTTGCTGCCCTTGATCCAGCCTTCCAAGGCTCGACTGTAAAAGTTCACGTACTCCACCCACGTGGTGCCATGGATCTTCTTACAGTCCCGGAATAGCTGGCGATACATCTCGGGGGTGAGCCTGTATCTCGTGAGGAGGGCTCTTTCATGTGGCTGTAGGAGGTCTGCACAGAGGACGGCAGATCGAGCAGGGTGTCTCTCCCCTCGCTCAGGAATCGGCCCCACAACCCAGCTCCCCAATCCTTCTGCAGAACTCGGTGTGCGGTCATGGCGACTTAGTAGGCCTTGAACCATTGCTGGATATCGTCGTTCTTATAGTATTCTCTCACCACCTCCTTGGGGATGTGGACTTTTGGTTCTACTGAGGGGACGGTTTCTCTGTTCCCCGGGGTTCGGTTTTCTTCGCTCCGGGTCTTTAGCTCGATCTCCTTCAGGCCACGCTCATGCTCCAGCTGGAGTCTCTTGCCTTCGTGTTCCCTTTGGAGTTTCTTCTCTTCCAACTCTCCTTGTACTCGCAGCTGCTCTACTGCTAGCTTCTTTTCTGCTAGTTTTAATTCGCACTCAATTTTGAGTTTTGCCAATTCGAGTTCGTGCTTGCGGTTTCTTTCTCTGTCTGCTAGTTCTTCCGGGGAGAGGCCCCCATCTGGTGCGCTGCTCCGTACCGGAGTGTTGCTGCCCAATCTTGAGTTGCGTTCGGGTTCGGGCGGCTGCTCTTCCCCTCCTCCTGTCGGAGGCGGATTTTCCTCGGACTCTACCCAAGCTTGTAGGGCTTTCTGCATATCCTCCTTTGTATTCAGGCCTGTGGTAGCGATTCCTCGTGCTTTGCAAAATTCTTTCAGTTCTCTGTGTGTGTACTCTTCCAGCCGTTCCGCACGGAACGTGGTACTCACGTCGGCTTCAGTGGAACTCTTGGTGTTTGTTTCCGTCATCTTTATTTGGTAGTGCGTCAGCCGCTTACTGTATGATCTCTAGATTATGGGCTTGGATCCCGTCGCTTGCCACCAATGTTAGAGGGCCGATCCCTGGGGAGGGCAGACTCGACACCTGACCACCCTATGACCCACCTCTCCTAGGAACACAGCCGAGCACTGGCGGGAGACCCCTCTGAGAGAGGACCTCCGATCTAGGATCATACACGCTGCGCTAGCACCACTCGACAAAGGGACACCACACCGTAGGATTAAGAGAACGTATTCTTTATCTTCAAGAAAGAAATGGATCTTTATGATCCGCAGATTCTGATGTACAGGCGAGCAAGTGCTCAGAAATGTTTTGGTAGGGGTAGGGTAGCGGGACAGTCTCAAAGTTCGAAGTTACTTGCGGGTGCGTATCCTGCGCACAGCTCTCAATCCTCGAGCCGGGGGATACGGGGTGATCGGGGATCCAGCCGGACCAGGGTAGTCTCTGAGCCGCGATCGAATCAGCAGGGCTCGAGGAAAGAAGTTGCAGTTCTTACAGTCTTGGGGAGCCGCGATCGAATCAGCAGGGCTCAGGAGTTCGGTTGCAAGGGAGCCGCGACAGCGTCAGCAGGGCTCAGGTGGTCTCGGGCAGAAGTCCTTCTCCGCTCGGTAGGAGCCGCGACAGCGTCAGCAGGGCTCAGGTGGTGCTTCAGGTTGCAAGGGAGCGGCGACAGCGTCAGCAGGGCTCAGGTGGTCTCGGGCAGAAGTCCTTCTCCGCTCGGTAGGAGCCGTGACAGCATCAGCAGGGCTCAGGTGGTGCTTCAGGTTGCAAGGGAGCCGCGACAGCGTCAGCAGGGCTCACATAGTCCAGGATACAACTGGGGAACGTCCCTAGAGCCCCTCTGGATATAGGACTGCTCCCCTTTGATGTCCAGAGTCCTCGCCGGCGGAGGTCTTAGCACCTGGGGGCCGGTTGTTGGGGGTTCCGCCTCGGCGGCTCCTTTCATCCTTTCAAGTTGGGTCTGGAGGGATCCCAGACACTCAGCGGGCCTGGAGCCAGCCCTCAGGGAAGCCGGCTGGGTGATTGAAACTCATCTCTCGAGGGGAGGTGGAAGGTGTGATCGAGCTACTCCTCCCTCTCTCACTCACAGGGAGCGCTCTACCCCCTGGCCGGGTATGGCGCCGAAGGCCGAGGTCGGGCTGGGGCCGGGGCGGCCATCTTAGGTGCAGGGACATGGGCCTCGGCCTCGGGTACCAGGGAAATGGAGGGCGAGGACGGGGGAGCCCAGTGTCGGGGATGTGGGTCATGGAGGGAATGGTCGGGTGAATCAGGGTCATGGGGAGCTGCATGGGTCAGGAAGGACCACGCCACCAGGCCGGGTCCAACAACCACATCTTCAAAAATCTGCTTGCTTACAGTCATGTGGCAGTACACGACCTGGTCACACCACTTCAACATAGCTGTCACAGTCAGTCAAGTCGCCACAGGGGACAAACACCATGACCATGTCTCTTGGGTGTGGTGTGAATTGCCCGTTCTGGTGTAGAGATTTGTCAGACGTGAGTAGTTGTTCTGTATGCGTTGCACCCATCACAGAAGTGTAGTACTTGTAGCTCCATAGGGTGAGGTCACCTAATCGGGTGTGCTTGTGTAGAGTGCTGCAGCCCATTGCCCACAGTCTGTCCTGCCACCCTTGTCCTGTGCGCCATTCATCACATCCACAGTACTGCATCATGCTGATGATAGTTCACATACCTGAGGACACAGATGTAGGTACTCCCTACGTGGACAACTAGTTTGGTCACACTGATCTGTACACCTCAAAGTGACTCTCCTGGACCTGGCTGTTATAGCAGTTTTGTGATCCAAACCCCCTCCAGCATTTACTATCCCACACAGGTGTGTCTTTCCATCCATGTATCTAGTTATTAGGAATTTGTGAACGATGTGTGTCCACAGCCAGATTCTGATCCAAGTGTGTGGATGGCTGTAGTTTGTTGGATACCCTTGCATTTCATACATTTGCACACACATCATGTTATGCTGTGGGTAAAAGATAACTCACCAAATGCGTAAGATGTTCAGAATATTTATTGGGTGATCTTGTGCAGGAAACGTGAATAGGTGCTGTACAGGAAGGGGTGGAATTCAAAGTTCACTGGTGGAGATGAGATGCCTTACAGTTTCAGTCAACAGAGTCCAGGCCACAGTGCTTAGCATCATTGGGCATACTGTGACCAGCTAGCCCATGTGGGAGAGTCTCATAGGTGATGCTGTTGCAACCAAGGGCAATATGCCAGGTCCGGTGTCCTGGGAGTTGTGCATGGCCCACTGCCTCTCAACGTCTTAGCCGTGGACGGCCCACCTTCCTTGGGGGACCCTCACGTGCAGGCATGGACGATGCATGGGACGCTACATCAGACAGTTCCTCCTCCTCCTCCTCCCTCCCTGTGGCTGGTGTTGCACTTTGCCGTGATGTTGCTGGCCTTGTGACACAGGGAGGGTGCTGCATGTTGGCAGCTATCTGACGTAGCGATTGGCTCATTTCCCGATGCACCATCAAGAGCTGAGCCAGACTTGCCTCCACCCGTCCATAATGTAGGTCTTGCCTGGCTATTTGCTCTGCCTGCTGTTGTTTCACCTGGTTGAAGGCCTCTGCAAGCTGGCTTACCTCCCTGGTGTCCCGCCGGTATTCCTCCAGGATGTTAGCGAGTTCAGGCATACCGGGCCCTGCAGCTGACTGGCCAGAATCTCGCCTCCGCCTTGCGCCACTCCCACCACCCTGACCCACACGAGCACGACCTGCGCTTGTGGGCACATCCGATCGACGGGCCCCCCGAGTGCTGGCAGGGTGGAGGTGGTCTGCCACCTCAGGGGCGCCCGACAAAGGGTGTCCCTCATTTTCAGACAGGCTCTCTGGTGGATCATGGGCAGGGCTCTGACCTGTCTGCTGGGATGTGGTGGGAATGGGTCCGGTGGTTGGCTGAGATGTAGCTGGTACAGTTGCTGCAGGGGTTTGAGATCCAGAGGAGCCAGGTTGGTTGGGGTCATCCACAGTGCGTTGAGTGGCATCGCTGTTGGTGGGGTCTGGGTCCTGCTGAGCCTGGGACTGGGATCCTTCTCCCTCCTGGTTGGGGGGGGGCTCCATACGTTGCCCTGTGTGTGGGAGAGACAGACACTGTTAACGCACTATCACGTGACATCTTAATTAGTTATCCATTATCAGCATCACAGTTCCACCAGCTTTACATTGTTGTCATGGTTCAGTTGTGTATGTAGTGGTAGTAAATTGACATGTACTCTGGGGTATTTTCCTCCTTCCATTCTCTTGACAATGACTGACACAGCCATTGCTGGGTCTTGTCTTGCCGGCACAACACATGTAAAGCAGTGCTCAGGTTCACGCAACATCCAGGATACGGTGTTAAACCTTATGTCTGCGTCAAGCATGCACAGAGTTTAGATGCAGCATGTTCATGTAAGAGACAGAGCATTATTTATTTAGAAAAATTATCTACTTTGGATGGGTGTTGCTGTTCCGTGATGGCCAACCAATGCCAACGCCCCAGCACCTGTACACCCAGTTGTAGATCATGGCTTTAGAACGTGGCACTTCTCCAAGACGCATCACCTTGTCAATACCCATGTCCATGTTGGTACTTAAGTGCATCCACAACGTTCATGAGATGGGGCACGTGCATTGTGTGAGAGGCACAATGGACTGGAGCATCTGCAATGTGCATGTAAAAGTTGTATGCGTATTCATATGAGTGAGTGTTTAGTTGTGGTACATGACAATTGGGATAGTGTTGCACTCCATTGCCTGTCCCCAGGGGATGAGTTTCTGTAAGGGGTATGTACGAAAGGCCATGCTAGTACTTTGCGTGTGATTTGCAAGCGTCCATTGTTCATGATTTGGCCGTCCCCTCATGTAGCATGCTGGCATATTCGTGGTTGTGTGTTCCTGCACAGGATGTGTGACCTTGTCCAGGTGTTTGTGTTTGCAGTGATCACAGGAGGGACTTGTGCTGCCTACACCTGTGCCCATTGTTTACTACAGAGCTTTCCAAAATGTGTGTCCTTACACAGTACAGTATCACCTACAAATGGTGGGTGTGTTGCAGGCACTTAGTAGATGACTGTCATCCCTATACATTCTGCTCTATGGTCTTTGTAAGGCCTGTGCAGTGCTTGGGTGCACCTGTGCGTGTGCCCAGGGAGCTGGGGTGAGGTGACAGAGGGAGGAAAAATGAGGGATGGATACAGAGGGAGGGATGGAGGGAGTCAGAGGGAGGGAGGGAGACAGAGGGAGGGAGGGAGACAGAGGGAGGGATTGAGGGGGTCAGAGGGAGACAGAGGGAGGGATAGAGGGAGTCAGAAGGAGGGAGGGAGACAGAGGGAGGGATTGAGTCAGAGGGAGGGAGGGCGACAGAGGGAGGGATTGAGGGAGTCAGAGGGAGGGAGGGCGACAGAGGGAGGGATAGAGGGAGTCAGAGGGAGGGAGGGAGACAGAGACAGGGATAGAGGGAGTCAGAGGGAGGGAGGGAGACAGAGGGAGGGATTGAGGGAGTCAGAGGGAGGGAGGGCGACAGAGGGAGGGAGGGAGACAGAGGGAGGGATAGAGGGAGTCAGAGGGAGGGAGGGAGGGAGACAGAGGGAGGGATAGAGGGAGTCAGAGGGAGGGAGGGAGACAGAGGAAGGGATAGAGGGAGTCAGAAGGAGGGAGGGAGACAGAGGGAGGGATTGAGTCAGAGGGAGGGAGGGCGACAGAGGGAGGGATTGAGGGAGTCAGAGGGAGGGAGGGCGACAGAGGGAGGGCTAGAGGGAGTCAGAGGGAGGGAGGGAGACAGAGATAGGGATAGAGGGAGTCAGAGGGAGGGAGGGAGACAGAGGGAGGGATTGAGGGAGTCAGAGGGAGGGAGGGCGACAGAGGGAGGGAGGGAGACAGAGGGAGGGATAGAGGGAGTCAGAGGGAGGGAGGGAGACAGAGGGAGGGATAGAGGGAGTCAGAGGGAGGGAGGGAGACAGAGGGAGGGATAGAGGGAGTCAGAGGGAGGGAGGGAGACAGTGACAGGGATAGAGGGAGTCAGAGGGAGGGAGGGAGACAGAGGGAGGGATTGAGGGAGTCAGAGGGAGGGAGGGCGACAGAGGGAGGGAGGGAGTCAGAGGGAGGGAGGGAGACAGAGGGAGGGATAGAGGGGGTCAGAGGAGGGAGGGAGACAGAGGGAGGGATAGAGGGAGTCAGAGGGAGGGAGGGAGACAGAGGGAGGGATAGAGGAAGTCAGAGGGAGGTAGGGAGACAGAGGGAGGGAGGGAGACAGAGGGAGGGATAGAGGGAGTCAGAGGGAGGGAGGGAGACAGAGGGAGGGATTGAGTCAGAGGGAGGGAGGGCGACAGAGGGAGGGATTGAGGGAGTCAGAGGGAGGGAGGGCAACAGAGGGAGGGAGTGAGTAAGAGGGAGGGAGGGAGACAGAGGGAGGGATAGAGGGAGTCTGAGGGAGGGAGGGAGACAGAGGGAGGGATAGAGGGAGTCAGAGGGAGGGAGGGAGACAGAGGGAGGGATAGAGGGAGTCAGAGGGCGTGAGTCAGAGGGAGGGAGGGAGACAGAGGGAGGGATAGAGGGAGTCAGAGGGAGGGAGGGAGACAGAGGGAGGGATGGAGGGAGTCAGAGGGAGGGAGGGAGACAGAAGGAGGGATGGAGGGAGTCAGAGGGAGGGAGGGCGACAGAGGGAGGGAGGGAGACAGAGGGAGGGAGGGAGACAGACAGGGATGGAGACAGGTTGTTTGTGCTCGGTCGCTTGCTACACTGCCTTACTGTATCAAAAAAGGATGCATCTCTGGAAGGTGTGTCAGCAACATGAAATAGTTCAGAAGCTGTGGTCTACTATCTTGTGTGATATTTCCCTATCCCTGTGCATTGGGCATGGTGCGTGGGTGAGGCCCTGGGACATATGGGATGAGAGCAGCCTCCTACCCTCCACCTTCCACCCTTTGTGCCTCCCCCTTGCAACAAACCACATTTTGTTGTGTCCTGCTGGGACTCATGGCCACCCACCCCATGCTGCTGGGCACTGTTGTAAGTCCACCCATGTAAAAATAAAAAAATTGTACACTCACTAGACTCAACGGCTCCTTCTATTCCATGTACTCCCACCGGTGGCAGCAGGGCCATGACTTTCTCCTCCCAGGGATGGTATACAGGAGGTCTGCGGGGACCACCACCTCCAGTGTGGTGTGCAGAGGCGTAGTCCTGGTCCATCTTCTTCTTGACCATCCTCCGCAGATCATACCACCTGGAATGGCATTCCCCCCTGGTGCGCCTGATGGGTGCAACAGCATTGACCCGGTCTACGATCCTCTCCCACAGGCGTGTTTTTTCCGCCATGCTGGTCTGTCTGACCAATGCGCCAAACAGCTGTGGCTCGACTCTGATGACTTCATCTGTAAGTATCTCATTCTCCGGGTTAGTGAACTTTGGATTCTTGGGTGTGGTCATGGTGTGGGGTGTCTGTGATTGAGGGGGTGATGGTGTGTATGGATGAGTGTGTGTGTGTCTGATTGTGAAGGGGGTGGTGTGGGTGTCGATGAGATAGGGTGTATGTGTGAAGGTGTGTGGCTGCAATTGTTGGTGTGCTCTCTGTGTCTTCGCAATAATGGGTATGTTGCAACGGATGATGGGTTGTTTGTGTGGACCCTTTTATTGGTCAAATAGTGGGTGTGGCTTATTTTGAATTGGTGGTGTGTGTGTTATATGGGGTGGGTGTTAGTGTTGACCTCTGTTTGCCTGTTTGGCTGTGACCAGGACATTGATTCTCAATGGTGTGTACACAGGAGACATGTTCAGTGTTGTTGTGCGAATCGTTTGCAAAGTCCTTGTGCTGGTTTGGGTTTATTCCCGTACAAATCATTCTTCATGCGCGAAAACTTTGGGCCCTAGGAATCGCGGACAGGCTTGTCGTACAGGATCGTACTAGTGTGTTTGTACGGCCTGGTTACGAATCGTACGGTAGGATTCCCGATGCTTATTCTTACGGGTCATCGACTGTGGTTCGTACGGTTCGCTGATATTGGTATGGCATTCGACGGATATGGATCGGAATTCGCAGGTCGGACGGTAATTTCCCATTCGTACGGATTCAGATACGAATACGAATCGTACGGCGGAATTTTTTACCGGATCGGAATCGACGTCCAGGTTGGATGAATTTTTATTTTTATATTACAAAATTTGTATAACTATATACTTTTTTATACATTTTGTAATTATTTTTCTCAAACAATCTTGATATATATGTTAATATAAATGTAAAGTAAATGGATTAAATTATATCTTGTCAATTTTATACTATACTGTTTTTATATATTAACTTTTCAGCATTTCTGTATGAATTACATTTATGAATGTTATTAATATTAATATGTTTTTATTAATATTAATAATTTTCAAATATTAGGAAATGTATTATTTGAACAAATGTAATGTATATATTAATTTGCAAATTTTTTAAACATATATTTTCTTTAATTATAATATTAAATATTATAATGTGATAATATTTAATTTTATAATTTTACAATATATGAAAAAAACTAAACATTTTGTAATACATTATATACAATTTTAGAAAATTGGAACGATGTTTGTATAATTTTTCAAATACTATTTTTTGTTAAATAAATTTTTTAGTCATTTATTTAACTATTATTGCATTGATATTATTATTTGGGTGTTTTATTTTGTAACCTCTCTTGGTCTTTTTGGGTCAATTGGGAAGATTCAAGCTCGCGGTTGGAAGCTGCTTCGCGTTTGAGAAGGTAAGAGATATTTTCTTTATTTTTTAACTATTTTAAGTGTGTTTGGAAGGTAGTAGTTTCATATTTAGGGTGTGTGGAGGTATGTTTTAGAAGTTGTGATGGTTGTAGTCGTTTATTTAGGTTTTACATTTAAGTGGCGTTTTTGGGATTTACGGTGTAGTTAGTGTTATTGTGTTTGTATGTATTTAGTTAGTTTTTGTGTCTATGATGCATGGTATTGTGTTTTAAAATGTGTAATTTAACGTTTTATATGGGTGGGAATGTTTGTTTTTCTTTTCTAGGTTTTTGGAGAAAGCGTTTTCGATTTTTGAAGTTAAGCGTTCTTTTGTAAAAGGAAGTGTATTGTAGTGGTTTAAACTAATGTTTTTTTAACACTTCCTTTATTTTTCGGGTTTCCTGGAGCGTTTTTTCGACTTTTTTTACGTTTTCGGGTTTTTCATGGATTGGGGATTATCGATTTTTTATGGATATTCGATGGCTTTGGCACAGTTGTATTTTTCCATTTTGTTGGGTTTTTTTTTTCCCATGGATTTATAACTATCTGGATTATTTTTGAGAAGTTGGATTGTCGATTTACATCTTTGGTAAACGTAACTTATTTTAAATATATTTTATTGGGGGTGGGAAAAAGTTTTATATTTGATTGTTGGTGTTTTGTTATATAATTATTTTGTCTATATATTTAAGAAAAATGATATACATTTTAGACAAAATAATTATTCAATTTTTAAAATGAAAAGTGTTTGTTAATATTTTTGAGATATTTTTGTTTGTTTTTAGTTTAGTAAGTTTTAAATTTTAGATTAGGGTTTTGGCAATCATTCTTAAGTATTCTAGTCCTTTTGTTGTAGGATAAAGTTGGACTTGTTGTAAATATTGGTACATTTGAGCAGTTTGTCGTGATAGTTTGGGTTTTAATTGTAAAACAGATTGCTCCATTCGTAGTTCTTGAAAGCTTTGTTCTTTTTGGATTGCTATTAGGAGTTTGTGTAGGGTAGGAGTAGTTCGGCCTGTTGAAGATAGGAAGGCATTATGCCAACCTTCAACTGTGTTGTTTGTTTTTGCTTCTTGGTTTAGGGTTGATAGATATACATTCCACCAAGGGATTTGGAACTTTGGTTGTCGTCTATGGCCTGATCTGTGAAGTCTCCCCACCCAGGTGTCCTCGGAATAGTCTAAAAGGGGAGCTAGTTTTTGTTCATTTTTGGTGTAGAATGGACTTTCTATTAGTATGTTGTAGTGCTCAGCTACGTCTGTGACTGGCACGTATGCTAGGGCTATTAGGTGTTTTATTTGGTATGCGAATGTCATGTTGTTGCCCGCCGGCCTGGAGTAGGTGGAAAATGCCTTTTTCCAGTCCACCGGCCGCGGTCACTCCGTCCGCCATATTAGGATGGGAAACACTGTCAAATGTCGGTACGCGGCGGAAGAGTACGCACCGCCGCGGAACTACACCCGACCCCGCGGCGGACGTGACCAATCCAGAGACACCGCCGTACGGAATGACGTCTCCGACCATCCTCTAAATCACAATGGCGGAAAACACACATCAAATCGCTGCGGAAAAACAGCCTGCCTGAACACGGCGGATTCACCACAGCGAAGATACAACACATTGCAGAGATACCCACCACAAGCAGCTCGCCGTCATGGACCCAGCGCTACACGCATTTCCGATACTCTTCGTGCTACACCACCAGCAAGTCATGGACCATCGCCGACGATGACTCAGGTACGCCAACACACCAATTGCTGTCGGAAGGGGAGTACCTGCCAGGGCTGTGACGTTGGGAGGGGGAGTGTCATGTTTCAGAAACTGCATTTACGATCGCACCAATAAATCCACAATTTAAGTACACAACCAGGAATGACAACGACAAACCACTACACATGATTTACTTGTTTTATTAAAAATAATAGGGGTATAATCTTAGAGTATCCAAGAGCATGGGCACTGGGTACAACAGAGCAGGTACATCAGAGGCAGCACATGAGATGGCACAATGCAGTATCAGAACAGCAACAGGGCAGTGTCCATAACAGAGCAGGTACATCAGAGGCAGCACATGAGAGGGAACAATGCAGTATCAGAACAGCAACAGGGCAGTGTCCATAACAGAGCAGGTACATCAGAGGCAACACATGAGAGGGCACAATGCAGTATCAGAACAGCAACAGGGCAGTGTCCATAACAGAGCAAGTACATCCGAGGCAGCACATGAGAGGGGCTAAGTGGATCAACAGTCCATGGGACAGAACAGAGCAGGTACATCATAGGCAGCACATGAGAGGGCACAATGCAGTATCAGAACATCAACAGGGCAGTGTCCATAACAGAGCAGGTACATCAGAGGCAGCACATGAGAGGGGCTGAGTGCATCAACAGTCCATGGCACTGAACAGGTACATCAGAGGCAGCACATGAGAGGGGCTAAGTGCATCAACAGTCCATGGCACTGAACAGGTACATCAGAGGCAGCACGTGAGAGGGGATAAGTGCATCAATAGTCCATGGCACTGAGCAGGTACATCAGAGGCAGCACATGAGAGGGACTAAGTGCATCAACAGTCCATGGCGCTGAGCAGGTACATCAGAGGCAGCACATGAGAGGGCACAATGCAATATCAGAACAGCAACAGGGCAGTGTCCATAACAGAGCAGGTACATCAGAGGCAACACATGAGAGGGCACAATGCAGTATCAGAACAGCAACAGGGCAGTGTCCATAACAGAGCAAGTACATCCGAGGCAGCACATTAGAGGGGCTAAGTGGATCAACAGTCCATGGGACAGAACAGAGCAGGTACATCATAGGCAGCACATGAGAGGGCACAATGCAGTAGCAGAACATCAACAGGGCAGTGTCCATAACAGAGCAGGTACATCAGAGGCAGCACATGAGAGGGGCTGAGTGCATCAACAGTCCATGGCACTGAACAGGTACATCAGAGGCAGCACATGAGAGGGGCTAAGTGCATCAACAGTCCATGGCAAGGCACTGAGCAGGTACATCAGAGGCAGCACATGAGAGGGGCTAAGTGCATCAACAGTCCATGGCACTGAGCAGGTACATCAGAGGCAGCACATGAGAGGGGCTAAGTGCATCAACAGTCCATGGCGCTGAGCAGGTACATCAGAGGCAGCACATGAGAGGGCACAATGCAGTATCAGAACACCAACAGGGCAGTGTCCATAACAGAGTAGGTACATCCGAGGCAGCACATGAGAGGGGCTAAGTGGATCAACAGTCCATGGGACAGAACAGAGCAGGTACATCATAGGCAGCACATGAGAGGGCACAATGCAGTATCAGCACAGCAACAGGGCAGTGTCCATAACAGAGCAGGTACATCAGAGGCAGCACATGAGAGGGGCTAAGTGCATCAACAGTCCATGGCACTGAACAGGTACATCAGAGGTAGCACATGAGAGGGGCTAAGTGCATCAACAGTCCATGGCAAGGCACTGAGCAGGTACATCAGAGGCAGCACATGAGAGGGGCTAAGTGCATCAACAGTCCATGGCACTGAACAGGTACATCAGAGGCAGCACGTGAGAGGGGATAAGTGCATCAACAGTCCATGGCACTGAGCAGGTACATCAGAGGCAGCACATGAGAGGGGCTAAGTGCATCAACAGTCCATGGCACTGAGCAGGTACATCAGAGGCAGCACATGAGAGGGGCTAAGTGCATCAAGAGTCCATGGCAAGGCACTGAGCAGGTACATCAGAGGCAGCACATGAGAGGGGCTAAGGGCATCAACAGTTCATGGGACAGAACAGAGCAGGTACATCATAGTCAGCACATGAGAGGGCACAATGCAGTATCAGAACAGCAACAGGGCAGTGTCCATAACAGAGCAGGTACATCAGAGGCAGCACATGAGAGGGCACAATGCAGTATCAGAACAGCAACAGGGCAGTGTCCATAACAGAGCAGGTACATCTGAGGTAGCATATGAGAGGGGCTAAGTGGATCAACAGTCCATGAGACAGAACAGAGCAGGTACATCAGAGGCAGCACATGAGAGGGCACAATGCAGTATCAGAACAGCAACAGGGCAGTGTCCATAACAGAGCAGGTACATCAGAGGCAGCACATGAGAGGGGCTAAGTGCATCAACAGTCCATGGCAAGGCACTGAGCAGGTACATCAGAGGCAGCACATGAGAGGGGCTAAGTGCATCAACAGTCCATGGCACTGAGCAGGTACATCAGAGGCAGCACATGAGAGGGGCTATGTGCATCAACAGTCCATGGGACAGAACAGAGCAGGTACATCATTGGCAGCACATGAGAGGGCACAATGCAGTATCAGAACAGCAACAGGGCAGTGTCCATAACAGAGCAGGGACATCAGAGGCAACACAAGTACGTGGGTCAAGCGCCCCGTCCCAATGACATTAATAATGCATGGGTGGTTACAATGGACAATCTAGACACCAAGTCAAATGACATGTGAGTGATGGGAGCTACACCTCACAGCACAGAATCTGGTGGACTGCTTGAACTAGTCGCCTCGGACACACTGCCAGCACGAGAAATAGGAGTGTGAGACACAGCCACTGATGCAGTGACTGACACATGAGCCATAGACCCAGACACACTGCCAGGACATGTCCCTGTATAGTGACCTACAAATACCATGCCAGCATCTGACACATGAGAGTGGCGGACACACACAGTGCCAGTACCTGAAACAGGAGAGGGCACAACTGACACAGTGCTACTACATGATGCATGACAGCGAACAACAGACACAGTGCCACTATCTGACAAATGAGAGTGAACTGCAGCTGAGCCACTAGGACCACTGAAATGATGAGCCACAGGGCTGTATGGGCCAGGAGGCAGGGTGGCTCTGGGAGCTGGGGACAGCTGTACTGGAGCGACATCGGGGTGGTCAGGTCTCACTGGTGTGTGTCTCAGTTTCTTTGTGAAATGTAGGGGCATCCTGAACATGACTGGACTGGTAAGTGGTGTGGGCTCATCAGACATCAAAGGTGGATCATGTGCTTGTGGTGGTCTGCTCTCTGGGTACGTGCTGGACCCTGCTTGACGTTTGCTGTGGGCCTGCCTTCTGCCCTCTGCATCATGTGTAATGGGGGATGCAACAACAGTGTTCTCCTTCCTCTGCTTCTGCGGGGTGTGGATGGGAGTAGAGGTATGTGGGGACTCCACCGCTGACACATGTGTTTTACGTTCCTTCAACAACATCAGCCTCAGGGCAGCCAGGGGTGATGTATGCCTGTCCTTGATGGAGCTCGTGTCCATGGGAGAACCCTTGGCCCTGGGATGTGCCTTGGCCGTAGGAGGTGTCCTGTCTCTGGAATGTCCCTGATCCCTGGAGGATGCCCTGTCCTTGGCAGCAGACTTGTCCATTGTAGTGTACCTGTCCTTTGAAGTGTCCTTGTCCTTGGGAGTGTCCCTGCTCTTTGGAGGTGCCCTTTCCTTTGTAGTGTCCTTGTCCTTGGGAGTGTCCCTGCTCTTGGGAGGTGGCCTTTCCTTTGTAGTGTCCTTGTCCTTGGGAGTGTCCCTGGACTTGGGAGATGCCCTTGCCTTGTGAGTACCTTTTGAGGGGGGTGCCTGTGTTACATGTGAATCCCTTTCCCCCAACACCCCTTAAGGATCCTGTGTGTCAACTCCAGTGTAGCTCACGTCGTCTTTGGTGAAAGATTTCCCTGTCCTAGGGGATGGTGTCTGTGCCCTCCGTGCCCTGCCTTGCTGCCTGTGGCAGCTTCTAGTGCGATACCCCGAAAATGATGCCTGGTCTGAAATTTCACTCTCCCCTGAGACATCAAGTGGTGTGGATGGGGGAACTGAAGTAGCACCCTGTCCATGCGACTGTACAATGGCTAAAGACACAGTGTTTGCTAATGACTGAATTGTTCTGTGGAGACCAGCAACATCGCCATGCATCCCCTCCATGAATGCTAACACCTGCCCCAACTTCCTATCGTGGTCTTGGAATGCATTGATCATTTTGGTCTGCCCTACACACATCTGTCGCAGCAGCCTCAGCACAAAGTGCACTTTGTGTCACAGGGGCAGGGGCAGCGGTGCCTGCACCGAAGGCAACTCTGCTCCCCCTACTCTGGCGAGCACGAGCAGTACTTTTTGCAATTGGTGGCAGTGTGGGCCCTGTGTGCTGTGTACCGACTGAAGGTGTTGATTGCCCACTCCCTGTCTGTGACAACAGTGCTGACTCACCAACACTGTCTGAAGATGAGGACGATGGTGTCTCCACATGTGAGTCCTCAGGGACGGTTCTGTCCCCCTCTCCGGGGCTGCCCTCTTCAGTGTCAGTCTGCGTGTGTGTGATCTCGGATCCGGATGCATTGCCACCACTCATCTCCATCGTCTCTGGGTCAGTGCCCTCTGCCAAAGCTGAAAGAGAGGGTAAATATGTTTACCTAAGTGCCACACTCACGTACTGAAGGTTACATATTCACAACTTTCCATACAGTCGAATAACGTGTAGCACCCATCCTGCACACAACCCACCCCTACCAGACATCCTCATGTCAAAGAACCGGGGTTGCCTGTGAAACCTGTACATCATACAAAAAGGGCAAGTTCATGCAGACCACCACACATGTCATGCCATGGGACAACAGACCTCAACGGCATGTCCTGGAACCCTCAACTACAAAACAACTGGTATGTCCACCTGGCGGACATGGATGCTAACGCTCACTCCGCTAATGGCACCAGCATGCAATTGCAGCAAAACAAACGCACCACGGATGTCACTACTGTGTCTGAGCACCGATACATGCATGCACTCACAAGTCACAGACACATACAGTCTGCTTACCGCTAGTTTGCTGTTGATCCCCTCTCAGCCAGGCGGACAGGTCAGGATGCGTCACAGCAATGATACGGTGCATTAGAGGGGTCATGGTGCGTCGGCCAAGCCGGGTTGATCTTGGAATCATCCCCAGTGTCATCTCCGCAACATTCTTGCTGAGCCTGGATATGTCGTCCCAGCGCTTGTGGCAGTGTGTGTGTCGTCTATTGCACACCCCCACTGCCCGTACATCACGTGCTATTGTCCTCCACACAGCCTTGTGAAGGTGCAGCTTGACCTACCATGATGGGAGACAAGAGGGGAACATCGTAGAAACACGTATCTTTATGCAGCCATGCTCAGTACAACACATGTGAAGGACCCACAGCACACCGCCAAGCTTGCATAAGCCAGGAGTCAGTAACCACCTCATGCCCACCAACATGTTCCCCACTGCACTTACCACCTGTCCGGGGGCACCGTAGAGCCATTCATAGTAGCTGAGCACACCGTCCACAAGGACATTCAGCTCCGCTGCGGTGAAGAGGCGAGACCGGATCTCTCGCACTCTCTGCATGGCAAGGTCCAGGACTGTGGCACTACAGCAGCGGTTGTTGGTTAGCTCAGCAGCAGCAGCAGGTCGAGGTGATGGTCGCAGACAGCAGTTGTTGGATAGTTCAGCAGCAGCAGGTCGAGGTGATGGTCGCAGGCAGCAGTTGTTGGATAGTTCAGCAGCAGCAGGTCGAGGTGATGGTCGCAGGCAGCAGTGGCTGGAAGCAGTGAATGTGTGCTGCAGAAATTCACACATATATAGGGCCCTGAGCTCATATCAGTGGCACACGTCTGCAGCAATTGGTTTTCCCTGGATGCCTCATTCAAAAAGAGCCAATGACTGGCCCTGGTGTGGCGGTGCACGGCTTCCGCTATTTTTGAATGCGCGTACGCGCCCCACGTTACCTGTTTCCATTGGCTACATGTGCACGGACCGTCACGGTCACACACCGGCAACCGCATGTGCGCGCTACCGCGACGGTGTATCATTTGAAAATAATCAATCACTGGCGCAACTATGGGCACCCATTACGCGGGGGCGGAGAAAGCTAACACAAACATTTTATATTTAAATTCAAAATGGCAGTTGATACCCCCCTTATAGTCACATTGCAGCACCCACCGCAGACCGCCAGTCCTGGCCGCTCACCCACCGCCGGTCCTGGCCGCTCACCCACCGCCGGTCCTGGCCGCCCACCCACCGCCGGGTTCTGGCAGTGGGTGAGCGGCCTGTGCATTGAGGTCACCATGGCATGGATGGTCCTGGCCGATCACCCACCGCCGGTCCTGGCTGCTCACCCACTGCCGGTCCTGGCCAGTCACCCACCGCCGGTCCTGGCCGGTCACCTACCGCTGGGTTCTGGCGGTGGGTGAGAGGCCTGTGCATTGAGGTCACCATGTCATGGATGTTCCTGGCCGATCACCCACCGCCGGTCCTGGCTGCTAACCCACTGCCGGTCCTGGCTGGTCACCCACCGCCGGTCCTGGCCGGTCACCCACCGCCGGGTTCTGGCGGTGGGTGAGCGGCCTGTGCATTGAGGTCACCATGGCATGGATGGTCCTGGCCGATCACCCACCGCCGGTCCTGGCTGCTCACCCACTGCCGGTCCTGGCCGGTCACCACCGCCGGGCCTGGCCGGTCACCCATTGGCTACATGTGCACGCACCGTCACGGTCACACACCGGCAACCGCATGTGCGCGCTACCGCGACGGTGCATCATTTGAAAATAATCAATCACTGGCGCCACTATGGGCACCAATTACGCGGGGGCGGAGAAAGCTAACACATACATTTTATATTTAAAAATCGAAATGGCAGTTGATACCCCCCTTATAGTCACATTGCAGCACCCACCGCAGACCGCCAGTCCTGGCCGCTCACCCACTGCCGGTCCTGGCCGCTCACCCACCGCCGGTCCTGGCCGGTCACCTACCGCTGGGTTCTGGCGGTGGGTGAGCGGCCTGTGCATTGAGGTCACCATGGCATGGATTGTCCTGGCCGATCACCCACCGCCGGTCCTGGCTGCTCACCCACTGCCGGTCCTGGCCGGTCACCCACCGCCGGTCCTGGCCGGTCACCCACCGCCGGGTTTTGGCGGTGGGTGAGCGGCCTGTGCATTGAGGTCACCATGGCATGGATGGTCCTGGCCGATCACCCACCGCCGGTCCTGGCTGCTCACCCACTGCCGGTCCTGGCCGGTCACCCACCGCCGGGCCTGGCCGGTCACCCACGGCCAGCACCCGGCGGTGGGTGAGCGGCCAGGACCGGCGGTGGGTGACCGGCCAGGGCCATCCATGCCATGGTGACCTCAATGCACAGGCCGCTCACCCACCGCCAGGACCCGCTATTTTCCTTGAATGTGAGTGACTACCTCTTGTGCAGCTAGACAATGCGTGATGTATATGTGCTGGTGAAGTGTGGATGTGGTGTGTCTATGCTGCCTGTTCTGGTATGTTCGGTTTGCAAATGTGTGTGGGAGATGGTGTACATGCAAAGCTCCCTGATGTGTGTCCTGTGATCCACTTAATTGGTGATGAGTGTGGTTTGTGGGATGTTGCAGTACAGTGTGTTGTGATGGGTGTGAATCACTTTCCTGACCTGTGCTTGTTGTTCTCTCATTATCCCTAGGTCACTCCCACAGAGGCATGATTCTCCAAAACATTTATCCCTGCACCTGGTAATGACAATTTATTAGACAATCATGTGATTAAAACATGGAGGTCACACAGCATTGAGAGTTTACGTGGTGTTTATTAACAGGTTGTGAATTCATGTTGGTGCATATTTACAAGTAGGTGTTGGGGGGAAGTGAGAGATGAAGGTCATGGCAGATGAAAACACCGTGGGGACACCACATTGTGTGATGTCCACCTAGTCCAACAGACGTGTGCCAATGCTTGTCATTGTGGGGCAGGATAGTTGGCAGGGTGAATGGCAGGCTCAAGGAAGGGTGAAGTCAGTTGCGGCCCTTCTTAGAGCGGGTAGATGAGGCATTTCCACTGCTCTCAGCTGGATCCAGCCTCGGACGGCCCCTCCATCTTAGAGCCGGAGCGGAGACAGCTGTGGGGGCAGGTTGGTCAGGGGCCACCTCCCTGTCCGTGGCCTCAGGTGTGGGTGGCGGTGGTGTTGGTGACCTGTCCCACTGGGCACTTGGGTGAGGGGGTAGTGGTGTGGCACGGGATAACCAATCCCTCCACAGAGCAGTTAGCTGGCCCATGAGGTCCACAATTTGGCCAATGCGCGTGTCAATGGACCGCAACAGCTGGCTGCTCTCTTGCGAGTCTTGGTGGGCCCGATCGGACTGTGCCTGCGACCGCTCATAGGAGGCATGGACTCTGGCGATGGCTTCCAGGGTCTCGGCCCCAGGGTGGGGTGGGTCTCCTTCCCGACCTCGCCTAACAACTGCACTCCTGGTTGTGAGCTGTGGCCTCACCTGTGTCCTCTCCCGTCCACTCTCCCTGCTTGCCTGGGATGTCGATGGCCCATCATCGGGCGATGGGTCAGGCAGGATGGCACAGGCAGGAGTGGTGGTGGTGGTGGTGGTGGTGGTGGCTGCACAGCTCACAATGGCAGGTGTTGGCTTAGTGACACAGGCCAAGGTGGTGGAGGCAGTGATGTCCTGGGAGCCTGATGGCCCTGGGAGTCTGCTTGGGCCAGCATCGTCCTCTGCACCCGAGCTGTCAATGGGATCGTCCCCAGAGAGTCCGGGCTGTGAGGGGGGGCGACTGGTGCTGGCGGTTGCTGCTTTCGCCGGTCAAGTTGCGATCACCTGAGGGACAAGATTTTCAGAATCAATGCTGTGGACATGACATGTTTTTGGTACCAACATTACAAATCACTATGGAATCAGGACATGGTTGTTGTTGTCATCATGTTGTTGTGGTTGACAGTACAGGCCAATATGGTGGAGTGGAGGTGGGAAGGCAATACTTGGATATGTGTGGTCCTGTCCTGCTATTGGATGTTCCCCCTGTGAAGATGTCTATCTACCTGTCAGTTTGCAGGAGGAGATGCACTGGTCAACAAATGGTGGGAGGACTCAATCTTGCTCTGGGATGAGACATGGGGGACTCTTGGGAGTTGTAGTGCTGGTCGCTCACATCACCCAACCCCCAGCACCCTCCCTGTAGACATGGGGGCCTGTGGGGAGTTGTAGTGCTGGTCTCTCACACCACCCACCCACCTCTCACACACACCCCACCCCTCAACACCCTCCCTGTAGACATGGGGGCCTGTGGGGAGTTGTAGTGCTGGTCTCTCATACCCCACCCACCTTTCACACCCCCCACCCCCTAACACCCTCCCTGTAGACATGGGGGCCTGTGGGGAGTTGTAGTGCTGGTCTCTCATACCCCCCACCCACCTCTCACACACCCCCACCCCCCAACATCCTCCCTGTATACATGGGGGCCTCTTGGGAGTTGTAGTGCTGGTCTCTCACACCCCCACCCACCTCTCACACACCCCCACCCCCTAAAACCCTCCCTGTAGACATGGGGGCCTCTTGGGAGTTGTAGTGCTGGTCTCTCGCACCCCCCCACCCACCTCTCACACACCCCCCACCCCCTAACACCCTCCCTGTAGACATGGGGGCCTCTTGGGAGTTATAGTGCTGGTCTCTCACACCCCCCACCCACCTCTCACACACACCCCACCCCCCAACACCCTCCCTGTAGACATGGGGGCCTCTTGGGAGTTGTAGTGCTGGTCTCTTACACCCCCGACCCACCTTTCACACACCCCACATCCCATAACACCCTCCCTGTAGACATGGGGGCCTCTTGGGAGTTGTAGTGCTGGTCTCTCACACACCCCAACCACCACCACCCTCCCTGTAGACATGGGGGTCTGTGGGGAGTTGTAGTGCTGGTCTCTCACACCCCCCACCCACCTCTCACACACACCCCAACACCCTCCCTGTAGACATGGGGGCCTGTGGGGTGCTGTAGTACTGGTCTCTCACACCCTCCCTGTAGACATGGGGGCCTCTTGGGAGTTGTGGTGCTGGCTACTTTCACAACATGCAAGCCTGGGAACCTAGGAGGCAACATTTGTGTTTGTTCATGGTGGGTGCATTTGAGCCCTGGACTTCAAATTTGGGTGACTATGTGGCCCACATGCATGGATTTGAGCCTGGGAGATGTGTCTTGGCAGTTGTGCAAGCCAGACCATGGCAGTGAGATTGTGGGCATTGGTTTGTACTTACCAGCCTCTAGTCCCTCTTCGATTCCTTCCAGGCTCTCAGGGTGCAGCATGCCCAACACCTTCTCCTCCCATTCTGCAAATGGTATGGGCTCCGGGGGAGTGCGGCCGCCAGTGTGGTGTGCCCGCAGGTGGTTCTTGGCTCTGATGCCTTTCACCCTTGCCTTGAGGTCGTGCCAGCGCCTCTGGATCTCGTGTTTGGTGCGTGGCACGGTCCCTGACGCATTGACTCTCGTCACTATCCTGTCCCACATGTTGGTTTTGGTTGCCAAGGTGGTCTGCTGGACTAGGGTACCGAACAGATGTGGTTCGACACGGATGATTTCATCCACCATGACCTTCAACTCACTGTCTGTGAACTTGGGATTTTTCTTTGGTGCCATGGTGTGTGATGTGCAAGGTGTTGGTGGGGTGGGGTGAGATGTGCAGGTGTGTGGTGTGTAGGGATGGTGTTGTGGGTGTTTGTGGGGTGGGTGTGTTTGTGTGCAGGTTGTATGTGTGTTTGTGTGTGTCTGCTGTTAGTGGTATTCTGCCTCTTGCTTGCAGGTATGCTGTGATGCAAAGGATTGTGGTTGTGGGAGGGATTCATTTTATACTCGGTGTGGTGGTTGTCTCCTAATGGTTGTTGCCAGTCAGGTGTCCTGTGGGTGTGGTGACTTTGGTGCATTTTTCGGTACTTGGAGGGTGTCATTGGGGCATGTAGTTGCTGTGGGTGGGTGTTTCAGGTGGGTGGGTGTCCTGTTTAGTGCGTTTACTATTTACTTCCGTCTGCCATATTGTAATCGGTTTGACGGCAAGGATGGTGTTTTCGTGTGGTCCTTCTGCAGTCATGCTCCGTTTGTCGATGCATTGTTTCCGCTGCGGTCGAAGAAGGTGGTGAGTTCCGTTGGAATGGCGGCGTTATCCTAATCGCGTGTCCGGACCCTCCGCAGGTATAGCGGCGGTTGTGCCTGTTCCCACGGTCATGTTCGTCCGCGGCGGAGGGTGTTTATTTGGTACCGTCCGCTTACGGCGGTCTTTGGTGCGATCCGTCCGCCGCGGACGGTGTTTGATGTGATCCGTCCGCGGCGGTCGGAGTTACTTGACATAATTATCCTAATCGCAACCGCGGATTATCCGCGGTGCGGTCGGGAGTGTTTTTTCCGCGACCATGGCGAACAAGACACATTTCCGTCCGCCATCCTAATAGGCCCCTTAGTGTTGATTTTTGTAAATGTCTCCATAGACATTGATTGAAGTCGAAGTAACATCCCTGTATGGATGTGTGAGGGTATATTTTAAGGATGGTATTTATCATGGCTTGTTCAAAGTCAATTATTATTTTTAGGGGAAAGAAGTCTTATGTTTCTTCTTTTATTTTGTTCAACATTTGTGTGTATGTTGAAGTTTGTTTGTTTGGCAACAAACAATAGATAAATGGAATGCAGGTGTTATGGTATTGTCCATGTATTGTATGTAATTGGTAGAATGGTTTGGGACATATACTAAAGGTGCCATCCATCATCCATGTTTGGCTTTGTTTTAATTTGTTTATATTGTTTAGTGTAGAAAACATAATTATTCTTGTATCTTTATTGTTGTTATCATAAAAGATAAAAAGTTTGTCATTATGAGTTACGGTAAGGTCAGGGGGAATTATTATCTCTTCAAAAGTTTTAGGTGTTGGTATTGTTGGTCTTGTAGATTTTTTAGTTCTAGTTCTAGTTCTTTTTATAGAAGCTATTGTTGGTAGTTGACCTCTAGCTTCTCTAGGTACTTTAGGGAGTACTTCTTTAAGTATTACACTTGTTGGTAGTTCTGAGGTGCTGCTTAATTCTTTAATATTTTCCATAGTAGATCTAACTTCTATTTCTGATAGATTAGGTGGATGATTGTGTTCAGTTGTATTTATCACACTTGTTTCCTTAGTTGTGGCACGACCATAACATTTATTACTGTAATACTTTGTACATTTCCAATTTACTTTAACGTCTTTTTGTTTCTCTTGAGTATAAATATACCCCATATAGCATAACAGAAATTTGCCGTTTTGAGATGTAAGTCATTGTGGATTTCTTATTTCTAGAAAAAATATATAAAATATTGTAGGGAAATGTTTTAATTTTTAGGCATTAGTGATAGTGTATGTATTTTTAATATATACTTACCAATTATTTTTTAGTAGACTTTGCATGTAGTTTTGTTCTTCTTTGGTTGATGCTCTTTTGTATGTTAGTGATCTGTGGAAAAAAAGTGAATTACATTTTAGTTCATGTTTAAATGTTTTATTTGTTTTAGCATTTTGTAGGATTCAATGTTTTATGACTAGCATATTAATTTCCTTTTTTAAGCATTTAATAAAAGTATTTAAGAAAATGGACAAGTTGTTTCATTAAGTTAAGTTTAGAATTTGTTAAATATTAAGCATTATTAGTAGTAATTGTGCATTTTAATATATACTTACCAAGTGTTCTTTCTTTGCACTTCAATGTTGATGTTCTTGTAAGATTTTTCTGCTTAATTTATTCAGTTGGCTGTGGAAAGAAAGTTATATGTATTGTATGTGTTGAATTTTATTTTTATATACATTAAGCATTTTTTAAAGACTAGATTAATTTTATTTGTGTTTAAAAAATGTGTTAACATTTTTAGGAAATATTAAAAATCAGAATGGCATTTGTTTCATACTTGGAACATTTTAGGTGTTTAGTTGTCTTTTATTTAGTGTTTAAGGCATTGGAATAGTATACTTACTTTTTAGATTTGTTTTTTTTGTAGGTAGAAAATGTTCTTCTGTTTTTTGTAGTTGGGTCTGTTGTGCCTATACAGAGAGCTAAAAATATACATTTGTATTTATGTTTTGATGATGAAAGGCAGGTTAAAAGTAAATTGTTAGTTTATTTTTAAAGTTTTATTTACTTACTTTTTGATATTTGTTGTTGGCTCATTTTCAAATTAGTCCTTAAAGTTGTAGCAGATGTGGTAGAGTTTCTCCTTGTTTCTTTCCTTGAAGGTGCGAGAGTTTTCAGTTTAGTTCTTTATATAGGGAGTATTTAATTAGTTGTTCAATTTGATTGGTTAGTTATATTTAAATGTGTTTCTATTGGTTAGTTTGAATTGTTTTCACTTTGTTAATTATTTAAATTGTATGTGAATTTGTAACGTCAAATTTTGCTGAGTTTTTCTCATTTTATGAAAGATCTTTTTAAGGTATGTTGTTTTTGAAAAGGTATTATATTGTTTATAATTGTTTTATAAATTAAGTGTGTTTATTTAAAATGTTTTAGTTTATTTAGTATGCTTATTTATTTTTAATGTGAATTTTTTGTTTTAGTTTTGTTTGTTATATATATACAATTTTTTATGAGTGTGTATTTCATTATTTGCAAATATAGTGTGTAAATTAAGAATTTATTTGTATTTTCTAGCTGTCAATATTTATGTATTGTCGATAATATTGATGTCTATATTTGTGTTTACGATATTTTAGATATGTGCTATATTTATTTAAGACTGTCGATATTATTGATTTCGAAATGTGTGCTTACGATTTTTTGTGGTCGATATTTGTGTTTAACGATATTGTTAACTCGATATTTATGGTGTTTGTTAGTTAAATATAGGAGGTCGATTTATTTGTCCTCGATATTTAGTACTCGATAATTTTGTAGGTCGATTTTATTGTTTTCGGTGTTTTGTCATAGATTCGAGGAAAGGTTCTGCCATGTTAGTTTACCCCAGCCTGGTACTGAGAATAAATTTGGCACGCACAGTACCCTCCCCGGATCACTTTAGGTCCTCTAGAAGGACAGAAGAGAACTTGACCTGCTCTATTTAACAAGAGAAGAGCCTTGCTCCCCATCATGTACCCAGAACAAATAAGTGGACTCCAGGTGTCATAAGACTGACATCTTGTTTGGACTACCGGTAAAAAACAAGCTTTAAGGGACCTTTTCCTGCATTCACCGCTGACCAATTCCACCTGAACCTGAAATGGGCCCTGCTGTTGATCTCTGCTGGAGTAAGTCTTGACCTCAAGGTCTGTCTCTAAGGTCCTGGACTCTTGCCTGCTTTCAAAATGCACTCCTTCCAAAGTTAAATTAAACCTGGAACTTTTACCAACTTTTTGCTCTGAAATCTGATGCTGGACCAAGACCAACCTGCAAAGCCAATCCATAAAGATTGCCTCCAATACTCTCTTCTTCCAAATATGTAACATGCTGCAGACAAGACATCTATACTGATATATGCCCCACTTTTATGGTGAATCTAAGCTTGCACTCCCAGCTACCTCTTTCATTGTTTTGTGCTGGATTTGTTCCACCCTCCCTGTTGCTTGGGGATGGATATTAAACATTAGTTCAAAGGTTTGGAGAAGCCTGCAGATGTAGGATACTGTAAATGTGAACAACTTAATGCAGGTGTTGTTGTTTTCTTCTGTATCCCAGGGTCAAACCGCATGTGAATATTTACAATTTATGGGTTTTTAAATACCTTTAATTAAGCTCGTGATTATGAATATTGGATGAAGCTATTGAAAGCAAAACAACCTTTCACGTTTCAAGATAAAACGTTAGCTTTGATTCAGATCCAGAAAACAGCCTTGTAATTCCCATCTATTGTCTTGGCCACATATTAGACCTGCAGTTAATTAGAAGCTTTTTAAAGGTGACATTGCAATAAAACTAATTATCCACTAACAAAAAAGTTGTGGTAATGCAGTTCATTTGACAGACAGATACTGCTAATTTCTGTTAATTATCACATTTTCTTCTTTTATGATTTAGTATTTGTAGGAAAGGACAGTATTATGTAGTGAGGCAGGTTAAGCTCAATATGTAATACTCTCACAATACCCCAAAGATACTACTTGCATTCACAATATTACATTCTTACTTCAGCCCTGGAAGTATGGCAAAATGCAGACAGGCTTCATTAAAGGAACAATATGTTAAGCATTTCAGAGTACAAACATGGATGATAATTAATTGACACAATTCAAAAGAAATCTAACACCAATTTATAATAAAACAGCAGATTTTTATATAACCTTAGACACCAAATCAAAGACAATTGGATAGGTATAACCAGAGTTATGGATTTTAGAAGGAAAAATAAATCAGTGGAAATCAGTTCTGTGAAACGTTAGCATTGTGGTCAATGGTACAATGCACTAGTGACAATCGGTGACATTCAAGTCGAGTTGCGTGGAACCCACTGGAGTATAAAGCGATGCCTGTCCCAGGACTAGGCTACGACAGTCAGTCGAATTTTACCTGGCTTGTTGGGCCCAGGTGCAGAGTTGCTCTGGCTGTCCCTGGTGCTGAAGTGGGAGCCATGAAGAGCTGGTTTTACCGGTTCAACTATACTGGTGAGGAAATGGATGCAAAAAGTCAACAACAGGACCACTGTGGTGATCGGTTGAAGGTGCTGCAGAATTTCATCGTGTTACAGTGTCGAGTAAAGGTAGTGGTAGTCGGGCTGGCCACCAACAAGCCTTGGCAGCTGTAAGGTCAACGGTAAGGATGTTTCACCGTCTATATTTCTAGGGGGAAATGGTAGCCACCCAAAACTTGCTGGAGGTCAGCACTACGCTTCCCACAATGCACTGGACGGGTGGCCAGTGATTCTTTGGTTCTAGGATGTTGTTTATACCTGTGAACAGCAGGGGACTTGTGCCACTAATCCTACTGAGTCTGGACTTGTCTTTAGCTCTCAAAGGGGTCCCTCTTTCTGGGGGAACTGGTCTTTGGTCTGGAACAAGTTACAATTGTGCTGTATCAGGTTGGTTGCAACAGGTGCAGAGTATCATGCCTTTGTTTTGTGCAGGTCCTGTAGTCACAGGCTCTGATCCCTTCTTTGCCCTCTGTTGCAATTTGAATCAGAACTGAGGTTCTTAAAAAACTGCATATTGAAGAAATGTCAGACAAGATGGGATCTTTGTTCGATTACACACACAAGTGAGGCAAAATTACCTACATTGACTTGTATGTTCTAGACGTTCCTGGGACCCAGGCTCTATTGAATAAACTGAGAGATTTTGAGAAAAGTCCTAGAATGGACCAGAGAGCCCTGACACTTTCCACGTAATCAGCAGTAAATTGCCTGAAAGGTCCAAATCATGAAATTGACCTCATGGGTCCTGTAGAAGTTAGAGAAGGTTGTGCATGAGAATTAGAATGTCCACTTACATCTGTAGAAGGTCCATGAATCAGATTTAGGATGGTCAAACAGGAGTTATAATGACTGAGTTTATTCCTTAAGGATTCTGGATAAACAACTTGTAATCATACGAATGGGGGTAATGCAGAGGGAATCCTGTGGTTCCAAAGATGTGGACAAGTGCATCTTTCTAATGCTAAAAAATCAGGTCTCCAAATGTCAAACTGAGGAAATTAAGGGTCCAGTCTGAAAGCAAAAGGGTCTATGGAGCAATTACCCCAAGTTTGTGAAAGTGCTGAACAATTGGAGTGTAAATTTGCTGAAGTCTCTAGGAGGGCAAAAATACCAATCTGCTTTAGAATTCAGACCCGGAAGATAATTAGCCATTACGGAAATGTTTTGTTTTGCTACATTGGCTAAAATGTTGAGCCCAGTGTCTCTAAACGGTTGATGTTTTTCAGTGGTCTAAAATTGTCTATCTTCCGAAGGACTAAACAATGAGTGTGATTTTTCGTGAAAGTCTGAATGGCAAAGGAGCTTGCAAGAAGCTTTAAATAATTTATATACATAGAAGAATTCTTCAAGGACTATACGCTGCCAAATGAGAACTGGCTGCACGGAGCTTCCCAACCTGATAAACTTGCATCTGAATCTAATAGAAGATCTGAGGTAGAACCGCATCTGAATATTGTAGACCTTGCTTTAAAGTCTCTAAGAGTGCTAAAGTGAAGATAGCCTGGAAATGCTATTTGGGTTGAAGAGGCTAGGCAACCTACTTGTATGGCTAAATGGTGCAGAAATATGTGAGAATGAGCTAACACATTAAATCATTCTTTCCTGACAGTAAGAAACATTGCTTACATAAGTTGTAGAAAACAAGATGTTGAGGGCATATTACCAAGGGTCTTATCGCCGCTTTAGCGGGATTTTTTCCCACTAAAGCGGTGATAATTTTATCGCCCTATTACCTAGCTGTCGCTAACACCAGTTAGCGACAGCTAAAAGGTGATAGTGGGCATTTAGGGGCCCACTTTGCATGTCAGCGATAATTATCGCTAATGACATGCAAAGTGGGCGTGCCAAGATGTTAGCGACTGGTAACAGTCACTAACATTGCTATCCCCTATTACCAACTTTTGGAAATAATCGCTCTAAGCTAACGCTTGCCCAGAGCAGTTCTCAGCCATGTTATCAAATGGTAGGTGGATAACATGGCTAAGAGCATTTGCTCGGTAATGCATGAATATCGCTGACTTTTCAGCGATATTCATGCATTTCAGCCGATTTTTATCGCTTAGGAGATAAACCTTGATAATATCAAGGCTCCTAAGCGATAAAAATAGGCTAAGCTCGGCGATATAATTTTGGCCGCTAACCAAGCTTAGCGATAATTATCGCTATAGCTTGGTGATATGCCCCAGAATTTGTTAGAAATCCTGGAAATTCTATCTCCTTAATTGGAAAAGTGGTGATTTTGATTGATTTATCACAAACCCCAAACTCTCCAGTAGGATAACCACATTCTGTAATTGAGCCTAGGAATGTTCTTGATTTGGGACAGCTTAAACTGTCTGTTGGGAGTAATTATTCCACTCTGTAAAGGTTATAGCTAGTAAGTTTAGTAGAAGCAGCACTGCAAGTCCACCCTCAAGGAAGGCAGAGGAACAATAACTCTGTACCGTGCATTCCTTGAATAACATTCCACAGAATACAGAATGCAGACTGAAACATAACAATTGCACCGCAAATCCAGAGAAGACATTGCAACACATCTTCCTCCTTCAAAACAATACGGAAAGACTATAAGACAAAGTAAACTGTAACAATATACAATGAACACAAAAAAAAACTTAGAAACAGTACTTCACCAGAGTTCATGGACTCTTTTTTGGAATTAGTACACGACCTCCGGTCACGCTATAAAAGACTGATGGTAATTGGAGACTTCAACTTGCATTGGGAGAAGTCTCCCAAAGGCTGTCAGGCAAACCAGCTAGAGGAGGCATTGACTTCATTCGTCTTGTTCAGCAGGTAGTGGGTTCAACACACGACAAAGGTCACACCCTAGATCTAATCTGGATGACTGCCCCGGAGCGGAGCCCCATTGCTATTTCACCTTGCTCATGGTCAGACCACCATCTTCTGCAGGGTCAGCTTGCTGTCCCAGGGCAAGGTGAAAAGCCAGGGTCGGGATGGAAAGTCAAAAGAAGCTGGAACAAGATCAGAGAGGGGGATTTGGTAGCTAATTTGCAAACCTCACCCTCCCACATGAAGCCCGAAGGCAATCTAGAGGTCATCTATCACAATTTGACAACGAAATTTGAGAGAGCTATTGAAGTCATTGCACCATCACGGAGGGTGAAAATCGTGGACAAGGGAATAGGGGCTCCTTGGTTCAATTACACCCTTAGTTTGAGGAAGCGAGCCTTGCGTAAAACTGAGAGAGCCTGGCGTAGAGAGTACGATCCTAGTGCACGGAGTTTGTAAGTACAGGAATTCGCTCACTATAAACAGGCAATCTTGTCTATGTAAGCGGAATTTTATGAGGAGAGAATTGCGACGGCAAGAGACCCCCAGAAGGAAATCTTTAAAGTCCTAACAGAATTAAGAAAAAACAAAGAGCAGAGCCCTTCTTTTTCACAGGGCGACTGTCAAAAATTTCAGGATTTCTTCTCCAAGAAAATTGCGGATCTTCTAACAGAAATCTCGCAGACCTCAAGACTTGACTGTCCGGTTCAACTTACTCCAGCAGCCCCCTCTATTACCCACCCTCTGAGTACACTGCCCCTGATTACTAAGGAACTACTGGCTAGCCTAATGGGGCGACTAAAGCCTGGGTGGCAGGCGGATCCGTGCCCCCCTAGGATATTCAAGCTAGCACTACCAGGAATAGAGGACGATGTCCTTGCCCTCCTTAATAGTTCTTTGGAAACAGGACTGGTCCCCACTATTATTAAGGAGGCACGCCTGATTCCTCTCCTGAAGAAGCCAGGTGCGGATGCCAAGAACCTGAAAAATTTCAGGCCCATCTCCCAGCTGCCCTTTCTAGCAAAAATCCTAGAACAACATGTTCTTATACACCTTTCTAGCCACCTCGAAAACAACGAGCTGCTAGAACGGAATCAGGCGGGTTTCAGGGCGCATCATAGTACGGAGATGGTGATGTTGTCCATTCGCGACGATCTGAGATGTAGTGCAGATAAAAAGACCCCGGGCGCCCTGGTGCTGTTAGACCTCTCCGCGGCATTTGACACGGTGAATCATAGTCAATTGCTGTTGCGGCTGGGGGATTTCGGCATCCAGGGAACTGCGCACGCCTGGCTAACTTCTTTTCTACAAGATCGATCACAGAGAGTGCAACTGGCAGACCTGGTCTCAGCATCAGCCGGTATTTCGTATGGAGTGCCGCAAGGATCAGCACTCTCACCTCTCCTTTTTAATGTGTATCTGCAGCCATTGATTTCGGCATTAAACCAGATGGAATTCCAAATGTATAATTATGCAGATGACATTCAGATTGTCATTCAAATTGAGGACTCGCCCGGTGCACATGCTAAACTGCAGAACATCTTGAAATACACGGTCAACTGGATGTCCGCTAATTCTTTAAAGATAAACCCAGATAAAACAGAGGTGCTGCCAATTACCATCTCCGGAAGCCCTTGGAATTATCTATTCTGGCCGAAGGAATTAGGGCAGTTTCCAGAACCGGCAGTAGCTGTGAAAACTTTGGGTATCCACATAGATGGCAAACTGACTATGATGAAACAAGTATCTTCAGTCGTCGGAATGTGTGCAGGTCTTTTGAGTCAACTTCGGAAAATCTCTCAACTTCTGTCTCCAGCAACTCTGAGACGCCCTGTATCAGCCATGATTTTGTCGCGCTTAGACTATGGCAACTCACTGTATGCTGGTCTTCCCAAGCACCAGTTGACTAGGCTACAAACAGTCATGAATGATGCAGCCAGATTGGTCTTTAAAAAACCGAGGAGGACACATGTGACACCTTTATTGCGTAAGCTACGCTGGTTGCCAATCAGACAAAGAGTAATGTTTAAGGGACTTTGTATCACTCATAGAGCCCTGTATGGAAACGTGCCAAATTACATCAAAGCGCGTTTGGTTCCATATATCCCCAGTAGGGCTCTCCGTTCAACAGATGCCACCCTTCTGGCCCGCCCACGCTTTAGACTAGCTACCATGGGCGGGCGTGCTTTTTCAAATGCGATCCCAGTGGCCTGGAACAACCTGCCAATACATCTGCGCAAAGAACCAAGCCTCCTGCCTTTCAGGAAGATGCTCAAAACTGTGCTCTTCCGGGAGGCATGGGGCTCATCCTAAGGTTGCTTTGGTCCTGTGAATATTCTGTGTGTACCTCTGGACAAGCGCTTATAGACCCCTGGGTGATAAGGCGCTATACAAATCTAAATAAATAAAATAAAAAAAAAAAAAAAATACGACTATTACAATTCTCAGACATAAAGGTACTACCCTGAGAATTACGCAGGAAGGTGTCTGGTCCTGCTCTCTACTTTGACTCTTGAAGCTACAGATTCCTCTATCATTTCACTCACCAAGTAGGATCCATCAGAACTTTCTCCATATCCTTGACTTCTTAAACTGTCTCGCACCACATCCTTCCCACTGACTTTTACCAGAAATCCTCCTGCCTCCTTTCAGTACCCTCACCATTTATCTCACTTCCCAAGTGCAATGTCCCTGAATGTTTTGCAACTCTCTTTGCATTCCACACTTTGCCATCTTGTGTGACTACACAATTGGTAAATACTTTAACCACTTTAATAGCCATGCCATACCTAGAGAAACCTTTCACCACTACAACTGGTTTAGGAATCCTCACCCAATCTTCCACCTTGATGCCATGTGCTTTTACTTTGCACATAGCATCATACCAAGTTTTAGTACTATTCTGTTTCATTCTCACTCTTTCTGCAACCTCACCTACATCACACTTCCCCTCCACTCTTCCATGTAGACCCGAAATGGGATCTCTGCCTTTAAGCAACCTAAAAGGACAGACTTCAGTGACAGCATATGGAGTTATACGTTACATTCACACCTTTCTCTCAAAGCATGCCTTCAGTCTCCACCACCCTTATGTGGTTTTACCACATATCCCTTCAACACCTGGTTGAATCTCACAACTTGGCAGTTCTCATGAGGTTCATAAAGAGCAGTAGTCACATGCTTGATCTTATAGTGTTTAAGGAAACCTTCCATCTCACTAGAGCTGAGTTGCACATCATTATCTGTTGCTAGAACAGATGGACAACCCTCCCTGGCAAACACCTCCTTAAAAAACTCAATCACAATATTGGTCGAAGTTTGGGATACCAACTTCACCTCTGGCCATTTGGAGTGGTAGTCAATTAAGACCAAAGCATACCGAGTGTCCATAAGAAGAAAATATTAAACGGTCCAGAAATATCAAATGCACCTTTTTTGCCATGGAAACTCTGGCCAATCTATAGGTTTAAGAGGAGGAGTGCTGACATTCAAAGATTTTTCACTGCTAGCATTCACTCCCTCACAGTCCTATCCACCATCCTGTCTATGCCAGGCCACCAAAAGTATGGTGCACCAATTGTTTCAAGGCTGACATCCCTGGATGTTCTTTGTGAGACAACTTATGAATACCTTCCTGCACCCCACTGGGACAGATGCATTTTCCTTCCTTAAATAAAAGATCGCTCCCAACCTCCAATTTATCTACCTCCTTAAACATAGGCAAACACTGTGGCATTACTTCCCTCGGTTTAGGCCAGCCTTCCAACACATATTTATTCGCAGCTGACCATACTTCATCCTTCAACTCACTCTCCTTCTAGAATTCTGCTGTAAACCCATCAATCTCCCCTGGCATTACATCTCTAATGGTAGCAACCATGTCAGCCTCACTTAAAGGACCTTCCTCATCAGTTTGTTGGCAAGGTAAGCCTGACAAAAACTCAGCAGTTACATTCCTACTTCCTGGGACGAATTCTGTTCTGAAGTTGTATTCCTGAAGTCTTGAGGTAAGCCTGGCAATGCATGCAGTGGAATTACATCCTCCACCAGGAGAGGATATGTTAACTAAAGGCTTGCAATCCTCTTTAACACAAATTTGTTATCTCACACATAATTCCTATAGTGCTCAATCACCCAAATATGTGCCACAAGATCCCTCTCAATCACGGCATACCTTCTCTCTGTGTCATTAAGAGTCTATGAAGCTAATGCCGCATTCCATTCCTTCTTGTCACAGGATGTGAGCAAATAGAGGACAAGCGGGACTCACCCCTGCCTTTTACCGCCGATCCTGCCAGTAACGGAGCCAAAGAGTTAACTTCCTCACCTCCCTCCGTCCCATAGGAAACAACTTCAGCCACCAGAGGGTCGGACGAATGGGAACGGAGGAGATGACCGGAAGAGGCAGGACAGCCGGCTTTTAGGGATTTGACGTGAGAGGAAGGGGGGATCTGGAAGAAGAACCAGGAAGACGCCGAAAACCATGAGAGGAAGACGGAGAACCGACTGGAGTCTGCAGGAAACGAGAGAACCGAGGACTCCACGCAGCGTGAAGAAGGAGGGGAGGACGTGGACCGCTGGTGTGAAGACTGGTGGACACCCCCGGAGGACGCTGAAGGGCCGCCGCAACTCTGGAGAGTTGTGGCAGACGCGGTGAGTGGGTCAACTGGGGAGGGGGCTGGAAGGGAGGGCAGGCAATCCCTGAACCTGCACTACCCTAGCCCTGAACCTGCACAACCCTAGCAACCACCTTTAACCCCTACCCGGTTTTCCTTGTGTCAGTGAGAACCTTCATTTGAATAGTGCCCGCAACTGCATATTGAGTTTGTTTATGGTTGGACATTTGAATAAGTGCTCGCAACTGCGATACTGAGATTAGTTATTGTTTGGGCACGAACTGCTCTTTATGATTATTGGCCCGATTAGAACTGTATGCCCTAGAATTTTGGGGGGCAACTACTCTGTTATAATTTTGGCTGAGTCCTCACTATCCCCGATTAGAAGCCAGGGGGAATATATACCCCATTCAGGAACAAAGAACCTAGTTTTTCTTTTCAAATAAGAAGGCCAGATAAATTCCTTCCGACTTGTGCATCTTCTTTGCACTGGGTGTGGTGACGGCAATATACTTACAGACAGGACAGTCCACTGACCGCTCTTTCTTTCTTTTGGAGACACTCAGGGAGGCCACCCAGACCCTGAAAAGCCAGAAGAAGACTACAAAAGGACCAGATATCTCCTCAACCCGAGACCAGCACCTCTGTACAACTACCCAATAACATCCTGACTTTCTTGTCTCATCTCTGTAACTCTCAATAAAACAACACCATTTCAACCCCCACTACGGCCTCCGAATTTCTATTTCCGCCCATCCCTCCAACACACCTCCAGAAGAGTACTCCTCCCACTTCATACATACTGGCATCCACTGTTATTACACACTCAAAGTTTTAGCATGGGAGCCCTCACAATTTCATGTTTTATGTTTTCAAATTCTAATTGCTGTCTTTCCAATCACACAAAATGTGCACTTTGTCTCAACAGTTCTCTCAATGGCCCCATCGTAGTAGCAAAATTCGTTAATAAATTTGCTATAATTCTCACACTAGCCAGCAAAAGATAAGAGCTGTTCTTTGTTAGCTGGAGCTGGTGAATTGATGCCATCCAGCAGAGTGTGACCAAGGTATTCCACAGATTTATTTTTACAAGTTTTACATTTAGAAGCTTCAGAGTCAACCCACATTTCTCCAAACTACTATACACTTCAGATATGTGTTGAAGATTCTCTTACGTATTTTTAGAAAATATCAAAATGTCATCTTTGAAACATTTGACTAAACCATTCACATCTCTAAACAAACGAAACATAGCTCTCTAAAACACAGAGGTCAAACCAAAAGTCATTCTATCAAATTGATACAGGCATTGCAGTGTGATGAATGCTGTAAATTGTTTGGACTCCCCAGCTAGTTCAATTTGGTGATATGCTGATCTGAGATTGAGGGTAGAAAATATCCTGGAAACCTTCAACACGGTCACCATCTCGTTATTATTAGGCAGTGGGTGACAGTCAACTAATATATTGGCATTAAGTGCCCTCAAATCAACACACAACCTCAACTTCTGATCCGTTTTGTGAGCCAAAACAATAATGGAAACCCACTCTGCCGACTCTTTCTATTCTATGATCCCCTCTTCCACCAAATCATTCAGCATTTCTCTCAATTCTTCCCTAACATTAATGGGTACTGTCTCACAGGAACAACATTACCTTTTAGCTTGATTTTATGGACAAAACCCTTCAATTTCCCTAGTTTGTCACTGGAAGTCTTAGGGAAACATTTTTTCATCCATTTTTCTTCATGCCCTTCTTCATGTCCTTCATCCAGGCACAACACTTGTTCCTCATACACCACATTAATCATAGATGCAGGCTCACTAGAACAAGGATTTAACTTCCATTGATCCTTCCACCCCAATACATTAACACCCTTCACGGCCACAGAGAGTTTGACTACAGCCAATATGTTCTTGAACTCCAAGTTTACCTTCAGATATCCATCCATGTCAATTGTGAAACCATTGATTTTCTCCACAATTATGTCAGAAGGTTGTAAATGATTGATATCAAAGACTCTCTCAAATTTTTCCAGGAAGTACTGTCGAGAATTTATAGTTCAGGGGGTACGAGAATCTGCTATAAGCTCTAATTCTACACCAGCAATGCAAACAACACATTTGGGAAGATAAACCACTTGATCACTCTCACCATCCACCCCCTCTTGAATGGACAAAACAATGCCTTTACTATACTCTGTGACTGTCCAACATTCAGTACACAATTTCCTCTTTGGCACTCCTGTTGCACATGAAACCTTTCCTCGCATTTGACCAGGGTTTTTTTTTATTTTCTACACACAAGCGCAAAATGCCCCATACAGCCACATTGTTTACACTCTCTATTAATGACAGGACATCAAGGACAAAAATATGTGAAAAAACAATTCCGAGGTAATCATAAAGGAATACATGTAAATACACGGAGGGTATAACGAAAACAATACACTAAGGTATCTAAAATATATGTTGTGACTTTTATTCAATAAAATACATGAAAAAATTAAAAACAATTACACAAAGTCATCTCCTATCTCAAACATACATACTATTCATGATTATTATTACAGTAACAATAGGCATTACATAAAAAAAAGTTTTTCATCTATACATCAATACAAGAAATATAATGAGCAAGTTGTCGTTTAAGTAGTAATTTTATCGACGCGCGTTTTGGAGCATCCAACGCCTTCCTCAGGAAATTACCACAATACCTACAAGACAATTTATTTGCAAAATATTAACAAACACTTATATAAACAACCTTTTTATTAAAAATGTTTTACTTAAAAAGAAAACATTTTGTGGTTGATTATCTTAGTCTATGATAATCCACTGTGTAACTCCATGCAGTCATTACTAGAATGGAGTGCTCACAATATCACAACATATCCATTTATTTTAACATTAAAATAACTTATACTAAGTACTGTTTTCAAAACCCTCCATTGGTCAGAAAAGAGACAATACTTAAGAGGATTTTTATGGTTTGTGTCTAAAAATGGAGCACTCACATACTTATTTGTATTTATAACAAGAAAATTAAATGATGTAGAAAGGGTAAAAAAACTCAAACTACCATCTAATGCTGTTGACATAATCTATATGTCCTATATTATTGTTTCTATGTTTGATTAGTAAAGATATTCCTGTATACAGGAATATCTTTACTAATCAAACATAGAAACTTACAACGAGTAGCAAAAGTTAGTTTTTATCTTGTCTACCAGATAAGTAAGTTATCTCCATTTTCCTATTTTACATCAATAATATAGGCGATTTTTTAGATGGAAAACTATCTCCAACTTGAAATGTGTGTATAGAACAAATTGATTGAACTTCCAAGATTTATGACAAGTCATAACTTTGCCAAAAAAAGATTGCTTAGAAAACCTGTGGCACTGAGAGTGGAAGGTTCTATCACCCCCATTTGTTAATAGATCTTGGATCTCCTGCGATACTATGTGGGAATTCTTTTTAGCAAAACACATGGAGACTGGAAAGAAGTTCTGGATTGGTTCACTTTAATTCGATCTAGTACCCAGTTACAGTCTGTAGCACCCAATGACCTTTTGTGATTTGATGCTAGTTGTCTAGAAACAACATAATTTAACGTCAAAGGACAAAAGGAACCAGCTTTACACTTACTGATAGTAACAACAGATTTTCTTTGGCCTCTGAATTGGATGCTGAACCTCCTGTGCCTTTGTTGAGAGAAGGTTGGTCTGTTGAATTGTAATCCACCTTGTCCTCTGTTATATGTGAAGAGGGACCGGGGATCCAACTAGAAACAACCAACAGAACAGCAACCTTCTCTGTTGGTTCACAAAAAAAAAAGCTGGCCAAAGAATTTTCTCTGCGATACCAGGGCTTTGTCTGTGGTGCTGAAGACATTGACGTATTTAGATATTTCTTTGGTTACATTTCCCCCAAATAAAAGAAGTCCTTCCACATCTAGACCCTCTACAGGAGGGGCTAGTTGTGTGGGTTGTGTGGTCTAATTTCCAGAAAAGCCTCATGTGTCTCAACAGATCTAGCTGAATCAACATTGCCAATGAAGCAAACAACCCCCTGGATCCAGCTAGCTGAGGTGGAGCTCTCTTTGGCCTGTTCCATCATTTTGGTTATTTTTCTTATAGGGCACACAGAATTCAGTCATTTTTCCTGACAGGCCAACCATGCTCTTTCAATTCCATTCTTAGAATCTTTACCATTCTGAGTGAAAAGGACTACCAATTTAGGATGTATAGTCTGCAAAGACAGGGCGAGGGTATTATGATTTTGACTTACTTCTGAATATTTTATCCAAAAATTTTCTTTTGCAGCGCTAATATTTTTATTTTCTTCCATGCAAGGAATTGTGGTCCACTCTGTTAATGGAATGCAAAACTGTAAATATCTGCCAAATAGAGGTATTCCCAACAGTGTTAAAAACTTTGCTATGGAATTGGTCGCCTTTCGTTTTTGGGGGAATTTTGAAACTCTTCTCAGTTTACTCTTATTGGGACTGAACAAATTAAGATTAGATTTATTTTGTCTGTACGAGTCTGATTCTAGAGACTACATTATTGCATCAGAATTATTATTGGACTGATTGATCATTATCTTTATATTTAGGATTAATTATTTATCTGGAATGGGGCATTACCTCTCCAAAAGAGGGTCACTTATCTGGCATACCGCAAAAAACAATTGAGGGTGAATCACCCTCCATTATTGGTCACAATCTCTGATAGCAGGAGTTTCTGCCAGGTCCATTGGCACAAGTCTTAGGTTTGAGTTTTTTCTTGAGTATTGCTTTGGTAGGAAAATTGACCAAATAATTATATGGAGTTTTGCCAATTTTTGAACGTGATGAAACATTCTTGCTTCCACTAACACATTGGATCTGGGCCATAATTACATCTTTTACATTCCTTCCTAGGCCCTGAACAATATTCTGCACAAAAGCATTCACTGCATTTGTAACAGATTTATAAATAAATTATTTCAAGTCTCCCTGAAAATCTTCTCACTTGCATCGATCTAAATCTGAGAAGGGTCAGACATTAATTTAAAAAGGCCATTAATAAACTAATACAATGTTAGAAGCAAAAAGTAGATGTTTTTATGAGAACACTTTTTATGCAAATAGTGTTTTAAATTTGCATTGACAAAGCACTGTGAGAAAATTGGGCTTGCTTTTATGTCACAAATGAGGAATGAGTTGCCTGGACTATTATATTTATTTATCACAAGGATTGAGTTTGCCACTTTAGGTTTCGCCTGCACAGCGCTGTGCTTGTGAAATCTATTGCATTTAATATAAAACCTAGAAGAGGCTAACATCCCGCTCTCGCTTTTCATTGGTTTGTGTGCTGGCCACTTACTTTTCCTCCATTTCTATTGACTGTAGCATACTATTTCCTGTTGTTCCTCTATGTGTTTCTTTTATCAGTCTCCCATCAGGCAAGTACTATGTTCATCCACTTTGGTGGAACTTCTTTTAAATGTCTCAGCCTGCTGTCACTACAAGAGCTACACCCTTGCTTTAAAGTTATAGCACTACCCAAGTGCCATGGGCTCAGCACGTGGAGTCTTTGTTATCCCAATTCTGTGTGCTAGGAAGCAAATCTCCAATTGCAATGGCACTCACAAGCCCCCCAAGCAACACCTGCTCAAAAGCCCCCCTGGGGCCAAAGCAGGTACCCACTCTAGTTTTTATTTTTATTTTTATTTTCCTATTGTTGCTTGTTTTGAATCTGTTTGCCTAATGCAAATTGTGCTTATCTCGTTTCTTTTGTTTGAGTTCAGAAAAATGAGCAAATTTAATCGAACTCTGAAAATAAAATGTGCAGGACCTGCTTCCGGCACTTTTCGGTCATTTTAATCACACATTCTGCTCTATAATAAGAGAAGCTCAGCATACGAGATGGCTGAAACTCCTTTGGAGCACACAATTAGAATGCATTTCTATTATGCGTTCCAAAGCAGCGCTGGCTATCTTTTTTAATTCGTTGTTCTCGTGCATGTTCAACCATGAGTGCTTGGTTAAGCCTCAGACATAGCCTTGTGAATGGTTAGAACACACGCAGTGAAAACTGGGGCTCGCCCGGTCCCAAACATACACCACTGTAGCTCATCACTGTAAGACCTCATTGTCTGTTATTTTGTAGCCAAAATGGTCTGAGCTGCTGGACTCTGCCACAACAGGCATCCTCGTTGCTCGCAGGGCCGGACTGGCTACCGGGCGTTTTAGCATGCTGCCGAGCTGGGGGCTGATTTCGTTGATGGGGACCTGCGTGTGCTGAATGAAATTAGTTTTGCTTTGTTTATTTTGAAGCACACGCAAGTCTCCATCAACGAAATTAGCCCCCACCGCAGTGACATCAGCCCTCAGCTCGGCAGCATACCAATACACCCGGTAGCCAGTCCGGCTCTGGTTGCTCGTACCTAGTCCGATGAATGAAAGGGTGGGGGAAACTAGGATTTTGAAACTGCCGTACACATTTCACAACCTGAGTTGATCTTGTTGATGTAAGCCTTCAGTCCATGGTGGTTTACTGATCCCTTGAGTCTTTCACTCAGTTCTGTGTCACAGCTGCGCAAAGGCTGGTTTTTCTATTAGAACAGAACTAGCGTTATCAGCGCTATGTATGAACATGAAGAATGTGTAAGCAGAAGCGCTTTGCATTGTGATTGGGTTCTTCATTTCAACTCCTGCTCCGCTCCTTAAATCCTTTCAGACCGCAGCTTGGCTTCAACAGTTAGCTCCGACTCCCTTGGAACGCGAAGCAGTCATCACATTCCCTTGAGGCTTATGAGGACAAAGCAACACTACATAAGCTTTCCCTTTTAACAAGTAATATATGGTAAATTACAACAAAATGTAAACCTTAGAAATAGATATTGGACATAGAAAAACTTGCCATTACCAGTAAACATCATCGATCCCGTCCGGACTAAGCCCCTAGCCCCCCTCTGAGGCGATGGATCGCCGGAGTTACTTACCGGGCCAACTTGGAAGGGGTGTCAGATCCCACGGCGGGAGTCCCTCCCCTCCACACTGTCGTGCTGTGCTGCGGCCATTTGCTCCCCCCGGCTCACGGACACCAGTGAACTCCTCTCCTGGACCCGCTGAGCCAAACAGAGAGCACGGGTGGAGCGGGGGACTCTTCACAGCCTGGTCCTGACACGATTTTGAGGATTACTGGAGGCGTCGCCACCGTGGGCGGGGGCATCGGAGCTTTCATGCGTGGTGGCCGGGGGGTGATATCGGACCGGGAGGCGCTGTACACCCGAACCCCCGGAGGACCCCTGGTTGCCTGTAGCCGGTGGTGGGGGATTGGACGGGTCTTCTGGGGCCCGCGAGGAAGCCTTGATCGTCCCGTAGAGAGAGCAAAGCCCTCAGCTGCACCTCTCCTGGAGCCCCTGCTGCCTGGTCCTGTAATGGCTGACATCCGAGGGCGCTTCTCCTTGAATCACTCCGACCAACCGTCGAGAGTTAACCCCACCAAGATCCTGCAGTCTCCACAACAGGTCATCTGTGACCTAGATCATTAAGCTGGGTGCCAGATTTGGAAAAAGGGCCCTGGGGTGCAACACACATGGAGCCCCAGCTGTCTGACCCTGTAATGGCCGCCAAATTCAGACGCCTGACCTAACCTGACAAGGGAACACACCGCCCAACTAACTACACTGAACCTCCCAAGAACCTGCAACCGCAACAACAGGTCATCTGTGCCCTACAATGTTAAGCTGGGTGCCCTAAATCTGATCTAGGCCCTGGGGTGCTGCATACATGGAGCCCAGGGTGCCTGACCCCGGAATGGTCGCCAAATTCAGACGCCCGACCAGAAGCTGGCAAATCTAGTCCACCAGAAGTCCTCTGGTCACCCGAATCCCCTTGTAGTGGGGCAGCTGAGACCCCAGATGTCAATGAGGCCGTACTGAATCAAAAGTTAAGCCCCCGAGACTCAGCACTTTAGGAGCCTCTGCTGCCTGACCCCTCAATGGCCGCCAATTTCTGTTACACCATAGGAATGCAGACAGCTTTTTAGACACCTAAGTCCCCCAGCAGCCTGGACCCTCTTATCATCGGAAGCAGTGTCTTTTGCATCTCCCAATAACAACTAGGCTGCCCGGAGGACGGAGAGGAACCCTGAGACCTGACACCCCCTAAGCCTTCGCTGCCTGATTCAGCAATGACCAACAGGATTTTCACCCTCAGCTAATTCCATTAATCTCTCACGACTAACTCGGGGATTCCTCAAAGATCTCGCCTATGACCGATCGTGTGAGGGCTCCGATCTAAAGCCCCTCCAACGTACTAAACACAACAACAAAGACCATCAGGTTAGTGTAAACAGCCTCCAAGATACCAGACTACCGCCGTCGCCCTAACCGGGTCCTCAGAGAAGCCCTACTCCACCTGACCCCCCCTCCCCCCTCTGGTCTCCCCCATCAGAGGGTATCTCTTTAAGCTCCCCATCCCCCTCCCCCCACCTGGTCTCTTCACACTAGAAGCAAACCCTTGAGGTCCTCAACTCCCCAAGACTAGTTAGCACTCTCCCCTTAACTCGACAGTCTCTCCTTCATACCTCTGAAAGTTCCACCCCCCCCCTTAAACCTGACATAATGCCACCGGCCTCACATATGGCTATCGCCCCTCGATCACCGAAGCATCTGACACCCCACGGTCCGAACTCATTCGCGATCTCCTTCCCCCCCTACCTCTCTGGCAAAGCAAAGAGACAATTCAAACATAGACTGATCAGACAGCACCCTGAAACACTTTTCATAGACTCCTTTCACTGCTCATCTAAAGGGCAGATCAAAACGGACCTCATCTTCCACATTGAAAGACCTGACACCTGGTTCAGCATCCTCACCACACATCTTCACATCTCCAAAACCACCATCACATCCCATAGACGCAAACTGACGTCTTCTCTCCCGAATCACCAGACGATGAATATCAATATCTCCTTAACCATTTACTCAAATGGCACAGTCCTGATACAAGCTAGCAATGACAACCTCAAGGTTTTTGACGCCCTCTTCCTATCGCTAAAATAAGGCTCCCTTGCACAACATGCGATCGGACCTGTCCCTCCCTCTCTTCCAGCGAGTCCTCCACAGCAGAACCATCTCACCCCCCCCCCTGAGATACCCATCCCCGCCATCCCGGGACACCGCTCATATTGCTGCACCTCTGATCATAAATCCTCTCCCCATGGGAAGACGACCCCCCCACCCCTGCCTCTCTGCGCATCCCAACCTGCCAACCAGGAGCGAGCCACACCCACTAGCCCAATCTCCCTCCAGCTCCCCCATACCCCCAGGCCAATGGAGACCTAACCCTCATCATGAGACAGAACTACCCCTGCTCAGGACTCCTTCCAGAGTCATACTAGACACCTTCCCCCCCAAATGCCAGCACGTTTGCGACCCTCCCCTCTCGCCCCCCAGCAATGCTGCCTCATTCTCCCCTCTGCCCTCCGTAGACATCACGAATCAGCACCTAAATCTCCTGGAAACTCAGCTTGACACCCTCAACCAAGGCCTGAACGAAACCTTATCCAACCTGGCCGTGATTTGGTAGCCCACCCAGATGCCCATAGCACCCCCTACTCCCACCTATCCCGAGCACGCCAAGGCTTCGCCCTCTAATGGGGCCCTTGCCCCGCACTGGCCTCCGACCAACAGATCGGTCACGGAAAATCGCTCTGATAGACCCAGAAGAGCAAAAACTGCACTTTCCTTTCGAGAAGCGGCACACCTAGCCTCAACCTATGACTCTCCACCTAACTCCTCCCCCAAATCTTCGATCCAAGTAATCACGGGAGTCGAAAGAGATCACCTTCCTCTAAAAATCCCTAGACCTGCAGCCTCCTAACCTCTCTTCCCAGAGCCCCGTCTAATAAGAATCCGAACATCAAAGGGTCTCCCATTAACTGCATACTCCTAAACTGCAGATCGGCCTCTAAACACGCAACCGAACTAGCAGAAGCCATCCTCTCCCATGATATAGACATTGCATTCATCACGGAGACCTGGCTCAACAATCTTTCTTACCCCAACATGGACATACTGGTGCCTCCGGGATTCACTATGATCAACAAAGACCGACAAGAGCGAAGGGGAGGGGGTATAGATATCATTCACAAGAACATCATCTCCATCACGGAAATTACATCCTGCCTATATAGCACCTTTGAGTGTCTCTCAGTCAATATCAAGACATGTGAAAACAGGCCAGCAATCTGCCATCTCCTTTACCACCCCCCTGACAATTTCTCTAAATTCGGGAAACACCTCTCTGACTTAATTGCACATTGTGCTCTCGGTAACTCAAATAATATAATTCTAGGTGACCTCAATCTAAGTTGGAACAAATCTAAAAACCCACTCATTCAATCCCTAAACAACCTCCTACTAGAAAACAATTTGACCCAACACTGCTCAGAAGGAACTCACCACAGAAGAGCAACACTAGACGCAATCATTGCCAAAAGCAACGAAATCACCATTGACCATATCCTTCCCGTAGACTGGTCCGACCATCACCTCATCCTTTTCTGCATTAACCAAACAATCCCAACTCAACTCCCCTTACAGGACCCCCCAAATGGATTAGGAACACAGCTCAGGTCCCTCGAGCGAAACTAGCAGAAAAAATATGATTGCTCCTCCCCGACAGCACAGATCACCTCTCAACTATTGAACTAACCTCTCTTTACCACTCCAATAAGTCACTCACCCTAGACAGCCTTGCGCCTCTGAAGCTAAAAAAACCCAGGAGCATTCCATCGGGAAACATCCTTTACCACGCAACTTTTACCACGCAGTGCCTTTACAACGCAGGTTTTACAACGAAAACCATTACAACGCATTGCACTGGGGGGCGCTCTAGGATAGGGAATAGTTTTAATTTACTATCCAACACCTTCCCTACTATCCACGGGGACTGGAGTTGGAATAGTAAAATAAACTATTCACTATCCAGCACCCCCTAAAGCAATGCGTTGTAATGGCTTGCGTTGTAAAACTTGCGTTGTAGCGGCATGCGTGGTAAAAGCATGCGTTGTAACAACGTACATCTATCCCATCCAGATCATGGTTCTCCAACGACATCAATGAAGAAAGAAGACATCTAAGAGCCTCAAAAAGAATCTGGAGGAATAATCCCACCGCCCTTCATCGCGACCAATTCCAAGCAGCCAGCAGGAACTACAAAAAGCACATTAGGATCAAAAAGACATCTTTCTTCTGCTCCGCACTAGACACAGCAAAAAAACGCCCAAAAGAACTCTTCAATATCATCAGGAATCAAACCTCTAAACCAGCGACATCCTCAATTAAGGCATCCGATGAACGTTGTGAAAACTTCACCATCTTTTTCAACGACAAAATTGCCAAGATCGACCTCGCGTTTGGCCCAAATCTCATCCCCTCCGGCGTGACCCAGGTGTCTGAATCAAACAACTGCGCCTCCTTAAACCCCCCAAAACAATGGTCTTCCTTCACTCCCATTCAGGAAGCAGAGATAATCAACCTAATCTCCAATGCTAAACCCTCATCCCACGCCCTGGATCAACTTCCCCATCAAGTGACCAAGGACATGAAGCTCGTCCTTGCCCCGCTATGGTGCAAAATCATCAACAGTTCACTGAGCTCAGGAGTCATTCCAGATTGCCTCAAAGTTGGCCAAGTCACGCCACTGCTGAAAAAGACTGGGCTAGACACTGATGATCTTAACAACTTTAGACCGGTATCAAACTTACCCCTTCTGTCCAAAATCCTGGAAAGATGTGTACTCCCTCAGCTAACCCAACACCTGGACAACATCAATCTCCTAGACCCCCACCAATCTGGCTTCAGAAAGGGCTGCAGCACTGAAACTGCAATCCTTAATGTCGTAAACAATCTTCACAAATCACTGGACTTGGACCAATGCTGCCTTCTCATCCTCCTAGACCTATCAGCTGCATTCAATACAGTCGATCACAAATTGCTCATCAAGACTCTACAAGAAAGGGCAGGTTTAGAAAAGACAGTACTCCACTGGTTCTCTTCCTTTCTCCACAACCGCTCACAAAGAATACAAATTCAAAACTTCGAGTCCGACCTCCACCCCGTTAACAGGGGTGTTCCACAAGGATCAGTGCTCTCCCCTCAGCTTTTCAACATCTTCATCAAACCCCTTACCTCCCTACTTAGGAAATCTAACATCCCTTTTCACCTATATGCGGATGACGCACAACTCTACCTTGAAACCTCCTCCCCCATTGCTGACATCCAGAGACTCAACGCCACACTCAGGGAGGTACAAGACTGGCTCTCAAATAATCACCTAAAACTCAACCAAGAGAAAACGGAAATACTCCTCATCTCCAACAAAGACGAAAACCCACAAATCACGGAATGGCTCAAAGCTATTGATGCCCTCAATGGCAACCTCATCTTGGCGGAGTCGGTAAAATCTCTAGGTATCACCTTAGACCCGAAATTAAGATGAAAAAACATATCTCAAAATCCGCAAAAAGTGCCTTCCTCAATGTGAAATTACTGTACAAAATCAAACCCTTCCTCCCACCCAAAGACCTTCAACAAGCCACCCAAGCACTAGTGCTCTCCGGAATTGATTACAGGATTGCAGCCCTGACTGGGACTTCAAAATCTCAGCAGCAGCCAGAATGGTCACTGGTACTAAGAATTTTGATCACATCTCCCCTGCACTCACAGAACTCAAATGGCTCCCAATTGAATTGAGAGCCAGCTAAAGAACAGCCTGCCTCACCCGCAAAGCCCTGCACGCAGGCAAACCGGAATACCTGGCTGCCAAACTCAAAAGGACGGCCAGTCCAGAAACCTCAGGAGCTCCAACACTCTGCTACTCATCCCACTGAAATCTCGTAAGCAGAAAACTGCGACAAAATCGTTTGCCGGAAACGCCCCCAAAATCTGGAACTCCATCCCCCCCACATCAGAACAATACCCTCATTTCCCAAATTCAAAAATCTGCTCAAAATCCTCTTCCTCGACCGCTCTCGAACGACCCGATAGTAGCCAAGGATGCACTCCAGCCTGCACTCTTTCTATCCTTATATTTTGACCAGTGACACTGACTTGGATCAAGAAAATCTTTCTGGACTCTCGTCCGGTGTAAACAAAGCAACCTTTGTGGGGCGCCCTGTTTGAACAGCATCCTCCTTGCCCGCCCGCGCAACTGCGCCTTTGTTCGTCCTATTCTCGGATTGATCCACATGCTTGACTATACTCTGTACTGCATACTTGCTCATAATTTGCTTGCTGTAAAGCGCTCTGATACCCTCGGGTCCATCTAGCGCTATATAAAACTCCTAAATAAATAAATAAATAATAAATAACAAAGACAATACGTTATAAAGGTAAGACTTGAACCAAGATTGTGGACAATAGTTTGAAAAAATCCCATCGCTGATCCTAAATTGTGCACCAAACCGTTGCGAAAACACAGACATGCTGAGACTTACATACACACAGGCCTGTGTTCACTGACATTGTTTCCACACTCTCTCGGCACACCAAGGCTTGTGTTATTTCTGCACACTCCAAAACGTTTTGTCACAGGTGCACTGAACACACATCAGTCACCATGAATTGAGGCACTTTCGCCCTGCACTGAGACACTTGTCAACTTTCATTCATGCACCACTCACCCTGCACAGAGGGCACTCGCATCATTCTCCCTGCACTCATACGCTGCTATCATTATTATTATTATTATTAATGAGTTTTGTATCGCACGTGGTTACCCTTGGGCATCCCAGCGCTTATCCAGAGAGAGCAACCCTAGCAGAGACGACTCATTAGGCAGGGAACAGGTGAGTCTTTAAAAGTTTACGAAATCGTAGGGTGCCAGTTTCGGAACGCAGGGCAAGCGGAAGGGAATTCCACAGAACTGCCACATTGACGGAGAATCTTCTACCGCCGGTCCTGGCCTTTCTTACTCTCGCGACTTGCAGGAGATGTTGGTGGTCTGAGCGAAGGGCACGGGGGGGGCCTTGTAAGATTGAACCATACCCCGAAGGATGGGTGGCCCTTTCCCCTGCAGGATTTTGTGGGCCATGCAGAGTGCCTTAAACTTCACCCTCTCTCTGACTGGAAGCCAGTGAAGCGCCTTCAGCGCCGGACGGGCTGATTGCCACCTGGGGAGGTCTGTCAAAAGCCTGGCAGCGGCGTTTTGTACTTGCTGCAGTTTGTTCAAAGTTGATTCTGGCGCCCCCAGAAACAGCGCATTGCTGTAATCCAGCCGGGAGATGATGAGCCCCAGGATTAATAGCCTCCTGGTGGCCGTCGGGAGGAGGGGTAAGATCTTCCGGGCTGACCGGAGCAGGCCAAAGCACACGCCTGCGGTCTTTTTGGCGTGTGACTTAAAGGAAAGGTCCTGCTCAAGCCACACCCCCAAGCTCTTAATCTCCTGTTTAGGGGTAGGTGGCACTCCCAGACAGCTAGGCCAGCTGCTTAGAGGCAGGGAAGGAGAAGAGTTCCACAACATCATCAGTTCGGTTTTAGAACCATTGAGTTTAAGGGCTGAATTGCACATCCAGGTAAAGATCTTGGCCAGGCATGCATGCAGCTGATCGGGTTGGTTCGCCGACTGGGGGAGCCCTACCACCAACTGGGTATCATCAGCGTAGCTGATGATCTTAATTCCCAGTGGAAGTACCACACTCTCCAGCGGGGCCATATAAATGTTGAACAATGTAGGGCTCAACGATGAGCCCTGTGGCACACCACACTGGAGAGGGAGCGATGTTGACTTCTCGTGGCCTTCCCAAACCTCGAACGTTCGCTCTTCTAAAAAGGACGCGAGCCATTTCAGAGCCATCCCGGAGACCCCCACCCCCGACAGTCGCTGGAGTAGCACCTGATGGTTTACGGTGTCAAATGCCGCACTGAGGTCCAGGAGGATCACTGCCACCGATCCCCCTGAATCCAAAATGCTCCTGGCATTCTCCACGACTGCCAGCAGGGCAGTGTCCGTCCCCTGACCGGGGCGGAAGCCCGTCTGCGAGTCACCCAGAAGGGAGTTGGATTCCAGAAAGCCCGATAGGCGCCTATTCACGAGTTTTTCCGCCACCTTACTAAGGCCAGGAAGTAAAGAAATAGGCCTAAAGTTCGCAAGGTCGGCGGGTTCTAGGCTGGGCTTCTTCAGGAGGGCCTTGACTACCGCTCCTTTCCAACTGGGGGGCACCACACCTTGAGTGAGGGATAGGTTTATAAGATCCGTCACTGGGCCGCCGATGGTAGGGGCTACCTGCTACAGATATTTCATCGGGCCGGGTCTCTCGGGGACCCACTCTTCACGGAGGCCAGAGCCCCGAGAACTTCGTCCACAGTGACTGGTCCAAAGGAGACCAGCTCTGCTGTCCTCACCCCGGGCCAAGACCCAAGGTTGCCAGCCGAGGATGGCTCCTGGACTAACCGAGGGAGGGATGACAAGATGTTTTCTATCTTGAGTTTGAAAAAAGAGGCCAGTTCTAAACATTTCTCACGTGGGTTGTCATGAGAGACCGGAGGTTCGGGGGTTTTCAAGAGTTCTCTGATGACCTTAAATGACTCTTTCGATGAGTTGGAAGAAAGACCTATCCTCTCCTCAAAGAACCCAGATTTCGCTGCCCGGATGGCGGATTTGTAAGCATTAAGAGCCACCCGATATTCTCTCCGGCTCACTTCACCCCAGTCCCTCCTCCAGATCCGCTCCCGCCTCTTGCAGCCCTTCCTCAGTGTTCTAAGCTCTGGCGTGTACCAGGGGGCTGATCCCACTCTCCTACCCCTAGTAAGTAGTCTTTTCTTAGGGAGGATAGTGTCCAGCGAGTTGGTCAGCCAGGTATTTACATTCTCATCAGCTACTAACGGGTCGGTCCCGAGAACGGGACGGGACGCCTCCAAATGAACCGCCCAGGTATCCACTGGGAGCCTAGACCAGGCTCTTTCCACCGTGAATACCCTAGGTGTAAATACCACTGGGGCATCATACTGCCACCGAGCCGGAATCATAAAATGGTCTGTCCAGGGCAGAGGCAGCGCGGGCAGAACTTGAAGGCGATCTGAGTCGGAGAAAATGGGATCGAGCAAATGTCCCTTTCCGTGCGTTGCACCTGAATTGATCAAATTGATCTCGAATGCTTTGAGATCACGCTGCAGGTCAACTCCCAGGGAGTTGTGGGGGTCATCGAAATGGATGTTAAAGTCACCCAATGCCACGAAGTTGGCAGTGGAAGAGGCAAGGAGCGCAACCGTTTCAAGAAAGGAATTAGGGAAGTTGCCCATAGTCCCCGGTGGACGGTAAACAAGAAGGCCTGCCAGGGACTCGGTGGGCGACAAGCGTAGAGAGAACTGGCAGCTCTCACAATCGCTCATCCCACCATCCTGAGCCTTACAAGTTAATGAATCCCTGTAAATGATGGCGATTCCGCCTCCCCGCCCCAATGGTCTGTCTTGATGAAATATGAGGAAGCCCGGTGAAAGTGCCCTGACCATGTCCGGGCCGGAGCAAGAGGAGATCCAAGTCTCTGTGAGGAACAGCGCGTCCAGCTTGTGGTCAAGAATAAGGGAATTAATTTCTGTCGCATGACTAGGGAGGGACCGGCAGTTCAGCAAGGCCATTGATAACGCACAATTATCTCTGGCCGTTTCCTGACCTAAGTTGCAGGCCCCACAAGGCAGAAACGGTTGTCCACTCTCATGAGCAAATCTACATGAGGCAAGATGTGAAGACCGCCAAAGCATAAGTTCCTCCTTCGTGTACCTGATACAGGCTGCGTGTGACTCCCGTGAATCGGCCAGGGGGACCAGCCCTGAGCCCGTTTGGGCCCGGACGGGCGCAGACGGGCTGAACTCTGGCGTAACTCCGGCGTCAGTCCGGCGTCCCCGCTGCGCGTTACCGCTGCGCGCCGGCATGGCTGCCTTTATGCTCGCCTGTAGGAATAGAGAATGGACTATAGCGCGCGATCTGTGCCCCTCACCTAAGATGGCCGCCGACAAGACAAGGGCCGAGGACCCGCCAAATGCGGTGAACTTTGCAATTTAAAATGCAGGTAAGGTGGCAGCAGTGGGGGTATGCGTGGCCAGGCTTTTTAAAACAAGAGGAAAGTGCCCAAAACAAAATGACAAATTAAAAGACAAAAAACGGGAAGATTAAAATCACAGGCTGAAAATCGCCGGTGACAGCTGCAAATGAGAGCGCTGCTGTGGGTATAGCGCTGAGGCTGGAAACACATCTGAACATTATTAATCCCATAGCCGAAACCTAATGCATCTACCATTGCTTGTTCTCTTCCCTCGTCTGGCACTGACTGATAAGATACAACCTCCCTTGCTCCGCGTCTCGGGAAACAAAAGGCGAGAACGCACCCATATGGCAGCCACAGCAAGATTTAACATGCATGCGGGAATAGTTGCCTATCCCAGATAAAAGCCACCATAAACTTGGAAAAGCAACAAATCAATGAGATAAAACAAGATTTGACACTATGCAGCAGTGGTGCATTCAAATTGAAAACATGCACAAATATTTGTAAGTTGAGTGCAAATTAAAGAGGTCGCTTACCTGACACCAGCAGCAAGAACGAGAGAGTGCTGGACATCTGCTGGGGGAGGGAAGATGTTGTAGATTACTAATTGTTTACTTGTGTGATTATATTGGTAGTTTACCTGAAAAGACGTATGGGTAGTTTAGTGAGGTATTCTAATGTTTTAACCTTTTGTCACTAACTGGCTGCTATATGAAATAAAACAACAGGAAAGCCCCTTGACAAGAATTAAGCATTTAGGTTGGCCTCTTAGAGTTTGGGTTTTGTGGGGCTATCTGCTGATGTGAGGTTGCTTTTACTCTGTGAACAGGTTCTGCAGGGAATGATTCTGGTTCCCCCTTCACTCAATCCGGGCCCAGACAATTTCATTAAATGTCCACGGTTAAAAGCCCATAAGCTTCCATCCTTCACAATGGTGAAAGAAAGTATCTGAGAGCTCCAGCATTCTCCAAGAAGGCCTGTTTCATAACCCTTTGGGATTAATCACTGTCTCTTGGGAGCTACCATTTCTCCATATTCAAATGACTGTGATAGGTGAGAGTTTCTATCTCAACCAGGTACAACTAGAAACATCTCTTACTGACATCAAAACTCAGCAGCTCATGTTTAGCCAGACCTCTGATCTGTTAAATATGTAATGGTGGACATTTAGACCCTTGTGGAGGTAGAGGTGATGTGCAAGGGTGATGGGGTCATATCCTCTGCCAACCCTGATGTAGGACTGTCCTCCCAGGTAGGTGGGAATCTTGTCACTTTAAAGGAGCTCATGCTCTTCCCTTCACAACACTAAGGGTTGCAGAGTGGGTGCTCTGTTTAAATCAGCCACTCAGCACACTTTTGTTGTTTTGAGAAAATAAACTCCTAAAGTGAGAGAGATTGTTTTCTCAATACAAAAACCAAACAAGTGGACCTGATGCACAGGGAGTTTCATGCCTGCGCGTGTGAGCCATTCTGTATTCTCCCAGCCCCTTTCCACCATGCCACGCATGGAGGGCTTGGGCTGTGATACATACGAGCTTATGCTACCTATCATCAGTGCAACAGGTTTAGGGGCAGCCGGGGTCGAGCTACATCTGACCCTACTTAGGGCTGCTGTTCACCCCTCAGTTGAGTGTAGGATGTATGCCCAATTTCCATGCTTGCATTTGGACCGATGACCATTTGTTGCTTTGCAGTTTAAGGGGTTTTGGAAGAGATGCCTTAAAAAAGAATTCAGCCAGCATTTGGCAGAGGCGTGCTACTGCATTTGCATTTTTTGTACCTGCCCTTTCCATTTGAAAGCTTCTGTGAACTATATCACGGTATTTTAAGTCGTTCTGTTTTGGCAGTGTGTTTTGTTACTTATTCGGCAATTCTCTGTTGCTTATTATGTCAGTGAAGTACCACAGCTGATGATACGAGTGCGACTGCCCACCTATTGCAGCATCCACAAGGCTCAGGCGCCAGCGGCACCCGAAGTTTACCGGAAGAGATACGTCGTAGTGTCTTGCTGACTGAAAGGTTACAATAATACAATGAGTAAAGGGCAAGAGGTGGAAATCATTCGGCTGCGAAGAAGACGCACGGGCGGGAAAGTCTGGGTGTAGTACTCCAGTGTGAGGAAGAAGCAATATTTCATCTTACATCAAAGGCGGTGGCATTCTTAAACGGATGACAGAGGAGGTGAAGGCTGCTCTGCCCCTCAGTAAAGCTCTGAACTGCCAGTTCGGCTTGAAGCGCGAGATGAAAGCGGAAGCAGGGCCTCGCGCGGGGATTGGGCTCCAAAGGAGAAGTGCAAGCCCTTCAACGTGCTCCTGCGCTTCAGTTGATTAAGTTGCTGCATATTCCGCACTGCTGTCGATCCGCGGTGCCGGGGGGCTTTCCAGGCCATGAAGACGGGGATTTAAGCACTAAAAGCGTCGGGATAAAAAGTCACATAGGCGCGTGGGAGTGAAAGGAAGGCAGAGCGATCGATGAGACAGCAGGGGCTACTGAGATAATGCAGAGAAGGTTTGTGGTTCTGTGCAATAATTCTTGCCGTCCAATGTAAAGCAAAGCTCTGGCAACCTAATCATTAAAACGAGAATTGTGGGATGGTAACATTTGCTGCTTGAGGGGTGAACATTTTGTGTTGCGCCCTTGACTCTGTTTATCCCAGATATTCATCCCTGCAACTCCAAATAGGTTTTGCAATAACACCCCTCTGTATGTCTCTCTGTCTAACACTCCCAAACCTCAATATCACCTGACACAAAATCTCTGCCTTTTACCAACAGCCAATGAAAAGTAACGCAACCCAGTGACATTTAAAGTGCCATATTCTGTGTTGCCTTCATTGTCCCCTCGTCCCTCCCACCGTTGCCCACATCGGTGACTTAAGTCTAAAGTCTGGAATTTCGAGCTCTATCCTGCCACCACAGACATGATTGTAATCTCTTTAACATAATTTGTACCTTCTGCCCACAGCTCTGCTTTCAGATTTCCTTTCGGCTACTCACTTCCTCGGTAGATTTCTCTTCTCCCTCAACTTTGCAGGAAATACTTTCCTCCTGGATCACTGCTTTGCCCTCCCCCTGCAGCTCCTTAGAACCTATCTTGCAGATTATTTTTTACATCTTCCCGCTTCAGCTTCTCCACTCTTTCCTGAAGCTTTCCTTATCTCCTCTCTTCCTTTTGCTCTCCATTCCCCATCATTTGTAAAGCTTTCCCTGACTCCCCTGACATTTTGTCTCCTTTCTCTTCCTGTGTGGTCTTTTTTCACTTTTGCGTCTTTCCTGAAACTGTACTGCATTTACTTGCTGGCACCTTTCCTCCTCTCCCCTCTACCCCAGCTGATCTTCTTTCCTCACACCTCTCCAACTACAGCTTTCTTTTCCCACTCTCTTACCCATATAGCATCACATCTACCTTTTCCATCTCCACCTTAAACTCTTATTCACTTTTCCACAGTTCTTGGACTCCTTCCTTCGCATTGCTCAGTCTCATCAGTCCTTGTTGTGTTAGGTTATGTTATGGTATGCTGTGCTATACTATGCTATGCTCGAGCTGTATGGGCAGAGCCAGGGCCAGGACTAGGTGAATAGCCAGTTTTTCAGTTTCTTGAGGAATTCAAGAAATGAGGAGATGACAGGATGGGTAGGTGAACTTGGGGGTGGGAAAAGTAGTGTAACGGTGTCCACTGAACCCTTTTGAGCTGATATTAGTCTGGAGGATTGAACCCTGGCCAATGCCAGTTACGTTGATTATTGCAAAGGAGTGGATGTAGGCATCATAGCAAACCCCACGATTTAACTACAAACAACACCACTTTACAATTGCCTCATCTTTGGCCTCAAATATGCTGATCAAATCACTTCAGCTTTAAAGTATGTACATTGTATGGCAAACACACACATTACTGAATTCAGTACCCTTAGCATGGTACTCAAGGCTTTGCATGGCACAGTCCCAGTCTACACCTGCAGACAAATATTGTTTTGATCACTCCTACTGCCCACAGGAACTCAAGGTTTCTCTCGAGCAAAGGCTTTTGTAGTGCCCAGTCAGCCAGTCAGTCAATACATCTTTATTTCGGTTAATAAAAACCATAAAAGCAATGCAATACAAAAATTCATTACATACACATTATATACACATTCAAATTTGTACAGAAATAAGATATACACATGATTGCAGTTCAAAACAATCTAAAACAGTTAAAATCTTTGATGCAAAGAGAAAAGAGGCAAAATCTGTGTAATGAATATAAGGGCCCAGCCCTATTTGCAAACAATCCTCATTCAGTTATGTGTCCTCTTGAATGTGAATTCATTTGGGTGAGTCTAATTTTATTTATACGCACTGCCGCTACCAAAAAACTGGCTACACTATAAGTAACCTGCATAGAGTCAAGCATTTGTAAATGTAAGAGGGCGGGCCTCACCTGAGCGAATTTTAGTTCCTTCAGAACAGGGTATAACATTTTTTTACGGCCCACCAAATAGTGTTCGCAAAACATCACCAAGTGGAGCGTATCCTGTGTACAGAAACTATCGCAGGTGCAGGGTGGAGTATCTTCCGGGGTCCCCCACTTCAGATAGGTACCAAGTGTGAGGTGGATGAGGTTGAACCCGAATCTAACTAAAAGGAAACGATGGTCAGAGTTGGTCACGTACTTCAGATAAGGTTCCATGACTGGGGAGATCACAAGTTGATAAATTGATCTCACCGTAGGTTTCCTGAGTTCAACCTCCTCCCTTTCTGACTCAAGTAATTTGAGGAAGTTGAGCTTAATCCACCTACATCCTCATTCCTGAGACCCTGTGGTGATAGATACATTTCCGGACGCCCCAGCCTCACGCATGCCGCTCTAACATACGCAAGCCAGGGTATTCTATCCACTCTATCCAGGGCCATACAGTCCTTGAGTATTAGGTGGTTAAGCGTGATCTCCTCATTTAGCCAGGTTTTAACCCATCGTAATAAAGGGGCGATCTTTAAGTGATCAGAAATATACCCCAAGCCTACTTCACAGTGGATAGAATATGTAGGGGATGATTGAGGGAGTGACAGAAGGGATCGTATGAACTTGTTTTCTATAATTTGAATCCCTGTTGTTGGAACATAGCCCCAAATATCAGCCCCATATGATTCGATTGCTACGCACTTTGATTTATAGATGCGTAACATGGCCTCCATGGGTCTTGCACCTAGTCTTTTGGAAAAGTTCATGAGGGCTGTGGTAGATCTTGCAACCACGTTACCCTTGAGTTTCAGCTGGGGGGCCCAATTCCCTCTATCATCAAATATAACCCCTAAATAACAAAAAAAGGGTACCCTTGAGATTGGTGTTACATTGCATCTAAAGGTTTTGATCTTCATGGTTTTCCTGCGTAAACCAGCCACCATTACGTGGGATTTCGAGGTGTTGATTTTTAAGTCTAAGGCCTCCATGAAGGAACCAAAATGATCTAACAATCTTTGTAATCCAGTACCAGTTCGGGCAAGTAGGACGGCGTCGTCCGCGTACAGGAGGACCGGTATAGCCGACCCTCCCATACGCGGGACGTCCAGGGTGGCCAGATCTAGGGATTTACCCAAGGAATTAATATAGAGCGTAAATAGGAGAGGGGCCAGAATGCAACCTTGTCTGACCCCTCTTCTTGATCTAAATTGCTCGGTACATCTGCCCTCCCTTGTTACCCTAACAGAAGCCGACAAGTTCTGGTGAAGATCATTTAAAAAGTTAACCAACGTAGTGTCCAAGCCCATATCCCGCAAAATAAACCATAATTTAGAACGATTGACCAAATCAAAAGCGGAAGAAAGATCCATAAAACCCAAGTATAGAAGCCCCTCCTTCACCACTGTGTACTTGCTAATAATAAAATGAAGGTTTAGGCATTGGTCCATGGTCCCCCTGTGTGCCCTAAAACCGTACTGAAGATCGGAAAGAACCCCACTCCCCTCGAGCCAATCTCCCAATCTCTGTAAAATAACCCTGCCTAAGATCTTTACGGCAGAGTCCAGCAGGGAGATTGGCCTGTAGCAAGCGGGGTCCCCCCTGTTCCCTTTCTTGAAAATCGGAACAATAATGGAGGTTGACCAAGTAGATGGGGAGCCTGCGGTGGGTATTGCATTGAAAACATTTGTTAGAATTTTGGACCAGAATTGTGGATACAAGATGTAGAGATCTGCAGGGACCCCGTCAGGGCCAGGGGCCTTATGTTTGCCAGTATCTTTAATCGCCTTTTCCACTTCAGAGGTGTTAAACTTAATGGACATATTGTGTCGAGGTACAACTAAGTCTGGGGGAGTAGGGACCCCTAGCTCAATGTCATAGATGTTTCTAAAGTGATTAAGCCAACTCTCATCTTCAATTACGCAGTCCATATCTGATTTCCCCTCCTCAGTGAAAAACGACTGATTGATGATAGCCCAAAATTTTTTGCTGTCTCTCAACACATCTGCGGATTGAAGATGATCCCAGGCTTCTTTCTTAATTTGGTTCTTGCGATTTGCAAGTGCCAGTTTGTATTCCTTGCGAAGGTTCGCCACAGTTATCCTGTCCCTAGGTCTAAGTTTCAGCGCTTTAAGTAGGGCACTATGGGCAAGTGAGCACTTTTTGTCGAACCATTTAAACACCTTCTCATAATGTGAGCCGTTTCTAGACTCCAAATTCTTGGAAATCCGTGAGCATATCTCTACATAGGAATCCACAACATCAGCCCCTGATGCAGTGGAGTCTAAGCAGACAGCCATATTATCCTTGGTTTTCTGTGCAAGTGTTTAAAAAAAGGTTTCTGGAATAACCTTCTCCCACTTTACCCTCCTGCCCTGCCCTCCAGTTGACATGTCTCTTGAGGCCACCATGCTTGAGTTCCTCCCATGTAAGAAACTCTCAAGATCCATAGCCAATAAAACGGGGTTGTGGTCACTAAAAATTGCGGTCACTACACTATACTCCTGTGTTTTGGCTAGCACCCCAGGGGAAACAAAAATATAGTCGATAACTGTGTTTGCATCCCTCCCAATAAATGTAGGCACTCTAGTCTCATCATTACCTAAACCTGGTTCGAATAAGTTTGAGTTGGCAAGGAGACTCTCAAGGGCATCACCCTCCTTACTATGTTCAAAATGGTGGATCCCCTCCACAGGCGATCCTCCGTGTACATCATTATAACAATCCCCCTCACAAGGGTGAATATTAAAATCTCCCATGATGATCAACTCTGGGACAGAAGTGTGATCATGTTTGTAGACTGACAAAAAGTCTGCCATGGCGGTCAAATGCTCGTTCTCAGATGAGCCCGCCCTGGAATTACAAAAATTAATAATTAGAAATTTTTGTTGGTCCGGAATGGTCCATTCAATTATTAATGAATTCAGAGGGGTAGGATCGACTTTTTTAAAAACCCCAACCAGGTTAAGTGAGAACAGCGTAAGCAAGCCCCCTTTAGCTCTTCCTCCCCGCCCCGGTACTGCTGAGGTTGAGAAACTAAGAAAGCCATCTAATGAAAAACTGGGTGATGTATCCCATGTCTCTTGAAAGGCCAAAATGTCATACTGCTTAACAAAGCCCTGCCATAAAGGATCGGAAGTTTTTGCGCTTAGTCCAGCCACGTTCCAAGTAAGAATTTTGCAACATCGACTTATAATTTCTTTGTTTGTGTTTTTAGCTCCAGTTTGTAGTGGACTTCTGTTTCATTGGCTCTGATTACTGTGCAGTGCCAAGTTGATCCATTTTACATTTATTTCTGTGTTTCTTTCTACCTCTTTTTGCAAGGTGGGACATTCATTTTTTCCTGGAGATCTGCCAAGTGCGTTTCTTAGGACTGATAGAGACTTCATCCCTACCTTCATTTGTTTCAGTGGAGTGTCAACTCCTATAAAAGGACTAGGGTAAACCTCTGGAGTATGTTTGGTAAGTGTTATGCCCCAGGTTTTAAATATCTTTTGCTCCTTCATTATCTGATCAGCTATGGATATTGAAGATAGTGAGATTAGGGTTGGGGTCTGGCTGTTCCGGTCATCCTCCATAAATTGAACAGATATAATGTCATTAGTTACAATGTTGTTGAGTGAAGGTATGGATTTGAAAAGTCGCAGTAAGTTCCCTCGATTAAGAATATCATGTCTACCTCTAGAGCGGAATTCTGGTGTAAATTTGAGTTTCCCATTAGTATCAGTAGTGAACTGATTTGCAGTCTCAGTTTTTTTAGTATGTTTCGTTATACAGGTTACTGTTTTATTCCCATCCACACATTTAATCTGCAAGTAGTCTCGTTCAGATATTATATCGTGGCTACTTTCTGCCCATCTCTCTGTTAGGACAATGTCTTTTTTTGTATTTTTCTTCCTGCATGCTTTGAGATGTGGATTCATTGTTTCTGACTCTTTAGTAGTAATGCTTCCAATCATTGTATCAGAGTTGCAGGTAGTTTGATCTCTTTCTACCTTGCTTAGGTTTACGTCCTGGTTGGATTCAATTGTGCCCAGTCATTTGTGGTCACTTGGTTCCTTTGGTGTCAAGAGTCTTTCTGCTTTTTGTGTCTTGGGAGCAGGCAACAGGAGGGTAGCTTTCTGGCTCTTAGTGAGGAGTTTCAGTCCCTGGGTGCCAACAGGAGTCTGTAATCCTTGAGTCCTCTTTCTTCCAGCAGAACCTCCTTCTTTAGATGTAGTCTAATCAGGACAAGGAAAAAGATCCTTTGGAAAAATGTCACTAATGGTTGCTCTAATTCAATACACACTTCATTCACGCTAGTGTCAACAAATTTGAATTAAATTCGAGGAACTATCAGGGTGTCACCTGCTGATACTAGCCAGACACAATATATAGATTCAATTCAATTTAATAAGCTTTATTCGGTTCGTATAAAAAAACAACCATAAAAGCACATGAAAAAAAGACATCATCATATATATATTAGACATCACTATACATACATGATTAAAAACCAGTAAGAATTACAGTTACAATATCATGCTCTTCCTTGCATTGATCGATTTGAGGATGAAAGTTGCAGTAAAATCTGGTTCCTGCATTATAAAAAGCAACCTCATCGCTGCTTCTGTGGTAAAAGTACCATATTGTAAGAACAATGGTTTTAAAAATGCAATGCTAAAATTCATATAAAGGTCACATATAAGAAGAAAGTGCAGAGTGCTTTGTTTAGTGTGGCCATCGCAGGGGCATGGACCGGCCGGGTGCTGTTTAAGTCGTGGGAAAGCTACCAAATGATGGACCAGCCTGAATCTTAATCCGGTAAGAACATATCTATGTGAAATTCTTGTCACATGGCTTAAATATATCTGGAAACCTTCAAAGACTGAGTAGCTATTATAAAACATGCAGGTTGTTAATTGCCCGTTATAGCTCAATCGCCTCTTTATTCTGTGTAACAGAAACATATTCCTCATTTCTTCTTTGGGCAGTGCAGCTACGGCATTAGGGTCATCTAGGATGTTTAAATCAAAGACTTCCCAAAAACTATGTATAATATACTTCAGCCAGGGGATCATAAGACAATTATCTAATTGGAGGCAATCTTTGATTACTATTCTATTAAAAGCAGTCTCTTCTTTTTGCCATATGGATCTCCAGATCAGTAAGGGCCTGAAAGCTATTAGGTCCAACAGGTAACTGATCCCAACTTCCCTATGGATTAACTCTGTAGGCGCTGAAGATGGTAAACAGAGCAATTTTTTAAGGAATTTATTTTCCACTATTTGTAGACTATTATCAGAGTAATGACCCCACACCCCCGCTCCATAAAGTGCGATAGAGGTGCATCTTGACTGGTAAATATGAGTCATGTCACTGATACGTCTACCACCCAGCTTGGCTGGAAATCTAAAAACACAGTGGACACTTTTTCCCATTTTTGCCCGGACATTCTGAATCTCATGTGACCATGTTCTGTCTCTGGCAAAGGTAATCCTTAAATAACAAAATGTGTCCACCGATTGAATTTTCCGCCCATCTATGAAAAAAGGGTTAGATTTTTTATGACTATGGCCACATACCATGGTATAAGTTTTACTCTTATTAATCTGCAGCTTCCTCTTAAATATAAAATCTGCGAACCTGTCTATCAGCCGCTGAAGGCCAATTGGGGTCATTTGCCTGTGAAGCATCTGATTTTACTCATTTGAGCACTGCGTCCACCTCATTAATAAAAAGAGTAAAAAGCAGAGGGGCAAGGTCGCAGCCCTGTCCGATACCACATCTGACATTACATGTAGGGGTACATTCCCCCCTAGTCCCATACCGTACAGAAGTTTGTAATTTTTCGTAAAGCCCTGTCAAAAAATAGATAATAGACTCAGGAGCCCCAAGCTCTAATGAAGTTCGCCATAAAATGGAATGGTCCCCTAAGTCGAACGCACTGCTTAAATCCGCGAAGCATAGGTAGAGGGAACCTTGCTTAGCATAAGTATATTTCCCAACTAATAAATCTAGATTAATACACTGTTCAAGCGTTCCTCACCCTTTCCTGCAACCATACTGTGTATTGGCTAAAATCCCATTATCTTCCGCCCACTCTTCTAGTCTAACAAGCAAGGTCCTGCTCTTGATTTTGATGGAGGAATCCAGGAGGGAAATTGGGCGGTAATTTTTAGCATCCGATTTATCCCCCTTCTTAAAAATGGGAATAATAATGGATTCTCCCCATGAAGGAGGAAATTCATCAGTTACTGCAGCATTAAAGACAATAGTTAGTAAAGGGCCCCATAAAGCTGCTACAGCTTTATAAACATCAATTGGGACCCCGTCTGGGCCCTGGGCCTTACCTCCCTTACTGGTTTTAATTCCTTGTTCCACCTCTTCTAGGGTTATATTTAGCGGAACTATAGGCCAGGTACTTGAATTGATAGGATTAACGCTTGTGTAATTACTAGATTTGTAAATACCAGAAAAATGAGTTACCCAGGCCTCGCTAGTGCAATGGAACATTGATTCAGGGACCGCCTCGTCTTTTCAAAAAGGGGAATTAACTGTCGCTCAGAACAGTTGGCAGTCTGAGGTCTCGGCAGCCTGAGTAAGTTTATCCCAGGCCTCCTGTTGCAGCTCTTTTTTCCTCTGTTTAAGTATGAGTTTATAATCTGCTCTTAATTTTGTTACAAGCATCGGCTCCCTTGGTCTACTTGTCAATGCCTGTTTTAACTGAGAAAGTGACGAGGTGCAAGCATGGTCAAACCAACCCTTATTATGAGTAAATTCCCTATTAGTGGCCTTGGTAAAAATAGAATCAATGGCATTGTTAATTTTACTAAAATTCATTAAGATCAATGCATGGTCACAATTAACATTCAAGTTGTCATTTATCTCCACAGAGCACTCATTAATAATATTTTTTAACACATTATCCGCATTCACCCCTTTCCATGTTATTCTTGTACCATTGGGTCTATGCGGTTAAATGTTGCCCATAATTACTGTTGAAATTGCAGACCTGTTTTCCCATATTTCAACTGTCATAATAATACAGTTGTGATCACTAAGTTGGGATTATTTAATCCTGGGATTGGTACACATAGGGATGATATTGGAGAATACCAAGACATGATCAATAATTGAATGCAAATTTCTGCCTGTAAAAGTGGGGATCAGGTCCCCCATACCATCACTTGCACATTGCATAATATCAAGATGATAGTCCGCCATGAAGGTATTCAATGACTCGCCATATGAATTGTGGGGGAAGTGAATATCATCCTCTCCTGTATCACTTCTTACCCCTCAGACCCTTGTGGTGGACATAGGGCATAAAGGTATATTAAAATCGCAGACCCAAATTAAATAAAAAATAACATCCTCCTCTGAACTTAACTTATCAATAGCATTCTCTAGTTCCGTAACAACTTTAGATCGTGAGCTATCAAAGATGTTATTATAAAAATTAATTAGAAGAACATCCTGGACTTTTTTTGATAAAGCCAGAGAATCTGTGAATGAGACCCGATGTTCATATGCCTTTTCACTTCTATTGGCAGGCTAGTTAATAAAAGAATTGAAAGGCCCCCCTTTGCTCTGTCAGCCACAGAGCTCTGGGCTGGTAGGTCATACGAGGCGACCCCCTCAAAACTAACCAATTCCGTACACCAGGTGTCTTGAAGGTAGATAATATCATGGGGTCTAAGAAAATCCATCCAACCCAACATTTTTGAGCCAGCCCACTATATTCCAACTAGCTTCTCTTGGCTAAGGTGTCTTTCGCCAGACAAAAATATAACATTCTGTGAATTGACCAAAACCACAGATCCCTGTCCCACTATATTTTCGCCCCCTAGTGCATCGATCCCCCAGCTGGGTTGGACGGTGTTACCTTCAGGGATCACCCCTTTCTCTTGGCTAAGATGTTTTTCGCCAGACGAATTTGTAACCTTCTGTAAATTGTCCAAAACCACAGATCCCTGTCCCACTATATTTTCACCCCCTAGTACATCAATCCCCCTGCTATCCGCCATATCGGTTATATGGCGGTCCGGGGCCTGTCAATCATTCTCTTCAAGAGTACTAAGAGGTTGAAATCGATTAGATATGGGTAACTCAAACATATGCTGGAATGGTAGAACCCTGCTAGTTGTTTGCCGGTCCTGGATTATCCCTCTAGGGAATACCTGCCTAAGGGCAGGTCTGCCTGTCATATGGCACAGGTGTGCATGCACACATGTGCATGCACACCGGAATCGGTATTTTACCATCAAATAGGATTTGATGGTAAAATACCGATTTGGTAAGGCTTGTGGGACTCAGAAGAGTCCCACCTACATCTCAATTTTACAGATTCGGTAAAAATACAGACTCGGTATTTTACAGATTCGGTAAATTTACCGATCGGTAAATTTACCGATTCTGTAAAATTGAGTGCCCTACATCTCAAATTCCAATTACCGGTCGGTAACGGCCGAATTCGGCCGTTACCGACCGGTAATTGGCCACCTACATCTGGCCCCAGATGTAGGTGGCCAATTACCGGTAGGTGGCCAATTACCGGTCCTATTTGATGGTAAAATACCGATTCCGGTGTGCATGCACATGTGTGCATGCACACCTGTGCCATATGACAGGCAGACCTGCCCTTAGGGCAGGTATGCCTGCCACATGGCACCCGAACCCGTTTTGGGGGTGCTAGAGGCGCCAGATGTAGGTGGCCAATTACCGGTCGGTAACGGCCGAATTCGGCCGTTACCGACCGGTAATTGGAATTTGAGATGTAGGGCACTCAATTTTACAGAATCGGTAAATTTACCGATCGGTAAATTTACCGAATCTGTAAAATACCGAGTCGGTATTTTTACCGAATCTGTAAAATTGAGATGTAGGTGGGACTCTTCTGAGTCCCACAAGCCTTACCGAATCGGTATTTTACCATCAAATCCTATTTGATGGTAAAATTCCGATTCCGGTGTGCATGCACATGTGTGCATGCACACCTGTGCCATATGACAGGCAGACCTGCCCTTAGGGCAGGTATGCCTGCCACATGGCACCCAAACCCGTTTTGGGGGTGCTAGAGGGTGTCAAAGTGACACCCCCTGCACCCTTGTGAAATTCGGTATTTACCGATTCGGTAAATACCGAATCGGTAATGCCCATTCATTCCTATGGGCTTCAAAGCCCATAGGAATGAATGGGCATTACCGGTCGGTATTTACTGAATCGGTAAATACCGAATTTTACCGATTCGGTAAGTGCACATCTGGATTTACCTACATCTCGGTACTTCTATTTTACCACTTCTTAAATACCGAATCGGTATGATTCGGTATTTAAGAGGTGGTAAAATAAAATTACCTACATCTGGCCCTATTTCTTTTAATAAACACTTCTCAATATAGTGATGCAATCTGATGTACCAAGGTGAAACGCTTCTGCGTGCTAAATAAACACAATTCTTTTAATTTGAAGAGAGTTTATTATATTTTTATATGATGTTTGTTGCATGTTTTACTTGACAAACATTTCCAGGGCTCGGCTCTTTCACAGGGTCTTACAGCCAAACCAGACCCTTGGCTTGGCTATAGATTCTAGCAATTGGGTAGTAAGGTATTTCTGCGCAATGTCTGATGGTTTAGGTGTCTTAAGTGTAATGATTTGCACTGTGCTACCAAGGGAGTCTAGACAGCCACCACCCTATACTGCCAGATTGCAATCTGTTACATTGCATAAAATACGTCTTTTTTGGTTGGTCTCCCTGAGCAGAACTTATTATTATTATTTTTTTTTTCTTCATATAATTTCACAATGTTCATAGGTCAATTCAAACAAAGACAATTATCCAAATAGAAAGTCCGTGGTCTTTTTTATTCTTCCTTGATTCTTTTGCTTTTCTCCACATGGACTTGTAAAACAGATTTCTCCAAAGCATCTGTCTTGTATTCAGATCACAACACTACAGCCAACATGCATGTTTCGTCTTTGGTACATCCCCAAAAAGACTTCACCAGGGCTGTGGATACAAAATACAAACAATACCCAATAAGTTACCTCCCCATTCCTGATGGAAGCTAAGCCTAACCTCCACCATAAGGGAGCTATGTGTAAACCTTATACCCGAAGGGACAATGGTAAAATATTTTTTCATCCAAAATAAATATCAAAGGAACTACGAAAAAAGAAATAAAAGAAATGAAGAAGAAAAGAGAAAGAAAATCACCCATACGTGTAATATAATGCGAACACAGTCCAACCCATGTGATAAGGGTTCAAAATTCAGGAAAGGAGGGTTAATTCTTATTTTCAGCCATTGTAGGCAACCTACATATTCACCGATTCCGCATGCAGTGCAGCGTGGATATCAACCTGTTATAAAAATTATGTCCACGCACCTACAACAACAATTTCTGCACTATTAGTTTCCGTATTGATATGGAGGCGGGTAGAAACAACTAAAAGCAAAGACCATATAAATCAACAATCTTTCCATACATGCTGTCCGTTTACACACCAAAGAGACATTGGACACGGTGTCCCACGCTTATTCCCTTACCTTATCGGTAAATCAAAAAGACACACATCGCTTATTCGCCCAGCATCTTATTCCATGTGACGATATTAGTCTCCTGTTCAAACAAATACAATTTCTAAATTTAAAATCACACCTATAATGTACCAAAAATCCGTTGCACATACCTCTGGCATTTGCTTTGCATATAACCGGATCCCCTTAGTTATGGGGGCTCTAACCCTGTGCACTGAGAATGAGAATTTGCCTAGCCTTCGTGCTGGTAAGTTCCAATTCTATTAAGGACTCGGAGGCGAGGATTATGCCTTCTTTCTTACGCTTTATTTTCCACAGCAGCAAGAAAAACATAAACAAACTACTTTTCCCATGGACACTTGGGAAAAAAGCAAAATCAAACACGAGTCCTTCAACAATGTCCATGCACTGGCAGCTCCCATCATGCCCTGCTGCTGCTTCCTCTACCTCCTTCTTCGCGCAAAGCCCCTGCACCGGCCATTTCACCCATCCTGCTTGGAACCTTCATTCCCTGCAAAAACCACATCGTCAGATCTTGACCGTCTCAACAGACCGTCATAAGCTACATGGAAGTACAGTACAATACAGAGCAACAGCAGATTCAGCAACCGAAGCATCATGAATGAGTTACTTACATTGCATACGGGGAGGGTCCCCTTCTTGGAAGTCCCTGGGGGGGATAATCCTCGCCTCCGAGTCCTTAATAGGATTGGAACTTACCAGCACGAAGGCTAGGCAAATTTTCATTCTATGGCAGGACCAGAGGCTTCGGATTATGCCAGTTCAAAGCTTATCGACAACCAGCCGAGCCACTTCTATCACTGGCTTGAAATAGAATCTCTTGAACGTGGAGTCTGACGACCAATCGGCCGCTCTTATCAAATCCTCTAGTCGAGCCCCGAGGGCAAAAGCTTTGGAGGCCATATCTCCCCTCGTTGAATGAGCACCAAACTGTTTGGTATCAATTCCCGCCTCCTGCATTACCCAACGCACCCATCTGGCGATCGTTGGAGAAGTAACAGCCTTGTACGGTTTCCGTAGGGCAATGAGAAGTTGTCTCTCACCCGGAGGGCGAGTATCATCAGTCATATCCTCATAAGCACGGAGGCACTGCACTACACACAGTTTAGGGGAATCCGGAAAAGCGGGGTATGAAATAACCCTAGTAAGGGTCTTAGTTCGTCTACTTACAGTGAAATAAACTCCTTCCGGAGAAAAAACTCTGGCCGTGATATCGAGAGCCCGCACATCCGAGACCCGTCTGCAAGATATCAGGCATAACAACATCGCCAACTTAGCAGTCAGCTCCTTATGAGACAGGAACCTGTTTGGTTGCCAAGAAAGGAACAAATTCAACACCCTGTTCACGTCCCACAGGACGGAGTACCGAGGTTCGGGCGGCAATGAGAGGTGAATTCCCCTCAAGAGTCTACAAATCAAAGGGTGCTCTCCAATCGGAGAACCCTGCACCAAATCGTGCCCCGCTGAAATCGCAGATCTGAAGGTATTGATCGCCCGGTAGGCCAGACCCTCCTGCACCAGCTCAGCCAAGAAGTTAAGGACGTGGACTACATCTGACCCCACGGGATCGAAACCCCGTCGCACACACCAGCGACTCCATCTATGCCATGCAAATCGGTAACGCTTGGTCGTGCCATCTGCCCAGGCTTTGGAAAGCAAGTCCTCTGCCTTTCCTGAAAGGCCCGGGAGCGTCCAAGGACGCCGGAGAGCCTCCAGGCCATCAGCCTCAGTGAGCCCTCCAGGATTAACCGGTGGGGAACTCTGTCCGGATTGAGAAGAATGTGAGGAGAGTGGGGGAGTAGGATTGGAAAATCCCAAGAAAGTTCCAGAAGAACTGGAAACCAAACTTGTGACCTCCACCATGGTGTAATCATCACCACTTGCGCCGACTGGTGACGCAGCAACGCCGACACGCGCGTTATCATCGAAAATGGGGGAAACGCATACCCTTGCTCGTTCAACCAGTCCAGGAGGAACGCATCTGTCGCCTCCGCCGCTGGATCGGGGCGCCAACTGAAATACCTCGGGAGTTGATGGTCCAGGCGGGATGCAAAAAGGTCCACTGAGAAGGGACCCCACTGGTCCGACAGCCTGACGAACAGAAGAGGATCCAGTTTCCATACGCCTGCATCCGAGAGGTGCCGGGAGTGCCAATCGGCTACCTCGTTCTGTCGTCCCGGCAGGTACTCCGCCGTGACCAACACCTGATGGTCCAGGCAAAAGTGCCAAAAGTCCCTCGCGAGGTCCGCAAGCATCTTGGATCTGGTGCCCCCCAGATGGTTGATATATTGGACCGCTGACACGTTGTCCATTCTGAGAAGGACGCAGGACTGCACCCTGTCCTTAGTCCAACACTGAACCGCAAAGGAGCCCGCCAGTAACTCCAAACAGTTGATATGTAAAGATTGTTCGAAAGCGACCAGGCGCCTCCTGTGGAGAAATCTCCGCACCTGGATCCCCAGCCTAACCGACTGGCGTCCGACTCTATCACGATGTCCGGGGCGGAGCAAAAAATCGCACGACCATTCCAGGCCTCCATGTGCGTGAGCCACCATCTCATTTCGTCCCTCACGTCGTCCGACAACGGAATCTGTTGAGAGTACATCAGCCCTTTCCTGAGATGATACGCCTTCCATCGTTGCATGGCCAGATAGTGGAGAGGGCCGGGAAAGATGGCCTGAATCGAAGACGACAACAGGCCCACCAACCACGCAAGGTGCCGTAATGATATCTATGGCTTTGCCAGGGTCTGGCGCAATTCGTGCCTGATCTTCACCGTCTTCCTGGCGGGAAGACTCAAGGTTGAAGACACCGAGTCTATGTTGAAGCCGAGAAAGGTCGCACACTGGACGGGAACCAGAAGGGATTTTTCCTCATTGATAATGAAGCCCAAGCCTTGAAGCAGGTCGACCGCGGACTGAAATTGAGACAGCAGACGTAGCGGGCACTGGTCCATGAACAGCATGTCGTCCAAATACACTATCATTCTGACACCCCGAGCCCGTAAGGCCTCCACCGCCGGACGCAACACCTTTGTGAAGCACCATGGCGCTGAGGATAGCCCGAAAGGCAGCGTGGTGAACTCGTAAACCTGACCGTCCCACCTGAACTGGAGGAAACGACAGTGAGGAGGGAAAGCGTCCTTTAAGTCGAGCCTGACCATCCAATCGGACGGGCGCAACACATCCCGCAGAAGGTGAATGCCCTCCATTTTGAAATGGCGGTACACCAGCCATTCGTTAAAATCCTTTAAATTGATCACCGGACGAAGGCCCCCGTCGACCTTGTCGACCAAGAAGAGGTTGCTTAGGAAACAGCCCGGGTGCTTGCATGCGCGACAAATCGCCCCTTTGTGGAGGAGGGCAGCGACCTCTTCGCTCACCAAAGCTGCATCACGTTGCGAAAAGGTAATGGGGTGACGACGCTGAACCATCTGCAGCACCCAGGTATCGCTGGTAAGGGAAGTCCACGCTGGGAAAAACTGCGCTAGGCGCCCCCCTACTCGCAAGCTCACAGAGGGTAGCACACTCACCTCGTCCACCGCCTTATTGTTGGCCTCTCTGACCACCACGTCCATGGAACTTCTGCCCTCTGGTGGGATAGAAATTGTTGAAACGGGCATTGTCTTGAAACTGCCCGTGTCCGGAGCCTTGTCCTCTGTCTGAGCTGTTGCCCCGACCGAACGAGCGGCCCTGCCTCGTCCGGCCCTGTCAAAAACACGAGGGGCGAAAACCTTTTTGATATTGGACTGAGTCCGGTCCAAGGAGGTAAAAGTGGCTACAAATTTACCGAGCTCCTTAATAAATGGGTCCCCGAACAGACCACCCTGTGCCACGGCACCAGCCTCAGACGAGGCGAGATCACCTAACTTAATGGCTCATTATGATCGCGGACGGACTTGAGTCCGTCCGCGACCATCGAGCAGGAGGGAACCTCCGCATGGCCTGCGGAGTTCCCTCCTCTCCAATTAGGATGTGACCGCCACCCTGGCGGTCACATCCTCTATTTTTAACATTGCGGTGGGTGCAGCTTCAAGCTGCACCCGCCGCAATGTTAAAAATGCATACATTGCATTTGTATGCAGAAAGCGGCAGGCACCGCGCGGTGCCTGCCGATTACTGCATACAAATGCAGGGGGGTACCATAGGTACCCCCCATGTGCACCTCCCACCCCCCCTTCACCCAGGGGGCCTGCAACGGGCCCCCGCAGTGAAGCTCCGTATGCTTTTCCATGGCGGAAAGCCCGCCGTGGAAAAGCATTTCTTTTGGGCATCCTAATATGACTGGCGGTGTCTGAGAGACACCGCCACCATATCAGGGCTTTTCTACCGCGGTTGTAAGCCAACCGCGGCGGAAAAGCTGCGGACGTAAACCTGGACCCACCAGCCATCCTAATGTGGCGGTGGGTCTTTGGTGGGTCCGCTGCGGTTTTTCCGTATCCTCCGGGCCGGCGGAGGCTTCCGCCGGCCCGGAGGATACAGAAAAACCGGTATCCTAATCTGCCCCTAAGGGTCAACTTTAATTAAAAGAGACCGCCTCCTCTCGGTAGAGAGGGCACAGTTCGCATTGCCAAGAAAAATGATGGCGCGCTGCGCCCAATTTGATAGAACCTCCGGGGAAATCAAGTCCCCAGACACCTTAGCCTCCTCTGCCATGTCTAGAATTTTAGTCATGGGGTCCACTGCATCGAGCAGCTTATCCTGGCACGTACGCCAAGACCTATCTATACCCTTCCGGGGGTCCTTGACAAATTTGACCAGGAAGGTCGCCATCTTGGGATCAATATCCGGCGTCATGGCTACCTTGCCTTCTAAGGAAGGCCGGGGGCACTCCGCCCTAAGGCGGCTACGGGCATCTTTATCCAAAGGCCTCCTGAGGCGATTCGCCACATACTGGGCCACCTTATCGCCTGGAACCCATTCTGAGGACCTGGGATGGACAATGTCGTCCGGGTCCAACATGTCTGAAGGGCCCGCGGAGGAGGAAGGCTGAGACGGAAGCCAAGACCTAGACGAACAAGCTTCCGAGTCCGAGTCCGGAGAATCATCATCCTGCTGTGACTCCGGGGACATAGTACGAGGAGTAGGTGGCGGCACCTCCGCGGGGAGGGCTGGAAGCGGATGGGACCCCTCCATCGCCATGAACGCACTCTTCACCTTCGGAAAAGCCGTAGCGTCAACCCCCTCCGTACAAGGCTTCTTAGGGGGAGGGGAAGGCAGTGAAGGATCAAGATCAGGGCCCGAGGCCGGGGGAGGCGCAGGAATAAGGGCCGCAAGCTTTCGTACGCCTCATCCAAACGCGCCGAGAGACGCTGTTCTAGGGGAACCATTGCTTGGTCTACTGCCCTATAGATAGAGTCGTCGACCGCCTGATAGAAGTCATCATCCAAAGGGACGTAGTTTAGAGGGTCCTCCTCCGTATACTGGCCTGACTCCCCCTGCATAGCGAGTTAAATTAGGCTCTACAGGCTAGAGAGGTATGGCACAGGGGATATACTGAACCCAAACGGGCACTGTGTGGTCTGGGAAGGTCCCAGGGGTATAGGTGGCTCAAGGCACACTATTAAGGGGTTAGCCCCTGGGGACGCTGCAGCTCTCAAGATTCTGGGGCGCAACCCGGTAAAGCGCCCCCTGCGCCAAACACCGGCACAATTACGACCCCGCAGGGTGTCAAATGCCAAAATACAACCTTCACAGGGCGTCTTATTGTAGAGTGGAGACCTAAATTGCGACCCCTGAGGGTGTCAAAAACCGGGTGGCCAGGGCACAGGATACAGCCTGAGCAAACACGCTGAAAAACACCTCAGAAAAGTGTCCCAAAGCGCGCCGGCAACAGAAGGAACACTGCCCCTAGCGGCGAGAACACCACACCGCGCACTAATGGGCTACCAGAATCGCGTGAGGAGCGCAAAAGCGTCCCACGATCATAAGGGAACCTGTGATAGGAAAAAACAAACCAGCGCCTGGCACAGAGACAAAACGCTAAGCTCACAGACCCCCAAAAACCCAGGAGAGAGAAGAAAACGACTTAACTTGCTGCTGAGCAGCGAAGAAAGAGGAAGAGGAAACGGCAGCAGGGCATGATGGGAGCTGCCAGTGCATGGACATTGTTGAAGGACTCGTGTTCGATTTTGCTTTTTTCCCAAGTGTTCATGGGAAAAGTAGTTTGTTTATGTTTTTCTTGCTGCTGTGGAAAATAAAGCGTAAGAAAGAAGGCATAATCCGAAGCCTCCGGTCCTGCCATAGAATTAAAGACAAAACATCAAAAAGATACCCATCTAGGGGCTAAACTGCACACTGTGCAACCAGAAACCAGTGATCAATCTTGGCTGCCATGTTTGCAAATATATATGACTCAAGGCAAACATTTACTTCACTAAGCCTCCATTTTCTTTATCATCACATATGAGAGCACTTTCAGATAGGCGGGTACAGGTTGTACGCTGCTCAAAAAACACTTGTGTTTGGTTTCATAGACTACAATGTTGCACCATTTATAATAGGAATAGTTTTGGGTACACATTACAACTAGCCACAACGTAATGTACAAAGTTCCCCAGGTGGGGTAAAAGAGAGTTAAGAGTATGTCAAATGGAGCGTGAACAGAGAAAGATAGGAAAAGCCAAAGAGGGGAATACCCTAGTTGGGACTAAAACCCTCACACACCTAGCAAGCTAGATGTCATGCTTCATCATATGGGTTTGCTCCTCGTCAGACTGGCGCTGCAATGTCCGACGGGCACCCATAAAGGGGCTCTTTACCGGAGATCTTTTGTCCCTGCCATATGATGCATGCGGGTGTGCGGGGAAGGAGAAGTGGGTGTAGTCGTGAGAGGTGCGGTGAAAAGTAAAAAAGGTGGGTCAGTCCACAATGAATTTTATTAGCGTGGCTGGCGCCCTTGGTTAAAAAGGTGGGAGGGGAGAAAAATGCTACAGGTAGTCTTGAGCAATTTAACTACTACCCCCTGATCAGGTCAACATGTTTCATGCCCAGAAGGCAATTCGTCAGGACCTAAGTGGGACGTACTACACAGTGAAAAGGTATAAAAATGAATATAAATGTGTTCATACAACCTTATGCCTTGAGGTCATAAAGAGGCAGGCAAGACAGTCCTGCTGGATACGGGTGACCTAAGGGAGATCATAAGATGCCCCGCAGTCTGCTCCAGTGGGACCTGCACGTGAAGGTCAGGAACCCAGATAGCGTGCGGTCAGCGCCGCTAACACCTACCCCCACCGTCTGGTCAGGACAGAGCAGCTTTGTACATTACGTTGTGGCTAGTCTCTCGGACACGTACACTGGACCCCATTAAATATTGTCCTTTTATGGTTCCCTTTGTTGTTATATACACATTACAACTGACTTGCCTCTTAGTTTATTAATGTAATTATAAGCAAGATCGAGGAGGGGTGGGCAGGAATGTTTCCAAGTTCATGTTCAAAAACTATTTCTTTTAATAAACCCTTCTCAATATAGTGATGCAATCTGATGTACTAGGGTGAAACGCTTCTGCGTGCTAAATAAACACAATTCTTTTAATTTGAAGAGAGTTTATTATATTTTTATATGATGTTTGTTTCATGTTTTACTTGCCAAACATTTCCAGGGCTCGGCTCTTTCACAGGCTCTTACAGCCAAACCAGACCCTTGGCTTGGCTATAGTTCAGCTCTCTGTGTTAATTAATTGACTTGCCCGTCTCCAGTATTTTGTGTTATTTATGGATTTATTATGTATACACTAATTCTGCTAATAACCTAATTTTTTCTTGAGCAAGATCTGGTTCCAGCACAAAAAATCTTTTGGGGACTGTCTGCCAGAAAAGGTCCTACAAGTGCTGTACTAGCAAAGTTCACCTCGCGACTAATCAAATCTTGGTGAACGCATATGTTGCTTAAGTGTTTGTCACGACTTTCTGGACTCAGTGGACTGTGGACAGTCATTAGGTAAAACAGAGTTATGAGGTAAAACTACATGTGGTAACCATTACTTAGCAGCAGATAGTGAAAATGAAGACTTCCTTATAAAAAAAAAAAGCATGGTGAAAGTCCTGCTTTTCTGTGGACGGCCTTCCTGTGAAAGTTTAATCGTTCATGCAAGTAACAAACACACAATTTCGCACATCCCACAATAAAAATATTGTGCTATAAGATTAAATGGAATCTAAACTTAGCTCAACCTCATACAGAGAGATACTCCCGCTTCATGCCTGTTATGTTGGAGAAAGTGGCTTAGTCCATTTTCCACTTCCTCTGCAGGGGTGTTTGTTATGCCACCCTTCCTTATCCGGGTCCCGATAGTCACAACCCGTGACGTAGGGACATTGGACAAAAATAAAGTGACTCTGAGGTGTTACCTCATCATGAAACCCACTATTGTGTGTCCGGGGTCGTTATTACACACAGTTAAGACACCCGAAGGTATTTGAAGGCCTGCGATGTGCAATCCGCACCACGCAACTGGAGACGAGGGCGAATATATCCTGCCTCCTAACTCGTTTTATTTTCCTGAGTTGGATTCTGCCCCTGCTCGATGTCTGCCATGACTTGTCTCCTGGCCCGGTTTCGGCCACCGGTGTCAAAGTGAGGGAGGTAACACTGTGCAGAGGGGCCGAAGGTTTCCTGCTCCCGAGTCCGACTGTAGTGGTGCACACACTTGGTTCAGTGCATAGCCCTGCTGCTTCTCGGTTGGTGAACGCCTGCTGATTCCACTGCCATTTTTCTTGGCAGACTGCACGTTGGGCGAGCCCTCTGGCTGTTGTGCTCTGCCCATCCTGGGGGTCGGCCTGCTGCTTCCGGTGGCTTTGCCCATAGTTGCCTGCCTGACTGTTGCATCCTGCCTGCCTCACTGCAGGGGCCCCATGCAGTCCTCATCCAGCCAGCTCCAGGTGACAATAAGCGGCGTGGATGAGGTTTTCCCTGCATGGTGGAACTGATTAACTCTCTCCTCACTGAACATAGCCTGTTTTATGTGGTGTGCTTTTTCCTTTTCACACCAACAGTGTTCCCAGGCAGCCCCAGGTTGGTACACTCTGCGCATACTTACTGACACACACGCAAAGACACCTGGCTGCACATGTGAGACCTACCTGGTGACACCCTGGGATAGTTTTCTCTGCGCACCATGAGAAGTAAAGACAATATCTCCTATAACCTTACATCCAGTAAGGGGACTAAGTGACCTGAGCTACTCATTCTCACACTCCAGTCTGTTTTTCCTTGTGCAACCACCATGATAGCCGTACTCCCAGTGGAGCCGTTCCTGATCGATGGCCCCCCTCTGCGCAGGCAGCTAAATGGAAGACTTGGGTAGAGTGACTTGAGACCTATTTTTTGGCCATAGACCTAGACAATGACAGGCTCCTTTCTATGCATCTGCACCTGGGAGGCCCAACCATACCCAAATTGGGAAAGCCAGTCACAGAAGGAGGTCCCCCTTGCATGTATGCCACGCGAAAGCAGGCCCTAACAATCTACTTCTAACCCCTGGCAAATCCTGACTACAAACTCTTTCTGCTGTGTCAGGCCAGACAATTTCCTGAGGAATCAGTGGATGCTTTCTACATTCGCCTGAGAGAGCTAGCAAGCACCTGTATCCTGCCCAATGAAAACGATGAGACCAGAGCTCAGTTCATTCTGGGTTGTTCCTTGTCAAAACTGAGGGAGTGCATTCTCCAAGTCCCTGGTGGACATGTTGACCATGGGTAGATCAAAAGAGCTATCTAAAGTATGAGCTGCACACATGGAGGCAGCACTGCAGTAACAGGTCAAGACAGAACCAGGGAACGCTGTAATTGTGAAAACCCCAGACAAAAAGAAGACACGCAATAAGACTACGTCTGCACAAAAAACGTGCTGCAGATGTGGAGTTTCTTACCCTCACCAGGGACCATGCCCCGTGCAGGGTAAGCGATGCTCAGCATGGAACAAACTAAAACACATCGCAAACGTTTGTCGTTTATCAACACCTTTAAGAAGTCAGAGGCCCCAGCCTGTCAATACCCTGGTTACATCAGACATTTCAGTAGACAAAGGAGACATGGATGATGAGGATGTCTAAGGTGCAGTCCATCTAATACATGCCTTGCAACCGGAGGGATACCCTCGAAAGCACATCTTGAAGTGAAACATACTCCTGGCTGGCCACCAAGTGCACGCACTGATTTACATAAGTGCATCTATCAATGTCATGGCCCAGTCTATGATGCTCACTTTACCGGCACCACCTACCCTGAGGCCCACCACTACCAAAGTCTTTGCCTATGGGTCCACCTCCCCACTTCCACTGGCCTGGGTATTTACAACTGAGATCACCCATGAATCTCACTCAGTTTGCACCAAAGTCTACGTCACCAAAGGAGGCAGCGGAATGCTTTTAAGCTGCAGAATGGCGGAGAGTCTTCAGCTTGTCGCTTTTGCCCTTAGTATACATTACGAAAGTTTGGATGACTTGCTGGCTCAATTCACATCACTGTTTGAAGGCATAGGCTAAAATGCAACACAAAAAGATTATGGACGGAATGTTGAACATTGTCAAACATTCACCCCCAGTCACAGATCTGGGTTTAATCCATTGTTATTTTGCTCACCACGCCACCCCAGTTCAGACATAGCCATATGCAAATCAGTCTTGACCCTGTGCCTCAACAGTCCAGACCGAACTGCCAGACCATGTCTTCCCTGGACAGGAATCAAGCATCCTAGGACCGGTTTTGGGCTTTCAGCCCTCATCAGCCAGGATAGCTTGACTCCAGTGGCGTAGTGAGCACAGGACCCACGTCTGGGCATACCATTCCCACTTAAGGGGAAAATGCAACACAAATAGATGATGGACGAAATGTTGAACATTGTGAAACATTCACCCCCAGTCACAAATCTGGATGTATTCCATCGTTATTTTGCTCACCTCGCCACCCCAGTTCAGACATAGCCATATGCAAATCAGTCTTGACCCTGTGCCTCATGGGAACAGTCCAGACCAAAATGCCAGACCATGTCTTCCCTGGACAGGATTTAAGCATCCTAGGACCGGTTTCGGGCATTCAGCCCTCATCAGCCGGGATATTTTGACTCTAGTGGCATAGTGAGCACGGGACCCACGTCTGGGCATACCCTTCCCACTTAAGGTGAAAATGCAACACAAAAAGATGATGGATGGAATGTTGAACATTGTCAAACATTCACCCCCAGTCACAGATCTGGGTTTAATCCATCATTTTTTGCTCACCATGCCACCCCAGTTCAGACATAGCCATATGCAAATCAGTCTTGACCCTGTGCCTCAACAGTCCAGACCGAACTGCCAGACCATGTCTTCCCTGGACAGGAATCAAGCATCCTAGGACCGGTTTTGGGCTTTCAGCCCTCATCAGCCAGGATAGCTTGACTCCAGTGGCGTAGTGAGCACAGGACCCACGTCTGGGCATACCATTCCCACTTAAGGGGAAAATGCAACACAAATAGATGATGGACGAAATGTTGAACATTGTGAAACATTCACCCCCAGTCACAGATCTGGATGTATTCCATCGTTATTTTGCTCACCTCGCCACCCCAGTTCAGACATAGCCATATGCAAATCAGTCTTGACCCTGTGCCTCATGGGAACAGTCCAGACCAAAATGCCAGACCATGTCTTCCCTGGACAGTATTTAAGCATCCTAGGACCGGTTTCGGGCATTCAGCCCTCATCAGCCGGGATATTTTGACTCTAGTGGCATAGTGAGCACGGGACCCACGTCTGGGCATACCCTTCCCACTTAAGGTGAAAATGCAACACAAAAAGATGATGGATGGAATGTTGAACATTGTCAAACATTCACCCCCAGTCACAGATCTGGGTTTAATCCATCATTTTTTGCTCACCATGCCACCCCAGTTCAGACATAGCCATATGCAAATCAGTCTTGACCCTGTGCCTCATGGGAACACTCCAGACCGAACTGCCAGGCATGTCTTCCCTGGACAGGAATCAAGCATCCTAGGACCGGTTTCGGGCTTTTAGCCCTCATCAGCCAGGATAGCTTGACTCCAGTGGCATAGGCTGCCTATAAAAACATTTAATACGCCTACATATTGATGACTAGATCCAACATGTGGCCCTGAAGCATTGGTGCGTAGCGTTTCGCCTAAGACCAAAGGTGGAGGAGGAACTAAAAAACCTGTTGCAAGCGGATATCATCAAAAAGATGAGCATCTCGACCCCTTGGTTGTCCCCAATTGTTGTAGCACACAAGTTCAAGCAACCTGGGGCAGTTCGAATATGTGTGGACATGCGCACACTCAACCTGGCTATCAAACGTGAACACCACCTGACGCCCACAGTAGATGATATTGTGTCAGAAGTAAGTGGCTCCAGATGGTTTTCAAAAACCATCTGCTATAAGACCCAGAGTCTCGAGCCAGCACTATCTTCTCCACCTATGTAGGACTGAGAAGGTATAAGAGCCTCAGTTTTGGCATCTGAAGTGTGGCTGAGGTGGTTCAGGACACCATCAGGAGTGTCCTTGCTGGATTAGAGGGTATCCGTATTGTTAGTGATGATATTTTGGTCCACGCCCCACTCTGGGGAATCCATTTTGATAATCTGCGGGACATGTTCCAATGCCTTCAAGACAACGGACTGGCCATTCATGCGGAAAAGTGTGCTTTTTAACAAAAAGAGATAGCATTTTTCAGATATCGGTTTTCTCAAGAACGAGTTTCACCCGATCCTGTCAAAGTTCAGGACATTCGGGTGCTCCCGCCCCCACCACTGTGTCTGGAGTGAGAAGTCTTCTTAGCATGGTGACCTATTGTGGCTCTTTCATTTGAAACCTCACTGACCTTAACGAACCCCTCAGGGAGTTAACTAAAACCAGCACCAATTGGAATTGGGGGCCTGACAAGGAGAAAGCCTTCTTAGCCACTAAACAGGCCTAGTTGGCGGACACAACTTTGGTCTATTTCGATCCTGCAAAGGAATCCGAGCTGTCTGTTGATGCCAGCCCTACTGGCCTGGGGCGATGTTTTTCCAGAAGCAGTGCATATGCCAGCTATGTGGTGACAGAAATGGAGCAACATTTTTCCAACATTATTCCAACATTATTCCCACATTGAGAAGAAAGCCATTGCGGTGCATTGGGGATGCTGACACTTTCACCAATACCTCTACGGTCAACCATTTGTGGTCCACACAGACCATAAGCCTCTTATCCCGCTATTCATGTGTTCATCATCTAGCCTCCACCTCGAACCGAAAATTGGATTCTCCAATTACAGGAATATAATTTTTTAATGGTTTTCCGCCCAGGGAACCAGAAACCCATGGACTATCATGCACTTCCTGCTACGGAGAGCGAGGAGCTTGACACCGAAGCAGAGGAAAACGTTCGGCTAGTTGTTGAATGCTCTTGGCCCCTCCTTGTTTTTCTTGAATAAATCATCAAAGCAACAGCTTTAGGTGAGTGTTAGAAACGGAATCTCTGGCTGGCCAAGGCTTGCGCCAAAGTCAGTCAGAGACCACCACTTCCACGTCAGGGCAAGGGAGTAACACACCAAGATAACCCCTGCTCACCCTCTAGGTAACGTGATGCGAGCAGCCATGCTAAACTTGGTGGCTATGTACGTTAAGTGTTTGCGCGCGCACCCAGCAACAACATCCAAGGCCCACCACAAAGGAAACTCCACACAAGGTTATATAAAAATAGCCTTTGTATTATACCAAAACACATTAGATAAGAACACACATTTTACAATGTGCCAACAGGCACGGGCAGAATTTACAGGGGAAATGTACAAGACAGGGCCACCTGGACCACTGTCAGGAACCATCACTTTTTAGGAATAGTAATTAGCACATAGAACACTTATAGAACCAGTTAGCACACAACCATTAATTACTGGTAAAGGGTAAGTACCTCCTACGTAACCCTAACCACCTTAGGAAAATATTGCGCAGGCAACCAAGACCTCACTAGCAACACCTGTACTAGGAGAAAAACAACCACCTAAGTATCACCAACATTTAGGGGTATATGCATAGGAACATTACACATGATGCATTAACATTCAGAGGTGTAGGGAAAGAAAACACATGATGCATCAAAACACATTCAGAGGTGTAAGGAAGGAAACACATGATACATCAAAACACATTCAGAGGTGCAAGCACAAGCAATTGCGGAAAAGTCACATGAGCCACAACCTGTGGCAGTCCCTAGGCCCTCTGGCCTTGTTGGGGCTAGGACGTCCTGTGTCCCAATGTCAGGGGGGGCCTAAACGTGGCAGCTGCCCACAAAGTGCTGGGCAGCTGAAAATACTGATGGGCCAACGCTGGAGCCTCGCAGGCTCTGGCCAAAAGCACTGTCCCCTGAGCCCCTCTGGGCTCTAAACAAATGGGGCACTCAAGAGCCTCTCAGGGCTCGTGAGAACCGATGCCCCCATGAGCCTCGCTGGACTCTTAAAACAATTGTGAGCCTCTCGGGGCTCTGGAAACAAATAGGGCGCCTTGAGCCTCTCGGGGCTCTAAAACAAAGGACTGGCCCCTTGGATCGTTAGAGTCCCTCTCAGGGGACTCAATATCAAATGACTGCCCCCAAGAGCCTCTTGTGGCCCTAGACAACAATGGCCACCATTGGAGTCCCTCCCTGGGGGACTCGATTTCACTGGATGCCCTCTGGGTCATGGGAGCAGCCCGCTGCCACCCGGGGCCGCTCTGAGCACACCACCCTGCCTCTGGGCCCACGGCACTTCCCCGAGCAGAGGAGCGACCCGGCGCCCGCCCGCACTCTCCGGCTGTCTGAGGCGGCGGCTCCTCGCGGCATCAGCTCCTCTCCGCTGGGCTCTTCTATGTAGCGGTGGCAGGGCTCTCTCCTCGGGAGAGCCTCGCCGGAGGACGGTTCTTTCTTCTTCCTGGCAGGAGCACGGGGTGGCCTCCCGTCCGCTTCCTGGTTTCTCCTCACTCCTCTGGCAGCCAATCACCGCGCAGGTCGCCCGGCGAGCCTCCCGCAGCCTGAACCAATGGCAGCGCGGCTCCCGGGTGATGTCAGCGGTGGTTCCTTCGGCTTCTCCTCGGCTTCTCCGTGGCGCCGGGGCTGCGGCAGTGATTTTCACGGGCAGAACACCATTTTAAATATAAAGCGAGGTAGGCACTCGCTCGGGGCAATAAAAACGGCCACAGGTGCGGCGTGGGCAGCTGCGAACAAGCAGCAACACGCAGGGTGGGCACCTGCTTTCCCCCACACAAAATGCGGGGTAAATATCCGCTCCCAAGCACTAAAAGACAGCGCTCCCAGGCGCTATAAGCAGGAATCAAGCGCTCCCAGCGCTTAAGGGAACAAAAAGTCCAGCAAAGTTCTTTTAGGCAGGGAGGTAGACGCACCATAGGGGGCAGAGCCAGCATTGTGTGGGGAAAGCCCAGCCCTATTCAGGAACCAGGTGCACTCCACCCCAGCCATCAGCATGCTAATCTCCACACTCACCACCGGGCAGACCCATCCAGACTCCTGGAGCCAGGCTTGCCAGCCAGCTCCAGCCAATCACACGCCAGCACCCTCACTGCACATACACACCAATGTCTAGAAGTGGCACTTCCCCACTAGACACACACATGCCGCATACATCATCACGCAGCATTCAATCTCACGAGTTCGCACATACCAAACTCGAGCCTGCACTCCCCACACATCAGGAACTACCAGGGGCCCAAATATTACCCATGCATTCCTATGGGAGGGCAGGCCAACCTTACTCCACGCACGCACTTTACCCTGGGACTCAGGGAAAAAGTGCGCCAAGCCAGAAATCATGAACGCCAGGTCGCCATCAAAAGCAAAAGGTTCAGGGGTGAACCAGCCAAAGAGGCCCAGGTCCAACAGTGAGTGCCTCCCATTGGGCATCATGGCTGTACAATCTGTGTGGTGACATAACCTGCTTGACAAAGTCTCATATCGTACAAAGGACCCAGCCTGATGTTAGCCTCCCTACACAATGTTTGTGATGAACTTGCTGTCTCTCCTAAGGGTTGTCTCCTGAGTGGGTCAGGTCTGGTGGCTCCAGGAGTATTGCAACAGTGGGTGGTTGATCTTGCTCATCTGACCCATCAAGGGGTGGTCAAGACAAAGTCTCGTTTGAGGTGCAAGGTATGGCTTCCAAGCCTGGATACCCTAGTAGAGCAGGTGGTTAGTCAGTGCTCCCTATGTCAAGCTACTAGGCCTGCGGATCCGCCGGCTCCTATAATCACTGAAGACATACGGCTGTTTCCGTTGCACAGAGCCAGTGCAGACTTTGTTAGTCTCCCGGAATGCCGACACATGTTGGTGGTCATTGAGGACTTTTCTAAATATCCCGAGGTTGAGATCATGGAAACCACCGCCGCCATACCTCGTTGTGAAAAAATTATGGCCACTCATGGAATTCTCAAGGAACTGTGCACCAACAACGGCCCTCCTTTATCGAGTCATGAGGTAACAGAGTACCTACAATCCCAAGGTGTTTGCCACTGGAAGATTACACCACGGTGGCCTCAAGCCAAAGGAGAAGTGGTGTGCTTCATGTACACACTTAATAAGGTGCTGAGAATTGCTGTGTCCATGGACAGAATGTGGACTGCGCCCTTTATGCCTTTCTGGGGGAGTATCAGCTGACTCCCCATTCCACAACTCAGGTCAGTCTGAGCTCTCTGTGCATGAATTGCACCATGGGTGTTGTCATTCCTAACATGGAAGCCTTGTCAGGATTGCAGGAGAAAGTCGCTGACAGGCTACAGAAGCATCAATCAAGAAATGAGCACATGTCCCGAATTTGCAGAGCCAAAAGTAGTTCCATTAATGTCGGTAACCTGGTGAAGGTAAAGAAAAGACACTCCTGAAGAAAGTTTGTGCTTCCTTTTGAGCTCCGTCCGTGGAAGCAGCAAACAGTGAAACAAACTGTGCCCACAGGCCAATGAGCTGGAGAGACCATCACTAGGAATGTTTCTTTTTTCAAGCGGTACCAAACTCCTGTGAACCGTCCCATGATTGAGACAGGTGCGCCAACGGAAATGGAAGAACCTGCAGAAGAGGAATTGGTGCCGTCTGCTCGCCCTGTTCTTTCCAGACCAGCCAGGGCGGTCTGGACCTCTGGGGAGCGAGGATTTGTCTCCCGGAAAGGTATTTCCCTGGTCTCTCTGATCCCAGAAACTCACCAGTGGCTGACACTTCAGATCAGATGGAAAATGATGTCAGTCACCAAGGATTTGAAAGATACCATCTCTGACCCAAGGCCCTCCCGATTGAAGAATATTGTATTGTCCTGATGACAAGGAAAACAATACACATTCGCTCTAGCGGTGCAGGTTATGTTCTCTCTCTCTCTCTCTCTCGCTCTCTCTCTCTCTAACTCTCCCTCTCCCTCTCCCTCTCCCTCTCCCTCTCCCTCTCCCTCCCCCTCCTCCTCCCCCTCCCTCTCCCTCTCCCCCTCCCCCTCCCCCTCCCCCTCCCCCTCCTCCTCCCCCCCTCTCTCTCTCTCTCTCTCTCTCTCTCTCTCTCTCTCCTTCTAACTCATATTCATTTCCAATTTTGTTTTGTTTTGTATTGTGTTCTGATTCTATTGATTCTGGATTCTATTGTTGGGAAAGAAGGGATGTTATGTTGGAGGAAGTGGCTTATTCCATTTTCCACTAACTCCTACAGGGGTGTTTGTTAGCCCACCACTCCTCATCCGAGTCCCGATTGTCACGACCCATAACATAGGGACGTAGCACATAAATGAAGTACCTCTGAGGCGTGACCTCATTATGAAACCGACTATTGTGTGTCTGGTGTTGTTCAGGGCCGGACTGGGAACCCAAAACCGGCCCTGGCAAAGTGCTCGACAGCTTTATGCCAGGGCCGGTTTTCGGCTGATTTTGTTACAGGGCCGATTTTGCAGCTATGCTGCAAAAACGGCCCTGTAACAAAATCGGCCCCCACCGGGGGATTGCCCGGTGCCCGCTATGGCCAGTCCGGACCTGGTGTTGTTATTATACACAGTTAAGACACCAGGGATATTTGCATGCCTGCAAAGTGCAATCCGCACCACGCAACAATGCCCACCCTTCTTCTCGGGTTTACCCTGTTCTCTCCAGTAGACAATGCTACTTCCACCTTACAGTGGCTTGTCATGAGGCAAATGTGTCTCCTGAGCAAGCAAAGTCTGTGTGTCATGTCAAGTGAGAGACATGTTGTCTCATCGTCACACGGTTATGTGTTGTTTATTCACCATAACTCTTTGTCTATGTGTATTCTGACTGATTTGTGTCAATTTTGAATTCAGTATCTGCATGCACTGTCAGGTTTCTGCTGGCACTAGGCACATAGCGCTGAAGAAACTCTGAAATTACTTTAGCTCAGCACTGTACATGTTACCAGGAGCCAAGGGGCTGAGATAAGTGTTTGCTGCATAAATGAACATCCTGAAATGATCTCCCCAAAGGGGAAATGTAAATACAAAAATCAGCTCTGCTAAGTTCTTTAAAAAAGAGAGAAAAAAAGGCACTTCCATCCACGGAATAATAAGAACCGACTTTGACTTTCATGAAAGATAAATTACATTTAGATGTGCAATCAGTGTTCCAGAATGGTGCGAATCAGAATACATTCTGATGTGTCTGCACAAGGTCCCAGAACCACCATTATCTTAAAATTAAAGTGCAATCCCCAAGCCATCTAAAAGACATATTTTCCAAGAATCCATACACGTTTAGCTGAGAGTGCCATCCACCTGTTTTATATTCAGAGACATTTTTTCCGAGTCAATGCTTTTTTCTAATGAGTATCTTTGTGTTTTTCGTTATTCTTCATGTGATCTTTTTTTACTCTCTCAGTGGGACGTTGACTTAGTTTCTGGGTGCTAATACGCACAGGAACTTTACTGACGTGGCACCAAGTGACAAAAAGAAAATTGCACATTTTTCTCATGCAGCCAGGGGCACACAAATCAAGGCCTCGCTTGTTGGCAGGACACAGTATAAGAGAAGTAGCTACACTTTATATGGAAATGAGGCGGTCCTGGAATGTGCTATGCTGAGTATATATCAAGCTCAGAGACAAAGAACAGAGACAAGGTATTACCTCATTTACACGGCGCTTCCCTCAAAGTTTCGGAATCGTTTTTCATATTCTGACACGTAAACGTGGACTTATTCTAAATGAAGACAAAACATAATTTATAGGCGTACGAGTGAGTCGGGCTGAAGAAAGCAAAGCGAAAATTGATAATAATAATAAAAAAAAATGTTAACCATTTGTTTCTGCACGGGTAAATCCCCGCAGAGCAATAGTTGTACTCGATCATTGTATGAGTTTTTAAAAGTAGTGCTGAAATATTACTTCATGATAAAAGTTGCTCGGTGGCGAGGAGCACCTGCCTACTCTTTGCTTCATGTGGCTACACAATAAGTGCTCCTAAAGCTGCTCTTCCCTTCACATGCCAGCAGCCCTTCACAAGCCGCATATACAACTGGAGGTGCTGAACAGTTTAAACAGGTGGCGTGCAAAACCAGGGGTCCTGGTGTATGTCGTGCACTGCAACAGTGAAAAATATTCAGAATTTAATTTCAAAGGCACTATGGATGCACATTCTAAAGTGATAGCTCAACGACTCTCGACAGGATATGCAGAGTCTAACACAGCATGTGTGTGTATGTGGGGTTGCTGATTCACCTGCTGTGTGCAGAGAGTGATTGCCTACTGCTGCTGATGTTATGTAGGAAACAGGCTTCCCCTACAACTGTTCATGTTGTGCGGAAGGGAGCTGCTGTGCTGCTCCTTGTGAAGTCTGTGGAGAAAGCATATGCTACTCATGTCCTTGCGAGGCATAGAGAAAGCTTTCTTTACTCGTTATCATTCTATGTGTTGAGGAAGCTTGCCTTACTGTTAATCCTAATATTTGTACAGAAAGCCCATTGTACTACTGATTAAGGTATGTGAAGGACACATGCCCTGCTGTCATTCATGCAGTATGAACAATACTGCTAAGCAGGAGGTGTTTGGGGGGAGGAAACGTCCCCTAACACTCCTGGAGTAATCTTGCTGCACTACTACTCCTGTTGTATGTACTGAAATCTTGATCTCACACTGCTCTCGCTATGAGTGCATAATTCCATACTGCTGATTTTGTTTGTGTGAAAGATGTTTGCTTCTGCTATGTGTGGAGAAAGCTAGGATAATGTTTTTTGGTGTGCCCTTAATAGCGACCCCAGAATATCAATTAGACACAACATTGGAAAAGAAAACAGGTGAGTATGTCTAGATTTTCTATACATAACACCAAATATATGTAAGCAGTACATATATCTTCAAGGTACGTAGATGTGGAGTTATGAATAGTAACTCTATACTTCCCAATAAGAACTTTTGATATTTTGTCCCTCAATATTCTTCTATTATGATATCCTGGGGGCTGATTTTCAGTAGTAGAATCTGTTTTTTTTTGTAGTTTCATATTGTGCAGTCTTGGCCCGAAGGCGTTAGACCACTGCATTGCACATGCTTATTGGGATGGAGCTATTAGGTGATTTTTCCCGAATCACAGGATGTTGAGCCAAGACTAGGATGTAAACCTGGTTGCCAAAGTCCACCTTCTGTAATACCGATAGCACTGGCACACATAAAGTGCAAACGCTATGTTCAGAGGGTGTTGCCTCATTGAGGGAATCCCTTTACCTCTGCCCAATTGAGCAATGGACAACACTGGGTAGATGGATAGACACTACCAAGAGCCTGAGTAACCTCGTTTATGGCAAGTATCTGAGAGATATGCACACTACAAATGGTTGAATGCACTCCAATGTACTCCAGCTTTTTGAGATGCTCAACAGCATTTGAGGCATGCTAGCTTGATGTGAACTTCGCCCATGCGCCAATTGCTGAATGTAACCAAAATGGAGCCATGTCAGTAAATTCGTCAGGGACGTGACTGCTTCCCTTGAAGTTGAATGAAGGAGGACAGGATGGATGGGAATTCAAACAGGCTGCTATAATTCAAAAAAAGTTATATTGGTCAAATTTCATTCACAAACGTAGACAAACATAAGATTTGATACACCTGATGAAGGGGATAATCCCGAAATGCTTCAGGCACTTTTAAAGATATTGTCACATGTGGAAACTTGGACTGTCTCGTGCTACTGTCAAAAGCCCAGAAGGGCGATTTTGGAAATAGTGTAAAATGAAGAATGATGAAAATTTGGAGAATAAAAATGGGGAAAATGTCAACGAAAAAGAAATTTTAGTTCTGATTATTTGGTAAAAGACTTTTGACTCATCTGATTCATGTGTACATATTGTCTGTGCAGCTTGTTTGGGGACCTGATGTGGCGCCATTTCGTTTACAAATATCTGAGAGACTTATGTATTCTTGATGAAAGTCAGCCCAGCTTAAAGAAACAATGGGGCATATGTGCAACCCCCTATCACCACCACAGTGCCACTTTTTACGACTTGTGGTGGCGATAGAGACATTGCCTTATTTACAAGGCAGCATTAAGCCACTTTATGTGGTTTAACGCTGCCTTGTTAATAAGGCCCCCTTTCACGCTATGCCTAGCTTGAAAGGGGTGGGCAGTGGGTGTGGCGATGGGCGTTCCACTGCAACACCCATTGATTTTGATGCTGCCCCCTATTTACAAGGACAGAGTAAATAGAGGGCAGGAAAACCTGGTCTTAACTTGGCAAGTTTTTGCTTTTCCATGTGTGCTGTCTTGTGCAGGACACATGGAAAAAGAGAAATACCTTGGATTGTTTATGTATAGGAAGATCCTCCTTCCTGTACATAAACAATCTAAAAAAAAATGTAATTTTGTGACTTCTATGTGTGCTGCACTAAGCAGCGCACATAGAAGTCACAAAATGGCATTTAAAGATTGTTTATGTGAAGGGGGACCTTCCTGTACATAAACAATATTTCTCCGGCACGCAGACACTCTTGCACCATGGTGCAATGGTGGCTGCGTTGGTGCTGCACTGCTAAGTGTAGCACCAGCGCACCATATCGTTGTAAATATGGTGCAGCCTTGCGTTTCTGAAATGGCGGAGTGAGGCGTTAAGCCATGACCGGTAACTCCTCACTCTGCCACTTCCTTGAACATATGCCCCAATGTTTTCTGTTTTGCACAATATTAGGTCCTATTGCTTAATCGTCATGTTTGCAAAGGACCAAGAACTTGGAAATTACGCCAATCTCATCTGCTTTCAGTTATTAATAATCACCTTTTTAACTGCCTAGGACTGGCTTTTTTTTCTGAAAACAGTGCAGAAAAGACCTGAATAGGGTTCTGCAACGGAACTAGGGGCGATTGAATATTTCATTCTTTTTAGACTTCCAGCAAGTTTCGCCATTAATCCCTGCCCATAGCAGCACATTTTTATGCAATAAACAGTGTCAACCAATTTTACGCCTTTCTGATTTTTACTTTATTGTATACCTCCAGCCTATGTTTGGCACTAAAAAAGCATCTAATATATATTTAGATGTAGTCGGGGCTTACAGTACACGAAATGCCAAAGACCATTCCCGAGGTATCTAAAAGGCATGAAATCTTCCGCGCTGAATGCACATAATCACATACCCTATTAAACAGACCCTCCATTTTTTACAATTTTGATTTGCAAAATAAACCTGTTCTTCACTATTCTCCTGTCATTTGAGACAATAAAAGCAAAGAAGACTTGCAATCTGTTGAAAATAGTGGCAAAGGCCAAGGAAATGTGCTATAAAACTGTCAGCACACTGTCTATTTTGTCTAATCTAATGATTCTTGTAGGAAATCATGGACCTTCACTTAAATGAAGAAGTGTGACAACTGCAGTGTTTTGTGTTTTTTGTTCATTACTTGTGTGTAAAGATTTTAATGTGTATGTTCTATTATATATAACAAACATAGAATGTTGCAAAAACAAGTAAATATCTTATTTAAACCCCAATTTAGTGACAATTTGTTTCTATTACAGAGCCCTATAACACAATTTGAACACATTGTTTTTTTACTATTTATCATAAACCCATATTCGTTACAATCTTCTCATGCTTGCTGTGTAATTTCTATATTTTCTGTGCCACATTTACAAAGAATTCCGGTAGCACAGGGTGGCAGTTAAACTTGCTGTGCTGCATTGCGTGAAAGGGGGAGAGCAGAACAGCACCATCTCTAATAAGATATCGCACTATTTTTCTCTCTCCCTGTGCTGGTGCACTATAGGCTGCCTTGTTCTAATTCACACACCCTTGAACTGCAGTGCAAAAGTGTGAGTGATGTCAAGCATAGGTTTTGTATTGGAATAGGACCCATGCAGTATGAAATTAGGTGCTTTTAAAATATTTTAACATTTTTATAACTTTATATGTGTGCTGCATAATATAGCATACAAGCAAATTTAGAAAAGCTTTGACTAAAGAAAACCTTTCTCTAACTTTACACCTGCCTTGAGCAAGCCTATATTTTTGTTGCAAATCTTTTGTCAATGTTAGTAGAAATTGATTTTCATAAAACCCATGAGTGGTTGAATGGGCTTGCCCATGTACCACCCATTTTATGCCACATCAAAACAAAGGGTCCGATTCTGATCTCGCTCGGAAGGGCTCCGAACGCGATCTGGGTGGAAAAAAGTATGAGCCGTACGCGTGTTCTCTGGGTCGGAACCGCTTCGTATGTGTCATCCGTAAGCAAACCGTGCCATGCAATGGAAGCAATTTCCGATGAGCCAGTACGATGCAAGCATCGGACAGCCGGATCGAGCTGAAGTTTCCGGCTCGCAAAACGTCCGGGAAGCTGCCTTTGGGGGTGCGCGTCAAACCCCCCCCCGTCACCCGCAGCCTTATGACTCGGACACGTCTTCCCAACACAAGCATGTATGATGCAGATGGCACTGATGCGTACCCACTGTAGGGGGTGCCCTTGTGCGAGATGTACCCATTCAGTCAATGGAAGACAATGTATGCATCGTACGACTGGCTCCCATTGACTTCTATGGGAGTCCGACCGAACCGAGGCCGGCAGCATGCGACCGCATTGTACTCGCTCGGGGGGACTGCAGGAGTCTGGCTCGGTCGGAAAACACTCCGGATCTGGCTCAGTTTGAGAGCTTTCCGACCCGGATAGGAATCAGCCCCAAAGTTGTGCAAGTCAATACTTTCTGTTACTTTGAAGTTTCGTTGAATTTTCTTTCCGGTGCAAAACAAGTTTTGTGCTGGAAAGTTAATTCCAAAATCAATACTTTGTGCTGGGCTTGTGTCACAAAACGTTTCGCACACCATGTGCGGGATCCTCAGTGTGCAAAATTGAGGAGCCCAGCCTTCAATCTTTAACCTTTATTATTCATGCCTTTGCGTAACACTGTGTGCATTATGGAGGAGGATTGAGAGTGTTGCTTTGATTACCTCACCACCCTTATATTACATACCTGTAAGAAATTGGGGTTGTTCGTTGACTGGGGCTTAAGCCTATGCCAAGCAGCTACCACAAGCCTTGTCAGGATAAGACACTAGCATACCCCATATTTACTTGTGCTCACCCCCGTAGTAGCCTAGCCCAGAGCAGTGAGGCTTAACTTAGAGGCAATGTGTACAGTATAAGTGCCACACTTCAAACAGTAACACTTCACAAAAGGAGTCCACAACAGGTTTAGAGAAATAGAGTAGCTTTTAATAAATTAGACAGGAGCAAAATGACAGCCATTTAATTAGTAGAACCGGAGATATTGAATTTCATAGTTTATACTCAACAGAATGTATGAGATTAGCAAACTGTGAGAAAATGTGCTGAGCACACATCCTACATCTCTGAGGGAGCTTCTGAAAATACGCATAAGGACTCTGGAGTTCTCATTAAAAGTTTCAAAAAAAGAAAGTTCAGCACCTTCAAATAAATATTAACTGTTGCTTTGTAGTATTTTACATTGGGTGTCATTATATTGTCATATATACAATGGGAGTACCTTTACGTTGCAGTTTTTTGCACCAGGAGTGCCTTTACTTCGCAGCTTTGAAGGTGTAAATATATATGTAGATGTGTAGATGTGTGTGTGTGTGTGTGTGCATGCGTATGTTTGTGTGTGTATTATATTGAACAAGTATTTGTGTCAGTGGTGGAAGAGGCACTCCAATATTTCAAACACTAATGATTCATATTTCCAGGAAGTCCATCTTTCCTTTTCAATCCAAGTTGATCAAAGGTTCAGGCTCTTTTTTGTTGAAAAAAGGTTGATTCGCAAGAAAAGAATGTTTTCACAAAAATGTTTTTTCTTTATTGTGAATTCTAAAGGATAGTGACAACATGCAGCCAATGTCATCCCAGAAAAAAGGGACTTCTCCAGGGCAAAGCCCAACATTTCCACATCATTTATTTGGCATGTACGTGGTCTGATTATTTTAAAATGCATGAAAACAGGTCCTCGAATCATATATTTCCTCAAAAATATGCCATCTTGTGCATCTTTGTATAAGGGCATTAAAGCTGCCTAATGAGCCACTTATTTTTTTCTCTTTATCCTTTTGTTCTTGCCACCGAACAAGTGGGGGATCAGCATGAATTTACTACACTCCATGTTCAGTTAGGTCACTAAAGCCGAACTTTCACAATAACGTTATGGCACACAAAGAACACAAGAATCATCTGTGATGCCCTGTAAAATGTTACCAGTGATATCATCAATGATGTAATTAAACATGTACAATATGTTCTGTAATGAGTAGTGCATGATGGGGACGCAAGTTATAGTTAGTTCAGAAAACTATAACTGGTGAATTTCAGTGTTATTTTTAGTTTGCATTGGTATTTTTAACTGACATTTTCAGCTAACAATGTCACTTTAAGCGTTGATTTATCAGTGAATTTCTGATATATATATATATATTACCTACTGGCGGTCGCCAGTAGGTAGTTATAGTTAGGACCTACTTTCCATAGGAAATCCACAACATTCTATTTGGAATAACTTTGGCGCTGGTGGACGAATCTTCGAGAATTTCTCCAAGAAAATCGCCTGTTTGGTTCCGCTCCTTTCCTGAAAGTTTGGGGGTGATTCGTCAAGTGGGAGCCGAGAAAAAAGGGGTGTCCCAAAACGTGTTTTCCCATGCAATTTTTCATAAGGACCTTTAGCCAGGGCTACAGCCCGAACGGCTGAACGGAATTACACGAAATTTGGCAGAGAGGTAGAGTTCTGTTCGCAGATTGTGCTTTCTGTTAAATGGTGTAAATCCGTTCAGTAGTTTCTGAGAAAATTGCAAGTAAAATCATAGCGATATCTAGGGACTGAGTTCAGCACGCGTATGGAAATCTGTTCAGTTACGAGCACGAGCTGCATGCTGATTGGCTGTGAACTGTCTGTCAACACTCGAAACCAGGAAGTGTTAGTGGCCATCTTGTGCCTCGCTAGAACCGAGTCACAAGAAAACAGTAAAACAAAGTTGAGAAATAAGGGAAGGGGGTAGGGTAGAGACATTCTGACCCTCTAGGCTTGCTCAGGGGGTCGTACATGGATGTTTAGGCTCTATTTTCTTATTTATTTTTTTAAAGAAAAATCGTGGCATAAGCATATGGAAATACGTACAATTACGAGCAGGAGCTGCATGCTGATTGGCTGTTAATACTCCAAACCAGGAAGTGTTGGCAGCCATGTTGTTTGTCGGGAGAGCAGAGTCACAAGAAAACAGTAAAACAAAGTTGAGAAATAAGGAAACGGGGTAGGGTAGAACATTCTAAGCTTTCAATCTTGGTCAGGGGGTGGTATATGGATGTTTAGGCTCAATTTTTATTTTTTTTAAAGTAAAAAATGGCGCGGTACTCGTGCAATACTTGTACGCGGTGGAAAAGGTGAAAAAAAGTAGAAGTCTGTTTTATTCATTAGGTCCCGGGGGGGCAAATTACGGGGGAAATTTTTCTGCATAATGGGGGCTTGTAAGGTATCCCGAGCACTGAGGAACGGAACTCGTCTGGTTTTATTTTGAAGTATGGGGGGGGTGTTACGGTCCTACTCCCCGCAGTCTCGGTGACCGGCACCCCTCAGGTCTTTTTTAAAAAAAAATATGTTTTGAGGTCTCTCTCTCTCTATCTCCGTACACGTTGCGGGGAACGCCACATTTCCTGCATTGTCTGGAGTTTTTTATTAATGTTGGGAGGGTGGGCTTGATAATACGTCCTTGTTAATTGCCATAGAAGCCTATGTTCTAGTGTTAACATGCGCTTCTATGGGAAATAACAAGGCCGTATTATCATGGTCATTATCGCCGTTTTATCGGCAGTTTCTTGCCAATAAAACGGCGATAATTGTAGCACCGGTCCTTGATAATATGCACCTAAGTTTACTGGTCAAAAAAAGAGCAATGAGCCATATTATCAACAAAAGGCGATATATTATCGTTGCTTTTATCGGCAGGAAACTGCCGATAAAGCGGAGATAATGGTTTTGATACTATGCCCTTGTGAATAACCATAGGAGCCCAGGTTAACACCACAACCTGGGCTGCTATGGGAAGTTACAAGGGCCTATTATTAAGCACATTATCGCCGCTTTATCAGCAGTTTCTTGTCGATAAAAGCGGCGATAATGTATCGCCTTTCGTTGATAACATGCTCCTTCATTTCTATGATAGTATGTAAAGCTTTCCTTTTTTTGGTATAGCAGTTGTACTCTCTTTGCATGCTCAGCGTCGTTTCGAAGCCCACGTTTTCTTTTTCTTCAAGTTCAACAAGCAAACCTTTCTTTATATCAGTTAGTAAATCTGTCGCTTTCTTTTCCAGGTTCGTGTGTCATCCGCTGCTGTACTTTTGTACAGTATTAAGTCATATTTTTTATATATTTATTTGAAAGGTAGTGCCGAGGAGCCAAACGTTGATTACGTACTCCGTCCACCTCCATTTTAGTAGTTTCTCAATGTTATTTTTATTATATCTGTTAGTTAGAACTCAGTAGTTTTCAATCCTAGTCTTGACTATTTTACTATAGTATTTCAACATTATTTTTATTGTGAGCCGTCTTACCCCTCCTCCACAAAATATGTAGTTTTTTTATTAACTTTTATTAAACAATAAATATAAACAAAACTCAATTATAACTAGATCAGAACTGGAAAAATACCTTAAACAATGTTATAAACAAATTGTGAAATGGATTCCAAAAGGTGTCCGATTGCTAATCTGCAAAAGAAAAAAGAAAATTAGAGTTTAGAATTATGTAGATGTGAGTAAATGAGCTGAAGCATTACGGGGCATATTATCAAGAACGGCGATAAAATTATCGCCGTTTCAGCGGCAGAAAACTGCAGCTAAAGCCGCGATAATGGGATTGATAATATGCTGTTGTGAATTGCCATAGCAGTCCAGGTTCTGGTGTTAACTGGGCAGTTTCTTGCCGCTGAAACGGCGATAATTTTATCGCCGTTCTTGATACTATGCCCCTACAAGTTTTGGTAACTCTACGGTTTTACGTGTGCAGTGTGACTCGTACATTCCAGTTCTGTTATAGTGCTGCGTTCAAGTGGTGTCTATATGGAAGTGCCTACTGAGTTATTGATGCCCGTTATGGTGACTTATTTCTAATGCATTCCTATGAAGGCTTTGTAGATCTAGGCTGCTGTGCTTACCTTGTATAAAGAGTGCGGCAACCGTAGTTCACCACTCGACTTGAACTCTGCTTCTATGCGTCAAAGTGTATTCAATAAGTTGCAGAGAATTCCATTGCTGTTGCTCGATAGGCCGTGTTTGCTTCTGAACTACGTTTGGTGAAGGAAACAAAAGGACATTTTGATTAGTCATTGAAACTGAGTTGCGTAACTACTATCAAAAGTGAATTTTAATGTGGGTTCTTAATATTCCGTAGTTAAGACTGTTGCAGCTGCAGCAAACAAAGGAAGATCAATAAGTTAATAAAGGCCTGGGACGGCCTTGTGACGCAGAAAAAAAATACTATCATGGACGCACAATTATTAATAATAGAGGCCTAAGCAGGCGGCGTAGTACAGAAATACGACACAAAATGTATGCACGCACAATTTTTAAGATTAGAGGTGTATAGGACCTCGTGACTTATAAAGAAATATTTCAATTATGTAAGTACAATTTAAAACCATTGAGGGTTAGGAAAGCCATATGAAGGATAAAAAAATAGTATTATGCATATACAATTTACAGTGGAGGCTGATGTTGTGACGTCTTCTCTTACCTTTGTTTCTGTTGTTTTGTGTCGTGTCTTGAAAGGCTGTGGTTTCACTGAATCTGGGGTGTTTTCGACAGTCTGTCTGTCATCGCAGCAGAGGCAGGCAAAAGAGAGCGTGCTCACGTCATTGCCCGCATTATATGGGAACTGTGGGGGCTGACCAAACCAAGCCCAGGGCCGACATTGGTAGCGTTTTCGCGGTCTATAAGAATGATGGCCATGGGGGACATCACATTGGCTAATGTATTGGTTTCCAGACTAAATGATAGCAAGCATGCTTGGTGGTGGCATGTGGGTAGAGTGGGCGGGCGTGCAGCGTGCATGTGCAAGTATGAGTGTGTTCACCAACAATTAACAACAGAGAGAGAGATGGGGGCGGTGTTATCATGTGCGCAGAGGCAGGCCCAGAATCGGATCTGCAATCAGTCAGCACTTCTAATCATTGTCCTTAGCGCGCCCTGAGCTCTGATTTGTCACTGAGAGGGTGATCGCACCATGGTTTGTACTGCTTATCATACTCAGCGTGTACCCGTGCATACGGTACGAATATGCTTTGACGCTACGCGTCGCATTAAATCTTTGGTGTGACGGCGTTCTGTACGCGAAAGGGGGCAATGTTTCTGCTTGGTTTAAAACATGTATGTATTTAATGTACATACTAAGGGCAGACATTTGGGATAACTATGAATTCTTTTTAATACTTGCAACAATCATATATTACTTTTAAAAAGAATTACACAAATCGTGGTAGAATATCATGCGTACTCGTATTGAAAGAGCTGCGCAAGCGCATCATAAGCGTACACAAAGCCATGTGACTTTAAAAATAGAAGGAAGATCACCATAATAAGAGCATTGGAGTCATCTCCCAGCAGTTCTTCAGAGGGAGATTTCATTCCTGAAGAACGTCCAAAGAAGAGGAAAGAAGCTCTAATTTGGAAGTTTTTCACTTTTCCAAAAGGTCAAAAAAAGGTTAATGCTCCAAAAGTAACCTGTAAAATTTGCCAAACAACTCTTTCAAGGGGTGATCCTTTTAAAAAATACTCCTTTGGCACAGCAAATATGGTGCGACACGTGAAGAACTTGCACCCCAAGAACTTTGCTCGAGCTGCAAGACGGAGGTTGAATATATAATATATATATATATATTACCTACTGGCGGTCGCCAGTAGGTATATATAGTTAGGATTTTTTCCCTATGGGATTTTTGAAAATTCTATGTCTAATAACTTTGGCGTTTGTGGACGGAATTGGCTGAAATTTTCTGGAAAATGGAACATTTTGTTTCTGAGCAGCCCCTGAAAATTTGGGGGGGGTTCGTCCAGGGGGGGCCGAGAAAAAAGGGGGGTCCCAAAACGTGTTTTTAACATTGAGTTTTCCATAGGGCGGTTAGCCTCACTTTTAGCCCGAACGGCTGAATGGATTTGCACGAAACTTGGCAAAATTGTAGGGACTGGTAGCCCGATGTGCCTTTTGTAGGTCTCAATATATGTGCTGCAGTGGATTTTGAGAAATTAACGTTTAAAAAAAGATATATATCTGTAAGCGCGGACCAGGCAGCGCCCCGGTTCGCGGACCTTACGCGTATCGGAACTTCGCGTAGCGAAGCTGATTGGCTCTCCGGTGTCTGTCAACATTCTAAACAGTCCGGAGCGGCCGCCATCTTGTCTCTCGGTAGGATCGAGAGACAAGAGGAGGCCAAAACAAAGGGGGAAATAACCATAAGGGGGCATAGTAGATCCTCGCTGACCCGCTAGGTTTAATGTGGAGGCTTTAAAAGGGCCCCGCGGGGCAAAAAAAAATATTTTTTTTGTTTTTTTGCGTGGGTAGCGCCCGGTCCGCGAACCCGGAAGCGTTCTGGGGAGCGTACTACAATGAAAAATGAATGATAGACTTTTCAAATGCTGTATGTTAATTGATTGTTGGTTTTGTTGATTATTTTTTATTTCCTTTATCTTCCCAGGGAGCGACCCGGTACGCGAACCGTTGAGCGCCTCGGTTCGCGGACTTTAAGCGTTCCGGGAGTCCACCATTTTGTGTTTCTGTCGAATTAAGATACAAGATGGAGGGCAAATAATGTTCAGAATGGGTAGAAGGGGGCACGGTAGAGTTATCTTGACCCCCTAGGTTTTCTGAGGGTGGCTGAGGAGGCTTATATGTGCGAAAAAAAAACATTTTTTTAAAAAAATTTCGCGAGGTTAGCTCCCGGTACGCGTACCGGGTAGCGCCCCAGGGAGCGTACTTTGTTGAAAATTAGTGAAAAAAGTTAGAGTAAAATAATAATTGTGAGTGATTAGATGTAGGGTAGCTCTGAGAAGAGCTTTTGGGTTTATGGTACATTTAGGTACTTATAAGTAGGTACCAATGCACATTCTTAAATTCAGAGTGAAAACTCTGTTGCCCTCATCTGAGAAGTGAACTCCATCTCCTCTGTAGATATCTTGCATGTAGTAACGCAAGTTATTGTTGTACAGGGAGCCCATTCCATGGTCTCTCATGTAAGCTGAAACAGATTTGTTTACATGCTTCCTCGACTTCTCAATTTGTGGACAAAATTGGTTTGACCACCTCCATTTCTGTCTTTGGCATATATTTGAATATACCAAGGCAGTCTGAGGAAAAAGTGCCATTAATTGCTCAAAGGTGTCCTTTAAAAGCATTTCCAGACCTACACCAGTCAAAGTGCCCAAGTCATTACCTCCACAGTGCACAATTAACAGGTCAGGTTTTGGCAAATGCATAAAGGTTTTCACCAATGGTATCAATTGGTGACATTTTAATCCTCTGTGGCCAAACCACCTAATTTCCACATCTTGTAAATTGAGGTTAGGTAAATTCCTGCTTTCAACGTACCTTTGAGCCCAGTGAATATAACTATGACCAACAATCTAGACAGAAAACATGGTGAGAGAAGGTTCTCCTGCAGTCAGATGAAGTGTGGCAATGAAATGGCAGTTGAAAAAATGAGAGTGTAAAATGAAAAAAAAACTGTGGAGTTTCTGTGTTCATGAAGCAGTAACAGTGATTGGTGGATTTTGATTGGTGAAAACAGAAAGTTAGGGTGCACAGATGTGTTCTTTGAAAGATGTATTTTGAGTGGTCAATAAAAAATCATTAAATGAAAGAATGCACTGGATATGCAGGTGCACTGAGAGTTCAGAGTTCAATTGCAACATTGTTGTGTGAACTTGCAAACACCAGAAGTCTTCCAAGAGGTGGTTGCTATGGAAAATAGGCAGAGAGGGCAGAGGGGGAAGGGTTTTCATTTGAAAAAAAGTGAGGGAAGAGTTTTGATTGGGTGACATGAGAAATATGTGTGAAGAATTACAGCATTTCTGTGCTTTTGATAGCTGCAGACTCTGGAGTGCATACCTTTTGCTCTGCTGAAGACAAATTGGTGTGTTTCTGAGACTGTTTTCAAACTCAAAGTATTTGCTAAGGTGAGAAAATATTTCTTTAATTTAGATAGAGAATAGTGTGCTTTAAGGAGAAAATTATGATTTATGTGGCGCAAATTGCTTGTAAATATGCTCTCACATGTGTATGGAAAATTTTGATTTTGAATGTTTGTGTTACATAGCCATGTTAAAAGTGACCCAACCATGCTGGAAAGGCAATCAAAAAATGCTTTCATGTGTTTTAATGACATTTTAAGTCATTTTCCCATGTGCAGTGTTTAGAAATTATGATTTGAAAATCGTTTTTGGGGAAAAGGAATTGTTTTTAAATTCATGACAAGGACATAATGGTGTATGCTTCTTTATAAGGCAATTGACTGTCCCTGGTGTTATTTTTCTCATTTCAGTGTAAGACCTTTCTCTGTGGCGCAAATTGCTTGTAAATATGCTTCCACATGTGCATGGAAAATTTTGATTTTGAATGTTTGTGTTACATAGCCATGTTAAAAGTGACCCAACCATGCTCGAAAGGCAATCAAAAAACGCTTTCATGTGTTTTAATGACATTTTAAGTCATTTTCTCATGTGCAGTGTTTTGAAATTATGATTTGAAAATCGTTTTTGGGGAAAAGGAATTGTTTTTAAATTCATGACAAGGACATAATGGTGTATGGTTCTTTATAAGGCAATTGACTGTCCCTGATGTTATTTTTCTCATTTTAGTGTAAGACATTTCTCTGTGGCGCAAATTGCTTGTAAATATGCTCCCACATGTGCATGGAAAATTTAGATTTTGAATGTTTGTGTTACATAGCCATGTTAAAAGTGACCCTACCATGCAGGAAAGCCAATCAAAAAACGCTTTTATGTGTCTTAAGGACAATTTAAGTAATTTTCCCATGTGTAGTGTTTTGAAGTTATGATTTGAAAATCGTTGTTGAGGTAAAGGAATGTTGTTAAAATTTATGTGCGCCATATGCCCCCAAATTTCTTTTTTAGGGGTGCAGCAGGGTGTTCTTGAGACACCCCTGCACCTTTGGAATAAATTCCTAATTTGTGATGAGCAAATTGTTAATCGCAAATTGCACCTTCATTTATATGAGCCTCCTAGCCCATGGAAATGAATGGGTAAAATAGCAATTAGCAATTTTCTCATCGCAAATTTGGAATGGTAAAAAATCGCTATTTATTCCTTAAAATTCGCTTTTTTGGAAATGCAAAATAGTTATATGATACATATGGCGGTTGATGTCTAACAAGATAAGAAGCTTATGGATTCATTTATGCTGACTGGCGCAATGAAGTAGACATCACTTACTTCATTGGTAGAGCTTTACATGTATTATCTCCTCTGTATTCTTCATCAAGCGTAACTTTAATCTGCAATCCTGAGTAGGCCTCACTTTAAACAAACCTCTGGATAGGCTACATCTTATTGTTATCCTGTATTAATCATTTAAAATGCTAGGGACAGATTTATGATAGGTGTATGCCTCTTTTGCGCCACTTAGAAAACATTGTCCATGGGGAAATGACTTAAAATGTCCTTAAGACACATGAATGTGTTATTTTAAAACGTTTGCAATTTTTTTGGGTCACTTTTAACATGGCTATGTGACTCAAACAGTCAAAATCTAAATTCGCAATGCACAGGTGGGAGCATATTTACAAGGAATGTGCTCCATGGGGAAAGGTCTTATAATGTAATATGGGAAAAATGACATCAGAGACACTGAAATGCCTTATAGAGAAGCATACACCATTATGTCCTTGTCATAAATTTGCAAACCATTACTTTTCCCCAAAAACGATTTTCAAATCATATTTTGAAAACACTGCACATGTGGAAATGACTTAAAATGTCAATAATTCAAAATTTGCGATTCCTTAAATGCAATGTATCAAACAAAAAATATGTAAAAAATGATATTAAGGATTTGGAAACTACCACCAACTTCTAGTTTGTGGTAATTTGCGAATTCTTTTCAAAAAGCATTTTTTTCTAAAAAACAAAAGGTCCCATATGACGCCCATACATGCCCTTAGGGCATGTAGGTGTGCCATATGCTCCCAAATTTCTTTTTCAGGGGTGCAGCAGGGTGTTCTTGAGATACCCCTGCACGCTTGAAAAAAATCCTATTTTGTGATGAGCTAATTGCTAATCACAAATTGCAACCTTCATTCCTATGAGCCTCCTAGCCCATGGAAATGAATGGGTAATTTGCAATTAGCAATTTGCTCATTGCAAATTAGGAATAGTAAAGAATTGCTATTTATTCCTTAAAATTTGCTATTTAGGAAATGCAAAATAGTTTGATGGTACATATGGTGGTTCATCTGTAACAAGATAAGAAGCTTAGGGATACATTTATGATGACTGGCGCAATAAAGTGCACATTACTTACTTCATTGGTAGGCCTTTACATGTATTATCTCCTCTGTATTCTTCATCAAGCGTAACTTTAATCTGCAATCCTGAGTAGGCCTCACCTTAAACAAACCTCTGGATAGGACACACTTTATTGTCATCCTGGATTAATCATTTAAAATGCTAGGGACAGATTTATGATAGGTGTATGCCTCTTTTGTGCCACTGTGCGTCACTTTTATGATGCAGCGGTGGTGCAAAAGATTTGCTATGAGGCAACAACATTACAAATTGATGCATTTAGGCAGATATGTCATGGTGTAAAAAAAACGTACCACATAAAACCCAAGCAGCAGTGATGCAAAAGATGCAACATGTCGCAAGACAGGCCTCACTTGGGGCCATATGTATCAAGCTAATTAGCATTTGCAAAGATCAAAATTCTACGAATTTCGGCCTTTGCGAATGTTAATTAGACAAATGGTATGTATCAAACAAGTTTGATGCAAAATAAGGAGTAGCAAAATTTGCTATTCCTTATTTTGCAATTGCACTGAAGGATTTGCAAATTTTGTGACTACTTAAATGCAATGTATCAAACAAAAACTATGTAAAAAATGACATTAAGGATTTGTAAACTATTGTGGTAAATTGGTGGTAATTTGTGAATTCTTTTCAAAAAGCTTTTTTTCAAAAAAACAAAAGGTGCCATATGACGCCAACACATGCCCTTAGGGCATGTATGTGTGCCATATGCCCCCAAATTTGTTTTTCAGGGGTGCAGCAGGGTGTTCTTGAGACACCCCTGCACCCTTGGAAAAATTCCTATTTTGTGATGAGCAAATTGCTAATCGCAAATTAAACCTTCATTCCTATGAGCCTCCTAGCCCATGGAAATGAATGGGTAACTTGCAATTAGCAATTTGCTCATCGCAAATTAGGAATGGTAAAGAATCGCTATTTATTCCTTAAAATTCGCTATTTAGAAAATGTAAAATATTTTGATGATACATATGGCAGTTCATCTGTAACAAGATAAGAAGCTTAGGGATAGATTTATGATGACTGGTGCATCACCAGGGATGTGACAGTCATCCTGCGCCGCTGTTCCGCCACCCATGGTGTGCTGCATTTACAATGCGGCGCAGCATGGGGCAAAAACGGCACAGATGCGTGACGCATCTGTGCCGTAAAGGTGGCGCATTGCTGGAGTTGTATCGCAAGTGCGATGCAGCTCCAGCAAGGCTCAGGGGTGCCCCATCTCCACAATGCTGCGTCAAGACCTATGCCAGCTTCAAGCAGGCGCAGGGTTTTGACGCAGCTTTCTCCTATCTGATTGTAAATGCGGCACACCATGGGTGGCAGAGCAGTGGTGCACGTTAACTGGTGCATGCCTGGGGATGTGCCATTTAATATAAATCTGCCCCTTTACATTTAAGTATGTGCAGGGGACACAGAGTCGGTGAGGCTTATTCAAGGTTAAGAAGAGATGAGTCCTGTTCAGTGAAAAATTAGACATAGGCTTCACCTGCTCAGCATTGCTGGACATGGCTAAATAATAGCTGCGAAATGTTAATCTTGTTAAACAATTTTACTATTATAATCTCTGAGATTTGTCTCTTACTCTGCAACATCTCATTGTTGTTATCTTTCTTTAAAGATAAAGACAACCTCAACATGAGCGACAATCTGCAATCAGTTGATTTTGACCTCATCATTGAACTTGTAATTGAAACATCAGTGGATGTTGATCCTTTGGATGATTTAAATCCTGAGGATGAAGAAGAGCGTGATGAGGATGCAGATTTGTCCGAATTATATGATATAGGATGGGAAGCTGACCTGCTTGAGCCTTTGGAAATATAAACATTTATTTTTAAAATTTATAATTAATAAAAAGTAAAAAGGTAAACCGTTTAATTTAAAAATAAAGACACCTTCAAAAACAGGTTATGTGTAGTGTCTTCAATAAAATATTAAAATATGCTCATAAAATTAGATCAGATTCACATATAAAATAGCATAGGTAACATAAATATAAATGTCATTTCTTTTCTGGTATTTCTGTATTGTAAAATTGCCAATGACTAAAAAATCTTCAAATTAAAATGTCAAGTAGTGTGTTAAGTTTTTGATCACTGTTACTGATTTACTGTTTGGTAATAATGTTTAATAACATTTTTTATTATATTTTTCCACAGATTCAACTGCAGATCATTTCAAGATTTCACCATGCCTACAATAGAAAGACAGATAAAGGCTGCAAAACGTCAAAGACAGCAGGTGAAAAAAAAAACGCAGCAGTCCTCTAACAAAAAGATTTCTCTAGCCACGAAGAAAGCACCGGGTAAGAGCTCTAAATATTTCATAAGAAATATTTGTATTAAAAAAAATATTACTACAGAAAATGTTTCAGTCCATAAAACGAGAAGGAAATCAAATGGAAAGAAAAGGACAATGAAAAATGTTACTGCTAGAGCAAGAGATAAATCTGTGCATGATAGTAGAAGGAAACAACAGTTTAGGGAGATTCGTAAACGAATGTTCCGCAACAGGATAATTGGCAATTTGTTAAAAAATATTAAGAAAGGTCAACAGAAACTAGTTTTTTATAAGAGAAAAAAAAAAGTTGAGAAAGTTATTGATCAGGCATTTGAAATTAAACGTAAGTTCTTTATTTTGATAATCAATAGAATTAGGAAGCTAAACAAGGCAATTTTTGATTTCAAAAGAAATAGTAGATGGAAGAGAATAGTTAATCGTAGTAATTTTTGTGAAGTTTTTTCTGGAGAATGGATGCATAGTTCAAGCTGTGAGGCATTTTTTAATGAGGAGAGTTATTTCCAGGATAATGATTTGGTGCATGCAGTTGACACCAGTGGTCGTGCTTATGAAGTGAAAGATGGCTGTCCAGTTGAAAAAGAAAAACTTGTGACAACAGAGGCAGAAGAGGTGTTAGGTAATGAGGTTTTAGGAAGACGTGCTAAGGGTCCTGTGTACACCTGGAAGTGTAGTAGTATTTGCAGTGTGCGACAGGATTCCATCAATTTGCTTTGTGATTTTGTACGGTCATTTAACAAAAAAAGTTTGAAGCAGAAAATGATGTTGTTGCAAGAATTAGATCCTTGCAGAGTAAGAGAAGTGACAGGTTTGCATGGTCATTCACTGGCTTGTCTTTCCAGGAGAGTATGCCAGAGTGTTTTTCATCATTTCAGGATGCTAGCAGTGCATCATAACAAAGTGAGGAAATTAGTTAGAATGTTGTATTATGCTAAGAGTCCAGCAATTATGCTGAAACAATTATGCGCTGCTCTTTTGCATGGTTCTGAAATAGATGTGAAGAATATATGTGAAGAAATTGAGTTTTGTTACTTTGGAAGTAAAGAGGAGAATGTTGAAATTGAGCAAGAAGTAGAGGGTCATGTGGAAGATAGTGTACAGGTTTCCAGTACAGATAATTTCCAGAGGGAAATTGCGACGTTTGACGTGAAATCAAGTGAGAGGCCTAATTTCACTTGTGTGTGTTGTCGACGCACTTATTATAAGAATCAGACTAAGTTAGTGGATTTATATGCAAAAAGTGAAAGGGAAAATAATAGTGAATGGAAGGATTTTGCAACATACTTTGTTTTGATTTGGGATTGGATCAACGTGTGTGTACTTATTGTTGTAACAAATTAAAACAAAACCAGATGCCTGCTAGAGCAGTTCATAATAATCTGGAATTGGTTGAGATTCCTTCTGAATTGAAGGACTTAAATACTTATGAATCTATTTTGATTCAAAGTATCCATCCCTTTCAGGCTATTGTAAGAATGGAGCCAAAGACAGGGAAATTGCCTCCATCTGATTTACAGAGAGGATTAAAGGGAAGAGTTGTTTATTTGCCTCTAGATTTCAAGAAAAACATTGACACAATTGGAGTAGAAAAAGTGGAAGAGGAACCTCTGGTTATCTTAGTTAATGGGGTTCCGACAAAGAATAAGAAAATATGGCAAGATTTAGTAGATGTTAGGAAAGTTAAAAAGGCAACATTGTATTTGAAAAAAAATAATAAATACTATAAGAATGTATATGTTGCAGAAGAGGAAGTAAGTGAGGAAGAGGATAGCGATTTGTGTGCTGGTCAAATTGAGAAAGTAGAACCCTCTACTAGTGAAGAAATATATGAACATTATAGTGTTCATCCTTTGCATTCCAAGGAAGTCATGGGGAATGCTATTGAGTTGTTTCAAATGAAACAAGCCAAAGGGAGTCCCATTAGTGTTTGGGAGGAAAGTTTGGAAGCTCGGTGTTTCCCACAGCTTTTTCCAACAGGTCAGGGAGGAAGATATGATGAGCGACCTCATCAAATTCCTGCTTCTGAATACCGGACTTTGCGATTGTATGCAGGAGATGCTAGGTTTCGACAATGCATTCCTTATTTGTTTCATCTCCTGTTTGAAAGCGATCTGTCTGGACTGTCATATGCAGTGAACCACATCTTGAAAAGTGGTATACACATGCAAAACATCTCGGCAAGTGACTTTATGGATAAAGTCAATGTCCAAGATAGTATTTTGGATTCTCACCTGATTAATCTCATGGCGTGTCAGCGTGGTACTAATGAGTACTGGTACCGTCGTCATGGTGATTTAAAATGTATGCTGAGGAACTTAGGTACTCCCACATGGTTCCTCACTCTGAGCTGTGCCGAGTATGGCTGGGAAGACTTACTTGAATTTCTACGAGAGGCAAATGCTAACGTAGATAACATCGAATTCAAGACGCCTGGAGAACTGTGCTCTTTGGATCCAGTCAATGTATGTAGGTACTTCAATCATAGATTTGAAGCTATGATGTCTTTCATCATGAATAAGAAGAATCCACCTCTTGGAGAGGTGTTGGATTTCTTCTGGAGAAAGGAGTACCAAGCAAGAGGTGCTCCTCATATACATATGTTGCTGTGGATCAAGGATGCACCTAAATTTGGAACGGATCCAGAAGACTCAGTGATGAGTTTCATCCAACAGTATTCTACGTGTGCTGTTCCAAACGCAAAGGAGAAGAAAAGCCTAAGAGAAAAAGTTCTGCGTTTCCAAAGCCATCGATGTGGAAAGTACTGCCGTCGTAAATTCCGAAACAAAGACAAGTTCTACACTAAATGTCGTTTCGGCTTTCCACGACCGGTGATTTCTAAAGGAAGAGTAAACAGTTTGATGTCTTCGTTGCGACACAATGTCATGAAGAAATCACCTAAAAACACTTACAATTTGAAGAGGAACGAAGAGTCCAAGTACATCAACGACTACAACCCGGTGATTTTGTCCATGTGGAATGCTAACATGGATATACAGTTTGTGGCTGATAACTGTATGGCTGTGGCTCGGTATGTGACGTCTTACATCACCAAAAAAGAGAAGACAGAATTGAAGGATATGTGGGAGGACATTTCCCATGAAAAGAGCCTCAGCAAGAAGTTGTACAGTTTCAGTCTGAAGATGTTGTCGCATCGAGAAATCGGAGCGTACGAATGTTCTGACCGGTTGTCTTCAGCAAGTCTCTATGCCAAGTCCAGGAGTATCGTTTGGGCGAGTCTTGGTCTTGCTGCAACGCGTAATCGAGTTCTCAAACCTGTGCGGGAAATTGAGTATTTGGCGGAAAAGGAGCCAAACAGTACCGACATTTTGAAGACAAACATGTTGGATACATATTATCCAAATCGAAGCAGTCACCTCGAGAATGTTTGTCTGTATGAGGTTCTGCAAAATTACATATTCAAGAGGAACATCAAAGAAGATACTGAGAAAGGAGTGTATGCTGTAATAGGAAGTGAGGGATGTCTGGTCAAGCAAAGAAAATGCCACTTGGTAAACCATCGAAAATTGAGTGGCGAATCTCCTGAAAAAAAGGAGTTTTTCTATTTAGCACTTTTGCAACTTTTCAAGCCTTGGCGTGCAGAAGAGGAACTGCTTGGAGATTTTCTCTGTTACGAAGACTCTTTCAATGCCGCCAAGGAGACCATAGAATGTCCTGCTTTTCCCAAATATGTAGAAATGTTGAATGCGGAAATTGAGCAGGAAGCAACGATTGCAGCCGAGATTGCCAGAGACAGTTCTCAGGACAGTCAGAGTTCTGCTTCATTGAGTCAGGATCCACTAGGAGGACCTGTTATCGAAAATGAAGCTGCCACTGCTATGAATGAAGTGGAAAGAGCCATGGCACATGCTCAAGAGGATGCGGTTAACTTAGAAGAGTTGGAAAGGCAACTCAACGTTGAGCAGAGGAAAATATATGACGAAGTTACCATGCAAATTGATCATGGATTAAGTCATGATAAGAAAGAGTGCTCATGTACGTCGTTGAAGCCTGTCCGACTGTACGTGAGTGGAGAAGCGGGAACTGGAAAAAGTTTCCTCATTAAAGCAATTTCATGCTATTTGCAGGAAAGGACAGAGTCATCGCTGTCTTGTGTTGTCACTGCTCCAACTGGACTGGCAGCACATAATATTAAAGGGATTACTTTACATCGTTTACTGATGCTGCCAGTGGAGCATGACAACAAATTAGAATATCACAAGCTATCTGGAGATGCTTGTTTTGAAGTTTCAAGAATCTTGAGGAAAATGAAACTTCTTATCATTGACGAAGTAAGCATGGTTTCCAATGTCATGCTTGCCTTTGTGCATTTGAGGATGCAAGAAGTTCTCAAAACAGAGTATGATGTGTTATTTGGTGGCAAACACATCATTGTTTTCGGAGATCTTCTGCAGCTGACACCAGTGAAAGGGCAACCTGTGTTCAAAATGCTCACGCATGAAGATACCAGGAAGTGCCTAGGCAGCATTGGCAACGTCAATATATGGTTAAACTTCAATTATGCTGAACTGCATGAAAATATGCGTCAGGCGAAGGATGAAGTTTACAAGACTATTCTACAAGATGTTAGAATTGGAAAAGTGACCGAGCATGGGAAAGAAGTTTTACATGCACGATTACTGTCAAATTTATATCCAGAACAAGATGTTGTGCCTGAGAATATTTTTCAGAAAATTACTGAAAAGAAATCTGGAATATGTTTGATGCCAACTCTTGCAGAATGTGCCAAATTTAACAACAAAATGTTGCATTTAGAAAAGCAAGAGATTGTGAAACTGGAAGCTATTGATAGAGTAGAGCATATGGGATCAACAATTATTTTGTCTGAGAATCTGAAAACAAAATTGGATTCATTAGAGAAGAGTATATCTAAAACTGCAGGTTTTGAAAAGACTCTGAATGTGTGCTTGAACTGCCGTATAATTTTAAGAAGGAATTTACATGTTGAAAGAGGTCTGGTAAATGGATCAATGGGTAATGTTGTTGATTTTGTGAAATACAGAAATAGAGATGGAATTGAATTTTTAAAAATTAAATTTGATGGCATTGAGGAAGTACAACTAATTGCTCGTTGTTCTGCTAGATTTTTGCTTGTAAAAGACTTATATGTTCGCCGTAAGCAGTTTCCTGTTTGCTTGGCATATGCGGTGGCAATCCATAAATCGCAAGGTTTAAGTGTAGACAGTGCATTGGTGAATATTGGCAGTTCTGTGTTCAAGGAGGGTATGGCATATGTGGCATTGTCACGAGTTAGAACTTTATCGGGATTGTACTTGATTGAGTGTGATGTCACAAACATTTGTGCAGATCTAGATTGTGTTAAGGAATACAATAGGTTAAGAAGAGAGTATGCGCCACATTTGCCTCAGTTTCCTTTGTTTGAGAAACGTGTGGTAGGCCGGAAACGAAGAAATGAGAACAATACTGGGGAGGTTGTAGCAAAAAGACAAAAAGTCAATGAACCTAAAATTACAAGCAGAAACAAAAAGGATTCTGTTGAAGATGTTGTTGGTTTTCAGTTTGAAAACAGTTCTGGTGTCAACTGCTATGCTAATGTAGTAATTAATGTTTTGTTTTCTCTAAAAAATGTAAAAGAAGAGATTGTGGTCAATTCTGATCAAAGATTTTGCAGTTTGTTAAATTCTGTGTTAGAGAAATGTACCACTGATAGAAGAAACATAGAAAGTGTGTCTGAAATTCGAAATCTGTTAGACAGATGTTCAGGCCAAACACAATTCTCTCAAAATATTCAGCAAGATTGTCAGGAGTTTTTAATGTATATGCTTGATGTATTACATGCTGAAGGTGTAGATGTAGATCAGCTGTTTGGGCTTTCTTATCAATGGCAGCATGACTGCGAGAACTGTATGGTATCAAGTACTACTAGTGTAGACTCAGAAAGATTTATATATTTAACTTTGCCAGACAGTAAATCAGTCTCCTTTAATAAGCTAGTAAAAGCTGCTAATCACAACATGGAGTGTAGCCAATGTAAATCTGAAATGATGTCCACATTATTTATACGAACATATGGCCAGTACGTCATTTTAATGTTCCAACGATGTAGGCCTGATGGAACAAAATTGACAACTTTAATAAAAAAAATTGTAGCTTCGCAGTTGTCAATATCAGGAAGGACTTTTGTAACTACAGCAATTATATATCATGACGGCCCTTCAATAACATCAGGACATTACACAGCTTATTTAAAGTCTAGAAATGGCTGGTCATTCTGCAATGATTCTGTTTTAATTTTCAAAAAAAAATTGCCGTATGACCTTAAAAACTCTTACCTGGTGTTTTTAAAACCAAAATTTTAGGGAAATAATCTCGGGATGTGCTCTGTGGAATTTCAAGAAGTTCTAATGGCTCCTACACAATTTGGCCTTGAGGATAAGTGTAGTTCAGAGACATAACTTCTAATCATAGGACTGGACATCATGGAGATATATGTGCACTTTGAATGAGTTCAGAAAAACTGTTTCTTTTTATAAGCTAATTGAAGCAGCCAATCAAAACATGGAGTAGAGGGAATGTAAGTCTGCAATGCTGTCTACTGTTTTACATTGCTTTGTGATTAAAAGTGATGTAGAGAATTAAATAATTGTAGTAGTCATAGAGGTAGTGTAAGTCTGCTTCATATTAAGCAGTATCAGTGTCATAGGAAATGTAGAACATGACTGAGCAAGAAGGGGAAGATATTACTATTCCAGGATTGTGAAAATGATCTTCAACATTTTAATTATGAAAGTTGCGGAAATGCCAAATGATGGGATTGGCTTACAAGAAATCCAAGAGTTATAAATGGCTCTGACTAGATTTGGCCTTGTGGAAAATTGTGGTAGAGAGCAAGAAGTCATTTATTGCATGTAACGTGTTTTTAAAAACGATGGAGGTTTTCTTTCAGAAAGTGGCGGGCTGAAAGTAATAACAGCACAAAAGAGTGTAAGCTGTTCATAGGACATGCTTGGACGTCATGGAAAGTAAGTTAACTTTAAGGAGTTCTGAATTTTGATTTCTGATGTTGTATGGGTTTTTTAAACACAATCATTTTGATTGTGTTTTTTTTTCCCCGCTGTTACATGATGAATACCTTCAAGTCACTGTTTTTAGTGAATTTTGATACATTCTGAGAACAGCAAAAATAAACCATTTAACATGTATAATTAATTCTGTACTGTTTGCATTTATGATGTATATGTAGAACTGTGTAGGAGGCATGGAGAAGGTGAGGCTTCTGTAAGTGTCAAAGTTGTTGCATGCAGTGCTGCACTTCTACGTATTATTTCATATGCTGGACTACATCTGCACAATGAGATACCTAAGCAAAGGAAACACAAGTGATGTGATTGTGAAATGAGCAAAATAAATTGCACATATTTCAATTACATCACCTGTGTTTCCTATCATTATGAATCACATTGTGCAGATCAAGTTTAGGTCTGTCCAGGGAAACATAGGAGGTTTCTACTTTGTTGAAGAGTGCAGTGGACATGACTCACTTCATTGGTAGACTTTCACAGATATTATCTCCTCTGTACACTTCAACAAGTGTAAATCTCATCTTGAACTCTGAGTAGGCCTCACCTCAAACAAATCTCTGGATAGGAGACATGTTATTGGCATCCTGAAGCGACACTTTTCTGAAACAAGAGCAATGCAAAAGATGCACCATGTTGTAAGATAGGCCTCACTTCATCTGCATCAAGATACTGTTAGTTTAAAATGTATATCTTTAGGACTGTGTAGGGGACCTGGAGAAGCAGAAGCTTCTGTCAGTGTCAAAGTTGTTGAAAAACTATTTGTCCTTCAATCTTTTCCCTTGTCTTTTGTAATTTTTAAATACATGTTTTAATATTTTTCAAATGTTGGTTCTCTCTTTCACAGATTGAAAGTATAAAAATAAAAAGTGATTAATTTAACGGCAATTATAAGGTAAATAGTTGTACTCTTTTCGTTACATTTCTATCACATTCACCTACTATTAGATCCACTGCTTCACTTCTTTAACCCTCAGTTTCCTGCCTTTGCTACTTTCCTCATTCCTTTCTCTATTACCTACTTACTCAACTCCTTCCACTCTTTTTCTCAGTCCCTCTGTTCTCATAGTTCCTCAGTCTTGTTCACTCACTCCGTCTCTATTACTCTTAGTGTCTGTGAATTACTTTCCCACCTTTTTTTTGGACCGCTTCCCGGGAAGTGGCCCGGTTCGCAAACCAGCAGCGTTACGGGAGTCCACCATTTTGTGTTTCGGTCGAATCAAGATACAAGATGGAGGGCAAATAATGTTCAGAATGGGTAGAAGGGGGCACGGTAGATGTATCTTGACCCCCTTGGTTTTCTGAGGGTGGCTGAGGAGGACCATAGTTCTTCACTCTTGTTCATTCTCTCTGTTTCTATTAATGTCACTGTTTATGACTGATCAAAAAAATTTTTTTTTTAAAAGAACAGTAACTATAAGGGAAGGAAACAGACAGTTATGTTAAAAGAAAGACAGCTATAGGGAGTAAACTAAGGATACTGTTACCCGCAATCCACTGCTGTTGATGTTACTGACCATGTCATGAATGATGTAATATGTGACATCATCAGCAGTGGATTGTAGGTAACAGTATCTCTTGTTTACTCCCTAGAGCTGTCTTTCTTTTCACATAACTGTCTGTTTGCTTACCTTATACTTACTGTTCTTTTTTTTAAAAAATATTTTTTTTGGTTAGCTTCCGGTACGCGTACCGGGTAGCGCTCCGGGGAGCGAACTAAGAGAAATAGAGGTTGGCAGAGTTCCAAATATTCTACCAATTTTTTTATAATGGGGAGGTAGTTCTGAAAAGAACTTTTTTTTTAATGTTTTTGTTGTTTTATATTTTTTTTAGTATTTTTTAAACATTTTTTTACTTTTTTTGTATTTTCTGAACGTTTTTATATTTTTTTTGGTTTTTTTTGGGGGGGGGGAACAAAAACGATCCATTGTAAAGGGCTCAACAGGAGCAACAAAAAAAAAAGAATTTATTTTTTGGGGCATTTCGGATAAACATTAACATGATTCTGAATAGCTCTCATAATCAAAATGATGCTACTTTCCCTGTAGCAGATGAAATTGCCGCAGTGCACGCACACTTGCTTCACGTGTCCAAACAACATTTGAATGTTTGGGATCATCTCCCTCGCCTCTGGTCCCGACACCTCTGGAACAACCGATCTTCTTGCCATTGGGAGGGGATTTTGTTGCTCATCACGTAGCTGGGCAGCACTATAATTATTTGGGTGCCACCTACTCATATGCCGATGCATAGTGTGATTGCCGTAACTGTATTTTTTTTCAGTTCCCCTTGACAATCTATCACCGCATATACGGCAAAACACGTAGCGTGCATTCACTTTTTTTTGCCCCTCAGGAATTCTATAGAATTGCCAAATGTAATTCTCTTTTCGATTGTACCTCCTGGGCTCCTCTGGCAAAAAACTTGGCTCTTCCTCCTCTTCCTCCTCTTCCTGTTCTTCCTCTTCTTGCAAAATTACTTCAGCAGGTGGTCCTCTCTTTCTTGGATTTGGTGGAGGTGGTGGGTTAGAACCAGCTGAAGCTACTAATGAAGCCATGTCAAAGTGTAAATAAAGGGTCTTTCTCTCACCAAGATGAAAGTCAGAGTGAGGAAAGAAGGAGGGGTTTTCATCATTTGGGAAAAGCAAAAGTTCTAAACCAATGAAAAGTGTTCATTTTAGATCACATGACCTAGTATTACATCATTAGGAAACCAAAAGTGAAATGAACCAATGAAAAGTGTTATTACCGAGTCACATGACCTGCTGTGTTTACGTTACGCGGTCGGCGCCGCGCCGCGGATCGCTTCCGGTTCGCGTACCGCTGCGCTTCCGGGTACGCTAACGTAGCACGTAATATGACGTATTACGCGAGAACGCGAAATGTCATGCTGACGCGACGCGTCACGATGTTGTTTTCTAACGCGAAAGGTGCGCAAACAGAACGTTTACCGGTTCGCGGACCGGGTCGCGCCTCCGAATTGAGCTAACGGGAAGCTAACCGGTTCGCGTACCGGGAGCGAAACAATAAAAATAATTAAAAAAAAAATTGTATTAAAAACATGTAAAAAATATTTTTCTATTTAAAGAAGAATACATTGTAAAGGTTTTGATATTAGCTGTTAAAAAACCAATGAAATTCACTGAAAAAACCATAGGTTATAGACCATATATAGTTAGGAATTAGCATTTACAAAACCTTGAAAATTCACTGAAAAAAACATAGGTTATAGACCATATATAGTTAGGGATTAGCATTTACAAAACCTTATTTTACTCACACAAAACCAATGAAATTCCATATATAGTTAGTTGTACTAACTATATATCGCGCACCCGCAATCCACTGCTGATCATGTCACATATTACATCATTCATGACATGGTCAGTGACATCACTGATGACATCACTGATGACATCTCAAATGACATCACTGATGACATCACTGATGACATCTCAAATGACATCACTGATGACATCACTGATGACAACATCCAGTGACTGTATTTTTCTGTAAAGTTAAAATATGTCTTACATATTTAAGAATGAGTGGATGTATAAGTGTCTGGATGAAGGATTTAGTAAGTGCATGACTGACTGTATGAGTGAGTGGTTAAATGTGTCTCACTGAGTGCATGGGTTAGTGACTAAACTGTCTTAATTTGTGCATCATTATGTCTGTTGTTCTGTAAACTGCTGCATGTGTTGATCAGTAGCTATATGAGTAACTATATGGGTTATTGATTGGCTGCCCAAGCATTTGTATGGGAAACTGGGAGTGTGTGTGGGTGGCTGGGAGGTGTATGACTCTGTGCATAGATGTATGGGTTCAAAAGTGCATGTGGAAACAGCTGTATGGGCGGTTGACTGTGTGCATGACTGTATTGGTGAGTGAATAGATATCTCAGTGCTACATGTCAAAGTAAGTACATATGTAAAATACAGTACATGTGAGAGTTGACATATATAAATAACTGTGCATAAGAGCCAGTGAATGTGTGAGTGGCTGTATGGATCATTGTGCACTTGTATCCAGGATTGTATAAGTGAGTAAATATGTTTTAGTATATGTTTGAATAAATAAGGTGTGTATAACTGTATAGTTGTGAAAATGGAGCTGTGATTGATTCTTTGCATGACTGACTAGGTGTGTAAGTAACTCCATGGATGAGTGACAGTCTGTGAGTGTCTGTTTACACTGAGTGTATCTAAGGTTATATTAGAGTCTGAAGAGGTTCATCGTATTATCACATGAATGATGTCATCAGTGATGTGATCAGTAATGTCAAATGAGATTTTATCAGTGATGTCATCAGTGATGTCATTTGAGATGTCATCAGTGATGTCATCAGTGATGTCATTTGAGATGTCATCAGTGATGTCATCAGTGATGTCACTGACCATGTCATGAATGATGTAATATGTGACATGATCAGCAGTGGATTGCGGGTGCGCGATATATAGTTAGTACAACTAACTATATATGGAATTTCATTGGTTTTGTGTGAGTAAAATAAGGTTTTGTAAATGCTAATCCCTAACTATATATGGTCTATAACCTATGGTTTTTTCAGTGAATATATATATATATATATATATATATATATATATATATATATATATATATATATATATATATATATCGTCAAAACACTCAATTTCTTTTCCGAAAGAAGTAGACGGCACTCTGAGCCTCAATGCAGAAAGGTGATTTATTGGCAGACCCCCCTGCCCCCAAGAAGACAGACGCGTTTCGCCGTGAAGGCTTCCTCAGTGTCAACAGTGTATTACAAAAAACGCCATTTTATCTCCACCTCTCTATCAACATGGAGAGAGGACTAGGTACCAAGTTATTTTTAGCAGCCATCTTACAATGTGCTTTAGTATCAGTACAGCGTAAAATACATTTCAAGTAATAATTCACGGAGTATGGCGTTTGCAAAGTGCTCGTGCAATTAAAAACAGTATGGGCTCACCCATTAAAATCCATTACATATTATATTACATTGCGTAATAAAACATTAATTCATTTACAAGAGCAATTAATAGAAAAAAGACGGTTGTGAATAGGAATACGCCTCTTTTGTTCCAGGAGATTGATTTTCACATACATGTTTTTATATCTATAAAGATTATCTCTCTCTACTGGATATCAGAGTGTTTATATCAAAGAAATTTTCTTACTGCTTTGAAAAAACATTATTTCACACCGTGTATATATTAAGCCCTTTACATTTTCTCTCATTCTGAGTGTAGTAATATTCATATGTTATATCGCCCTGTATGGGCAGTTTTTGTCTCCTCCTCCCGTCTTGCCATAAATGGGCCTAAGTGTCAATAAAGTTTAATTTGACATTTAGCACGGAAAGTAGAGTGGGAATTATGCGAATGATGTTATGTAACCTGTAGCTTCATTTTCTGTATGACTTATTGGTTCAGTAAGGTGTGTAGAAAGCCCTTATGTAACATAGACAGCTGTAGTTCCAATATAGTCTCAGAAGTTCCATTATATCATCTACTCTAAGTGTACCCAAAGTTCTTCATCGTTATTAAGCCCAACAGGTTTCATGGTCTGGAGGTAGATGATATATTTCGATTCGAGTGCCCTCAACGCTCTTACTTTGTCTCCACCCTGTTCTTTCCTCTCTAGTTCATCTATGAGAAAAAAGGACAATAGATCCCTATTGCGATTGTGGTGGGTTTCGAAATGGCGTGCCACAGGGTAGTTCTTATCTCTATTGGTAATGGCACCCATGTGCTCTAAGATACGTTTTTTAGCCGGGTTGATGGTGCTCCCGATGTATCTTTTCGAGCATGGGCAGACCAAACAGTATATTACAAACTCTGAGTTACAATTCAGAAATTTAGTAATAGTTCTGGTAGGCCGAGGGTCGTTGGGTCTACCCTCATATTTGATTTTTTTCTGACTATATTTGCACGCTTTACAGTGCATGCATGGGTAGAAACCCTGAACAAATTTAGTTTTAGATGATTTTGGGGGATCCTCAAAGTGACTCCTCGTTAGATGGTCACCGAGGGACTGACACCGTCTATAAGTTATGGAGGGTTTCGGGGGTACCTTGTTTTTCAGGACTATATCTGTTTTGAGGATATGCCAGTTGTTATTGAAGATTTGGACCAATTCGTTAGATCTCATGTTATAGGTTGTAATCATTCTTGTCACTTTCTCAGGTTCCATTGTTTTGTTTTTATTTTTATTTTGTAGGAGGTCCTTTCTGTCTGTGAGCTCTACTCTCTTAAAAGGCATCCGTTAGCAATGTTCTCGAATCGCCTCTTTCCAAAAATCTAGAAACAGCTGCATCCTGTGCCTGTAAGAAGTCACTGTGATCTGAACAGTTCCTCTTCAGGCGAAGCAGTTCACCGAAAGGGATATTCCTTATCATGCTTTTAGGGTGATGGCTCGCCGCATGGAGTACGGCATTACCTGCCATTGGTTTTCGGTAGAGTTTCGTTTGTATGGAGCCCCCTGCTATAAAGACCTCCAAGTCGAGATAGTGTACTGATCTGCCGCTGATTGTGCTCGTAAATCTTAAATTGAGACCGTTGTCGTTTAGTGTTGCGACATACTCCTCAGCCGAGGATCTGTCACCCCGCCAAACCACAAACAGGTCATCAATATATCTTGTCCAGATCATAATATGATCCAACCATTTTTCATTGGTCCCCCCCCAAGCCAGGTGCGTCTCCCACCAGCCCACGAAAAGATTCGCGTAGCTGGGGGCGAAGCACGTGCCCATGGCGGTCCCCCTGGTTTGGCGATACATTACACCTGCAAACAGAAAGATATTGTTATAGAGGCAGAACTCAGTCATTTTGAGAAGCATACGATTATGTTGGTGATATTTTCTTCCCAAGAAACCAATCAATTGCTGAGAGTCCCTCTCGATGTCCAATACAGGTATATAAATTGGCGACATCTAGGGTAATCAGGAGCATATCCGTTTCCCACTTGATGCCGTCAATGAGCCTCAGAAAGTCTTGGGTATCCCTCACGAAAGAAGGCAGATCTTTGACAAAGGGGGATAAGTAATTGTCGATAAACCTTGAAGAAGCTTCCATGAGACTTCCTATTGAGGAGACAATAGGTCTCCCCGGGGGTTTTTGATGTCTTTATGCACCTTCGGCAGGTGGTAAAAGGTTGGAATTATTGGATGCTCACAGTATAAATACTCAAATTCGCTTTTGTTGAGCATCCCTTCATCCCTCCACCCCTTCAACATTGGATGATATTCCAAGGTACATTTTTCAAAATCCTTTTTATTGATTATCACATAGCAGTCTCTATCCTGTAGTTGTTTCAAAGCTTCTTGTTTATACTTGGCTTTACTGAAAATCACGATATTCCTCCCTTTGTCCGAGGGTTTTATTTTGATTGTACTGTCCTCCTTCAGTGATTTAATGGCTTGCCATTCCATTCACGAGATGTTCGAGTTTTGTCTTGTCAGTTCCATGTTTTTTGTTGTCATTTTGTCCAGATCTTGTAGGATCGTATCGTTAAAGACATCAATGGCATCGTGCGTAACGTGCGGTAAAAATCTTGATTTTCTTTTAAGATTACTAGGATCTCTCTTCTGTATAATTTCTTCCCTCCTTAGTATTTCGATTGAGCTGGGCACTTCATCCATTCCTGTCAAAGTATGTGTTACTGTAAGGAGTGGTAGATCATTATCAGTGAGATCATTTCTAGATTCCTCCACTTCCTCCAGATTAGTTATTGATCCTGGTTGTGGGCGGGATGCAAATATCTTGTCCAGTTTAAGTTTCCGCACAAACTTGAAGATGTCAATTCTGGTTTGTACTGGGTCAAACTTGGCCGTTGGGCAGAAGGTCATCCCTCTCTTTAAAACTGTCTCTTCATGTTTCGTCAGTTTTCTCTCTGAGAGGTTTATGATGGTGTTTTCTTGTTTTACCATCTCCCCCTCCTGCCTTTGCTGCGGGTTACCATAGGTGGTGCCCCTTGGGCGGCCCCTTCTCCCGCGCCTGGTTTTCCTCCTCTTTTTGCTGACGCTTTCTTTGGCATTTGGGGCTGTGGTTGTTGCCGCGTTTCTTTCATGACCTGAAATTCGTCTAAAAAAGGAACTACGGTAGTGGGTCCCATGTCTTTTCTCCCGCTTGTGTTACTCCTAGTTGACTCGTCCTCCGAGGTCGATACCTCAGATTCTGATGTAACTGTTGTAGTTTCAGATTGGGCCCCCTGGGCAAGTCTTTTCCTCGTAGCATCAAATTTTTTTGCAAAGGTGAGTATCCGACCAGTTAAATAGTCCTGCTCATCCCTTTGGAACTTCATCTGCTTTCTTTTCTTTATCCTGTTTTCATACTCTTTTAATCTTTTTTGCATAGTTACACGTAAGTCATTAATAGTTTTAGTATCTTTATCTTTAGCGATTGCATCTTCCAGTGTCTGAATCTTGGCAAAGGCTTTGTCCCTGTCGCTCCATGCATATTTTACCAGCATTAACAGCATTCCTTTGCTGGAGTCTGCGGTGTAGGCTGCCCAATCTTTTAATAATTGAGGGTCTGGATTTTCAAAAGATGGAATAGTAAAAATACGTAGACCCCTAGGAACTCTATTACAGTCTACATAATGTTGGAGCAACGTGGCCTCCCACCACTTTCGTATTTCTCTCTCTTGGATTTTTTCCATTTGTTGGAATAATATTTGCAAATTGCTCACAGGTGTTTGCGGGGTTACTGTGCTTTCTGGTTTTTTAGTTATTACGTTCAGGCTCTTAAAAACATCATCCGCTTACCGAAAAAAAAATATATATATATATATATATATATATATATATATATATATATATATATATATATTAATATATTCCGCTCACAATCCTCACCCGCTAAGGAAAGGAAGACAGCACTCCGGCAGTGACAGGATACAGTGTTTATTCAGCAAACAAACGTTTCGGCAATGGCCTTCCTCGGTGTTTCTTACCGGCCCCTCGCAGTTCCGGTTTAAATGCAAGTGTGCTAGCAATGGTAATCGACACCAACAAGGGACTACCCCTTCCGACACCAAAGTAGGCGCCATCTTGGAATAGGTTTAATACCTCCATGAATCGGAGTATTCACAAGCAAGAAGGGTCTTAAGACAATGAAGCCGTGGATCGGCTAATGTCCCTAGTGGATGGGTTGAATACCAACTAGCAAACATACAAGATATAGATATAGCATTATGAACTGCATATGGGTGTTCAGCACATATCATAATATCGTTATACAAGTTCATTCATCAAAAATTGATAAATTATACATAACTACAGATAATGAAATGTCCATCATAAAGCGAAGGTTATCATGCCTCTAACACCGTAAAAAGAGAAACACAAAACTGAAAGACAATCAACGAATAGAAGAAACATTTCGTGCTCATGCTTAAATTTCATCGATAGAGCTAAGGAAATAGTGATGGTACATAATCAATACCAGATAGTACATCGATTCATCAGATGAACTGTAATGATACTCAATCATGGAAGGGTCATATGTAAGGCCAAAAGATATATATATACACAATACAATAAAATGCAAATCAAGAGGTCATATCATAGTTAAGGGCAATGGTGTGAAATGTGGTTGGTAATGTATATCACATAGTACAGCCGGGGTATAGGCAGAATAGAGTAGAAAACTATATATTCCTAATTTAATAAAATTAGAGGTTATAGCTATTAATCATTATTTATCTAATTGTACTGCCATTTCCTCCCCGCTATTCATGCCTTTCGGATGCTTTGTGGACAGGTCGATGATGTACCTTGATTTGAGGCATCGTAGCCTTCTAAGTCTGTCCCCACCCCGTGGGCAATGTGGAACATGGTCTATCCCAAAGAATCGCAGTTTGGTTCTATCTTTCTTGTGGCACTCCGCAAAGTGTCGGGCCACTGGGTATGCGGGATCTACTTTGTCGATGGCCCTTAGATGTTCCAGCACTCTTAGTTTTAGTTGGTTAATAATGCTCCCGATATAGCGTAAGCCGCACGGGCATACTAGGCAGTACACGGCATAGGTGGTGCTGCACGTGATAAATTTGTGAATTTTATTGGTCCTGCCCGCATCCGGTATATCGTAGTAGAGTACCCTGCGGCTGTTGGCGCAAGCTTTACATTTGCCGCATGGAAAGAACCCACTCATTGTCCTCAGAGTATTAGTTTCAGCAGTTGGCATTTCCAAGTGGCTATGTACTAACATGTCCCCAGGGACCTAGCCTTGCGAAAGGTCACTAGAGGGTGTGGCGGGAGATCTTCTTTTAACACCTCATCAGTTAACAAGATATGCCAGTTTTTTTTCATCATTGCTCGAAGTTTGTCAGCACCCGTGGAATAAGGTGTTATCATCCTAAAAGTATCTTTTTTAGAGATATTGGATTCCTTGGGTTTCACTTTGAGCAAATCATGCCTAGGGATCTTCCTGACTTTTTTGAGAGTGTTAAGTAGGAGTGGCTCATCATATCCCCTTAGACGGAAACGTGCCAGGCAGTCCAAGGCAGCCCCTTCGAATTCCCGGTCTTGGGTACTGTTCCTCTTAATCCTCAAGAGTTCCCCATAGGGGATACTCTTGATGAGTTTTGGTGGATGTCCGCTTTTAGCAAAGAGGATAGAGTTACCCGCTGTTTCCTTGCGGTACAGCGAGGTATGGACATGGCCATTTTCAACATACACCCGTAGATCCAAATAGTTGGCTGCCACCCCACTAATTGTACCAGATAGGTGTATGTTGTAGATGTTGTTATTAAGAGATCTGATGTAATTCTCTGCCATGTCTTTGGTACCTTGCCACACGATGAATAAGTCATCGATATAGCGGTACCAATGTACCACCCTGCCACTCTCCTGGCCTTCCTTCCAGCTCCTGGGCACCTGCTCCTCCCACCAGCCAACGAACAAGTTCGCATAGCTGGGAGCGAAGCAGGTGCCCATCGCCGTACCAGAGATCTGTCTATAGAATCTATCCTCAAACAGGAAAATGTTATGTGTTAGGCAAAATTGTGCAAATTCTAATAACATAATGTTATGATGTGCAAAGCGTATATTTGCCTTTTGCCTAGATAGTATTCCATAGCGGCCAGTCCATGGGAATGTTCAATGATGGTATAAAGGCTGGTGATGTCCATCACCAGAAATAGATAGTCCGGTTCCCACTTCATCATATCCACTTTACTCAAAAAGTCTTTGGTATCTTTGATGTAAGACTTCAATTCCAAGACTAATGGAAAGATGTAATTGTCCACAAATTTTGACATGTTTTCGGTTAGTCCATCTATGGAAGCTACGATCGGGCGGCCCAGGGGAGAGATATTGTTCTTATGTAGCTTGGGCAGGTGATAAAAAGTTGGTATCATGGGGTTATTGCTGCGCAGGAAGATGTGTTCATCCTTACCCAGCATAGAGAGCTTGTACCATTTTAGAACCAAATCATCATATTCTCTGATGCTCATCTCATATTCATTCCTGATGGTAATGGAGTAGTACTTCATATCGGAGAGTTGTCTCATAGCTTCGTCCCGATAATGATCTCTTGTCATCAGTACAACATTACCCCCTTTATCTGAGGGTTTTATGATGATTTTCTTATTATTCATAAGATCTTTCAGGGCTCTTTCTTGTGGTTCCGTGATGTTGTATGATTTTGTTGTGGTATCCTTTCTCTGCTTAACCAGTTCCATAGTAATGGCCTCTGAGAAAGCGTCAATAGCGTCCCATGGTGACTGGGGAACAAATGTGGAACGGGGTTTAAAATGGCTCTCATCACGTTCCTGTTCAATCCCCTGTAGTTCTGCCCTTTGTACCATGTCCATTCCCATGACTGCTACATCATCCGTCTCAGTTCTTAGGGCTTCCATAGCTTCCATACAGAGCATATCCTTGCCAGTCAGAGCTTCAGTGGCTGTTAGTCTTATTCCTTGTTTTGATGTTGACTTAATATGTGGTCTCAGTTTGAAGTGTTTGTACAGTTTTAATATATATAGCGCCGGGATGCCCCAGGGTAGCTGTGCGCTATATAAGTTTTTTTAATAATAATAATAATAATAATAATAATAATAATAATATATATATATATATATATATATATATATATATATATATATATATATATATATATATATATATATATATATATATATATATATATATATATATATATATATTCACTGAAAAAACCATAGGTTAGAGACCATATATAGTTAGGAATTAGCATTTAAAAAACCTTGAAAATTCACTGAAAAAACCATAGGTTATAGACCATATATAGTTAGGAATTAGCATTTAAAAAACCTTATTTTACTCACACAAAACCATTGAAATTCCATATATAGTTAGTTGCACTAACTATATATCGCGCACCCGCAATCCACTGCTGATGATGTCACATATTACATCATTCATGACATGGTCAGTGACATCACTGATGACATCACTGATGACATCTCAAATGACATCACTGATGACAGCATCCAGTGACTGTATGTTTCTGTAAAGTTAAAATATGTCTTACATATTGAAGAATGAGTGGATGTATAAGTGTCTGGATGAAGGATTTAGTAGGTGCATGACTGACTGTATAAGTGAGTGATTAAATGTGTCTCACTGAGTGCATGGATTAGTGACTAAACTGTTTTAAATTGTGCATCATTGTGTCTGTTGTTCTGTAATCTGATGCATGTGTTGATCATTAGCTATATGACTAACTCTATGGGTTATTGATTGGTTGCCCAAGTATTTGTATGGGAGACTGAGTGTGTGTGTGGGTGTCTGGGAGGTGTATGACTCTGTGCATAGATGTGTGAGCAGTTGATTCACTAGATGTATGGGTTCAAAAGTGCATGTGGAAACAGCTGTATGGGCGGTTGACTGTGTGCATGAGTGTATTGATGAGTGAATGGATATCTCAATGCTACATGGCATAGTAAGTACATATGTAAAACACAGTACATGTGAGAGTTGACATATATAAATAACTGTGCATAAGAGCCAGTGAATGTGTGAGTGGCTGTATGGATCATTGTGAACTTGTATCAGGGATTGTATAACAGAGTAAATATGTGTTAGTATATGTTTTAATAAGTAAGGTGTGTATAACTATATAGTTGAGGAAATGGAGGTGTGATTGATTCTTTGCAAGACTGACTAGGTGTGTGAGTAACTCCATGGATGAGTGACAGTCTGTGAATGTCTGTTTACACTGAGTGTATCTAAGGTTATATTAGAGTCTGAAGAGGTTCATCGTATCATCACATGAATGATGTCATCAGTGATGTGATCAGTAATGTCAAATGAGATGTCATCAGTGATGTCATCAGTGATGTCATTTGAGATGTCATCAGTGATGTCATCAGTGATGTCACTGACCATGTCATGAATGATGTAATATGTGACATCATCAGCAGTGGATTGCGGGTGCGCGATATATAGTTAGTGCAACTAACTATATATGGAATTTCAATGGTTTTGTGTGAGTAAAATAAGGTTTTTTAAATGCTAATTCCTAACTATATATGGTCTATAACCTATGGTTTTTTCAGTGAATTTTCAAGGTTTTTTAAATGCTAATTCCTAACTATATATGGTCTCTAACCTATGGTTTTTTCAGTGAATATATATATATATACAAGCGGCGTCCGCGCTGTGAAACGCGTCTCTGACTTTTGGGCTAATAAATACTTGAAGCACCAATACTGGGTCCGTGTCCTGTTTGCTGGCATTGCGTGAATGAAGACGTGGCGGCCAATCTGACAGGATTCTCTGATATATATATATATATATATATCTCTATCTCTACAAAGTTATTCGCGAAGATACCCCAGCCACTTACGTGTGGCGGGCTCAGACGGGGTCGCGAACCCCTAAATCTCCACAGAATCGTCGGTCGATATTTGAAAAACAACGAAGTCTGAGCCACAAATCCGTTTAAGTATGTCTTTATTCACAGCTTCTCCACTCTATGCATTTCGGAGGTAGACCTCCATGATCACGAGTAAGAGTGTATGTGAAAATATATATATATTCACTGAGAAAACCATAGGTTTCAGCCACGTTATAGTTAGGAATTAGCATTTAAAAAACCCTTAGAAATTCACTGAAAAAAACATAGGTTTCACACATGTTATAGTTAGCTGGACATTTCACTCATACAAAACCATTGAAATTCCCCCGTTATAGTTAGTTCAGCTAACTATAACTCGCACGCCCGCAATGCACTGCTGATGATGTCACATATTACATCACTCATGACATGGTCAGTGACATTACTCATGACATCACTGATGACATCTCAAATGACATCACTGATGACATCACTTGGGGCCTTGGGGTCCTTGTGGGACCCCTTAGGGACCCCCTAAGCAGGCCTAGGTGGTCAGGGTGTTTCTACCCTGCCTTCTTTTTGCGTTTTTCGCATTTCTTTTTCTGTTTTCTTGTGCCTCGGTTCTACCGAGGCACAAGATGGCTGCCAACACTTCCTGGTTTGGAGTGTTGCCAGACAGTTGACATCCAATAAGCATGCAGCTCGTGCTTGGGAAGGTACATAGTATAGTACAGAGTACGGTACTTCATCTCTAGATATATCTATGATTTTACTTTTGATTTTCTCAGGAACTACTGAATGGATTTACACCATTTAAGAAAAGGGTAATCTGCGAACCGAACTCTACCTTTTTGCCAAATTTGGTGTAATTCCGTTCAGCCGTTCGGGGTGTAGCCCTGGCTAAAAGTCCTAAGGAAAATTGCATGGGGAAAACACGTTTTGAGACCCCCCTTTTTTCTCAGGCCCCGCTTCACGGATCACCGCCAAACTTCCAGGGAAGGAACAGAGTGGAGCAGGCCATCTTCTTGGAGAAATTTGCGAAGATTCGTCGACCGGCGCCAAAGTTATTCCAAATAACCTTGAATCACCGGAAGTGGTGTTCGTGTGTCTCTTCAGTCTCTTCATCGCTGCAAGGAGGTTGAGGACGTCATTGGATTTAAATGTATATATATATATATATATATATATATATATATATATATATATATATATATATATATATATATATATATCTAAAAGCAAAGCGTCCCTGCGCTGTAGAAGGGCTCACCACCTCATTCCCCACCATCCGGCTCTGTCAGCAGCACCCGGCAATCTCACCGCTATTCTCCTTAGTGTGAAATGAGTCCGACGCGTTTCGGGGCTGAGAACACCCCTTCTTCATGGACAAAAACATGAGGCATGACTTCTTCGCCTGTTGTGTTTCAAATACGATTTTTATTTGAAAATACCGCCCTAAGTGGGTGTGGCTCACTAGATGACATCTGCCAGGATTTCTGGTAGTTGGAGTCCCACAGATGAAGACAAGTAAAATCCCTTGAGTAGGTTTCATGTCAGCATGCGAGTGTGTCTTTGTTTTAAAACCTTGAGTAGGTGCGGAGAAAGCTTCCTGAGACTGCATTGTTATCCTGGGATGAGGCGCCGAGCGGCAGAATGGGGTCATTCCGCCGCAGTCATCACACACGTGGTCCTTTTCCAATGCGTGTGATGCGGAGCTCCTTCTGTCGGTCTAGGACAGACCGCAAACAATGTCTAAAAGCAAAGCGTCCCTGCGCTGTAGAAGGGCTCACCACCTCATTCCCCACCATCCGAACCCGACGGTTGCTTTTCACCCACTTGGATTATAATTGGCAGTAAAAAGGACTCTGGGGAACACCTCACTTGAGGAAAACTCTATTGTGCAACTACGTGAACCAGAATGCTGTTGTGACGGCTACGCCCACTGGGGCGGGTTCACCATTGATAAATGAGTAGCACGTGTGACCTGGATTCTAGCAGCACTATCGGCCACTGATGAAAGGGAGACCTGAAACGCGTCTGGCAGGGGTGCCATTTGACTTTTAAAGCACGTTTGGTGTATGTGCGCTGCAGTTTTCCATTAAAGACGAATGCTATAATCACCTACCTGGAGGCTCTTCTTTAAGGGTAACTTTTGTGTGTTTGAATAGTGAGCGACGAGCCCAGTCGCGGAGGAAGCAACTCTGCTGAAGCGGACCCACGGTGACTTCAGTCAGAGGTCATCACCAAAGTGGGAGGTAGAGCCTAATGGAATACGCCATGAAGCAGCGCCCGAACCCGACGGTTGCTTTTCACCCACTTGGATTATAATTGGCAGTAAAAAGGACTCTGGGGAACACCTCACTTGAGGAAAACTCTATTGTGCAACTACGTGAACCAGAATGCTGTTGTGACGGCTACGCCCACTGGGGCGGGTTCACCATTGATAAATGAGTAGCACGTGTGACCTGGATTCTAGCAGCACTATCGGCCACTGATGAAAGGGAGACCTGAAACGCGTCTGGCAGGGGTGCCATTTGACTTTTAAAGCACGTTTGGTGTATGTGCGCTGCAGTTTTCCATTAAAGACTAATGCTATAATGACCTACCTGGAGGCTCTTCTTTAAGGGTAACTTTTGTGTGTTTGAATATATATATATATATATATATATATATTCCTGCTGCCACAATCTTATCCCATGTTACTGCGAATCAGAACAGCACTCACAGGGGGGTATAAAGCCAACAATCCTTTATTTGACAAACCAGCACGGACAAGACGCGTTTCGGCGATGAGCCTTTGTCAATTGCGAGTGAGAATGCGCCGCCATTGTTTTTAAATCACATAGCTTTCGTCACAATGATTATGGCATGAACATAAAGAAAGGACTAACCGATGGCTAAAATATCGCCATATTGGAAAGTACAATTCTAACATGAGAAATGAAAAGGGGATACATTTCAATGATCATGCATGTTCTAAAAGGGGGAGGGAAAAGTGTGATTATACAGTTTTACCTACTGATAATATTAATCGTTCACAATGATAATCAACATTTCTTAATGATAATCAAAATTTCATAAAGCCCTGGATGGGCATAAACCCTTATAGTTAATATCGCCCACAGATGGGCTAAAACCATAGCAATTCATGTGAAGAAATACAATGTATTCTTAAAAATCTTTTGAGTTCATAAAGCAAAAAAAGGTACACAAAAACAGAAAACGGTAGCAAATTCTGTACAGCAACCCAAAATACATAAACAGTATGTTCCCATGTAGAATGTTAATATCCCAAATGGACTGCTAATTCTTCATGTGTATTAAGCCCAGAAGGACTCTTGCTCTGCAGATCTATAATGTAGCGTGACTCAAGTCGCCGCAGTTTTTGTAAGCGGTCTCCACCTCGTGGAAGAGGTGGCACACTATCTAAACAAAAATAGGCCAACAGGTCCCTGCTGTGTCCACCTATCAAATTCAAAAGATGAGTGGTATCTTTAAGATAGGATTTCAATGCAATAACAAAAGGGAACAAAAAGGAATCAATATACATAGAGAGATGTTCTGTGAGCCCTCCCAGGGAAGCTACAATGGGACGTCCTGGGGGATTTATACTGTCTTTATGCACCTTAGGAAGGTGATAAAAAGTCGGTGTGATAGGATTTAAGCAACGTAGAAATAGAAGTTCGTCACTGTTCAACATGTCTTTATTATACCATTTGGTAATGACATCATGGTAGTCTTTGATGCTGTTTAGGTAATCCGAATTGGTGATTTTAAGATAACACGTTGTGTCACTTAATTGTCGAGATGCCTCCTTTTCATATTGCGATTTTGTCATAAGAACAATATTTCCTCCCTTATCAGAAGGTTTACATACCAGGGAGTTGTCATCACAAAGTTTTTTGAAGGCCATCTGTTGTTGTTGGTTGAAATTAGTGGTGTCGTTCTTCCGATACTGAACATAACGTCTTAGTTTGATCAAATCTTTAATCACGGCTTCGGAAAAGATATCAATGGCATCAGTCATCGTTGGAGGCATGAAAACAGATGTTGGTTTAAAGGAGCTAGTGCCTCCCTTTAATTGGACATCCATGGCTGAGACCATCTGGGTGTTAGTAATGTTAGAAAATTCTCCTTCCATACTTTCAGTTCGTAGTTCTTCCATAGTGATGATTCCACTAAGATCTTTACACAGAAGGCCTTCTGTGGTTTCTTGTCGAACTTTCTTAGTACTGGGTTTGATAGTAGCAGGTCTCAGTTTGAAAAATTTGTGTAGTTTTAGTCTTCTCACAAACTTAAATAAATCTATACGGGTCTGAGCGATTATCATTGTGAACGATTAACATTATCAATAGGTGAAACTGTATAATCACACTTTTCCTACCCCTTTTAGAACATGCATGATCATTGAAATGTATCCCCTTTTCATTTCTCATGTTAGAATTGTACTTTCCAATATGGCGATATTTTAGCCATCGGTTAGTCCTTTCTTTATGTTCATGCCATAATCATTGTGACGAAAGCTATGTGATTTAAAAACAATGGCGGCGCGTTCTCACTCGCAATTGACAAAGGCTCATCGCCGAAACGCGTCTTGTCCGTGCTGGTTTGCCAAATAAAGGATTGTTGGCTTTATACCCCCCTGTGAGTGCTGTTCTGATTCGCAGTAACATGTGATAAGATTGTGGCAGCAGGAATTTGTTCGGCGGGCACACCCCCGCCCCGGAGAGCACCCGCTCGTGAGTGCAGCAGGCTGGTGTATGTTTGGAGCAACGATATATATATATATATGCACTTCCATTTGGCTATTCTGTGAAGCAGGGACTTTATAGGCTGTTTTGTCTTGTCTGTCCACCAAGGTCAGAGAATACCGTGTTATGCAGCGGAACTGCTAACATTGTTTTGCATTCAAGGAACTACATTTTCTTCACAGGTGTACATCTGATTTCTTAATCTCTCCCTCATGTTCTGCTTCACCCTCACTTTGCCCCAGCCCCTCGCTCTGCGTGTTGCTTTACTTCCTTCCTCTGCTTGTCTGTTGCTTCCTCAACTCTCCTCATCGTTCTTGCCTTTTTTACATGCCCTTCCTCCACCACTCCTTCTCTTCCATTGCTACCCTACCGCTCTCTGCTTGTTAGCCACTACCATCACCCCTATTTTGCTTCATTTTTATTTTTTTATTATTTTGCTCCTGCCATTCATTTTAAAATGCTTTTGTTCACATTTCAAAATAGTCACCTTGAGTGTGGATGCACAGGCTCTGCAACAGGCACCAAGTAATAGGTTTGCATTACTTGAATAAGCCCATTCAAATAATGGCTGCCATGGATGCACACACATCCACCATGCCCATCTTTAAATTGTCTGGTTCAAATATTACAATTACATTGAAAGGTGGCTGTTGTGGATGCGTGGACATTCACCATGTCATCCTTGAATGGGTTTATTAAAAAAATACTATGCATTCAAAAATGGCCACCATGGGTTTATTCCAGCCATCTTTGAATTCACTTCTAATATTTTGAAAAACCCATTAAAGAGGGATGCCACACATGTGCACGTCTTCACAGCGACTATCTTCTACAAAATATCATTGACTAAGCCAGTAGATTTTTATCTTCGAAACCTATTGGCTTTGTCAATGCTTGTTAACAAAAGTTTGCTAGTCTATTCTATTCTATAATGCAGTTTTTGTATAGCACATGGCTACCAATAGGCCTCCCAGAGCTTTCACAGCTACTGTAGAACAGCCCAGGTATGACACTATTCTTTATAGATTGCAAAGATGACTAAGAGCCTGTTTAAGATCTCGGCGGACAGGTTACTCCGTCACGACAGTGATGGATATCTCGTCCACTGAAATATAAATCCCATAGGTTATAATGGGATTTATGTTTCAGCTGAATGGGATATACGTCACCGTTGTGCCGGAGTAACCTGTCAGTCGAGATCTAAATCAGGCGTCCGTTCTTTTTTGTAAGGGCCCCCACGTAGTTTAGAAGTGCATCCCTGTCGTCAGGTGCATGCCCGCCCTCTATCAAAACGAGTTTTTAGAGGGCGCTAGTTCCCTCATCCCAGATACACTCTGGATTTTGTGGTTACACCTATTCTACTAAACCCATTCAATCAGAATATTGAAACTAACTAACGTTACAAGGTTGGATTGAAAGTGAAATTTACCAACTCCTCAAACCAATAGAAAAAACACACGCCCACCGAGGTAAAAAGATAGACATGGTTCCATCTAACACTCCAGTTCCCTGATGGTACTGGCTCAACACTGCAGTTTGTAGAAATCATTGAAATTGGCATAGGAAAAGCAAAAATGTGAATGTGGTTGCAGTGACTGAACAATGCCCCCAACATGTTATTGCAGGGCACTTCTTCAGCACTAGTCTTTCACTAGGAACATGTGAGCCTCCCAAGGCATTCTGGTATATGTAGTCATATCATTATTCAACAGTTCAATATTGCTCAGGTAACCAGGGAGAAGGACCCTGTGCCACATAGTCATTGTGCAATCCTGAGTTTTATATAATTTCAATATAATAATGCTCAGAATTTATTTTTTTGTATGCATCCGGAGAGTAGTTCGTACCTTTCGAGGCTCAGGGGCAGTGTACAGCTCAACCATAATTACCTTTAACTGTGTTACTTTAAGTGAACACACAAATGCATAAACACACACACACACACACACACACACATTAACAAACACAGATAAAGCACACTTATGATATGAAGTTAAAACTAAAAAGCTCTTGAAATATTCCAGGTATGTTACTCAACAGCCATGCAAATTCGCAAATAATGTTCAATCCAGGGGGGTGAAAGTACTGTAGCCCGAGGTGTTAGGGATAGAGAACATGGTCAGGAACAGCAAGTCTACATTTCTTCACATTCAGAGACCATCAATTTGTCAAATACTATATCATTTAAGACAAGAAGCATTCACTGTTGGTATTGCACAACTTGTTCAAAGTTGTATATAAGATTTCTTAATGCAAAATGTTTACTATTAGAGAGTTTGTTATAGACTGTACAGTAAGCTGAATGTGCAGCTAACATTGTTGACAGTACTTACAACATTTTAACATGTACACATTTGTAACATCTAACAATTTTGTAACATTGCCAAGCTCCCAGAAGGCTTTTTGATTGCATGTAAATACAAAAAGTGCTTGTGAAAACAAGAGTCATCTTCCATCTTCATCCCATATGATATAACCACAGCTAAAATATTTCCTCTTCTATTTGGCACAGTCATCTTTGTAGTTATCTGGAGCTTTCTGTCACTGTGTCTGCTGGCTTTGGTCCTGTGACAATCTGTTGAGTCTTCTTAAACTGCTGCCTTCTTTCTTATGTCTTCTCTCTTGAGATTTAGAATCAAAATCTTGTCAGCACAAGGATGGATCCTTGTTTTTACAGGATTGGAACTTGTTTTTTGGTTTTGATTCAATGAATAACAAATTACATGTTTCCATTCTTTTTTATAGGGTGTCTGGAGGTTTTGACATTCTCAAACATATCAGTAGGTCACCTACTGTAGGTGATACTTTTTTCCGAGTATCGTGGTACCAGAAGCGAGTACCGCAAACCCTGTAAATTGTTTAAAACGTTGATAAGCAGACATATTCTGTGATTTAGTTTGCTAATGAAAAAAGAGGCTTATATATGTTTTTTTAATTTAATTTGTTATTCAGCTTTTTAAGCTAATAAAATGTCAATATTAGACTTGGATTTTTAGCTTTAGCATGATTGCTGAGGTCAGACTCTGTTCTGAGATCTGGGATATAATAAACGAGTAACACAAACCCATACATTTTTTTAAAGTCCACTCTCATAGGAAAGCCTATTATATGAGCAAGTTTAAAATAAGGAAATATGTAAATACAATGTACACTAGCATTTTAATTATAGCACTGTTTAAGCCCTACCAGGTGTTCGTATCAGGAGAACAGGATGTGCTGGTCCCACCAATGCCTATTTTTGGGAATTCGCTGAGGATTTTTGAAAGGTTATGATTCATTGCTGAGGTCTGATTGGTTTCTGAGCGTGTATTCTTCCCTATTCAAATAGTTCTTGAGTATCTGACATAGTTCTTTGGACTCCTTACTATCCCACAGTCCTAAAGCAAAGGGGACTTCATAGTTTTTTTGATGGTGCTGTATTATATGGGGAAACAATACAGACTTTAGACACAATAGCAGGGCAAAAGAAATCAAGGAAAAGAGAGAAAAGACAAAGGAGAAGTAATGGAGGTTAATGAGACACTTTAGAGAATGAAGCTGAAGTGATGGGATGGATAACGAAGAGAGAAGTGGACTTGATTAATGAACACCCAAGAGTCCCGTACTGCTATATTTTACCCAAAATACATAGGGGCATAACGCCTCCACCTGGATGCTACATTGTTTCAGGCTTTGGCTCCTTATTTGAGCCCCTCTTTTAATTTTATGACCGTTTTTGAGACTGCTGGTTGAAATAACGCCTACATTGCTGAAAGACACAAAAGATGTTCTTAATCATATTGGCAAGACGAACCAGAGTGAGGTGACAGATCAACCGATCTCTCTTGATGTGGAGGCCGTATACACTAACATCCCCAGAGACACCACAGTAGAGATTGTTGAGAGAAGTAATGAGATCTAGTAATTGGACCTACCCCACACCAATACATTTTATTATTGAATGTGCATCTAATGCTTTGAAAGAAAATGTCTTTCAATTTGAAGAGAAACGATATTTGCAAATACAATGAACATTGATGGGGAGCACATTTACTCAATGTTGGCCTGTTTGTACATGTTCAATTTTGAAAATAATTTCATTTTGTGTGAAGAGAATCCTTAAAGAAATAACTTTCATTTATGACCACAAAGCTAAGAATGATGATGGATTCAACCCAGAACTGTAACTGGGGAATAGTGTCTGAAAAGTTACAGCGCTCCGTCCATCATCACCTTGTGTTAGCTTTGTTCTCCCTAAGTTGGCAGGGTATGCCCAGACATGGGTCCCTTTTTCACTTTGCCACTGGATTTAAGCTAGCCTGGCTGATGAGGGGTGTTACTCTGAAACCGGTCCCAGGATGCTTTTTTCCAGTTGTGAGAAGGTGCCTCGACACCTGTTCTATCCCCTTCTTCTAACTCCTTCTAAGATGGTGCTGGGTTTGGGCCACAGCTGGAGCCCCGTGTGACTGATTTCCTATTACACTGTCACGGTGATGCAACCACTCCTGTGACATGTCGGAGTACCACACCCACTGCTGGGTATGAATGGGGTGTGCTCACATTTACCGACATATCCAGAGTTGCGGAGACAGGGTAGGGTCCTAGCAGTGTCATTGAGTGTGTTTGTAAGTACTTAGCAGATGCTTTCAGGTACGGAGACATTACAAACAAAGTATGTTATTTGATTTACTGATATTATTAACACCCTGCTCTGAAACCAATGAATGTGTGGTTGTCCATGATCCTACAATTCCTAAGAGGCCTGATTCTAAAAGGGTTTAGGTTAGACACAATACTTCACTCTAATCTGCTATTCTGCACTAATGCTTGAGGCAAATTTGTTTGGTGTGATGAGTGTCTTACTATCGCCATTGACTTTTACCGATGGTTACAGCAATTCGAATGAGCCATTGTTTATGAATTGGAGTTATATGCTGAATGGATGGGATATAATTTGCACATAAAAATGACTGGAATGTCAACTGCCATATAAGGGTTACCTCAAGCTTTTACATGTCTTTTCACACTATTGTTTTTTCATACTATTGATGGAGCAAGGTTTCACATATACCGAAACTTGCTTGTACTCAACCCTCTCTAAAAAACCTGTAATATATTAACCAACATGTTTTGTTTACTAATATTTACATTTCACAACATTTCTAGTATCTAGGGGAAGCCTGACAATGTGCTTTTACTAACAGTAACTCAAATGCATTAAAATGGCTGCCGCAACGTGGGAATTTCACAGCGCATGTGTCTGCAATACTCATGTGGTGTGAAGTCTTTACTGCTTGGTGGGAAATCTTTGCTTCTGCGCACTAGTGCCAGAAATGGCCGCTTTAAATCTCACATGCTAATGCTTATGCTGCAGCTTGTACTAAGCTTGTTCGCTTGCTTAATTATTAACACTAAAGTTACAATAAATTAATGGGGTTAGAGTAGAGATAAGTGGTATACAGTGCATTAATTTATTTTTGTATTCTAATATGTTTCTTTTTGACTTTGCTACTAGCTCGTACTTTGGGCCTGACTACTGTCACATCTTCCATCTTGGACGATTCCGCACACGCACACTCTGACTCTGAATTTGCTGTAGCATTGGCATTGAACTCCAGCCAGCCCACTTCTTAGCCAGGATGTGCCTGGGAACCTGCTCATCTGACCTCTAGAAAGGAAGCTACCAAATACAATGTATTCAAAATGTGTACCGATATTGTTGGGCGGAATAAAGTCATGGGAAAGTAAATTGTGGGTGGGGATTCAATCAATATGAATCAAATTGAAATCACATCATCTTAGTATGGTGTGATGACCTCTCCTTGTCTTTCCAGCCAATCACGGAAGGGAAACACATAGATTTGCAACAATTAGGGGTGGTACATTGCCCTTGAAATGGTATAACTAAGGTAGGATTAGATAGAGAAATTGTCCTACTTGTCCGAATAGCTGACCTGTCACTGACCCAACGCACTCAATAGGCTATCAGAAAAATCGATTACCCAATCGGGGTACTAATTGGCTTTCCTAGAGAGAGGGGTGTGACACTGGTGTTGCACATAGCTGAGGTCACCTGTCCTGATCTGCACCTGTCTTGTCCTCTGGGCACCTGATTAGTCAGGAGCCTGGTCCTGGTCCTGGTCCTTTGGCCCCAGCCTGTGGCCAGGATTGGTCCTTGCACCATTCTAGGTAAATATAATCTATGTGGTATGTCCATGTGCTATTTTTCCTTTCTGGCCCTTCTCAGGTACCAATGTCTAGAAGTGTTGCTGTGATTTCTTACAAACTTTATGTCCTATTGGTTATATTCTTACTGGTGAAATTTATGGTCACAAAATTGTGGCCCTTTTTCTACTTTGACTCAGAAAATCTTTCTTAGATAAAGGTTTTAAAACTTTTCCCGAGTCTGTGGTTATTATACGTACGTAAATGTGTTTAAATACTACCTGTTTATTCTAACTCTCTGATTCACAGGACTTATAGTAAGGTGACAAGGATTGGTAAGTCACGGTTTACAGGTATAAGTCCTAAATCGGACCTCTGGGCAAACTGATATGGTGATTAAATTAATGAAATTAGTTAGGCAGGACTGCTAGTTCAAAGTGTGAAGGTTATATGGGCCCAAGGTGAGTATGGTAAATTGAGCTAGTTGGTTACCTGCACGCTCCATCACTATTACTTTTATTTTCTAGGTCAATGTTTTAGGTACAGAGTATCCCTGAAACTGACAAGATGTGCATCTCCTTTTTCAACACGAATTTGGTGGTTGCTAAATGTGGGCACACTTCTGTAATTGAGCTTAAGTACTATTCATTTGTAGATTAGGGTATTAGGGTACTGATGAATAGCCGTACAAGATTTCACTATAAAAAGGGTAAGGGACATGTTGACAAGTTATAGAGATTAAGAAGGGACATTGCCTTTCTTTATATTCCACTATGTTTTTATTCATTAACAAGGACCTCCGAAATAGTAAATAATTATGGTAGGGTTCCTTTGTTAATTTTATTTCTACTTTCCTACTCAATGTACACATGCATAAAAAAACTTTCACCTTCAAGTAAACTTTATTAATGACCAGATAAATGAAAGAACTCTGGCAAAGAGCCCATTCCAGGGGCACATTGGGCATTGCAGCACCAGCCCTACAAGGAGCTGCCCAATGATGAAGCATGCCTCCCTTGTTGGTGGGTGAGGGCTCTTGCTCCAAAATTTAAATATGTTTACCGATCTGTATCCCCCATAGGTACACTAGTGGTGTTTACCTGAGTGTAAATGGGAACAGCATATCCTGCATTTCTTGGTTACAGATCACTACCAGAACCTATTCTATGGATGTTTTTCACTATTCTGCATGACAAAAAAAAATAATTTAAAAATATGTAACTTACACTTTATGTAGAAAGAAGCTGAGATACATCTAAGAGAAATAAAGATTCAGAACTATATTAATGCACAAGCATCCTAATGTGCATCATGAATAGCAGCTCATTGGAGAAAAAAATGAAGAGGAATAGATGCCGAACAGGGAACTACATTTTCTGCAACCATGCCATCTGCCATCCCTGCTGGAGATCGATTGCCTGAAGAAATTCTGCATTAGGGACAGAAAGCCAATGATCCTTGTTATCACACTGTGGGGAAGCATTGTATGGTGTGTGGCATGTAATCTGATGCAGTGAGCAAAACTGGACTGCTCAGCTGAGGTAAATTAAAGAACATCTGGTGATTTGCAAACATTTTCTTTTTGTTTGAGTTAGTCCAATTCCTGGTTCTCTTTTTGCATATTTTTCAGAAATACTAATGTTGTGAAAATAAGATTGTCTTTGTTTGTGTTCCCCCCCCAAAAAAAACAAATTACAAAAAATATTTCTATATAACCAGAAAACAGTTATGTTCAGAATCGGCTTTAATGGTATAAAAATATGTTGATTCTTTTGTATATGAGACTATGAGATAAAATGTGTGAAAGTGCAGAAGATGAGAAGAGTGAGTAAATAAAACAATGAATGAAAGAGTGTGTGAAAGGGAGGTAATGAGTAAAAGTGATTGAGTGGGTGAGTATGAAAGTAAGGGAGATAGTGATTCAGAGAAAGTGAGTAAAAGTGTGAGGTTGAGTGAATACATTGGAGAGTGAATGAGTAAAAAACTGAGTGAAAGAAAAAGAGAGTAGGAATGAGTAACAAGTAACAGTGAGTGAGAGGGAGTGAGAACAATTAGGGGAGTCATATGAATGTAATGATGAGCGAGTAAAACTGACATAATGAGTGAGAGATAGAGGGAGAGGGCATTTATGAAAATCTGTGAAAGTGAGTGAGAGACAGAGAATGAAAATGAAAATGAATGGCAGTGTGAGGGAAGGGATGTGCACGACAGAGTAGGTGAATGACAAATTAAGTGAGAACTGAGGCCCTTATTATGATGACGGGTGGTCTGACCGCTGCCCGACACTACAGCAGTCCGGGGACTGCCCATCAGACTGCCCAATTAGGATGTGCTTACCGTACTGGCGGGCAGAAAAGTACTTCATAAAACTGTGGCTAGAGCTGCAGCCCTGGAAAAGGTCTGCATCATAAGCTGCAGTGTAATTGATCAGTTTGTGCACATTCATGCACCATGTACCAGGCACCACGTGGTGCTTGGCACAGGATGCATGAATATGCATGAGGCCACATTACAACAGCCCACAGGGATGGGTTACCCAAAGTCCCTTTCCAGCTGCCTTTTTATGGCAGTCGGTCCACCATGAAAAGGCAGTCGGAAAGGGATATCATAATCCTTATGGGGGTGCCTGAGTGGGCACCACCTCCATTCAGGGTCACAATTACAACCACCACCCTGTCAGGATCATTAGATCCTGTCAGAGGCGACGGTCTTTCCCCCCAACGTTATCTCTTTAACCAATTGCATTGTAATGCCGCGGTCAGACCGATGCCATGTATGTCTGGCAGATTGGCACTGACGACCTGTCGGTGGCGGTCCGCCCGACATCATAAAAAGAGCCTAAGTGAGGAATGAGTAAAGAGTGATTGAATGTTACTGACAGAGATTGTGAAAATAAGTCAGTGGATGTGAGGAAGTTGATGAGAGGGAGTGAATAGGTCAGTGTGGTGGTGAGAGAGAGAGTGAGGGAGAGAGAGAGAGAGAGAGAGAGAGAGAGAGAGAGAGAGAGTGAGGAGAGACACTGAGCGATAATGAGGAAGGATGTGATGCAGCGGAAGCGATGGGGGATTTTTGTCAGTTTACCTATCCACACCAACCACTATACAATGATCGGAAGCATTACTCTAATGATGGGCCCATAAGTCATTATCGCACAGTTAGAAATATCAATGGTCCTCCGATGAATCTTTGGTAGAGCTAAAAGAAACTAAATAATGAACAACTGAATGCTATTTTTCCATGAGGATCTACAATGAGGAAATATGCTAAACATTGGTCATTATAAACATATCCAAATAACTCAGTAACTCAGTAATGAAGACAAACACTATTCTTTTCTATTAGTTTTCTTGTTATTTCATAATATGAATGGTCAAGCACAAATACAAGTTAGAATGTCATAATTCGGTTCACAATTACAGAATAAATTAACAATAATCACTACAGCACATTTACAAAAACATCAGCATTCAGGTGTAGAGGAGAGAGAGAGAGTGAAAACATCAGTGAAACAAAGATTCGCTTACAAGACGAAATACAGCGTGCAATAAGTCTGAAAAGTTAAGAGTATAGCAAGGGCAGCATCACCAACCGATGATGTGCAAAGTCTCTAGAAAAGTCTCTTAGATACAGCAGGATCTGCCATCCAGAGAATCAGGAATCAGCACGGCATGCAGCATACCACGAACACAGGACATGTCACGAATCTTGTAAACGAGACGAGGAATACTTTCCCACAGAAATCGTTATAGTGCGCTATTTCCTTTCTCTAGACAACATGTTACACTCTCTCTCATCAGCAAGCCTCTCTATTGGTTATTTGAGATGGTATGACCATCTACTGACAATGACTTTACAACTGTTTTCTTAACACTCTTTGTCTAAAAATTGTACAGCTTCCAAGAGAGGAAGAAGGAATAACCTAGACACAGTTGTAGGCTAAATCTAGCAATTGTTACATTCATGTCATCTACAACCCTCTCCTAGACAGGAAAGAACTCCAAAGAGTCTCAGAAACAGGCTAAATATCTATACTTTGAGGAAGCATATGTATCAATTGGAGGTCAGGAGCACAGAAAAGCACATCCCCTAGCAATTCTTGAGGCCTACAGTATTTTAATAAAAAGAGAATAATTTCTAAAGCCTACATTACTTTCACGAAAAATAAATGCACATTCTTTTATCCTTTATTTTCTGCATTTGGGAAGACAGAATAACATTTAGTTAGCATTATTTTCATCATGTTGACTAAGAAAATCAAACGTGTTGTACACTCTCGTATTATATATTAGTAGGTCACACATATTTATTTTTTAAAAATGCATTAGAGTGAATTCATTGAGCAGATTTTATTTACAAAAATCGTTCTCCATCAAGTGTGAGGGAAGATGTGACATAGACAAAGTGTGTGAGAAAGTGAGCAAGTGCAAACATGAATAAGACACTGTGTGAAAGGGACTGTGCCTCATTTGTGTACTACAGAGCTGCAGGACTTCTAGAATTTTCAACATAACTGAGTGCCCTTTTGCGGAACCTTTTCTAACTTCATGAAAGTTACATCATCACTTAATTTGCCTGGAGTTTATTATTATTATTATTGGGGTTTGTAAAGCGCCTGGTGACGCCTCCCGGCATGTCCCCGCGCTGTGGAGAGAGAGTTTTGCAATGTGGATCCAGAGACAGATAATTAAAGAGTAAAAAGATAGGTTTTTAACATTTTTCTGAAGGATGCCTCATCGTTCTCTTGTCTGATGTGCATGGGAAGGGTGTTCCATTTTTTTGCTGTCAGAGTGCGAAAGGATCTGCCACCCATTCTAGCTTTTTTAGGGAGCGTTGTATTAAGCAGGCCTGTGCCCGTTGACCGTAAGGATCTATTAGGTACGTAAAGTGTAGCTAGATCAGACATGTAGAGAGGGGCCTTCAAATGAATAATCCTGTGGCACCAGAGGAGCGCTTTGAATAGTATCCTCTTGCCAATAGGCAGCCAATGAAGAGCAGCCAGGGAAGGTCTAGAGGGAGCTCTACGGGGGAGTCTTAGCACAAGACGTGCAGCTGAATTTTGCAGAACTTGTAATTTCCTCATGTTTTTTTCTGAAGTGCCCAGCAGCAGCACATTCCCGTAATCTATACGGGAAGTGATAAGTGCCTGAGTCATGGTACGCCTGGAACTTATCGGTAAGAGATCCAGGGTACGGTTGAGAGTTTTCATGACTCCAAAGCACTTCCCTACTGTTTTTTTGACATGGCTGTCATAGGATAGCTTATTGTCTATCCAGACACCCAAATTCTTAGCTTCCTGACTGGGAGTAGGTACGGGTCCCAAACAAGTGGGCCACCAATTGTTGGTCCATTTTGTGTTGTTCCCACCTATTATGAGCACCTCGGTTTTTGTTCCATTTAATTTGAGGCAGTGCTCATTCATCCATGCAGCAAGCTTGCACATGCATGATTTAAAGTTGTCAGCCGCGGAGGAGGGAGCTTGGGACAGGGAGATCAGAAGTTGAGTATCGTCGGCGTAAGAGACAAGCTCTACGCCGAACGATTGGACTACCTCTGCCAGTGGAGCCATATATAAATTGAACAGGGTGGGACTCAGGGCCGAGCCCTGAGGCACCCCCTGTTCTAAAGACATGCTGTCCGAAAGAAAGCTTCCCCTTTGGACCTGAAAGCTCCTGTTGGTAAGGAAAGCTTTCAGCCATCCCAGTGCCTCTTTGGTGACCCCCGCTCCGTTTAGACACTGTAGCAGAATGGAATGTGCTACAGTGTCAAACGCGGCACTCAGGTCCAGCATGATCAAAGCCATGGTCTTGCCCTCGTCTGCTCCTTCCCGCAGAGTTTCAGTAGCTCTCAAGAGTGCTGTCTCTGTGGAGAAGCCAGACCTAAAGCCCGATTGTGAGGTGTGGAAGGCGTTTTGGGCTTCAAGATGGGCCGTGAGTTGGGTGAGTGAGTTTAGGAGTATAACACAAAGAGTAGGGCACAGAGTCTGTACACCAAACTCTTTGTTACCATTTCAGGGTTACTAAACTCCAACAGGGTGTCAATTGCAGGTTGTGAAAGATGGATCACTGGAAAGCTATTATTTACTTGCTGGTTCATAGTGGCAGAATGGTATTTAACAGCTGTACTCCCTAATGTATTCTCCTAACAGCAGCTCATATGTACTTTGGCTCTCCGCTTCATTATTTCGATTTGGCCTTCTGCAATTTAGTTGCTTTTGGCCTTTTCCAGCCCCTTCATATATCCCTTTCCCTGCTACCATTATGGCATTTTTTGTTTTTGTTGTACTCTTTATCAGACGTTTGACCATCTACTGTTCCACTATGGTCTTGATATGTATGCGTTCTGAGGAGCATCGGCGGTATCGAAGTCAATGCCTGCTCACACAACTACTCTACCTGTGTAGGTTTTGGGTAAACCTACAGGCTACAGGCTCCAGGCTACAGGCTATAGCCTTTACAGGCAGAGGTGTTCTGTGGAATTACACCTTTACAATATCGTTACTGACCTCTATACATTTATCGCGCAATGCAGCTCACTCCTTCGCACATCTAGGAGTGAGTGTTAGGTCCCTCCACCAGACTCAAGTCCAGATTTTGCATTACCAACTTGTAACAGTAAGTGCTCCTGTTTTCATTCTCTCTCTTCCCTGTTTTCCACCGAATCCTTCTCTTTTGAGTATTACATTATATTATTCCTTGAGAAAGAGTTGGGGACAGTGGGACTCTCAGTGGATTCATATGTCTTTGGCCAAAGCTCGACACATTTCTGTTTAACTTTCATTTTCTGTATACCCTTGAAAAGCTCTGCCTCTGGGATCTCTCAGATCTCTAGAAGAACAGAACCATCCTTTTTCCAAGCTCTACAATTCACCATTCTTTTAAGGAAATTGAACTAAAATGAGTGGCTATTTGCCTAACCGTTGTCAGTGATTCTGTGCGGAGGTTATAGTACCATGGTTAATATGCCTACAGTAGAGTTTTGCTCTGTTCACAGTTTTGTCAACCACCTATTTTATTAGGGCCCATGACACTTTCCCCTCAACCTTCAATCCCTTTGACTTTCCACTTGCTGTATAATCCCACTGTAAACACTTTCCTTAAAATGTTCTGTCTGAATTTTGGATAAATATTACTGCTCCTCTAGCATAAACTACAGTTTCCTCTTCCAAAGTATATCATTTAAAAAAACCTGAATAAAACATTGTTATGATACAATGCATAAAATCACACAAATGTACAAGTTATATTAATATATGCAACTTTAACTCCCTCAAAGATCTGCTTGCAGTCTCACACATAATATCACAGAAATATCTGCAAATTACACCATCAATGACATAAAATATAAAATTATCATTTACAACATCTATTCCATCACTGACGCCACTCAAGGGCCATGTGGTTGCAGTACACAGTGCTACACGTTTAGTCATATCTGGTATCTCCTGACATAGTGACTGGCTTTCAATTGGTTCCTCCTCATAGCTTTGGCCATAGACCAAAGATGTCTGTGTTTGTTGGGATCTGGAGATAAGGTATGGTTGTTGGATCAGCCCTGCACTGAAGAGGAAGGGATTTAGCCATCCGGACCCTACTTTGGCCATTCAGTCCAAGCTCAGCTTCCAGGACCGGCCAGATAAGCAATCCCTGTGCTCAATGCCCTAACACCAAGACTTCACCTGGAAAAGATTTTGGCAAAACCTAATGAGATTTGATTGCCTAGTTTAGCCTTCGGACAAGTTCTGTGCTTAACATTCCTACCTCAATAGCTAATTAGAAACTGTCTTCAGTCGCACCCAGTAGACTCAGGTGTAGGTCCTAGACTTAGTAACCACCAGTACAGTTCTCAAGGGCCTGTGGTATTCAAGGGCAGCTATGCAATGCTTGTGACAAGCAGTGCAGTTGTCTGTAGTGTCACAGGAACCGGATACCAATGCAAGCTGACTACTTACTGCGCTATGCTGCGTGAAAGAGAGAGGACAGGAATGTGAAATTTGTACTTAAATATGGTGCATTCCTGCTTTCTGCTTGTGCTAGTGCACAATGTGCTGTCTTGCTAAAGCAGGCCCCCTTGCGTCATGATGCAAGGGTGCCTGTGTTGTATGCAGGATAGTTTTGTGCAGAAAGGGGCAATTTCCTGCTCAAAAACAATCCTTAGAGTAATTTCCTCTTTCTAAGTGTGCTGCAAAATACAGCACACTTAGAAAGAGGAAACAACGGAAAAATAAAGATATTTTTCCATGTTGCACCTCTGGTGGGACGGCAAACAATTCTGATGCATTCCCAGGTCTATCAGTGTTAGTAAATCTGGGAATGCATCAGAAAGCATGTGTGGAATCATGGGAACTCCCAAGTTCCACCCATGTAACGCCCCAACCACGCAGTGTAACACAAGGTAGTGACACACGCTGCCTTGTGTTACAACAGATTTGCGGATGTATGACATTACAACACATGCATTTACATTGCATGCCTTTACAACGTAAGTATTACAACGCAGTCCATTACAACCCATAGTGCTTTGGGGTGCTGGATAGTGAATACTTTAATTTACTATTCCAACTCCAGTCCCTGTGGACACTAGGGAAGGTTATTGGATAGTAAATTAACCTATTCCCTATCCTAGAGTGCCCCCCCAGAGCAATGCGTTGTAATAGTTTGCATTGTAATGGTTGTGTTGTAAAGGCTCTGCGATGTAAAAGTTGCGTTGTAAGTGTTGTTCACCCACAATTGCCAAACCATGAAGGGTGGCCCTGCGAGGCTCAGTAAACTTAAATCTAGGTTTGGCCCACCCTGCAACACTGTGGCGCAAGGGTGACACACAACTATGATAAATCAGGCCCTGAGATTCAGGGGTAGTGAGTTTAAATCATTAATCATTTTTCCTGAATTCTGGATGTGTGGCAGAATGGTAACCTCAAGTTGTACATTCTTCATTCACAATAAATCAATGTTCAGGCAGCTTTACATTTTAAAGACAAAGAGCTAATACTTTCTATTAAACATATTTTTCTTTGCACTACCAGCTTTTGACTAAAAGCCAGCAGACACAATGTATTGTTTTCTGTCTTAATGTAACTGCATGCCTCTGAATCGGGCTCATGCTGCAGTACAGCATAAAATAACAAGAGCATAGAGTCTGGATTTAGGAGCTACAAAATGTTTCATGGGCTTTCGGGTTTTACTCAGCAAATGGTGAGCAAATGTCATCAACACTGGTCCATAGAAAACAGCGTTCATCCTGTGCTGAAAACAGTAATACTCACAATGTGACAAATATGCTGGTGTATCGCAGGGATAAATTCATAATCCAATATTCATGCCACAATGGAATTTCCACTGAGTTGTAGCTTGAATCAATAAACATTACCATAGTTAATTAATTACACAAGCATTTCAGTATTTCTTTCCACTCAATCATCGTTTACAGATCTCTGGACAATGATAAGACATCAACATAATTTACAACATACAAAGATAGTGCGTGGATTCTTTTCACATCAATGCAAAGATCCGCAAAATATCTGAACCACGTTAAAACAACGATACAATATAAAGTGTCATCACTATCCTCAAACCATGGGAACGTTCCTCATCAAAATTTAGGGGGTCATTAGGATCGCGAATTTCTCGCATCCTCCGGGCCGGCGGAAGCCACCGCCGGCCCAGAGGATGCGGGAAAACCGCCGCGGATGCTTGAAAGACCCACCGCCAAATTAGGATGGCTGGTGGGTCTTTGAATCTGTCCGCCGCTTTTCCGCCGCGGTCGCCTTCCGACCGTGGCGGAAAAGCATTAACATGGCTGGTGGTGTCTATCAGACACCGCCAGCCATATTATGATGGAGTAGAAAGTATGCTTTTCCACGGCGGCTTTTCCGCCGTGGAAAAGCATACGGACCTTCACTTCGGGGGCCCGTTGCGGGCCCCCTATGTGAAGGGGGGTGGGGGGTGCACATGGGGGGTACCTATGGTACCCCCCTGCATTTGCGTGCACAAAGCGGCAGGCACCGCGCGGTGCCTGCCGCTTTGTGCACGCAAATGCCGTGCATGCATTTTTAACATTGCGGCGGGTGCAGCTTAAAGCTGCACACGCCGCAATGTTAAAAATAGAGGATGTGACCGCCACCCCGGCGGTCACATCCTAATCTGCATGGAGGGACCGCCGCTGCTCCTACGGACGGTTCCTCCTACTCTATGGTAACGGACGGACTCAGGTCCGTCCGCCATCATAATCGGCCCCAAAGATTCTCCTTGCTTCCTTAATGTTATTGAAGAAAAAGCAGGTGAAAAGTTAATCCAACTTGCATTCCACTAAGAGGTAGTCGCAAAATAAAACCAGTCCTAGGCCATCCCTCTTTTGGAATTCCCTATATAACCGTACTATAAACCTGTTCTACAAACGGAGGATACCAAGGAAATGCAGTATTTAGGCATGCAGATCAAGTGGGCTTTCACAGACTGCTTAAATTAATGTGAGTACTACACGCAAGGGTATTACCTACCTCCAGCTAATGTGAACAGATCTGTTGAATCACTTGTGCTACTTACTTAATTTCCTTAGACAGTGGTGGTTGCTCTAAACTGGAAGAGGTGGGGCAACGTGAACCGGGGCAAAAATAAATCAAACAACTCACCGTCACCTGCAGTGGCCACCTCTGTGCTCCTCCCCCGACTTCTGGTCACGCTGCAGAGGCTCCCAAGGGGCAATCACAGTGCTGCTCTCATGCAGGTAATATTAATTATCAGTATGAAAGCAGCTCTGTGATCGGCCTGAGCGGGCAGACGAGGTTAGCTCAGGCACAGGCAGCCTGCAGCTTTTCTCCAACCCGGTTGTACAACACAGCTGGTTTGGGGAAACCAAAGTGTGTATGTCTATTTGCCAGAGTAAGACAGCTGGCCAAACTGACATGCACACTTTTAAGTGCCCACCACTCCTCCCTACTGTGACATTATGTCACACATGGCCCCTCCCCCAACCTGACCATGGCTGGCACTGGTAGAATTAGGAAAGAAAAATAAAATGATAATAAAATCGTTTCATTATCATTTAATTTTGTCAGTGGGGCAACAGAACTTTGCCATAATGGAGGAGCCGCCCCTATGCCCTTGGTTTGTAGAACTTAGACAGTGAAGTAACTGCTTATATGTGGTTATACAGCACAGGTTTAGGTTCTACAGTCTTTCTAGCCCTGAAGAGGTCTTTACTAAGAATGGCCAAAATGTATCAACCTTACAATTGGTGAAGTCCAATAAAATCAAAGAAGCTCAGAATGGTACAGTCATAAAGGGAAGTTGCCCAAGGACTCGTTTTATTCTGTGACTACCTCTTAGTGGAAATAAAGTTGGACTATATTGTCATCCCCTTTTTCTTTGAAAACATTAAGGAAGCTGGGTAACAACATTTCTTTTGATAATGAATGTGCCAAGGCTTGAGGCTATTTGCAATGATGTGAAAAGTGATGACACTTTATGTAGTATTGTTGTCTTAACACTGTATAGAGTTTGTGGATATTTAAATTGATGTATTAATACCTTACCTTTGCATGCTGTAACTTGTGTTGTTGTCTTATCATTGCTCAGAGAGCTATAAAAATGATGGAATGGCAAAAGAAGTGTGGGCGGACTCATGTAATTATTTACCTAAGGTATTGTTGTTTGATTCAAACTGCATCACAGTGGAAAATAATGATTCCTGTGTAGCATGAATGTGGGTTTATTAATTTATCCTTGTGATACATTGTGGTTTTAATTGCCCATTTGACGTTGGTGAAATGGGGAAACACCTCTGTGTCCTGTGATATGCATACAGTCACAGTTTAGAAGATGATAGGAAACTGGTCTGCAGTAAGATGCAAAGGGTTGGTTCACCATCACAGCGTTCATCTGTTGGAGCGGGAAACTATCAAATGTCCTTCATTCTAAGATTTTCAGGTGCCTATGAGGAGGCTCAAGGGCCTTATACTGGTGTTCGTACTCAGCTGGTCTTGACCGGTTGCTGGTAGGGAGGCACCAAGGATTCTTAATAGTTATATAGACTATCCATTGTCATCAATTTCTGGCCGCTGATTGGCCGCTGGCAGACAGTCATACAGATCATATGTCATACATATGTCAGCACATATGATGATTGATGCCCTGCAAGTTGGTGCAGGGCCAACCAGGAAACACATAATGACTCTGTGGGTCCTGAAACCAGTGGCTCCTACAGAGGGACATACAGAGGATGCACACTTCTTGAACAGTAATAATGGGAAGAGAAAATTGTATTTCTAGACACACTTCATCAGTCTCCTGTGACAGCTTTACATCACACAGTGCTCCTAACAACATTTGCGCACAATCATAGTTTGGGATGGGCAGTAGAGTCAGGTTGTCAATCTAAGCAACATTGTCTCTGAAACTTCCTCACTGAAGCACGTGAAACATCTAGGCATGGAGAGATGGGATACATTTATGGAGGCCTCTGCATTCATTCAATGCAGTCAACCGTATCTTCTCCATTCAGGTTACAGCAACAGCAAGTCTTCTTTTCCTCGGTCCTGAAAAATCTTCTGTTCTTCAAGGGAGGCAAAAAAAGACATCCTGCCTCCCATACTAGTATTTTTGTGCACAGGTGTACAAGATCATCAAGTCAAAGGGGGAACACAGAATAACCCAAAAGGGCCAGTCTATACTCAGAAACAGTAGCAGTTTGCCCCATGATACCACAGGTTTAATGTTACCCCATACATTTGGATGGAACCAAATATTCTGAAGCAACCAAATGTGCAGTGTCATCAGGGGCGGCTCCTCCACTAGGGCGGAGGAGCGTTGCCTCCCGACTTTCGCACAGTGCAAGAAAGCCAGAGCTTAACATGGCAATAACTTTTGGTTATTACCATTTTAGGTTTCTTTGCTCATTGCAGATGGGCGGAGCTGCCCGGGCAGGGCAGGAGTGGTTTGCCCACTCCTGAGTGCGCAAAGAATGTTTGGTCGGCCCTCTCGGGCCGCCCAAGCCAGTCATGCGCATTCTGCCCTTCTCCATGCAGGCTGCATTGCAGACTACATGGAGATAATGCCATCCCCTACAACAGAGGTCTTCAAACTGGGGGGCCTCAAGTGATCCTAGGGGGGCGCCAGGCTCTGGCCAAAAGAAGCATTATGCTGATAACAGTGCTTTGTTTTAAGCTGGAAAAAATAGCGGCAGTAAGCCGCACTGTAATGGACCACCATTGACATCTTTTGTCATTTATATCCAGGCTGGAAGAAGGTGTCAAAAGGAAAGGGACTCCAAATATTCTTCAAAACTCCTACCCCCATTGCTAATAATCACACTATGGATACTTTACACGTTAGTAAGGCCTGACTTACCAGAATGGTTTGTGTGGCAATCATGTATTTGATTGCATTTTTAAAATGGTAACAGAATTTAACTGCAATGTTTAATATGTATAAACATATTTAAACATTGGTAGTTTAAAGGAATAACTGTGAAAAATTTCGAGGGTTGCCCCAGTGATTTTTTTCCACTGGGGTGTGCGGGGTAAAAAGGTTTGAAGACCACTTCCCTACAGCCCCTGGCTGGGCAGCGTCCCGACAAATAACAACGCTCCACTGGAGCATTGTTTTGGCTATGGGGAGGGGAGGGAGACTGCCGGCCTCCTGTTCCTGTCAGAGGCAGGAGAGCAGGAGCAGTAAAGATGCAAGACCCAGGCTGGCGGAAAGGTAGGCTTAAACTTTTTTTACATTTTTGACCCCCCTACTCGCCCGATCCCCTCTCCCTGCGTGACCCCGCACCCGCCCTCCCCCCGTTTGCCATTCCAGCCGCTACTGAGTGTCATTCTGATTTCCTCTGGCTGGCAGGCATTCCATGATGTCCACATGATTTTGTGTTTGGCAGGAAGGCTATATATTTCTTCATGGTGTGTGTGACTTTGGCCAAGCTAAAGGCCATCATTTTATTTCAGGTTCTGCACCACTCAGGCCACAGGTGACCTGTTGGAACTGACTAATCCGGGGAAGTTGAACATAAAGAAGTCTTCCTGCTCCATTCTACATTATTTTGATCCAAACCGGACACATAGATTTTGACCTTGAAATGGGTTCTGCTGGAAGTGTGAAAATGAAAGGAGAATGAGAGGAGTGTTAAGGGACATAGCAGGCATTGGAGTCCACAGCCCTGACTACCACTAATCTTTGATCCACCCTACAGCTATACAAGCTACATACATTCAGGGAACCTAACCATGAGTTCTCTGCCTCTCATGAAACCAAGCGCAGCTCATGTACACCACTTATGCTCAGAAAAATCATTGCCCTGACAGATTATATAGCTTTACAAATGCAGAGCCTGGGGACTGGTTCTCAATTGGCTTGGATGTAAAATACCTGAACTCCATAACTGTTAGCCAGCTGTAACTTACCTTTAGTCATGTCAGGTTCTGGTCATGGAGACAGCAGTCACCCATGATCAAAGAGTGTGTTTGGTGTTCCCCATGATATAACAGAGTCTTTGAATCAATTAGCAAGTAATTCCCAAATACACCTTTCTGGGAAATCTTGTTATGAGTATCATCCACAGAAAATCATACTGCGCTGGTCTGAATGAGAACATATGAAGATGATGGCACATAGCTCCTGTGTCAATGACACCTGGCCCCATGGTCTTCTCTTCACAAATATGTAGGAAACTAATTTTGTCCAGGGTTACATTAGTCATCTAATAGGGCAAATCCTTGATAAAATGAATTCCCATGAGATCACCTGGCCTTTTACTGTACTTCGAAGTCTAGACCCAGAAAGGAAATAAACTGACAATGGAACTTAAAGGGTTTACCATTCATGGCCTTCAGTCACCTCAGGAGCTTATGGTCCACATCAGCAGCAAGGACTTTCCCAAATAAATAGGGAGGGGATGTCCTCAATGCCTAACTTATGGTTTAACCATCTTTCCCATTTAATGACTAGTTTTGCTCTATGAGCAGGAAGCAGTGACTGATGAATGTCACGGGCTGGTCTTTGCTTATTGTGCCAAAATGGCATGTACACTTTTGTCAGAGGGGGTCAACTACAATATAAACCACTGAAAGGCATATTAAATACAGTGGTTTCATTCAAAGCACTCTTGATTCCATCAAAGGCCTGGGAATATTCACAGCCAATTGACCTTCCTCTTGCAAATCAAGGTAGCAGTGGAGCTGTTATAGTTCCATAGCACTCAACAAAGTTTTGGTAATACTGAGGTAGACATAGAAAGTCTGTTACTTCGGTCTGGGAACTGGACCTTGGGCACAAGAGTCTTCATTTTCCCTCAGATAACTTGGCTTCCAAAGGTACATAAACAAACTTTGGTAGATTTGGCAGTTGCTTACCTTGAATGTGTGCTTTGCTCTGATTTCTGCAGAACTTGCAGAATCCTCCTCTGTTTGATCAGTTGGGCATTTCAGTTAATGCTTCAGACTGAAACATCATTTAAAAAGGTGAAACAAAAATCTTCCAGGCCAGCGAAGAATTAATAATTTATGAGTAAGTATCTGAAAGATGAATTGAGAGTTCTACAACTCAAATGTAATGAACCAGCAAGGGCCAAAACACAATTTTCCACTTACCATTAGGTGCCTGTTGGTCCTGGTAATAGCCATTTGTCGGGTAAAAAGTGCTCCAAAATCTTGTAGGATGGAGCTTGTCCATAAGTTTTCCTGTCCAGGGAATTCGATGGGCACTGATCCTTGTTACTTCATTGAGAACACAGTGGTCCACACAAAACTTCAGGACTGTAGATCCTTTAATAGAAACCAACATCAATGGACTTGCCAGTGGATTATATGATTTTTCTTTAGCCTTCATATCCAAAATGTTTGATACCACTTCTGTTCTTATATCCTACACCTAAATCAAAATCCATTTGGCTTTTCACATGCAGACTATGCCCCATGTCAATGGAGCACACCGCCTCCAATTCTTTAATCAGTGATGACAGATATGAGAATGTTCTCAGGTATTACAGTACAACCGGCACCAGGAGCGGATGTTATCAGAATTCTGCACTCATAGACAGAAGACGTTACCAGGAGGAGTAGAGATATTTCTCTTCCTTATGTCTCTCCTGGGGAGGCGTATCTTTTTGGCACATTCCCAGGTTTACAAGGTCTTGTAAATCTGGGAATGCAACGGTTATTCGAATATGAACGTACCTTAAAAAACTGAAAGACAAGAGGTATTTGTCAAAATAGGAACAGTTGGTTTAAATAAACACAGTGGCTGGGAGAGCAGGCAACACAGTTAGGGTCTAAAGACTGTCTCAGAGTACATTGGTTGTGGCCATATTTTATACATTTCACAAAGTGTAATAAAGCAATTTGTGCATTCTTTTTAGAAGATACATTTGGGCCTAGTCACAGAGTCATAAATCTGAGTACTTAACAAGAAACACAGGTGGCACTCGACCCTGCGTGGACACAATTCAAAGCTAGTGAGTATGTGTCCCACATGGGGAACGCTTTATCCCTGTGTGCCGTGTGTGTGCAGGGTTCTGATTGGCTGAGTGTTCCTAAATTAGTGTGGCACTTGACTTTATGGTGTTTTGGGAACGCGCGACCCTCTGGCCAAACGTGTTTTATTGGGGGGCATTCTCCTGGGACTGTTGTGGGGTTGCTGTGGGATTGATCTGGGGTTTTCTGTTCGCTTGTTTGTCTAAGAGTTACATGCCCCTCACCTGTGATCAGTCAATCGGTTGCATCGGCATAGGTCACAGGGCTTGCCTGACCACATATTTCTGACTCAGGGTTGAGGGGGAGGTCATATCGGGTGAATTCAACAACAGTGATGCAAGTTTGTTGTTATACGTACATATATCATGGTGTATATCAACATCGCATTTATCAATACTAACACATCAAAAACCATGGAAGTTGTGTGGGAACACCCACCCAACTCCCATGGGAATGCTATCCAGGACAGAGCATTACTCCATACTTTTGGAGCCACCCAAAACCACGCAAAGAGGCTTCATGTGGTTTCAAAAATCTGACTTACGGTTTGTTTCTCTTTTGCACCACGTTGTGCGGTGCAATAGTGACACAAACTGGGTCATAAATATGGACCCTGGTCTCCTTACTGCATATCTATTAATAGAAAATCCATGCTCTCTTAATAAAGAAGCCATAAGCATAGAATGCTTGTGACAAAAGACTGAACTTAGTGCTGAGCCTTGTAAAAACCTACTTGGTATATTTTGGAAAGATTACAAAAACAGATCCATGACATGCATCTTCTGATGCGTATGGAGGTGCCAGGACAACCATTTACTGGCTTACCCTTTTCAATGCTTTTCTTGATAATAGTATTAGGTTGTTCAGGGTATCAAAGGCTGACAACCAATGAAAACAGAATCAGAGCGGATGCCCCACTATTGCTCCTCCTACCTCAGAAATCATCCAATACTGAGCCCAGTTTCTATTCGGAGGTTGGAAACCACGCTGTGCAGGTTCCAAAATGCTTTGATTTCCGAAAGGATTGGTGGTTTATTTTGTTATACATTTCGTGAAACTATGTGACATTAGGTGTGTGATGTAGCGGAAATCGTATTTTACTTGTAGGAATGCAATTCTAGTCACACGTGTAGAGTGCACCCGTATATAATCTTTCGGTATAATAACATGAAGTGTTAGAATTTCGAAATGTATCATTATGAAACATGATGTGCTTAGGCCATTGAAAAGTAACACTGAGAAAGTGAGTATAACTAGCAGAAAACATTAATGTGGAAAGTTCATGTTGTGAAACTGACAATTATTCATGTACTAAATATGTTTATTAATTGTGACGTTTTACATGTAGATGTATGCATTAATTAAAAGTGCCTTATTTTCTCTGCAGTCTCGTTCATATGATGCTTTCATATGTTAGTCGAATTTTGTAGGCCTGAAATGCAGTTCCCTGTATACTCGTGCTTTAAAATTAACAAGTTGAATTTCATGTGTGCTGTCTTTGTTTTACTAATCAAGCAAGCAGAGAAGAAGTTACAATCATGTGGCTTAAGTGGATAAAGGAAGGTTGTTGTGCTTCACACAGGAGACTGCCTGGGAACCAAGGACAAAATAGTGCAAGCGAAGAACACTGCGATCCCTTTGAAGAGAGAGCATCTTAGAGCAAGCTCTGTCTTGGTAGCTTTATGCTATATGACCCAATGATGGTGGAGAGGCTTCTTAGGAAGACTCCACATGCTGATACCTTTTACTCTTCTTTCTGAAGATGCTTAAGTAGGGATGTTTCTTTGGTATTAGTGTAGGAACAGATTAATGCTTTTCATTCATCAGCCCTCGATGCAGGGAAATTTGGACTCATGCTTTCTGATCCTCTGCATTCTACTTCTTGAACTAATTATTTTACTTAATTGGATATGCAGATTTGGCTTCATGCTAATTCCAATATATTTCTACACTCTCTTATTAAGGTGTCCTTTTATTTAGTTATTTATGGCTTTGTAATAAATCAAACTAACCTTACAGAGTTGTTTGTGGTTACTGTGTGTCCGTTGGGACTATTCTTTAATTCTTTAATTGGTTGGCTAATAACAAATTTTCTCTCCCATAAGCGTTCATGCTACGAAAAAGAACCATCTGGTTGTGACTAGGCCGAAATCTCTTAATGTGGATGGAATAAGAACCAGTTAGTGCCAGTGCCCCAAACTCCGAGAATCTTGCAGGGCAATCAAACCTTTCAACAGATGCCCCTAATGGGAGCACTGGATGGATTTGATCAGGACCCATCCTGATGACGGTGCCTGAGGGGGGAGGAAGACTGTGCACTTGGCGCAGTCTTAGAGGTAGACCAGAGTGGACCCTAGGTAGAAGCAGACGTAGATGGCCAAACCATTACATTCTAGATTGATACAGGCGCTACCCATTATACTATGAGATCTGCCCCTCTTGGGAAAATCAATCCAAGTTGTAGGAATCTCTATCAAAAGAATGACAAACCCTTTGATGGAAGAGGTGCAGGTGAAAATCGGAACCTTTCAGCATTACCATCAGTTTGTGGAGTTTGATTCAAGTCCAGTCTGTTTACCAGGGTGTGACCTTTTGTGCAAATTGCTGATAGTAGAGGACATGCCACCGGATATGAGAGACACTGTCTCTCCAGTGGTATGAGACTTCACAGAAGGGGGGCGTGGCTTAGCAAGCCATGATGGCAGCCGCGGTCTGCTGAGGCTCCGCGACCAGGGCGGCCTAAAAGCTTGTACCACCTCGTCGTCCAGGGGAGAAAAAGCATCACCCTGACGGCGGACTCCCCGCTACTTCCGTAGATGCTGACGGACGGCGCCATTCTAACATATCGGCGGAGCTGTGGCCGATCTCATCTGACCCCAGCCTCGGACCCAACATGGCGGCCGCCCGTTACTAGCCCAGGCTCACCAGGGAAGCGAAGCGGAGCCTAAGGTGTCTGCCGGGGACGATTCTGCCAGGCGCTGGACACCCGAGCGGTACGTGGGGCTTCTGCCGCGTCCCCCGCTGCCATCCACCAAGACTCTGCTATATGCTGGGGGCACACCAGAAAGGGCCGGTGATTGACGGCGGCGCCCTCTGCTGACAACGGCGCCGCCTCAAGACCATCTTCACGCATCAGCTCCGGGGGTCATACCTCCGCTCTCTCTGCGACAGATGGGCCTGGGCCCGAGGGCATAGATGTGTCCCCCCCCTGTTTGCTGGCTGAGCTGCTTCGCGCCAATGGCGGCCTGACTCCAAGATGGCGCCCACGGGGACACGCTTCCTGCGACCGGCGGCCACAGGCTCCAGGGAGACTAACGCGCGGAGACACAGAGGGTAAACGACACACCAGAGACTCTCCGCTGCCCCTGCATCTCCCCTCCTACCCAACAGCACCATCCGAGGGGCCAGAACACAGCCGACTCCTGCCTGACCTTAAGATGGCGGCTCCAACACCCTAAACACACCAGAACCGGCCGCCCTTATCCGTGGCCCCCTCCCTCCTGGAAGTGTATCACGAGGCCCCATCAGTATCCCGCCCTGGGGTGACCTGGGGGAACCCCCCCTCCCCCGACCGCTGGCTGCACGGTTCCGCACCTGACGGACTGCCTGACCCCCTGCTGACGCCCACCCAGTGACGCTCCCAACATCCAGTGGCCGGGCTACCCGGAAGACACGGCGTGTGGAGGCACAAGTGGTGGGAAACGTGTCGCTAGTTCACAGCTGCCCCTGTCCGACCACGCCACTTGGCGGGCCAGCTGGCAACCACCTCCCTGCCGGTCCGTGGCCGAATGCTCAGGACGCATTGAACAGGAAGACACCGGCCACCCGCCTCACAAACTCGGCGGCTGGGCTACTGGATAGTTCCCACCAGGGGCGCAAGTCACCAGGCCACAGTGGTATCTCGGATCTGGTGCTCTGCGCGGCACCCCCCCACAGAACACGACTGGCGGAGCGGCGGGGTGGACCCCGTTGGGGGGGTGATCTACGGGTGCACTACGCCCCATTTTATATCAAGAAATACACCAACAGGGCGACGGTCTCCCAGGGACAAACTGACTCAGCCCGGCCACTGCGCCTCGCCTTTCAGGAAGTACGCACAAAACCTACAGTGCTACCATGGGGAAACCCAGGGCTACCCAACAGACATCGGTCCCGAAGACAGCCCCCGAGAACCAGCCCAGAACCAACACGCTCCCTAAAGTACTCACGGCCCCTCCGGACCCAACCATCTCAGACAAACTGGAACAAGTCCTGGCAGCCATTGAACTCTCCAGGGCCTCCATGGAGGAACGCCTCGGCACCCTCACCACGGACATCAACCTAATCCGTGATGATCACCGTAAGTTGGCTGATAGGGTGAAGGAGGGGGAGTGCACACTCGCAGACATACAACCCACCCTACGCGCGCAACAGCAAACCCTTCGCACAACCTTGGGATGTCTGGCTACTGTGGAGGATCGCCTGGATGATTTGGAAGGGCGTTCCCGGCGCTGCAACATACGGGTTCTGGGTCTTCCGGAGGGCTTTGAGGGGACGCATCCCATCGAATACATGGAGGCATGGGTCAAGTCCTTCACCCCGTCTAAGGACCGCAAAGCTTTCTTCTCAATAAAGCGTGCACACCGGATCCCATCAGGCAAGCCGCCACCCGGCAACGCCCCCCATACCCTGCTGGCGAAGTTCGTCCATTTTCAAGACCGTGATGCGGTGCTGCGCGCCGCCAGGCGTACGGGTCCGCTGCAGGTCGAAAACCAGCACATTATGATATTCCCAGACTACGCCAAAGCAGTGCAAAAACTTAGAGCCTCCTTCCTGGAGGTGAAACGCCGACTGCGGGCAAATGACATCCAATACTCATTACTATTCCCGGCCTACCTGAAAGTCATCCACGCTGGAACCACGCACTTCTTCTCCATAGCGACAGACGCTTGCGACTGGGCGGACCAACATTGTATGCGGGGACCGGCTGATGAAGAGCCGCGTAGACGCACACAAAGGGCACCACGCAACAGGAAACGTGCCACACAACAGCCACAGTCCCAAGAACAACATACCTGGAGGGAGCCTGCGGGACCCCACGTGGTGGACTCCCCGGACCTCGAACAGATTATGCGAGAACGCCGCCAGGCTCTCCAGGCTGTTACCAATCTAGGGGCTCCCCAGTCTGAGGAAGACGCTGAGGGGGCTCCCCACCTTTTCTCATCGGGAAGCGAGGACGACAGCAACAGTGCCCATCCCTCAACTGACTCTATTACCCTTCCTCCGGACACTCCTCACTGATGCCGTCCGCGGAGGGAACCGAACGCTGAACGCTGTACTTTGGATGCCACCGGCTGATGGAGTCAGCTTTGTTGAAGATGTGGTGGGGGCAGGGGTCGGTTGGCGAGCCAGAGTGGATTTAGTTCATTAGGCGGATGGTGTCTTCGGTGGTGATTGGGTTCCAGGCGCTGAGGTTGTTAGTTGGCGGTGTGGGATCTGAGGAGGGTGGGGAGGGTAGTTCGCCGGGAGTGTTCTCGAAGCTGTTGTGGATGTCGGCAATTTTGTTGTAGAAGAAGGAGGATAGCGCATCGCAGAGGTCTTGGGAGGGAGTGATGTCGTTAGATGCAGCGGCTGGGTTGGTGAATTCTTTGACAATGTTGAAAAGTTCCTTGCTGTTGTGGGCGTTGTTGTCGAGACGATCCTTGAAAGCAGATTTCTTGGTGGATCGAATCAGTTGGTGATGTTTGCGGGTGGCCGTCTTGAGGGTGGCCATGTTGTCGGTGGTTGGGTTTTTTCTCCATGTTTTCTCTAGGGTGCGGCATAGCTTCTTGGATTTTTTAAGGTCATCATTGAACCAGGGGGCCTTTTTATTGCCTGAATTGATCTGGCGCTTTTTCAGGGGAGCTAGTTCGTCAGCGCTGTGGGTGATCCATTGCTTGAGATTGGTGGCCGCTTGGTTAGGGTCCGATGAGAGGGTGGGAGGGTTTTGGTTGAGTGATGTGAGGAGTTGGTCAGAGGTGATTTTGTTCCAGTTTCTCCGAGGAATAGGTTGTGTGCAGTTGTGGGTCAAGGTGGTTTTGTAGCTGAAGTGAACACAGCTGTGGTCCGTCCAATGGAGAGCTGTGGTGTGGTCGAAGGAAATGTGCTTGCTGGATGTGAAGATGGGGTCGAGCGTGTGCCCGGCAACATGGGTGGGGGTGTTCACAAGTTGTTTGAGTCCGAGATTGGTCAGGTTGTCCAGAAGGGAGTTGGTGTTGCTGTCTTGTTTGTTTTGGAGGTGGAAGTTGAGGTCTCCTAATAGAATGTAGTTTTCGGAGGCGAGGGCATGTGGGCTGATGAAGTCAGTGATGTCATCGCTGAATTTAGTGCGGGTTCCTGGGGGCCTGTAGATGAGGGTGCCTTTAAGTGTGGTCCTGGGGTCGGTGTGGATCTGGAAGTGAAGGTGTTCGGCGGTAGCGAGGTTATCGTCGGTGCTGGTCGTGATTTTGATGGTGTTCCTGTGGATGATGGCGATGCCTCCTCCTGTTTGGTTGGTGCGGTCTTTTCGGATGATCTTGTAAGCGTCCGGTATGGCTATGGCGATGTCGGGTGCTGATGATGTGTTCATCCATGTTTCAGTGAGGAAGGCAATGTCCGGTGATGCAGTGTCGAGTAGGTCCCAGAGTTCGGTGGCGTGTCTGTGGATCGAGCGGGTGTTTAGCAGGATGCACTTCAGGTGGTTAGACTCTGAGCTATGACTGGAGGGAGTGGATTTGGTGAGGGTCCTGGAGCAGGTGAACTTGCAGGTGCGGCAGGCGAATGGGCCGTGGGTCCGTCCTGGGGTGGCTTTGCAGCATTGTGGAGTGCGTCCGGGGTTGAGGGCGAGGAGAGTTGCGGCATCGTATGTGAGTCTAGTGGCGCCCGGACCCAGGTGCGTCTGCCAGACCCCGCGGCCCACTTACCTTAAGACAATTTCCAACAACAAACATTACTCCTGCTAACGCCCCAGTGGGATCCTGCTTCGCAGACACGCAGTGCCAACCCCATGCATTGTTTATTCGCTCACTTGCACTATGAGCGCTAGTTTGGACGCATCCAGTTCTCAGATATGCCCCACGTATTGGGCTAGTTTTCCCACCCAGCTACAAGTAGCCCTTACCCTGTTTTCATACCCTCCGCACCCCACAGGAGACATGTACAGCTGGACAGCCAGCACACCCGGGCGGGAATGGGCGGGGACCTCCAGTGGAACCAAAGCGTCTCAGCCACACTTCAAGACCGTGCCCTTCACCAACACGGTTGCGCTCCTCGGCGCGGGGCCAGTCCACCAAACCTCCCAATGCAGTGCGCTGATGACAGCCTTCTCACCCTAAATGCCTGAGGCCTTCATACACCGCACAAGCGATATGCCACATATGCTTATATCAAACGCCAACAAGCGCAAATTGTGTTCCTCCAAGAGACGCACCTCACGGCACCAGAAGTTGACAAGCTCCAGTCTCACTGGTGCGGCACTATCTGTGCCACATCCTACTCGGCGTTCGCGTGCGGCGCGCTAATCTGGGTTCGCCCGGGCACCCCCTTTCAGGAAACCCGTAGGGTGGTGGACAGGGAGGGACGGTACGCCTTGTTGGAGGGACTGCTAGATGGGAAACCCATTTTGTTAGGCAGCGTATATGCCCCATACACTGAACAGGAAAAGTTCTGGGACTCCCTCTTGGGCGCGCTAGCTCTATTCGCACCCTCCCCTGGGTCTTAGGGGGCGACTACAACTGTGAACTTGACGTTACACTTGACAGATCACACCCGCCTCCACCGCACTCCCCGGCCCACACACGATCAGAGCGCTTCCGCCATTGGGTTGGTCACTGGGCGCTAATAGATGCGTGGAGAGCCCATCACTCTCACACAAGGCTTTACTCGTTTCATTCCATCCCCCATAATTTACGGGTCCGGTTAGATAGATTTTTATGCACCTCATCCCTGATACCTCAGGTTCAACACTCTGACTACTTGGGCCGGATAGTCTCTGACCACGACGCACACATCTTACGCATCCGATGGAGACCCCCACCCACCCACCGGTGCCCACATGGTGCCTCCCACGGGACTGCCTCACCGACCAGACTTTCCGGCACGACCAGAAATACAGAACGGTACAGAAATGGACACTAGCGGAAGAGGAACTCCTGCAAGTGGAGGAAGCCAAGGGCCACCACAAACACCCCATATCACTGGAGTGGGCCATGTTATCTCACCAGTTTAAACAGGCGCACACGCGCCCCACCCCCCGATTCCCCCCAGCCCCCTCCCGCGACCCAGACAACACCCACACCGCCATAGGGTCCATTGGCGAGGATAACCATTCGCGCCCCCCCACCCCCTGTTGTTCCCCCCTCCGAGCATGCCCACCAGCAATCGCCAGGAAAACCCCAACAAGCACCGCCCGCTGCACCCCGACTAGAGGTACACTCTAACAGACAACCGCTGTACGCTTTATACACCCCTCCCCCCCTGGTCTTTAGCGGCTGCTATCCAGACATCATACATGATCCTGCATCCTGGACCTTGTCTCCACCCCTCTTCTTCTACCCCTCCCTTCCTCTCCCAGTACCACGGCCACGGTTTATCCCCCCTGTTTTTTCTCTGGACAATGTCAACTGTATTAACATCCTCATCGTCCCAGGCTTGTGGAAACAGTCTCTTTTGTCTGTCTTTCCTTCTTTTCTAGTGTATTCATCCCACTGTGACACTACCAATTGCCTTGTGATGTACTGTGAGTACGTTGAAAATGTTAATAAAAATATTTTACAAAAAAAATGAGACTTCACAGAAGAGGAGATTGGACTGATTTGAGGAGTCGAGCCAGTCCGCATACAGATCAAGCCTAATGTAAAATTCCCGAGAACCCCTCAGTACAAACTGACCCCAGAAATGTTGCCATGGATTACACCTGTAATTCATTTCATGATTGCGCAGGCCATTTTAGAGGAGATCATGGGAAGTCCCTGCAACTCGCCCGTCATGGGATTGCAGAAAACAAGCTGGAAATATTGCATTGTCCAGGACCTTAGAAAGGTCAATAACATAGTGATTCTATTTTGTCCTGTGGTACTGAATCCATCTGTGATCCTGTTTCAGATTTCTTGAGAGGCTGAATGATTCACAGAGATTGATCTACAGCAGGCATTTTTCTCAATTCCGTTGCATGAGGAGAGCCAATTTTTATTTGTTTTTCATCTGGAGAATCGTGTCTTAACATGGTGTCGTATCCCTCAAGGGTATACGGAAAGTCCATCCATATTCAACCAGGTACTGAAAAATGTTGCCCTGAAATTCAATGCTAGTCCACTACATAGACGACCTCCTCATTGCGTCTGAGGCTTGTAAGGATGATGCTATTGCCTTACTGAACCACATCTTGCTGACAATGGGCATAAGGTGTCTCTTAGTAATTTTCTGTACTGTCTGAACAAAGTGCAGTATTTGGGCCATCACATTCAACAAGGTTAAAGAAATATGTTACCAGACCGAGTAGAGGTCAGTATTTTCCTGGGAATGGATGGGGACTGCTGGCAATGGAATTCTAATTTCTCTTTGATGGCGAAGCCTTTGCAGATGCTGACTCACAAGGATGTGTGTGATCTGGTACCTTGGGATAACGACTGTTTGCTTGCTTTGCTGGAGTTGAGAGAGTGCCTATGTCATGCTCAAGCTTTATGAATGCCAGATTACAGCAAATCATTCTCATTATTCTATCATGAACGAGAGGCTGTGCTATTTCTTTACTCACCCAGACACATGGAGATGGCCATAGACCAGTGGCCTATTTCTCAACTATATTAGATCCTGTAACTTCAGGTTGCCCGGATTTCTCAAGTCTGTTGCTGCAACAGGTGTCAGTTTTGACTGATGTGAAAGCATTGTGATGGGTCACCCACTTACTGTATATGTACCACATTCAGTTGAGCTCCTGATGATAAGAACCAAAGCACAGCATTTGACAAATACCAGGTTGACAAGATATGAGCAGGTTGTGCTCACTGCCAAGAATATGACCCTGAAGTGTTGTTCTGTGTTGAATCCTGCTACATAGGTACTTGTTTCAAGTGTAGGTGGGCAAGATTGTGAAGACCATGACTGTCTGGAAGTTACTGAGCTTTGAACCAAGCCGAGACCTGACATTGTTGATTAACTTTTGTCTGATCCCAATCAACTCCTCTTTGTTCATGGTTCTTGTCTAAAAGACAATTGAGGCAATTTAAGAGCAGCATTTGCTGTCTGTACCATCTCTGGAGTGGTGGAAGCTGCTTATTTACAGGGAGTAGACTTCGCACAAGTGGCCAAAATCTTTACTTTGACCCGTGAATGTCTTGTCTCCGAGCAGATCCTTGTGACCATCTATACCAATAGCAAGTACGGTTTCAGTATGGTTCATGACTTCAGACGGCTATGGTCACAGAGAGGGGTCCTAACGTCATCAGGATCTCAAATCAGGAATGGGGAACATGTGAGACAACTGTTAGAAGCATTGCAATTACCAAGAGAAGTGGCTGCTGTTAAGTGCACAGCCCACGAAAGAGGAGACAACTTTGCTACCATGGGAACTCATATGCAGATGAAGTTGCTCACTTTTGTGCTACACACACTTGTATTTTCAATGGGGAATATGTTGGCAAGAGTACAGAGAAGAATGAACTCAGCATGATGCTTGCTGTTGCAGACACATGAGATGAAGTCAGGCGTTTACGAATGGTAGCCACATTCCGGGCACTAGCGGGTTGGAGCAGAGCAGGTTGTGAGAGGGGAGAAAATGACATGTGGGTTTCAGCTGATGGTAGGGCAGTGTTTAATGATTGTTTGTTAAACCCAATGGCAAGGCAAATTCATGGAACAGCTCATAACGGAAGGGATACAATGGTGAGAGTGTTCAGACAGACTTGGTTCAATCCAAAGGTTTTGCGTGATTGCAGAAACAGTGTGTCATCGGTGTGTCACATGCCAACAGAAGAATGCTGGGAAAAAGATTGTTGTTTCCTTGAGCCACATTGGCAGATCGTTCAATCAGATCCAATTGGACTTTGTTGAGATGCTTGTGTGTAATGGATTGAAAAACATCCTGGTTGTCGTATGCATCTTTTCCCGATGGGTGGAGGCTTATCCAACTAGAAGGTGTGATAGTCTCACAGTAGCAAAGTTACTACTAAGGGAACTCATTCCTAGCTTCGGATTTCCAACTATATTGGAGTCAAATAGAGGACCACATTTTCATAATGAAGTTATGAGACTGTTGTTTACCGCCCTGAGTGTGGATCAAAGACTGCATTGTAGTGACAGGACAGAGGCATCTAACCTGGTGTAGCAGATCAACTTGACCTTAAAGGCGAGGCTGGCTGAAGTGTGTGCTCCTACATCTTTAAAATGGCCTGATGTATTACCTTTGGTTCTAATGAGTTTGCGCAGCATTCCTGACAGGAAGACTGAATTATCGCCACATGAAATCTTATTTTTTTTAAATTAATTTATTTTTAAACTTTTTATGCAAGGAAAATAGAAACAAACAAATAAGCAATTCAAACACAAATACATATCAGTGTGTCGACAGAGATATATCCAAAATAATACAACACAAAGCAAGATTTACAACATCTGGATTTGAAAAGATGAAGATAAGGAGGCAATATGTCCAAAGACCAAATATCTTAAATACATGCTACATGAGAAGAAAAAAAAAAAGAAAAAAGTAGAATCAAACCAAAATAACATCCCAACTGTACATTAGATTACAATATATTAGATCCATTCTGTAATCGGGGCTCAGATTTTCGCCCCCCTTAATCTCTTTCTAATCCCCTTAGTCTTATAGATTGCAAATTCTAAATTATACGTTGATAATAGCCTAGCCCTCCAAGTGATATATAACGGGGGTTCAGGAGAAATTCAATCTTTCGTAATGCAGGCGCGAAAAATCGCCATAAAGATAAAGATAAGTGCCGTTTTTGATTTCGAGCTTATATGCGTCTCCAGCTCTGATTTAACTCCCAGCATTACCAGCTCTCCTGTAATACAAATTGGAGATCCTAATATTACTGAAAGAATAGATTGGATTGAGGAAAGGAGATCAGCCAATTTGGGACATAAATAAAACATATGTATAGAATCTGCAGCGAAAAGATTGCATCTGTTACATTTAGTTCCACCACCTGCGCCCCATTTAGAAATTTTGCTCGGGGTATAATATAAATCATAAATGGCGACATAGTGCTGTGCCCGCATCCTGCCGGTCAGCAGAAGTTAATTTGACAGAGTTATGGAGGTATTTAGCTCATTTCCCTCTATGTTTAACTTCATAGCCCATTTTTCTTGGCATTGCTGAAGATAATCTGGCAATAGCTTTATCAAGATGTCATAAAAGAGACCAATGGGCATTTATTTCCCCAAAGCCTCTGTTAGCGGGAATTTTCTAAACTGAGCAAGAGTATCAGGACCCAATGATCTTAGAAAACTACGAATTCGCAAGTATTTAAAAACTCATGTTTTGGAACCTCATATTCTGATTGTAACTCTGCAAATGATAAAATGTGTCCCTCCGAGCATAATTCACTTAAACTGGCTATCCCCTTCCGCCGCCAACTAGCAGTGGTTTGGTCTCGAAAAATAACAGGAAGTATTCCAGCAGCTTCGAAGGGGGTATAGATATTTATATTGGACAGGTGGATGTGTTGCTTCACAAGCCTCCACACCATATAAGCAGCCTTATACATTTTGAACTTGACCATTGGCCTCCTCCCCCAGCCCGAATGCATATATCGAAGGGCTATGACATAATAGAGCGGTAGCCTTCTTGCCGATAACGAGTGGAGAAATAAATTGTAGGACAGCCGCCCAGTAATAAAACACAAAATGCGGAATTCCCCAGGCCCCACTGGATCTTGGTAGTATTATCTTTTTATATGCTCTCCTATGCCTTTTGTAACCCCATATGAACCTAGTGCTGATATTCTCAAGTCTTTTAAAGCAGGCTGATGGGAATTCAAGTGAGATGGATCTGAACAAGTAAAGAAACTTGGGTGGCATAAGCATCTTAAGCACATTTGATCTCCCATGCAATGATAGATGAAGATGATTTACTCGCTCTAGGGTGGCATTCACTTTATCTATGACTGGGCTCATATTAATTTCGGGAATCGTATTAATTGGGGAACACAGTTTTATTTCCAGATATGTTGCTTCCGGAACGGCAGAAATGCCGTCCGGAGGGTTGCACCCAACACAGATAATCTGTGTTTTGGTTAAGTTCAACTTATACCCAGAAAAAAGCATGAACTGTGATGCGAGCCTTTCAATTGTTGACATGACAGAAGACAATTCAGTGGTAAGAATGACAATATCATCCACATATGCTAGGCCTCTGTAATGAATGCCACCCACTATGACTGGTTTAATATCTGTGGATTGAGTTAATTTAGATAAGAAGAAATCAATATATAACGCAAATAATAAAGGTGAGCTCGGACATCCTTGCCTCGTTCCAGGGCTAATTATGAAGGGGTCTGACTCTCTACCGGCCAATCATATATGCGCAGTAGGTGATTGATAAAGGGATTTAATTGCTTGAATCATGATCGGCCTGAAGCCCTTCAGCCGTAAGACATCCCACAGGTATAGCCAAGACACCCTGTCGAATGCCTTCTCGGCATCCAACAGGGTGATTCCAATGGGGGTCTTAGTGGCTTCTGCCCAGTCCATCAATGCTATCACGCGGCGCACATGGTCGGTCGTATCTCGACCGGGTATGAACCCCTGCTGTAATGATGATACAAGAAATGCGATAATCCTCGACATACGGATAGCTAAAAATTTTGAAAAAAGTTTGCTGTCAGCATTAATTAAAGGTATCGGTCTGTACGAGGATGGTAAATGGGGAGGTTTATCTTTTTTCAAAAAAGCAGTTATTATTGATTTGCGCCAAGATTTTGGAGCTTGTCCCTTTTGTGCACTCAGACATACCAACACCATTTGCTCTTTTAGGATCGATGAGAAAGTTCTGAAAAATTCCAGCGGGATCCCATCTGGTTCCACCGCCTTTCCCACCGCTAGGGATACAATTGCAGCCTCCAGCTCCTCTTTAGTTACATCAGACTCTAACTCTTCTTTCTGATCTAGAGTTAATGTAGGGAACTCAAGATCCCCCAAAAACGCTACAATTTTCCCCTCTATTTCGCTATTATCCTCGTTTTGATAAAGTTGGGTATAGAAATGTTTAAAGGTCTCCAAAACTTTAGAGGGTTCAGTAAAGATTTGCCCAGTCTCGCTCTGGATTGAATCAACCCTTTTGGCTACTTCTTTCTGCCTTACCCTCTTAGCAAGTAAACAACCTGAATTTTCCCCCACCTCATACAGGTCCGCACGATGTACTGCAATCTGGGCCGCTACTTTGGTGGCAAATATCTGATACACTTTCATTTTCTGGACAGCCACATCTGTCATTATTTGGTCACATCCCAAGGCAGAATTAACTGCCAACATAAGCTTAGTTTCTAGAACTCGCCTTTTATTCAACATTTCATCCTGTTCTGCTCTCATACTCTGCTGTTTTTTAATAGAGTAGCTTACGGTCTCTCCTCGGACTCCAGCCTTAAAGGCGCCCCAGACCATATTAACTGAGGCAGAACCGGCATTAAATAAAAAAAAACTCAGGGATCCATTTAGCCATTTGTTCCTGATACGCAGGATCAAGTAGTAACTGACATTCTTTGCACCCTTTCTATTTCTAGTTCCCGTATTATCGGATTTTGATCAGATATTATTTTCGGATAGGTGTCAATCCTAGCATTTGTAAATACCTCTATGGGGGAAAAAAAGTAGTCAAGTTGAACATGTTTCTGATGAGGGGCAGAGAAAAATGTATAGCCTGGATCGGTAGGTCTTTTTAACCACCATACATCCACTAAAACAAAATCGTTAAGAAGACCCTTGGTGGCTCTAAAGATCTTATTCTTTTTTCCCTCATAGCGAGCATTGGTACGAAGGTCCTCATCTCCCCGGGTATGTAGATTGAAGTAAATAAAAAAATAAATGTAAATTGATACTTGTATAGCGCACTACTCACCCGCAAGGGTCTCAAGGCGCTTATACGAATACCGCTGTGGAACCCATCCTGGCTTTCCCTGTGAGGTGTCCACTCCTGGGCATCCCCAAGGTGGAGGCCAGGCATCCTTAGCGTTGTGGGGGCCGCTGTGGAGATTAAGCAAGCTATTGCCCAGAGTTGCAGAGTGGGACTCCATGATTGGAATAGACACCGAGGCGAGAATTATCAGGTCAGTGGAATTTTTGAGCCCAAGACCCGCCGAGGCAGGGAATTGAACCCTGGTCCCGGGCTAGACCTCTGCATCAGGGTCTGCCGCTCTAACCATTAAGCCACACTTCTCCAAGTCCCAACAAAGAATTAGGGGAGATGGCCAGGATGCAAGTTTGATGCTAATATCATTCAACATATCAGGGTCATCTGAGTTGGGTCCATATACTGAACATATAGTAACTGTAAAATTGCCAGACCTCAGCTCAATAATCGCCCACCGACCCAGTTGATCCACTTTGACACGTTTGCACTCACCCCATCCATATTTTTTCAGGATTGCCACCCCTCTTGTAGTCGTACCTTGGCGTGTACAGCACACCAATTCATACCCGAGATCTTTCAGCCAGGCCCTATTGTTCCAGGCAATATGAGTTTCTTGCAGACAAACCAATTCTGTACTTAATGTTCTAAGGATCTGGGCCGCAATTCCTCTTTTTTTACTATTATTTAGCCCACATATATTCCATGAACAAATAGAGAGTTTATCCATCATTAAAGAAAAAATTGTTTACCCTTAGCTAAAAAAACAATACGTTTTCTGTCCCCAGTTGTTGATATTATAGTATCAGTTGTCTTTAAAGATACACAAAAACAGTATACATATGCAAAACATTTATTACACCCGTGCTTGCTAATTCTGAAGCAGATCAGACCCACTGCTGTGTTTCTCCTGTTCCTTGGCCCGAAACCCGCTCCCACACTTTCCCCCCTACTACTACTCCCCCTACCCACCCCTTCCACCCCCACACCCACCCAAAAGAGACACAGGGACTGAATAGTCCCTTTTGGTGATGGAGAGAAAGGAGTGAATTCCCTCCCCGCCCCTCCGCTCCCCAAATGCATGCTCAGATACAATTCAATGAAGGGAAGACTACATTAGTACAACACTCCCATTAAGGCATACTTTTCCCCTTACAGTGTATTAAAAAATTCCTTTACTCCTATCACAGAAGTAAAAAATAGAGTCTTCCCTTTAGAGATAACCTTAAGCTTTGAAGGATTTAATAGGAAAGCTTGGGCCCCTTTCGCTTGCAGAGGTGAAATAAGTTGACGCAAGTGCCACCTTGTTTGTACAGTGGCCTGACAAAAGTCAGGATGCACGAAAAACTCACAGCCCTTAGCTTTCCGCTTACGGTCGGGCCTTGCTAGGTCATAAAGATGCTCACGTAGTAGATAATTACTCAAAAAAATAAGTATTGCCCTTGGTTTAGACTCTGCCCCTCTGGCCCCACCCCGGGCATGAAAAGGGAACCTATGCACTCTCTGGAGCTCACGCTCCCATTCTCAGTCAATTAGCTCTGGGAAAGCTTCAATACAGAGTTCAATTACAAATTGACGAATGTCTTTCCCTTCAAGCCCTTCAGGGATTCCAAGTATGCGAAAATTGTTCCACCTTGAGTGATTCTCAATGTCAATAAGCTTCCAATTGATGTTGTCTCGATTGGAGTTGAGGGCTGAGACGTCTGCCTTCTGCGCAGTAAAATCATCCTCCATCGAGGAGATTCTACCTTCAGCTTCTCCTTCTCTCCCTTTAACTTCTACAACTCTCGCTGATAGTTCATTACATGATTTAGCCACACAGCGCACTGTATTCTGGAGTTTACGTACTGCCCCCTGGACTCGTAAACTCTCTGCCTTTGCCTCCTCTCAATGTGACATAATAGCCTGAAATATAGCCGTAAGGGTAATGGGGCTGTCTGACTTGTCAGGCCTAAAGCCCGACCTTACTCTGCTGCTGTTTGACACACCATCTTCACCTATTGTTGGGAGCTCTAGAAGTGGCGACCCATCCTTACTTACTGCCTGGCCAGATACTATGTTTAGTACGCGAGTGGTTTCACGTGCCTTTCGAACCGTTGCTTGTCCGCCTGATACTAGCAGGCTACTGTACTCTTCTTCCAGAGGCACTGAGCTAGCTAGGCTTCTATCATCTGCCCAGTCAAGATCCACACTTTCCCCCTCTGACATGGAGTAGAATTTTCCCCTGAACCACAAGAGTCCACCTCGTTCGCCATTTCTGCTGGAAGGTTCTAATTCTCTGGTGCGTTTTCAGGAGTAGGAAGTTGATCAAATTGAGCAGTCGCAGTCAATATAGGGGGATCAGGACCTGCCAGCGTAATCATCTGTTGATTCTTCTGATTCCCACAATCTGCCTGCTGTACATTAAGTGGATCACTAGAAGGAAGGCTTGGGAGGGAAGTTACCCCGGATGAAGGTACCATTCCTGATATAACAGAAATAGTACTATTAGTTACACAGCAGCTGATAGGGAGAGGCAAAGCTGATAGTAACTGATCCTGCTTAAATTTGGCATTAAGTTTTTTTTTTTATATCCCTGTGATTACTACCGCTTTTTCTCCTTGAGGATCACTAATTGCAGGTCCTGCAGCAGCGTCTAAATTTACCTCCAGATTTTGGTTCGTGGATCTGTGGCGCTTACTTCAGGCATAGATATTCTCCTCTGCTCAGGGGGGATCTGCAGGGAACCGCTGGACTGTTGCACCTGAGAAGTGCAAGGAACTATAGGGAAAGTACCTGCAGCCGCCGTCGCACGAGTCGTTGGGCCTCTGGCAGTCATGTTGGAGCTGGGGATCATTGGCCCCATCCCGAGTGCACACCGTCTCCTCTCCGGATTTTTGTCCGAGCTCACGCTCACCTCCGCCGCCATCCCCCCGTCCTGATGCCTCTGCAACCTCACCGCACGCCACAAGCTAAGCGCGGAGCAGCTGCCGACGCCGAAGTAGGTGCTACAGACCCCCACAGTAGAAAGGTAAGGTCGGCGTCTGTAGGAGGATGATAACAGAAGCCAGCTCAGCATGCAGAGCTTCCGTTACAAATCTCTACTTGTTTGGGTGTTCCGGCTGCTTAGGCTTCTTCGTGAGTCAGATCGTTATCGAGCCTCCGTGACTCATTTAGCGATTTATATTCTCAATCTGCGGTGAGCAGGGGGAGAGGAATCGTGGAGAGCACTATGTCCCCCGTCTCACTCGGACACAGCCGTGTCCGCCATCTTGCCTCCTACTGCTAGACCACCACATGAAATCTTAATGGGAAGAGCGATGCACTTGCCTACTGTACCTGCCACTGCATTGATTAATATCACAGATAACATGAACCTTGACTACTGTAAAGTATTGACTGATGTGGTTCGTTCCGTGTCTCATCAGGTTGAAGCAGCAACAGACTTTGAAAGGCCTCTGCCACAACCTGAGCCCAGGTAATTGGCTGCTTTTCAGGAAGCACATGAGAAAAAACTGTCTTGACTCTCAGTGGTATGGACCATATCAGGTGATACTGGTGATGAATACTGCTGTGATGCGGGGAGGAGTGCCAAGCTAGGTCCAAGCTTCCCATACCCAATGAATCACTGGTACATTCAATGAAACAGCTCCTCACCCAGAAGTAGTTCCAGCTGTGACTGAGGGGCCACCGGAGAGGACAAGTCAAGCTGTGGAGGTTCCTGAAGGAGCTGGATACCCATCAGATCAGGATGAGGGGATCAAGCTACACAAGTCCCTGGTATATATTAAGAGGGAGACAGTAACGTTGTGAGTGGTATAGAGTCTGACTTAGCAGAGGAGACTTGTGTGGAAACTGGCTGTGTGCAGTCAAGTAATGTAGATGCCACATAAGAAATGTGGCCTGTGAGAAAGAAAAGAAGGAACCTAAGACTTGCATTTAAAAGAGAACTTGGAAAAGGCCATTGTGAGTACTACTTCTCAAATTATGATGTGGTACTCCCAGAAATACCATTTGATAAACATTTGAACAAATATGATTATTATAAGCAGGAACAGAGGATGGAAATATATTTTACATCCATTGTAACATTAGACAATGCTTGTGCGCATAAACATAATCTAACCTGCATATTAACAGACATAGAAAAGAAATTTGCAGGTTAAGTAGAAGAGAGACATAGGTGATAAGTTGTTAAGTTATATAATCGGAACGGAAATTTTGAATGGACCAAGGAGGAGTTACTTCACAAGGCTAAAGGAACCGATGGTCTTATAGCTCTTGATTGGTAAGAATGAGTCATTATGAGACTATACTTGTGGGACAGAGTGTGTGTGACCATATCTTTCTAATTGATGGTCCTTGAAAAATGTTTCTGTAAGAAGCAGTACAAGTGGTGCCAGGAGTATATTTTGCAGGTGGGAAGAATGCGTATGTTCAGGTTTCGAACAATTGGTTTGCTACTTGTTATGTGGTGGTTGTGTTTCCAAAGATATACCATGTGGAAGATTTAAAGGGTTTGGAAGGAAAATCTAATCATAGGAAAAAATATGGACTGAGTGCTGGTGAAGTCATGGGAGACATATTTGGAGTGATGATACCTAGTTTGGGTGTGGTGTTGAAAGACATCAATATTGGGAAGTTGTCTACTATTGTGGATAGGTTGTCGGTTAACACAGCTAAGTCATTGCTACTCATAGATGGGGAGATGATTTCGATAAGGGCGATGGTGATGCTAAACTGTCTTGCATTACACGTGTTACTAGCAATAGAAGGCAGAGTCTGTTGGATGCTGAAGGTCCAACAGTGTTGTACTTATATCCCAAATAAAAGAAAAGATGTGAGGGGATAAATAAGTAACATCACTGTGATACACCATGAGATACATGATTGGGCAGCGGAGGGAGTTTGGGATAGTACTGGAAAGGGATTTGGTGCAGTTGGAAGTTGATTTGTTAACCTAGGAAAGGGAATTCTTGGATATATATTGAAGCTAATCATAATTGATGTGGTTTGTGTTATCTTCTTCATAGGTATGATAAGAGCATACAAATGGCACAAGGTGAGGCAAAAAGAGAATTCCTTAATGGAAAGAGAGAGAGAAGGGTGCAAAGACTGCAGGACAGTCTTTATGAGAATTTGAAGTGGTTGGAGGAGTTCAGACAGAGGAGACTAGCTACGAAATCTGTTTAGATTGGTCTACTCTACATGGATTTAAGAGTGTTTGTGATGACTCAACGTCATCAGAGGGGGAACTGATGTAGCGGAAATCACATTGTACTTGTAAGGGTGCATTATAATCACATGTGTAGAGGGCAACCACATATAATCTTTTGGTGTATTTACATGAAGTGTTAGAATTTTGAAATGTATTAATATGAAGTGTGATGTGCTTAGGCCATTGAAAAGTCACATAGAGAAGTAATGTAAAAGTGAATATAAACTAGCAGAAAACATTAACGTGGAGAACTTGTGTTGTGACAATGCAAAAAAGAAGGGGACCCCCCTCTAAATACACAGAACACGGTCAGGGAGAAGAGGGGAAAATAGTAAAATCTAAAAGATAATCTCCCTCATGACCGAAGTTATTTATACATCGGAATTAATCCCAATGGCCACTGTGAGCGCCCAAGCCAATGTGTGAACCCACTCAGAGAAATTTATTACAACACCTGAAAAATATACACTTTTTATTTTCATTTCATTTTATCAAAATAATTTTTCATAACTATACAAATCCATAAATATTTTTACAAATAAAAATTTTCAGCATAATAAGATCACAGATCAAGTGAATATAGAGGCATGTTTTATAAGTTGTATGAGTATTGTGGTTATGGGCACATACATAGTGGGTATGTTGGTGATGGTTAATTTGCACTGTCTGGGTATTGTCTGTGTGTTACTCCATGATGGCCTTGAGTAGGTAGGGGCCATCTGGTTGGTGGTGGTGATTTGCTGTCTATCACGCCTGTGAATTTCAGATGTACAATGTCAAAGCATATGAATAGTGTTCTTCCAATAGTTTTCATTGTTCTTGTGTTGTTGCTTCAAGTTATATCCTGTGGGTTCCCTGGTCTTAATATGCATTTTCTGACTTTTTAGGTGTGTGATTTTACATTTCCCGGGTGGTGTGGCTTTTCCCCTTTTTTTGGGGCATTATATCTGGCAGGAACTGATGAAGGTGGCGTTCTATCAGCTTGCAGCCACCGAAACGCGTCAACCACGGCCCTTATAACATCCTGCCCTTGTGCAGGTTTTGTCTTTGGTCATCCCAGTTACTTTGTCACTCTGTAATTGTGTTCCCCAGATATGTTATGAATGTGAAGGTGTGTTTGTATATGTTTGAGTTGGGTTTGAATGGGTTGTTGTGATGCTTCTGTTTGTCTCTCCCCGGGTTCCCCTGATTTGATTATATGTATTGTTTTTCTCATTTGTGTTGATCTGCGATCTTATTATGCTGAAAAATGTTATTTGTAAAAATATTTATAGATTTGTAAAGTTAGTTAAAAGTATTTTGATAAAAGGAAATAAAAATAAAAAGTGTATATTTGTCAGGTATGTTGTAATAATTTTCTCTGAGTGGGTTCACACATTGGCTTGGGCGCTCACAGTGGCCATTGGGATTAATTCCGATGTATAAATAACTTTGGTCATGAGGGAGATTATCTTTTAGGTTTGAACTTGTGTTGTGAACCAGACAAATATTTATGTACTAAATGTGTTTATTGAGTGTGTTGTTTCACATGTAGGTAGATGCATTAATTGAAAGTGCCTTATTTTCTCTGCCATCTCTTAAAGGTCATATGATGCTTTCTTATGTTAGTTAAATTTTGTAGGCCTGAAATGCAGTTCCCTGGAAACTCCTGCTGTAGACTTACAAGTCGAATTTCATGTGTGCTGTGGAATTTGTTATTTCTCACTTTTTATGTTCCTGCTGAAAGAAGCACTCCTGTTAGCTAGATTACTGTCTTTGTTTTACTAGTCAGGCAAGGAGAGACAAAGTTACAATCATGTTGTTTGAGTCAATAAAGGAACGGCGTTGTGCTTCACACAGGAGATGGCCTGAGAACCAAGGACAAAATGTTGCAAGGGAAGAACACCGCTGTCCCATGCAAAACTACCTTTCCGATTGTACCCAGGAACAGATATGCAATGAATCTTGGGAAAGTTACCTACAAATAATGTGATGCTTTGAGTATGGAGAGTGCCCACTTCTTCATTGCCTTTGGAGAGAGAGCATCTTAGAGCAAGCTCTGTCTTGGTAGCTTTATGCTACATGACCCACTGATGGTGGAGAGACTTCTTAGGAAGACTCCACATGCTGACACCTTTTACTCTTCTTCCTGAAGATGCTTAGGTAGGGATGTCACTTTCGTGTTAGTGCAGGGACAGATTAAAGCTTTACATTCATCAGACCTCGATGCAGGGAAATTTGGACTCATGATTTCGGATCCTCAGCATTCTGCTTCTTGAACTAATTGTTTTGCTTATGCTACATCATCTCAATTGGATACGTAGATTTGGCTTCATGCTAATTCTGATGTATTTCTACACCTGGTATTGAGGTGTCCTTTATGTTCACTTATTTTTGGCTGTGTAACAAATCACACTAACCATACAGAGTTGTCTGTTGTCACTATGAGTCCACGTGGACTATTGTTTAATTGATTGGCTATAATAACGAATTTTCTAAACTCTACGCTTTCTTACTGTGAAAAAGAACCATCAGGTTGTGACTGTAGAACAGGTCTAGACCTTATGGGCCCTGCCCTTTCATGTGCAAAACTATTTTGTTATTTTTGTTATTTGTCTGCCTTTCCTCTTCAAATCTAGTATTATCGCTTTTTCAATTACTTTTGCTTGTTCAATGTTTTCACATGTGTTCTACTTTTAGTACATCTCAGGTCTGAATTCCTTTCTGCACTTTCAATTTATTTTCCTTCCCATAACAATATGTATCTAGCTGGTCTACGAATGAGCACTGAATGCAGTGTATTATTTGTTTCTAATTGAAAAATCCTTGCATTATTTTTGAAAAGACACGAAGAGCATAAAAGTTATAAATAAATAAGATGTCCTCTTCTAACAGGCACCACAGAGCATAATGGCATTGTTCCCTTTGGCTTGTAATGGATTCTGAACTACACGGATCTACGCCGGCTCAGATTGCTTTTTCCTATCTCCATGGGCATGAAATCAATTGCCTTGAAGTAAATGTGACTGTGACTGAAATCGTGTTCTTTTTTGTCAATCCTTTTGCATCCCCTTCTGTTCTAGTCTAATCTTGCCTCTGCAAGAACTTTCTTCACGTCAGTTCTACTTGTCAAGAGACTCTTTTGCTTATCCATTAAAGCGGATTTTTTGTTTTATTCCAATTTCCCTGGAGTTGTACTGAATACTTAAACTTATGCAGCCGATTCATAGAATAAGGAAGTAGTAACATATTGTTATTTTCTACATTAGATCATGTTTACGGACCTACCTATTTTTTTGATTTCCGATCTGTACAGCACTCTACATAGACGTAAAGTGATTTCATTTGTGCACACTCCACACCTTCAAATCTTTCACCTGCTAATGACAGTAAAGAGTAGGTTATGAATCCCCACAAAACTCACACCAATGTCCCATGGTGATCATAATAGTTGCGACAAGGTGACTGGCGTGGTATGAGTGGATGATAAAGGGCAACAAGATGGTCATGGGGAACCTGTTAAAAATAAATTGGCGTCCCATTGTCTGATCTCAACTCCCCTGCTTCATTTATAGGTGGGTGAGTGGCTGAGTTACTGACACCGGTGCCACTACTGGTGCCTGTGTTGGAAATACACTCCCCTTTATTTTGCCAGGAGAGATTAGCGTTCGGAGGGGCCAACCTGATAAGGTAACCACTTTCTGGTCATTCTCACAAGCTTTTTACCATGATGTGCCATGGTGGTCTGAGGCAAGGAAAATGCTCAAATATGTTTGATTCCCCCGTCCACTCCCACGCTGAGAGAAAGCTCCCAGAGTGTCAAGGACATGCATTTTTTTAAAGAAAAAAAAGACTTCTTTACAATCCAGTCCATCGTTCTATCATCGTATTGAGGGCTAGGGTTAGTGAGTGTTCTTATTGTCTGGGCCTTAAGCCTTTGAAAACTATGCTGGATGTATATAACGCCACATGTATACCAATCTTGGGCCTCATTTATGAAAAGTGACGCATCGCTGCGTGAAAACAGCGATGCGTCACTTTTCACTGCGCTCTCCTTGCGACACCAATGATGCGTCATATTTACAGTATGACTTATCATGGCGCAAGGAGTGACAGATACATCAGTATTTCTGACGTATCTGTATGGCGCAAAAGTGACGCATTGCTGGAGTGTGTCACAAAAGTGACGCAACTCCAGCAAAGTGTCCTTTCACATGGGGCAAGCCCCATGTGAAAGGGCCTGCATCAGTCTTATGCCTGCTGTGAGGCAGGCGTAAGAAATTGACGCATTTGTGTCCTAGAAGTGGCGCAGTGAAATCTTATAGATTTCACGGCGTCACTTCTATGACCCTTTCTTGCGTCAGAACGCCCCTCTTGCATACATTATACCTGGCATAGGTATAATGTAGCGCAGGGGTGTACAAAGTGACGCATCTACCTAGATGCGTCACTTTGTAAATATGGTGCAACAAGGCAAATTTTTTACGCTGCTGGTGCGTCACAAAAAGTGACGCACCGGCGGCATAAAAGTGACGCACGGCCTCATAACTGAGGCCCCTTGACTTTTGGCAGTGAAATATGAGGTTTCACAAACATAGATTCCCTTGTGATAACAGAGAATAAATATCTTAGTGGACTTTTGGGTTTGGGACAATATAGTCCCACTGAAATTCTACTAGAGAAACTTGTTGTTAGTTAAATTAAAGATTATATTTGGCTACGTCCTCTTCTGCTTTGGTGTGGTGTTTGGTTAAAAGAATCTCTAAGATTGAATAGATTAATCATACTTGATTGCATGAAACTAGACAATGTATGTAACATACCAAGGCTGGTTTACATCAGAAATAAATGTATAGATTTAGGAAGACATGAGTTATTTTTTAATCCATCTAATATTACTAAACAAGATGTGGCCCGGTTAAAGGAGTCTTTTAACTTAACATTGGCAGTGAAGAGAGAAGATTTTTCACTGGCCAAACCATTTTTCAAAAATTCATTATGGTTAAGACAGTCACAGGGATAGAGCCATATTTACTTTAGGAGCTGTCACTTCACCAGTGACATCTATTAACGTTTTTTTTTTAGGTTGGGTGTGTTTCACCAGCTTTTGAATCTGGAGGGAACATGGTATAAGTACACTGATCCTCCATATTGTTCCTTTAATTTGAGTTTTAAAGGTGGTACTTCACAGATTGTGATGAGATGCCCTTTGTTTGCACAGCTCCGCCATAAATTTGTACAACCTCTTTTTTAACTCATGTCTTTTATTTTGTTTAATTCTCTTTCTTGCTTTTTGATTTGACTAACAGAAATGCAGTATCCACATACATGTCAGCAAGCAGTGCATTCTTTATGGGATTAAGTTAATATGCTGGTCCCTGCTGAGCAGTAATAAACCAATTTTGCATAATAGGAGCCATCTAATGATATTGGTTTACATGCACCTTCCCCCATTTTTCATCTTTTATCATACATTGCGACAGTTTCTTTCAAATTTTTGGAACCAGCGGTATACCAGTGGGTGGGTGATGCTAGTGCAGTTGGTTCTAATGTCCGTTGTGCCCCTGCTAGTTCACTGAAGGCGATATGGACACTAGTGACCCACTCCCCTAGCACATACCACCAGTCCGAATGTGCCATCAGATAGGCCAGGAGAGTGTTCTAGATGTTTGCTGGGCCTGAGGAGTGGGGTAGTAGCTCAGCATAGGTTGTGAGTTGGTCCCTACAATGTATTAAAACGTTGAGCCATTCCTTAAACTTGGGTGCCCTGCCTCTACCCCACCTACAAACTACTCTGCGCTTTGCTGGGAGCCGTCCCAGTGAGATGAATTTTCTGTGTGTGCTTGATAGCACTTCAGCGTAGCCTAGCAGCACTGTGACCTTCAGTGTAGCCTAGCAACACTGTGACCGCGCTGCCCGTCATTCTGGAAAGGGATGTAATCACTTCTACCCAATATGTTTAAACAGTGACACATTGTCATGCCATGTGTAAAAAAAACACCTTCTCCTGCACACATCTGCCACACCTATCATCTGACCATGGTTTATATCTGTGGAATCTCTGCGGCGTGTAATAAACCCGGAGCAGAAATTTGAAATGGATTATTCGGAGTCTGCTACTGGCAGTTATACTCCCCGTTTGTTGACAAGAGAAAGTCCACTGCTTATCAGCGAGTGGGATATTAATTAAGCTCCAGGTTCCATCGCCTTCTAGAGTTGTCTCTATGATCGGACGCTCTCCTTGCGCTCGCCTGCGCCAGAGTATGTAATGTGGAGGGATCGTGTGGAAAGTCAGGAATATTGGCCCTAGCTTCCTGCCTGAGCCTTATAGATGTAAATGTTTCCAGGGGTGTGGTACCTACACTTTGAAATAGAGTGTCTCGGTCCTTAAAGGAACCTTCCTGATAGAGGTCACCCCAGCTGTTAATTTCATTTTTGGTGAGTATATTACAACAGTGTTTTTTATGCGTGACCGGGAGCAGAGGATGATATTGTATAGGTATTGAAGGAGAGTATAGAGCGGGTTTGCCCAGTCTCCTAGGCAGTTTGTGCCATGCAAAGATTTGTGCAAGCAACAGCAGAGTGGGCGTAGCCTTCCCCAGGCACCCTGGTTCCAAGATAGGAAGTGGTCGGTTTGGGGGCCATATATCCCTGCTCCACCGCAATGTGAGACATGAACGGTGGGGTCCGAAGCCAGTAATGCACGTAGTGTGCTTGCGGACATAGAAAATATAACTCAATGTCTAGGGCCTCAAACCCACCACGCGAGAAGGGCAGAGAGTGTGTATTCCAGCTCACTCTGGGTTGCTTCCCCCCCAGGCAAGCCGAACCATCTGGTTTTGGAGTGAATGAAAGAAAGGCCATCCTGGATAGTATGGTATGATGATGAAAAGATAGAGTAACCTAGGTAACATTACCATTTTGGCTAACAAAAGCTGTCCCGCTAAAGGTAGTGAGAACCATCTGCTAATTGAGTCAATAATAGACATCATGGTAGTGCCGTAGTTTGCACACAACGTTTCTTCCCTATTTCTGGAGATGACAACCCCTAAGTACTTTATCTTGGACTCGCACTAAGATACTGGGTAGCCTAGCTGAAATTTTGCTGTGTTAGGAGTGAGAGGGTATAGCTGGGTCTTTTCCCAATTAATGTTCACCCCGGATAATTCCCCAAACCTAATGAATTCCCTGCTCACGGGACTTAAGTTAATGTGGGGGTCATGGATGTACAGGGTGACATCGTCAGCATAGAGCAACACGAGTATGTGTTTGGAAGGATACCAGAGCGCACAGTCCTTGTGGTTTTGCCTGAGTTTAGACGCTAGCGACTAAATAGCCAGAGCAAAAAGAAGAGGCAAGAGCGGACACCCCTGCCTGGTGCCCCGCGAGATTGGAAACATTTTAGAATGTTTCCCATTAACTTGAACTGTGGCTAGTGGCTGGCTTTAAAGTAAATTTATCCAGGCTAGGAACGACGGGAAGAGTCCATTTCTACGTAGCACTGCCAACATATAGTCCCATTCCAGCAAGTCAAAGGCTTTGGTCATGTCTAAAAAAAAATGCTACCACTGCCACATCAGAGTCCAGATCTTGTAGCAACGCAAGTAGTTTTCGGAGATTATGGGACGTGGCCCTCCCAGGTACAAAACCTGCCTGGTCAGGTAGGACCAATCTCCCATCAGCAAGCTCAGCCTTTTGGCTAACACCTTCCCCCATATCTCTTCGCGTCACAGCTGATTAAGGATAATGGTCTGTAAGCACTACATGATGTGGGATCCTTTCCCAGCTTGAGGAGCGTTATTATTGAGGCTTCTCACAGAGTTTGCGTGAGTGTCCTGATCTGTTATGACTCCTCATACACTCATTTTATGATAGTAACTGAAGTGTTGGCACAGCATTTGTAAAAATTGACAGGTAGCCCATCCAGCTCTGGGACCCGGCCACAGTGCAGGTGCATTAAAGCTGTCCAAATCTATTCTTCCTCAATGTCAGCCACCAGAAAGTCCCTATGGGTGTCACTCAACCAGCCCAGGGTGATATCCTTAACGTATGCCATGATATCGTCAGAATGCTTCTTGTGTGCAGTATAAAGGGTGGAGTAATAATCCACATATGCTTGGAGGATGCCTGCAGAGTCTGTATGCAGTTTCCCCCCTTTGGCCGTGACACCAAAAATGTAGTTAGAGTGTCTGGAGGTACGTGTGATTTCAGCTAGAGCTCTTCCAGGTCGCTCTTCCTCTCCAAATGCCCTGGCTTGATAGTATCGGGAGCAAAAGAGAATTTCGTGTTCTGCTACAGTCTGATATTCTGTCACTAACTCATGGAGTTTCGCCTGCCTCCCCCGTCTTATATTGCAGCATTTTGAGCCTCCAATTCTCTGATAGCTTAGTTACGCTTCTGAAGTGATTCCCTAATATCCCATAGTATACCCCCTCCCTGCGCTATGCACATACCACTTATGGTGACAATACATTCTTCCCAGACACATGACTCTGTAGGAACTATCTCTAGGTTCCTGGGGAAGAAGTCTTGCATTTCCTGCCTTACTGTTTCGCGAAAGCTGTCATCTAGGAGAACTGTAGGTCGGCAGGGCCACGTTCTTAATGGGGAGCTCCCTCCCGGGGGACATAAACGTATCAGCACAGGGGAATGGTTGGAGTATGCACGCGCAAGATGAGTTGCTTCAGTTAGCCATGTACATAGGCCTTTCGACAGCAGCCAATAATTGATACAGGACCAGCTGGGATGTGCTGAAGAATGACAAGTACCCTCACAACCTGAGGGAAGTAGAAGTTTCTCCATGCATCAAACATCTGCCTTTCAGCCATAATACCTGATTAGTGCCTGAGAACTATGGGATCAGTTTACGCTGGGGTTCAGTACCACATTAAAATCGCCCCCGCGCAGAAAACATAAGTGGATCCTATGTCCATCACTAGTCCCCAAAGTTTGTCAAAGAAAGTGGGGTCCTCTACATTCGGGCTGTAAAAAAGTACTAAAGTGACTGAGTGCGTATTCATGTGTCCCCATATGATACAGTATCGACCATGCGGGTCACTCAGGGAACCAGTCGGACGATAATGGACAGTGGGTTGAATCAGAATGGCGCCCCCCTGGCGTAGGTATAGTTGGATGCAAAACATCTGTGGGCTGCCCATCTGCCTGCAAACATGGGTGAAGCTCTAGGGTCTAGATGAGTTTCTTGTAACATAGCTATGTGGACCTTGTGTCACTCTATGTAGCCCAATATGTGTCGACATTTACAGGGATCACATAGACCGGTCTCATTCCACGTCAACAGGCTATAGGTTAGTCTCCCCTCACCCTACCGGCGACCAAACGACCTGCCATTCAGAGATGCTATTGTGTTATATATATCTGTCTACAAGGGTGGCAACTATGCGTGGTGTATGCGTTTACTGAATCATATTTGGA